>NC_051851.1:127970724-129220724 GCF_905115235.1 Hermetia illucens | reverse complement strand
TATCGTTATTTCTGTGATATGTGTTTGGGACACACTTGCACCAGCTCCAATTTCCAGTGATTACCTGGCTAATGGTCATTTTTTTTGTATCCCATGTTATGTTGTCTGACTGCTAAAAGTAAACGGAACTATTTGTAAACACAGCCACCACTAAAGAATATTTTGCTGAAGCTAATATGGGCTCCTTTAGTAATCTTGCTTAATGATTGAAAATCCTTGAAGCTATAATAATTATATGGATTTCGTTCCCTAGCAATTTTAAAGAAAGAATAATAATAATTATCATTGGCGCAGCAATTCAATTGGATCAGGGCCTTGAAATGTGTTAGAGCAGTTTATTCAAAACCGTAACGGTCCAAAACAGGATATACAGTGCCCTATAGGAGGCAATGAGACCAGCATTGCGCTCGCCCGAGATTATTACCCCGATTTGACTCAGGCACTCGCTGAGTTGACAGGTATCCGATGTCAAACCACGATACAAATCTCACTGCCATCAGTGAGATTTAAATCATGACCTTTCGTACGACACCCTCAGAAGCAGGGCAGGATTTAGATGCTTGTCCATAATCGGTGAAACAGATTAATACGTATACATTTTAACACTAGTCAAGACATCTTCGGCATCTTCAACTAGAAGAAAATGGCGGGAATTTCTGTGCGTGGGGAGGTGCCAACGCATATAAGAAAAAGGGAGTGACTTCTGGCTTGGGAGCAGCGTGATCGACAATTGTTGGAAGGTGTTAATTGCTCTCTTATATTCATTCGGGTGCGAATGAAATTGTAATAATACAAAAAATGTGGATTGTCTAAAACTAGGTTCACGGGGACTAAAAAAATGATAGGCAGTTTCTCCTTAATAGATCCGATTCGCCGGCAGTTCAAAGTAAAAACATACAATCTGGGATTTTGTCATTCATTTGAGCAAAGCCTCTTAATATGGACACTTCAGTACCTCAATGAAGCATAATCAGAACCGAGATACATGCTAAGCCGCCAGAATATTTGTGTAGAAATCTTTTTCAATTTGCGCTGAGAATATACGGGAAAACATTTGTACCAAAGTTTGATTGCTGTGGATGTAACTTTAGGAGACAACATAAATTTAGCAAAGTTACCATTAGTAGTCTCAATACATACGTATTTCGTTCCTCCATTAAACTGTAGATTGAAGATTTACTCACAATGTCGCTTGTTTATGTTCAAAAGCAAGGTACAACTTTCCAAATTCGTTATGGAAAATGTGCTTAAGAAAAGTTACGAATTACAGGTCATTATATATATATAGTATGATAGATATAGATAGATAATGGATATGAGTTAAAGATGTAACGAGAAATGTAGCACAATTGCTTTTTTTTTCAATTCCATGGTAGCAGTCTTTACATATTATGTTCTTATATCTAGAATCAGTTTTGTTTTTGCAACATGAGAACTGGACCCTACACCTTTTAGTCACATTCTTAACTCTCTAACTTTGTGAATGTTCGTGATATTATCCAATACGAACCAGATCACTTAAATTATTTAGGGTCAATGACCATATCCACTAGTTATTTAACCCTAAGAGCTATCTGCTACCCATATCGATTGAGACATTTCATAGATTTTATATCATGCCAACGGGTCTTGATTCGCTTTGACGCCTCTTTAATACCTTAGCTTTCTAGGTATTCTTGTATCAGCTATTAGATGACCAGTCCATTGAAGCTGTCAATTTTTTTTCAGTGTAGATACTTTTGGTACTTTAAATACTGTACCGAGTTTCCCACGAATCTCTATCTAAAAGTTCTTTCTTTCCAACGTTTTAAATTACTTTTCTTTTCTGCTTGATTGGATGCTTAGTGTATTAAGTTTTGATGGTAGAGCTAAAAAAATATACTCCATCTCGTCACGTTCCTTTCCATTCGTTGATAGTTTATATCGTTGACGGGGTATCCGATAATATTGTATGCAGTTGGCATGTTTTATCTGACGTGTGTCCTCTACTTTCTTCTACTATGGCACCTATAGTCCGATGTCAGTCCTACCGAAATTTTCGTCTCCGTTCTTTAGCGGCCTTGTCTTCCAATTTTGGAAACCGAGTTGTTGGCCACTCGTTTTCCTTTTCCTTTGCTTTTTAGTATGCGTTTTACATGATCTGCCCACTTGAGCTTTCGAATCTTAATATGGATGGCGGCTTCTGGTTTGCCATATAATAAGTACAGTTCATTGTTGTAGCTCATTCGCCATTCTCAATGAGTCTGCTCTCCGGCCTGATTCATCGTCTAAGTTCCGGTAACCTAAGAGAAGACATCCCGAATCAATGTTTTATATATTCTGATCCTCATTTTGTGCATTTTTGTTTTTCAAAATCTGGCAGTACACGTCTGATTGCCGTCTGTCTTCTAGTTTATGGCATGATTTTGGTTTTTCCTTCATTTTTCTTTAGAACAACTACACTCGCTATTTCATCAAGCTTCATCCGGGCCTGTTTCAAGCTTCCTTTCGAACGTGCCAGGATATTTGTTTCATCCGCATAGACCACAGTGGTGATTTGTATAGTAGTGTAACATTTAGATCCATCGGTTTTTTTGTTAATACATTTAATACTAAACTTATCTGTAACAGTATTAAACTTTTCCTAGAGACTAACATTTCGTTTATTACTAGACTTAATTTAAGGTAATTCTAACTTATTCTAAGTCTTATGCTATAGAGGGGAAAGTCAGGAAAAACCCCTCTTATTCTGCAGTTTGTACGGCGGGATTATTGTTTTGCATGAATGGGTGGAGGAAGGATACATATAGGGGACGGTGTTGTTATTGGGCGGTGGAGTAGACGAGGCCAGGGCGATGTCGACCGTGTGGGCGGTTAAATAATATCAGTTTGCCGTTGCGATAGCTGCTGTTCTGAGAGGACAGGGTTAGGACGTCTGTAGGGAGGGAATGGTGACGGTATGAGTGGTTCGTGTTATGGTTGCGGATGTGGGAGTAGAACTGGATGAGGCTATTTTCGTGGGTTTGGCATTTGGTGAGGAATTTGGTCAGTGAGGTGAGGAGGATCTGGTCTATGCGGGAGCATTTTATCTTGTCATAGACGGCTGGGTTAGGGTGGAGATATGATTCGGAGAGGGATAGGCGGAAGAACCTCCTTTCACGTACTCGTAGACGTTCCATTTGGGATGAGGAGACGTCGCACCATGCGACGAATCCGTATGTGATTAGGGGATGGATCAGCTGCTTGTAGCAGTAGAGTTTGACTTTGGAGGAGATAGCGGAGTCTTTCTTAAGGATGGATTAGATCCATCGGGATTTTCGGATTATGTACTCAAGAATGATGTTAAATTACGTTGGGGACAATCTATCTCTTTATTTTAATCCGAAATTTGTACCGAACCATCTTGCTAATTGGTTTCGCATCTTTATATGAAAGCTAGACTGGCTTATTGTCATTATGATAAGTCTAATCTGTTTCGTCGTAACTTGCAATTCAGACAATATTTTTTTGTATAGTACCGATCAGTCGACGTTGTCGTATGCCTATTTGAAGGTTTTTTTCTCACTGAGTCATGTATCAGATCAAAGGTCTCGATTAGTAGTTTCCAAAGCTGACATTTGATACAAAGTGGAGAGTGCGTTGACTGTCACTATATCGTATCTAGGCTTCAAAACATTCGCCATATCGATATCTTGATATAAAGTTAATAACAGTATATATTTTTTTTCAAAATTGATTTCAAACTCTCCTTAAATTGATCGTAGAATCATGTAGTAAAAGAGGCTATAATATGAAGCATGATACTATCAAGTTTAGTGCAAATCGCAATATTACTAAATAGTTTTAATAGGTCAAAATTATCTCTATTGTGCAAATTTATTATAATCTAAAACTGAAACTCAGTGCACACTAAAGTGAATAATCTGACATACTACTCCTGCTACATACTACACTCAAATATTTTTACATAAAAAATATACAAAATCCTTCATACCAAGAGCACCGAGCTTCTGGTTTTCGACTTGTTTTTAAATGGGGCAAATGATACTTTGCGCGTATGTTGCTGCATATTTTCGGCGGACCAAATATTGTTCATGTGTTCGTGAAGTTTGGCCGCTATCCCCATATTCCTTGTTTTTGGTAGCTCCGCAGGAATTCTATAGAATGTTGTTTCTGAGCACTTTTGACTTTTCCCAGTGTTGGAAGTAGGAAGGTGCGGGTACGGACTCTGCTCCTTCGATGTTCGGAGATTGGGTTGTAGCATTAATTAGCTCCTCGAAATATTGGGTCCATTGATTTTTCTCATATGCATGTAAAATATACTCCTAGGATGGAATTCTGCTATCATTCTTTTCGTCAATTTGTAGAATTTCGCCATATATTTGCTTTCGTTCCTCCGTTCTACAGATTTCGTAAGCGATACGTTTTAATTCTACATGTTTGTCTCGTTTGACTGTCTCCTGATGCATTGCTTCCTGGCACTCTTTATCGAACCATTTGTTTCTTTTGCGCCGTGATTCGTATTCGATGGTTTTCTCTGCCGCTATCCTGATTACCATTTTTAGTCGACTTCACTTAACATCAATGCTATCGGCAATCTGGTGTCGTCATTTCTTCCTTCTAGAGGGTTTCAATATAGAACCTAAGCTAGGGCGAGCATACCCTTATTTGTTATCCGGCATTGATACCTCACCCTGACAAATAATGACTTAATGGCTAAAAGACATCCTGAGTGGCCGGAATCGACCTAGTGGGGAGAGCTCTCCCAAAACATTAAAAACTGGCGGAACTGATCGTAAAGGTCCGCCCACAAATGTTGATGCTCCACTGAAGTCTTCCTTTCACATGTGCTTGTACGCCTATTGGCTAGTCAGACTCGAGAATGGGGGGAGTTCTTAGTACAATTCAGTCGCTCTCGTGCCGTTGTACAAAATTTCACGGGTCCTTAAGTCCCATTCCTCATTCTCTTTCTTCAGCGCGTTTTTGTATTTATGATGGGGCCAGATATTTATTATGCGGAAGTTGTGCATTTTTTGTGGCAATTTATTTTTAGTAGGAGGTACCTGGTTCAGTGTGGCATAACCTGATTTCACTCACGTATTCATTCAAGGTTGAGTTAGCTTATGTCCAACATCTTGTCTCAAGACGAATTTCTCCACTAGCAGTGATGATGATTTGGTCCGCGACCTTCCGTTGTGGCAGCCTAGTGCTCTAACAGTGAGCTACCCAGACAGACAATTCAGAAATTTCCCTCTTTCTCGGCTCTTGCGTTTAGATTTTCCCGTAATATTGTGGGGTTGTTGTGTTATGCTGTGGTTCATCTTTTGTTTGTTCCTTTTTCTTTTGTTTCAAGGTCTGGATATTTATACACGATGTACGAGGGAATTAACAAAAGGGCGGACTAGGGTTGTATCATTTGACCCAATCAAATTAAATTTGGATTCATCAGAAACAATTATTTCTTTCGAGTCGTCCACGTTTCAGTTCCGTCTTCGCCCAGTCGAGTCGTGTTTTCTTCACAACTTTTGTCAGAAGAGGCTTTTTGGCAACCTTTCAGGAAGGAAGTCGAAGCTCATTAAGGCTACACTGCGTCGTTCGCAGGCTCATCTTGCATGAGGTCGATTTTTCTAGCTCTCCTTTAATTTGTGGAGCCGTCTTAAATCGATTTCGAAGGCTGATGCGCCCAATCTATATCAAACTTCTTCAATCCATTGTATTAAGTTTTGCATAGATTCTTCTTACCCCATGCACTAAGCTCCTTGTGAAAGGCAATGCTCGAGGAAATCTGTCAGCAAGTTACCATTTCTGAGGTAATTTTTCATTTGTGGTGGAGCTGTCTTTAATTCTTCTAGCATCATATGTATAAATTTCAACATGCTCACTTTTCTAACGCATCCATTCCAAGGTTGATACAACAAAGAGTTGATTATCAATACTGGCCCATTAAATACTTAAGTTCTACTTCGCACAACTCGCATAAAGCTTACTGACTCTTGTGTGTGGTCTTAAAGTGTCGAATATCTCAGAAGTGATCCAGTTACATAATATCTTTAATTATTGTTCGACGTCGAGGAGGGCCTCATAGTAACGCGCGCATTGGCAATGGAGGTCGTCCAGGTTGAGAAATCCATCGTAATTCTTACGTTTGCCCTGAAATTCTAATTCTGATTATCGTTCCATGTGTTGCTGCAGCCCATACTGTAGGACGATCGCGCAATCATATTGCGAAAACGAGTTGCCCCAAGTTGCAATATAAGTCTAAGTTCTGGTTCTTAAGTAATCTCGACTTGTTTCTTATTTGCCTATACTTTACGGTGTTATAGTATACGCACGGCGACAGATGTGGAGAAAACAAATAAGCAAGACGAGGGAAGAGGCTTGGATGCACGAGGAGGGAATCACATGGCAAGATTTTAAATAATGATAAAGTGGTGATCGGCTTAAGTAGCTTGAAGAGCTGAGAGAGCATCTTTCGTAACTAAGTAGCCAAGGCACAACGGGGAAGACAACATAATAAACTGCTAATATATCGTTTATATGGGTTATACTGGTTGGACAACAGGCAAACAAATGATCAGTAGCAGCAAGATAAGAAAGATCGATGGCCGTAAAGGTTGCGATTTGCAAGGCTCCTTAGTTGGGAGACTGGGCAAAATGTGTTAATAAGTTCGTTACGAAACGATCGGAGATACATTTTTTGTTAACAAGCACGGCCAAGTGATACGAGTTCACCATTCTTTCCTAGTTGTCCACTGACATACACTGTTACTGAAAATTTCTGAACCCAACTGTATCTGGTAATCCATTTTTCCCAACGGGTGATATGTGTATTGCAGTTAACACATTTCATAGCGCCACTGTAGATATTTCAGAGATATCCAGTGAAACATATTACTACATATTCCATGTTTTGTAATCACATTATAAGAGTTAATTGAATTTACTTATATTTATGTGTAATATGGCAGTAGTTACTGGTCGCCCCTCATCGGGACATAATCGTTCAATTGAACTTTGAGTTGGTTCACGCTAGAGTCGTCGAAGGTTGCGATTTCTTGCGATATTGCTTAGCGCGATCAGATCGCGATCTCTACAATGGTTATTGGCTGCGTCGGTCATAAGTGCATGCAACATGAGGCGAACCCTCGGATATCTCAGAATATCCATGGTAGGTTGCTAGGTTGCTGACTGTACACTCTTTAATGCCACAATATTTAAATTTCAATTGAACCGGACTCCCAATATGTGTACTGATAATTGATCATGATCGCGTAAGTGTTCGATCGGACGATTGGTCTGCTAAGTAGTTTCAGATTATTGCACAAACATGTCGAGAATTATTATTTCTTTGGGGTGAGGCTTTCACTTATTTTTCGCCTAGATTCTAGTATAGGCTTCATTTCTGATACGAATGATAGGATTTTGAGCTGAAGCTTAAATTGTTCTTTGAGAAAGAGAAAGTTGTCAGGAATGCCTTAGTCTGCCTTTCAAGGAGATACTATCCTTCAAAAGATTTTTCTGGGAATATTCTGTGTTGGAGCTGCCTCATTACGAACTAAATTCTACCGTTAGTACTTTATTTTCAACATCAAAGACAAAGTTGTGCAACTATATCGGTTTCCCATAAACAGATATGACGGGGATAATTTCCACAGTCAGATAATTACATGTATCTCGATCGCAACATTTTGTAATAATCAAACGATGACAATAAATATACATAAATATGTGCATATGTATAGTAGCTCGATCGATCGCAATCGACATTAATTCGATCGTGTATCGATTGCAATATTTGTAATTTGTGACATTGGATGTCATGGCGATCATTTGTTCAGTGTGATTTCATTGATCGGTTCATTGATTTGCCAGAATGCTGCTTGTTGGGTGGGTGAATCGACCGCCATAAGACCATAAGGAACAATATAAACAGTATGCACAGCTTGTTGTGTCAAACCACTTCACTGATCATTGGCACATAATTATCATTGATTTGTTGGTTATCTTTTTTCTTTGATCTTATATGCACGAGATATCACGTTTAGCCCAGCCAATTGAGTTTGTATTGTCGATGCTGAACTGAACTATCCGAAATATTTTGTAGCTGGCATGCTGTAAGATATGCAAATGTATTGTGGTTTAAGTGATTTACCAACCAGATCAAAGACATGCATATCTAGAAATTTTAGATACTATATAAACAGCAGTGGATACATGCATATATCTTTCCGTATGTAGAAAGTTCATCGTGAAATGTGTTCATCGTTTTTGGCAGCCACAAGACCTGGTTTTGTTAAATGAGCTCCCAGTTTGGATGTGTCGGGCGATCTAGTTTTTCTATTCAAGGTTGGACAGGTTGCCCTTGGATTATGTCAAATATCAAATCAATGTCAAATGTTATGCAAACATTATTCGTAAGCTTAACCATAATTTATTCGTTGAATTCTTGAATTTTTTTATAATGTAGTATATAATTAGGGAATCAATACAATGCATATTGCATATTGGGAATGAAATTATTATTTGAAGACAAATTGAAACTTTTTGTTTTTGGGTAGACTCAGCAATTATACTGATCTCGTGATTTCGGGTTGGAATCTTCTCGTGTCATTAGGGATAAAAACGGAGTGAATGCGCTTATAAGTCTGTTTTGAGAATTAGAGAGCGGGTACGTTTTGGCAGAAAGTATTCAAAATCATAAAATAAAACGAATATTTGTTTATCAAAATTAAGGGGTCATCCCGTGTGTTGGATCCGCGGAATCGAATTTTTTTGGCATCAATTGTATCTGGATATAGTGTAGAATATATGGGTAAAGTGATTTTTTGATATTCGGAGTCGTTCGGAAATTATAGTGTTTAACATGTGATAAGTCACCTGCCAGATTTATGTCGATCGCCGTAATAAAGCCCGTGTTTATCGGTCCGAATGACATTCAAATCACTTCGCTAAAAGGTTAAGAATTGAAGCCAAGGCTGTACATGTGTTTCTTGAAGAAACTTAAGGTTTATTGATTAGGTATAGCAGATTAATGGTCAGTTAAGGTTTTATGGTTAAAAATCGCATTCTACTTTTTAAATGCATTTTTTCTCGAAACTGCATGTAGAAAATCGGCTGCCACCATAGCCCAAAATCTATCCAACGAGATTCCTTGAAATATTCAGGACTTATTCAGAAGATATTTCTACGGTCCGTACGGTGCAATTCATTCAGTAGTTTTTGAAAAAGCCGTGAAAAAACACCAAAATTCAAAAGAAAAAGTTGAACACGGCACCAAAAATTTAGTTTTTAATATTTTTTAATAATCCTAGTTTGCGGACTGTAGTTAAGTCTGCATGTTAAAATGCCGTTAACTTTTTTCCTTTAAGATGATCGCAGCGCCCTCTAGCGTGGCAGCAGGAAAACACCTTTTTTTTGGAGATGGGTGTATAAACTGCTCTGTATTTCAATAACTATGTGATCGGGCTGGAAAAATTACTATGCACGCTCAAGATATCAACAAATCTATGGTGAAAAATTCGTATTTGTATCTTTCTCCAGTTCTTCACAAAATAATTCTAAAAAAAGCCAAAAAAAAACGGCCTTCACACGGGATGGCCCCCTTCAGCCTCTCCCTCACCTTAATAACACATTTACACATGTACCCGTTCTTTTTCCACTAAAAAGAACTTTCTTTATCCTACTCATCCTAATTGTCTGTTTTTAGTCTCGCTTCTCTGCAACAGCGAAGATCAATTTTTGGCATGTCTCTTTTTAAATTTCGAGAGACAATATTTTCAAAGAAAAAAGAATCTGCCGTAAACTTCTTCAATTAGAAATTCTTGGACCTTGCCAGTTTCAATTCTCCAAAGTATTGTGCGAGGCTTACTATATTTTGTAAAAATTTGCACCTTTTGGATGAATCCAATGAAAGTCGGAGATATCGTGATATACCGATATTAATTAGATTTTATCTAAAGATTAATAAGATTAAGATTTTTCGGTTGAGTAGTTTCTGGAAATGAGTCCCGCCTCCCTTCAAATTGTATTTTTAGGTCCGCCATTCTCTTACTTAAAATCGATGGTAAATCTAAAAACTGTTTCGTAAAGTGCTAATCGAAATTTTTCGTTTGATATACCACACGGTTGTATGTGGACCATAAGAATTACCTTGCTTGGCAATTATCTCTCTCCCTCTGAATATTATATAAAACTACTGACTGGATGTCGGATACCAGTCGATTCCGCAGTGAATGAGTAGTTTCTTTTTCAGTTTGTTAAATGGTGTTTGTTTCTAAGCTTTAGTCAATGTAAGTGCTAATGTTAACAACAACGGTGAAAAGTTCGTAGACTTCGGGAACTTTGCGGGCTATTCATCGGCAGCACACTGTGCGAACACAGGGCCTGCCATAGAGTCAGTTGAGCTTTGAGCTGACTGACAACGTACGCCTAATCAGATCGACCACATCGTGATCAGTAATAGAGGGGCTTATATCGGCCTCGAAAGGAATCATAATCTGAGGACGGCTTACTTTCTAAGTTTAATCTGCGCCTTAACCACCGTCCAACGGTGAGAAAACAGTCTGCCCAAGAGTACTGAGGTGCCATCAAAAGATCCTTTGTCTGTGGTACGAACGGAGTAGTCGGCTACAACGATGTCAAAGCTGCCGGGCTTGACGCTCCCTCTGCGGAACTTTTTGTAAATGCTGGAAATTTGAGCTCTTTCCCAATGAGTGCAAGAAGAGAATGACTGTTAAGATCCGAAAAAGGACAACAACTGAGGATATTAGCTAAAATAATTTTAAAACACATTAGGGAACATCTTGAAAGCTTAATCGACAGAGAACAGGCTGATTTTCACTCGGGATCCTGCTGTACCGACTACAAACATCACTTTGTGAGATGAAAAGTGATGATATAAAGTAATATCACAAACATCAAATTTCATTACCCGGTACATGTGATGTTATATCATCAACATCACATGCTACATTCGACACACGATATTACCGCATATTACTCAAATCCAGAGTGATACTTGCAATGCATTTATCAGATTCGTAGCGTAGGGGGTATGACAGCGTGAAGTAGATATGAATGAGTGAACCTTCCATGCAGGAGAAGAAAAAAACGAGAGATTCCTACCTACTATAGTAAGATGTTTTCATATGCAAAGTAGTGATCTCCCAAAACCCCGAAATATTTTTTCCAGGCCAAAACCAGCCAAAAGAACGGAATTAACAAGGACAGATTTGCAAACTATAGTTGGTGTCGACACTCGATATAGTGATATCGCTTTTGTGGTAATATTATACATATTTCACTTGTCCATCCCGACTAATGTGATGTCTTGGATTACGTTGTCTAAATTGTGGATTCCCCATCCAATTTTTGGGAGGGTTGGATTCAACATTTATTGTCTGTAGTTTGCCCGGATGAGTCTTCTTTAGAATCTTTATCATACACTTCAGAAGTTCTGAAAACAAATTTGCTTTAGATTAGGTGAAAGTTCTAATTGTTGAGTACATCTATCGTTATCACGCAGTGGAACAGGATTCGAACCTGATGCATGGTTGTGAATCTGGTTTACTATTTGCCATCGTAGTGTCATGATTGAAATAACTTTATTTTTTACCTACTGGTCTTTGAAATTCAGGGGAACGAATAAATTCTGTTGGAATTCTTTATTCCATCAAGGGGCAAATTTAATGTGGACATAATCCATATTTGATTTAGTGCAGAGTATCCATGTATTTTTCCAATTGACTTTCTTTGATTAGTTTCTTACTTTTTACATACCAGCATTTTCAATTTGATTTTATTTTTTGATTGGGTTTCTTGCACCTTACCTTTCAATTGCACCAATTACTCCAAAAAATCATTTAGTTCACACTATTAAGCTATGGCTTCTGGCTAATCGCTATCTCTGACATGCGTTACAATTCAGTTTTCAACACCACGTATCAATGATATATGCATGAATTCAAAATTTATTCAATAGGTTACATTTTTACCTCATACATTTCGCGTACACTACATTCTGTATCACTCCATATTGTTGCATTCGCGCATTCAATTAACTAATCGAAAGATCTCCAGTGCTCCGAGAAATCATTTATGAAATGTGTGTACAACAGAAGTTGCCAATATCTCCAGCAGAGCAATTGGGTCCATGGTGATGCTGATGCAGTTGCTGAACGCTACCCTAAGACTCGAGTAGTCTAATCTGTGAATCAGTGGACCAATTACAACGGATCGAAATAGTTGCATGCGATAAATTATTGAAAACTGCACGAGAGTGTGGAGGAGATTTTCGCCATGCAAACATGGTATTCGGTAAACTCCATATTTACTTCACTTGGAAATGAAATAAGAATAACACATTCCCTTCGGACCTCTTTCTACTTTAGAAATCTGACCTAAATGCATTCTCATATGAGCTACATGTGGCATAGCCTCGTGGTTTTACCCAATACATGTATGGAGGGAGTCGATTGAGAATTTAAAGTAGGTGGAGATCTCTGCAAATAATGCACATTGGAAATTTTGTTCTATTGTTGCAAAAAGTTGGGAAATGAAATTTTATATTATATTTAATTATTTATCACATATATGATCAGTTTCTTTTCATGTTTTCCTAATTCCGGAGCGCAATTTTATTTTCTATTTCGGAGCTCGTCAATTCGAACGACTTATTTCGATGGATATGAGAGAATTAAAAACTTAAATTAGTGGACTTTCTATTCCTTTGGACTGCTATGCTATTTTACTATAGAAGATGCTTTGATTTCTATTGAGCGTCTCCGTCGCTAGAAGTAATTTGTATTCATCATATTTTGATATTTCGGGAACAACTTGTTCAGTGCTCTTTGCGGTTGCGGCCGCCCCTTTACATTACCCTTATCTTACCAACAAGCTTATTTATATTACGGAAATAGCTCCTTTTCGGGGCGTCCTAACCTTCAACGGGGGATGACCGCCACAAACCTTTGACGATGTTAAAAAAGGGGCCTTCTTCTTACCGCTACATACCCTCTTCATCCCCTTTCTCTTCCGGGAGGCGCTAACAAATTAAACTATACTACGATGATATTAAAATACCTCCCATTTGTAGCGCCATCACTTTTAAGGGGAGGTGATCATTGCGATTTTTCAGCGAGCTCTGAGAGAGAAGATCTTCCGCTTCTCCATTGAGCCTCCCCAAAGTTACATTGTAGCGTTTTAACATGAAAGTAGCTCCTATTCGGGGCGGGAAAGGCCATCCTAACTTTTTAATGGGGTTACTGAGGAAGAACCTCCTTTTCCTCTCGTATATCCCTCCACTCTTCCTCTTTAACATGATAGGGTTGCAAATTAGAACATTACCATAACGATAAAAAAACCACTTTGATGGGTCGTAACTTATAGCGGGGGAAGAGGGTCGACCGCCACAAGCTTTCATCAGGAGTGAAAGGGGCCGCCTCACTCTTCTTCTTACATCTTACGAAGATGAGTTTGACAATTTAATTTTTACCAATTTTCTTGACGATCGGTTGAACAGTTTCGGAGTTTATCGATCACAAACGAATATTTATACTAACTACTTCCATTTGCATACAAGAGATAAATCGCTAGAAGGGATTGAAAGGACGCATAAGAGTAACCCAATGAACAATGTATTCAATAGAAATTTCTGTTTTCTAGAGCCCGACCTTCAAAAGGCTAAATTCATTCTCCTTTATTTTGCTTTGAATTTTTACCAGTTATTTGAAGCTTTATGTGAGCCCACTTTTCGTTCATTGGGTGATTTTGATGAAGCAAATCAACTAGTTTGTATTTCCCTTGCTCACACGACATCATTGTTGTAAGCTATAAGGATCGAGATTCATTTTAAGATTAAGAATTAAAGTTTGCTCAGATTATCATGAGCCAAATGATTTTCATTTCGTAGGACTCCAGACTCTAGAGGTTAACTTTCAAAAACAACATGTCTGCTTATATGTAGTGTCATACCTAGTGACGAAAGTTCTTGTCACGCCAAAGTACATACTTTCTTAACGTTGCGATAATCCATTCCGGTCCTTTCGGGTTTTCGGTTAGGAAATACTGTTTGAATCTTTTCCTATCTGTATGATAATAGCGACACTTTAAGAAATTTAATAATGAACAGAGCTGGTTAACTTATTTCATTTTATACGTCGGTCAAATATCAGGTATGCATATTTATGGTTGTCATTCACCCCGCGCCATCGTACACGGTCCGCTGAAATACGCCTCAACCCTCTCCAGGACCTTACGAGACGCTTGAACTTCTCCACTACTTTTCTGCGTTAAACGCTCCTGGGGTGACATCCAGTTCGCTTCTTAGTTATACAAACTGATCACCGCTTTCGACGCTCTACCCATTAATGCGGATATGAAGAGTGCGGTGAACCGTCAAGCTCTCTCGTCAAGGTCAAGTTCTCACCTTGGTTTTGTTAGTGTTTGCCTTCCGTCCATCTCTATTTGCTTGTGAATTAGATTTATAAGGTCCAGAGCGATTTGGCCAAAGTCTATGTGCCGGTGAGAGAGTAAACAGATGGCATCATCTTACTCGCCATGTTTGAGAAGAGATGTTATAGTCCATGACAGTCCTCCACGTCCTCCAAGTAAGAAAGCGTGGAAAATGTCATCGATAGCGAGAAGATATAACATCAGCGAAGCAAAATCGTTCTTAACATCGATTAAGAGCAAGTGGATCGAAGATCTGAACTCTGCGTAGTGTTCGAAAATAATCCACAGGGTGTTGATATGGTCAATGCAGGAGGGTCCAGAGCGGAAACCAGCCTGCAGTTCGAGATGTGCTTTGATGCGTTCCAGGATTATTTTAGTTGTTACTTTTGCGACGAAAGGATTCACGTAGATACCCCTCGAATTATCGCACTCAAGACGGGTTTCCTTCTTTGGAATCTTCACGATCATCCGTTTTTTCACTCTTTGGGAAAGACCTTAGCTTCCAGGTTTTTCGTACGAGTGGAAGTAGCAGATCTGCAGAAGCTGCAGGAGCAGCGATGAATAGCTCTTCGGGTGACTGTCAAGTCCAGCGGCTTTACTCCATTTGAGTGCATTGATAGCCGCGTTGATTTTTCTTCTTTTGGAGGAGTGGTTCATATCGCATATTACGGTAGCGGAAGTTGATCGGATGTGATACGGTTATGAATCGTGCGTTTCTTCTATCTCTTCAGTTGCTCGTTATCTTGGACGAGAAATTGACTAGTTACGTCCCTCAAAAGACCACATGCAAGCCTGCTTTGCTATTTAAAAATTGTGGGATCATGATCCTAATGGCATTCTGTTCACCAAGTCAAGTATCGTACAGATTATCCGTTTTTTCTCTCCACAGAAGTTGTCCTATTTTTCGAAGGTCCTTATATTTAAAGTTTACTTACACTTATCCTTAAATTTGTCGGAATTCATTCTGAACATTAGTGCAAATCGGTTCTTCAACTTTTCAACATATTGCCTCATTGCTTACTATTCCAAAAGCCCTGTATACACGCCAAAAGACGGAGTCAGTTAAGCTTGACCAGTTAGGGAAGGCTCTTGCAATCAAATGGATGGTTACTTTGACAATTTATATACATTCGGGGACTATATAGACTGAATGTTTGCTGGGTTTCTTGGCTTTTTCCAGATTTGCCGATATTTTTCCAAACATGGCAAACACTATATGAATTTGAAAGTATTTCAGAACTCAACTTGGGTCGTCCTTTATATTCTATATAAAAATAAATCTATTTTTCAATTTGATTTTTAATTAAATAAAAGAATTGAAACTCACTTATTGCATACTTACTCCCTGTAGGGTTAATGGAAAGAAGATCATTACCTAACGATCTATTTAAAATAGTTTGTCTTTACTTCAACTCAAACGGCTACTTAAAAATACTCCGTGAAAATAATTAAAATCGAAAAATTAACCGACCATAACATTATCAAGATTGTTGCATGGAGTCATGCTACTGAATGTAATGTTGATGCAGTTGCAATGTTGCAGTTCACATTTCCGCGAACAAATCTTGCTCAAGAGATACTTCTAATATTTCGGTATCCCGCAGGGTGACATATAGATTGTGGACCATGGAACGCGTGTAAATCGCTTTGCTTGGAATACACTTCTCACATATTTGCAGTGGATTTTCGAAAAGACCTCCTTTCCGATAGGTCTATTAATCACATCAACGCTTTTGCAAGTTTACCGTTAGTGTTACACATAGACTGCAGGTTTTGTGCATTTGTATCTCGGATGTATTTTGCATAATGTTAATTGACAATGTTTTATTCCAAACAGTCAGTAGTTGTGCATACGGAGATCAAAGAATTGTTTTACATACGCTAGGTGAAAAAGACCAAGAACGAGGTAGGAAGTCCAAGTAGAACAACCAGATGTGCCGATGCAGAATAGCAAAGGCTGTGAATTGAGGAGATTACGTAATAGTCCACGTGCTGGAAGTAGTGTGTCACAGTAGAAAATTACTAATATTTGCATTAGAAATGTTAACAACTGTACAATGTCTCCTAACATTTGCTTCCATATTATTTATTTCCAATAAATATCTATTGTGATTTGTTGTCCTTTTGGATGATGCAAGATTTGTCTGTAATACGCTAATCTGGAGACAAAGATATTAACAGCAGTTGGAGACATTATTGTTTCACTTGGAGTTTAAGTTTCATGAATGCCGAACATTTTTTATGCGATTTGGATCCCAAGTTGATTTTCATACATACATATATGTTTTGCGGACCATGACATTTGGCTTGAATCCAATAGTTTTGCATTTTCCACATAATTGCTTCGTCTTTGCCGATCTATCATCATCATCATCATCAACGGCGCAACAACCGGTAACCGGTCTAGGCCTGCTTTAAAAAGGAACTTCAGACATCCCGGTTTTGCGCCGAGGTCCACCAATTTGATCTTCGGTCCACCGATCTATGGTACACGCTATCTGTAAGATGCCGGAATCAACCCATTCCGAATTCCTTGACTGTGATGGATACTGTGGGAAGTCATTCCGTACTGAGTGTTTAGGTTTTCATGCCATTTTTCTCGACATTCGTGCCCCAAATATTACCTACTGCAACGTTTGATACGGCACGCCGTTCTCTGATGCTATCCATTTGTTGCTCCAACATACTGTAACGTTACCGGTGGCCCAACAGGCCGTCAACAAAATGTCCCTTCTATTATGCAGCCGCGGAGGGTCTCTTCGGCCTCTGGGGCGCTCCACTTTGCTCCTTATCTGGTGCCTCAAACGAACATGGGTGCTATGTCTCCCTCCATTCCTGCCCGCTCCACATGGCTCTAGTGAGACCGCAAAACCATGTATCAATCCTATCGATTCGTCGAATCAGGCTCGGTTTAGCATCTGTCCTTCATTAATGGGACAGAACCCTCATCTGACCATTGTAGCACCACAGATCAATCTATTGATGTCGAAGCGACTGCAGCGCACTTGCCGATGATAGCCACTACAGTATCCCAGGCTACAACTACCACTTCCCGGAATCTTCTTCCTATTGTATGTATTCTATCGGTCCGCTAGTGTCGTGGGTGCATCATCATCTTAGCACTTTTTCGTATCCAGGTTGCCTTAGTCTACCTCCTCGGATGATATTCTCGAGTGCTTCAGGAAAGTAACGAAGGATAGCACCGCCGAACATGTAATATCTTCCCTCAGGGTAACCTACCTCCACGATCTCGAAGTCGTTGCCCAATCCTCCTTTTTGTCGCAATGGGAATTCCCTTGCTGTGGCCTACGTAACCGTCCAATATAAGCGGATCATTTATTAGCTTTAAATATTCTTTGACTAATCTGTTTAGTTGTTACGGCCCATTCTCTCGTATGTCCCTTTTTTGGCCCATCACAAAGATTCATAAAAAACTTCGCCTGTAATACGCTGCAAAAAGAGTGCATGACTTCCGGAAGCCTTGCTGATCTCACTCATTTCAAAGTTCTGCTAGTTTCAGTAAAATTACCAATATTTAAGTTTGGTCTAGCTAGTGTCGTGCCATTTTAGCCGTTTATCAGCAACACTCGCAATTCCGCCCAAGCCTTCTCCCCACTTTCACTTTGCTGGCTCTTCTGCTAACTCGCCGCATTTATCGTGTCCCTTACTTCGTAGTTACTCCCTCCCCTAAGTTTTATGGCCAATCCTACTGTTATGGAATCATTGCGAACAATGTGAAATCGACAGTTGCTTCGCCTCTTGCAGCATATTCGGAAAATTCCATCGTGCTTGTTGTGCGACTCTACCATAGACAATTCCCAACCCGTTTAATAGAGGATGAGGGAAGTGTCACTATAGTCTGCATGATCGTCTGATGATTAGTCGTTTTAGGGGATAGGTGGGGTAAACTTCGTTTCGCCTAATTGGATTTATTCCTTTCTGGTCGCAAAAGGAGATAGAGATTTGTTGGCTAGGAACTTGCAAATCATACGTCATGTTTATGCTATAGAAACGTTAATCACGCCTTGGAAGTGGACTGAACTATCGTCTATTCTGGAATATGCGTATATGCTTAGAATGCAGCAAATGTCCTGAAGAGCTAATTGTAAAATTTTGATAACCACTGGATGTCATTAAAAATGTTCTTTTCTGTGGCGCTACTCAAGTTACCAATTTTTGTTCTTCAAAATCGCCATTGAGCAAAATGAATTTGATCATTGGATGGGAAGGCAAGCAACGAACTAGAACCTGTCGCAAATAACGATTCCCAAACTTTCTTCAAGGAACTTGGTCTCTGTTATCGCAATGATAGTGGTTTAATTCGGTATAATAAAGAATACCTCGAAAACTTGGTCGACAGAGGCATTAAAAGGCTGACTTTTGTTCTAGGACCTCTCGCTCTTCGCATCATTGTGGTAGTTTAAATCTTCCTTTTATCTGCCATTCATCGACTTCGAACAAGTTTTGTCCAAAATCTTGGAAAAGTAGCTGTATCCAAAGGATTTCAGGTTAAAATTGGTCCATGCCTATGTTCTCTTTGTGCTTCTATTTGGGGGCAAAACATGGAAAGTGATTGGTACTCGAAACACTTAAGCTTTTTTCAATTCATTTTTGCGTTGTGTCATTGGGGACTCTGCGATGAGACAAAATGAAATAAAAAACTTCGCTGACAAGCAGGTCAGATGTTGATGAGAGGGCGGAAGTGGCAGCAAATAGATCAGGCATTAAAAAAAGCAACAATTCCCTGGCCCCCTGTGTTATGCAATGAAATTTGCTATCAGAGGATGGACGACGAGTGGGGGGTCTTAGAGCTAGTGTACACTTCTTACTTCGTGCATGATTGTAGCGATGGAATGTAGGGGTTTATGATCCTCCCTAATATCTTTCAGGGTGGCAGGCGAGCATTCTACCAATGAACCACCGATCCACCGTCAGCAGCTCTATTTAAACACAGGGGATCTCTCTCCAGACAACATTGTGGAAGAGATGCTGAGGACTCCTGATAGGTGGAACCGTGTTGCTCATTACGTTCGGGCCCTTCTCGTTGCTAAGAAGATAGAACTCGACCGGTGGAGGAGCCGGATGGCAGGGGGCTCATTGAATTGACAGTTCCCTTCCTCCTCTCCCCTCCCGTTGGTGAAAGGAATTCCCTGATTTGAAGGCTCCGCAAGGCGGGAGAGTTCGGGGACTAGCCCGAAGTAATGTGACAAACGATTCCAGGCTAGCTCTCTGACGATGGGGAGGTGTTTAGTTGGCAGCTCGACGACGTATCGAATCGGAAGTCCAACACTGTGTGCGTAAATGCATTCACCTACCCTACCTACCCTACCCTGGGTCGCCATGTTTTAATCTTCCTTTGGGCGTTGATTCACCTAGTCCAATCCCTTGCTTTGGCTGTTGTTTGATTTCAAGAGTATAATTCTGAACCCAAGTTTCATCTACAATTATATATTTACGCGAAAATTCGCTGGGATTTTGTTCGTAGACTGCCAAATCCTTAATCGAAATAGTTTTTTCGTTCAGTTTCTGATTGAGGGTTAACAAACGCCGCACCTACTTAGCAGAGAATTTCTTCAAACACAAATGTTCATCTAAAATATTGCGTACACTAGTTGTCTCAGCTACCTCACTTACTTTCAATATGTGGTCTTCTTCCACAACTTTGCGAATTTCTTCAATTATTTCATATGGCCTCAGCAAGACGTTTTGAATGTGCTGCGTCATCTGCCTTCATGTGACATTTATTAAATTCAGAAACCTCTTGTTTGACTGTTGAACAATAATTCGCCTCGCTACAGCAATCCATATTGGACCAGGGCCTTGAAGTTTGTTAGAGTGCTTCATTCAAGACGATAACGGTATATTACAGTGCATTGTAGGAGACAATGTGGTCAGCATTGTCTGATTTGACTCAGGTACTCATTCATAGCTGAATCGACTGGTATTCGACTGGATCAGGATCATATAGAGGTAGCACCAAACTCAAGGGCAACCCCATCATCGCTTTGTTTACAAAGTGACCAACATTACCTTTACGTGAAGGGACAGAAAAATTATAGAAAAAACACTAAGGTGTCATTAAATACAATCAGGCAAGACTTTCAGAATTCGGGGTTATCGCAAGAATACGACGAAAAAACCTTGACTATTCACGAAATATCGGAAGGTCTAAATTGGGCCACCGAAAACATGGATCGAGTTTGGAGGTATGTAATATTTACAGATGAGCTGACTTTTATGATTATTAGTTGCTGCAGTGAGCTTTTAACATTAAGTAAAGGATTTACGCACGCTTCTCTCAGCAGGGATTTTGTATGCTTCGTACTTTCATCCAAAAATGTAGAATTTGTGGTAAAATTTTACTAGAAATTATTTTTGAAGTCGGTCAGATTTGACAGACGTTCATGAAGCTTGAGTTAAATGGGAAAATTATGAAACACAAATCTTGAAGAAACGTTGAAACGAATATGCAGGAAATATCGGCTAAAATATGAGAAAAGATGTGAAGCCATTGTTTGTGGCCAAGAGGACTGCACACCATATTGATAGATTTACCAAAAGCTTTCACATTTTATTTTTATAAACTGTATGGTTTAGAAGTACTTAGTGACCGCGCAAAATGGTGAAGGCTCACGACAACAAACCCCGATTGTGCCAGCTCTTGTATCAGACGTGTGCAAATGCATACAATTTTATGGAGGTATGCACGGGGCACTGGCCTATAGGGTTTCATGTCGCCAGATTCCTACAATTCGCATTCCCGAAGCTGCGGAGAAGAAGGAGAAATACTCTGGCACTTGCTCAGCTCTAGCTAGAGTCAGGCAACGGACACTAGGTAAACCATTCTTGGAGGAGTTTGAGGAGATCTCTAGTAGTATGGTGAGAAAGCTGCTTTGCTTCGTGAATGCTACGGGATGCCTCGGAAGATCTGAGCGGGCTGGACGATCCTACTTTACTCTTGCCATATCAGTCATGGTCTTAGGAGTTTGTGACATCAAAACGAAAGATAGCGCTAATTGGGCTCCTCAATTTTTGTCGTACTCATTGATCCATTCATAAGCAGGATCGGCTCATCTTGATCGTTTGCGCCATCTTTCTCTGCCATTTGTCTGATCTGGATGCAACCGCGATTCTTTCATCCAGCGTATCAAGTAACAGTTGTTTCGGCCGGCCTTTTGATGGTTTCTCATCGACTTCGATGTTTAGACCAATTTCGGCAAGTAAACTCTCGTTAGCGCGAATAAGGTGACCACACCATCGAAAACGCCGCCCTTGCAATTTTCCCACGATCAGCGCAAAAGAGAACACCTGTTGGGGAAAGTTATTTCGTTCAGGTTGCAGTAATACGTGAATCAATTTCACAACGCAGTTTTCTATTGGCTAGTAGCATTGGCTCGAGATATTTAAATCGCTCAGTTCTGGGCAGGTCACTGCCACTGACAATGGTAGTGCCTGTTTCCTGGGGATCGGTCGGAAAAAATTATGTTTTATTCAATCTGAGACCGTGTTACACGAGGCAATCATTCCATTTTTGAACAAGTTGCTCGAGATCAGCTTTGCTTTCGAACGCTAGAAAACATCACCTGCATAAAGCAGTCTGTAGGTCCCTGGACGTTTTATGTACCGTGTGACAATGTCCATAACAAGAACAAAGAGGAGTGGTGAGAGGGTGCTTCCATGATGAACACCGCAGAGACATGAAACGCTTTTGACACACCCGCCACACATCAAATTTTGGTTTTCGGATCATGGTAGAGTAATTTAGCCTAGCGTACTAAGTGTTTGTCGTAAAGCATACCAAATGAGGTCGTATGGGGCACGGGAAACGTCTTCTTTAAATCCAGAAATGCAATATGAACGGACAATCAATGTAAAGGGGGCGATGCTTCTCAGAGTGTTCCTCCATGTGTAACCGCGTGTATTGCGTGAGCAGGCAAACCTGGATTGATTCAAGGTTATTTCCACGATTCCGCGAATACGGTTGTTAAGAATGCGTTTAAAAATCTTCGTGGTGTGGAACACTAATCCGTCCGGACGGTAATTTGAACATTCTGCTGCACTATCTTTCTTTTGCCATATTGGAACAGTTGTGTCTTCTAGTTTGTCAGGTGTTCTACCTTCCTGTATAATTCAATTGAAGAACTCACTGAATCACAGTGTTGGCTGCCAGTTCTTCGCTTTCTAGGGCCGAGATAGGATGTCTTCAGATTCTTTTGCTTTCTGGATTTCATTCGTGTAATTGCTTCCTTGACTTCAGTCGTGCTGGCATATGGGATTGCTTCAAATGTCGTCAGTGCTTGTAGAAGTAGTGCTCGAAATATTCTCGCCATCTATCCGTCGCAGCTCGTTATAGTTGACGAAAGACGACTCTAAGAGGACTTTTAAGCCTGTCAAGAAATACAGTGCAAATAAGATTCTGAGTGGAAAGTGGCACTTTACAACAAAAAATTGAAAGTAACGTTACCCGGCTGTTTGGGTTTAAGAAATATATGCCTACATTTTCCACTTACTCTACTTTTGCAAAAAGCTTGCTTAGAATTGGATTCCCTTTCCGGAAACAGATTTTGATATTTTTAGATCAAGAAGAAGGAATGAAATAGTAGTGCTGTGCCCTCAGTTAACAATCTATCTATCTATGTAAACGCATAACTTCTAACTAAATTTAAACTCATTTGTAGATACATACATGTTAGGTTCTCTTATCATTTAAATAGCTTTCAAATACTTGAAGAACTGTTCTCTGCGAAGTAACCACATCTGCTAAATATTTCATGGGTATTTTGAACTTCAATAACCCCGTGCCGTGCCCATCCGAATTCCTCGCAAGTATCTCCATTACATAAATGATTACAAGTTTTTACATTCACTAGTTCTTTGCTTCTCTCCTCTCGGAGAAAATACGTATACACGCAATAAAATTTCATCTAGTCTTCGAACAAAAACAAGAAAGATCGGTTCGTTGACCCTTTCCCTCAGCAATCTTTAAAGGTCTGGCGAAAGAAGATCATGGATTGTAAACTATTACTCGATGGAATCATCTAACATGGGCGAATGACCAGAAAATATTCGCCTTATCTGTTATAAAATCTGGATAGGGTATCGTATTTTCCTTTCTTTCGTGCTTTTCAAAAACAATTTCAACTAATTTGCTTTGGAAAGTTTCGAGAAATTGTGTAAGTGATCTTCACGGTATCGTCTTGGTACAATGCCCTGCTCATGTCGAATACACCAATTTCTGTGTATCTACTTTCTAACTTTCTTTGGTGAACTAATCGCCTTCACCACCTTCATCGCGATTGCACGTAAGCTGTGCCGATTACCGCGCTCATGATCGCTTGGAACACTAAACACACAAACAAGCCAAAATTATTTTCCGGGTTGCATCTCGTTTACATGCCAATAGTGATCAGCACATTATCATTTGGAGTTGGTTCAAAGACCTTTCCGTGAGCACATAATCATCAATTGGTCGCCTTTGAGAATTCGTATTGACTACATTTCCTCTACTGTCCGGAATGCTTTTGATTAGCTTCAGTGGGAGACCCGGGCCAAGCCGTGTGAAATGTTTGGAATTATCTTTTTACCTTGCTCACCTGGCGGATCATTTCTTGAATATCATATTTTATACCCTCACCGTCAATCAGCGTCAATCAGCCCGATTCATTCACCTTTCAATTGGCACGATCGCCACGGCAATGCTACTCTTTATTTATTTTGCCAAAAATGAAATTGTTGCAAAGTGAAATTTGAATGATGAAAGAAGCCAAGTGAAAATACAGAAGAGAGATCAAAATAAAGGTAAAGATAAGGTTGTTATAAGGAAGTCACGTTGGGAAATTGCGCAAGATCATCAATTTGCGATCTTTATGATCGTGGCATATCGATCGGGGGCCGAGTAGTTTAAGTGAGGCGGCGTATTTGTAGTAAATTGTTTATTCAGAAAGCGTGTATTTTGCATAAGGCTCACGCAAAAGTCAAAGACCTTTCTGAAGAGCAATTGGGAAGATTGCATGCAGTAAATAGTTATTTTTATGATTAAACTTATGCAATGAGGTCGACCTTGTTAGCAAATATTGCAGGATATGTAGTGGTCCTGTTTTTCAAGGTTTTGTATGAAACAAAACCTTATTAGAATCGAGTCGCTGTTTGTCTGTCTGTCTGTCACACCCGACTTATTCCTAAACGGCTGGACCGATTGTCACGAAAATTGGTGAGGGCTTGTGATGTATTGTTCCCTTCACAGCAAGTGTCGTCATTTTATGTCAAGTTTCCATATGAATCGAGGGTGCAACTTTTTTTTTGCGCAGAATTTGGCCATGTTGGGTATCAAATGAAAGGGCTCAATTAGTACTTTTTGAAGCTGCTCTCATATATGATATTGCGTTAAACGTAGGCAAGTATGGGCTCAATATATGGCCACTAAAAAGTGTAACAGGACTCGTTCTCACAACCTATTCAACTGAAAAATCTGAAAAAAATCACAGTGGTGTATATAAACGAAATCTAGGCCTTAAAATATATCCCGTTCTAATATGTGCACGAATAAAGTTAATTATAGTATATCACCATATTTTAGAAATTTAATCGAAAACCGCCTTAAGTTCATGCATTCATGATTTGGCAGTGGTATAAAGGGCAATATAAGGCATAATTCTGGGAAGTTTGAAGGAAATCCAACTATTATTAACAAAGTTATAGAAGGTGAAACCGTTACATTTTATGTGAATTTCGTGCATTCTGAAATGTGTATGATATCATCATGACATATCAATTCGTAAATACCACAACAAAGTCAACGTATATGAATGGATGGTCGAAGGGAAACATTTCGTTTCAAGGTTTTAATCATTCATATATTAATATCAATTACTCGAGGCAGATATATGTATGTGTTTATATGTATATTATATATATGCCAATGAAGCGTTGGGGTAATGCCTAATTCAGATAGATATATTTGTCTGTCTGTACTTTATATGTACATGTACATATGCTATTATGCACGAAGTAAATAGGAAATAAATGTACCATCAGTTTGTAATATGTACGTATGTCGTGTAGCTTGAAAAAAAAAATATGAAGGGATATTTCGAGTTTTTAAAATGCAAAAAATGTGCGTAGAAAATTTCTCACAAAGTTGAATACAAAACCTTTATATCCGAAGCGCCAGCTTCCGATGTTTCGACTTGTTTTATATTACATCGCTTCGAGAAATGGTATATACAATTGACCTCGTTAATATCATGTTTCAGAAAACGAATGCTTGTCAGATATCGATCCATATTTATTCAACAAGCTTGTTAGCTTGGCACTCAACTGAGATTGATTTTATCTTAATTTTTTTAAAGATTCTTTTCTTTCAATTCGAATCTTAAATCATGCAATTTCTTCATCCTTTTCATCGACTTGTGATTCAGGGCATTATCCTGGTAAAACAGCGGTTTTTTCTTTTGCTATGTGAGGTCTTTCCTGCCTAATTGCGTCAAGCAATCAGTCCAATAGTTCCATATAGTAGTCGCTGTTTGCCGTTTGACCCTTTGGAAGAAAGTTCAAAGTCAAATTCGAAAACACAGAAGTCATGACCTTGCCTGCTGACTGTTGTATTTTGGGATGCTTTGGCCTGCTTTCACTCTTCCGTCTCCATTTGGTTGATGCTTTTTTTGACTCTGGAGATGATGAATCCATTTTTCATCCATTGTCATGTATTGATGCAAAAAATCCTTTCTAACTTACGTCAACAACTGCAAACAGCGCTCCTAATCATCAATTCCTGTTCTTTGATATCTTCGGGATCTTATCTATGTTTCCTAATCTCGCCCTATGATCGCACATAACGGTTTTTAGGACCTTTTGCAGCCACATCGACTGGGAGAGCTGGGCACCCAGCGTCTTCGGTAGATATTCGACCGCGTTTGAAGTTCGCATACCATCGGTAAATGGTTGCTTTCGACGGGATTTTGATGGTATATTGAGTGGCAAGAATATGTGGTACGTAGCTTCCTAACTCCAGGACTATTTAATTGTACTTTATGCAGAGGGTGTCGTTGTTCATGTTTTAATCTTTGTTGGTCCTTGGTTTTGACATTACATGTGTTAGGTAGAATTGTATCAGTAAAAGAATTCCAGGATCATTAATAACATCACACAGTCAAGTGTGTGAGCTGGCTTAAGGCACCAAGCACTTTGGAGTGCGGAAAACTACTGCGCTATAATTATGATTTTCTTGTGTATGTTTCCCATCCCATGTATCGCATACATAACACCAACAGTATCAAGCAACAGTATCAAGAAGATGCGTGAAATTCTTCATGGTGAAGTTTCGAAGAACGTTGAACATGCAATGCTTTTCTTTCATCATACAAATTAATCAATGCGCCGGGAGACCAATCCCTTGTAGGACTTCTTGGTTACAGGGAAACCAGCCACATCAGATGTAGTCCTATAGTTATGAAACGCGTCATATATCATTGTCATTGATATATACCTGCGGCATAGGCGGTTAAGCACGACTATTTGTTATTGCTGCCCATTGCTGGCAATATGGTCCTCATCCTCCAGCGGAAAACTCGATGTCCATGCATAATCAGAATTTCTTAAATTAGGGTTAAGTTAGTTACACATCTTTTCTACTAGAAATAGTTAGTAAATGCATTTCTGTAGTTTAAAATGAATATAGTATACCACTTGCTAGTACTCGTTTAGGTACTTCTAGAAGTGCTTCTTACTAAGATTCTGGCTTTCAGAAAAGCTAAACGACTACACAAAAGCGGCGTATTGTGTTCAAAAGGAAAACGCGGCGAAATGAGATATATTTGCTTTTGTATTCCACTACACGGAGGTGATTGCCACACAGTTTATCATTATCATCATCATCAACGGCGCAACAACCGGTATTCGGTCTAGGCCTGCTTTCTAAGGAACTCCAGACATTCGATTTTGCGCCGAGGTGCACCAATTCAACATCCGTGAAAGCTATCTGGTGTCCTGATTTACGCCATCGCTCAGGAAGGGTTTGTTTCGTCTTCTCTCATAGTTTATTAAGCCAAACAAAAATTTTAAAAGTTATATAAAAAAATATGTGCAAAATGTAATTTCATTCACTATAAATATTTAGAATATTTCACTTTATTTACAAATTTACTTACAAAATAATAGCTGTTGGCATGACATAATGGCTGTGTTTCGTTCAATAAATCAGTGTAATATTGCCCGTGATCACACTTTTTTTCTGTCGGAAGTCTATAGGGTTATTCCTTTCAAATAAGAAATAACATCACCATGACTTTTTCGGGCGAGGTAATTGCTGTTCTCATTTTTTTGAAGCAGATTCGTCTGAAAATATCCATTGTTTTGACTGTTATTTGGTGTTTCGTGTATAGTGTTGGATCCAGATCTCGGAAATCATAATCACTTTCTTATTGTTGGCCTATGAAAGATGTTGACTGATTTGAATCAAGATCATTACGGGGAAAGTACGCACGGGGTGTGCTATTCATGAAATGTTTTTCTAAGGTAGTCTAGTGGGTGGTTTTATCTCTACGTTGGAGAGAAAATCGTCTTTCCCCTTGGACTGAATTACATGTTCATACCATCGAAGATCCCTCGCAATTTTCCCCCCATCGGTGCAACCCCAAATTGATCGTGATTGTCCTCATTTCGGATCTAATAATGGCGTGTTACATTGCTGGTCCAACGCAACATCTTTATCAAAATTACCCCGAGACGCCGTTGATTGTCTTTGATAGACGACCAACACTAGAGAGCGACATGTCGGGCGACACTGTGGTAAATTTAAGATTTGAAGCGTTTGTTGACACGTCGATGACAGAGAACACCAGTTGTTCGCTGCCACTTCTTCGAGATGTGTATTTAAATCACTCACTCACTCTGGCCAAGTCGCTGGCACTGACAGTGACAGTGTCGGTTTCATTGGTGCCGGTCGTCAAAAATTCTGTTTTACTCAGATTCAGTCTCAGACTATGATACATTGTGATCATTCCACTTTTGTACAAGTTGCTCGAACAGAAACACGAAGCGGTTTTGATATAACTGCCACAGTTGGAACTGGAATTAGGTGCTGCTTTCTTGGCTGTCAAACGGTGTTCTACCCTCCTCAATAACTCGATTGTGGAACATAGTGTCTCAGCTCCTCGCTTTCCCGACCTCAGATGCGATGCCATTACGTTCTGTTGTTTTTTTTGTCCAAATTTTTAGCCACGAAAGGAAATAACCTCAACCCGTTCAATTATATTTAAATTTTGGCTAACTAATCACCTCAGTTCGGACGGATAACGGACTGCGGACTATTCAATTAGCAGGGTCACACGAAATGGTTGTTGGAAGTACCTGGTTTGCGCGGAAAGCGGTCCACAAACATACGTGGGCCTCTCCAGACGGGACCACTTTCAACCAAATTGACCACGTGTTGATCGAACGCCGCCACCTATCAGCCTTGATGAATGTCAGAACATATAGGGGGGCCAATATAGACTCGGATCACTATCTCGTTGGCATGGTGCTCCGAGCTCGAATAACAATACCATCTAGAATCCCCTCTGACAATCAGGTGAGAGTGAACACTGAAGCCATCCACAACACAACCCTCCGCGACACCTATAAGAGGGAAATGGATGCCGCAATAACCGCAGTCAATAGAGGACCTGGAGATGAAGCATCAACTAATGATCTTCACAACCACCTGAAGAACGTTATCATGGATACGGCCACAAATATACTTGGCCCCAGCCGCAAAAGGAGTCGGAACGGCTGGTTTGACGATGAATGTAAGCTAGCAACGGAACGGAAGAATGCCGCATACCGAGTAATGTTGCATTCTCAAAGAACGCGGGCACGCGCAGAGACTTATCACGAACTCCGTCGAGCGGAGAAGCGACTTCACAGACGGAAAAAGGAAGCCTGGGAGAACCAACAAGTCTGTGAACTAGAAAAGTATAGGGAGCAACCGCACCAGGCGCGGAAGTTTTACCAACAAGTCAGCAGGATGAAGCCTTGTACACCTCGATGCTCATCCTGCCGAGACAAAGAGGGAAATCTGATTTCCGACAGAATGGGCATATTAGAGCGATGGGTTGAGTACTTTGATGAGCTACTGAACAACCAGAACATCGGCGAGTTGGAGGTCCCGCCAACTGAAGACGACGGACAAATACTGCCACCACCAAGTTTAGGAGAAACAGTCCGTGCAATTCATCGGCTAAAAAATCATAAGTCGCCAGGAGCCGATGGAATTACAGCCGAATTGGTTAAATATGGAGGCGACCAGTTACACCAAGTGGTTCATCAACTTGTGCTCAAGGTATGGGACAGCGAATCAATGCCTGACGATTGGCAGCGAGGCATAATCTGTCTCATACATAAAAAGGGAGATATCACACAGTGCAGCAATTATAGAGGTATCACGTTGCTGAGTACCATCTATAAGATATTCTCCACTATCTTGCTAGGCCGGATAGCCCCATACGCCCAGAACATCATTGGCCCATACCAAAGAGGCTTCACTCCAGGCAAATCAGCAACAGATCAGATTTTCTCTCTGCGGCAGGCGATGGAAAAACTGTTGGAATATGGACAACAGTTGCACCATCTGTTCATCGACTTTAAAGCCGCCTATGATAGCATAGCCAGGGTAAAACTGTACACGGCCATGAGGGAATTCGGTATCCCGACGAAATTAATAAGACTGACTAGGCTGACCCTGACCAATGTGCGAGGCCAGATAAAAGCAGCAGGATCACTCTCAAGACCATTCGACATCAACAACGGTCTACGACAAGGGGATGCGCTATCATGCGTCCTCTTTAACCTGGCCCTCGAGAAGGTGATCCGTGATGCTGAGGTGAATGCAAGAGGTACGATCCTCTTCAAGTCCACCCAACTACTGGCCTATGCTGACGATATCGACATCATGGGAAGAACCACCCGAGACGTTCAAACTGCCTTCATCCAGATCGAGCAGGCGGCGCGAGATCTTGGGCTGCACATCAATGAAGGCAAGACAAAATACATGGTGGCAACGTCAGCACCGAAGACGAATCAACCAACAACATCAAACCGCACTGGTCAAACACAAACACGAACAAGAATAAGGATAGGGGAATACAACTTTGAGACCGTTGACAATTTCTCCTATCTAGGGTCAAAAATCACAACCGATAACAACTACGATGATGAAATCCGCGCACGGTTGTTGTCAGCCAACAGAGCCTACTTCAGCTTACAAAGACTGTTCCGCTCGAAACGTCTCACCATAGGGTCAAAGCTCTTACTGTACAAGACTATGATCTTGCCAGTCCTCATGTATTCCTCGGAAACTTGGGTTCTTAGCAAGAAAAATTGCGAACTCTTGGCCGCGTTCGAGAGAAGAATCCTACATGAGGATGGACGATTCCGTAGCCTACACAATGACGAAATCTATGAGCGATACCATGACCGTCCGGTTGTGGATAAAATCCGGCTCAATAGGTTACGGTGGGCGGGTCACTTAATCCGTATGGATGAAGATGATCCCACCCGGAAAGTCTATAAGGGCAATATCTATGGTAGGAAAAGAAGACGAGGCAGACCCTGCCTAAGATGGAGCGATGGCGTGGGCCAGGACGCCAGACAGCTTTTAGGGATATCGAATTGGTGGACCTCGGCGCAAAACCGGGATGTCTGGAGTTCCTTATTAAGGCAGGCCTAGACCGGATACCGGTTGTTGCGCCGTTGATGATGATGAATCACCTCAGTTCAGTCAGATAGAGAATGTTGGGTACATGAGATAAACAGGACAGGAGAATACTTAGAAAATACCATCGTGCCGGTTGCCGGAACTACAGTCAAACAAAGATACGTTTTTCTAGTACGTATTTCCATTTGTCTTGAGAAATTTTCGAAGAATTGCATCACCTATTACAACCTAGCATTGAAAAGTGCACAATGAATTGGAGAAAACCAGTACAGACGAGGAAAACATTAATAATTTCTTTAAGGCAAATTATGCAAAAATACTTTAAAAACATTTTAAATTTCTAAGATTTTACTAATTTATCACAGAAATTGAAAACAATACAAATATCACCTTCTCTCTCTCCGTATCTTCGCTCATTGCACTATACAGATCCTCACCAATTTAGGTCTCACTTTTGAGAAGTTGAGCTGTTTGGTTGAGTTTTGAATATTTCAAAATGAGTTGAAAATGGAAGGCCAAACTGAATTTTCCCAATATTTTATTCATTTAAACAAAAAACAATTCATTTTCACCTGAAAAGGTTTGATATTTGGATTCCTCATGAACGCAAAGGAGTTTATTTGGCGGCGGGTATTAACATCTGTGATATGTCACTGAATCGTCAAGAAAACGCTCCTTTTTTCAAACGGGTTTGTGTACGAGAATGTGCAACAGTCTTGATCCTGATATTCGCTTCAAATGACGTTAAGGCAGAACTTCATGAAAAGATGATTATGCTTTTATTGTGTTAGGAGCTGGGTGTTGCTTTTTGAGGTCCTGCCAAGGAATCAACCGATTAATTCGAAGGAGTATTGTCAGCATTTAAACAGTTTGAACACATTTCTCATAACCCGGAGCTGGTCAATCGTAAAGGAGTTGCGTTCTATCACAACAACGCGAAACGACATTTATCTTTGTGGACCCACATACTTGCCTGATTTTGCGCGGGCAGACTTTCCGTTATTTCGCTCTCTTTAAAATTCCGGAAAATCAGAACTTTTTTCATTTTTTCGCTTTTAAAGGCAGGTCTTTCTATAACGAAGAAGGGCAACAATTATGGAGCTTCCATATTCTGTGTTTTTCTTTATCTCCCTGGGTACGATCAATAATTTTTCATTAAGTTTGTGACCAAGTATAATAAATTGATCTAGAAATCGTTAGCAACGGAAACTCACTTTGATAAACATCGCAATGAAATCAACGTTAAAATCTGTTTGTAATTCCCAGCACTCCACCCTACTCTAAGACTATCAATAATGTCGCAGTTGATCAATCGATCATAAAGATCTGCAAAACGTGACAACTATTACCAATCATTGCAATCATGACTCTGTTAAATATTTGACCTATCCCATAAAATTCATGTCGAATGCGCACACCCATGGCATGTATTAAAGAAACAAGTCGTCAACGATACTATGCCTCCGCTTCCCTACGTGAGACACTACTGACTTCACTACCTGCTGTCAGTCTATCTCATAATAAGCATCTACGATCGGCATTGATACATCGCGTAAAACACGATCCATATTACGTTTTTGCACAATCGATCATTTAATCCTCCAATTGTTGCAGACAGTACAATAGCGCCATATTGAACCACTCCGGTCTGATCTAAGACCATCAATGCTGAATAGTAGATCCGCCAAGGTTGCACTTTGTCGCGCAATTCACGCTGATCGTGGCAAAAGTGCAACCGTCGATAATCGGGAAAAATCCACACAGTCATTACCATTGCACTTGTTGTAACAATCATAAACTGTTTTAAGTATTTCTGAATGCACTTTGTAGGCGCTGGGACGATCAATCATTTCAATAATTTGTGTATTACAAAATGTTTCGCTTTCCTTCATTCATACGTTACTTTGATGAATCATTTGATCGATCGTTGCCGTACGGGTTCTCATTACACATATGCCAAAGGAGTTGCACGAAGATTACTCAAATTATGTATACTCGTATATCTTCCATTGGCATAATGGAATTATTATGAGCTTTGATTTAAGGTCTGTTGGTATTTAAGGTCTTGAACGCGTCAGTTGAATCTGCATAGCATCTCAGTCCTCTCAGAAGCTTTTGACTAAATATCTTCAAATGTTGGTTTTGATTTGGGATAAGCTCCCTTGTATTTGGTTGTCTTTATCCTGTGGTTTAAGAAATGCGGATTTACATACATTTCCATTTTACATTTCGAAAACTTTACTGAGGTCCTTAAGTTGAGCTTTGTATCACGTTTGCTCTCCCAATATCAGCTCCGCAATAGACCATATCGATTACGTTATAATGCATACAAATTTATCTTCTCGTAATAGAATATATCATATTTAACCCCAATTGATCAATGATCGTGCCACTACTACTTTGTCAATGCCTTACCAAGATTGGCGATGATGCTGATGATCGTGCTGTCTGAGTCCTCTGATCTTCATAATGAATTCCAGTCAAACGCAGTCGCATGGCAATACGGTTTGAATAAAATTGCATCACTACATGGTGAATTTCGGTACATTTAAGAAGATATTATGTAATTTTCGTCTCGGTACTATCTTGGAAGTGGTTGGTGCACCGTTTTAACGGGAGCAGCTGAACAATAATTACATACAAAGTTGCATTTATGAAGCGGTCTGAGCACTCGTATGTGTAATATGATCTCAGCGTTAACCACGGGGTCAACAAAGATCAGCAGGCGGTAAACTATAATTGTTGGGAATGGCAATTATTTTGGGAATGATTTTCGCACGATCGATTTGTGTACGATAATGTACGTTGGTTATTGTGTTTCAGTCATTTGTTGTACGTTTCCTTGTGGCCGCATGGAAAACCAACAAGGCAGTGGTCTACCGATTACACTTATTGAAATTTATATTGCTCAATAATTCACACGACTGATAGCTAGGCTTGCTGGTGTAGTAGGTTTGCAGTAAGATTTCAAAGAGCGTCGATATCGTTTTCGAAGTTTCAAAATTCACGAATTGAGAAGGAGTAATAAAAGTACTCCGAAAAGGATGTTATCACACACCACTTTAATTTTTCTTATGCATTCCCGTATTAGGTTGTGCGTAAATTGAATTTTAGGGGCGCATTTTATGGAATCTTGTTGGTCAGAGACGGTCGCTTACGTCAATCAGTACCTAACTGGAGCAACATATTACATTTTCTGGACTATCAGTATAAACTCCTGAAAAGTTGTAAAACAAAGGTCATTTTTCGTTACCTATCCAATCTATTAAATAGATATGTGTTGTTGTTTGATCCTCCAGGTTGGGGGCTGTGAAATAGGCTGACAACCTATTCACACTATACTACTGTCTTGGAACCAGAATTTGAGTCTAGGATCGGAGGGGAAATACAAAGAAGACTATGATAATGAAATAAAGGACTAAGAGTTTGGAATCTGGAATGTGCACGATTTGTTCAGAACTACGCTCGTTCGTCACTCATTGAACAAGTTCTTACAACTTAGATGTTTCGTCGGCCCAGTAAACAAAAATATTACTCAGTGAGGTAATTGACTCTCAAACGCGGGAAAAAGTCTGGAATGTGACAATGTGGCATACCCTTTTGTCGTTCACAAGAATTTTTCCCCCAACATCATGCATTTCAAACTAAATCAACGAGAGAATTGGTGGGCCACGAGTGAAATTTTTTTTTTAACGTTTTATTAATCAACGTATATTTGCCAATGGAAGTAATAAAGGACAGATTTTATAGTCGTCTTGAATAGGTATGTGATTCATTGCCTCTGACAATGTGAAAATAGTCGGTCCACCGTGGAACTGCTGGTGACCATAGTTTTCAGGATATAATTAACGAGAAGCAAGATCAACGAATTCGCTTGTCAGAGATATATGGAAATATCATCGACTTGTTTTCCTCACCGCAGAGTCTACAAAAGGATATGGACGTCATCAAAGGGGAAAACGTTCAAACCAGAGCAAGAAATCAATGCCAGACTCAGTCCAGGTATTAGGTTTGGCATTGGAAAACTCTCAGAAGAAAGAAATAGCATCGAAATATGTCGGAGCGTTAGAAGAAAAATTCGCGCAGGCGCTAAACCGACACCAGAAACCCGATGATATTGATATGAACTGAAATAAGGTAAAAGGCACAATCAAGACGGCGGAAACCCGTCGGACACGGTCGGAGTGAAAGGAACGAATGGTTTGGCAAAGAGTGTCAGCAGGCAATCGTTGAGAAATTGACGAAAAGAATGACAGCATCATTCCAGCACAGAATCTTATTTTCCAAGCAAGTAGCGTGGAATTCTAGCGGAAACATGGAGCAGTTAAAAAAATGATGGGGCCAACATCTCGAGGAGCTGCTCAATGTCGAAACCCAATTTCCATACATCAAAAGGACGGATGTGGCACAGGCACCTATCCCACCAAGAAGTCAATGACGAACTAAAAAGTTCTGCGATGTGATTTTTAGTTTAGTTTTTTTTTTGAGCTTTTTGTTGCTCGATTTTGGAATTACAAAATATTTGTTTTAATGAAAGGACAAAAATAATATTCTGGGAGTGGAATGCTCCATTTTTCTGGGGTAGAGGTGAGGCAGCGTCTGATGAGATGTCTTCGTTCTGGCCGTCATCTAACATATTTTTGTAAAAACTTCGGCTCCAGCCCGGAACGTGGTGTCCGTGGGTCATAAACAGAAAAAGAAAGTTTCTTTCCAATTGTACCGATTCGCCACCAAGTGAATGCTCAGGACTCACGACTACCTTACATTCTTAAACATATACCTAAATCTAGGTTTTATTTTTATTTCAGGATCTGTTAGTCCTTCAGAGTTGTAAGCTTATAATCAAACTATCCCTTGATGTGTCAAGTATTGTTTGTGCATTAGAAGTATCGTTATTATTTTAACGATTATTATTAATTAGAAAACTTTTCGAGAATGGGATTATTTCTACGATTTTGGGCGAGTTGCGTCTTGTTGCCAGGCATTTTTCTTGGATCAAAAATAGAGCACAACTCTTCATCCAGGTGTGTATGATCGGCGAGTAAATACAATCATCACCAGTTATCTAAAAACTATGAACATCAGAATGAACTGCCGAATTTGTAAAACGAGTAGCAAAGGGACTCTAGCAATGAAAGCGGCCTAAGGGACAATTTTATAATACAATAGTCAGTCGATATAGGCAGTCCGTCATTTCTACGACTTTCGAAATAAATGATGGGATCGCTGGATCCAAGAAGTTTGGAAAGGGGGAGGGGACCACGCTCGTTACGGTGTAATGTGCCACTTAAAAGAACTGCGTTATGAAATTGCGTCACGCATTAATGCAACCTGGATGAAGTGGTGTTCCACAATTAGCGTTGTTCGTGAACGACGCTGGCCAACTATAAAAGGCAATCATCGACGCTTCGCGGTTATAGAGCCGGAAATGTTTCGTTTCGCCAGTGGCATAACACGCCATGATCACAGCTGAAATGAGGACATTCGCGATAGAAAGGGGGTCGAACAAAGATTGAAAAAGAAGAAGACTATTCATTTTAGTGTGATACTATCATCTAAAGTCTTAGTTGCTGTAAATTTTCACAAAAGAGACAAGGAACCAAATTAGGTGGTACTGTGATTTATGTTATAAATTAAGTTACATTTCAGGACGAGTATTGTACCAAATTCAAAAGAAATTTACTAGGAGATGTTTTTTTGAAAATTGGTAATTCCAATATTTCATACCAAATTGCCAGTCCCTTGAACCATATAAATCATCGGGATTCCTCTGTATTAAATTTCTGGAATCAGGACGGACCATTTCAAAAATCGTGGATGAGCAAGAAAGTTTTTACACCTTGGTGGTTTAACGTGAGTACCCGTCGTTTAGACCTAACCGCAACGCCTTCTTAAGATAGATTGATTTTGTGATCACAATCACCACGGTGACAAGCAACCACGTCTTCATTCGTCTATACTAACTGCATGCAAGACTTACCTAAATCTCTACCGAACTAAAGAATACGGCACCTAAGTTTAAATTCAACTTCACACTTGGGGCCCGAACAACCACCATGAAACTTCCACTAGGAGGCGAACCGCTAATAACCGGGGTGCAACACATGCCCGAAGAATTCCCCTGAGGTATGAATTCAGAGGCTATTCCGGTTCCCATAGTACTAGATAACCACTGGTAAGGCTCCGTGGTGAAAGTCACTTCACATGAGCCCTTTGGCAGACTCGGGTCTGGTCGTCCTAGTCTTGGAACATTCTCCTTCTGTATCACGTCAGTCAATGTGAATAGAGCGTTTCTTGGTGCCACCATGTGTTGTTTGATGCTAATTCGGTCGGCAGGGTTGTTGCCTCATCTACCTCATCGACGCCTCAGAGCACCAGCAGAAAAGTGGTAAGGAATTTGTTGACAGACTCTGGAAGTTAACGGAAAATCCTCTTTTAGGTATTCTTTAGGCATTCATTGAAACAGATAGATCGGCGGGCCATAATACGGGAATCGTCGAATTGCTCCTTTACAGTTTAGTAAATCGTGGTTAGTATGGATACCCCTCGTCGGATAATAAGAAAGCTTGAAAACTGAAAACAAGGAAAGAGAAATCAATGCTTAGAGGGGATCATAAATTGAAGCATTCGTCCTCGCGAAGAAGCACACTTAGTGGAAAATATGTTTTCATTGATGAAAGCTTAAATCAGAGGGACTTGATGGTTACGGTTCTAATTTTCACGATTTATGAAAGAATGAAACAATTTTGAGCCACCCTCAGATTGGAGGAGGCTCTATAATGGTTTGAGCTGGAATTGAATGTTATTGGAATGCTGCATTTCCTGCCAGCATCGAACTATCACATTCTTGAAGTTCTCGCTCCGATATCATAAAACTTTGGAAAGTTGCCTACAGAATTTTAGAGGTAGTAGAAAGTAAAAAAGGAAAGCTGAGAACAACTGGCAAAAACTGGACGAAGATACCCGCAATGACTCTAGACTTAATTGTGGAGACCTTATGCTTTCTCACTAGTTTGACATTTAGTAAATTACAGTCAAGAATGACAATAATATTGTATGATGTTGAAGACATCCTTTTCCATACTTTCCTTTAATAGTATGAACAAAGCAAAGAATGAGTAGTTCTTAAAGTTATTAAATTTTCATTTTCCATTTCCAAAAATATTTGCCTTCTTCCTTTTAGATTTATTTGCAATATTTTTCTGAGATCGTTTCGAAAACATCCCCATTTTGGAAAAGGGGGCGAAGTTACTCTAAATTGGAGGTCAAGGCAAATAACTTAGACAAATTGGTACCCTTAAATCATTTGTGGATTTTGCGCAGGCTCTTTCAAGGGTGTGTATTATTCTTCTCGCGGCTTTCACTTGAATTTCGTTTTGCCTATCGGCACGACATAACATTTCTCAATCTCACTACCTTCAATAATTTTCTGGTTCAACAATTCCAATTCTTTATCCTTCCTACGGATGATCTCCTCAAGGTCCTTTTGCCATAATTTGTACAAAGTTTTCGTTTAGCAATATTCCAAATAGCTCTTTCTCTTTAGTCTTTTCCTGATTTTCTTACTTTCTTTAATTTTGTCCAAATATCAAAATCAGGCGTCCTGTCATACGCTGTCTTGTACTTACACTTGTTTCTGCAGCCTGCATAGTCAGCAGTTTTGAATATTTCGAATTTCAAACATATAAACACGAGCACAACCTTTCACGGCATTATTAAATTCAAGATCTGAAACTATCACGCGATCTGACCATATTTCCCAAATGATCATAATTCACTGTTCCCACCAGTCACGCCCTAATTTTGTACTCACTTCCTATCCGCTCAAAAGATCATATATCAACAATTTCCCAAAATGCCCAACACTAAAATAAGAAAAAATATATAATTAAAATCACATTCAGTACTAATTGTCCCATTTCCCATTTTTTTCCATCTTTTCAGTAAAATCTTGAAACTTGAATTACTGATGGATGCTGTCGTTCTGAAAGATCCTTCCGACGATTTATTGCGAGAGAAACGGGGCTGTCCTGTTTACGTGGCACCGGAAATATTGAAGCCGAGTGAAACGTACTATGGAAAAGCAGCGGATATGTGGTCATTAGGTGTGATCCTCTACACAATGCTGGTCGGAAGGTAAGTTGTTATTTGTCCTTTTTATTTTCCTCGATTGAATGTATTTTAGTTGATTTTATTGCACGGGACTTCAGCTTTGTTATATATTCCCTCCTAGGGGATGGAATTGTATTTTTTGCTTTGAGTTTTGCATCAATGAATATTTTGTGGAATAGGAAACGGTCGGTGCCTTTCTAATCCTGCTGAGAAGGTGTATTGATCAGGAATGTATTTTTATTGAACTTTCTGAATGAGATCTGTTGAAAGGGAGAGAAGGTTAGGCAATTAGCACTGACAGGGCAATGATTTGCTGATACCCGCAGTTTTGGTTAATTTTTCATGAAAAGCGTGGACAATAGTGTGTTGTTTAGTGGGAATTATATACGCTGCAAGTGATCGTAACTATGTAAGAAAGATTTCCATTTAGAAGACATGAGATCCGCATCGGTTTATCTTCTCCTGTGAAGTTTGTAATTGGATTAGATCTCAATTGGTAAATCCTATTACTTACTCGAGTGAACATTGCAGTTAAGAGTATGAAAGAAAATGCAACGGCACCATTATTTTTAAGGACAGCAGGAGGTGTACAATTCTTCAATCCGCACCGCATTAGCCTAGAAGGCGAATCATATGAGTTACCCTACAGAAAGCTGAAAATATGCAAAAAAGGACCTTGGGGATAGCTCGCTCTCGTGTTTTTCGTATCTAAGTATTTTATAAAATTCATATCAACTAAAATTCAAAAATCTAAATCAGATCATATTTTTGCTTTTGTTTGTTTTCTGGTTCACTTCTACTGTATTTTCGAGATGATGCAAAGCCTAGTGAAAAGGAAGGCGAATATGCCATAATAGTTTGAATTGGACAAAGTTGAAGGTATCCAAATTTATGGGTTAGTAGGTCACAATTTCGTGATCTACTTGCCATAAAAACTTCGATGAGAATTAGAGATTAACACTTTTGGTTACGTTATTTATGTGAACTAGTTTTTGGAAATTGTGCATGTTTTTTTGGTCAATTTAAGGGTATGTACTTACAGTTGGAATAATGAAGGACGTTTTGGAAACACTTCTACTGAAACTTTCAAAATGAAGTCCTTGAAATGAAAGTAGTAGTTCCGCATCTTCCATCACCTCTAGATTAACAATACCGATCCGCTGCTGTAATTTGAAGTAGCATCAGCCAGGTTTCAGCTGGAAAGAAGCGGATAGTACTCGCTTCTAGGTGTTGATATTGAAGGAGGCAGTGGTCTCAGTCTAGGAGAAACATCATTTGATGGTTATGTAACAGTATGTGTTGCCTCCATGTACACTGCTGTCGATGAATAGTTCATCCTCTTTTAGGCCTGCCTTAATAAGGAACTCCAGACATCCCCGTTTTGCGCCAAGGTCCACCAATTCGATATCCATAAAAGTTGTCTGGCGTCCTGGCGTACGTCTTCGCTTCCTTTGAGGTAGGGTCTCCAACATCTTCTTTTTTTACCATAGAGATTGTCCTTATAGACTTCCCGTGGTGCATCTCGCATTTACCCCAGCATCATGGATCACGTTTTCTAGAGCAAGGTTTAAAACTGACGGCCACATTCCAACCATCCAACTTGCCGTCCATTGAAAATCTTATGTCTTGGGGATTGCCTGGAGTGAAGTCGCTTTGGTATGGTCCGATAATGTTTTGGACTTAGCAGCGTAGCGGAGAATATCTCATAGAAGGTAATTAGCAACGTGATCCCTCTGTAATTGCTCCACTACATGGTATCTCCCTTTTTATGTATGGCTTTGACGAAGTTTGCGGTAAGTCTGCGTTTGCGCACTTTTTTGAGAGTCTAACATGCAGCATTCTTCGGTTCCATTGCTATCTTACGTTGATCTTCGAACCAGCTGTTCCGACTTTTTTGTGGTTGGGGTCAAGTATGTTTGTGGTCGTATCAATGATGAAGCTCTTTGGGTGGTTATTGCGGCATTCATTTTCCTCTTATAGGTGTTACGGAAGGCTGTGTCGTTGATACTTCAGTGTTCATTTTCACCTGATTTTTATAGTAGATTTTGGTTTGGTAATTCGAGTCCGGAGCGCTATGCTACTTGACCCCCTACACGTATGTAAGCTGTGGGAGCCAACGTATTGCCTGAATACAGGCTCTCTATTTGGCTGTTAAAATCTGCAATTATGATTTTGGTATCACACCTGGGGCGGACTTCGAGGGTTCGTTCTTCTGCCTCGTAGAAGATATCCATCTCTGATTCTGCAATTTCCCCTCTAGGGATGTGACCGTTAATGTGGCTTATATTTCGCAATTTACCTCGCAAGTGCAGAGTGCGATGATTAGTTGCCAATCATAAGTGTGTAATTGAACTGTTCTCGGATATAGTGCGGGTCATGCATGCATTTAGATGTAGCGACTATTCTATTTTTGGTTGAATCATACGTTGGAACTTAACTGTTTCTGACACGTTCTATTTGAGCGTTTCCGCTTCGTAAAAATCATATGAATTAATTAAGAATCTATATCTCATCCTATGAACTTATCATTGTCTAGACATAATAAATGTGAATTGGGTAGGTTCATACACCTTTTCTTTATAACTTTGTCTCATTCAAAAGCAGGGTCGACTCGTCTCCATCGGTTGCACTTGCCTGATCTGATGTGAATGGAATTGCGAGGCTCTCAAATCACCACCTAGTGTATCAAGTCATCGTTGTTTCGGGCAGTATTTTGGTCATTTTCCGCCGACTTCGATGTTCAGACCAATCTCGGCAAGTCGATTCCATCGAAGACGCCTCTCTCGCATTTTACCACGGTCGGTGCAACGCCGATTGAGCGCGGATGCTCTCCCTTGGTACGTTGGCAACAAAGAACACCAGCATATCTCAGGGTAAAACCACCTACTCCTACGCTTACTTCACGCGATTACTATACGGTATTAGGTTGGCGGCAAGATCATATTGGTGCATTTTATTTTATTTAAAGCTCCTTTTACCTCATTCTGGATCGTCTTTCTAGCTTTTTTGATTCGTTTTCATATCTACTTCGAAGTCAGCTCTATTTTATCTTCCAGTGGAAACTGCATCTATTCTTGATTAAGTATAGGACTTGATTCCGAATAGATAGTTTGATTGCTAATTTTGTGATCCTTATGCAGATTTTGATTTTTGTCTTGTGGTGAAAACTACCTTAGTTTTAGGCACCGTGAATGAAATTGTGCGGAAAGTCAAAAGCGACAATTTCTTGAGTTGTAGCGTCGGTAAGTCCTAAGACATTATTTTTCCCAGGAGGGGACCAAGGATGAATCCTTGTCGCACAGAAAGTAGTATAGGGCATTTTTAGGATTTCCCAAATTATAGCGCGACGATAAGCACAATATATTTAGTTAAGTCCTCGACCTTTTTGCTTTATCCTACAAAACCAAAATCATTCTTCACTTCGAAAATTATCATCAGGCAAGGTCACCTGCCTCAATGATGGCTTCCGCAATTGTTACTACCATATTAAACATCGTCAAGTGGCTTATATGAGAATTAGCCTTGATTATATTTTGTTGCAACATGAAGTTTGTTATCGACGGTGAGCGTTTACGCCTGATCAGTTACCACGTCACTCCGCGGGCCAGAGTTGTTACTTCTCAAATTTGGGCAAGTTTTCGTTGATTTCCCTACGTGCCTCTTAGATAGGCTTTTTAGCTTTTTCTAAGCGTCATATGCTTTCCAAAACTTTAGAACGATACATCATGCTTTCCTTATATGTTTCGTTGCTTGGTAATCACTATAAGTATAGTCTTCCCAACCTGTCATTGGTTGCCATTGGAAAATGTGCCACTAAAAATTGTTGAATTTATTTTGAAGCCCGATCCTTGCTGTATTTCCTAAGACCGCATTTAGGTATGGAAATGCTTCCAGTAACATCCGATCTTTTATGTTGTTTTCATGCTTGCTTTGATCTACCCTTAAGGCGGCTACCTATAATTATTCAGTTCGTCATCATCAAGGTGGGACTTCGTACTGTATAGGAAGGTTTACATTTGAATGCTATCTACCTTACGCTGCTTCTATTCGTCCTCTATGCGTTTAATCGTGCTTTCGTTAGTTCAGTTTCTATAGGTCGATGTAACTGATTTAACGCTTCTATTCGAACTAGAAACTAAAACTCTGTACTGTAATGTCAATTTTAATTTTGAAAATATTCTGGGAAAGCATGTCCTGGCTTGTCTGGGCAGTGTTTGATTAGGCCAGCTATATGGTCTTCATTTACGCCTTGCATTAATCCCTTTCTTGAAGCCCAGACATATATGACTACTTGTGACATGGATAGCGCCCAATGGCCTATATTTTTTGACACATCAGGATTTTGGGGCTATCTTTGCAGTGCACAATTAGTTGTGTTACCTATTACGGTTTCTCAACTTGTCCAATTTGCGAGCACTTAAAATATACCTTCAGAGATATTTGTTTCCGCAGTCACAAGTTAACCCAATCGACGTCAATTCTGAATACCGTCAGCATTTTTTGTCTCTTCAATTGGAAGAGTTACTGCATTTTCTCCCATCATATTCGGCTCACAGACCAATTGTAATATCATTTGTGATTTCAACGCCTCTTGCGTGGTGATCTTATCGAAGTCCTTGTTTTTAATCATTATTGAGCATTGATTTATTCTTACTTTTTCCGCTCTATCTGCAGACCATTCGATTTTCTTTTCGAGGTGGTGGTGCTATATATCTTTTCGCAGAATCTTTGTGTAAGTACGCGATTTCTCTTTTAGCTCTAATAATGATGGTTGCCCATGGTTTAGAGTTCGCTATGAGGTTTCTATTATACATTAGGCTTCCTAGGTCGCTTTTGGAACTACTATGGTTCCTTGACACCATGCATCGCTGGATTATCATCATTTGTGAATGTTCTGACATGGAACATTGGTTCGGGGAGGCTGCGTTGTTGCCTTTCCTTGAGATAACACTTACTGTTTGCCCCGATCGAGAGGAAAAGTCTACTAGTTCTGCGAATAATAATAATAATAGCCATTTCTTAGAATTCATCCTGTATGGATGAAAAATCCAAAAGGATTGAAGTTGTTGCAAATTGCTTTCCACCTCTGAAGTCGAAACGATGTAACGGTGAAAACGCCTTCTAATTTTTTATTACGAGGCACTTCCAGAAAGCGAGTACACTGTACACTTCTCACGGCTGTAGGAAATGGGTTTTGACATGAAGGCATCACTGCACTGCACTGTGTAGGTTGACCTTTATGTTGAAAAATGTTATCTCTTGCGAAAAATATCAATCCAATCTCTCGTTGTGAGGGGAAAACACCAGTTCAGATTTTTAATGAAGTTAAAACTGTTTATGGGGTTTGCCTACTACACACCTGAATGTCTGAAACCAAAAGACAGTCTTAACAGTGACAGCCTATCTGGTCACCCTCTCCAAAACAATGTAAAATCATAATTCCAGCAAAAAAGCACCGCTCATATTTTAGGATCATAAAGGGATAATTTTGGCTGGATATTTACCTGGGGAGGAAACCATCAGCGTGGTAAGATATTGTGAGAGGTTTCAGACCTCATATGATTTGGGTTGGGTTGGGTGGAATGTTTTGAACCATCCCCCTGATTTGGTGCCTTCAGATTGCCATCTGTTTATCGATTGAAAACAAGCTAGGAGGAGGATGAGAAAGTGACTGAAGGAGCCATCGGAGAACTTTTTTGAAAGAGCATCATGGGATTGATCCTTCACTGCACCACCTCCATCAAAGTGAATGGGGAGTATGTTGAAAAATGACTTCTTTGCAACCGTTTAATACTTTCTTAAATAATTGTTTAGAAACCTACATAAACTGAATACTTTATGGTGCATCGTACAATACAAATAGAAGTGAGGAGCATAACAACTCTCTTCTTCCATTGGAGTTAATTATTAATTATTGATTTCTGTATCACTACATTCTTTCTCTCCTGGCATTTGCAGATCATTTTGCGAACATTTTTCCTGTATCTAGTTCTGCTTTTTTCGCTATTTGTTTAGTGGCAGGGTTATCTAACGCAGAATAATTTCTGCAGAAAGATTGCCCGGGCCGCACCATTGGAAGCTGTGCTGGCAGTCAAAAGCAGATAACAGCGCTAAATGGAACACCATATCAAGCCAGTTGTTATGGAGTCGTTGATAAAGCTTAAATTCGATGGACTGAATGAAACTTTCCTGATTTGGATACTAGCGTAGTCGAGCCGCGTTCGTAATGAAGAGGCTGAATCCAGGGAGACTTTTTGCCGTCATGCCAAACATTGTAAAAATTCCTCTGTTGGTGAAGTAACAGGCATTCACACAAAGTTAAGGAGGCCGATTGGCGAACATCTATGTGAAAGAAGTTGAGTCCGACAGGATATCAATTTTATTGTTTTTTCAAGGTAGACATGGAAATCCTAGTAGGACTTCAAGGGGGCGCTGTTTCTTGAACTATCTCTTGCAGGAAATTGGTGTGTATATGTAGCCAGTGTAAGAAAGAGGTTTATTCAGACTTGCGATGGAGATGCTTCGCAAACGCCCTCGTCAAAAAAGGACCTGCAAACTTAAGAGATGTCTGCAGATTTGCAAATCTCTTTAATCGGCCCAGACAGAAAAACGGGTATATAGACAGATTAGAGGATTAAACGGAGGCCTTATTTTTTCCTGAGGGTTTGGAAATAGGGTTTTTCTCACCCAGAACTGGGTAGTACAAGTCTTTTTTGTTGCTATTTTTCAATGCTTCTGCTCCATTTTCTAAGCCTGCCGTCCGTCCCGTGCTATCGCGACTTGTTCACTGACTGTCTGAATTTTGATCACTTCTCTTAAACAAGTGTCATAACTCACCTATTCAAAAATGGTAGTTTTGTTGTCCATCTGGGCATTTCGTTTTCAATTCGAGGAGCATCTGTTATGTTCTTTCATCCTTTGGGGTTTTTTTGCTGCGTTTGAATGTTGAATTATTGTATTCTCATTCATCATTCCTCTAGGAACATTACTATTCTTTGCTAAATACCAACAACACTCTATTACGATATTATGTTCATTTTCTTCTGAAACAGTATATAATTTTGACTACTAAACTTCAAATCCACCATAAAATTCTCATATCAGTCTGCATATTGTGAATGAGCAAGGATTAGCTGCTGAATCCGGCCCCATTGATTTAGTCAGTTGGATGATTTGGCAATGGGAAAGGTCCATTCTTCTGCATTTAAAATTTATTTTCCAAATCATGAGGTGCTCGGAAACTATCATCAGACAGATACTGTACCTTGAGGTCTAGATTTCACATTTTAGGATCCTTTACATATTTGTGGAGCCGCTTCTAAAGACAATATAAAATTATGTTTGTATTATGTGGGCTGTTTCCCGTACTCTCATTATTATCTGCGGTAAAATTTTACACCATTTACGAGAAAATTGCATGGGGGGTCTGGGGCGCAGCTAGACAGTGGATGCATTTCAAAAGGATGCTTTTCCTATAAAACATTGAAGTTCAGGTCAAATCTGATTGTATTTCAAATTTTGAATGTACTTCACTTTTCGTTGCTTCAAAATCCGACGCAGAAAGCGTGTATGTGGGTCCTTTGTTTTTTTTTTGGGTTATTCCGTTAGCATTTCTTAATAGAAGAAATAAAGGATTAAAAATTCATAAATTAGTTACTTTTCCTATCGCTATTCAAAAACTTTTAAATTTCAACGGATTTTCTTCGTCCATCTTCCATCTGCCGCTTATCTTTTCTCCAGTTAAACGGCAGCATCAGCTTCCAATCTTACATTTTATAGCCATCGATTTCTGCGGTCCTGTTTCCATCGATTTACTCCTGCAATTAAATTCAACGATCTGAACCTTTTCCTGTATCCTGCGAACGATAAAATAACATATGGTATAAATGTTATCTTAAAATGAGAAGAAAATGGCATTTTGTTATTGGGCTTCTTGCCTTGGTCCCTAAGGAGTGGAAGGTTGAGACGTTTCTCAGGTTGCACTCTGATTGTAGAGGACCAGGTCAACAACAGCAGTGGCGAGTAAAAGACGCGTATAATTGGATTTTTTGGTTTTTAAGGTTGATGATCCACTTTGGCAGTATAATTGATGACCTTTGAAGAACTTTGAGTATGAATGTACGAGGCGTTTCCTTTTTGTGGTTCAGTCGATTTGTTCATAATATGATCTCTGTGAGAGTTTGGGTGCATGTGCAGTTGTAAAGTGCAACAGATGGCTCGACAATTGCTCATAATTTAGTATTACGATTTATAGGGATTTGACTAAGATGGATCTTATTAGGGAACTGACTTATGGTCTGGCTGGCAAAGGCACATATTTCTTGGGTGTTTTTGGTCACCGTCCCGCGGCTCTTTTGTTTGTTAGGTTTAACTGACATTTAGGTTTTTTGTTGAATTTCTACAAGTTTAATGAGGATTCTTCCGTATTAACAACTTTTGTTTCTTTTACTATTTCAGATATCCATTCAATGATCAACAACACACCAGGCTCTTTGCGAAAATTTCACGTGGTGAATTCTCTATACCGGAAAGTCTATCGCCCGAAGCACGTTGTATGATACGTTCACTATTAATTCAGGATCCGCAAAAAAGACTGACAGCCGATGACATTTTACATCATCCATGGATGACCTGTGATATGAACTCTGAAGCGAGCAGTAAAGCCAATTTATCGCCAACGGATCAGTGCGTTCCAGAGTTCAATGCTTAAAATTTAATTATTGATAAAAAACCCATACAATTGTAACTGCATATAGAAATATGCAAAATAATAAACACAAATTAAGAATTGTATCTATAGATTACAAGGAAACGATATCTGATATAAAAAGAACTGTTATATTAAAGAATAATCATCTTATCTGAATTAATAAATTGTCAAACGTCAATAGAAATTTAATCTTTTTTCTTTTAAATGGCGCCCCTATTGAATCATCCTTTTTAAAATTAAACGGTCGCATTTAAGTTAGTTTTCTTCTGTTAAGTTTTCCTATGTTTCCGCTTTTAACTTCAATTACGTTTTATTCAGATTTGGCTCTTCTAAGATTGTCAATGCTAATTTCTCTTCAATTGGTTTATTAATTGTCTAAGGCCGCGAGGTTTCGAAACGGCAGTCATTCGTCTTTTTGATAAAGTGATGATCAGTCACGCGATATGATCCGTTTTCAATGGAGTCACAAATTGGAATGTTCTCTTGTTGCAAATTTCTAGGATGCCCCCTTCTATCCTTTCGCAACTGGATTCTTTATTGGTTTGCTTTTCTCGGAAGCACTGAAAGTAGCTGATAGTTTCTTGGTTGCCACGTTATGCGTCTAGTTTTACATTGCACGCTCAACATTGCATTGCAATTTCAAATCGTCGATTCAGTTCAGTTAGACATTTCTATCTCGTTTAATCAAGTCTTCCTTTAGGTTCGGTTACATCCAAGTAACTGTGTGATTAAGGGACAATACTATTATACCATGTATGGATGGCGTAGGTCAGGACGCCAGAGAGCTTTTAGGGATATCGAATTGGTGGATCTCGGCGCAAAACTGGGATGTCTGGAGCTCCTTATCAAGGCAGGCCTAGACCGGATACCGGTTGTTGCGCCGTTGATGATGATGATGACTACCATGTATGCATGAAATCAAGGATCATTTTCTACGATTTATATAAGAACAACTCGTTTTGTTTTGTTTCCATCAAAACGTTAGAAACCGAATTATTCTTTGTTAGTTTTGTTTTTTAGGTTTTGTGTAAAACAAAACTTTATTAAAATCGATTCACTGTCTGTCTGTTTGTCTGCCACACCCATTTTTCTCCAAAACGGCTAAACCGATCCGAACGAAATTCGGGGGACATATGAGAACTATGAAATCCCACGCATACAGTACATAAATTTGCGTGCCGTTTAAAGGGGACTCCCCGTACATGTAAAGGGGGGATGTAAAATTTTTTTCATCGAATATAGTCATGTGGGGTATCGAATGAAAGGTCTCAATTAGTAATCTGATATTAGTTTTGACGTGAATTGCAAAGTGCGCGAGTAAGGAGTCAAAATGTACGCATTTAAAGTGAGACAGGACTCATTTTCGGAAACTACCCACCCCAAAATCCGAAAGAAATCAGGGTGGTGCGTTTAGATGAAATCTAGGTGTGAAAATATGACCCATTCCGATATCTGCTCAAGTAAACTTACTAATAGTATACTACCAACTTTGTGCAATTGATTAAAAAAAACCTTAAAATCATCCTAGGATTTCCAAATTTGCCACCAGCATAGAGGACAATATTTCCTATACACGTGTCAAATTTCATCTGACCATTAGCGCCAAAGTTATAGCAGTTCAAACTTAGCAATTTCACGCGAATTTACTGCTTCCAAAGCCATGCAAATAAGATGCTAACGTCATAATTACCGAGAATAATTGACATTCGAGTGAAATATTAAAATTCCATTCATGAAGAATCTAGTTCTCCCCAGCCCTTTTTTTCTATCTGATGTGGATTAAGTTATTCACACTTGCTAATAATATTAAATGCCGAGCGTGAAGCGTATAAGGTTGACTATTATCATTACAGTGTTTTCCATCATTTGATTTATTTAAATCGCTTTCTAAAAAATAGAGGCCAATAGAATTTTTAATTATGGGACACGGAACTGTCAGGGACTCATCATCATCGCTTCTTCTTTTCTTTATCCTTTGTACCGTCCAAAAGCGGGGTCGAAATGAATTGTTTTTAGCACGAATTACGTAACCATACCATCGAAGATGCCTCTCTCGCAATTTTTCCATGATCGGTTCAACCCCATATCGATCGCAGATATCCTCATTTCAGATGTGATGAAAACATGTCACGACACTAGTCCAACGCAACATATTTGTCTCCATTACCGTAAGATGCTGTTTATTGTCTTTTATAGTCGGCCAACACTTAGAACCATAGAGGGCGGCAGGACGGACGACATTGGGGTAAATTTTAGATTTGAGACGTTCGTTGATCACAAAGAATACCAGTTGTGGAACACCACTTCATCCAGGTTGCATTAATGCGTGACGCAATTTTATTACGCAGTTCTCCATTGGCTGATAGCATTGACCCGAGATATTTAAATCACTCAGTTCTGGGCAGTCACTACCGCTAATAGAGCTAAGCGATTTAAATATCTTGAGTCAATGCTCTCAGCCAATGAAGAACTGCGTTATGCTCCTCATATAGGGAAACATAAAACCTTTAATATCTGAAGCGTCAAGCTTCCAATTTCCCGACTTGTCGATTTATCGAAGGCTTAGATTGTAAGAAAAAATATTTTTACATATTGAAATAAAATGGCGGCGCAATAGTTGATTTAATGGCGCTCTTTTTTTGCATGACCTGAAAGTCTAATCATAAAATTGTTACACCCATTGAGAAAATCCTACTTACTTCACTACAAAATGTTTCTATAAATCTACAGTATCCGGATAGCTGAGTGGTTAGAGCACAAGGTTGTCGTACGGAAGGTCGTGGTTCAAATCTCACTGGTGGCAGTGGAATTTGCATCGCGGTTTGATATCGGAAACCAGTCGACTCAGCTGTGAATGAGTACCTGAGTCAAATCGGAGTAATAATCTCGGGCGAGCGTACACATTGCCTCCTACAGTGTACCGTTATGGTCTTGAATGAAGTGCTCTAACACACTTGAAGCCCCTGATCCAAATGGATTGTTGCGCCAACGGTTATTATAAAGCTAAAGTTTAAATTTGAATTTAACCAGTTGAAAATTGGAGGATTTTCTAAAAATTGAGGATGTCTGGGCCATACAGAAGGTTTTCAAAAGAAATATTTTAATGGCCCTCTTCCTTCCTTCGTTGAAAACATGTTCTACAGGCTTTTCTGGCTTCTCTATTGGGGGAACACTTAGACTACGCCATATACGTAACTCATCTTTGCTTAAGCAATTTACAATACTACTATAGTTGGCACTGCTGGACAAGGCCGATAATTACTTTTATCTTCTCTGATTGTCTTTCATGCCAAGTATACCGTGAAATCTCTCCCTCAAATAATGTTCGGGCTTCTCAATCTTAGAAATTTTACGATAAAGCATGGCTCAAAAAGCTTTTTATTGTTTTGCTTTCAACATGAGGGGTGTAAATTTTTTTACGTGCCACGTGGGGTACCAAATGACAGGTCTCAATTATTACTTTTCCGGCTAGTTATTAGTTTTGAAATTGATTCCAAAGGGAAAGAGTGCGAAAAATCATGGGGGTCCGCGCACATGATAGCTAGGTCTTAATATACTCCCCGTTGCGATATTTGCTCAAAAAATGTTAGTCATCGTCGTCATCAATGGCGCAACAATCGTTATCCGATCTATGCCTGCCTTAATAAGGTACTCCAGACATCCCGGTTTTGCGCCGAGGTCCACCAATTCGATATCCCTAAAAGCTGTCTGGCGGCCTCGCCTACGTCATCGTTTCATCTCAGGCAGGGTCTGCCTCGTCTTCTTTTTTTTAACCATAGATATTGCCCTTATAGACTTTCCGGGCTAGATCATCCTCATTTATACGGATTAAGGTACCCGCTCACAGTAACCTATTGAGCCGGATTTTATCCACAACCAGGCGGTCATGGTATCGCTCATAGATTTCGTCGTCATGTAGGCTACGGAATCGTCCATCCTCATGTAGGGGGTCAAAAATTGTTCGGAGGATTCTTCTGTCGAACGCCGCCAAGAGTTCGGAGGAATACATAAGGACTGGCAAGATCATAGTCTTGTATAGTAGAGCTTTGACCCTATGTTGAGACGTTTCGAGCGAATCAGTTTTTGTAAGCTGAGAAAGGCTTTGTTGGCTGCCAACAACCGTGCGTGGATTTCATCTTATAGCTGTTAGCTGTTATCGGTTGTGATTTTCGACCCTAGATAACAGAAATTTTCAACGGTCTCAAAGTTGTGGTCTCCTATCTTTACTGTTTTCGTTTGACCAGTGTGATTCGATGTTGTTCGTTCTTTGCTTTCTGGTGCTGACGTCTGTACCATATACTTCGTCTTGCTTTCATTGATGTGCAGCCCGAGACCTCGCGCCGCCTCCTCGATCTGGATGAAGGAAAAGTGTACATCTCGGGTTATTCTTCCCATAATGTCAATATCGTCAGCGTAGGTTAGTAGTTGGGTAGGCTTGAAGGGGATGGTGCCTGTCGCACTTACGTCTGCATCGCGAATCACTGTTTCTAGGGCCAGGTTAAAGAGGACGCCTGATAGGGCATCCCCTTGCCTTTGTTGTTGATGTCAAATGGTGTCGAGAGTGATCCTGCTGCTTTTATCTGGCCTCGAACATTGGTCAGGGTGAGCCTAGTCCGTCTTACTCATTTCGTCGGGATACCAAAATCTCTCATGGTCGTGTACAATTTCATCCTGGCTATGGTGTCATAGGCGGCTTTAAAGTCGATGAAAAGAAGGTGCAACTGATGTCCATATTACAAAAGTCTTTCCATGGCTTACCGCACAGAGAAAATCTAATCTGTTGCTGATTTGCTTTGAGTGATGCCTCGTTGGTATGGGCCAATGATGTCCTAGGCGTATGGGGCTATCCGGCCTAGCGAGATAGCGGAGAATATCCTCTACGTGATACCTCTATAATTGTTACACTGGGTGATATCTCCCTTTTTATGTATGGGATAGATAATGCCTCGTTGCCAGTCGTCAGGCATTGATTCGCTGTCCTAGACCTTGAGCATTAGTTGATGAACCGCTTGGTGTAGTGGGTCGCCTCCATGTTTAGTCAATTCGACTGAAATTCCATCGGCTCCTGGCGACTTATGATTTTTGAGTCAATGAATTGCAGGGACTGTTTCTTCTATACTTGGTGGTGGCCGTATTTGTCCGTCGTCTTCAGTTGGCGGGACTTCCAACTCGCCGATATTTTGGTTGTTGAGCAGTTTATGAAAATACTCAACCCATCGCTTCAATATGCCCATTCTGCCAGAAATCAGATTTCCCTCTTTGTCTCGGCTGGATGAGCATCGCGGTGTATAAGGCTTCATCCTGCTGACTTGTTGGTAGAACTTGCGCGCCTGGTGCGCTTGCTCCCTGTACTTTTCGAGTTCAAATACCTTTTGGTACCCCGAGGCTTCTTTCTTCCGTCTGTGAAGTCGCTTCTCCGCTCCACGAAGTTCCTGGTAGGTCTCTGCGCGTGCCCGCGTTCTTTGAGAATGCAACATTACTCAGTATGCAGCATTCTTCCGTTCCGTTGCTAGCTTACATTCATCGTCGAACCGGCCGTTCCGACTTTTCTTGCGACTGGGGCTAAGTATGTTTGTGACCGTATCAATGATAACGCTCTTCAAGTGTTTGTGAAGATCATTTATTGATGCCTCATCTCCAGTGCATCTGTTAGCTGCGGTTATTGCGGCATCCCTTTCCCCCTTATAGGTGTTACGGAGGGCTTTGTTGTAATAGCTTCAGTATTTCCTCTCACCTGATTGTCAGAGCGGATTGTAGTTGGTGTTGTTATTCGAACTCGGAGCACTATGCCAACGAGACGGTGATCCGAATCTATATTGACCCCTCTATATGTTCTGACGTCTTGACCTCTCAGTCTTGATGAATGGCTGAGAGGTGGCAGCGTTCAACCAGGACCTCTCTCGTTTTTCGCTCAAACCAGTTGTATAGGAATTTGATAGTCAATTTAACTAAAACGTCGAATTGTTTATTTTTATTTGTATAACTGGATAATTGTTGCAAAAGTTTCAGTGTTGGGAGCAGAAGCTCCTCGAAATTTAATTCCTTTACAGAATGGAGGAAACTGAAAGGTCTTTGGCTTCCAAAGATGACTTTTGGCTCGAAATAACGACTCAGGGCTCAGGTGGTAATGCGGACATACAATTCTGCCATTAGCCCGATGTTCACTTATGCACTCGTAGGGTAGTGAATGGGACAAAATTACCAAAAGGTTATCACTGCAAAGAACTATAATGTCTGGGTATTACCGGTATTACTACTCAATTTACTGCTCTTGGGTTTTCAGATCACTGTAATGAGAGTAACTTATAAACTAATTTGTGTAAGTTTATGGGGAAACAGTAAGAGAGAATGAATCAGAAGAAAGCTGGTGCATCGTAATCTACAGCGATAACCAAGCAACCTTGAGGAGGTTGAGCAGTCCGTTGTCTATATATGCATGTTTATCTTGTGTCATTTAGCTGTGGAGCATAGGGAATCCACGCTGCTCATTTCATATATTCATTAATTTTCTTCTACTTTATTCTCAATGAAACTGTACTGCAGTTTAATTATTGTCACACACAATGTGCAAGTCGTATGGTCAAATAGTATCAGAACAGTATAAAGGCGAACGTAAACATTCATGACGAACCGAGATTTGAACCTGAGAAAACGAGATTTGGGAAAAGGCCTCCCATATGGGCAAATGGTAGTGATAAATGTATTTCGATATATTCAAATTTTCCAGACAGAATCAAGGAAACATGCAAATAAGTTTATTGTGTTTGAAAGCAGAAGATATGCAGAAAATTTACATAGACTAAAACTCAGTTTCACAGACTAGAACTCAGTGAAAAAGAGGACAACTTGGCCTGAAAATATCAATACCCGATAACTTTTTTTAAAAAAACAAGCCGGACAAAACGGCGCACAAAACTTAAGTTCCGGTTTATTTATTTTATCTTCTTATATAATACTGTTGAAGATACTAGAATTGTTCCATATCGTTGTGTTATTGCAACAAAACTCGTTCTCAACCTATATTTCTTCCAGGCGATTTAACTATACGATTGGCGTATCAGTGGGGAATTTAAAAAACTCTGAACACTATGCTAAACGATAGGTAGTTCATTTATTTTGGATAAAAAACAGAGTATATATGTATGGAATATGATGTAGCATTCAAAGTTCAGTCTACCCTTTGCGATCAACTGCAAATTGTTAGGGGTTACAATGACCCATAAATGATATACATAAGTCCATATATGGTTCTCCAGCACCTACTAAAACTCACCGTTTTATATCCAAACCCGCATAACTAGAAACGTAATAAAGATAAAACCAGTGACAGGTGAATCGCGACGTTTTCGTCGTTTTCTTAACCGACCAGCATCTGCACATGACTTCCAGCAGCAGAAGCTGCAACAACGACCGCTATGCAGTAAGCCTATTATCTCGGTCTCGATGTTGGTTAAGAAGCATGGTAACTTCCAAAAAAGATAATCACCACCTAAAGGGCAGAATGTCAGGTTTTGTCTTTTCCTTCTTGATCTTTCTCGATCAGAATCCCAAATTTCTTAACGATTTGAGAGGCCCATGATAGCCAGTCGGTTTTATGGCCCAGGGCATATGCGAAATGTGGTGGTTGGTGTTTCCTGTATAGTTTGGAATGCTTTCCAGTATTTTACCCTTCATTTCACATTGGAATTTAACTTTGAATAAAATTAAGTTTTTATGCATGCAATGTTGATTTGTTGTCACAATCTCAAGTCTGAGCTGATGATATTTTGTAGCCCCAATTGGCTTTCGTGGACTTCATTTCTCAAATTCATTCCTCAAGCGAACTTCAAAGTCGGCAACCCTATTGTTTATTGTTTATAACACACACAAAAAAGGATCAAATTGATCCTTCAGACCTGGAAATTAGGGCAGGTGTTTCTGCATGATCGGTTACGATATTCTCATTTCAATTCTTAAACTTTTCCTTGCGTATTTCATGTTTTGTTTCAGTTGATTTATTTCCCCCTTGGCTCGAACGAAGTGTTTCAGATGCAACTCTATATCCTGTTGATCGTGCCTTCATAGGTACAACAATGCTAAACAGTCCTACAAGTATGCGTTCTCTTCATACGAATTCTGCTTCTCGTTTTGCCTTGAATTTCGGTAGGGCCTGTGTAATAGGCATTCGTGAAGTTGGGCTTCCACCTCCAAGGGATCTTTTATTGCTGATATTCTCCTTCTGACTAAGAAAAGATGGATCGTGCAATAGTAGCAGGTGCTGGTTGATTTGAGACATCAAATCGACCCTCATTCCCTCATTTGAATAGAGCGATGTATTCTGAAAGGTCCTGAGGGATCAAATGAAAAGAGATGATGCCTAAAAATTGATTTTAATGGGATAGAACAAGGGTCCCAGGATATGATATAGATATGGGTATGAAATCGCTGGTGTAGATTTTTAGTAGACGATTTGAGTGGAAAGGAAGCAGGTGAATAATGTTCGTTAGCAATTTATGTCGATTTGGGAATTGATGGGTTTCTTCAGAAGTATGTACGTGCAATAAGATGAAAATCATAAATCAATTGTTTCTCAAAATATGATGGGTTCGCTGTTAGGATTATTTGCAATAAGTTTCAAACCTCGTGAAATTGGCAGGTAAAAGTTTGACTGGAGAAACTAAATAAAACTCTAGCATGTGTTATCTGAGTAAAAACAGTGGCATTTAGATCATATGTTGATTTAAAGATTCGAGTGAACACCAAAAATGCAATTGAAACGATGAATGCGGAAAAGGGATGAAATATAAATTTTTGAAAACTGAAATTTGCTTTTAGTCTTCTTTTTCTTCTGCGGAGTCGGCTCGTCGTGATCGGTTCCGTCATTCTATTTTATCAAATGCCTCATATGGATGCAATCGCAAGGCTTTTAAATCCCCATCCAACGTACCAGGCCACCGTTGTTTCGGCCGGCTTTTTGGTCGTTTACCATTGACTTCGATGTTCAGACCAATCTTGGCAAGTGAATTCTCGTTAGTGCGAATTACGTGACCATACCTATATACCATTTGACACATATTTTTACTCTAGATCTCTGCAACCAGGATATCGTCCAATTTCTACGAGTTCAGTTTTTCTGCGAAGGCATCAGCTTCTAAAATATTCCGCTTTGTTTGCCTAATGATTTAATTAAAGGATGTCCTGGAAAGTTAAAAATAGTAAATAAACGAAAACACATTGATTTTTCCCTTGCCCAAATTTCTGTTTATTTCCAGCCTGTTTTTAATCCTTCAAACGAAATAAAGAACACTCCCTTGCCGGATGTATTAGACATATCCCGTTCCATCCCCCCCTCCTAAAAGCTGTCTGGATTCCTGGCCTACTCCATCGCTCCATCTACGTCTTCTTTTCTACCACAGATATTGCCCGTATAGACTTTCCGGGCTGGATCACTGACCCGCCCACCGTAAGCTATTGAGCCGGATTTTATCCACAACCAGACAGTCATGGTATCGCTCACAGATTTCGTCGTTATATAGGCTACGGAATCGTTCATCCTCTTGTAGAGGCCTCAATTGCTGCCTAGTCGATCTGGATGGAGTTTGTACATCTCAGGGCGTTCTTCCCATGATGTCGATATTGTCAGCATAGGCTAGTATTTGGGTGAACTTAAGGAGGAATATGCCTCTCAGTATCACAGATCATTTTTCCTGCTGTTTTTATCTGGCCTCGCACATTGGTTAGGGTCAGCCTAATCAGTCTTACCAAATTCGTCGGTCTCTTATGGCCGTGTACAGTTTCACCCTGGCTATGATATCGTAAGTGGCCTTGAAGTCGATGAAAAGATGATGCATTTGATGGCCATGTTGCAACAATTTTACCATCGCTTGCTGCCCAGAGAAAATCTGATCTGTTGCTGACTTGCCTGGAGTGAAGCCTCTTTTGGTATGGACCAATGTTGTTTTGGGCATACGAGGCTATCCAACCTAGCAAAAGAATATCTTACAGATGGTACTCAGCAACATGATACCTCTATAATTTATGCGTGATATCTCCTTTTTAATGTTTTGTTTACAAATCAAAACCTGATTAAAATCGGTTCAATGTCTATTTGGCTGCCTGTCTGTCTGTTACACGCACTTTTCTCAGAAATAGCTATACCAATTGACACGAAATTTGGTGAAAAGGTGGAAGGTGTGAACGGCCAGGTATGCCCTGAGTTACATCTGTCTACGTTGAGACTAAGAGGGGGATACATGCAAAAGGGGGTGTACAATTTTCACCGATTATAGTTAAGTTGGATACCAAATGAAAGGTCTTGATTAGTACTTTTTGATGGCAGTCTTAGTTTGAACATTTGTTGGAAAGGCGGGGAGTGCGAGGGGTCAAAATTAATGATTTCTTTAAGGACCCACTCTCAGAAACCACACAACCGAAAAATCTGAAAAAAGATCATGAAGCTGCCTCCATACGGTTTTCAGGCCTCAAAATACTCTACAGATCGATATCTGCTCAAATTAAGTTAAAAATAGTATATTACTATATTTTTGGAGAAATTGAGTAAAACCCCCTTAAGTTTAGCCTAGAATTATGTAGTAATACCGATTATAATATGAAGCATGTTAGCCCCAAATTTGATTAAAATCGTACTATTACTAACAAAGTAACTCAAAGTTGTCTTCACCGTGTAAATTTACTGCACCTCAAAGTACTAAATATCAATATCACATTAAAGTGAGTAGTCTAACATGCCAACTGCATATACATTACGGGTTACGTGCAAATGGGATAGTTCTCCATTCAAATATACTCACAGAAGAAGCAAACAAAACCTTTCATACCTGAAGTGCCGAGCTTCTGGTTTTCCGACTTGTTTATGTATGGAACAGATAATGCCTTGTTACCAATCATCAGGTATTGAATCGCTTTCCAACACCTTTAATATAAGTTGATGAGCCACTTGGTGTAGCTGGTCGCCCTCATATTTAACCAGTTCAGCTGTAATTCCATCGGTTCCTGGCGACTTGGGATTTTGAGGCCGATGAATTGCAAGGAATGTTTTTTCCATGCATGGTGGTGGTAGTATTTGTCCTGCGTCTTCCGCCGTCCGCATTCTTTGAGAGTGTAACATTACTCAGTATGCAGCGTCCTTCCGTTTCGTTGGTAACTTACATTCATCGTCGGTCGTAACTTCCATAACATTCTTTAGGTGATTGTGAAGATCATTTTTCAATGCTTCATCTCCAGGATGCCTGCGGTTATTGCTGCATCCATTTCCCCTTTATAGGTGTTACGGATGCCTGCGGTTATTGCTGCATCTATTTCCCCTTTATAGATGTTAACTCTCGCCTGATTCTAGGGGGTGTTGTTATTCGAGCCCGGAGCACCATGTCAACAAAATAGCGATCCGAGTTTTAATTGGCTCCCCTATATGTTCTGATATTCATCAAGGCTGAAAGGTGACGACGTTTAATCAACTCGTGCTGAATTTGTTTGCATGTGGTCCTGTTTGTGGACCGCTTTCGGCGTAGACCAGGTACTTCCAACAACCATTTCGTGCGACACTGCTAATTGAATAATCCCCAGTCCTTTATCATTGGTATCATCCTCATCAACGGCGCAACAACCGGTATCCGATCTAGGCCTGCCTTAATAAGGAACTCCAGACATCCCGGTTTTGAGCCGTGGTCCACCAATTCGATATCCCTAAAAGTTGTCTGGAATTCTGCCCTACGCCAGCGTTCCGTCTTAGGGAGGGTCTGCCTCGTCTTCTTTTTTCTACCATAGATATTGCCCTTATAGACTTTTCGGGCTGGATCATCCTCATTCATACGGATTAAGTGACCCGCATTTTATCCACAACCTAACCGGTCATGGTTTCGCTCATAGATTTCGTCGTTATGTAGGTTAGGAAATCGTCCATCCTCATGCAGGGGGCAAAAATTCTTGGGAGGATTCTTCCCTCGAACGCGGCCAAGAGTTTGCAATTTTTCTTCATGAGGACTGGTAAGATCATAGTGTTCTACAGTAAGAGCTTTGACCCTATGGTGAGACGATTCGAGCGGAATAGTTTTTGTATACTGAAATAGGCTCTGTTGGCTGACAACGACCGTGCGCGGATTTTATCATCGTAGCTGTTATCGGTTGTGATTTTCGACCCTAGATAGGAGAAATTATCAACGGTCTCAAAGTTGTAGTCTCCTATCCTTACTCTTCTCGTTTGACCAGTGCCGTTTGTTGGTATTGGTTGGTTGGTTTTCGATGCTGACGTTGCCACCATATGTTTTGTCTTGCCTTCCTTGATGTGCAGTCCAAGATCTCGCGCCGCCTGCTCGATCTGGATGAAGGCAATTTGTACATCTCGGGTCGTTCTTTCCATGATGTCGATATCGTCCGCATAGGCCAGTAGTTGGGTGGACTTAAAGAGGACGCTACCCCTTGCATTTACCTCAGGATCACGGATCACTTTCTTGAGGGCCAGGTTAAAGAGGACGCATGATAGGACATCCTCTTGTCGTAGAACGTCGTTGATGTCGAATGGTTTTGAAAGTGATCCTACTGCTTTTATCTGGCCTCGCACATTGGTCAGGGTCAGCCTAGTCAGTCTTATCAATTTAGTTGAGATACCGAATTCCCTCAGGGCCGTGTACAGTTCTACCCTGGCTTTGCTGTCATAGGCAGCTTTAAAGATGGTGCAATTTATGTCCATATCCCAACAGTTTTTCCATCGCTTGGCGCAGAGAGAAAATCTGATCTGTTGCTGATTTGCCTGGAGTGAAGCCTCTTTGGTATGGGCCAATGATGTTCTGGGCGTATGGGGCTATCCGGCCTAGCAAGATAGTGGATAATATCTTATAGATGGTACTCAGCAACGAGATACCTCTATAATTGCTGCATTGTGTGATATCTCCCTTTTTATGTATGAGATAGATAATGCCTCGTTGCCAATCGTCAGGCATTGATTCGCTGTTCCATACCTTGAGCACAAGTTGATGAACCACTTGGTGTAACTATCGTCTCGATATTTAACTAATTCGGCTGTAATTTCATCGGCTCCTGGCGTCTTATGATTATTAAACCGATGAATTGCGCGGACAGTTTTTTCTATACTTGGTGGTGGCAGTATTTGTCCGTCGTCTTCAGTTGACGGGACCTCCAACCCGTCGATATTCTGGCTGTTCAGTAGTTCATCAAAGTACTCAATCCATCGCTCCAATATGCCCATTCTGTCGGAAAACCGATTTCCCTCTTTGGTATCCTTATGTAAATTATGGGAGCCAGTGTATCGCCTGAATCCCGGCTCCGTCCCCCTTGACTGTTAAAATCTGCAAGGATGATTTTGATATCATGCCTGGAACATGCTGCGAGGGTTCGTTTTATTGCCTCGTAGAAAGTATCCTTCTTCGACTCTGCAGTCTCCTCTGTAGGGGCGTGAACCTTAATGAGGCTTATATTGCTAAATTTGCCTGCCAAGCGTTGAGCGCAGAACGCAACATGACCAGAGCTGAAAATATTTTTTTGAGAATTGCGGGGTCATAAGTCCGCGTCAACTTGATGTCGGACCGGACCAATGGGGAGCAACTTACTCCCTCTTTTTTGGTCCACGGACCAAGCACCCAAACTTTCAAAATATAAGGCGATGACGGCTTTACGGTTTTTGGCTCTGGCGAAGCGCTGGTCAATAGTATGGGCCGATTAACGGTCAATATAACTCTTAGTCATGTTGCGTTCTGCGAATTATATATAAAGGAGCACTTTACATCTGCGCGCCGTTTCGGTTACGCTGTTCCCAGTGCAGAGGTGAGGCAGCATCTGACGATTTGCTTCTGCCCTGGTAAGAAACCGTAAAGCCATCATCGCCTAATATTTTCAAAGTTTGGGTGATAAGCCCTAAACGAGAGGTCCATGGAGTTGCTTCCCATTGGTCTGGTCCGCCATCAAGTTGATGCGGACTTAGGACCCCGCAATTCTCAAAAAATATTTTCAATTGGATTGAACTCGGAAAGCGTAACAGAAGCAACCTGGTGCAGCAGCGTCTTTTTAAGATTTCCACCTCCACCCATAATAAAAAAAAAACACTAACAGCCTTATTAGACTGTACAATATTTCAACAAGACTTATTTTCAGTATTTATTTGACTAATCACTTTGTACATATTGTGCTCTAAACGATTCAATAAACTCATATACGAAAAGCTCCTTGACGGCTTTATTTTAAAACAGATGCAAATGCAGATCGAAAATTTATTTAGCTACTATTTTTTTTAATCCAGAGCCGATTTATTCGAAATTTTAAGTATTTTTCAAAGCAGAACAAAATGGAGCTAACAGAAATACCAATCCCATATAAAAGCCAAATTAGAACCAATTCATTTACCTGTAAAGGTCTTAAATTGCTTTCATTTGGCTGCTTAAATCGAAGGTAACCGGCTTCGTAAGCTTCCATGGTAAAGTCCACTTTCCATTTAGAGATTATACCGGCCTCACGTAGACGGAAGAGTACATCATCCAGCACTTCCTTCAACGGAAAGTTCCTCTCAACTACAATTCCAATTCGCATATCGAACGTACACAGGCTACGGTGGAAATACTTCACTTTCAAACAATTTTGTATCTCGATCATTGCGTCCGTTACTATAGTTGGCATAAAATATGCAAACGATCTATTCAATTGAAACATTTCGATGCTGGGATCATTTTCCGAAGGAGTCCTTAAGACGTTGCTTGGGAACAAATTAAGTTCCAATGAAAGGTCATACATCGGAACGTACATAAGAATCTTATGCCCGCTTTTTGCTAGGTCGTCTAGGGAATCTACTTGTACTCCGGGAATCGACTTGGTGTACAAAGCACTCAACACACTCTGATACAAGCTTGTCATTAGCATAACTAAGAAAATTGCCAGAAGATGCACAAGAGACAAGCATGGGATGTTTCTAAGACGTTTTTGAAAATGTAGTTGCTGAGTAAATATCCTCAAAGCGTGAAAGAAGGCGTTTTGAATCGAGAAGATGTCCCGGTCATTTCCATATAAAATGTCAGCAAGTATTTCCGAAAGAAATAGAATGAGGAGCCCAACTAACAATAAACTCCATGTGAATTTTTTGAAAGGTAAACTGAGATAAAACATTCTTGGTACTTCCTTTTGGTATGGGGTGATGACGCAAAATTTTCGTGGGTAAGGGTATGTTATCTCTGACACACCTTCCATTCCAAGTGGGGTCACTGGATGAATGTTGAATTTGTCAATACTATCAGTTAACTCCCAATGGAGCATTTGAAACGTCCCATTGTATTTTTGGATAAAAGTTTGAATAGCTTTCAATGCGTGCCCTCCGTACCTCGTTTGACCATTTTGATCCGTCAAATTGATATAGGTGAGCATGCTCTGATCATTGACAACTTTCATAGTTGCACCATGGAAGCCTTTCACTTTCTCTGCAAAGAGAATTTGAAGAGGTGTTAGTGACGTTACCTTCTTAATTGACATGGTGGGATAAAGGTCAAAGGTGAACATCTGATTATTTGCCAGGATCAAGCTGTACACCATCCGTCCTCTTCCTAACCATATGCACAATGTTTCTAAGTCAACTTGACCTGGAAATACTGTATGAAAATCGAAAATTATTTTTGGTCGAAAAAAGTGCTGGAACGTGTTATCCAATAGCTCCAAAGCAGTTTCTCTGTTCGATTCCGTAAAGAAAACGATAGATAAGATAATTTTGGGAACTACTTTCCAGATTTGGTCGTTATTGGCTGGGCTCCTGATGCAAAGTACTGGAATGTCCTTCGCGAGCAGATTTATTTGATCGAAGATTGTCACTTGTTCCTGCTTCGTCACATTGGGAATAAAATATAGGATGGTTTGGAAATTGTATATTCTATGGAATTCGTCGACTATTTCTCCAAGTTGCATGGTCCTGGTGGTTGCAATTAACGACGAGATAAAATATATGACCAAAATTCGCATTGTGGAGTTCCAGAATCCCTCAAGGTCCTTTAAGGTTACTAGCTCGAGTTGTTGTAACGGTCAAAATGTAGGTTTTTTTGCACGAAAATTATGTTCCAGAAATAAGACCGAATTCCTCTATTTCCTCAGTTAATTTTATCCTGCTAGATTCCGAGTTGTCGACTTTTCAAATACTTCCGAAACAATCCTTAAACTTCCTTCGGTTTCTGAAAAATTTACAATTAACAACGTTTTTTTTGTAATTTCGAAGCTAGCAGCAAACAATATCACTAGAACCTTTTCGTGATACTAAACCAGTTAACCAGATGCTTGAAATGTTGAATTCCCTTACCAAAGGTTAGTTTATCCTTATGCCGTATGTGTAATGTTCGATTTTCGCTTTGAAAGTCAATCACGCCGGCTTCAACCTTGATTTATATATGCCTAAAAAAAGTAATTAGAAATCAAGAGTGCATTTTCAAGTGCAAGGTCCAATTTGAAATAGTAATTATCGGAAAATTATTTAAAATTGGTATGCAATATATGAATTGCGATCGGAAGGATATCAGATAGTATGCATCGAGTCAAGTGCTTGACTTGGCGATTATTTCAATTTTATTGTTGTCATTGCCCCGTAATTATAATGCTTTTGTTCCACCGTCGCCAAACTTTTTTTGTGCTTATTTTTTCGAACAATCAAATTGCTTTAATTTTCATTAATAGATTGGATTGCTTGGAAAAGGTGCTGCAGATAAATTGGAAATCCTTTCTGTATTTCATTATTCTTTACCAATAATTAACTACAAGCGATATGCGACGAATAATTTGTGGTGTTGGTCCGTCAACTAAGAGATATAAAAGGTCAGTAGCCAATTATTATGCGGTGACCGAATTTGTTGAGCGTCAGTCTCTCGACCTAGGTTCGAATTCCGGTGCGTTATGAATGATTGCGTTCGTTTTTGTGCTGTCCCGTTACTGTGGTCCTCTAAGGTGGCGAGGAAGAAGACGGACCATGTCGGCTAAATTAAAACCAAGTGGCCGAGGAGATTCTCCACCTGGTGGCACCCTACAAACAGACAATGGGATTCTTGGGATGGAGAATCGAAAAGTGTCTGAGCAGAGATCCTTTTCGGATTACAGCTGCAGTTTCAGTCTAGATTTCGTTGCAGGGATCTTCAACTCTTTAAGGTATTACAGAGGGATCCATCGGGGGAAGTTTGGTCAAGTTATCAAGAACAAATTCTCCGGTGCGCAAATTGCTAAGATTGGTAGGATAACGAATCGGAGTCGAAGGTCGGGGTTCTGGAAACGGCATCCGGAAACGTCCTAAAAGTTTCGTGTCCATACGTCATCATCGTCAACGGCACAACAACCGGTAATCCGTCTAGGCTCGCTTTGATAAGGAACTCTAGATATCCCAATTTTGGGCCGAAGTACGCCAATTCGATATCCCTAGCAGCTGCCTGGCGTCCTGGCCTACGCCATCGTTCCATTTGAAGGGAGGTCTGCCAAGTCCTTTTTTGTAACATAGATATTGCTCTTATAAATTTTTCGGGCTGGATCACCCTCATTCGTACGGATTAGGTAACTTCCCTACAACAACCTATTGAGCCAGATTTTGTCCACAACCAGATGGCCATGGTATAGCTCATAGATTCCGTCGTTACATTGGCTACGGAATCGTCCATCCTCTTGTAGGGACCAAAAATTTCACGGAGGATTTTTCTCTCGAATGCAGATAAAAGTTTGCAGATTTTCTTGCTAAGATCCCAGGTCTCCGAGAAATACATGACGACTGGCAAAATCGTTGTGTTGCACAGTAAGAACTTCGACCCTATGGTGAGACGTTTCGAGCGGAACAATTTTTGTAAGCTGAAATAGACTCTGTTAGCTGCCGACAACCGAGCGAGGGACAACCCTAGATAGGAGAAATTCTAACATTCTAACATAGCCTCCTATCTTTATTGTTGTTATTTGACCAACGAAATTTGAGGTTGTTGAATTTTGGGTTTTGGTCCAGTCCAAGACCTTACACCATCTGCTCGATCTAGACGATCTTCATGTCGTCAGCATGGTCCAGTGGTTGGGTACACTTAAAGAGGATGGTGCCTCTTGAATATACCTCAGCGTCATACATCATTTTTTCCAGGGCCAGATTAGAATCATGCACGATTAGGCATTCCCTTTTCTTAGACCGTTGTTGATGTTAGCTAGTCTCGAGAGTGATCTTCCAACATTTACCTCGCCTCGCACAATGGTCAGGATTAGCCTGGCCTAGTCGTAGGCGGCCTTGAAGTCGACGAAAAAATGGTGCAACTGATGACCATATTCCAACAGTTTTTTCATTGTTTGTCGCAGAGAGAAAATATCATCCTCCTTTGCCTATTTGCCTAGAGTGAAGCTAAAGACCGATGATGTTTTTGTTGTTCTGGGCTTATAGATGATTTAGTTTAGTTTAGTTTACTGGGAGGAGCCGCAGCTCCGAGCACTCAGGCCATTCTTAGGCCCATTGTACTATCCTCGTAAATCGGCGTTCGCAGGCTTTAGCAAATCTGAGAACATTTTCCAGAGGTAGAGAGTGTGCTGATTCTTCATTGAAGAAAACCTTACCAAGGTATCTTCGTCTGAGATCTGAGATGGCTGGGAAGCTGCATAAAAGGTGCAGGGCCGTTTCCTCCTCCTTCTCACATTGGCTACACATAGCCAAAACCTTCACCTCAATCTTTTCCATACTCCTACTAGGGTTTTTATGTCCCACTTCTTAAGGAACAATAAAAATGCTGCTCTAGTAACCCTATGCTCTTTTACAAGGATTTTCGCCGGCTGGCAATAGTTCAGATTTTTTCACTCGCCCGCGTGAATCCTTGCAATTTCACCAGTTAATTGGAATATAAGTGTATGCTAGGTATGCGCGATATACTATATATTCCGAATATGTAGACCCAGGGCATTAATTCCCTCCATTACTAACGCAGGAATGATGCCATCCGGACCTGCAGACTTGTATCTAAGGAACGAGTTAAATGCCCATTTTACTCGCTCCAGTGATACTCCATTCCAGTTTCTGGGTTGAGGGCTGTATACACCTGTTGGCTCCGAGATTAGATTTTGGATGCGGTCTGGGAAGTGCACTTCAACCAAATGGTTTGCCGTTTCTTCATCGCTTTCTGTGTACCTCCCGTTCTGTTACCGTAAATAACCCAGTTTCTGGCTACGTTCTTTAACCAGAATCCGCTTTAGTTTTGAGATTGCCTCAACTGAGTTAGTCTCGTCGCGAATGCGTCTCCATGATAATCGTTTAGCCAATCTTATGCTCTTCTCTAGAGCCTTCTGTGTCTCTTTATAGCGATTCCAGCTAGCGTCTGAATCACACTTCAGAGCACGATTGAGGAGCATTCTTGTCGTTCTCCTCTATTTTGCCAAATCCGAGTTCCACCATGGTGTTTTACCCTTCTTTGGCATCTTAAGTGGACAGCTTTCTTCAAAAGTTTCTCTCATAGCAATGGATTTGATGCGCTTCCCAGGGATGGTGACTCATGCGCTCAATTCTATTTTATACGTCACCCAATCTGTCTTCCGCAGATTCCGAAATGGAGTGGATGGAGGTGGATCCATGCCCATTACGAAATCCATGCGTCTGTGATCCGAGAGTGTGATATCGTTTGATACTCTTCACTCTCCGACCAGAGCCACGATGTCAGGGGATACCACCGTGATGTAGATGACCTCTTGACCACGTTGAAGGAAGTGGGTTATAAATTAAGGATCTGCAATTACATCCTGCTATTACCCCCATGCCTCTACTTTTGGCATATTGGATAGCTCTGATGAATGTTCCACTTGGAACGTCTTCTGCGTCATAGGGAGAATATGCAGAACACCGTAGTATCTCCTTATCTCCCTGTTGATATTTTATGGTTAGTTTAGCCGATGTGGAGTCGCCATCACATAGGTCAGAACCAAATTAGCCTGGAAGTCTTTTGAGACTACCATGCAGGAGCGAGGTCGATTCTTCTTCTTCCATTGGCATACAACAGATCAGCATGTTGGAAGTTTAGGCTCCTGACTACCCGACCAACAACCCACGGTTCTTGTATGAGGTATATAAATGTCTTGCAGCTATTAATCTGATGACTGATAAGTGCAGTCGCTGCTTTACAATGCCGTAAATTTATTTGGGAAATGTTGCACCTCATCTACGTTTCAGAGGAAGATGCTGATGGCTGCATTTCCTCTTCAATGTTAATCTATATTATAGATGATACTTAGCAACGCGATGCCTCAATAATTGATGTGCTGAATCATATCTCCCTTTTTATGTATGGGACAGATAATGTCTCTTTGCAGTCATCAGGCGTTGATTTGTCGTCTCACACTTTGTAGTGTAGTTGCTTGCCTTCATATTATCTCCGCCTATGTTGGCAGCATTTTTCCATCGTTCTTAGTTGGCGAGACGTCAACTTGTCGATATTTTGGTTGCTGAGCAGTTGATCAAAATTCTCAACCCATCGCTCCAATGTACATATTCGGTCTCGACAGGATGAACATCGAATAAGACTTAATTTTGCTGACCTGTTGCGCCTGGTCTGGTTGCTCCTTGTACTTTTCGAGTTCATAGACGTATTGATTCTCATTGGTTGACATAGGAGCCTATCCTTTCTTAAAAACTTAAAAAAAGCGAAATCTTCCCCACGAGCGAGGAGGACGGAGAGTTAGGATCTTGCTTAGAGGGCATGCAGGTCCAGTTGTGTGAGATTATCAAAACGGATTAGAGGATAAAATCTTTTGGGCTATAAGCAGCTTCTTCGTATATACATTTCTGGCCCAAGATGGCATAATCCAGTCTTGAGGATACGCGCTCTTAGCATTCATACCGAAAGCGGGCAGCCGGGACCATGAGAGTGCGAAGGACTTGCGACTAATCAGCCTTACCACTTTTGCGCTGAAGTCCCTAGAACGCATCTTGGATATCCATTTGAGAACGATTCTGGAGAGAACGCTTTTCTTTAAGCTCCAGCATGCCTACCCCAAAGATAAACGGCTCTCTTGGATATAATTGGCAAGGTTGAGCGATCAGTATAGTACAGGTGGAATAGTCGAACTGCTTTCCTGGATATGGAGGGAGCATTCAACTTTCAACATTTAGTTTTAAAGATAAGCGAGTGTGTAGCGATCATACACACATACGTCGTGCACAAAGAACACGAGTTGTGGAGCGCCACTTCACCCAGGTTGCGTTAATGCGTGAAGCATTTTCAGTTCTCCATTGGCTGATAGCGTTGACCCGAGGTATTTAAGCCGCACAGTTCTGGGCAGAACACTGCCGCTGACAGTGATTGTGCCTGTTTCATTGGGATCGGTCGTCAAAAATTCAGTTTTCTCTAGATTCAATCTGAGACCGTGTTCCATGAGGTGATCACTCCATTTTTGGACAAGTTGCTCGAGATCAGTTTTGCTATTAGATGCTAGGAAAACATAATCTGCATAAAGCAGTGTGTAGGGCGCTGGACGTTAGATGTCCCGTGTGATGGTGTCCATAACAAGAACAAAGAGGAGTGATGAGAGGGCGCTTCCTTGATGAACACCAACAGAGACACGAAGCGGTTTTAATACACCTGCCATACTTTGAACTTTACTTTTCGGATCGTGGTAGAGCAATTGAACCCAGCGGACGAGTTCTTCTGGCACTAAGTGTTTTCGTAAAGCTGATGAGTTCGTGTGGCACATGTTCAAACCCTTTCTCTAGATCCAGAAATGCAATGTAAAGAGGGCGACACTTTTCACGGTGTTTTCCAAGAGTAACCGCTCAGTGTGTATTGCGTCAGTAGTTCTGCAGTTTTTAACAAATCCGGCTTGATTCACGGTTATTTCAACGATTTCGCGAATACAGTTGTCAAGAATACGTTCAAAAATCTTCATGGTATAGGGAAGTAACCTGATATTATTATATTATTATAAATGTTAAAAATAGTCAGGAATCTAAATTTTTTACAACAGTTTTTATTATTTAATAAGGTGGTTTACAATCTATTTATATTTCTAGCATATGTGGTTATAATATATCAACTTCCTGAAAAAAAGGTGGATCAAAGAATATGTGGTTATGTGGAAAGCTTGGTTGAAGAGTTCACTTTTGTACGATATAGTTGTAATGCAGGACAACTGCCAATGTGCACTCCCGCTCAAAATATAGACGTCAAATGTCTTTTCCAAAAAATGTTAATTGTCTACTTCTTGAGACTTCGACTGATACGACATACATTCCTCAAATACTTCCCTTTTTCCCAACAAAAGAATATAGTGCTGAAGCAAATACCGACAGCATATATAAGCCAAGCAAGCCTTAACTCATCCAGCTTCAGTGACCTCAACTTATTTTCCTTTGTTATATTGAAACTGAAGTGGCCTGATCTGTGAAGCTCGTACACTGTATGCTTCTTCCAATGTGAAATGATTCCGGCTTCCCACAACCGGGATATAGTATCATCAAGGGCTTCCTTTAAAGGAAATCCGTTCTCTAGTGAAATTCCAATTAGCCCCTTAAAATTACAAATGTGAGTTAGATGGTAAAATTTTACGGAGAACATATTTTCAATTTGGGCCTCAATTTTGATGAACTCGTTGGGTAGGAAGTATCCGTATTTCGTGTTTAGTTTAGCTAGTTCGAAAGAGGGCTCCTTTGTGTAAGAAAATTCCAGAAGGTGTTGCGGTAGAAAGTTGTCAAGCGCTGAAAAGTTGGCGAACTGAGTTCTTATCAGGATTTTGTATTCACTGTTCTCCAGTTCGTTTATGTGATTAATTTGCACACCAGGAATTGATTTAGTATAGAAACTGCTTAATCCACATTGATAGACACTTGCTATTAACCCAAGTAGCCAGATAGCTCCGAAATGGATCAGGTAAATGCTGCGGATTTGATTTAACCTGGATCTGAAATGCGATTGTGCAGTAGCAATTCTTACGACACGAAAGAAGGCATGCGATCCTTGAAAAATATCGTTTGGAAAATCGAACAGGACGTCAATAAGTACTTCAATTAAGAATAGAAAGAGAAGCGTGGTGCCATATAAGCACCAAGTATTTGTTTGAAATGGCAATTTCAGATAATGCATACGAGGCAGTTCCCTTTGATACGGCACAATAACACAGAATTTCTCAAATGCTGGGTGAGCCATTTCATGCCCTTCATTAAATACCATCGCTGCCAACGGTGAAATGGTAAATTCCTTGTCCCTCACGCTCTTCAATAAAGAAATTACATCATGATGTTCGTGTTGTTCTGCATCACAGCATTCGACAAACGTTCCATTGAATTTTTGAAGAAATGCAAAGATAATTTTTATGATGTGACCTCCATATATAAGGTTACCACTGATATCAAAATATTTGAAGTATGTGACCAAGCTCTCTATCTTTGCTACTTTCACGGTTGCCCCATGGAAGCTGCTCAATCTTGTTGCATATGCTGCTTGAAGACCCACTGAAGAAGTAAGTTCCTTTATAATGATGATAGGATATGGATCAAAGATGAAGGTCCGGTTGTTCAGAAGAATAAGGCTATTTACTATTCGTCGGCTCCATAACCAGCCACAAAACTCCTTCAGGTCAAATCTTGTTGAGTTCCCTGTGTGAATATCGAAAATAATTTGTGATCGCAGGAAAGGTCCCAGTGTGTCCTGTGGTAGCTCCAGGTCCTCCGTCTGCCTGGTCGATGGAATAAAGAATATTGTCAAAGTGCTCTTTGGGATCTTCTCCCAGATTTCATTTTTGAATGTGTCCTGAATCAAAAGTGTCGGAATATGGACGAGGCGTGGATTCCATCTATCCATGAACACCATTCGTTCCTGTTCCGTAACATTGGTAAGAAAGTAGATAGCAGTTCGAAAGTGATGTAGTTCTTGGAGTTCGTCAACTATCTCTCTGAGCCCCATTTGGGTTTCAACGGTAAACAGAGAAGATAATGCACCTAATACAGCAAATAGTAGTGCTAACCTTTGTATTCCCATTCTTGTTCAATTATAACGTAACGTAACGTGACTATCCGGCCGTATTTCCGCCGGAGATTTTCTTATGTTGATTTCGTTTAATTTGGTTATGTTCCGTTTCCAATTTCTAGAAGAAAAGATTGAGAGCCCTCGTCAAGTATTCTGTTCTAGATATTCTGTGATTTTGGAGTGATACTGCTTTCAGCCACTGCCTTCAGACAAAATCTGCTCGCTCCACGGTGTTCACTTTAGTTCAATATAATTTTAACCACCAATATGGATGCAAACTACTTGTTTCGCGGACTGAACAAAATTGTGACTTTATTATCCTGTTTGTTCTAGCTACGTGGTATCATTGAGTAGAAAAAACAAAGCTACTGAATCTCAAATACTAAATATGTGTGCATGACATTTGAGTTAGATATTGAAAATTCATATTTTGCCATAAAGCGGAATTATAAATAAATATCAATCAAAACGATGAATTAATGGAAATAAAGTTCATTACGCAATACGTTGTCAGAGGCGATGCATGATTTTTTGCACGAATAAAACAAAACTTTATTAAAATCGGTTGTCTGCCTGTCAGTTTGCACTTTCTTTATGGTTGGAGTTTAAAATCATAGAAAAACATTGCCGCGTCAGGTGTGGGATTCTTATCTATTAAATCCACCCCTATTTTCGCCCTTCTTCCTTCTCCGTTACTCCGACTTCAACGTTTCCACATGCAACCACATCCAGGGCAAAAAGGAGGATTATCCAATCTGGGAGTTGGTAGGTATCAGTCGCCGCTCCGAGGAGCGCTACGATGCGTTGTTTTGATACCACAATCTCCTAAGATCATTACTTCTGAAGCAAAAGCAAGGGGCAGAGTGCAGTCAGCTGAGATATTTAGAAGCAGCTCGTAGCATTTGCGAAGGAAACCGCTCTTCGGCCTGCAGCTAGAGTCCTAAAGGATGGTTTATCTAGTGTCCGTAGTCTGGTCATAACTAAAATTGAGTAATCACAAAAGAAGTACCTGAGGGTTTCTTCCTCTTCCCCGCAACTTATATGTATTTCACGCTTCCTCCTGTGAATCACCGACGCCCGCCACTGCTGAACCGCAGGCCTTTCCGACCTCACGTTGCCCGAGCGGTCTCCAATTGAACGTCGCCTCGCCGCCAAAATAGCTGTTCGTGTCAAGGCTAGCGTACTCCACCACGTCCGTAGAAATTCTGGCCTATATCAGAAGTAAAACCAACTCAACTTTGTCGCCTCTTTCATGTGTGAAACTGACGAAGGATGGCTCTCCTGACCGAACTTCCTTCAAAGTGACATATCCCCACAACTTCGATGCTATCGCCCAATCTTCCTTTTGGCCACAGGGGGTCTTCGTCAAGCCTTATCAGAGGACTAAGCTTCGTGAAAATTTCCGGCCCGCCCGCCTACCTGGCCGAACTTGAATGATTCCGACAACTATACACTCTTTTTACCAAAATGTAAGGGGTCTAAGGACCAAGCTGTCGGATTTCAAATTGCCTGCCTTAGCATTCCAACATCATGCCATCTGCGTTTCTGAAACCTGGCTGGATGACAGGATTTTATATTCTGAGCTTCTCGAACGTTACTCTGTCTTCCGTTATGACAGAGACTGTGCTGCGCTTGGCAAAACAACTGGCGAAGGAACTCTAATAACTGTTAAGTCCCCTTTCCGTGCCGAAATCATCTTTTCTTCCCACTCCTCCTCCTACGATTCTGCCACCATACGTGTCTTTCTGTCAGACGTATGTCCCTTTATCATATCGTGTGTATATTTTCCCTGTCTCTCAGTACGAGGATTTCTTCGACAGATTATCAAAGGTCCTAACCGTTTTGTTTCCTTCACTTCCTTTTATCCTCTGCGGCGACTTTAATCATCCTATGCTCTCCTGGCTCATTACCCCTGGCCTTCCCTCCCTCCCTAATAAATCCACCCACCCTTCCCTTCCTCTATCCACTTTCATGTACACCTGTGGCGCCCTCCAGTTTAACCTTTCTAGAAACCACTTAGATCGCACTCTTGATCTTGTCCTCTCTAACCTTTTTATGCTTGTCTTTCCCAACCCCTTCATGCTCCGTCTTACGTTGCCCCTGACGCACATCATCCTGCTCTCGAGTTCGATGTTCAGATATCCCGAATTCAGTCTCCGATCGCTCGCAAGCCTACCAAGTTCAACTTTTGTAAGGCGAACTTCAACGGTCTGAACTCAGCCCTGGCGTCAATCAACTGGGTGCCACTCCTCTCTCCACTCACGTGTGACCAGCCACTCAACACTTTCTATACCATTTTATCTGATATTTTTCCTTGTTACGTTCCCTCCTCTCCTAAGTGCTTACGCTCTTACCCCGTCTGGTTCACCACTGAAATTCACAAAAAAACTACGTCTAAAAGAGACTGTGAGGAAGAAGTTCCTGTCTTCTAGAAACGATGCTGACTTAGTTTTTTCCAAATCTCTACGTTCATCGGTCAAATCCTTAATATGTAAGTCCAGAAACGAATATTTGATTTCTGGTCCCACATTCGCAACTCCGCCTGCCCAATTATCCCGTCCGTCCATTAAATTCCCTGGCTTCTCAGCTAACTCCCTCCAACTATCTTGTGATTTACCCTGCCGCTACTTTTCGTCAGTCTATGTTCCCCCTCCTTCCTCCAAATCCCACCCGATAGTGGATGCAGGCTGCCTCGCATCGGCTACCATTTCCCTTCTTACCCCTATCCTTGTCGAGTACCTCATTGGCAAACTTGATCCCAATGTCGGACCTGGCTACGATTGTCTTCCAAATATATTTTTGCTCAAAACTGGTAAGTCCATCTCCCTTCCCCTATTTCTTACTTTCAACAAAAGCCTCGAAGAGAATTATTTTCCCGGCTTGTGGAAAGATGCTCTCATCATCTCCATACACGAAAGTGGCGATCGTACGCTTACCGAGAATTACCGTCCCATTTCCCTCCTCTCCTCCTGTTGCAAAATCCAGGAAAGATATGTCAGCGACTGGTTGTCCGCCCACTTTGGCCAGCACATAGTGAAAGAGCAACATGGCTTCGTTAAACGTAGGTCCACTACCTCCAACCTGCTTGACTTTACGAACTTTGTAGCCAAATGTCTAAACTCACGACAAGAAGTGCATATCATTTACACTGACTTCGCTAAAGCCTTCGACACTGTAAATCTCAAACTCTCGTCTCTAAACGTCCAATACCACTTGTTTTATGCCTCTTGCCTCTTACGTTTCCAACCGATCCTGCCGCGTCTTCTTCCCCTCCTCTGGCACCTCACAGGGATCTATTCTGGGTCCTTTGTTATTTTTATTTTTTATTAACGACCTTCCTCCCCTCCTTACTTGTCCCTGTTTGCTCTATGCAGAGGACCTTAAGCTGTTTTCCGCTATATCGTCGCTTATGGATCCCTTCAATCTAACCTGGACACTCTGGTTCGTTGGTGCTCGACTGATGGTTTAGCGCTAAACGTCAGAAAGTGTCACTCTATGTGCTACTCCCTAAAATCCTCACGCACTTCTTTCTCCTACTCTCTTAACGGGCATTCCTTATCCTGTTTAAATTTCACTGAAGACCTCGGAGACACTTTCGACAAAAAGCTCCGCTTTGACACCCATTGCCTCGATGTCATCAATGGAGCTGCAAAATTGTCAGGTTTTATACTTCGTTCCTCCTCTGATTTTGACTCCATCCAACCCTCCTTAGCTCTCTTCAATTCCCTCGTGAGAAATACCCTCAAATATTGCTCCGTAATCTGGTCTCCCTCCCGTAACTATGATTGTCTTGCCCTTGAAAATGTGCAATGTAAATTCACCCGATCCCTCTTTTTTAAAAAAAATTTTCCCTCGTGTGTAGCCCTCTCGCCTCCGCTTTCTGAACCTTCCCTTCCTACAACAGCGTAGATCCTATCTGGATCTATGTGCATTTTTTAAACTTTCCTCGGGTTTGATGGACTGCTCCGCCGCTGACGATATCACCTGTCGTCCTGCGTTTTATAACACACGTAGTGCAGACATTTTCAACGTGCCCTTCGCAGAGCTCGAAGTCTACTTTCATTCCCCCATTCCTAGGCTTTGCCGAAATTACAACGCAGGGCAGCTTGGTCCTTTGAACTTCTCTACTTTAAGTAGTTTTAAACGTAGGATAAGTTTTTTGCTTTCTCCTCCCCCTGAGGACAATAATTAATAGGAGTTTTCTCTGTTTGTTGTCCGTTAAATTAAATAAATAAATTTACATGCGTTTGGAACAAAAGCTCTTGCGATTGGGGTTTGTTATAGGTGAGGTTAATCCTCATTGACTTGGCATAGGTGGTGAGTCTTCGCCATCTTAAGTACGCGGTTGCTAAGTAGTACAAGTAGACTCCTCTCTCAACACCTAGGGACTGCCAAGAGTAGAGCTGGAAAAATGGAAGGTTGGTGTACTGCCCTTTTTACACACCGATAGATAATCACATCAAGGAATGACTCACCACTTTGATTAAGCTGCTTTAAAGCGTATGCTTTGCCTTTGGCTGCGACGGCGGACGTCAAATGTTACAGTTCTTCTGGCGGAGCTAATCGGTTTTGAGCCATGAAAGCCTAGGAAGTACACCTTCTCCGCTCCCGTAGGTTACAAGTTGACCACGACTAGGTCGCGGGAACTTAGGGCCGGATACAGAGTGCAGGTTCTTCCTGGCGAGGATAAGTGTGCAACATCGACTGGATCCAGGTCGTCGTCCAGTTTCGTGTTCTTGACTCCGAACCGAACTTTGTAATCTACCTTTTCCGGTACCTCCAGATTGCCTGGAGGTTTTATACGGTTTATACGGAAAAGAAAAGGTTGACTATTCATCCGGGGTTGCTCTTCTTTAAGAACCACCTGGGGGAATCCTGGGTGTTGAAGGTGAACTTTGAGCTTTACGCTTTGCCAGGTATCGCTAATTTTAACAACGCATGAACCAAAAAAGTTCCTGGAGAATTGGTGCTCACATGCTATAACGTGGAATAAACGGATCATCTGAGAGGAAAAGAAGCAGCTGATGAATTATGTCCAGGGACTTGAAATGACCTCCTGGCTACGTCGCTGAAGGATTTTGCAGTTCGCAATTCGTCGGCTACCTTGCTTTCCAGTCCTTTTTTGTTATATTCTTCTACAGTTGCCTGGTACAGGGTGCGGCAGCATAACTTCCTTTTTTAAAATGCGCGCCACTCAGTTAGTTGATGTCATAGCGGAGCGCTAGTGGTCTCGTTCAAGAGGGGATACTGTAAAGTTTTGTCCCGACACGGTTCAGTCGCCATCATGCGTTGCAATAGTGAGGAGCGTGTCTTTGCCGTTGAGGTTTACTTTTCAAGCGGATGTTCGGTTATTGCAACACAGCGTGCATTTTGGAATCGCTTTAATTTAGCCCCTTTGGCTCCCGTCCCAGACCGCAAATCAATTGTTACATGGGTCACTACATTCAGACAAACTGCAAGTGCGACAAAAGGAAGAACTGGAGTCCCTCGGCCCGTTAGATCACCTGAGAACATTGAAGTAGTGAGAGCGTCAATGTTGCGATCGCCACGGCGTTCTGCGCGCAAACACGCATCTGCCCTTGGACTCTCCGATCGTTATGTGAGAAGAATTCTTCGTGATGATCTTCATTTTCATCCCTATAAGCTGGCGATAGTGCAGGAATTTTCAGAACGTGACTTCAATTCTTGGATGAACGCGTGTGAGCTTCTTCTTGATGTCGTTCCCGAGGGTGCTATTGTTTTTTTAGCGATGAAGCCCATTTTCATTTGTGTGGGTCGGTTAACAAACAAAACATGTGCTACTGGGCTGACACCAACCCTCGAGAATTGCATCAAAGGCCTTTGCATTCACCCAAAGTCACAGTGTGGTATGCAATTTCCTCAGCTGGAATTATTGGTCCCTGGTTTTTTGAGGAAAATGAGGTTACAGTGACAGTGAGTTCGGACCGGTATGTAAACATGCTACAGAATTTTTTTTCCCACGGCTAGAAAATTTGGATTTGGGGGACACTTGGTTCCAACAAGACGGTGCAACAGCACACACTTCAAGAGCATCGATGGCTGTTTTGAGGGAACACTTTCCAGAGCGCCTTATCTCAATTAGAGGCGATTTGGAATGGCCGGCACGCTGTCCCGATCTGTCCCCTTGTGATTTTTTTCTATGGGTTTTTTGAAATCCCGTGTTTATGTGAACCGTCCAAGAACCCTACCAGATTTGAAGACCAACATCCAAGAAGAAATTGCCAACATAACACCTTGCATGCTAACAAGAGTCATGACAAACGCCAGAAATCGGTTTACGCAATGTATGGAGAATGGGGGACGTCATCTAACAGATTTGATCTTCAAAACAATATAAAGAAAAACTTTAGACATGTACCTACATTATAAAAAATAAATAAATATTTTCCGATGCACACAATAGTGTTTATTGAGTTTTGAAAAAAGGAAGTTATGCTGCCGCACCCAGTATTTAACGAGAACCTTTACGTCCTGCTCGTTGACAGTACCGGATTCTTTGTTGTTCGCAATTTTACTTAGATTATGTATGGCTTTTTGGTACTCGCTCTTGAGCAGGGCTTCGGTGGGCCTCTGCTTCCTAGCTGGTTTCCGGTGGCTGACATTCTTATCAGCTCTCGCTTTTGAGGGCGCCCTCGGTGTCGACGGTTTCGGGTTAGGGTATTATGGCTGGTACTCGTTACACCCAGCTCAACGAATTCCAAGTTGGAAACCAGCAGAAGCAGTCCGCCACGGTGCAACGGTTACGGCTGGCACCCACTGTGTTGTCCTCGACGAGTACTGTCTCCTGGCTAGATGTTAACAGGTTTCTGTATTTGCTTGTTAAGTCCATGTCCATGAAGATGCCTAAGGTGCTCAGAGTCCGCATACTAAAGACCAAGCTCCCCATTGGTCGCGCAGTCCTTGGAGTATGCTGTTTCGCCTTGCCTTGTGGTCTTGCAAGCACCTTCGCCGATGCAGGGGGAACGACCCAGGGGCTGTTTGTTTGGCACATACCCCGCCAGATCCGCTTGCCCATCACACATGATTAGCAGGCAAACAGGTCCTCGTCAGTCGGATGGGCCTACTCCCAGTCCGGCCTTTCACAGTTTAGCTCGTCCGAAGATGGTTTCCAGCTGCCACCGCGTAGAGGTTGTGTGAAGATTTGCCGAATTATGCAACAGTAACCTGAAGCAACACTTTCTGTAACTACCATGTCCTGAGAGAAATTAGGCCAGGTAGTAATTAATCTCGTCATGACGTGGCTGAATCCACCCCTCAATACGAGGAATCAGGGTGTGGGTCTAGCGAGCCCTCTGAGGGTGATCCCACCGTTGCTGCCACTTTTCCAGCGAGTCCCTTCCCTCTATCTTTTTTTCGTACATACAGTGTACCTCACTTGTGAGAATATCTATCGGGACCAACCCTGAAATAACACACATTGCCATACCTGACATTATAACGAAGGCGCTGCACATCCTTAGTGGTATGTTGGTAGGCCACGTTTCCCACTCCTCCGATTGCTGCCATGCGCTTGTGCTTCTTCTTAGGCTGATAACGCGTATAATAGTGTGGTGTGAACCACTATATCCCAAGTAAGCTGCAGCTGTATCTTGGATAATATTAGGTGTCATCCGTGCTAACGATGCGCTGATATTTGCCGCTTTCTAACATCATTATCAAAGTGATCTTCAGTCATCACCTCAAGGTATTCGGTAAGCGGCTCTGAAGTGATGACGTGTCCACTAACAAGAATACTAATCGCACTCCTTTGGTAATCAAGACCGCCCTCCTCTTTTGTTTCTCACCGTCAAGCTGAACAATCTCCAACTTTTATAACGCTGATAGTTTCGTTAGCGTTCACTTTAACATCTTCAAGCTGTTTGTCGACGATAACCACGGCTAGATCAGCTGCAAAACGGATTATCGAGGCGTCGTTTGGCATTCACGAATTTGACGAAACCCAAACTGTCGCTCCGTTTAGTTATCCTTATATTCTACGATAGGCAGAAGTCTATTGTAGATGATCTCTTCTAGAATTTTTCATACTATGTCTATAAACCAAATTGGGCAGTATGTCCCTGTTGCTTATTGGGCTGCGGAAGCAAAACTAGTTTTTGCCTCTTCCACCGAGGAGAGGAAACTCCTTCTATCATGCATGTTTCAAATAAACCAGCCGGGGCTGGTCTTAATAGCGAGTTTAAGGGCGCTTTTGGCAACAGAATCCAAACCGGGGGTTATATTATCATCGATTCTTCGGCAAATCCGCAAGTGCCCCCACATTTATCTCAGGTATGGTGATGGGTGATGGGCTATTAAAACAAATAACGATAGAAAACTGATGGGCAGCTTAAATTTTTTGCAAAGAATCCCAGCTTTATAGTAAAATTTTGAATTTGAAATGGAAAATTCGGAATATTCATTGGAATGGAAAAGCTTGAATTTGTAATGGAAAATTCTGAAATTGGTTTGATTAAGTCTGAAATTAATTTGGTAAGGTCTAAACTTAGTAAAAAAATTCTGAATTTAGTTTAGAAAATGTTGAATCAGACATGCAAATTCTATATAAGTTTGTATAACGTTCACTAACTAAAATTAGACATTTATAAGGTTGCGAAACAATATTGTTCATTCTTTTCTTTTTTTCAGCGTTTGTCCCGTTCATAAGCGGGGTCGGCTCATCGTGATCGATTTCGCCATTTGGCTCTATCAAATGTCTGATCTGGATGCAATCTCGAGGCTTTTAAATCCCCATCCAGCGTATTAAGCCACCGTTGTTTCGGCCGGCCTTTTGGTCGCTTACCAAAAGGCGAAAACTATAAAATAATTACACGTACGAGATCTAAATTGATTATAGATAATAATTTATGTCATCAGACATGAATTGAAGTCAACAAACGGACCAAATATTGTTGAACTTATCAAATCTGATTGATATGTACATTGAGTAATTAGCTATGTTTGAAGCTTCGAGAGGTTGCGTCAACACAAAACGCCAGCTCCATTTTAGCGTAGATTTAGGTTGATTTACATATTTAGATGAAATAATGAACTATTTTAACATTTCTTTGCTATCTGCCAATACTTACTACGTATGTATGTCCCCTGAATAGAGTTTAAAAGGTAAAGATAATAGTAGTAACTGATATTACCCGGTTATTTTAAAAATGTCGTTTTGTTCAGTTTATAAATCTAACATGTGCTATGTGTATCTATATATCTAAAGTAATCTAAGGCGACATCACCAAGGAGCAGAGTGGCGCAGTGGAAGCGTGCTGGGCCCATAACCCAGAGGTCCGTAGATCGAAACTACGCTCTGCTAGTTGAATTATTTTATTGAATTGTGAATTTAAGTGGGATGTGTATGAGCTAGTAACAATGTATGATGTGTATGTCGAAATATCTCTCCACTAAATTAGCAAGTATACGCTACTGTGCGGTTATTTTAAAAGGGGTGTAGAATGACTATATTTGGCAGAAATAGAAATCTGAGCGCATCTAAGGCGATCGCATTGTTAAATTTATTCGTCTGATTTTGTATGGTATGACAGTTTTCACGTCTTTCAAATTTGTTTCAAATTTTTAAAAATAAGAATTTATTAAGCAATATTTATGAGTTTTACATAACAGAAAGACGACTCTAGTAGAGTAAAACAAATTATTGAATCTTTCGATGACAACCAAAATCCAGCAACCATCCATTAATCCAATGGAAATATTAAAACGTGTTCATTATTATTATCAAATTGATTAGTTCGGAACTATCGGAGGGGACGGAGTAGAAATTTTTGCACCCTAGATCTAATAATGGAATGCGGAAGAATTTCTAGGATTTATTTTAGTTTGCCAATTGCTCCCAGTAAAATTATAATGTTTAATCTGATCTAAAAGATTTCCGAAAACTTTTTTACTCCTACTAGACAAGAGAGGATTTCAGGAAAAATCTACGTCAGAAGCTTTAATCAGATGATTCTTTTTTACGGTAGTGTTACACTGGGTTTGTTGTGTAGTTCGTTTTTGTAAGGAGCAAAGGATTATTCTATTGTTGTTTTCTAGCTGAAACACTTAACAAGTAAATGCATGATCATCATCAACGGCGCAAGACCCGCTATCCGGGCTTAATAAAGAACTCTAGATATCCCGGTTTTGAGGTCCACCCATTCGGCATCCCTAAAAGCCGTCTGGCGTCCTTACCTGCGCCATCGCTCCATCTCAGGCAGGGTCCGCCTCGTATACTTTTTCTACCTTAGTTATTCCCCTTACAGACTTTGCGGGCTGGATCATCCTCATCCATACGGATTAAGCGACCCGCCCACCGTAACCTATTCAGTCGGATTTTATCCACAACTTGACGGTCATGGTATCGCTTATAGATTTTGTCGTTATGTAGGCTACAGAATCGTCCATCCTCATGTAGGGGACTAAAAATTTTTCCGAGGATTTTTCTCTCGAACACGGCCAAGAGTTCGCAATTCTTCTTGCTAAGAACCTAAGCTTCCGAGGATTACATGAGGACTGGCAAGATCATTGTCTTGTGTAGTAAGAGCTTTGACCCTATGGTGAGACGTTTCGAGCGGAACAGTTTTTTTTAAGCTGAAATAGGCTCTGTAAGCTGGCATCGACCGTGCGCGGATTTCATCATCGTAGCTGTTATCGGTTTTGATTTTCGTCCCTAGATACGAGAAATTATCAACGGTCTCAAAGTTGTAGTCTCCTATCTTTATTCTTCCCGTTTGACCAGTGCGGTTTGATGTTTTTGTTTGGTTGGTTTTCAGTGCTGACGTTGCCACCATATACTTTGGCTTGCCTTCATTGATGTGCAGCCCAAGATCTCGCGCCGCCTGCTTGATCAGGATGAACGCAGTTTGTACGTCTCGGGTGGTTCTTCCCATGAGGTCGATATCGTCAGCATAGGCCAGTAGTTGGGTGGACTTAAAGAAGATCGTATTTCTTGCATTTACCTCAGCATCACGGATCACTTTCTCCAATGTCAGGTTAAAGAGGATGTACGACAGGACATCCCCTTGTCATAGATCGTTGTTGATGTCGAACGGTCTTGAAAGTAATCCTGATGCTGGCCTCGCACATTGGTCAGGGTCAGCCTAGTCAGTCTTACCAATTTCGTTGGGATACCGAATTCTCTCATGGCCGTGTACAGTTTTACCCTGGTTAGGATATCATATGCGGCTTTAAAGTCGATGAATAGATGGTGCAACTGTTATCCATATTCCAACAGTTTTTCCATCGCTTGCCGCAAAGAGAAAATCTGATCTGTTGCTGATTTGCCTGCAGTGAGGTCACTTTGGTATGGGCCAATGATGTTCTGGGCGTATGGGGCTATCCGGCCTAGCAAGATGGCGGAGAATATCTTATAGATGGTACAACGTGCTGACCTCTATAATTGCTGCACTGTGTCATATCTCCCTTTTTATGTATAAAACAAACAATTCCCACACTTTGAGCACAAGTTGATGAACCACTTGGTGTAATTGGTCGCCTGCATATTTAGCTAATTCGGCTGTAATTCCATCAGCTCCTGGCGACTCATGATTTTTAAGCCGATGAATTGCACGGACTGTTTCTCCTATACTTGGTGGTGGCAGTATTTATCCGTCGTCTTCAGTTGGCGGGACCTCCAACTTGCTGATGTTCTGGTTGTTCAGTAGGATTTCCGTTAATGGATGTGATGTTGCCTGCTACAACTGAAGGGCATCAGCACCAAAAATCCAATGTCTGTTGCATCTATTCACATTAAAAATGTTCCGTTCCGCTTCCTCATTACAGGATGGACTCGTTTCAGCTTGTTCCCAGTTTTATATAGCAGCGTTACTGAATCCTACTGAGAGCTCAATTGCTGAACCCGGGAATGGGGGAAATTTAATCTTCGTTTTCTGTAGCATCTGAGATTTCATTACCCTATACACCAAATGAACGTGTACCCGGAGTAGTTCCACCGTATTGAATCTGAACGAGTTTTGAAGTGATAAGCTACTTCAGGTTGCGATGCGGCTATCTTTCAACCTCGTCAATCACCCAAGTTTTCGCCCATATTATTGCATACACTTCAGCCTGAAAGACTGTTGCATATTATCCCAAGGAAACGTTGGAAAAATATGATGACTCCTGTTCCTGAACGCTTATCTGTTTTTGAACCACGGGTGTAGAAAGCAGCATATCCTGCCGCGTATTCTTCTGGTTCGGCCCAGATTTAATTTCGAATTAAGATAACTTCATGTCTTCTATCCAACAGATGTATGCGGATCCGGGAATCAGAAGGCAGATTCGAATTCTCTGTGCCCCGTCCATTGTTTTTCCATAGATCTAATGGAATTAGTGTATGGTAGCTGCTAACATGGCAGTGATGATACACATAGTCAACTTACTAGTATGACTAAAAATTTGATATGTAGTCTATTATAACTGGCGCCCAACGTGGGACCAATTGTTGTGACATACAGTCAAAAGATTACTTGAGTTGATTTTCTGAAGAAGTGTCAATGCATGCCTGTTTCGAATGAGATGTGGAGCTGTCCAAACATTAATAAATTCTAATTTCTTTTCGTAGATTCGTAGATTGGTTAAGCGATTTTTTGAAAGTCCAGCTTATCTTATTATATTACTTGGAAAATGTTTAAAATTTTTTTTTCTTGGGAACGTTTGCACGTTGAAATCTACATATTTTGATTCATATCTAACAAGACACATTTGATAAAATTTATCCTGTCGCGGCTATAACCCGCCCCTAAATGTTCCGTATTGGCAACAATGACTATTACAGGAGAGCAAAACCATTTATCCATCAAAATAAAATCGTCAATCATATTCTAGGGATAGCTATCACACATTGTTAAATAATATAGGGAGGGAGGCGGGTTGGTTGGGATTTAAAGACATTTCGAACTTTCATTTTTAAGGTGTTGTGTAAAACAAAACCTTATTAAACTCGATTTACTATCTGTCTGTCATACACATTTTTCTCGGAGACAGTTATAGCGATTCAAACCAAATTTCGTGGAAAGGTGGGAACTGTGAACGCTCACGCATGCAGTGAGTAACATACTTCAACATCGGATTTAAGGGGGGTAAATGCAAAAGAGGGGTGTACATTTTTTTTCATCAAATATAGTCATGGGGGGTACCAAATGAAAGGTCTCGATTAGTACTTTCCGGAGCCGGTCTTAGTTTTGACATTTGTTGGAAAGGTGGGAAGTGCGGGGGCCCAAAGTGATCATCAACCGAAAAATCTGAAAAAAAAACACAAGGCCACTATCTGGTGTCTAGGCTCCGAAATACCCTCCATACCGATATCTTTTCAAATAAAGTTAATAATGGTATATTACAATTTTTAGTAATTGAATTACCGATATCATGATTGAAATACTTGTGTTTTTATTAGTAGAGATGCACCAAAAATCAACCTAGCCGGGAATATAATTTTTTTGGAAAAATATTAATTTTCACCGTAACCACTTGGCAGCCGATATTAACAAATATTGCAAACATATAACATAATATTACTGAATTTTGATTCGTTTCCCATTTGTAACATAAGATGTACCCAGCGCTAAGTAAGTATAAATGCAAGAGAAACAACAAAATAGTTTATAATACAATAGGGAGGTATTTTCATATGCAAAGAATAGGGATCGTAGTTCTTGCTAACGAGAAATATGCTTTCCTTGTATAATTCAAAGTTTAAAATGTTTTCCATGGCAACCCTAGCTAAAGGAAACAGGCAACCATAACACTAGCAAATACTCAATCCATAGTCGGCGTTTACACTCGACAGCCGCCAACTCTCTTTGTATTAGGACAAATGATGCGATGTATCCTACTAACCTTCCTAACTTAACACTGTATACATATCAATTAACGGCCGACGTTCACTAGGAGCGATGAAACTAACAGTCAATTTTTTAAAGCAAAGAATCTACATTCCTACATTGACATGCACCTGAAATCACTTCCCTAGCCCAAAGCCGGCCAAAGAGCAGTCCATAGCCAGTCATATAGCGAAAGCAATACTCAGCGTTGGCTCGCCACTCGAGAGCTGCTGGCGCTACTCGTACTGATGTTATGTGATGTGATGGTATTGCAAACATTAAATATTAAGTAATATCATCATAACTTTTATGATGCGGTGATGTTTGATGATGTTTGGATCGTGGTAATGTGATTTTAAACTTTAAAGCGATATCACTTCTGTGAAATTACATACATCAGCTACCATGTTCTGTACAACAATATTTTCGTAAAGATTCTTTGCTCACTCAAGGTAGGGAGGTCCAAAAGCAATGCAAAATAGTGCAAACAATTTGTGTTCAACCAAACTTTATTAAAATCGACTCCACTTCGTTTGTTTGTCGTTTTTGCGTAGAACAAAACCTTACACCTTAAAACATCTTTTTTTTTTTCTGCTATCTAATATATTTGCGAAAGTATTCCAGATTTTCAGATGACCATTTTTAAGTGCAATAATTCGAGTTTCCAATTCTTGTCTTAGTTCTTAAAATTTTCCGCCGCATAACGATGTACATATGTATGTAATTCAACCTTTCCAACTTGCCCACATTTCACAGGCCCTGACATAAAGGATATACTCACGCGCTTAATTTCTAGGACCAGCTGAAGGAAGCGCAAAACTGTTAATATCTGATGCATCCAACTTCCGGTTTCTGATATTGTTGAGCTGCGAATAACAAAATCTAACCGATTTACAGATATTTTTCTTGACTCCAGCTTGACTGGTGTGGGGTTAGCCGATAGTAAACTCTAGTCGGTAGTTCAAGTTGAAATCGTAGGGTCCACTTTTCATGGATACATTATACTGCCTACCAATTATCATGACAAAGAATGAAAGGAGCAGGCCTTGTTAGTCAATCTCTTTTCATATAATTCAGATACATTCAATTCATATTCTGCTCATAGGTAGAATCTCCAAAGTTACTTCAGTAAATTTTCATACATATTTAACGATTTTTCCTTTTTTGTTACATTACACATTGACATACATATTACATTATTGTTTGTAGTTCTTTCGGGAGTAGGTGATATGGTGAAGAGTCGCGAAACGGGTACTGTTTCCATGATCTATTAATCTGTCTCGCTGAGGTCTGGCAACTCTCATCTATTTGCACATTTGAAATCATTTCATAATGGATCGGCTAATATGCGTACACACTACGCCGTTGATAGTTACTTTCAAAACAGTTTGTTGTTAAATCGCTATCGCTTCAACGGCATTTCAAAATCATTTTTGCACTCTGGAGCCTTTTTAATGGCCTCCTCCGGGCAACACGGCACACAGTTCAGAGCACATAATTCACATATGGATAGCCATCAGGGTCCGCAAATCGCCCTCGAGGCGTTGGGCGGTGATAATAACATGCGACTTTTAGGATTAACTCCCATATAGGCATATGTCACCTCAGATTGCAATGTTACTGCTCTGAGATTGTTAAGTTACCGTCAAGCTACCGCACCCTGCTTTCTTTGTAAATTTTGCCGATCGCGAAATCGACAGGCGAAACTAGACAGGTAACAGGTTTTCATATGCACATGGTACCTGAAAGCTTGGAGGTGTAGTTGCGTACCTTTCGAATGCTAAGAATGATTGTATGACTTACTTGTTGAAATGTTGCGTAAAATTGCGTAAGATCGTAATTGCTTACATATTGTCTTTTGCAATACTTTTTAAGATTAATATGCAGGTAATTATGCACATTTTCACACACATTTTACGGTTAAGTGTAATAATCCGATCTAGTTCAAATAGTTCTAATGGGGGCCAGATCATGTGATCATTTATAATGATTGTATTATGTCATGTCAACCGTTTTTCGTGCAGCAACATTGTCTGTTATGAATGACTCCAACGATTGAAACAAGTATTCGTAATGAAGTTTATATCCGGGCACCCCTTTCTTCATGTCGTCAATGCATATGATCCGTGAGTTAATGTGAAAAATTCCCTGTGATTCAAATGAAATCTACAAACGTCCATATACGGACCGATAAAAATTCAGAAAGTGTCCTATACTCCACTCAACTCAATACGGGAGAAAATCATCTCATAAATTGTCAAATGCTGGACATACATGATAATTTCATAATTGCTCAAATCTTGAGATTTTTACAAATGGCGCCCAATGTGGGGCAAATATACCAGCTTAAGAAACGTGACTTTTGATGGTGAGTGGTTGGTGATCAAAAGTTATTATCAGGGCAGGGCGAAAACATGTATTGGTACGAATAATGGAATATAAAACATGGGGATCCTGCCAAACCAGCACCAACAGCTCTACTACCGAACTCTACCTCCATCTCCACGTAGTAATTGATGGGAGTTTTTTCTTAATGAAAAACTATAGACAGAGAAGGATGGACGCGAGGCTTCCGTGCCTAAAAACCGGGTAAATTGTACCAACAGGTTGGAGACAACTGACAACCCTGCATGGAAAAGTACTTGTCATGAAGTCACGAAAGGAGCCTGAGATTGGATTGAACTTGCAACGACCGTCCAGAGAGTCGTCAAAACGAACGAACGACATTTCGCCAAAAGTGATTCGCTAGACAGGAAGTGATTTCCTAGAGAAGAGCCGCTACATGATATATTATAGCAGCCATCCAGTAAAGCATGCGCTCGGAGTAGGTTTCGGCCAAAACATGCAACCTGCTATTATGATTGAAAAGATAAGCGAATTGCTATGCATTCTGCACTTCCGAAGTAAATTTCAAAATATAAGCCTTAAGTCGGAAAAAGAAACGTTCTGCGAGGCAGCGGAACAAACCATCGAAACCTGACCCAAGACACTGCAAATTATTCAATTAGCAGTGCAATACAAAATGGTTGTTGGAAGTGCCTGGTTTGCGTGGAAATATGTCGACAAACAAATTTGGGCCTAACTGAACGAGACCACTTTCAACTAAATTGACTACGTGCTAATCAAACACCACCATCTCCCAGCCTCAATGAATGTCAGAACATACAGCGTTACCAATATAGATTCGGACCACAATCTCGTTGGCTTGGTGCTTCTGGCTCAAATTACCTCTGACAATCAGGTGAGAGTGAAAACTGGTGCGTGCCTACCGAGCTATTGGATGCCGCAATAACCGCAGCAGGCAGAGGTCCTGGAGGTGAAGCATCGACAAATGATCTTCATAACCACCTGAAGAACGTTATCATTGGTATCGTCCCAAATATATTTGGCCCCAGTAGTAAGAAAAGTTCAACTCCGCCATGCTATTAACATAGTATGCTGGTCCCATGAACCATGAACGGCGTCAGGACGTAAGAAAGTTAGTCCGAACAAAATGAACAAAACAAATACGTGTCTACACGCTAAATGTTGGTACCCTAACTGGAAAGACCGAGAAACTCGCAAAGCCCTTCGGAAAAGGTGCTTTGGTATCTGCGCTCTGTAACAAAACCTGATGGTCTGGTGCCAAAAGCTGCGACATTGAACGCGAAAGCGGTAAAAATAGCTATAAACTTCTCTATTTTGGTAACCCATACACTCAATATAGTGTTCATTGCCATCTCAGAGGGTTTCCGTGATGCCATTAAAGAAGTCCAATGATTTGATGATCGGCTGATGAAGCACCACAGACACGTCGATCTGATGCCGAGGAAGATGCCTTCTCGCAGCTTCTCGATGAAAAGATTCGTCATGTGCCTGCTGACGACTACGTAATTATTGCCGGCGACCTTAATGGTCATGTGGATGAAAAGGCAGACGGTAACAGGTGCCATGGGGAAAAGGGGTTCCCATGACCTTGTATACTTATGACTGAATACTTAGAGCAGATTTTAACTGAAGAATTTGCTCATCCTCCACTTCCATAATCATTCCCGACATATGGAGTAATTCCACCTGTCAGCGCAACTGAAGTCGAGGAGGTAGTAAAACGGATGAAATCGGGGAAAGCCACAGGACCTGAGGACATCGCATCCGAGCTCTGGAAAGCAAAGAGCTAGGACCCAACACTGTGGCTCAGTGAATTCTTTAATCGGGTTATTCAGGAAGGAAGAACACCATCTGACTGACAAGAAAGTACCACTGTTCCAATATGGCAAAAGAATGGCAGTCCAGCAGATTGTTCAAATTACCGTCCGATCCGGTTACTTTCCCATACCATGAAGATTTCTGAACGCATTCTTGACAACCGTATTCGTAAAATCGTTGAAAAAAACCATGAAGCCGAATTTGTCAAAGACTGTGGAACTACTGAGGCAATACATGCTGTCCGGTTACTCATGCAGAAATACCGTGAGAAGTATCGCCCTTGTTACATTGCATTTCTTGATCTAGAGAAAGCGTTTGCTCGTGTGCCACACGTACTCATCTGATATGCTTTACGATAACACTTAGTGCCAGAAGAATTCGTGCGCTGGGTTCAATTGCCCTACCACGATCCGATAAGTAAAGTTCGAAGTATGGCGAGTGTATCAAAACCCCTTCGTGTTTCTGTTGGTGTTCATCAAGGAAGCGCCCTCTCACCACACCTCTTTGTTTTTGTTGTCCATAATACACGGGATATCCAACGTCAGGCGCCCCACACACTGCCTTATGCAGAAGATGTTTTCCTAGAATCTGATAGCAAAAATGATTTCGAGTAACTCGTCCAAAAATGGAATGATCGCCTCATGTAACACGCTCTCAGATTGAATCTCAACAAAACTGAATTTTTGACGACCGATCCCCATGAAACAGGCACAATCTCTGTCAGCGGCAGTGATTTGCCTAGAACTGAGCGATTTAAATACCTCGGGTCAACGCTATCGGCCAATGGAGAACTACTTTATGAAATTGCTTCACGCATTAACGCAACCTGGATGAAGTGGCGTTCCAGAACTTGTGTTCTTTGTGATCAACGTATCAACGAACGTCTCAAATCTAAAATTTACCGCAATGTCGTCCGTCCTGTCGCTCTCTATGGTTCTGAGTGTTGATCGACTATAAAAGACAATGAACGGCGTCTTGCTGTAATGGAGACGAAGATGTTACGTTGGACTAGTGGCGTGACACGTTTTGATAACATCCGAAATGAGGATATCCGCGATCGTTATGGGGTTGCATCGATCGTGGAAAAGTTGCGAGAGAGGCGTCTTCGATGGTATGGCCACGCAATTCGTACTAACGAGAATTCACTTCCCAAGATTGGTCTGAACATCGAAGTCGATGGTAAGTTACCAAAAGGCAGGCCGAAAGAACGGTGGCTTGATACGCTAGATAGGGATTTAGAAGCCTCGAGATTGTACCCAAATCAGGCATTCGATAGAGCCAAATCGCGAAACCGATCACGAAACAATGGGGGCATGCGCGGAGACTTGTCACCAATTACGTCGGGTATAGAAGCGAATTCACAGACAGAAAAAGTAAGACTTATAGAACCAACAGGTCTTTGAACTCGAAAAATACCAGAAGCAACTGTATCAGCCTCACAAACTACATCAACAAGTCAGCAAGATGAAGCCATATACACGGCGATTTTCATCCTGTGAAAATCAAGTTTTTGACTGCAGGCCAAATTGAAGTAATGGGCTGAGTATTTTGATGAAAAACTAAATGAGTTGGAGGTTCCGTCAACTGAAGAAAACGTACAAATGATGCAACCATCAGGCATGGAAAAAAAAGTCTATGCAATTCATTGGCTTAAAAATGATAGCGCCATAAGCCGATGGAATTACAACCGAACTGGTCAAGCAGTTCAGGTGTAGGTGTAGGTCACGAGGCGTTATCGGCCCCATATATGTATAAAAAGGGGATATCAGGATACCAGATTCAGTGTGGCAATTATAAAGTTGTCACGTTGTTGAGTACCATCTATGAGATATTCTTCATTATCTTGTTGCTTTCTGAGACAAGCGAAGGAAACATTTTGGGAATTTGGCCATCAGTTAGACCACCTCTTCGCTGAGGCCACCTATGATTGCATAGCCAGGGCAAAACTGTACATGGCCACGAGAGAATTCGGTATCTCGACTAAATTGGTAATATTGGCTAGGATATCCCTGATCAGTGTACGAGGCCAGGATCGCTCTATCAATTACCATCGTCAAGGGTCTAAGATAACCTAGCCCTGGAAAAGTAATCGGCGGTGCTGATGTAAATACGAGGGGCATCATTCTCGTCAAGTCCACCCAGCTATTAGCCTATAATAACGATATGGACATTATGGGAAGAACAACTCGGGTTAACACATAAATTCAGGAAGACAAAATACTCGATGGTAACGTCAGCACAAAAAATCAAAGAAACACAAACATCAAATGCACTGTTCAGCTGAGAGTATTCAAGATTAGAGAATATAATTTTGAACGATAATAATGAATAATAATTTTTCCCATCTAGGGTCAAAAATCAGTCAAAACTCACGTACGGTTGCTGGCAACTAACGGAATTCATTCCAGCTTTCAAAAACTGGAGCAGGGTCAAAACTCTTACTGTGCAAGGTTATAATTATGGCAGTTCCCATGTTTTCCTTGAAGATTTGGATTTTTAGCAAGAAAAATTGCGAACTCTTGGCGTTCGAGAGTCGAATTCTTCGAAGAATTTTTAGACCCCTACATGAGGATGGATTATTGAGTAGCCTTGAGCTTGATTTCATTAAGGGACTCCTCAACGCTCCCAGAGCAGCTTGATTATCACTAAGATTGCGATGCACTTGTCCTTCCGTGCTATTCCTAGGTTCACATCTTAGCCTGAAAGATCGTCGTGCATGGATCCTAAAATTTAGGATCCGCCAGATAAACTGATGGATGGAACTGAGTGTTACGTTCTAGTCTAATCAATTTACCGAGCGACTAGTTTGCAACTAAAGGATTTCACTGGATACCACATTGACAGATGGATCCATTATTTTGAGTTGACGGTGTCGTGGAATTTATTGGTAACAATTCATTAGGATGAGTTAAATGGCACTCGCAGTGAGTTAATTCGTTACCGGCTTCGATAAGCGCATCGGTAATAACGTGTATTCCGCACGTCACGTTCAATTTGTACGAGTGAGTACATGGGAGTTGGGTACTACAAATTGACAGATTCTGGAAAAGTTCTTGAACTCGTACTAGAGGTAGGACCACCAACGTTTGCGATGGGTCGATTTAAGGTCAAAACTCTGGCTGTGGCATTGTCCGTTACTACTTTGATTGCCTTAAGCCCTCAAAGTATTAATTGTTGGCTTTGAGCATTAAATACTTAAAGCCAGCAGTTAATACTCTGATCTCGCTGATGTGTAGGGATATTTCTGTACTAAAACTGAATGATCCACGGTTTCCCATCTACCTCGTTGACTAGCTCGTGCCCAGCAGCGAGTTTTGTTGATCCGTAACTTGTTATTGTGTTGCGTACCACCTAGTCATGTAAATATTGTTTCAAACGGCGATACTAATGACATCCTTCCTGCAAGCCGGCAATATAAGGTGGTCTCCAGGGCATTGAAGCGTCGTATGCTGTCGCTACTATAATTGAATTGACGACAGTGTCGGCTGTAGCGCTACCACCTCTCAAAGTGTCCTCCAGCGCAGCTCTGCCTGTTCTAAGAGCTTGGATGAATTTCCCTATGTTTACCTTTGCCATATGCCACGCACAGGGACAGTGCCGGTATGGTCGAGAAATAGCGTCAACTACTTCGAACGCATTGTATTGATGATCATTCGCCGGAAAGAGTTCCAGAACTCGTAATCCGTCCACTGACGACGCTATTGAAGTCGACGTGACATTATTGACCAAAAATTAAATTAATCGACTACCTGCGATTCTGAGGACGAGAAATTGAACATACGAGATTCCCATACAGAGGCAATTAATTTTGATAACGGTTTGCTTAGCTTAACTAAGCAGAACTATTTACCAACGGTCAAAATTGTTGCAATATAAAATATTAGAGACAAAGCTGTAAGGTTGTCTACAAAAGCTAGCAAAAAGGAATCTTCAATGTTCACAAACACGTCTATAATTTGTATTGTCTTATGTGAAAGCCATCACTAACGGAAGAGTCTGCTGCATTTAGTGTGGGTTCGACCGGGGTTATTAAAGGACAAACCAAAAGTTTCACTTCTTTGCATACAACTTCTCTGGGTATTACTAGATCTGGTTGCGCAGCAGCGCCCGTGTCCTCATTCGCAAGAAACTATCCGAAGAAAAATAGTGAGGTAAATGGATTGAAGTGAAACCTGAGGAAAATGAACTCGAAGAAGCTAGCAGGCTGAGTTAGGAGACTAAAAAGCACGATCAGCGAATTGTAATTTCGCAGCAGAAGAAGTAGGCGAGGAGCAAAAGTTGCGTCCGTCGTTTCAGAAGGGCTAGAATACCTATTTCTCGGGTGATCGTTCGATGCTCCCTAAAAGCAAATGGGAGAGGGGAATAAAATGCGCAAGAATATTTTCCTAAAGGTCATGAAATGATAAAATATAATAATTTTTTCAGCGCACCACTTCGCTAAACTGCGCTTGGTAAATTATTCAGAGCTTGAAAATGGGCAATGCGTTGATTAAAGTAAACTAACTTGAAGAAACGGGTGGTGAGCAGCGATTCAAAGATAAGGTGAATCGCTTGAAGAATTTTTCAGAAATGTCAGTCAATGCTAACTCGAGGATTTAAAGATTATGATTACCATTAACGTTGAATTGGAATTCGGAACAAAAATGCATGTCGGCTACGAGAGCTCATACGGAAATCTTGCGAATCTGATACCATTCCTAGAGAGTGGAAGAAGGGGGTGATCGGGGGGTTTTGAGTATGACAGTTGGAGGGAGGGGCATTTGCGTACCCCCTGCCATTAGAAAAGATAACAGTGAAACTAATCTTGGAACACATCCAAGAGCACCTCGAAAGCTTGATCGATAGAGGGCAGGCCGGTTTCCTCTTTGGATCCTTCTGCGTTGACTACATCAACACCCTACGGTTCATTTTGGAACAATGGGCGGAGCTTAGATTTTCGCTCCTATTGATTTTGAGAAAGATTTCGCCAACGTGAATAATAAGTGTATCTGGCGTCCTCTACTCAGGGGATAAACTCCGGAGCAGCTAACACCTATTATCAGAACGAAATATGATGGCGTAAAATGCCATGTGCTGCATAGAGGTAAAATCTGAGAGGAGTTCGAAGTTCAAAGCGGAGTCTGCCTGGGTTGAATCTTGTCCGGTTCAATGGACTATGACATCTTTCCTCAAACACCTCGACTACATTGATGACATCTGTTTACTCGTTCACCGGGATGCGGACTTAAGTTAAATGGCTCTAGATTTGGAAAGGGAGGCAAATAAAGCTATTGTTGTTGTTGATTTTTGTTTTTCCCCTGGGACCCGGCGGGTTAACACGTCAGAGGCTATCTGAATAGGCTGGACGCATATTGTAAGCTGTACAAGTGTTAGTCATTAATGTTAAGGTTATAAGTGTTTAGTTATTATTTGATTTGGTTATAATAATAATCGTTGGCGCAACAATCCATATTGGATCAGGGCCTTGAAGTGTGTTAGAGCTCTTCATTCAAGACCGTAACGGTACACTACAGTACGCTGTAGGAGGCAATGTGGTCAGCATTGCGCTCGCCCGAGATTATTACCCTGATTTGGCTCAGGTACTCATTCACAACTGAGTTGACTGGTGTCCGACGTCAAATCACGATACAAATCCGACTGCCACCATTGAGATTTGAACCGCGACCTTCCGTACGACAGCCTTGTGCTCTAACCACTCAGCTATCCGAACACGGATTTGGTTATAATTAATTAAAATATAACATTGAAGTGTTGAGATCTGGAAAACAGGATGCTGTGGCGCAGCAGGATTCGTGGCATTCGAAATTTATTTCGAATGTTGCGAATGCGAGCGGACAGATTACGCCACCGGCGCTCTCCACTCAGTTTAGACCTCGCCAGAGGAGTGGAGAGCAGAGTGCCATGAAGGGACGGCAGATATGTCAGATATAAAAACAGAATGGCTGAAAAAGAAAAAGGACTTCGACTTCGACTCAGATTACATTATTGAGACGTGAAAAAGTTGTTGCTTGAGATATTGAATTCAATTTGATTTTAACAGAAAATATTTTACTTAAATAAAAAATAATTTACAAATTAATTAATGAAGTAAAGTAAACTAATACAAATATGCCTTGTGACGTAGAAGCCGCTTGGTGGTCCAAAAATAGCTAACACGGTGTGGAAACGGGTAATTTTCTGCGACTCTAGTAAACACAGCGAACCGGAGAGAGAAGAGTAAGGATAGGTCGATGCAGAGAAATGGAAAGGGGAGAATAGGAAATGCTGTGCGGAAACTGTGATAGGCCCCCCATGTGTTATAGTCTGACTCTAGCCTCTTTAAAGATATATAAAAGGTCATCAGTCATGAAGGGATCTCTGCTCAAAAAGATTTGTTTAAGGTTAGAAAACTTATTGTAGGCATCTACACTCAACTCGAATCCGGGTATACTCCTTATAGCAAAAAATTAGGAAACCAATGAACTTCCCTAACTTTGCAAGCATTACATTAGTCTGACTCTATATTTTCGAACCTCTTGAGAAAAACCTTATTGTAGGAATGATTGGTCTGAAGACAATTAAGTAATTTTTCTTCGGAAGCTGTAAGTGTACGTGTGGCTTTCGGTTTAATAATAGGTAGAGTTGCGTAGATGTTGAATTTTTCTTCCTTTGATCAGTGATTTTAATAGAAAGTCCTCTTTCCATTCTCCAAAGAGTATTCTTGAATTGTTTTAACAACAATTATGAAAGGTCCAAACCCCAGAGCCTTGCAAGCCTCAACATGGGCGAGTTCGTTTAGTCGGTAGCCCGCATGAATCGGGCACCATAGAATTTGGAGTGACTTAAAAAGGGGGTCGGAAGCAAGGGCAAGTATTTTACCCAATAAGTAATGAAACAGCGCAGTTTGTTCGAATAATTTACAGGTATGAAGAGAGCCTGTAATAATAGCAACTTTCTCTGTACCCATTCTGAAGGCCTATATTGATGGCCAGAAAAATAACAAAAAGTTCAGCGTGCTTTTAAAGAAAAATGTGAGACATGCGTACCTTCAGGACCAACTACAATGCAGGCAGACCCATCCCGCATGAAAGCAGCGTCTGAAGCAAGGACAAAAAAACCCCTTGGGTTGAGGCCCTACTACATGCCGTCGCCACACGGGCTCTGCCACAATTGAATAATCTGAAGGATATTAGTGGTGGTGGGAATAACATTGGAAATTACAGTATCGAACAAGCTTTCGAAAGACTTACAAATCGAGGAGAGACCATTTTCAGCATCTGGGGTTTGCATCACCAATTGGTAGATTTAAGGACTCCTGTCCTTTAATTAAAGAAGTTGGATTGAAGATAAACACGAACGAAACCAAGGTCCTTAGTCTGACTGGTCATCGCTTTCTCCCTATCTGCGCTAATGGGCAGAGCATCGAAGGTATACCTAGAAAACGTGGTTTATGGCGATGGTGGAATGGAATTGGATGTCACTCGATCCACTAACAGCGCTAGGTTACACATTAAGGACGGGTGTCAATTGCATTGCTGTCTATGCCATGGTGTGGCACTTACTCTCCTAAGATGGCCGACGAGTGGGTAGCCCCAAGGGCATTTGGCGTAGAACTGTTGAGGAGGAGTGCGGGGGTCTCCGGGGGTCCTGGTGGGAGTTGAAGCGCATTTCAGTTGACCGGGTTCGATGTGCGTATGGGTGGTTGAAGCGCTTCAGATATATAGATGTTGACCATTGTAAATGGTGCGTTGTAAGTTCTTACGATTATTAAAGCTTTCCCGCGGTCTGGTCTTCTTTATATTACATCTTGGAATTATCTGATGAATTAATTCATGGCGTGACGTGGAAAGAATGCACAAACATTTTATAAATCAATTCTTCCGATTTTTATACAAGGAAACATCTAACCGAAATCATTCAATCATTTACCCTGAGGCATAAAGCTCTCAGTGTATAGCTCTATCTAAATTTCCATTATGTCTTTTTATTCTTCACTAAAATAATAATAACTTAATTACGTACAGGTTGGATCTGTTATTCAAACAGATATTTTTTTCTGTTGGCGGCCAAATGATAGTATCTATGCTTAAAATTGTAAATTCAAAGCATGTCCATTATCAATCCCTCACTTTGAAGCCAATATTCTTATCACTCAAAAGAAGCACGTGCAAATCATATTATGTTTCTTATCGAGTTTAAGTTCAAGTTTTGCATAATTTCAAAGAAATACCCCAGGCACTGTTTCCAGACAACTTGTTTATGAGATTCTCTCTTGATACATATAAAATAAAATTTGGCATAATAAAGCTATCAATAAATTTGTTTGTTTCCCATTCCAGGTGCTTTAATGTATTCTACAAAAGTATCTCGAAATCTGTTTGTTACATTTAGCATTAAGATTATCTCCGAACAAGGTGTTATCATTAGGCTTCGAAAATATTTCTTTTGCGAGATGCTTACCGTCTCCTACTTTATTTATTGTTCCAATTCTAATCTTTAAAAGGTGGTCCAGGTGCGCACAAAGCGTACTTTAAATGGAATGCCAAAAAACGAACAAAATTATGTCGGACTGATTCCAATGCTAATAAAGAGTGCAAAGAATTTAACATTTAGGATATATTTAGAGACAGAATGAAGAGAATAAATTGGTCCATTCAAAATTTAAAAAAATACAATGGGATTATAGGACTCGATGCTGAAAACGTATTCATTTGTACGCATTTAAAGAACTATACCTAATAAAATTGTTAGAATTTTAATTGCCAGAACGTGACGTTTATTTTTTATTTATATCTTGCTTTCATTGATTTTAAGATATTTTTATTTTAATTTATAGTAGTCAATTCAAAGCTAAAAGCATTGCTGACGAAAGTAAGGCTATTGTGATGCTCTTCAAAGGAGGTCCATTTGGAAATTTTTTTTATGTATATTGTAGTTTCATTATTAAGACTAATGGTGGTCCATATGATTATTTGAATTTTAAAATCTAGTAAGAGCTGGTTATCTAAGCAAATTCAAATTCACGCTAACTACTCCGCGAATTCCTAATGAATATTTCTGAATACATTATGCGCTTAGCGATCTATAATTACATTGGAAATGAAATTTTTCTTTAATTTTAGATTATTTTTCTTCTTTTTTTCTTTTCGGTTTACCTCATCTCTTCCAGTTTTTACTATAATACTAATATTCTCTAATTAAAAAACTGCCCGAAAATTTCAGGTTCATGGAATCATGCCAATTTTAATTATTTTTGTTTTTCAATTTTTCCTGTAAATTTTTATATGGTTGTCACTTACACCTTGGTAGGGTATAGCACGCCATCATTCGCGGTTATCTGAAATGCGCGCACCACGACTTCCTGAGACCCCTGCATTCCTCCTCTATTATTCCACATTAAGTACTTTTGAGCGTTGGCTATCTTGGGAGAGTTGATTTCATTGCGTAGCCCCTCCTTAATGTGTGACCTATCCGTGAAAGCGGATCTAACGCTGTTAATGCGTTGGGCAGAAACCGCGATTCCTGAGATATATAAATCGATCCACACTTTCAATGCTCTACCCATTAATGCAGAGAGAGTGCGATAACCCACCAGACTGAGAACCTTGGTTTAGTTGGTGTTTCTCTTCCGTATAACTATACTTGCGTCTACTTCCAAATTTACACCCATTTGCCCTATGAGATAGCGAACAGATCTCATCAGCGTAGTCGATGTGCCGGACAAGGCAGCAGCAAGAACGTCACCGATAACAAAAAGAAATAATATCGGTCACAGGATGCAACCTTGGCGACTCCACATCACAACAGTGATATTATCATTAAGTGTATTATCACATCATCATCACCGAGCGCGATCCAAACAATACCAAATATCACAACATCACCCCATCATCCCACTGATAATGATATTATTCTTACTATTAGTAATGTTTTGTAATATTCCGTGCTGATGTGATATTGGATAATAAAGCATCGTGAAACATCTCCGCCTTCGAAGCATAACTGGCGGTCGCGGTTGCCGAGTGTTTAGGATGAGTATCGATTAGTGTTCTCATACTTTGTTCTCTTGGCTATTTTTTTCGTGGAAAAATGACTCCAGTTGGTGAACATTTTTGAAATATGACGATCGTTGCACAACGCCGAGCAAAGCAATAGAAAATGCATATATCTCTAAGAGAGTAATGCTCGTTTTTACTATATATATGGGATCTTTCGCTTTTTTCTCTTGCATTGTTCATTCTTCATTCATACCTATGTTATTTGGCCTTGCCGTACACTTTGCGCTGTGAATATAATAAATATGGTCAATGGGTAGTATGGGCCCTAGGGCGAAATGTGGATTGGTATTCATGATGAAACATAAAACCTGGGAAACGCCTGCTGAATCAACACCAACAGTTCTACTACCAGACTCCATCTCCATCTCCACGTGGTGACCACTGGGAGCTCTTTGTTAACGAAAAGCTGCAGGCGGAGAAGGATGAATGCGAGTCTACCGCGTCTAAAAACGGGACAAAATGTATGAACTGGTCCTCCAGGTTGGAGGGTGGGTAGGGCTACACGGCCCTACACGGAAAACCGAAGTTACGAAGCCAGTAACCTCGGACAACGGAATAACAATTTGCGTATTTTCTTTCTCTCGCATTCGGAAGAAGAATCCTCCGAGGAATTTTTGGCCCCCTACATGAGGATGGACGATTCTGTAGCCTACATAACGACAAAATCTATGTGCGATACCATGACTGTCAGGTTGTGTATAAAATCTGGCTCAATAGGTTACGGTGGGCGGATCAGTATGATCCGGCCCGGAAAGGGCAATATCTATGGTAGAAAAATAAGACGTGGTAGATCCTGCCTAAGATGGGGCGATGGCGTTGGTCAGGACCCCAGACAGCTTTTAGGGATATCGAATTGGTGGACCTCGGCGCAAAACCGGGATGTCTGCAGTTCCTTATTAAGACAGGCCTAGACCGGATACCGGTTGTTGCACCGTTGATGTTGATGATGAATACAGACTCGAATCACTATCTCGTTGGCATGGTACTCCGACCTCGAAAAACACCACCACCCAGAATCCCCTCTGATAATCAGGTGAGAGTTAACACTGAAGCCATCCACAACACAGCCCTCCGCAACACCTATAAGAGGGAAATGGATGCCGCAATAACTGCATTCAACAGAGATCCTGGTGAAGAAGCATCAACAAATGATCTTCACAATCACCTGAAGAACGTTATAATAAATACGAGATGTTAGGCTGCAGCCAACCAATAAAATCGAACCGCACTGGTCAAACCGGAAGAATAAAGGTAGGAGTCGACAACTCTGAGACCGTTGATAATTTCTTCTATATGGTCGAAAATGACAACCGAAAACAGCTATGACGATGAAGTCCGCGAACGGTTGTTGACCGCCAACAGAGCAGAAGACGAGGCAAATGTTGCCTGAGATGGAGAGATGGCGTAGGTCAGGACGCCCGGCAGCTTTTAGGGATATCGAATTGGTGGACCTCTGCGCAAAACCGGGGTGTCTCAAGTTCCTTATTAAGGCAGGCCTAGACCGTATACCGCGTGTTGTGCCGTTGATGATGATGAAGGCCAATTATAGAGTATGCCGCTACCGCTATCTGCCAAAACTCTTTGAAAACAAGCTCAACTCAATATCCGCTTGTATAATGAAAAGATGCTTGGGGCTGACCAGAACCACCCCATTGCACTAGATTTTTGCTTTGGCAAACGAGCCGCCTTTCCGTTTTAGAAAGCTCCTCCTGGCAGCCAAAATCCCAAAACCTATGATTTGGTGGTTCAAAACCCAGATGCTGGAAATGGTCTCTCCTTGATCGTTCCGGAGCTTGTTTGACACTGTAATTCCCAATGTTATTCCCGCAACGTCTAATAACATTCAGGTTATCCTGTCGTATGATTTGGGGGGCACCGGTGGCCCACATGGCGGCTGTGGCAGGGTTGTGGAGGACCTCACATCAAAGGGTTTTCTGGTCCTGGCGTCTGATGCTACGTTCATGCGTGGTGGGTTTGCTTGTGCGGTGGTTTGGGACGCAAATCTCACGTTTTTCCTTGGATGTCAGTTCGGTTGCCGTGCTTCAGGCCATCAAGGTGGCTTTCAAGATGGGTGAGGAGAACGTTGCTATCATTACAGACTTTCTCCCGACTTGTAAATTACTAAAACAAATTACGCCATCGCAACATCCAGTGGGCAAAATACATGCCCTTGCTTCTGACGCACTTTTTAAGTATTCAAAAGTTCTAGGCTACCCGGCGCATGCGAGGCACCCATTAAATGAACTCGCCCATACAAAGACCCGTAAGTTTCTGGGCTCTAGTCCCACAATTTTGGTCGAACCCCCTGTAGATTTTCTGAAGGCAATTCAGGAGCGATCCTATAGAGAGTGGGAGAATGACTTTTTAGCGATATCACGTGTCAAATGACCATTTTTCTCTAACATGCACGCTGCTTTACTAATTCAACCGGAGGCTACACATACGCTTGCAGCTTCCGAAGAAAAAATAACTGAATTATCGTAATAAAGTTTTTCTCAACAGGAAACATAGATTCGGACAAATGTAACACCATCTTCGAGTTTAAGCTATATTATGCTTTTAAGCTATATTATGCCCATCCTCGTTCTTGTTTCTTGCATTAATCTATCATGGTCCATTGATCTGGGCTGGGGGCCGTTCGGATGGAGGATACAGCGAACCTTCCAGTTCACTCGAATGAATACTGAAACTTGGTTTTTCAAACGTCAACCACCCTCGATTCTGCAAGGGCATCCTGTTTTTCCCGGATCTCACTTTTTTGTATACTAAAACTTATAATTCATTCTGCTTATCATCATCAACTACGATAACGACTGAAAAACACTAACATCATCGCGTGAATTAATTTTTTTGAGCTTGTCTGTTCTGTTTGCGCAGACTTTGACACTTATGTGTTTGTGCGTCGAATATTTAAAAAAAAAATTAAACTGGATAAATTTGTGTTTGGCTATATAGCTTGCGGCTTCGTCCTGGGCAGAGGCAACTCATCAAACGCTGCCTCACCTATGCCCTGGGAGCAGCGACTTAGGAATCCCATCCATTCTCAAACAAAATTTTGTCTTTGGCTGTTTTTGGCCATCAACGATAACGTGTTTCTGGCAACATAGGCTAAGTGCCTGCCGTCAGCTCTGTTGGTGTTCTTCGTGGCTAGTATCAGGTTTCTTTTGGACTGTTAGTCCGCCGGGTCCCAGGGGATAGTTAAGTCCTTGCGGGTTTTACGTGAGCACCTGTCTTGCGACTTAATCCAACGGCCTTCTTAAGACACGGATTGGTTTTGTGACCACAATCAGAGCCCCGCTGAGGCAAGCAAAACGGTACCAGTCTATACCAAGTGCATGGCTTAGCATCCATACTGGTGGATGCAAGACATACCTAAATCTCTACCGAACTAAGGAGTCCGGCACCTGTGTTGAAACGCAACACCACGCCGAGGCCCGAAGGTCTCTTCTCGCTTGAGCATAACCACAACCCCCATGAAACTCCCACTAGGGGGCCTACCGCAAATAACCGAGCTGTACTCACATACAACGGGAGTTCACTCGAAGTATGAGAGCCCAGTTGCTATCCCGGTTCCATGGTACCAGTATACCCCTGGTAAGGTTTCGTTAGCAATTTGCCACTTCAGATGAGTCGCCGTGCAGACTCGGGTCTGATCGCCCTGATTAGGCCTTTGGAGCATGCGCCTACTGCTTCACGGCCGGCAAACCAAAGTGAGTACAGCGTCTCCCGGTGCCACCACTTTTGGCCACTTGGTTTTGGTTTGACCGACAGGGTTGCCGCCCCGTCTTCCTCACCGCCACCTCTGAGCACCCGGGTCCCAGGGGACAAACAAAAATAGCAATAACAACAACAACATATCCCTATCTTTCCGCTTATCAATTTGGTTATCCTGTGGTTATTCTTTTTAATCGGGCTGAATAAGATATGGTTCTCCCGTCCTAAATTATCTATTCAACCTCAAGGCTTATATGAGCAGCTATAACATATACAATTTCTAGCCTTGTAATACATGTATATCTTATAGCAGTTTTCCTTTACCTTTCAAGGCAATCTATATGTAAGCCCTTTCTACTGCTCATTCCCAAATTCATAGAATTTCAGGCGAAGGTGTATCTACTTCATTTTATAATCTGCCCATTCAAATCACAATGGCAAATCATTAACTTTCAGCCAAAACAATTAACGATTATGTAATCTCCTTATCGCGTCCTCATCTGAGTCGTATAGGAGGAAATCGCTTAAATGTTACTGCTTTCAATAAAGTGCATCACCTCGCCTGCTCAACAGCCTGAGCAGTCTGCCTGCCTGCTTTTATGCCTGTTTCTGCCTTTTGTGCATAAGAAAGATCTCATAAATTCGACTTGCGAGGTTGAAGTTAACTTGTTCCCATTGATCTGCAATTACCCACCTTTTACCTTTCACAAGAACTTGTTGCTGGTCGGGTTGTTGTTGGTCTCGTTATTTAGCAACAATAACAGGCAACGTAATGGCAAGATTGCACAATCTCACCCTTAAGATGGAATCGATTATGGTCGACAATCGACAATAATCTCCCGATTTTTTCGCTTCCTTGTTGTTTCTCAACTTCTCCTGAGTCAAACGCCAAAAAGGCATGGCCAATACTGGATGCGGACAGATCGGTGGTTGCCTTCTGGCTAGATGACGACAATGATGATCGCCAATCTGTTATACAACTGACAAGGAAATCTTTTTTCTCCATTGAATAGCATTCCGGTTCAAACTTGAGGAGTGCAATCAAGATAGTGCAATATGCAACTGAAACTGCATCGGTGCATTGCAGCGGTGATGGTGTTATAAACGCTATTGCACTATCGCAATCTGCAATCATAAAATTGTTGCATTGCACATTTCTCTGAACTTTCTTTCTTGAAAATCGCCAACACACAACTGCAATGGTGTGCTTACGAGACAATTCACTGTGTAATGTTCATTTTGTGTGTACGGTGGATGCTGTAATTATTTGTACTGAAATGATTTTGTGCTAAGTTTGTTGATGATATTGAAAAAAATGTGAACAGAAAACTAAGTGCTAATAAAATATTGCTTTTTCTCGAACTATGTTGAACGGTATTGTCTCCAGTGTCAGTCAGTACTCCTATGACTAAAAAGCATGTATTGGTACAGAAAATCTAGATTCAGATTCAGTATAGTATGCCAGGGGAGGGGGTCGGATTTTGTAAGGTATATGACCCAATAATTCGAAAAACTTCCACATCCCTTCATACAGGCTTGATGAGATTAGGATTCTCTCGGGATCTGGAGTTTCCTCGGGGGCCCGAGATAGAAATTTCATTAAAAAAACGATAATATGGGAGCGTATAATTTTCACCGCTGTTCGCTTTTTTTTGCACTCTCCCTCAGGCCCTAATTTGTCTTCTCCGCCCCTAACCCTCATGTGATCGTTAGTGTCCAGATTCCCCGCAGGCAGGAGTGATCTGCAGCTTTTGTTGTAGATAAATAAACAATCTTGATAATATAATAATAATAATGAACGTCGTTTGCGCAGAATACCCAATTTGTGCTCGGTAGTTACGTGGAAGGGTAAGAAGTTGAGCTTTGGTTTTGGACCTCATGCCGCGAACTCTATCCAGGTAGGATTTCCTCATAAGTCTTAGAAAGGCAGATACCTTCAAAGTCGGGATAAATACCTGCAATTCGTAACGTTATTGAACATATGGATTGTGAAGGGTAGGTCCACATGGAAATGGGGTATTGTGTGGAACATCTCCCATGATATCTTAGTTTCGTAAGTTTTTATAGCCGGAAGATATCAAGGAAGTCATAAGGGTCGAAAGAACAAGATAGGGAAAGAGTGGATCTTCTGAGGTGAATGCGGACATTGAGACACGGGGAAAAGACTTGACGGAAGAGGAGAAAGATACTCCGACATGGGTACATAGTACTCAGATAGTCCAGGTAAATTTCCACTATGGAAAAGCTGCATCTGCAGTAATTCTAAGGGCATTTTTGACGGACAACACATAAACATGTATTTTGCTGCCACTTGCTGCTTTCATCAACGAAGTGAACCCGGAAATGCTCTTAATACAAATATATAAAAATTTGTATAATCTTCATCCTGAGTTGGGGCTTAAGAGTACACTCAAAATGTTCCCTGCTTATCGTAAGAGGCGAGTAAAAGGGATAGAAATTTGTGGGCTTGCAACCTGCAAATTTTGAAACTTTATTGCTGCCGAGTGGGAATTTAAGCGATATAAGCTGGACATTCTGGGACAAAACGAAAGTACTCCTCTTCCTCTTGCGCAAAGTGCTTTTCTACTATGGAAGGCCAAGTGGTACCAGACACGAATCTGACCGCGCTCTTTCGACCTGACAGTCCGTTTCTGGCAGATTTTTAAGTGCAAGATCTCGGTCCAAGTTAAAGAGCATCACAATTGTAGAATGCTACTCACCAACGGAGACTTCCGATGTAGTGTAGAAGGATACTTTCTACGCACAATTAAATGCAATTCAGGGGAGGCTTCTTAAAGGTGACACCGTGATCTCGATGGATGGTCTGAATGTCGAGGTGGGTTCTGATAACAAATACCTTCGTCGGACATGTGATGGAGAAACACGCTCTTAGCGACCGCAACTGTAATGGTGGGTGGTTCGTGAATTTATGCAACTTCCATCGCCTCATCATTGGTGGCACATTGTTCGAGCACGGAGCCTGCTGTTTTTTAACTGACCGAGGCAATCAGATCAACTACTTCGCGATAAGGACCTCAGCTTGGTTTCGCTTACGCGGACTTTCTATTTTATAAGCCATTTTTCATCGATCGTTTGGACTTGTTCGGTTGTACCATGCTTCTCTTGAAAGCCAAACTGTATTGAGGAATTATTTTATTTTCCATTCCATTTCCATGATATTTTTGAAAGTAGGTGTGGTGATATTTTGAAAGTAGGTACATAGTCATTTCTGACTGCTGCAGTGGGAGTTTCCTGCAAGGATGGCAAAATGTCAGAGGAATTTTTTACCATCTTCTGGGAATTCCTGTGGAAAAAATGCTGGAGCCTGGAACGAAGCCAAGATTTAATAATAAAGGTTTTCGCGATGGGCTTGTCCATTTGGAGTGCACTGATGAGGCTGCCTTAAAGTGAGTCCGGCAGGTAATCCCAGCTTTGAGTTCTGGCGTTCGGCCAAGATCACTATTGTGAACACTAAGCTGCGCAGAACAGAACATGTCGGATGTTGGTTACCAGGCTCTCGAAGGAAGGCAGAGGACATCATCCGCATGCTGGGTGAACAGAACCCGAACATGGACTTCGGACACGGGAGGGTAAAGCTCATGAATGCTATCTGCAAACGTGGAGGGTTTCAGTATGGTATTCAAACTGGACCAAAAGAGTCTGAATGTGGTAAGGGGAAGTCACCATATGGTGTTCCATTTTTTTCTAGATAAATTGAGATTCAATCATATCAGGAAACTGTAAAGCATCATCTCCATTTTGAGAACGAAGAACAATGATTGTCTACGACTTACACATAGATCAAATTACAGCATCTTCGGTGCACTTTCCCACAATGAAGTTGCGCTCGGAAGATAGTGCATATATAGCGGAGACCAAGCGTAAGGGTTCGCACTAGTGAAGAGACTACAGAGTGAATCCTACCTGCTAGTAACTTCTCCTACACAATTTAAGGAACAGGCGGAAGAAAGGGGAGCCAGAGACATGAACGGAAGTAATTTGATGCCAGTTCGAGCGATTGAATCTATGCAAACCGGACGCTGCAAACCAGTGAAGCTGTTAAGTGGAAAACAGACGAATGTTTTGCGGGATGAGATGAAACCTTTCATGGATGGGGACATGGAAACTGCTGTACATCCAAGTGCGACTATTCTCAGAGAAATCAAACACGTGAGGATCAAGTCTCTGACGATATGGTGTGGGGGAATCCCGTCACATGCGGACCGCGGCATATGCTTCTAACAGTTTTAGATTAGACTAAATTTATGTTGAAAAATATAAAGATTGGTCAAATTGGCCTGTAGTTTGCCAAAGTCTCCTCCTATCTACAGGCAGCGAGGTTCACAAAGCTTCAGCACTGCCCCTACATTTTTCTGACGCAAGAGCCATGGGTTCGATTTATAGAATTTGTGGCATTGGATCAGTAAAGGGAGCGATGGGTCAGTAAGGGAACGATGAATGATCCATAAGACGGAGAGCTTCTGTCCTAACATCAAGGCGGGTAGGGCAACTATGCTGAGACAGATCTGTTCCTAGAATTTAGTTACGGTTTTCGTGCAATACCAGATTAATGGTGAGAGTAAAAACATCATAGTTGCCTCCGCTTATTTACCTTATGATTCTTTGTATCCTCCACCGACGCAGAAACTAAGGTAGGGTATGCAGAATCAAGTGGTTTCGAACTCTTAATTGGTTGCGATGCGAGCGCTCAACATATTTGTTGGGGCAGTAGGAAATGCAATCCATGGACTCATGATTGCAAAGGTAAGGTGTGCCCCTACGTTCGTGAGACCTAGAAGAGGTGAAGTAATTGACCTAACAATCTATACTTTAAAAGGGTTAGAGTTGATTACAGATGAAATGATACGAAGTCTCACTGTCAGATGACCGATACCTGTAATTCAATCTGATTATCGCGGGCGAACAGTGTGTGATACAAAGACGGAATCCTAGAAAAACGGATTGGACAAAGTTCAATGAACTTCCTGGCAATAAAGTGCAGCTTTCTAGACGACTAAGGACTCCGTCGGCGTTTGAAGATGAATTGAACTGGTTACACTCCCGAACTCACAGCGTAAATTTAAGAGGCTCGTTAAGCATTCGAAACGAGTCTCGTTTAGAGCATACTGTGAGAAACTGGAAGGCGAAAGAGAGACTCTGCAGAGTCCTTAAAAGCGATGATTCAGTCTCTGAAAACCGGATGGTATTGCATGAGTTCCAAACTGGAATCAGTACAGACCTTCCTGGAAATAGACCATCCGGGAAAACGGGTCTGAGAAGTGGTAGAGGGAGAGTTGCTGGATCTTGCAACCCCTTCAACATGCAAGTGTTGCACGATGAACTGGAACACTGTGAAAGCGGGTGCTACCTATGAAAAGGTGATAGCTGCTATACTGTCCTTTGACCACTTCAAAGCACCTGGCGTGGATAGCATCTATCCAGCAATATAGACGGAAGGAATGTAGCACTTAGAGGGATTGCTAAGAAATATTTTTCTAGCATGTCTTGCTCTGGGCTATGTGCCTACTTCTTGGCGGAAGGTTAAGGTAGTCTTCATACTGAAGCCCGGGAAAGTTAACTATTCTAATCCAAAGAACTTCAGACAGATCAGCTTGACTTTATTCTTGCTAAAAGTTTTGGAGAGACTGGTTGAGCGTCACATTGGTGGGAAGGTGCTTAGGTCGCACCCACTTTATGAAACCCAACATGCTTATTAGCGTGGAGAATTCTGTGGCTTTGCTCTTCATTCTTTGGTTTCAAAGATAGAGGGCACAACTCTGAAAGGTGAGTAGGCGATGGGGGTGTTCGTGGACAGTGAAGGGGCGTTTGACTATGAGCCTCTCCAAAAACTTTGTGATGCCGCCAGCGCGCATGGTGTTGATGATACTTTAATTAAGTGGATCTATGCTATGCTAACACAGATTGCTTCTATGCTGAAGTGGTTGTTGATCGCTACCTAATAGCAGAAGCAAGGCTGCCCACAAGGAGGTGTGCTATCGCAACTTCTGTGGAGTATGCTGATCGACTCACTGCTATGCAAAATTACAATGGTATTGTTCACAAAACTGGATGGACTTTGTCTCAGGATGAAGGGTACAACCCGTCAACTCTCCGAAGAAGTGAAGGTAAAGTTGAAACGAGCTCTCACAGCTTATGCACTGTGCAGACGGACCTTTGCCTCGACATGGGGACTCAGGCCTCATGTGGAAATGTGGATATACGTTGCTATCATTAGGCCGATGTTCCTTTAAGCACCCATAGTGTGGCGGGTTAAGGTGAGACAAAAAGGTTTTCATCGTAAATTTGCCGCACTGCAAAGAGCTGTGTGTCTGGGTATTACCGGTGCCATACGATATCCGTCGCAGCTCTAAATTACTCAATTGCAGCCCTTGGATATATTTATTCAAAGCACTGCAATTTGAGCCACTCATATACTAATTCGATTAGGTCTATTAGGAAACAACGGACGTGGGGCCATAGAGCTTTGGAACAGTTATTGGAAGCACTGAATCTGGTTCTTACAATGCCTTCTGATACTCGGGTCCCTATACATCTGTTAGGTAGAAGATATGAAGTTACCCTGAAACGTAGATAGAACTGGGAAGTCCCAGAGGAATGCGTGGCGGGATATACGTAAGTCCTCTACACTCAAAAACAGAACAGGGCGCTGGAGTTGGAGTCTACCTCTCGAATAAAAAGAAGTGGACTTTTCCTTTGGAACATCTAAGGGGTTTTCAAGCCGAAGTATATGTGATCCTAAGGGCGGTAGGAAGGGCAGCCCTGATCACCTCGAAAATCGTTCAGGAATGCAGAATTCTATCTCTAGATGCAATAAGGTGAAACTACTCTGGGTACCGGGTCACTGTGGTGTAGAGGGAAATAAAATCTAGGATGCTTTAGCAAAAGAGGGTTCAATCTCTCCCAATTTCGGTCCGGAATCAGCAATTGAAGTATTAGTAGCATTGGCTAAGGCAGTCTTCAAAAGCTGGGAACAAACTTCCCACCATGACAGCTGGCAGAGCCTAAATGCTGCTAGACACACCAAACTTTTCCTGTCAGAACCAAACATGCATATCACCAAGTTTATCCTGCCAAAAAGCAGAAGGGCTTCCAGGGTATTGTAGGCATTATGAGAGGCCATAATTTATTCTCGTGACATATGTTCAAAATAGGAATTATTCAAGATGATACGTGCTCATCTTGTAATGAGGAAACGGAATCCACGAAACATTTTCTATGTGAATGCCCAGCTTATGGAAGCATCAGACATCAGATTTTCACTGCCGATGTTCTACAGGACGGAACGGAAATCCTGCAATACGAACGAACGAATCCGGGATATTCCACTAGACGAGGGAGTCAATGGGCCACCAAAGCATGAGTGCTCCGGGGCTATAGTTTCTCCCCCACTATAAACACACACACAACAACACATGCCTTCCGAAGAGCAAATTTGGAATTGGATCTTGTCTAGTATTTGCATTTTCAACTACATATTTACAGGTAACACCGGCCAGTTCAAATTATTCGATCTACACTACTCATATAGGGAGAAAAACTACTTCACAAAGTCCACGTGACGCATAACCGGGCGCAATGATTGAGACAATTTGACAATTGACAATTTGAAACACCTGGAGTTTGGAGCCAGTTATCGTCCTTGGGCCCCTCGTTGGGCGCCATTTACCATGTGTACTTGTAGGTCGAACGTTACATTTATTGCAGCTTCGGATATTTTGGTAAATTTCGTGTGAAAGGCAGAAGTGTCATTGGGTTTGCCTGCATTTTCAAACTTGCTAGCGGCTTTAAATAGTCAGCGTCGAAATTTTTTATAATGAGGTACAACTAACTTCTACGTTGATAATAGTCAACATAGGATGATCGTCGAACGCCCTTATGTATTCATGATGATTACAATTGTCAAAAGTTAAAGAGGATTGCAAACCTTTTAATGGTCAAATAAAGCAATAGTGAGTTACTACGATTGTGAAAAAACATTACAACCAATGAAGCGCTAACTGACCTCTACTTTTTGGTATTCAACTTCAAATATCAGTGACGAAATTATTAATTAGTAGAGCAGCTGGAGATTTTTTCAATAGATTCTTTGAATTTTTTCTTTTAGCTCTTCTTGGTAGGTTTATCGATTTAGATTTGATGCATTCATATATGTTGTTAATTGTTACATATACAATTCATATTTGCGAATAAAAGAAATTATCAAGTTAAACGCGTTAGTATTATTAAGTGGAGTTTTGACTGACGCATTGCCTTAACTTCTATAGAATAAAACCCAATTAATTTTGCTTATAATGAAGTACATAAATTAATCAAAGGACTTTATCTATTGAATTAGCTTCTCACCTATTATTGCTCATTTCAGGCCTGATAATTTCTGTTTCCACTGTATTCTAGCATTTTCTGAGCAATGGCAATGTGCAATAGTGCAATTGACGAACAGTGCTTCTATCACTACCGCAAATCAATTTGCGCTTGTAACTCTTGCGAGAGAGGCTCCACCAGGCATTAGACGCCAGGTACAGAGACACCAGATTGGAGGTTCAAGCCGGTGCATGCCGAAATGCAGGAAGACTTTTGCATTTCCTTCTTTGCTCGATGCTGATGCCACTATGCTTCTGCTGGCCATGCAACATGCAATCGAGTGACATGCTGCATTTTCCTGGTGCATTATATAAAAAAATACTCAGCGATTACGATCTGATAGAGGCCTTCTCTTTGAGGTCCGATGATATAATGGAAAAGCGAGTCGAGAGTAGAGTGCACGATCGTTGAACCTATACATGGCGGGGTCTAGGATTGGAAAGATGAGGTGTTAACTGACTTCCTGTCATATTGCATGTTGCTGAAGATTAAGGGCAAATATTGCTTAGTTGAGGGAATTATCCCAAAAAAATGGTTTGAGTGGGCATCTATTCACGACCAGGTTACTCTCTTCATACATGCTATGTGTGGTTCGTTTAAGTGAAGGTATTGAAGTTGGTGACATGTGTTGATAAGGTTCTTACACGTAGGCTAGAAGAGTTTTTGCATTACTATTTGCTTCTATGGAAGAACGGTGGGTTCCACTGCCTTATATGAGCGTTAATGTTAGCGAGAATGCGGAAACTGTCACTATTTAATCTACGGTGAAATTACATTCTATGGAAAAACATCTTGTCAGGGCATGCGGCTCAATGTAGATTTATATCACATTTATAGCCACATATTATATAAGTAGGCTCTAGACTGTTACCGTAAAGCAGTATTTAATTGCAAAGGTAGTCTATTTCAAAAGCATATATAATAGATTGCATAAATATGTTTACATGTTAGGATCATGAAATTTTCATAAAAATAAGCTGGTTCGATTTTAAAGTAGAAAATTGTTTGGAGACTCGTAGATTGGCGAACTAGATATTAAAGCCTTTTGTTTCTTTGTACATTAGACTTTTTTCTTCCAATTTACGAACCATCTTCTTTTAAGAGTAAATTATCTCATTTATTGCAAATATGGAATTAGAAATTTTTCTTTCTACTCCCGTCAAATATTGTGACAATCAACAGATTTTAGGCAAACTACATATCACAGATAGAATTTTGCAGGAGAATTCCAAAAGACAAAGGTAGTAGAGGTCCCAGGGCGAAACGTGGATCGGTATCCACGATGGAGCATAAAACCTGGGAAATGCCCACTGAACCAACAACAACAGCTCTACTACCAAACCTTCGGTTTGAGCGCTTGCAAAAAAGTGAGGTGGCCAAACGTCGACGCTGCCAGCGCTACGGCCGCTCGGCAACTGCCAAATTACATTGTGTTGCGTTAAGTGCGGGGGCGGCCACGCTGCGGCTGAATGCTCACTTAATGAGGAAGATGCATAAATTGCGGAAGTAGTGGACATCCGGCATCGTATTGTGGATGGCCCACTTATCGCGAAGCAAAGATGGGAAGGAAGCAGACGCCACACACGCCTCAAAAGTCGCCGACGACTTCGACATTGAAAATTAATACTCCTCATGTACCGCTAATTCCAGGACTCGAATTTGCGGACACCGTCTGCCAAGGGAATGCCGAGAAGCCGCGACCAGTGACGGAGGGCAGTATTGAGTCCATGATGATGACGATGCTCAGCATATGTAAAGATCTGCAAAAGCAAATGTATTCGCATGCGACTCAAATTAACAGCATTGCAAAATTTTTGAGCACACAGCATTACCGCTGCTAGATCTGCGACCACAATCGTACCGCAGAATAGTCTTCGGATCATTGCGATTAAGGTCAATTCCATTGTAGGGATCCATCGAAGAGCAGAGCTCCTCGAGCAGGAGCTTGACATTGTTTTAATTTCAGAAACCCATCTAAATTCGAGGCATTCCATAACGTTCAAAGATTTCGAATTTGTGATAGACGGAATTGTGATGGGGGAGGTGGTACCCGGATTCTCGTCGGTCGCAAGTATCGTTTTAGGCAAATCAATAGCACTGAATTTGAGAACTTTGAATATTTGGAAGTCTCTTGTATTCTATTTCCCCTACCTAGAGTAGGGAATTTCTATATTTTATCTGTCTGCGCAGTGGGAAGCAATCGACCAAGTTTAAGGAGGAGTTCCACTCCTTGTTTATGATACTCGAATTACATAGGTTGCATACGTCCTATACGTCCTGGATAAACGCTACAAATAATCCCACAGGGGTTTTCCTTGAAAATTCAAGCTCTATGGGTCAGATAGCCCTACATTGCCAGGGCAAATTCCTATCTGGATTTGTGTGTTGCCGACGCAAGATTAAATTTCAAATGTAATAATCCTGAGCGGAGACTACAACTCCTTCCTTATGATGGCGATCATAATGCTAATGGAGGTCCTGTATGATAGAAGAGAAGTTCTATTAGATGCCATGGAACACGAAGACAAAGACAAAGAATACAAATTGGTAGAAATTCCAAGAGAAGTTTGTTCGGGGATATCGGGAGCAATGACCTCCCGATGAAGGAAATGATGGTCTGATGGCACCCAGTTACAAGAACCTGACAAACGAGGAGGTAATTCATTGTCTTCTCCAGTTAGAGACACTGACGCTGGACACCATTGAGCAAATCATCCTCAAGATCAAGCCGCGAAACAATAAGGAAGGATATGGCAAAACGGTTGCAAAAATTGAAAAGCCTTCTTCTCACGCGCGTCAATATTATCTATCGGAGATTAGAGGATTACCGCCATCCTACATTGACAAGACTCAAATCGTTGTTTAAAGCTGCGCGAAAAATGATTCACGATTATTATATAAACGAGGTGAGCTCCTAATGGAGGAATAAATTAAAGAGTATTTCGCCAGGCGACTCGGCCCTGTTCATTCAAGTGAATTCGTTGTTTAGCAAAAAGTCACGAGTACCTGTGTTGGAGATCAAAATACACAGTAGTTAAGTACGAAACCTCACTGATCCAGGTCTGAATAATAATAATGCGGTTTTCGATGTCCAAGGCGCATGAGCTTGAGATGATTGAAAAGCACTTCCAATAAGTCCATCGACCCAGAATGGATATAGAAGCAACACGACTTTCCGAAATAGTGGAGAGGGACGTCCACAAATTCAAAAACAGCCTGAACGGCATCCCGGTTATCCATTTCAGTGCTGCCGTACAAGCTGACCTTATATCGGATGATCAATTGCTTAAATACTTTGTCTCACATGAAGACACTCTCTCCATATTCAGACGGGTAAATACCAAAAGGTCATCCGGCGTGGATGGAGTACTGAATATAGTGTTAAAGCATTTGCCAGACGTTGCTATTCGTAACTATTGTATCCAGGAAAATGGAAGGAAACCGTGTTTTCCCTATCCTAAAAAGGGGAAGGACTATTCCAGTCCAAAAAGCTATCGCCAAATCAGCTTGCTGCCCAACATTAGTAAAGTGTTTGAGGTTTTGGTATTAAAAGCCCTCCACGGACACATCAAGAAGTATGATGGAAATTTTACTACTAACAGTAAACTTCACGTTGTTAATGGACTGCAGCAAGGAACAATAACTACACCCACACTTTTTGCTGTATTTGCCAGCAAGCTATTCAGTTCGTTTGACTTTAACTAAAAGATCACTGATTGCCTTTGCGGATGATCGGATTGCCTACATGGCCCATAAAAAGGTGACTGAAGTGCAAGTTGAGCTCCAGAAGATGTTCAACGACATTAAGGTCTTCATGGATAGCTGGCGCATGAAAATCAATGGACAAAAGTGTGAAACGATTCTGGTCCGCGATTCCTTGAGAAGGAATTGGAAAGACCTCCACACCGCCGCAAATGAGGATGGAACTGAGCGCATTCTACACTAAAATGTGTAAAATACTTGGGCGTATATAGGGACGACCGCCTGCATTTTAATTATCACATTAAAATGGCATTAGAAAACGCACGCAAGGTATTCATGTCCTTCCGGAGACTTTTCTATGCTCCTCACCTGAGCCGAACGGTTGAGGTAATCTGCTCTGTTATTTTGGTTAGAAAAATACTCACCTATGGGTGCCAATTTGGTTTAACGTGAGTGCTAGTCAGATGGAGAATCAAAGGATCTTTGAGAGGAGATGCTTGCGAGCTTGCACAGGGTTAAACAGGACAGCTGCGTCAAATTACTTTCACTACGTAACCAATGAGGTGATGTATGAAGTTGCTGCCGTGTCGAGAATCGATACGGTGCTTGTGAAATTAATTCAGAACGATATCATGCGATCCGCGTTGCATGGTGAGAACCCCTGGGTTGTGAGAGTTGTGAGAACACTCTAACCACAAGCTTCATTCCTCCCGAAGCGTTCTTGTAACTAGACAGGAATGGCTTAGTTGTTGATTCTGCCGGCGTTCCGGAACTTGACTGTTGCATCTCTCGGGGAAGAATAAAATAAGCGCATTGAATGTATTCGATATCCCTTCACTGGCTTATGCGTTCGGAATATTGTCGTGAACGAAAATCTAACTGAAGAACGTTCAGCGGGGGATACGGACTACTATGTGCAAATTCCGAATGCATCATCCAAACTTTGTCGTGGAGCAAATGAACCTGCCTTGCGACATCGGAGGTAGGGGCGTAGTTGACGTGACGGCACAACATTGTCGCCAAGTCGACTCACTGCGCACTTTACAGCAGTGAGCAGGCGAGTCTCTTGCATGCGACTGTCTATAAGGCAGACTGTGGAGTGATTCCACTTAACTTGAAGGATCGTTCTTTCAATCCTCCGAATGAGGTGAAGTCGGACCAAAAGCAGACCGATGAATGGAAGTCGAAGGCGATGCACGGTAAACACATGACTTGTCTTCGGTAGTCATTTGTCGATTTGCAATTGTCGAACAGATAGTTGTGTGCTGGGGAGCTCTTTGCTGAAACGGGGCGGTTCCTGTATGCTATTCAGAACGGCGTGGTCGCCACTCGAACTTATAAAAAACTCATCATGCAAGAACCTGGCCGCCAGGCGTAATGTTGTATATAAGGTGATCCATCAAAATTTTACATACAAGCATGGGCTGATCAAGGGAACATGTGCGGTTTACCAATATGAGCCGGAAGCAGTACTTGATAGTTCTGCTTACAGTATGGGTTGGAATCGGTAAGCCTGACGTACTGTTAGTTGACAAGACGGATCGTTCCGCGTATATTATTGATGTTGCTAGCCTCCATAATAATAACATCGAAGGGAAATACGTGGAGAAGAAGGTAAACTATGAGCCATTGGCTCGAGAAATCAAAGAAATTTGGCGGCTCCAGCGGGTAGTTGTAGTTCCCATAATATTGTCAGATGCAGCCATTATACCTAAATCCCCCACGGCTTCCCCTGATGTCCTGGGACTCTCACACAGTCTGGCTCAAACCATGCAGAAATATACTATTCTGCATGCGTGCTCGATGTGGGGGGAGTTCTCGACGAATTCTCCCATCCCATTTATAATTTAAATAAGGAGGATCGTCCGAGCCTAAATGCTTGGCATTTCGTGCTAGTAATAGGTAAAATCCGGCATATGCCGAGATTGTGACAACTACTTTCCGAGTTGTCACAATTGAATTGTTTTATTAGACCGTTAACATTGGAAAGATACGGCATCGTCTGAATACGGGCTCCATTCCTACTTAACTGTTAAAATCTCGAAGTATGACTTTTGGCTGCGGACACTGGGTAAACCATTCTTTGGGGACCTCAGTGAGATTTCTAGCTGCAGAGTCGGAGAGCTGCTTTTCTTCGTGAATGCTACGGGCTGGCTCTGAACATCCGAGCCAGCTGGACTCTGCTTCCCTGTTACTATAACAACAGTCACGGTCTTAGGAGTTTGTGGCATCAAAACGGCGCACCAAAGCGCTAATTGGGCTCCTCGGAGCGGCCACTGATACTTACCTACCTACCTACCATGACTTTGATATCATACGTGGGACAGGCTTCGAGGTTTCGTTCTGCTGCCTCGTAGAAAGTATCCTTCTCCGACTCTGCAGTATCCTCTCTGGAGGCGTAAACGTTAATAGGGCTTATATTTCTAAATTTTCTTCGTAAACGCAGACTGGATAACCGTTCACTTATGGTTTCAAAGCCGATAACAGCAGGTTTCATTTTTTGGCTGACTAAGAAAGCTACTCCGAGCGCATGGTTTACTGGATGGCCACTATAATATATGGTGTAGTAGCTCTTCTCTAGGAAACCGGTGCTGGTCCAGCGTATTTCATATAACGCCCTTCATTCTTCCCAGCGGTCACCACGTGGAGGTGGAGATAGATTTTGTTGGTTTCAGTTTTTTAAATTGCTTTATTTTTGACCATATATATGATATATTTAAAGATTAATAGATAAGTAAAGCGAGTAAAAAAACTTATCTTATAGGCATTCAAAGTGAATATTATTTTTTAAATTTGTCCTTAGATTAGTACTTAACATGTTTCTTATTTAATTCTTTTTAGTAAAATGGTCGGAAACCTGTTACATCCAGCATTGACCTCTTGGGTTTAAAAGATACTTATAAGCTAAGACTTAAAATTACACTAAAAACTATATTCTAATATTTGAATGTAAAGAAGGGAATTGAAAATCAATGTACGTAGTTCAATCTAAAAAAACTTAGCTTAGATTATTTGAATCTATATTGTACCAGTTTTACACGTCGTAGGAACAGCAGAGCATTCTTCACATCACCAATTCGAGCATCGGTTCTTTGCGGAATTCCTAGGTATTTGCAGAAGTCTGTCTCGGTCATAGCTTCGATGTGGAGGTCACCAATGCTATGTCCGGCATCCGGCTCGTGATGACCTTTGTGGATGGCTTGGATTCTACACTTGCCCAATCCAAATTTCATCCGGGTGACACGGCCAAATATGTCTGCTATTCGGAATATACTTCTATGGTGGTCTTTACTACCAACATACAGCTTGATGTCATCTAAGTATTATAGATCAAGTATGTCAGTGCGCACTCAGCACATAGGCCATATTTAATTGCAAAACCATGCCCTCTAACATCAGTATCCATGAAAGGGGATTTAGTGCCATGCACAACCAAAGGGGACTCAACGAACCCCCCTGGAAGATGCCTCTCCGTAAATGGATGGGCTCCTAGGTATTAGCACCTTCAGATGTACGCACTGATAAAGTGGTATGCTATCCTACCATGACTGTCGCCAAAAGCTTTATTAGTTTCGGACCAATGCGATACAGACGTAGGAGATCGATGAACCAGGTTTGCGGGACGCTTTCCAAAACCTTGGCATAATCGATATAGGAACTAAAGAGGTTTCTTTGGCCTCTAGTTGTTTGTCCTACAACTACCGAGTCAATAATGAGTTGCTTTTTTCAACCCCTTGATGCGAATGGGTAGCCCTTCTACTGCGCGTATGTTGCATTCTGGACACGTCTGGAGTGACTTTCGCCATACCGTCGTAACCGGCAGAAATTTCTGCGCTAGTGTGTCCAGAATTTCAACTACGGGTGTCTCACTGGGAATGGCATGGTTTCTGTAAACCCTCTCAACTTTACTTTTCACCCGCCTGCTGGCATTGCCAGTGCTGATTTGAATCAGTCTGGCAACGTCCAGCCTTAGTGAGTCCCGCAGACGTTCCAGATTAATTTTCCTCTCTTTTCAACTTTTAGAATAATACATATAATTTCTAATTAATAATTTATTTTGATTGTTCATGCGTTTTCAACGCTGCAGTTTTTCTCATTGAGTTTTTTTCCATTCTTGATTTCATCCTGCACTTTATCGTGCACTGACTCCGAAAAACAATTTTCATTACCACACGAGGTGCGAGGTACGAGGCTAATAACTCCCGATCAAAGGGGTTGTACATATAGTTCCACTGACCGGGGTTCAGCTTGTAGAAGCTTTGTCGAAGAAGCTCAACGGCTACCAGGTTTGGTTTACTTTTTGGTGAAGTGTCCGGATAGTGGAGTAGTTAGAGCACAAGGCTGTCATGCGGAAGGTCGCGGTTTAAATCTTACAGTGGGGCAGTGGCAGTGGGATTTGTATCGTGATTCGACGTCGTATACGAGCGACGCAGCTGCGAATGAGTACCTGAGTCAGATCAGGGTAATAATCTCGGGCAAGGACAATGCTGACCACATTGCCTCCTACAGGGCACTATAATACTGTAGTGTACTATTTTTTCTTGAATATGTGCTCTAATACACTTCAACGTCCTGATCCAATTGGATTGTTGGGCCAACGATTATTATTTTGGTATAGCAATCTCTGAGGCATTGGCAAACACGGATAGGGATGCATGTTGCTGAGGGAATGGCAGAAGTGCTGTCGCTTGGTGGTCTCACATACCTGGACAAACTCTGGGATCCATCCAGGCGGGAGTCTTTGGTTTTCGGCCCAGACAATGCGTTAAGTACCGACAAATGGTGGGCGGCCTTGGGTAAGAAACGACAATAGAAGTTTAACATGCCAAGACCCTTTTGATATCCTTAATAGTTTTTGGAAGCTGGAAGCTCGAAATCGCCTGTACCTCGACTGGGTTCGGTGGGATGTTTTCAGTAATCAGGTGGCCGAAGAATCTCACCTGAGATTGCAGAAATTTGCATTTGTCAACGTTCAGTACTAAACGGGCCTAAAGGTGACGTTGAAAAATGCACTTAAGGTGCTCTAAATGCTTGAACCCAGAGGAAGACGCGACCAGGACATCATCTAAATAAAGAAGTGGAGGTTTCGCAGCACATTTCTAAAAGGTTTGCATCTCGTTGCACAGTCTAAAAGTCATCCCAGTGAAGAATCCAAAAGTTGTGCATGTTGCCGTTTTCGGAGTATCTTCACGAGCTACAGGGATTTGATGGTATGCCTTTACTGAATCTAACATGAAGAAAATACGGTAGTTTGCGATAGAATGCGCAAAATCGTGGATGAGTGGTATGGAGTATCGTTCTGGAATCGTCTAAGCATTTAGACGTCTGTAGTCGCCACAAGGTCTCCATTTGCCATTGGGTTTAGGGATCATGTGAGGTGACGAAATAGGATGGCCGGCCAGGTGACTTCCGAAACCTGGGCCTCGGTATGCTTTTTTCGATCTGACTTATTTGCAGAGTAGAAATTTCTTCCCTCCTCTAGAGCGAACGCCAGGAAACACCGAAAACTCGAATCTCGGAAACCGTTCACCCACCTAGACGCAAACACATCACGACATGTTAACATGCACTCTTCGTCCATCTTAATGTCGATAATATTGTGATTTCATTTGTTTTTGAATATCTAGTAGACCCTTCCTCAACGGTCATCGCTATGCTTACCGACGAAATGCCTCCAGTGACTCCTTGTGACTGTCTCATCGACTTTTTATAGGACGAAACCCCTCGCCTGTAAGCCTAAGTTGCCCTTTGAAATTTCTTCTTCAGGCGACGGGCTTCCCTCTGCTTACTGCGAACAGCCGGGCTTACCCAGTATGTTATCATTCAGGGAATGCATCTACTCATTCAACAACTTCACTTTCTCATCCACTGATAAAGGCAAATTACATGGGGGATGAACACTCAAATTCAACATTTTTACTTGCCAGCAGAACCTCAATAGGAGTATGGTCATTAACATTATATTCATCCAACAGTCTCCATGGGGGCATGCGCCTGACCTCTACGTATAGGACGATGGCAAGATGGGCGTTAGGCAACTTACTCTTACTCATCTCTGGTGCGTGGACCAAAATGGCTATGGGAAGGATACCCAGAACAGGCTCCCGCTCGTCGATATTCCTCGACCGCAGTGCCTCGGTGGTGGACAACTTGGCCACCTTTGCAAATAATGTTACAAGTGATTTGGATCTGAAGAAGGAGTTGTTCAAGCGAAGTATGACCTTACCGAGAACACCAATAACAAGACCAAACAAGGATGAACTGAAGGCAGATTTTTGGACGACAAAAACCATGACAACACCCACCGCATATGTTCAAGATGCTCGACAGCAGGAGGTGCTACAGGAACAAGGAAGGGATCCATTCAAAAGAAGCTCGTCAACTTTGAGATCTCCACCAATGCCAGAGACGATGAAAGATAAAGTACAGGCAAGGCCAATAAACGCCAAAAGTGAAGGAGCGTATAAAAGGAGTAACCTTGCCGGGACTTATAGGGAGCAGAGTCCCTATCTGGACGAATTACCCTTCACCCAGCTTGGGGCAAAAATAGTTAAGCTGTCCGAGTTTATCAGGTACAAGCACAACGTTCACCAAGCCATAAAGAATGTGGTGAGGGCTATTAGAGTTCTCTATAATAGATTGCAGATGGAAGAAAAGAATAATAAGGATACGCCGAACCCGGCTGTGCCAACAGTATCACAAGCGGCCCAAGTGACGCCTAACCGTACTACCATCGAATCCCGGCGAAATAAACGAGTACGTGAAAAAGAGGGGTATCCTTTAAATAGTCAGAAAACGCCTAAGAGAATAAAAAGCGGACAGGACATTCTGAAAACCAACACCAACAGCTCAGAAGGAGGAAAGCGTACAGCGAATCTAGGAAACTCCACCAGCGTTGCGAGGCCCAAGACGAACGAAAACGATGGATAGACTAAAGTTATCACTAAAAAAGCAACGAAAAGCAAAATTGCGAACTCGCCCAGATGCAATTGTTATCTCCAGTAAGGGCAATCTGTCCTACGCGGAGAAACTCATAAAGGTCAAAGCTTATCCCGACCTAAACGATTTGAGCGAAAATGTGAATAAAATCCGAAGAACCCAGAAAGGGGATCTCATGTTCGAGCTGAAAAGATCCAGCGTGGGAAAAACTGATGATTTTCGCACTCAAGTGAAAAATTCACTTGGGGAGAATGCCGCAGTGCGTGCCCAAAAACATGAGATCTATATACAATGTAAGGATCTCGATGAAGTGACATCGAAAGGAGAAATTTGTACTGCTCTGAAGGAGCAATTCAAGTTGAAAGACCTTTACGAGGAGTCTGTTGTGGGCTTACGAAAAGCCTATGGTGGTACTCAAACGGCCACAATACGAGTACGGAAGGGTTCGGATTGGATGGGTTGTCTGCCGTTTAAGAGAACAAATTTCACTGAAGAGGTGCTTTAAATGCCTCATGTTTGGGCACTTCGCGATGGCATGCACCAGCAGCATTGATCGATCCGATGGATGCAGAAGGTGTGGGGAGAAAGGCCATATTGCCAGAGAGTGCAATAGGGACCCCAAATGCCTAGTGTGTGAAGTAAAACAGGGACAGGATAACCGACATATTGCCGGAAGTGCTAAATGTCCGGAATTTAGGAAGGCGCTCACCTGAACCGTATAGATACCGTCACGATGGCATATGGGTCACAGATTCGACTGGTGGAGCGGCGATATGGGCATCCGGTCGAGAGGCCATCCAATGTACTGCAAGTCAGCCAGTCAGTGGCTTTGTGTGGGCGATAATAAGTGGTGTATATGTATACAGCTGCTAGGCCCCACCAAGTTTGACACTGTCTGAATTCGAGCAAATGCTTGATAATCTTGTTCTCGACGCAAGAGGACGAAGTCCAAAGTTAATTGCTGGTGATTTCAATGCTGCCGGTTGTAGAGAGCCAAGGCGGCCCTTCAGATCGGCAATATGGGTTCCGTAAAGCCAGATCAATCATTGATGCCATCAAATTGGTTACTGGCTTGGCCGAAGAATTCACGGAAAGGATAGTATTAGCAAATATTGCGTGGTAGTAACCCTGGATGTGGAAAATGCATTCAATTCGGCCAATTGGAATCTAATACGGAAATTTCTAGCGAAGGTTGGTATTCCCGCTTATCTCGCTGCTATCGTCGATAGCTACTTAACTGAAAGCAGGCTCTGGTATAACACCGATGGCGGACCCAGGAGTACGTTGTTTCCGCGGGTGTCCCGCAGGGCTCCGTATTGGGCCCACTACTGGGAACATTATGTACAACGATGTACCTAATCTTGCCCTTCCGAGGGAAGCCACAGTGGTAGGTTACGCTGACGACATAGCGCGGGTTGTTGTCGCAAAGATGCTGAGTTATACTCAAGCGAGGTAATCAGTCCTGTTAAAAGTTGGCTAGAGAGCTCTGGTCTGACACTTCCAGATGCGGTCTTCATCACCAAGCGCTGGAAGAGAAATTATGCCTGTTTTAGAATCGGGAATCATATCATCACTTCCAAGCCGACCATCAAATACTTGGGGGTGGTGAAAGACAGGAAGCTCAGCTATAAGCAACACGCACAGTATGTTTGTAATAAATCATCCACTGCTAGTATGGTCCTGGCGAGGATGATGCCGAACGTGGGAGGGCCACGGCATACCTCTAGATTGCTTATAGCCCGGGGTGACCTCAATCACGCTCTATGCGACCCCAGTTTGGAGTGAGGCGTTGCAGATGACAGTTTACTCTAACAAACTGAATGCAGTCTGCAGGAGGACAGCCCTGAGAGTAGATGATGCAGCATTCGTCATCTCTGGAATGATGGCGATTGACATCTTGACAGATGAGATGGTGAATATATACAATGCGATACCAATCTTTCCTTTATTGCAGACGAAGAAAGCTGAAAAAGGAAGATCCATAAATAGATGGCAAGAGCGGTGGAAACGCTCGGGAAAGGGGCGGTGGACTCACAGGCTCATTCTTGCCATCAAGGAGTGGTAGGAGAGATGACACGGTGAGATTAAATATAATCTCAGCCAGTTTCTCACCAATACCAATACAGGTTTAAATTGGAGACCTCACCCGATTGTTCAAATTGCGATGGAGTCCCAGAGGACCCGGAGCATATATTCTTCCACTGTCCGAGATTTGTGGAAGAAAGGAAGAATCTAGAGGAGACTCTAGGAGAGGTGCTGACCCCAGAAAATCTGGAGACGAAAATGCTAGCAAAACAAAAGAATTGGGTTGCGGCTAACTGCATGATCGTATCTATCCAAAATAGATTGCGAAAGGCAGAGGAGAGGAGAAAAGCGCGGTTGCGTACGCCGCGTTTAGAAGGAACGGGATTAAGTTAGAATTAGTTGACTCCGTCCCGTGATGTAATACCTTAGGGTGGTTCCGCAGGGCAGGGAGGGAGTCGGACGTGGTATTAGTGGGTAAAAATCCCACACACTGGTGTGCCCTGACCAGTGCCTTTTTGCAGATTTCGGCCTCTTCCAAAAAAAAAAGATATATAGACCCCATTAGTGAGACACTCAACCCAGGCGCAATCTAAGAGGATATGCCAAAAGTACATTTTTGCAATAAAGGACCGGAAACAACCCCGGTTTAGAAGCAGAGAACAGAATGAAGATAAACCTTTGAGGACAGAATAAGTGAAATGTAGGCAAACTGGTCCGGTTTTTTCGGCAAAGAAGGAATATCTTGTTATCCCTCGCCTCCTCCAATGGCATCACCATTGGGTATTCGGCACTCCAAACATTTCGGTTTTGCCTAGAAGTCAAGCAATGTGATATCCGTAGTAGCTGCTTGGCCTTCTAGCCTATGTCATCGCTCCATCTGAGGTAAAGTGTGACGCGCCTCCTTTTCCTACCATAGATATTGCCCCTATAGACTTTCCGGCCTGGGTCATCTTCATCTCACCCCAAAATGGGGAGTTTGCTTGAAACGTCCAGAGACGTCAATAGTGTCATCTAAGTTGTGTCAAATTAAAGCTAAATTAATTTAAATCTTGATCACATTCGTGCATAAATTAATTTGCATATTTGAATGTAAAAGCTATGTTAACGGCAATTCGTTGGGTTATTGACATGTTTCGCCTCCACCCGTGCCGTCATATACCACAGCACACTTTTCATCGCTTTTGATTATGAATTAAATTTGAAATGCATATAGTCAAGAAATGACTGATGAGTTATTTCTTAAAAGTTGTGATTGGAAATTAGATTTCTCTGGAGATGCCTGAAATTTATTACAAGGTTGGAGAGCTTACACGAAAATTATCGAAGTTATCAACCCAAGAAACACCCCAAAGCTTTTAACTTCTAAATTTAGCTTGCGTTTGCGCCTCTGCTATCACGTTGACGAATAAATACATAGACACGAAACTTAACGAGGGGTAGTAAGATGTGCTGAAGTTTAAGCGCAAACCAACATTAACTCAACCGGATTCACGTAAAGTGAACAGGAAGTTGCAATGCACTGTCAATGCTAGTTAGGTGGATGTCAAATGAAGATCAAACGTTAGAAAGTAGGTAAACCCACATCAATGTTAACTGACTATAAAAATGGTGTGTTTTGATAAAACTTCTGAAGTGACAGTGGTATTTAGTTTCATCCCAAATATAATGAAAGAATGAAATTCACCAGCGCGTGCCACCAAGGAAAATCCTCATTATTTCCTGTGTTACTGGACGCAGGTGAGTAAAATCTTCTGTAAATTGGGCGTCTAGACAAAAAACTACATATCCACCTGAAAATACTTAGGTTTTTCTCAAAGGCTGAGATGTTAGGGCGAATTTAATGAATTTTAGGTGCCCAAAACAGATAATGTAACATTGCTAAAAGAATTTAGTACTCAATTGAAGCTCTGGTCCATAATACTCTTCGGAAGGCTTCTGCAATACTTGTTTTAATGCATTTAATACAAAAGAGTTACAAAAGCCAATTGCGGATGTACATAAAATATAATTGCAAGACATTATTACCCAAATAGCTAAATGAGAGCAGACTATAAGGATTAAAAATGTTTGATCTAATAAAACATAATCAATCACAATTTTTGAATCAATTTATATTTCGTATACGAGCATGCCTTGCTTGTTTTCTAGGGTCTTAACTCGATCCAGATATTTTTTCCTATACCGTCTTCCAACTGATGCACCTTTTCCCGTCGTATCTGGGATGGAGATGTGTTCTTCTTTCTCTTTTTCACAAGTGGAGTCGGCTCGTCGTGATTGGTTTTATCAAATCCTTGATCTAGATGCCATCGCGAGGCTTTTAAATCCCTATCGAGCGTGACAAGCCATCGCTTTTTCAGCCGGTCCTTCGGTCGCTTACCATCGACTTCCAGGTTCAGACCGAACTTGGCGAGTGAATTCTCGTTAACGCGAATTACGTGAGCGTACCATCGAAGACACCTCATCTTCTTATTCTACCATAGATATTGCCCTTATATATTTGCCGGGCTGGATCATCCGTACGGACTAAGTGACCCGCCCACCGCAACCTGTTAAGCCGGATTTTTTCCACAACGTCGTTATGTAGGCTACTGAATCGTCCATCCTCAGGTAGGGGGCCAAAAATTCTTTGGAGGATTCTTCTCTCAAATGCATCAAGAGTTCGGTTTTTTTTGCTAAGAACGCAGGTCTCCGAGGAGTACATAACGACTGGCAAGGTCACAGTCTTGTACAGTAAGAGCTTTGACCCTGTGGTGAGACGTTTCGAGCGAAACAGTTTTTGTAAGCTGAAACAGGCTCTATTGGTACTCAACAACCGAGCGCGGATTTCATGGTCATTTGTAAGCTGTAATAAGCTCCTTTGGCAGCTAAAAACCTTGTGCGAATTTCATCATCATAGCTGGTATCGGTTGTGGTTTTGGACCCTAATTAGGAGAAATTTTCAACGGTTTAAAAGTTGTAGTCTCCTATCTTTATGCTTGGCATTTGACCAGTACGATTTGATGTTGTTGGTTCTTTTGTTTTTAGATGGTGCTTCTCGCATTTACATCTGCATCGAAAATCACATTCTCTAGGATCAGGTTGAAGAGGACGCATGATAGAGCATCTCCTTGTCTTATACCGTTGTTGATGTTGGATGGTCTCGAGAGTGATCCTGCTCCTTTTATCTGGCCTCACATATTGGTCAGGGTCAGCTTAGTCAGTCTTATTAATTTCGTCGGGATACCAAAATTCTCTCATGGCTGTGTACAATGTGCAGCACATAGGCGGACCTAAAGTCGATGAAAAGATGGTCATATTCCAACCATTTTTCCATCGGGTGCCGCACAAAGAAAATCTGATCTGTTGCTTATTTGCCTAGAGTGAAGCTTACTTGGTATGGGCCAATGCTGTTCTGAGAGTATGGGACTATCCGGCTTAGCAAGATAGCGAAGAGTATCTTATAGATGGTACTCAGTAACGTGATATCTCTATAATTCTGTCGGAAATCAGATTTCCCTTATTGTTTCGGCAGGATGGGCATCGAGGTGTGTAAGGTTTCATCCTACTGACCTGGTGGTAAAACTTCCGCACCTGTTGCGGTTGCTCGCTGTACTTTTCGAGCTCACAGATCTGTTGGTTCTCCTAGGGTTCTTTTTTCTGCCTATGAAGTTTTTTTTCCACTCGACGGAGTTCGTGATAGGTCGGTTCCGTTGTTAGCATCGTCGAACCAGCCGTTCCGACTTTTTGTGCGGCTGGGGCCATGTATGATCGTGATCGTATCAATGATAACGCTCTTCAGGTGGTAGTAAAGATGATTTGATGAGGCTTCATCTCCAGGACATCTGTTAGATGCGGCATCCATTTCGCTCTTATAGGTGTTGTGGATGGCTGTGTTGTGAATGGCTTCAATATTGACTCTCACCTGACGGTCAGAGGGGATTGTATGTGGTGTTGTAATTCGAGCCTGGACCACTATGCCAACGAGATAGTGATCGGAGTCTATATTAGCCCCTATATGTTCTGACATTCATCAAGGCTGAGAGGTGGCGGTGTTCAATCAGCACGTGGTCAATTTGGTTGTAAGTGATGCTGTCTGGAGAGGGCTACGTACGTTTGTGGACCACTTTCCGCATAAACCAGGTACTTCCAACAACCACTTCCTGCGAATACAGCCTCCGTCCGTACTTGACTGTATCTCCAAGTATGATATACTTGGGACACGCTTCGAGAGTCCGCTCAACTGCCTCGTAGAAGGTATCCTTCTTTGACTCTGCATTCTCCTCTGTAGGGGCGTGAACGTATATGGGGCTTATATTTCGAAATTTGCCTCGCAAAGCCGATAACAGCAGGGTTTATTTTTTGGCTTACTTAGAAACCTACTCCGAGCACATGGTTTACTAGATTGCTTTTATAATATATGGTGTAGTGGCTCTTCTCCAGGAAACCGGTCCCTGGCCAATGCATCTTTTGCAACGCCGTTTCATCGTTCTTATTTTTGGGTAGGGTATCGGCTAGCTGTTGGGCAACATTCGGTCTGTACAGGGAACGGACTTTCCATGAGAAAATGCACAAATCGTTATTCGGTTATCGTTGCCGGGTTCCTTGTTTTAATTTCCATTCTGTCCGAGGCTCCTTCTGTGGCTTCGAAACATCGGTTTTCCGTGTAGGGTAGTCAGCTCTACCCAACCCCCAATCTGGAGGAACAGTTGGTACAATGAGAGTACTCACTAAAACCTCTCTCGGCAATCTATTTCGTCATGTAGCAGGTTACTTCGCAAATTTTATTTTCACTTTTATAGGGAAAAGACCCTGCGGTCAACGTCAGCACATTGGTTGGCTTCGCTGAGGAACTGGCCGTCCTACAAAAGCTTATGTCTTTAAGCAGGTTGGCCTCTATGGTAGTAAATCGACGATTATGCTTAATTGTATGCTCTTTGATGACCTCACTTACCATCTGTATTCTTAGGTCTCTATTCAGATCCTCATCACGAATGAATCAGGGAGCGGGTCTACAATGTTTCAAGCACTTTGTTGTGAAGCATTTGTATGACTTTTAAGTTTATTTTGGTTGCACAGCCCCACAGTTGTATGCCGTACGTCCATACGGGCTTTAGGATCTGCTTCTAAATTAGTAACTTGGAGTCGAGCTGAAAATTCTTCCGCAATAGCTAGTAAATCTGTCTGTATCTGACTTTTAACTATATAATCTTTATCTGAATGTGTCTTTTCTAGTTGAGCTTATCATTGAGTGCCATACGTAAATATTTAAGCCTGTGGCGCCTCTTGTCTTTTGATGATAACAGAATGAATTTACTTAAAATTATGGTTTATTAGAAAACATAAAACTTTATTCAAATCCATTCAAATACAAACAGTTTATGGGAAAACGTAAATTTTCGTTGAACGATCAATACATTCTGATCTTCTCGGCTCGTTCTCGTTTACCCTGCGCGTATATTGAGTTGGACAGCTTCGTTACATCTATTAATACTCTCAGGTATTTGATTGGCGGCTTGGAAGCGATGATATAACTCTCTCTTATTGCGAGCGAAATTCTTCGCTTCGCTTCCATGTTTTCCTCTGGGAGTGCCAGTATAGCCGCTTGTGAACAGGACAAAGGCTGAAGAAAAAGAAGTGCCAGTATGGCGCTAGCCAACCAAGCCTTAATAGCACTAATTGCTTCACAAGAGTACAATTCAACATCTCAGTTTTGCGACCACACTGTGCAAAATCTTCGGCATAAGCCATCAGCGTGGCTCCCTATAGAGTCGGAAGATTAAGTACATAATTATACATGATGTTTTAAAGTAGTGAGCTCCGTACGGAGGGGACATACGGGGGACAATGTAACCCCCTGGTCTAACATTGGTGTCATACCAAAGCGTGGCTCGCGAAAGTAGTTATCCGTGATGGTAGTGAGGTAGATAGAAACAGAAATCTTTGCCAGGGACTTCTATATATGTTTTTCACATCCGTTGTTGCGACTACCCCTTTCGTGAATTGTATATTCAGCCAAGCCTGTAACAAATTTGATGGCATCAATGATTTATCAGGCCTTATGGAACCTATATTATCGATCTGAAAGGCCTCCTTAGCATTCAAACACGGGGGGAAATCTATTATTGATTACCAGCGCCAGCATTTTCCCCATAGTGTCTAGAAGGCATATGCGTCTATAGGAGGATGGCTCACCCGGAAATTTGCCAGAATTCGGCAATAGTCCCAACTGCTGCCGCTTCCATGCTGTAGGGAATATCGGGAAGGCACACTTCTAACATCTCGGCGAACATGTCCGCTCTAGATTTAACTGCGAGCTTAAGGACCATATTTTGTATTCCACCCAGCCCAGGAACTTTATCATCATCTATTCCCTTGCAAATCGCCAACAGCCCGTCTTTGGTTACTGCTGGGATTGCGGTCACATTCAGAGATCTCTGAAATAGTTTGGCGCCCCTCTTTTGCTGGGGGAATAACCCCTGGATGAGTTTCAACCAGAGGGACGTAGGCTGCGGAGATGAGTGACCCCTGAATCCTCTCATCACAACTCTTTGTCTGCCTGTCTATCTGTCGATTTTCTCCAAAAGGGATGAAACTCTAGTTACGAAATTGGGTGAGAACATGTGGCCTGTGAATTTCTTTCATTTTCATGATTTTGGGTTCGATTTAAGTACATGCGGGTATATGATTTTTTTTTTCACACAATATAATCATGTGGCGCATAAAATGAGAGTGTCCGATTAGTACTTCCCGAAACTGATATTATTTCTGACACTGTGTGCCCGTAGGTCTCGTTTTTAGAACTTATCCAACCAGAAAATCTGACAAAAATCACAATTGTGCTCCTAAATGAAATCTAGGCCTCAAAATACGTTGCTCAAATAAAGTTAATAATTTTGGAAAGTTTGGAGTAAATGCAACTATTAATAATAAAGTTATAGGAGGTCAAAATTTTGTATTTCATGTGTATGATGTTGTCGCGGAATGAACGTGCAGTATTTTAAGCACCGCGCTGGTCTTAACATCGCAATTTGTTTTTCGATGTCAGAAGGAAAAAATAAAAATCAGTGCGAATTGACAATCTCACAATAATTACTTAATTAATAAGAAGATGTTCACGATGCCTCTCTAGAAGATGCAATTCGACAGCGCCGAGAGACGAGGTAGAACAAGAAATTGTTTTGGAAAGTAAAGTTGATTTAGAAGAAAAGGTGGAGCAAAGCAAATTGCAAGAAAATGGAATTAAATATAAAAGTAGTGAAGAGGGTAGTTGGACTCCAGTTTCTAATCAAGCAAGTTATCGAACATCATTCGCAAGTTATCTACACAAGGGACACTGGGGCCGCAGAATGAGCAATCGATAAAGAAGGAGCTATTTAAAGAAGTTGGCGAAGGGTATCAATGTTTGTGGCCAAGCAAACATTGAATAGACGATGTTATATTATTCTAAGTTGTTGTATTAACTTGTTAGTTCGGACGTTGAGGTGTTCTTTTTCATGATGAGGATTACATCATTTTGTTTTTGGTTAGTAATATCCATTGTGTTGAGTTGAGTTTCTATTATTAGTTTCGTTCCGTTGCCGCGCTCCAGTCTTTTCGTATAAAGTATGTCGTGTGAAAATTAGGAAATCGCGGAGCTTTCTGTCGCCCTAACTACCTTTCCGTTTGAGGTGCTATCGTTATAGTGGCGGAACCCAGAGGCGTGGTTCCTTATGTTGGAGGCGCTGTTCACGCTGGCGGGCGTCACGACATGCGTCACTAAATTTAATAATGCCTTGGTCGGTCTAGACAAGGAGCAAGTCATGCTCGTCGTCGAGATCCTGAGCGAGTACTCCTACGCCCGGCTTAGCTGTCTCACTTGCTGATTGATCTGACGCAGACCAACTAGCGTGTGCCGACGGCGGTTCCCTAGATGCGAAATTAAGGAGACAAGCGGCCACACTGACGGCGACGATAAATACTTTGTGTTCGAGAGGACGGTCACGAACACGTTCGTCGTCCTGCTCGAGAGCGGTCGTTCAGGTAACTGCTTGCCGCATCGAACTCAGACGTGAGCTGATACCATTGTAGGTTTGCGGAGCAAGCCACTAAATCTACCAACCCATGTACTTTTCTCGCGAGTTAAGAAAACTGAATTCGTTTGGGAATGTGGCGACATCTACCTGAACCGCAGAATAACGTCGCCTTACTGGCATTACTGCCCCTTCATGTATCACTATGGGCTTCTGATTGATATGCAGCATAGGTCCCTGATAGACCCTATGACTTACACTGACACTTAGGTTTTCAGGGAGAAGGTTTCAACCTGCTCACGCAACACTGTTTCTACCGTTTTAGAAGACGTGGCCGACCCCCGTATTCGTGTACATCTTCAAAAGTACCGTAACATCATAACCGAGCGCTATCTCTCTAGCGCTATCTACCACTCCAGAAACTCGACGGTTCGTGAAAAGAGTTTGAATAGCTACTTAAACAGGGTGTTTGCAGACATTTCAATAGCGCTTTTCACTCAATCTGGTCCTAAAGCCCAACGGCGAATGACGACGTTGTGGAGATTATAGGCGTTCCACTCATCCAACACTTTGCGCATTATTTAGCAAACGGTCGTGTTTTGTTAACCTTGGATCTCGCCAAGATCTCCCATTAAATCCCTATAGCTGCCGAACATATTCCTAAGTAGTAATTTGCACATCTTTTGGACTCTTCACACAGATGACTTTTGGCCTATGCAATGCGGCGCAAACCTTCCAGAGATTCATCCACTCTACATTACGAAATTTGGACTTCCGTTTCATACACTTGGAGGACATTCTGGTCGCATCTTCCACCGAGTGCATTTCCCGACGTCTGTCTGATTCTTAATGTTGAAAAGTGTAGATTTCTCTGGCAACAGGTGAAATTTCTAGTCCATTCCATCACCCTTAACGGCTTACAACCCGATGAAGACACAGTGCTAGTGATCGCAAGTTTTCTGCTGCAAAAGACGGGCAAAAGTCATATAAAGCTCTTGAGTACGGTTAACTTCTACCGTTGATTCCTGCCGAAAGCCGCTTAACACCTGGCTTTACTTAACGCTTTCTTATCTAATCCGAATGCAAGCACTTCCTGTTGTAATGAATCTAAGGGAAATAGGATGATCGAACGACCATCCTGAGTGGACGAAGATGACCTAGAGGGAAGAGCTATTCCAGAAACCTAAAATGTTGGCGAAATTGATCGTGAAGGTCCGCCCGCAAATACTGAATCTTGATTAAAGTGCTCGGTTGACACGTTCTTGCACGCCTCTGTGTTAGCCGGGCTCGGGAATGTAGGAGGGGGGGGGGGGTGTCCTTTGAGGGCTGGTCCATTCCATCACCCTTAACGGCTTACAACCCGATGAAGACACAGTGCTAGTGATCGCAAGTTTTCTGCTGCAAAAGACGGGCAAAAGTCATATAAAGCTCTTGAGTACGGTTAACTTCTACCGTTGATTCCTGCCGAAAGCCGCTTAACACCTGGCTTTACTTAACGCTTTCTTATCTAATCCGAATGCAAGCACTTCCTGTTGCAATGAATCTAAGGGAAATAGGATGATCGAACGACCATCCTGAGTGGCCGAAGACGACCTAGAGGGAAGAGCTATTCCAGAAACCTAAAATGTTGGCGAAATTGATCGTGAAGGTCCGCCCGCAAATACTGAATCTTGATTAAAGTGCTCGGTTGACACGTTCTTGCACGCCTCTATGCTAGCCGGGCTCGGGAATGTTGGAGGGGGGGGGGGGGTGTCCTTTGAGGGCTTTGATCCCTCACGTGCCATTCGTACAAAATTAACGTGTCTATACCGATGCGTGGGTCCGCACCGGATCTAAAAATGAGACGACGAGCAAAGGAATTCGCGACGGCCTAATGAAATAAACCAGAACGTGAGCTGAAAAATAAAAAAACAAAAACGGCTCGACCGCACGTGGAGCCGTAAATCTCCGGACCTGAGTGTCGCGATCGAGTGGGAAGATCCACGACGGATCAGAGTCCCGCTCATTGCGTCTTCTGCTTCAGATGATTATTGAGGCGCGGCCGCTGAGGTTCTCTCCCATCCTTGAGATACTCAGGCCATTATTTAGCGGATGTCCTTAAAAGGTTTTGCGGGGCCAAGGAGGAGGAGAAAGGAAGGAAGTCTTCAAATTACAAAAAAAAATAGTTCAAATTCATGGTATTATTATTACTATATTACAAATTCAGTATGAACAAAAACAAATCGGGAGAAAAATAATTAGCAATTAAGAGCTAAATTTGAAATATAAAAAATATAAATCATAAAATAAAATACTTTAAGAAGAAACAATATTAACAAAAAAAAACAGAAGAAAAATGAAATCAAAGAAAAACTAAAAACGGAGTGTAAAAACTCCGTGTTCGGCGTGGCGTGTATCTGGTGTTGTTTTTTTCTTTTTTTTTAAAGAAGGAAATTACTTGTTTCAAAAAGGAAGAAAGAAAATATATATATACGGAAATATAAGAACGTACTGAATTTAAGCCATCAATATACCGAAATAGCTGGAAAATGTCTCGCACACACTCCGACCACAAATTCTTGGAGGCTACAAATCTCATATTCTATGGATGTCGCACACTCAATGGGTAAGGTCTCCCGCAGCTCGAAACTAAAACTTCACCACAAAATCACTAAACCAGCGAGGAATTGAGAAAATTCATATCAGCGACTGCAAAGCGAGCTACTTGACAAACGTTTTGCCGTTCGTTAATCACGTCCTTGGCAGACTATGTTTTCTGTGGCTTTTCATCCTGCCGCCTCAAACCCATGCACAAATTTACCAAAACTTGATTAACGTCGTTACAACATCGAAAACAATGTACCGCTAGCTCATCAAAGTAATTCTCTGACTTTCCCACTTCCGACCCTTTGTTCGTCAACTCAGCGTTTCTTAATACTCGTCTTACAAAAAAAAATCCACTGGGATCAACCTATTACAACGATGGAATGCATTCTTTAAGCCAGTATATTACTTATAAGAATTTTCAAAAGAACACTTACCTTACTGAATGCCTGAAGCTGAAATTCGGGAGACCAAGAAACCAACTAACTCCACTAACCATTTAGTCGCTGATATTTTGTCTCGGATCTCTGAAATCAACATCCCTGCCGCAGTCAATTTTTTGCCAATCTCTGTGGCCTAGAAAGATGACACAGTTCTTCGAAGCCTGCTTCTGTCTTTTGCTCGGTGCACGATCTTGATCAACCTGGCATTTGGATAACGAACCGACTAGTCTCCAGCAAATATTTCTGGCCGTTTATCATCCGAAAGGTGTAAGGTCACTAGGCACGCTAAGAAAGAATTTGGTGTATTTCCTAAGTAAACAAAGCGTTTCCACACCATACGTATCGACACTGTAGGCCCTTTGCGATATTCGTATTGCCTCACGATGATTGATAGGTTTACGAGGTGGTCTGAGGCAATACCCGCGCTTTGGTGTTTCCGTCGTAACCAACATAGACCAGGGAATAGAGTTCGAATACACTGCTTTCTCAGAGCTCGGAAAGTTCCTTGGATTCAAACGCCAACGGAGAACTGCGCGACGAGCCGACCTGGTCACAGGTCTTTCTTTTTGTTCTGTATGGCTTCCGTGCAGCCATCCGCAAATAGTTTGCTGCCAGCCCTGCTGATCTGGTATACGGGGAGAATCTACGATTACCAGGCGACCAGGTCTTTAACAAGAAATGGACTTGGAGAGACCGAATTGTTGCGCCTGCTACTGGAGGACGTTTTCAGATTGAAGCCGCTTCTGTCATCTCGTTAGGCGTGACCATCGGTCCACACGCTTGGGAAACTTGAAGTCTGCACCCATGTTCTGGTGAGGACAGATGTCACTCGGAGGCCGCTGCAGCCACCGTACGAGGGTCTTCATAAGGTTCTCGAGCGTGGGGAGCATGCTTTTAGTTTGGATATCCGTGGCAAGCCAAAGACGATTTCCTTAAACAGACTGACATCTTTCTTCCAGGAGGCTGATGGCACTGACTTGAAGCATGAACGTCCGAAATTCGGTCCTGGCAGAGTAACCCGCCGCGGGTTCGCTCGTCGAAATCCTTCAGCTTCAGCTGGAGGCGGAAAACCGTGGTGGAATGAACGTACGTGTTTTAATACTAACGTTGGTTACCACATCAGAAATGGTTTCGCTGATGTCAGAAGAAAAAAGCAAAAATTGGTGTATACGGACAATCTCATATAATCATTACTTAATTGATAAATTAATATACGAATTTTTGCTTATTTATTAAGTGAATTGATGTCTAACTAAAGATGAGTTCTTCTTCTTTTTCTTCAGCCTTTGTCCCGTTCACAAGCGGGGTCGGCTCGTCGTGATCGGCTTCGCCATTTGGCTCTATCGAATGCCTGATCTGGGTGCAATCTCGAGGCTTTCAAATCCCCGTCCAGCGTATCAAGCCACCGTTGCTTAGGTCTGCCTTTTGGTCGTTTACCATCGACTTCGATGTTCAGACCAATCTTGGCAAGTGAATTCTCGTTTGCACGAATTGCGTGACCATACCATCGAAGACGCCTCTCTCGCAACTTTTCCACGATCGGTGCAACCCCATAACGATCGCGGATATCCTCATTTCGGATGTGATCTAAACGTGTGACGCCACTAGTCCAACGTAGCATCTTCGTCTCCATTACCGCAAGACGTCGTTCATTGTCTTTTATGGTCGGCCAACACTCAGAACCATAGAGAGCGACTGGACGGACGACATTGCGGTAAATTTTAGATTTGAGACGTTCGTTGATACGTCGATCACAAAGGACACCAGTTGTGGAACGCCACTTCATCCAGGTTGCGTTAATGCGTGAAGCAATTTCATAACGCAGTTCTCCATTGGCTGATAGCGTTGACCCGAGGTATTTAAATCGCTCAGTTCTGGGCAGATCACTGCCGCTGACAGTGATTGTGCCTGTTTCATGGGGATCGGTCGTCAAAAATTCAGTTTTGTTTAAATTCAATCTGAGACCGTGTTGCATGAGGCGATCATTCCATTTTTGAACAAGTTGCTCGAGATCATTTTTGCTATCAGATGCTAGAAAAACATCATCTGCATAAAGCAGTGTGTAGGGCGCTGGACGTTGGATATCCCGTGTGACGGTGTCCATAACAAGGACAAAGAGGAGTGGTGAGAGGGCACTTCCTTGATGAACTCCAACAGAGACACGAAGCGGTTTTGATACACCCGCCATACTTCGAACTTTACTTTTCGGATCGTGGTAGAGCAATTGAACCCAGCGCACGAGTTCTTCTGGCACGAAGTGTTGTCGTAAAGCATACCAGATGAGTTCGTGTGGCACACGGTCAAACGCTTTCTCAAGATCCAGAAAGGCAATGTAAAGAGGGCGATGCTTCTCACGGTGTTTCTCCATGAGTAACCGCGCAGTGTGTATTGCGTCAGTAGTTCCGCAGTTCTTGACAAATCCGGCTTGATTCACGGTTATTTCAACGATTTCGCGAATACGGTTGTCAAGAATGCGTTCAAAAATCTTCATGGTATGGGAAAGTAACCGGATCGGACGGTAATTTGAACATTCTGCTGGGCTACCTTTCTTTTTCCATATTGGAACAGTGGTACTTTCTTGCCAGTCAGATGGTGTTCTTCCTTCCTGAATAACCCGGTTAAAGAATTCACTGAGCCACGGTGTTGGGTCCCAGCTCTTTGCTTTCCAGAGCTCAGATGCGATGTCGTCAGGTCCTGTTGCTTTCCCCGATTTCATTTGTTTTATTGCCTCCTCGACTTCAGTTACGCTGACTGGTGGAACTGCTCCAAATGTCGGCAATGATTGTGGAAGTGGAGGATGAGCAAATTCTTCAGTTGAAATCTGCTCGAAGTATTCTCGCCATCTATCCGTCGCGGCTCGACGATCAGTAAGCAAAGTACCGTTCTTGTCATTAACACAACAGAAGTGTTCGATATCCTGTGTGCGTTCATCACGGCTTTTAGCAAGTCGGTACAGATCTCTCTCGCCATCCCGAGTGTCCAGTTTATCGTAAAGATTTTTGAAATGGTTCGCTCGGGTGACAGCGACCGCTTTCTTTGCTTCCCGGTTGGCATTCTTATAAATTTGCCAATTAGCAGGCGTTTTATCGTCGAGAAATTTGTGGTAGAGGCGTTTCTTTTCACGGACCTTCATTTCAACATCATCATTCCAAAGCCAAGTATCTCGGTTGATGTACCGCTTACCCGGCTTGGTGACCCCGAGGGTTGCAGAGGCCGCTTTGTGGATCGTGTCTTTCATTTGGTTCCATGATTCTTCCACATTCGTAATGGTTGGCAATCGTATGAGTGAGACCGTTTCTTCGTTCTTCTCACCAAATCGCCACCATTTAATGCGCGGCGGGCCAGTGCGTTCCTCACGCCGTTATATCGGTGGCTTAATTCGCAGGACAGCAATCAACGGCCGATGTTGAGGTGCGATGGTCTCATAGGGAACGACTTTGCAATCAGTGACAGTGGTAAAATGTTGGCGTCTTATGAGAATATAGTCGATTTGCGTTTTATTGTTCCCACTATAAAATGTGGGAAGATGAGACAATCGTTTGATGAACCATGTATTCATAAGTACAAGGTCATGGGTGTCCGCAAAATCGATTATACGTTCGCCACCTTCATTGCGCGCTCCGAACCCCTTTCCCCCATGGCACCTGCTACCGTCTGCCTTTTCACCCACATGACCATTAAGGTCGCCGGCAATGATTATGTAATCATCAGCAGGCACGTGACAAGTCTTTTCATCGATGAGTTATAAGGCATTATTACTAAACTCGTAAAATGACGAGTTGTTTATGTTTACGAGTTAACCAAGATTTTTCAAGGTTTTTTAAAATGTTTTTCCGGGTGTGGTCAAGAAACCTGTGTATGTACTTCCTGTTAAAATGCATCCCAAACTGATATGTGAAACGTGAAATGGTACCTGTTGATGAGTTCCTAAATTATCTGGCAACCTGTTGATGGTGCGATGTCTGTCAATTAGAAAGTAAATAAGTATCAGCACTGAATAAAGACATTCAACAGTGAAGGGTTTATTTCGATGACTCATAGATGCTTGATAAATATATTTTTTACAGCTTCAATTAAAAAAACGGAGGATATTAATAACTGTTATCTGACTACATAAATTTATTACATTCAGGACACTGGTAGCAACAGAGTTTTATACACTGCGTTGAATGAATCTTACAAGGATTCGATTCAAATAATAAAATGAATAAATATTCGATTTTCTTAGAGCTACCGCTTTGCATAGAAATTGCTGCGTTAGCGTAGAAAGTATCCCCATTAAATTCTATGGAAATGAAGAGAGACTTTCCCCTAAGCTTTCACTGAGCTCTCTTTTTTAGTCCTTTTGAGTTTCACTGTCATAGTCTCTTTTGCGTTCCCGAATAAAGCTTCGAAAGTTAACTGCTCCACTTTCTAAATCCCGGCAAGTAACCTAAAAGTTTAGTCCTTGAGGGTGAACTGGAGGATTTGTAACGCGGCATTGTCCGGGAACATATCTTTATCTCGTTGGAATGTGTCTTGTGTATTTCTGGATTCCTTAAAATGAAAAATCGATTTGAGTCAATGCAATCGCGGAACTACTTTGATTGGGGTCAACTTTTTGAATAATATATTGTGTGCAATTGCGAGAGGGATGATTGCCGGGATTACGAGTATTTAGAAAAGTTGTTTCCCTATACAACAGCAGAATAATATTTTGCAAATTTTGGTTCCATTTGTGAGGTAAATGACAGAAGGCATCTTTTAGAGTGCGGTGTGGTGTGAGTGGAAAGGAATTGTGTATGAAAAGTGTGCGCGATTGTAGGAATCGCGCGGAATACGGTTATGGTGAAGGGATGTGTGGTGGGTGAGACGCATCACGAGTGGTAAAGTCGCAACGATGAATTTCTAGTGGAATTGTGAAACATGGTTCGGGGAAATCTGGTGCAATAAAATATTGCGACTCTTAATATTTGGGCCAGGAACAAACCTTTCCTTCACTTCAGACCTACATCAAACAACGAGTTTTCTGAATATTATAAAGGATTTTATCGGAACTTCATTGAACCAAAGCTCCTGGCTGCATTGCGTGGGAATATCCATCCTCAGCTTCTAGCAAGACACACAATTCTCAGCTTTAGACACTTTGAAGCGTCTTCGTTTCGGTCCATCTTCAGCTCCTTCATACACCCTGACGCGAGTTTTCGTCCCTTTGTTTGTGGGCTCCTTTTCCATTTGTGCATGCGGAAGTGGAATGTGAATCCTCAATTTCGTGTGGCGTGTGTTCGAATCAACTTTCAGGTATTGAAGCAAAGTGGATAAATAAGGATAAGGTCGCCGCCTGGGCACATGTCGAATGCTGTAATTTAGAGGGATTTGCGGACGGATTAAGAGAGGATAATGCGATGTCGCTTATGTAAGTCGTACATACTATATAATAAGATAAGAGAAAAGGGGTTTTAATTTTCCTCCGGAATGCTGTTGATGCTGTAATTCTATGAAAACTGGAGTTAAGTTAAATTTAAAAGTCAAGTAATTGACTTTATTGCTGATGTCAGAATTACCTTTGATTATTTATAAGTTCCTTAGGAAAACTTGTCTGACATGGTAATGTAGTTCTTATAGCGGATTGAATTTTTAAAATATCATATAAAGTAGAGGATACTATATTGAATCACTCTCACTTCTCCCGCTATTGTGCTGGCAACAAAATATAATATATATTTTATTATAGTTTTGTTTGAAGGACTTCACACGGCTGCGGTTACTGTAAATTCATACCTGGAGCATACTGCGACAAGCGCAACCGCTTTCGTGAGAGGTTTATACTACACATAGTATTCCTATGACCAATTTGTAAACCTACGAAGGTAAGGTCATTCACATGGTACAACTGCTAACAGAATTACCGTCTGTCCTCTATGAGTGTTCCATTCATTGCTTCTTCTACTCCTACTCAATCATCTTTTGACTTATCATCCACCGACGATATTTCTCATTTCAAAATAGTGCCGGTCATGACTATTTAAACGATGCATCGTTGACAGAGATTAATGAAAAGCAACATTTGACTGACAACTTCCGGACATAGAAACATGTTGATTAGACTTCCAAGGCAACTCTTTGATTTCACTGTTGAAAGAAATAATGCATCAAAATTAGTGAGGTAATTTGGCGAATCCAACCGAGATAAATCGAATGTAATACATATTTCAGCTGATGGTACATGAAAGTCCCGGGGATTTAACATGAGTACCTGTCATGTAGGTTGTGTAGTGCAACTCAACGATTGAGGCCACAAGGAGCTGTGGTCACAGCTATAACCACTATGAAACTCCCACAAAGTAAATAACCTGGCTGAGAACACATACCCCTGGAATTCTCGTCAAGCATATTCTCTCAGAGGAACATTTCGTTTTCCATGGTATCAGATAACTTCCGGTGAAACTTCGAGGCAAGGGCCACTCTTGATGAGTCCATTGCAGACTCGAATCTGAACATCCTCTTTGAATACGTGGGGATGGCATACCCCAATGGCTTCACAGGAATTATCCCGGTGCTGACAATCGCAACGAAGCCTTTCCAACAGTAAACTACCGCTCTGTGATTAGCTAATGGTACATATATTTTCTTACTGATCACTCTTCCTGTACTGTTTTGCGCCATGTGATTCCAGGGCGATCAATTCCTTGATCACTCATCATCAGTTTCCACTGCATGATATAGCCAGCAATACATCCTTCACCAATTAAATACCTCCCCGTCATCAGAGAACTAGCTTGGAACCGTTTGAGACATTACTTCGGGCTAGCTTTCCCGCTCTTTTGGCTTTGGGAGCCTTCAAGTCAGGGAATTCCTTTCGCCAACAGGAGAGGAGGAAAGGGGTTGTTAGCTCAGGAGGCCGCTTGCTATCCAGTGCCTCCGTCGGTCGAGCCCAATCTTTTTCGCAACAAAAAGAGCCCAAATATAATGCGCAATACGACTCCATCTGCCAGCGCTCCTCATCATCTCTCTGACAATGTTGTCTAGAATGAGCTCCCCTGTGTCTACAAAGAGCTGCTGACGAAAGCCGTTCCACATCTCAAAAGAGAAAAGGGTGTGCTCGGCGTCGTCCGACACTCCAATTCAGAACACACAATGAGGAGATGGTGCCTTTCCAATCTTGTCCAAGTAAGACTGAAAACCTTGAAAGTTGGAAAAGGAAGCAATTAATTTCACTATGCGTTCGGTTCAACCACGGGTCTACATTTTCGATAAGCCGCGCAGTCCATCTGCGTCATTCTGGCTCATTTTACCAAGAGAGTTGCCAATCGGAAGTGTGTATGGAAACTGTCGACTTGGGAGAAACTGGAAATCCGACTACGGCCGGCCCGTCCACGGTACTACAGCCCAAATCTACCTGCAAACGGAAGTGGAAGGCTCGGCAGAAGGCAAATTCAGTCAATAAGGAGGAGGACTACAGGCTGAATCTTGCCTGTCAAAACCTTTTGCTTCACCCTTACCAGGAAGAAAGGGTGAGGAAAGGGTGTTGGGGTGAGGACATGGACGTGGCTGCACCCTAGGTGCGGTAATGTCCAGAGAAATCGGAAGCAAGGAAGCGGAATCTTCGGTGGAAGGCGGGGATAAACTGGCAACCCGGTGAGACGCACACTGGATACACCAGACTCCTCTGTCAGCGGTAATGCGCGCAAGAAGTGTAGGACCAACATATCTTTGGCGGGCAAAGCTTTATTCTGTCCGGCACCAGGGCCTACATCTGCGTGTCCCGCGGAGAATGGGACGGGTGTTCCTAGAAGTGATCAAATCAGCGAGAGACATCTCAACGAAGCTGGTCCCTCCTATAGGAATACGGACACGAAAGCGGGAAGGAAGAGGACGTATGCCCAACCTGTAGCCTCATTGCTGACTGCTTCTGGGGGGTTTCCTCCAAGGATGGGAAAACGTTAAAGGAATAATGCCTGTGGAAAAAAATGCTGGAGCCTGGAACGAAGCTAAGATTTAACAATCAAGGTTTTCACGGTGGGCTTCTCCATTTGGAGTGCACTGATAAGGCTGCTTTAAAGTGGTTCCATCAGGTAATCCCGGCTTTGAGTTCTGGCCTTCGGCTCAAGTTCACTATTGTGAGCACTCAGCTGTGCAAAATATAACATGTCAGATGTTGGTTACCGGGCCCTCGAAGGAAGCAGAGGACATCATTCCCATGCTGGGTGAGCAGAGCTCGACCATGGACTTGGGTCACTGGAGAGTAAAGTTCATGAATGCCAGGAAGGACAAATCTACGAACGTGGGGAGTATTCGAACTGGACTGAAAGAATGTGAATGTGTTCAGGGAAAGTGACCATATGGTACCCCATTTTTTCCTAGATAGATTGAAATTCAATCATATCACGAAACTATAGAGCATCATCTCCATTTTAAGAGTGAAGAACAATGATGATCTTTGACTTGCACAAGCTAGATCAAATTGCAGCATCTTCGGTGTACTTTCCCACAATGTAGCTGCTCGCGGAGGATAGTGCATACAGTGGCGGAACTCCCTTATGGAGGTTGGCACTGGCGAAGGGACTAACTGCTAGTAACTTTTCCTACACCAACAGGCGGAAGAAAGGGAAACTAGGGACGTGAACGAAACTGAGTTGCCAGTTCGAGTGATCGGATCTATACAAAGTGGACACTGCAAATCAGTGAAGGTGTTAAGGAGACGAATGCTCTGCCTGATGAGATGAGACCTTCCATGGATGAGAACATGGGAACTGCTGTACCTCCAATTGCCGCTATTCTTAGAGAAATCAAACACGAGAGGATCAAGCTTCTGGTGGAAGAAGACCTCATCATATACCGACCGTAACAGTTTTCCATTACGCATCAGACCAAGTTTACGTCGAAAAACATGAAGATTGGCCAAATTAACCACCTATCTGCTGGTAGTAAGGCTGATAAAGCAAGTGTGTTTAATTCGATTTAATAGAATCTGCGGCATGGGATCAGTAAAGGGGACTAGTATATTTTACGATGAAAGATCTATACGATCGAGAGCTTGTGTTCTGATGTCAAGACGGTTAAAGACAACCATGCTGAGACAGTTCTGTTTCCGGAACCTAGTTACGGTGATCGTACAATTCAATCTGACCATTGCGGGTGAACGCCTGTAATACAAAGGCGGAATCCTACGAAAACGAATTGGACAAAGTTCAATGAGTTTGTTGGCAATAAAGTGCAGGTCCCTAGCCGACTAAGGACTTCTTTGGCGCTTGAAGATGAATCGAAAAATCTGCACACTTTTAAAGTGCTCTGAAGAGGTCTGTCCTATTTTCGGAGGCCAAAGCGGTAAAATGGTTCTTTGGTGGAACCGAGAACTGCAAAAACTCGGAAAATCAAACAGGCGACTTCTGAACCGTGTTTGTAAAAGTAATAAGAACGAAGACTGATTAAATTTCCGGAGCTCACAGCACGATTGTAAGAGGCTCCTTAAGTGTTCTAAACGAGATTCCTTTTGAGCGCACTGTGAGGTACTGGAAAGCAAAAGAGAGACTTCAAGGCTGTGCAGAGTCCTTAACAGGGATGAGTCGGCCCAGTTGGACTCTTTTAGAAAACCCGATGATACTTTCACGAGCTCCAGACTGGAATCAGTACAGACCCTCTTGGAAGTACATCACCCGGGAGAACTGGTGAGAGAAGTGGAGGGGGTTCGCGGAACCTTTTTAACACGAAAATGCTGCAAGGCGAACTGGAACACTGTGAAAGTGGTTGTTACCAACGAAAAGATGAGAGCTGCCATACTGTCTTTTGGACACTTCGAAGCACTTGGAATGGATGTAATTTATAAAGCTATGCTAAAGAAGGTATGCAGCACTTAGAGCGATTGCTAAGAAATACTTTTTTAGCAAGTCTTGCAATGGGCTATGTGCCTACCTTTTGGTAGAAGGTTAAAGTAGTCTTCATACCGAAACCTTGGCCCTTGAAAGATGACTATTCTATTCTAAAGAACTTCAGACAGATCAGCTTGACTCAGTTTTTGGAGAGACTAGCGTCGGATTCGTGTTGAGGAGCTCAGGTTGCATCCATTTAGTGAAAACCAACATGCTTATCAGCGTGTAAAGTCATTCTTTGGTTTCAAGGATAGAGGATGCAACTCTGAAGGTTGAGCACATGATGAGGATGTTTGTAGACATTGAAGGGGCGTTCGACTGTGCGCCTTTCCAAAAACTCTATGATGCCGCCAGAGGGCGTTTGAATGTCCTTCATTCCAAGAAAATTGTGATGCCACCAGACCGCATGGTGTAAATAATACTTTCATTAAGTGGATCCATGCTATGCTATGCCAATCCAGAGATTGTTGTGTGCCGAAGTGGGTGTTGATCGCTACCTAACAGCAGAAGAAATGAAAGGCTACCCCAAGCCGGTGTGCAATCACCACTTCTGTGGAGTATGCTCATCAACTCACTACTATGTGAATTGCAAAATTTGCCAATACACGCTAAGCTTATGTTGACGATGTGGCTGCGCTTGCTATTGATCGGGATCTTGGAACGGTGTGTTGAAATGTACAATGCGCCCTGGATTTGCTAGACAGGTGACCCAGGCATGAACTTTGAGTATTATTTACAAAAAGGAGAAAACTGGATGGACTTTGCCTCCTGGGGATGAGGGGTCCGACCCTTCGACTCTCAGAAAAAGTGAAATATATGGGAGTTACTCTAGATAAAAAGCTTTTTTGGAACAAAAATGTAGAGGTAAAGTTGAAATGAGCTCCCACAGCCTATGGGCTGTGCAGACGGACCCTTGCCTCGACATGGGGGTTCAGGTCTCATTTGATAATGTCGATATACGTTGCTCGCTCGAGCACGACATCCGGCGAAGCTCCAAATGCATTACTACTAATTCGATTGGATCCATGGGGAAAGAACGGATGTGGGGGGGGATAGAGCGTTGGAAGAGCTACTGGCAGAACTGAATCCAGTTCTTACAATGCCTTCTGATTTTCGGGTCCGCATACTTCTGTTTGGTAGGAGATATGAAGTGATCCTGAAACGTGGAGAGAACTGGGAAGTCCCAGAGGAATGCGTGGCGGGATATACGGAAGTCGTCTACACCGATGACTCAAAAGCAGAACAGGGGTTTGGAGCCTACCTGTCGAATAAAACGAATAAAACGAGAAGTGGGGTTTTCCTTTGAAATAATATATAACGCCTTTTCAAGCTAAAGGATATGCGATCCTAAGGGCGGCAGAAAGGGCAGCCGCATTGCAAGGCTGCATTGAGGGTGTTAAGTAGTCGTTTGATCCCCTCGAAAATTGTTTAGCAATGCAGAAACCATTTGAGTTCTATCTCTAGATTCAATACGGTGGAACTATTCTGAGTACCGGGTCACTGTGGTGTAGAGGGAAATAAAATCCCGGATACTTAAGCAAAAGAGGATTCAATGTCCCCCATGCCATGACCGGCACCAGCAATTAGAGTATCAGTAGCATTGGCTAAGGCTAAGCTCTTCAAAAAGTGGGAAAAAGCTTCCCACAATGGCAGGTGGTAGAGCCTAAATGCTGCTAGACACACCAAACTTTTCTTGTCAGAAAGAAACATACATATGCATAAGTTTATCGTGTTGAAATGCAGGCATTCTGGCAGGCCATAATTCACTAGCTGGACATATGTTCAGAATAGGAATTATTCAAGATGATACGTGTTCCTCCTGTAATGAGGAAGCTTAATCCACGTTGGAACGGGTAGCATCACATCCACTAGCGGAAATCCTGCCATACATTCACGAATCCGGGATATTCCGTTGGACGGGGGAGTCGAGTATAATGCGCCCCCACGGCTTGAGTGTTCAGAGGCTATAGCTTCTTCCCCACCACATCCATAACTGGCTTTGGGTCGTGATTGCTCGGGAGCTGGGAATGTGTCGCTTAAATAGTTTCCCGGTGAGTCTTTCCATCAGTATATTACTGAACTGTGAACTGACCCATTGCCGGTATCGATTAGATGGATAGAAAAAGCTATTAAGGAATGTTTCCTAGTATATATTCGTGGGGTAAATATCACAATAACGACGGAAAGCATGTTTCATTATTTTATTTTGGATCAAAAATGCATATATTCGACCAAAGGGGGGTTGGATTAAAAATACAGGAGGCACGCTTATAGTACGAAACGGATGAAAGGCCCAAAAAACATATGGATTCGGCAAGCTAGATAGGTATCAGTGACCGCTGCGAGAAGTCCAATTAGCGTTTTGGTGCGCCGTTTTGATGCCACAAACTCCTAACACCGTGACTGTTGTTATGGGAGCAGGGACGCAGAGTCTAGCCAGCTTACATCTTTAGAGCCAGCTCGTAGTATTCACGAAGGAAAGCAGCTCTCCCACCCTGTAGCTAGAAATCTCTCTGAGTTCCCCAAAGAAACCCAGTGTCCGAAGCCTGACTCTAACTAGAGCTGGGCATTCGCAGAGAAAGTGCATGAGGGTTTCCCTTCCTTCTCCGCAGCTTCGGCAATGCCCTATGGGCCAGTGCCCCGTGTAGACCGTCCCAATCTTGAATGCATTTGCACGCGTCTGGCACAGGAGCTCTCGTGATCTGGCTGTGTTATAAGCGGGCCAAATTCTCCTTGACTTGGTACAGCTTGTAAGCCTTCGTCATCTTAGGCCCGCGGCTGCTAGGTAGTTCGAGTAGACTCGGCCTGCGACAACTGCCAGCAGAACACTTACTGTATTGGCCGAAGGACTGTCCAGAGCAGAGCCTTGCCTGGCCAATCCGTCAGCCCGCTCATTCCCCTCTATCATCCTATGCCCGGGAACCTAGAGGAGATTGACCTTGTGCGTGCCACCCAGACTGCTAAGCGCATCTCTGCACTCCCCACCAGCCTGGAAGATATCGTCGCTGAGTACAAGGCCTTGATGGTCGCTTGGCTGTCGGTCAGAATGGCTATGTTACGCTTGGGACTCGAGTCTCGCTCCGCAGACTTCCAATATCGCCAGTACTTCCGCCTGGAATACTCTGGCGAAACCTGTGAGACCATACGACTTGGATATACTATGTGTATTCGAGAAAACCCCCGCGCCGTGTGGCGTAGTCCGTGGGGGATGCCCAGATTTCCCCAGGTATTTCATCTAGGATGTGCCTGTGGCCGTAGGACTTCGCTGCACAGTATCCGGACTCACGTAGTCTGACGGCACTGCATGCTGCAATATATTTAATGTGGAGGTCTAGGGAGAGGAAATGCACGAGTACATTGAGAGCATCTGCCGGACAGGACTGCAGAGCCCCAGTAGCACCTGTATACCCGGTTCTTTGAATCCTATTAAGCTTCATCCTATTGTATTTTTTCTTCAAAGCCTGCCACCATATAATAGAGCCGTACGTTAGGATCGGGCGCACTACAGCCGTGTACATCCAGAGAACCATCCTCGGCCGGAGACCCCATTTCTTTGCAAAGGTTCTCTTGCAGGCATAGAAGGCTATACAGGCCTTCTTAACCCTCAGTTCTATGTTCAATCTCCAATTTAGATTTGGATCCAGGATTATACCCAGATACTTTACATCAGAGGAAAGAACCAATCTTTGTTCATTCAGCCGGGGTAGATGAAATTCAGGTATTCTTTCTTGGTGGTGAATTCGGCAAGAGTTCACAAAGTAATTTTATTGGCTCTTTCTTTATGGGATGTTTTAGGAGACTCTTATGTCGAAAATTTCCTCGTTGAAAGTTACCATCGAGGCAACTTTGCGAGGTTCAGTTCAAGTGGAAGAAGAAACCATTTAGCAACTGCAATGTTAATAAATTTAAATGCAGCAATGTGCATCTTTGTTCAAGCTGGGCCGAAGGACACCCTTCACTGTGTACGCAAGTTGATCTGTACTTATATTTGGAGAAGTTTTATCGATACTGGAAAGCAACCCTATAAACCAAAAATCTCAAACGATAACCTTTCGTGAAAGTGGCTTCCGAAGTCAAGAGCCTGTCCATTAAGAACTAAACAACTTCCATTACTATTGTTAAATAAGTGAGCTAGTCGTAGCCAATAACTAGCACTTACCTAGTATTTCTCATATGAACAAAACTAAACTATGTAAACGACTGTTTTAAATGACTATATTCTACCTCTGGCTATAACAAATCCACCCCACAAAAAGTCAAAATTTTCTTTTGTAAGAAATTAATTAGTGCTTCTGATCAGTTTCGGATTTATTTGCTGGACTGATGTCTCCCCCCGGTATTTTGGGAGGTGACGTGTAACATAACATTGTTCTTTAAGATACTCCCTAAATGTCGGAACTAAAACAGAGCTTTCCATTTTCCCAGACAATAAACTAGGCGAATGTTTGTTCCTCTTGGTGGTGAAGAGTTCAGCAATTTATGATATGAACTTTCCTGCTTTTCTAATCTTTTTGCAAAATTATTGCCTTAAAAATATACTAACCATATTACTCAAAAGCGTCTCAAAAGGTTAAAGTTAAAAATTATCTATTTCATTTCTTCGTGATCTTTCGTTTCAGTGCATTTATTCAACATAATATCATCAAACTTACAAACAAAATTATCCATTCTGAATGCAAGTTTTTCAATTTAAATGGAAATTAAGTTAACTTGCACGTTGTCGGAAAATATTTTGCATATAATTCTCTTCAATTCTGTTTTCTTAACTTCTAACTTTTTCGATTAACTTAAAGTTTCTTAACGAAAACTCTTGCTCTAACTGGCTTATCAAGCCGACGAACATTTCAGGACGTTCTAAAAAACTGCATTTTTCCCCAACTCCGAAAAGGCTTTTCTTAAAAGTTTCCCCAAAGAATAGAAAACTTCATTAAAATGGGCTCAATGTTCCCAAATTCGTTTATAAAAGGAGTATGAACAAATAGAGAAGTCCTCCCACGGTAGGTATACCATAATGACAATTCTGGGTGCCTTTTAAGGGATGTCCTCATGGATGGAGAAAAACAACCCAGACCATTATTACATAATTACGGTGGTATCGTCCTTTCATGTCTATTGAAAGTACACTTTGTTGACATACAAAGGTAGGCAGCGCATAAGGAGAATTCTGGGAAATAAAAAGCAATCCAGCCGAAAACATTTGCCATGAATTTTAATTCATTTGCTTTTCCATGTTGATAATTTTATTTTGCAGGGCAACAAGTATGCCACATAAAATGGGCATGCAAAAGAGGCAATGTTGATCTGTTGCAACTTTGTTAACCATAATAGGATTTCCAGTATAATACTCTACATTATGGCTAATATTCCTGCCTTTTACGGTCCTATGCCTAGATAAAGGAGGACTGTTTGGGGCAATTATTACTATACTTAGTAAAATAAAAGATAAAATTCTGGCAGCAGGGAAATGATAAACAAGTCGGGAAACCGGAAGCTTGACGCTTGAGGTATAAAAGGTTTTGTGTTTCCCTATGTGAGGAGCATAACGTAGTTCTCCATTGGCTTCTAGCATTGACCCGAGATATTGAAATCGTTTAGTTCTGGGCAGGTTACTGCCATTGCCAGAACTCAGCGATTTAAATATCTCGAGTCAATGCTATCTGCCAATGGAGAACGGCGTAATGAAATTATTTCACACATTAACGCAACCTGGATGAAGTGGCATTCCCCAACTGGTGTTCTTTGTGATCGACGTATCAGCGCACGTCCCAAATCTAAAATTTACTGCAATGTCGTCCGTCTGCCGCTCTCTATATATTTCTGAGTCTTGGCCGACTATAAAGGTCAATGAACGGCGTCTTGTGGTAATGGGGACGAAGATGTTGCATTGCACTAGTGGCGTGATACGTTTTGGTGTGGTCACGTAATTCACGCTAACGAGAATTCAACAACCAGTATTGGTCAGAACATTGAAAGCAATGGTAAGCAACCAAAAAGCCGGCGAAAACAATGGTGGCTTGATATGCTGGATGTGGATTTAAAGGTCTCAAGATTACATCCTGATCAGGCATTTGATAAAATGAAATGACGAAACTGATCACCACAGGCCGACCCCCCTTGTGAACTGATGGCTGAACAAAAAGAAAAAGATGTGAGGAGCGACGAGTGCACGACAGCTCCGTGTAATATAGCTAAAAATTCCATTGCCCTCTATTATCTAGAAAGCGATTTAAATAAATCATTTGATGGAAAGCTATGTGTTGATAATGGTCAACCTCATACGCCTCACACCCTTAGTTTAATATTATTAGCAAATGCCAACAATTTAACCAGCATCAAATATAAAAGAGGGCTAGGGAGAATTAGATCCTTCTTGAATGGAATTTTAATATTTCACTCGAATTTCAATTATTCTCGTTAATTATGACGTCAGCATCTTATTTGTATGGCTTAGGATGCTGTCAATTAGCACGAAATTGACAAGTTTGAACTTCTATATCTTTGACACTAATAGTTGGATTTTCATGGAACTTGGCATGTGTATGCACGAGACCGTCCTCTATGCCGGTGCAAAATTTGGTACACCTAGGATCAGCTTAAGGGGAGTTTTTTAGTCAATTTCTAAAAGTTGATAATATACTATTAGTAAATTTATTTGAGCAGATACCGGAATGGGACATCTCTCGAAGATTAGATTTCACATAAGTGTTTTACACAGAACCTTAAAAAGGGCTGCAGATAAATAGATTCTTCATAAATGCATTCACGCGAATGTCAATTATTCCGGGTAATTATGACGTCAGCATCTGATTTGCATGGCTTTGGAAGCAGTAAACTCGCGCGAAATTGCTAAGTTTGAACTGCTATAACTTTGGCGTTAATTGCCTGATTTCCATGAAATTCAGTACATATATACGAAATATTGTCCCCTATGCTGGTACAAAATTTGGAAGTCCTAGGATGAATTTAAGGGGGGCTTTTCAGTAAATTTTTAAAAGGTAGTAATATACTATTAGTAAGTTTATTTGAGCAGATATCGGAATGGGATATATTTTGAGGCCTAGATTTCATCTAGCTGCACCACCCTGATTTTTTCGGATTTTTAGGTTGGGTAGTTTCCGAAAATGAGTCCTGTCTCACTTCAAGTGCGTACATTTTGACTCCTTACTCACGCACTTTGCAATTTATGCCAAAACTAAGGTCAGTTTCGGAAAGTACAAATCGGGACCTTTCATTTGATACCCTACAAAACTATATCCGGTGAAAAAAATTTTTGAATCCCCCGTTTGCATGTATGGGGAGCCCCCTTTAAACTCCACCTAAATTTATGCCACTCGCTGTATGCGTGGGATTTCATAGCTCCCATCTGTCCATCAAATTTTGTTCGGATCGGTTTAGTCCTTTTGGAGAAAAGTGCGTGTGACAGACAGACAGACCGACAGACATTGAATCGATTTTAATAAGGTTTTGTTTTACACAAAACCTTAAAAAAGATAGTTCGTGTTAGTCCACTACGCTAAATCCTATCTAATCTCTCATGATGACAGGTTCAGTGACAAGAAGACCAAAAACTGTGTCGACGCTCAAGGATGTGGGTGAGTGTTCATGACGCATGTACGGTGTTAGGAAATGAACAAATTAGTCCAAGTCGGCTGGCTAAAAACTTCTCCAATTTGGAACCCCAAGCACTTAATATAGTGTCTACATTGCCATCTCTGAACATTTCGGTGGTACCGTTAAAGAAGTCGAGTGGTTTGACTGGCTGATGAAGATCGCTATTATCTCAGCTGATTACACGGCTCATTTTTTCACCGCATATCCACCACAAACAGGTCGACATGCTAAGAGCTAACTACTTGACACAAGGATTTGTAATGCGTATGTTGGTGACTATATCGTCATTGTGGATTATCTGGTAATTTCGACGAAAAGGTGGACAGCAACATGCCATGGGGGTAAAGTTTTGGGAACAAGTAAAGAGGATGTCATACGTACTGTCGATTTGGCCGATATTCATTTCCTCGTATTTATCAATATATCATTTATTAAATAGTTATCTCATCTTCCTATATTTAATAGTGGGAATTGAAAGGAACAAAAGCATTCTGTATGAGACCATTGCATCTCAACATCGGCCGTTGATTGGAGCGCAATAGTCTACCGTCAAATTAAAAGGTCACAATTTTGCGAAAAAAACGAAGAACTGACTACCTCATTTACGTGGCTGTTGCCATGAACGTCTAAGAAATACGGAATTAAGCTAAAAATGAGACCCACAAAACGACCTATGCAACCTTCGGGGTCATAAAGTTATCTAAGCGATTCATCAAACGAGATACTTGACTTTGGAATGAAAATATCCAAATGAAGGTCCATGAGGAGAAACGCCTCTCTCGTTAGTATCTCGTCAAGAGAATCCTTGTCAATTGGCAAATTTACAATAATACGAACCGTGATGTTATCCAAGCAGCCAGTTACAATAAACTGGATACTCGGGAGGGAAAGAGAGATCTACATCGATTTCCCAAAACTGAAATCAACAACATCCTATGTAGAGCACTCCTCGCTAACGAAAGTTTCTCGAAATCGATGAAGAGCATGTGGAGCGAAGATCTAAACTTCGCGAACTGTTCCAAAGTGATCTGTAGGATTTTGATGCGCTCATTGCTGGATGATCCAAAGCGGAAACCGGGCTACTCTCTGTAGACCAAGCTTTCGAGATGCTCTTTGATGCGCTCCACGAATCTTTTTGCGGCAGGGTGCATGCAGATACCCCTCTTATTGTCACATTTAAAGCGGGTCCCTTTCTTTGGGATCTTGGCGATCATTCTCTTCTTCCACTCTTTAGGAAAGGTCCAGGATTTCCAAGATTTCCGTACGAGTGGAAGCAGCAGATTTGCAGTAACTGCAGGTGCAGAGGTAATTAACTCTGCGGGAGACCGTCAAGCCCAGCGGTTTTACCCCGTTTGAGTGAATTGATGGCCGAAATGATTTCTCTTCTGCTTGGAGGAACAGTCCGTACCCGTATGTTACGGTGACCAGTCATTTCATCCACAATAGGAGGAGCCTCAGCGGATGTGATACGGTTGAGAGCCGTGGTGAAGTGTTCTTTCCACTTCTTCAGCTGTTCATTATCATGGATGAGAAGTTGACCGTTAATGTCCTACACAGGACCATCGAAAGATTTGCGACCACCTGCAAACTCTTTCCTGATGCGGTATACAGTGCTGAAATCTATGTTACCTACGCCATCTTCCGCTTCCTTGATCAGCATAATAGCAAATTCTCTCTTGTCACGGCGTACATTATGCTGAACTTCTCGTGTTTCGCTCGGTATCGGAATTCGGGCGCGTCAGGCCCGCCATCATTGGCATGATTCCGTAGCCAGCCTTATCTTATGGCGCCCCTTCGGGACGTGATCGACGACCTGTGTAACACCTGAGAAAAGGGAATATTTAATGGCAACCCAATCATCATCAACGGCGCAACAACCGGTATCCGCTCTAGGCCTGCTTTAGTAAGGAACTCCAGATATCCCGGTTTTGCGGCGCGGTCCACCAATTTGATATCCCTAAAAGCTGCCCGCTGTCCTGGCCTACACCATCGTTCTATCTCAGGCAGGGTCTGCCTCGTCTTATTTTTCTACCATAGATATTGCCACCATATTGGGTAGGGCTGACAACCCTACACGGAAAATAACTTGTTACGAAGCCACAACAGGAGCCTCGGACTAGACGGATTACACAACGACGAACCCGGCAACGACAACAGAATAACGATTTGCGCATTTTCGCATGGAACGTGCTCTCCCTGTACAGAGATGAAGCTGATGAGCAGCTAGCCGATACCCTGTTCCAATATAGGGCTGATATAAAAGCGTTACAAGAGATGCGTTGGACAGGGACGGGTTTCGTGGAGAAGAGCCGCTATACCATATATTATAGTGGCCAACCAGTAAACCATTTGTTCGGAGTAGGTTTTTTAATCAGCCAAAAAATGAAACCTGCTGTTATGGGCTTTGAAAACATAAGCGAATGGCTATGCATGCAGATATGATATCAAAATCATACTTGGGGATTTTAAGAGCCAAGTAGGGAAGGAGCCCGTATTCAGGCTATACGTTGGCTCCAATAGCTTACATTAGATTATTCAATTAGCAGGGCCACACGAAATGGTTGTTGCAAGTACCTGGTTTGCGCGGAAAGCGGTCCACAAACATACGTGGGCCTCTCCAGATGGGACCACTTTCAAGCAAATTGACCACGTGTTGATCAAACGCGCCACCTCTCAGCCTTGATAAATGTCAGAAAATATAGGGCGGCCAATATAGACTCGGATCACTATCTCGTTGGCTTGGTGCTCCGAGCTCGAATAACAATACCACCTAGAATCCTCTCTGACAATCAGGTTGGAGTTAACACTGAAGCCATCCACAATACAACCCTCCGCGACACCTATAAGAGGGAAATGGATGCCGCAATAACCGCAGTCAACAGAGGACCTAGAGATGAAGCATCGGAAAATGACCTTCACAACCACCTGAAGAACGTTATCATTGATACGGCCACAAACATACTTGGCCCCAGCCGCAAGAAAAGTCGGAACGGTTGGTTTGACGATGAATGCACGCTAACAACAAAATGCCGCATACCGAGTAATGTTGCATTCTCAAAGAACGCGGGCACGCGCAGAGACTTACTACGAACTCCGTCGACCGGAGAAGCGACTTCACAGACGGAAAAAGGAAGTCTGTGAACTAAAAAAGTACAGGGAGCAACCACCCCAGGCGCGGAAGTTTTACCAACAAGTCAGCAGGATGAGGCCTTATACACCTCGATGTTCATCCTGCCGAGACAAAGAGGGAAATCTGATTTCCGACAGAATGGGCATATTGGAGCGATAGGTTGAGTACTTTGATGAGCTACTGAACAACCAGAATATCGGCAAGTTGGAGATCCCGCCAACTAAAAACGACGGACAAATACTGTTACCGCCAAGTTTAGGAGAAACAGTCCGCGCAATTCATAGGCTAAGAAAATCATAAGTCGCCAGGAGCCGATGGAATTACGGCCGAATTGGTGAAATATGGAGGCGACCAGTTACACCAAGTGGTTCATCAGCTTGTGCTCAAGGTATGGGACAGCGAATCAATGCCTGACGATTGGCAACGAGGCATTATCTGTCTCATACATATGGGCTGGGCCAAATATGTTTGTGGCCATATCAATGATAACGTTCTTCAGGTGATTGTGAAGATCATTTGTTGATGCTTCATCTCCAGGATCTTTGTTGACTGCGGTTACTGTATCATCCATTTCTCTTTTATAGGTGTTGCGGAGGGCTGTGTTGTGGATGGCTTCAGTCCCATCTGGAGAGGCCTACGTTTGTTTGTGGACTGCTTTCTGCGCGAACCAGGTCAACAACCATTTCGTGTGACACTGCTAATTTCGTGTGACACTGCTAGTTGAATAATCCGCAGTTCATTATCATTTGTGTTTTGATGAAAGCTACGGGAGCCAACGTATCACCTGAATACGGGTTTCCTCCCTGATTAGCTAGCTGATTCCCAAGTATGATTTTGATATCATATTTGGGACAGGCTTCGAGGGTTCTAAATTTGCCTCGCAAGGCAAAGTTCATAGCTGTTCGCTTATGTTTTCAAAGCTGATAACAGCAGGTTTTATTTTACTGGATGTCCACTATAATATATGGTATAGTGACTCTTCTCCAGGCTTAGAAGCTCAATCTCTGTACAGGGAGCGCACGTTCCATTAGGAAACGCGCAAATCATTATTCCGGTGTCGTTGCCCGGCTCGTCGTTGTATTATTAGTTCAGTTCTTGGCTCCTCTTGTGGATTCGTAACAAGGTGTTTTCCGTGTAGGGTTGTCAGCCCAAAACCCCCTCCCCCGCATCTGGAAGAACAGCTGCTACAGTTTGTCCCGTTTTTGGGCGGGTACAGTTTGTCTCGTTTTTAGGCGCGGGAGATCGCGGGATCCTTCTTCGTCTGCAGCTTTTCGTTAAGAAAGAGCTCCCAGCGGTCACCACGTGGAGGTGGAGATAGAGTTTGGGAGTACCAATGCTCATCGATATTTTCAGGCGAGTAACTCAGTATACTTGCCGTTCAGCCACCAGGTTAAGCGCTCCTCGCGGTAACCGTCAAAAGCTACCCGATGCCGGGTTTACCTCTCCTACCACTTGGCATTTCAGAGTATAAAAGCTCATTGCCGCAAGAGGGAGAGGAGTTCTCTCCAAAGTCCGACCATCTTACTTCGCTTAGGCTGAGAATGCCCAGCTTATATCACTGTAATTTCCGCCCAAGTTGGAGAAGTTGAGCATTCTGTGGATCCTCGCTACCTTTGTTGAGGAGTATGTGCATATTCCAGAAACCAATCATCGCTCGTTTTCGATAGTCAAAGGTCTTTGACGTGAGGTCAGTCCCCATACGGGGCGCTGTTGTTATTTCCGTAGCAGTAAAGTTTCAACATTTGCAGGTTGCTAGCCCACAGATTTAATCCCTTTTAGTCGCCTCGTACAGCAAGCAGGGAAGGGTTTGGGTGTGTACCCACCATTTTCGTAAGAAAAAACTCATAGGGCAAAAGCGAAATACCGAAGCTCCACTGAAGTGTCTTGTCGACACGCGCTTGCATGTCTCTGTGCTAACCAGGTTCGGGAATATGTGGGAGGGGTTCCTTTTGCATACTTCAGTTCCTCACGTGTCATTTAACAAACTTTCATGTGTTCTTCGACCGATGCGTGAAAAGCATTAAGGGGAATATCGTGGTAACCTAGTGGAAAACACACGCGAAGCAATAACCGGAATTAAAAAGAAATACTGGCTCGACTGCGCCCGTGGAGTTGTGAAACTCCAGAGTATAAGCTTAGCAGCATGTTCAGCGCATGCATGAGATTCATCCGTAGACACCAATTAATTCCCTAATGGCATCATAAGAAATTCTATTTTTATCACTCAATCTCATTCCCAAGATTGCATGGGCTGATGACAGTTTTGGAATGGAACCCAAATATCGGCTCACATATCTTACTTGTTACATATGTTCAAATTCGCTTCGTGTGAAAGTTATCAAAATAGTGAGGAAATATAAAATGCTATCGGAATTCATCCTTGAATAAATGAGGAACGTTTTCGCTTTAACCCATACTTGCATGACTGTGTCGGATATTATTTGTTCTTTCGGTGGACTTTATTGATTTTATATTTATTTTTAGAAATCACAAACCCTCATAAATTCGTTAGCGAACCTGTCAGGGTTTCGTAATGCATACGGGCAATGACATTAAAGAGCTTTCGCAAATAATCTTAACAAATCTCATGAATTGGAGCGAGAGTCTGTCATAAATGCTATTGAAGGAACACTAAAAACCCTTCAAATAAATAATAAATAATACACTTTCCCTTTATTGGACCATCGTTTGTTGATTAAAGAAAGTGGTCTAAAATTGTTTCGCGTACGTATTATTATGTAATATTTTCTGAAACCTGCAGGAGGAATAGGGTCATAATAATATAAATTCGGATATTGGTACCTAGTTACTGGTTACTGGTGAGAATACAGGACCATCAATACAAAACCCTGCTTGTCAAACATTTACATATAACGTTAAAGCATTCATGGCAAAGAAAAGCATAGAAATCTATAAATACAAAGTCATTCGAAGAGAGCAGTTTGGGTTCGTAGCTGGTGGCATAAAGAAGTATTTGGTACCAAATTTCTAAGTCCACCACCCAATATACTATATGATCCATAAATGCCCAATTCGTTTATGGAGTGTAGAAAGTTCAGATAGTAGATATGCATGTACCATCTTAAAAAGTTTTCGGTATTGATTACTGACATTTCCTCTACATTTCACCATCATAGCTCATAACTACCGCTGAATCCTGCCTGAGAGTCGTATTCACTACAACCACTTCCTTCTCCTTAGCTTACACACAATTACGGTATCACACCGCGGGGTAATATCAACTTTAAACTGCAGCTGGTATTGCTATTCATTATCTTCGCTGGAAGAGGTTAGATATTACATACATTTTAACGATTTTGTTGACTGGACAGCACTGACCCTTTCCAAGGGCTCCCCACCAAACTATCAAAGACGTAGGATGGCGGCCTCGTTGAACCCCTGGGACTCCATGCTTTACGTTATATGATGGCCGAGCGTATATCTGGTCGTTTTATTATTGTATTTTTGTTGAATCGTATTCGTATATGTGACTTGATTGTGTACGCATATGGTTGCCATTTAGCTCTTGGTGGGGTACAGTGCGTTAACCACACCTACGCGTCTTTGTTCGCAATTAAGTAAAATGCCATTCAGCTCCCTTCACGACTTCCCGAGATACCCGCACTCCACTTTTACTGTTCTGCACCAAGTGCTCTTGGGGCGACCCACTCGCCATCTTGGAGAGTGGATTCCACTGCATGCCGTAGCCCTCAATGCAATGGTCGCCCCTCTTTAATGTATGACTTATCTACTGCCACTTCCGCCTTCCGAACATACTGCGTCGCAGGCATGTGCGCCGACCAAGTTCTTCGTTTGAAATACTTTCAGACCAGCATACTCAAATGATACGACGCAGACAGATATTAACGAAGACTTGGAGCTGTCGAGTGACAGGGGAGTCCACTTTCCATATGATACTCTCATATAACAACACAGAAAGAACACTAGTACAGAACAGTCTCAATTTGATCTTGGTGTTGAGATAACTGCATTTCCAGATTTTAGACAGGACAACAGGATCTAGTTCTGCTAATGAGTCAAGCAACATCCAGTATGGTGCCACCGTCCGCAGAAACCACGCTTGCTAGATATATAAATTGATCAATGCCTTCGATACTCTGCCCCTTGCTGCAGATAGGGAGAGTGCGATGACACGATTGACTATTATTTATCTTGAGTCCAACTCCTAGCCAAGGTCCATGACCCGGTGAGAGAGCGAACAAATTCTCTCTTCTTACGGCGCACACTACGCTGAATTTCTCGGAGTTTCGCTCGGTATTGGGGTTTGAGTGCGTTACGTTCTTCGTCGCTTGTAGCGGTCAATAGAGCCTTCAAACCCTGCCATTCATCGATTCGCTTCTACGAGCATTTTTTTATGCAACCTAATGCCCATTCATATTCTCGGGCGGGTTGCTCAATATATTTGCGGACCGATTAGCATGACAGTTCCCCGACTGTCCAGCGACAGTTGGATTGTACAAGCGGTTAACGTTGCACTTAGAGGTCACAGCTATCCAACCCTGCGAGAAGTAACGGTCAGTACGCAATCGAACGAAAACGCTCATCAGATGTTGATCCCTTTCGAGGCCGATGTCAGCGCCTATTTTGTCACGAACTTTCAATAGGTATTCTACTGCTGATTGCAAAGTGGTCGATTTGATTGTTCCTGCGGTGTTAGTCAGTTAAAACCCAGCTGATCTTATGACAGGTTCTGTGCTCGAATAATGGACCGCCAACGACCAGGCCGTGGAAGTTTCAGAAATTCACGATCCTGTCTTCATTGTTGATCGCATGTCCGAATAATGTGTTGTCAAAATCCACCTTGGCATTTAGATCACCCATCATGATAACAATGTCACCTTTAGGAAGTTTCCTCTAAACTGCGTATAATTGCCCGTATCTTTCTACTGTATGGGAAGTCTCCGTTGGTGCATAACGTTGTACAATTGTAATGATTCTTAACTTAAAGAGAAGTCTTATAAGTCTGTCAGAAACCGAATCCCAGGTCAAGAGAGCACGCCCTGCCTCGATAACACCGGGTTCTCGTCTGCTGCCACTTGGCTTTCTAGGGAACAAAAACACATTGCCGCAAGATTACTACCATCTCATTTGGGCTCAGAATGTCTAATTTATCTTGTTGGAGAAAAAGAGCATTCCGAGAACCCTCGCTACCGTTGCCAAAGAGCGTGCGCACATTCCAAGAATCACTCATTGTCCTTTTTTGACAGCCAAAGGTCGTAGCCGAGGTCGAGACGTTTTTGATGTTTTGGTAGCAATAAAATTTTAAAATTTACAGGTTGCCAGCCTTTAAATTTCTAAATCTTTGTATTCGCTTTTTACGACATGCAGGGAAAACTTTGACTGTATTTTTAAGTCCCAACTCCTAAGGCGCAAAGATACATCGTGGTTTTGAGTTCGTCGATAGTTTCTGAGAATCTATTACTCTGCGTCACTTCTCTATGTTTGATCCAGTATCAGACCTTTCATTTGGGACTCCTCATGACCATATATGGGGAGCCCTCTGTAAATTGGCAATATATTATTATTAAGTTTATTCGAAAAGATGTCACAATGTTGTTGAAATTTTTGGGATGGGTAGTTTCCGGTCCACAAACATACGTGGGCCTCTCCAGACGGGACCACTTTCAACCAAATTGACCACGTGTTGATCGAACGCCGCCACCTCTCAGCTTTGATGAATGTCAGAACATACAGGGGGGACAATATAGACTCGGATCAGTATCTCGTTGGCATGGTGCTATGTGCTCGAATAACAATACCACCTAGAATCCCCTCTGACAATCAGGTGAGAGTGAACATAGAAGCCATCCACAACACAGTCCTCCGCGACAGCTATAAGAGGGAAATGGATGCCGCAATAACCGCAGTCAACAGAGGACCTGGAGATGAAGCATCAACACATGATCTTCACAATCACTTGAAGAACGTTCTCATTGATACGGCCACAAACAGACTTGTCCCCAGCCGCAAAAGGAGTCGGAACGGCTGGTTTGATGATGAATGTAAGCTAGCAACGGAACGGAAGAATGCCGCATACCGAGTAATGTTGCATTCTCAATGAACGCGGGCACGCGCAGAGACTTATCACGAACTCCGTTGACCGGAGAAGCAACTTCACAGACGGAAAAAGGAAGCCTTGGAGAACCAACAAGTCTGTGAACTGCAAAAGTACAGGGAACAACCGCACCAGGTGCGGAAGTTTTACCAACAAGTCAGCAGAATGAAAGTTTATACACCTCGATGCTCATGCTACCGAGACAAAGAGGGAAATCTGATTTCCGACAGAATGGGCATATTGGAGCGATGGGTTGAGTACTTTGATGAACTACTGAACAACCAGAGCATCGGCGAGTTGGAAGTCCCGCCAACTGAAGACGACGGACAAATACTGCCACCACCAAGTTTAGGAGAAACAGTCCGTGAAATTCATCGGCTAAAAAATCATAAGTCGCCAGGAGCCGATGGAATTACAGCCGAATTGGTTAAATATGGAGGCAACCACTTACACCAAGTTGTTCATCAACTTATGCTCAAGGTATGGAACGCCTGACGATTGGCAACGAGGCATTATTTGTCTCATACATAAAAGGGAGATATTACACAGTGCAGCAATTATAGAGGTACCACGTTGCTGAGTCTCATCTATAAGATATTCCTCTATCTTGCTAGGCCCGATAGTCCTATACGCTCAGAACATCATTGGCTCATACCAAAGAGGCTTCACGCCAGGCAAATCAACAACAGATCAAATTTTCTCTCTGCGGTAAGCGATGGAAAAACTGTTGGAATATGGACAACAGTTGCACCATCTATTCATCGACTTTAGAGCCGCCTATGATAGCATAGCCAGGGTAAAACTGTACACGGCCATGAGAGAATTCGGTATCCCGACGAAACTAATAAGATTAACTAGGCTGACTCTGACCAATTTGCGAGGCCAGATAAAAGCAGCAGGGCCACTCTCAAGACCATTCGACATCAACAACGGTCTACGACAAGGGGATGCCCTATCATGCGTCTTCTTTAACCTGGCCCTCGAGAAAGTGATTCGTGCTGCTGATGTAAATGCAAGAGGTACGATCCTCTTCAAGTCCACCCAACTACTGGCCTATGCTGACGATATCGACATCATGGCAAGAACCACAAGAGACGTACAAACTGCCTTCATCCAGATCGAGCAGGCGGTGATTGGCGCGAGATCTTGAGCTGCACATCAATGAAGGCAAGACAAAATATATGATGGCAACGTCAGCACCGAAGACGAATCAATCAACAACATCAAGCCGCACTGGTCAAACACGAAGAACAAGGATAGGGGAATACAACTTTTAGATCGTAGACAATTTCTCCTATCTAGGGTCGAAAATCACAACCGATAACAACTACGATGATGAAATCCGCGCACGGTTGTTGTTAGCCAACAGAGCCTATTTCAGCTTACAAAAACTGTTCCGCTCAAAACGTCTCACCATAGGGTCAAAGCTCTTACTGTACAAGACTATGATCTTGCCAATCCTCATGTATTCCTCGGAAACTTGGGTTGGTAGTAAGAAAAATTGCGAACTTTTGGCTGCGTTCGAGAGAAGAATCATCCGAAAAATTTTTGGTCCCCTACATGAGGATGGACGCTTCCGTAACCTACACAATGACGAAATCTATGAGCGATACCATGACCGTCCGGTTGTGGATAAAATCCGACTCAATAGGTTACGGTGGGCGGGTCACTTAATCCGTATGGATGAGGATGATCCAGCCCGGAAATTCTATAAGGGCAATACCTATGGTAGAAAAAGAAGACGAGGCACACCCTGCCTAAGATGGAGCGATGGCGTAGGTCAGGACGCCGGACAGCTTTTAGGGATATCGAATTGGTGGACCTCGGCGCAAAATCGGGATGTCTGGAGTTTCTTATTAAGGCAGACCTAGACCGGATACCGGTTGTTGCGCCGTTGATGATGATGATGATAACTTTGATATTAATAACTAGATTTCCACGAAACTTTGCGGTACTATGCGCGATGCTATCTTCTATGCTATCACACGACTTTTATGCCGAACTTATGGAAAGGATTTTTGGGATGTGTAGTTTCCGAAAAGGAGGCCTCTGTCACTTTAAGTTTGCAAATTTTGAGTCCTTACTCGTGCATTTTGCAATTGGAACCTTTCATTCGATATTCCACGAGGATACATTAGGTGCAAACAAATTTCACTTCCCCCTTTTGTATGCATGGGGAGCAGCCCTTTTAAACTTCACGCAAATTTATGCCACTCATTGTATGCTTGCAATCGTATAATCTCCATATGTCTACCAAATTTCGCTTGAATCGATACAGGCATTTTGGTGAAAAGTGCGTGTCACAGACAGACAGGCATAGAGTGAACCGATTTTCATATGGCTTTGATTAACATAAAACTTTAAAAATGATCAGATATAATTTAAGTTTCAAAGTACGTCAATATGTGATTTGATGTCGGGATGGGAATTAGGAGTCTGAAAGATAATGGAGGTGCTATAGGATCCTAAATAGGATGAAAAGAAAAATGCTTCGTATGGACAAGTTAATCTTCTCGTTGGCTCGCCATAGGACAAAGGCGAAAGAAATGATGGACATTGCCATTGTCGTTTACTCCTTTGTCGAGTGCTTTACTTTTCTACTTCTATTTGATTTGAATAGCACAGTGCATCACTTCATCCTATGCAAATGATATGTAAGTTTGTAGCGCTATCATATTTGGTTCATGAGAGCGTTAAGTTCCTTTTATGTACTGTGGCCATAAGACACCACCTCAGATAGTTCATTGCTGCTTTATTTCCACTTTTTCAAAGTTACGATTGAATTAATCAATTTCCTTTCAGGCTGGTCATCTCATTCGCAATTTAAAATCCATTGCATTTCCAATCAGATCTGCGAATGCAATCCAAAAGTCCATCTCGCCAAATGGAAATTTAAATCACTCCGTTGTGGCCTTAGATTCTACTGCGTTGTCAGGATAGTTGTAAAGTATCTAAGTATCTATGTGCTTGGAAAGGTACGCTGCAATACACACACTTTACCACGTTTGTCGAGTAATAATGCCAATGTCGTAAATTTCCAACATGTGTCCGCTGACAAACATTGCACGAATATAGACAACAGAACAATGGACAACCCCTTCTTTTACAAAAGTATATGTCAACCATGGAACTGGTAAAGCGTCGAGCACTCCAGCATATCTTTCCGGGTATGTACAATTTTACGATACGATATTCAACAACCGTATCCTGTTATGGGTTCAAGCTTTATCCTTGAAACTAATGAAGCTCATGCTAGATGACGGCTTTGTGGGGGAGGCGACGAGGGATGTGGATGACAGTAAGTCTACAAATATAGTCCGCGGGGAGTTCAGTTCATGTGTTGATGCCGTTCATGCCAGCGGAATTTTTTGTCAGATCCCGAGCCCATTAAATAAGCCAATAAATAGGACATCTGTGCCATGTATTCGTACTTATGTGAGTTACTTGATTTAAAAAGGATTTGCATAGATGGAGGTGGTGAAAGGTGAAATCTTTACAATGTTTAGCTTATTCAATGCTTTTCGGACAAGAATACAAATGGGATTTGCTTTGAAGCATTTTCTTACACCGAAACAGGTCTCTGTTCGAAGGAACGCTTGAATTTTAAATCACATAAGACGAACACCTTATAAATAATACATAAGTTCCCATGCTCCGCTATGAAATCATTTCTCGTAGTCAGGACGTCGCCATCGACACTTATCTTTTTCCGGGAAGAGATCAGTCTGAAAGCATTCCACAAAACATTTTCAAACAGGCCTTGCTCACATCATGTAGCTTCCCTTGGAAATTGATAACCCTAACTGTGGCATACTAACTAGGCGCCATCATTTGGATTCGACATTAGAGGCATTAGGAAATGATTGTGAAGGAAAGCTTCAGCACAGAGGCGCTGGTAGATCTTAATTTGTGCAGACATTCCTTCTACTTGAGGAAGCGATTAGCGCGTCTATAGTCAGCTTTATGTTCAACTTTGTTATGGAGGATGCTTATTGCTGCTGAGAAGTGAATTCCGGGGTAATTATGGAAATGTTGTTCATTCAATTTTTTCCTATAAGCGCTGGGTGGAGATTCCCTTATTTCCGAAAGATAACCTTCTGCGGCCTTGGGTGTTACAAGATGGAATGAGAAGATTTAATCTGCTGGATGCTTCCCTTGGTCGTTTTCAGTTCCTGGGAGGAAAGTCAGTTAAGGACGGCAGGGTGTGGGAAAACTGAAAGAAAAAGTAGAAAGAGGAAAAAGCAAAAGGACATCAATTCTTGTCATCCTGGTTTTTGTCTTAATTACATTGGTTGAAAATGGATATGGGTGGATAGATGGGTTTTATATGTTTGAGTTAGGGCACTATTCAATAAAGTGGTGTCCTTGGAACTACTGGTACTTGAAAGTTGTCGAGAGATAAGGGTTCATATTCGCGGAGTTCACATTCACGTACACTTTTTCTTTCGACTTTTACTTTGTATGGGAATTTTTTTCCACTTCTTTTGTTCGCGAAGAGCTGTACTTCGTATCATACCAAGAACGTTGTAAGTAATTAATTCAAACTAACGAAATGGGATGAACTTTTGGTTGGAAGCAACTCGGTATATGCATATAATGTCATGCGGCATTGGGAGGCCGTAAAAGGAGATGTGATGAATCTGAATGAATGGCTAATGGACCATTTGTTTAGTTCGTTTAAGTTGTCGCTCGGTGAAAAAATTCCGTGAACTCAATAAGTGCAATTGCGCGTTTTATAATCAAATACTCATTTCACCTTCGCATAATGCGGTTTGCCAGTTAGCAATCTATAATTGGTAGCATTCCGATAAGTTAAGGCTTCTATAACATCTTGTTGCCAGGGGTAACACTAAGATTTTCCTTTGACGAGACCACAACTTTGAGACCGTTGAAAATTTCTCGTCTCTGGGGTTGAAAATCACAACCGCTAACAGCTATGATGTTAGCATACGGTTGTTGGCAGCTAACAGAGCCTAGTTCAGCTTACAAAAACTGTTTCGTTCGAAACGTCTCACCATAGGGTCAAAGCTCTTACTGTACAAGACTATAATCTTGACAGTCCTCATGTATTCCTCGGAGACTTGTTCTTTTAGCAAAGAAAACTGTGAACTCTTGGTTGCGTTCGAGAGAAGAATCCTCCGAAGAAAAAAGGTCCCCCTACACGAGGATGGACGATACCGTAGCCTACATAACGACGAAATATATGAGCGATACCACGACCGTCTGGTTGTGGATAAAATCCGGCTGAACAGGTTGCGGTGGGCGGGTCACTTAATCCGTACGGATGAGGCTGATCCACCCCGGAAAGTCTATAAGGGCAATATGGCCATAATCTATGGTAGAAAAAGAAGACGAGGTAGACCCTGCCTGAAATGGAGCGATGGCGAAGTTTAGGACCCCAGACAGCTTTTAGGGATATCGAATTGGTGGGCCACGGCGCAAACCGGGATGTCTGGAGTTCCTTATTAAGGCAGGCCTAGACCGGATACCGGTTGTTGTGGCGTTGTTGATGATGAAGTTTTGTGAACTGTAATGCGGGGAGGTATGTTTGAACTCAAATTATGGTGGGACTGAGTAATTCGTCTATATTGTTTAGACGTAGACGATCTGAAGCGAAGACATTTAATTGACTGATTGCCCTCTTCTTCAGCCTTTGTCCATTTAGAAGCGGGGACGGGTCGTTTTTATCGATTGCGTTATTTTGGTCTATCAAAGGCTTGATCTGGAGACTTTGAAATCACCACCCAGAGTATCAAGGCACCGTTGTTTTGGCTGATCTTTTGGTCGTTTTCCATCGACTTCGATGTTCAGACCAATGTTGGCAAGTTAATTATTGTTACCGCGTGACCATACCATTGAAGACACCTTACTTACAATTTTTCCACGATTAATGCCAACGGAACATAATCTGCATAAATAACTGTATAGAGCACTGGACATTGGATACCCCTTGTGACAGTGTCCATGACAAGAACAAAGAGGAGTGGTGATTGCAAACATTATTATACTTCGGTGAAGGGTTTCCGGATTATCAATCCCATTGTCTGATCACCAGGGACCGTACGACGCCGAATAGGACTGGATTCCCTGACTTCATTTTGGATGCATCGTTGAAACAATAGTTTTACTATCAGTTCCCATTTTGTTAGTTGGACTAACTCTTCCTTTGATACGGTCAGTGTGAGTTGGCACCTGTTATGTTGGCAACAGTTTCCGTATACTGCTGAGTTCATAAGGTTTGGTTTTCCAGCAGCAAATTCCTCGAACATTGCATGCTTGGTTTTATTTAATGTAGTAATGAGAGGGAAGAAGATGTAATAGAACATTCAGAGTCAACAATTTGACCTGACGCAGTGCTATTAATGAGGATGGGCTTAGTAGATCCAGAATAAAAACTGTGATTGCTGTTGCATTTTTTGGATTCCTTCTTCATTTCTTAGTTCTCAGTTACACGATTTGGTATTCAGCATTATGCCAAGATACTTTGCACTAATCGACGAATCGAAGAAGGCTAAAGTAGATATTTTGGTTTTATGGCGAATTTTGGATTGACAGCTCACAATCTATGAGTATATCCTATCTAACTTGGACTTCCCCAATTCCAATGGTTTCTTTAAATATTTTAAGGAAGCAACGCTGTCAGAATTTATGATTTTAGCAGATATTTACGACTCCTCTAGTCGCTTTTTTTCAAAGTAAGTTTATTGTCCATTTTGAAAGTAAAAGTAAATTTCCTGTTAAGCATTGTATGTGAACTTGGAACGGTGAACATCTCGGTTTCATACTTTTTGAATACTAGAGAATTAGTAGTAATGATGGCCTTCTCTTATAGCGTAGATTTTACCTTAATGACGCATCTCACTAGGTTGGTCCTCCTGACGCAGGTAGTGAGAGAATATAGTCATGCAGGTTGATGAGGGACCTAAACCTTCTCCTGTATCACTGTGTTGGTATTCCTGGAGGAGTATACTATTTGACTTTCAGCCGTTTTAAACTATACCAGTTATCAGTCTATCAGTTAATATTTCAGAAAATAGAGCGAGAACTGGGTCGGCAAGTAGAATGCTACCTAGATGTATAATTTTTTTCCAAAAACGTTGGGTTATACGTTGTATGTACTTCCTATGATCTTATGACTTCACAGTTTTTTGTTTTTTCAAGTATGGAAACTGATTGATGTAGACACTTCCAGTATCAGCTGTTTCTGCCCTAGATGAAATCGCCTCTTTTTAAGGGCTAGGTGCTAGCCTGAAATAGAATCACTTGTGGGCCACGAAAAATGGGAGTGACGAGACCTATGGTTGTCGGCTTGAAACATATGCGATTGGCCCCAGTTGTGAGCAAATTTTGAATTATGAGCCTCATTAGGGACGTGATCCTGACTGAGGAAACTGCAGAGTCAGAGAATAATATCTTCTACGAGGCTGGGAACGAACTCTTAAAGCCTTCCTCAAACAAATGTGGGGGTCTCCAGACAGGGCTGCTTTCAACCCAATTTACCACATGGGTCAATATAGAGTTGCATCGTTATCGTGTTGACATTTTGCTCCGGGCTCGAATAAAAACACAACTGCGAATCCCCATTCACAATCGGGTGAGAATAAATACTGAAGCCATCCGCAACAAAGCCCTCCGTAACACCTATAAGAACATCATCGGTCCATACCAAAGACGCTTCACTCCGTCACGGCAAATCAGTAACTAGGGCAAATAAAAGCAACAGGGTCATTTTCGACATCTTTCACCACCAATAACAGTCTAAAACGAAGGAATACCCTATCATTCATCCTACGTAACCTGGAACATGCATAATTTCGTTGTGGACATTAATGAAGGCAAGACGAAAACCATATTGCCAACGTTGAAACAAACACGAATGAGACACCAACGTTGAAATCGTTGATAAGCTAGGATGACGAAATCCGGTAATGGTTGTTGACAGTCAATATATTCTTTTTCCTTTTATAGAAACTATTCCACTCGAAACGTCTTACCGCCAAAGGTCTTACTACGGAGGACAATGATCTTGGTAATCCCTATCTATTCCCCGTAGACTTAGGTTCTTAGGGAGAAAAATTAAGAACCCTTAACCGCATTGAGAGAATAAAGTTGTGAGGAATTTTTGGTACTCTATCTCTATCTTATAGAACGATTTCCTCGGTGGATCAAATCCGGTTGTGGTGAACAGGCCACTTAATCCGTATGGGTGATAATGATCTATGATAGAAAAAGAAGACGGGAAACTGGGGGACTCTGCATCAGATGGAGGGATGGTGTAGGCTATGACGCCAGATAACTGTTGGGGATATCGAATTGGTGGATCTCGCTGTAATATCGGGATGTCTGGAGTTCCTTACTAAGAAAGGACTAGACCGTTGAGCTCTCTTGAACTGAAGAACTCTAGGTAATGGCTAATGGCTTTGATGACAAACTTGATACAGAAGCGTCTGGATTTCACAGCTTTATATGGTATGCCAATCACACCCGAGGTTTTACTGCCAGGAATACTAAAGCTGATATCCAGCACTTCGTCTTTGGCGACTGTCGGAATTGCCACCAGATTCTGAGGTCGTTGGAAGCCGTCAATTCCACTCTGTTTCTGAGGGAATAACTTCTGGATGGTTCTCAACGAGAGGGAAGAACACGTGATCTGCGAAGGTGGGCGGCTTCTGAATCGTCCCATTACGATTATAAAGTAACGCTCCACGGTTTCACGTCCGCCTCTGAACAGAGCTCTTTAAAACATTCCATCTTCATCATCATCATCAACGGCGCAACAACCGGTATCCGGTCTAGGCCTGCCTTAATAAGGAACTCCAGACATCCCGGTTTTGCGCCGAGGTCCACCAATTCGATATCCCTAAAAGCTGTCTGGCGTCCTGGCCCACGCCATCGCTCCATCTTAGGCAGGGTCTGCCTCGTCTTCTTTTCCTACCATAGATATTGCCCTTATAGACTTTCCGGGTGGGATCATCTTCATCCATACGGATTAAGTGACCCGCCCACCGTAACCTATTGAGCCGGATTTTATCCACAACCGGACGGTCATGGTATCGCTCATAGATTTCGTCATTGTGTAGGCTACGGAATCGTCCATCCTCATGTAGGGGGCCAAAAATTCTTCGGAGGATTCTTCTCTCGAACGCGGCCAAGAGTTCGCAATTTTTCTTGCTAAGAACCCAAGTTTCCGAGGAATACATTCCATCTTGCTCAGCAGAATGGTGAGCTTGGAATTTTAATGGATTTTCTTGTATGTAGTTATGCTTCACTTGCCCCTGATTCGCTCCTACTTACCGCCCGAGCCACTCGTCTTTCCCGGAGCCAAGTTTGAATGCACCATAGGCTTTTCTCAGACACCCAGAATAATCAATCTTTAAATTCCGCCAAATTGAATTGTTTCTACAATGCGGTATAGATTTATTCTCTGGGTGACAACTCATGTTGGGACAGCAGGTTTCGGCGTTTGCTTGGGACCACTTTCTTCGGCGTTCGTTTAAAGAATGTTTCTGATGACTTAGTGCGCATAAACTCGGACAGATCAACTATCTGCGCTTCAAGCTGTATGAAAGGCAGTACTTCCAGAAGAAGTTTTGGTTCGTTATTAGTCCTGGGATTATTCACTTCGCAGACTTTTCCAGTCTTCCTCTCCCACTTTTCGCATTAAAAGAAGTCTTGAAATTGATGACCTTCTCCTAAATATGTCCAGTTCATGGTTCTTCTTCTGCCAGTCCCTCATTCTTCGCTTTTGTTATTGTTGTTCTTGGTAATGTGAGCAATTCTAACATTAGACATCGAAGTGTCTAAGTTATCCACGATCTGGACCTACCCTCGAGGAGGTTCTATGGCTGGTAGCTGCTGACTCTCTCCTAGTCTGAGCCCTTGCACCGTACCATAATTCCTTCTTTTATCTCCTATTTATAAGGTTTTCTTTGTAAAGCATCTTGTATGGGTGACAGCGGACTTGGTTTTCCGCTTCAAATGCTATCAGGCCAGCTTATTCGGATGATAGGTCAGGCAGGTATTCCCGAAAGCTTAGAGTCTTCGAGTGACAGTGGTGGTAACTTTTCAGGGATTATTTTAGTTATTATCTTTGCGTCAGGTGACCCTCTAATTGCCACTCTTAAAATAATTGTCTCCATTTTCCACTTTCTGGGGAAGATCTCAGATTCCTAGGATTTCTGAACGAGTGAAAGCAGTGAAGCAGTGAAAACTAACTTTTCGACGAAACCGTTAACCCCAGCGGTTTACTCCGTTTGAATGCATTGATAGCCGAGATGATTCCTCTTCTGTTTGGAAGAGCAGTCCATATCCACATGTTACGGTAAGTGGCCATTTCATCTACAAGCGGCGGAACCTAACCAAATGTGATACGGTTAAAACCCTTGGCGAAGTATTCTTTCCACCTGTTCATCCCTTTGTGTTGCGGTATAAACTTTTGAACTCTTCTTGTCGCGACACACACTACGTTGAACTTTTCGGGATTTCGTCCGGTATGGGAGTTTGAGCCCTCTTACTGTCCGATCCCCCCGCCGGTCGAGTTCAATCTTCTTCGCAACATAATGCGCAATACCATTCCAGCTGCCAGCGCTCTTCAGCATCTCTCTGACAATGTTGCCTGGAGAGAGCTCACCTGTGTCTGCATAAAGCTGCTGACGAAAGCCGTCTCACCTTTCGCAAGAGAAAAGGATGTGTTCAGCGTCGTCCGCCAGTCAATTGCAGAACACACAATCAGGAGATCGCGCCTTCCCAATCATGTGCAGGTAAGACTGAAAACTTCCATGCCCACTTAGAAGTTGGGTAAGGAACTAATCAATCTCACCGTGCGTTTTGTGCAGCCATGGGTCTAATTTGTCGATGAGTCGCGCAGTCCATCTGCCCCTTGGCTAATTTTGCCAAGAATGTTGGCACTCGCCACTCGCAAAGCTCCTCGCCTCTGCATTTGAACGAGTCGTTTACGATCCACCTCCTTGTCAAGGGCATCAGCCATAACTCTGCACCATAGAGAAGAACCGACTGCGTTGCTAGTCTTCTAGTTGATATAGGGCCCCCGACATTCGCCATTAGCCGACTCAAGGGCGCGACTCCAGTTGCAGCCCTGTCCGCTGCTGCTTTGATTTGCTCGAAGAAGCTCATCTTCGAGTCGAGCATTAAACCAAGGTATTTAACCGGTGGTTTTGACTCTATAGTCAACTCCCCGATCGATATGGGACGCAGGGTCGCGATTCTTCTTCTGGTCACGATGGCTACTTCGGTTTTTTTCAGCGCAAACCATGAGCAGTCATCCATCCGCTTACCCGTCGCATCAATATGCCAAATCTGCTTTGCGCCTGTTCAACAGTGCGTCCGCCAACAAGTGCTGCAACGTCGTCTGCATAACTAACCAGGCGCGACTCTTCGGGCATATCGGGTGTCAGCAGACTATTGTAGGAAGCGTTCCAGAGGTCCGGCCTTAGGATGGATCTTTATGCTACTCCCGACGTGGTTTCCATCCTCATTTGGCCCTCTAGCGTCTCATAGAGCAGGGAGCGGTCTTTCAGATAATCCCTCAATATCCGCAAGAGATAGCTTGGCACGTGGAAGGAGTTTTCTAGTGTGCCTAGCATATCTGTCCATCTTACCGAATTGAATGCATTTCTGACATCAAGCATTATAAGGATCACTATCCGTCGGGATCGGCGGCTGTGTGCCTCGGCTCGGTTAACATCTATGATCTCCATAACATCATCCACTGCAGATTTCCTTGTTCTGAACCCGAACTGCCTTGCGGATAAGTCCCCGGGAGCATGAATCGCTTCAGCGAGTCTACCCTTGATGTACTTCTCGAGCACTTTTCCGGCAGTGTCAAGTATACACAGCGGTTGGTATGCAGACGGGAGCTCCGGGTCACCTTTAATTTTACTGACCAACGCGAGTCTGGCCACTTTGCAGCGACAAGGAAAAATGCCCTCCTTCAAGCAGGCATTGAATACGTGAAGCAACAATTCAGGCTGTTGGTGGAACACCAGTTTGTAAACTTCCGTCGGGATGCCATCAGGACCTGGCGCCTTCCTGTTTTTCATAGTGACAACCGCTTCTTCGAGCTCTCATTGTGCGCTTTCCGCGCTATTTACATCAACCCGTACAGGGTATTTGGGGAACAATGCCCGTATAATGCGGTCCATCTGGTCGGTGCTTAGTATGCAGGGTTTCCGCAGAGCCCCGATTTTCCGAGTGACAAGCTTATAGCCAAGTCCCACGGGTCGTCATTCACCTATTTAACAAGGTTCTGCCAGCCGCGAGTTTTGCTTTTATTTATAGCGCTGCGGAGTCTCCTTTTTGCTGATCTATATTGTGCCTTTATGGCAAATGCCTCCTCCTTGGCGTGCAAACGTTGTGAAAAACGGCGGAGCTTATGACACTCCTTCCGTAGGTCGACAATTTCTGATGTCCACTAGTACATTGAAGGCTTGTCGCGTCTGGGGCTCCTCCGGGGCATGGAAGCCTCACACTTCGTTGTTATCAGGTTCATCACTGAATTTACGACGGTGTCAGTTGCGACACTACCACCCCCCAGAGTGTCCCCCAACGCGGCCCTACTTGCTCCAAGAGCTTCGACGAACTTCCCGAGGTTCGCCCTCGCGACATTCCACACGCAGGGGGAGCGTCGCGTTGGTGCTCGCTGGCAAGTAGTGTCAAGCACTTCGAAGGCGATGTACTGATGATTACTTGCCAAGAAGTCTTCTAGGACTCGCCACCCGTCCAGCGATGATGCAGATGATCCAGAGATTCCGACGCAAAAGTGATATCAGGAATGCCTCCTTCGCAGCCTGGGAGCTGAAACGTTGGCGTGGATCCGCTGTTTAAAACTACGAGCCCGGTTCTCGTCGCCATTTCCAGAATCCGCTTCTCCCTGGAGTCTGACTGAGGCATGCCCCATTCAAGAGCCCTGGCATTAAAATTACTGCCAACCAGGATTCGTCCCTCCGTGCTCGAAACGGCGTCCTCCAGAGCATCAAGTCGACGCCGAAAGTCCGGCGGCGGCGGAGTCAGTTGTTTCTTTTTTCCTTTTTCGCCTTCTTTTTTGGGCCCTGGAAACTACTTCGATAAAGTCTGCTTCGGACACGTCGTCCTCTTTATTTGGGCGCCCCGGTGTCATATCGGGTAAGTCAGCGCTCGCCGCCTTTTTCGCTGATCGTTGCGGTGAACGAAGCATTTTTGTGCTCCGCCAAAACGCACTCAGCTCTTCCTCCTTCTTTGTTGTTTCGTCGAGTTTTTTATAAGTTTATGTATATTCTCCATGAAAAAGTAACCAGCGCACCGTGTGCAAGGGAGCAGGCCGTAATAGTCAGGAACGGGTATAACCTCGGGGACACAGCCCCTACCCCAGTTTCCTGAGGCCTGAATTCATGGACGGATCAGCGCTCGCTCGGGGCAACGCGGTCTACTAACACTGGTTCAATGCACACTTCCCAACCAGGGACCTGAAGGGGCTGGCTTCTGATATACGTCCTAACTACCACCTTGGCAGAGCTACCCTTACATCACTCCGTCGACGCCAACAGAGAGTTGCCGACGGCTCCGGAGACACCCAGTGTATCCCGACGTGTACCGGTCATTTGCGGTTCGCTATTCACCGAGAAGTTTTCTCGAGGCTATTACCTGGGATGCAGATATGCTGCCAGCTAGGGGGTCAGAACTACTTACTCGGGCACCCCGGGACGTCATATCCCGTATCATAAGCGACCCGTTAAAAGTCGCTAACGACCCCTGAGGGCGGTACGCACATAGATAATCTGAAATTGAATATGAGGCCGCTTGCTTTCAATTCGTAGCATATGCATACATATCTACGAGCGAGTTCGCATGATTACGTGATAATGATTACGTAATAACAATCATAATCACGAGAGCTCGATTATGATTACAATCTTGAAATCATGAAATTCGTAATCATAATCAGGTAATTATGATTATAATTTTGCCAAATTCTGCATTTCAGAAACTAATGGTACATAGTCAAAGGTCTTCGGAACGAAATTAACTTCTATCTGAGGCATTGTTGGGGTTTCGGTAGCTGTAAAGTTTCGAAATTTGCAGGTTGCTAGCTCAGAAATTTTTATCCCTTTTAGTTGCCTCTTACGACAGACAGGGAAGATTTTCAGTGTATTCTTAAGCCCCAACTCATAGCGCCTTGCGCTAAACAACGTATGCATTCGAAGGATAGCCTTCCGCCCCCTATCAACCAGATAGAAAGCTTTTGCTGCTGTAAATATAATTCGAACGCCTAAAACCTCCTAACAATGTTTCGATATTTATGTTAAAATTTGACTAATGATCTGTTATTTCCGCGAACCGTTTATTTTTCGATTCCCATTTTACTAAATTTATACATGTTGCTGTTGTTAGAATTCGGTGTGGTCCGGCGAAAAATAATGCGAATCGCTTCCAGCAAGCTCCTGTATGTGTTGGCGCGACGTGCAACATTTCCAATCCACGACAAATCCACCTTCGTTTAACGAGCTCAAGAACACTGACCAACCCACGTTAGTTTCTGAAAAAGATACAACGATATAAATATATAAGCAAATATAACGAAAATAAAAGCAAAAGCCATGGTAAATCCTGAAAATCTCTTTCCACTCGCCCACACCCAACATGTGCTTGAGCCAGGCAGAATAAATATCCATCGGATGTGACAACAAAGCAAAAGGACAAGAAAATCGACAAAAAAGGTGAATCATCCACCACTTGATTTCTGCTTCAGACTTCACCTGACTGTGAAATCAAAGCTAAAATAGCATGACTTTGAATTGACAATATCTCACGGCTTTTCACGAGGATTCTATCTTCCTGGGAGGCTGGGGTGTGGAGTGAATCATTTCATACATGAAGTGGTATTATATGGTACAGGCGGCTGAATATATTTGAACCGATCCGTCCACATCCTCCAATGCTGTCACCAAATTTGTTCTATTTTTTATGGAATATTTTTGAAAAATCTTCGCCTGAAATTTTCAACTTCTTTCACTAAATTTCCCTCAATGAGGAAAGGTTCCTTTATCGAAATATTTTCCTTTCCACTGAGCTGGAATTAAAATGGCTCCCACCGAGACGGAAAGGGAGTTGGGGATAGGGGAAGCTGTACAAGGACCCAGGGGGATGTGATGTGAAAAATGGTCTGAAAGCAGAATCGTAGGGGAAAAATTGGTTGTTAGATGAATTGTAAATAATATGGCATGACCTGATCTTTTTTTTTCTCTCAATGTAGGGACAACAGCTCCTGAAAACAAACTTTTGCCTACATCTCCAACTTACATATATTCTGCATTGGTTCATTTATAATATATTCCTTTATGCGGTTGTTCATTGTGGTCGAGAATCTATTTTCTTATTCAAGGTCTATAATACAAAACTTTGATCATTCTTATACTATAAACCCTGAATTCTTAACGGAACCTTTAAGTTGTACGAGTATGTTTGCAAACTTTGAAACCAACAACTTTGGGATTTTTTTCATATTTATTTTGTTTGTTTTCTTATAACTTATTTATTCAAGGATACTAGGAAGACAAAGTAATATTGAAGTTTGCTTGAGCAATTAGCTCAACTATCCACAAACTCAGAACTCGTTGAGAGGTAAGTTTGGAACTATTATGTTGAAGTGCACATACATGTGTATGTTCCATATATGTGTATTATGGTTGGTTGCTATCATAGTTGGTAAGTGGACAATCTCTTTCAAAGATCCTGAACTTGCAATTTTTGTCTGCAGAGACGAAAGTAACTTGAAGACGAGGCACTTGGTGCATTGAAGCCATAATCTACTAATGATGTAGGCCCTGCACTCTACCGCACTTTCACCATACCCTGAACGAGCTCTGGAGCGCTATATCGAAAAGCATAAATTCCTGAGCTTCATATAGGTGTTGGTTTAATTATTAATCTGATTAAAGTATCTTATTATAGATGCTAATTGAAACGATAAATGTTGCAGAAAGATAAGGGATTCATATATTAAACCAATATACAAAATAATACATTTCTTAACAACTACGACTTTTTGTTTTGAAATTCAAATCTATTATCTTTTTCAAACTTTCCAAATGTCACAATGAGCAGGCAGGGTCTATTTCATACAATTATTCCGTACGAAATATTTCCGCCCTCTTTCCGGGCGTCCGTTATTGCTCCAGACAGTTGAATTAGCCTATGAAAGTTTACAGTGATTCCCCTCCCCTTATTAAAATCGGTTCAATGTCTGTCCAACTTGTTGTTCTTTTTTTGGGGGGGGGGGGGGGGGAAATCCATCATGGATACGCCTCTGGGAGCTAGGACACGCATGCCGGACTCTTACCGACTAAAACCTCCCATATTTTCTCCACACTATTACGGTATTGCTTCTCGGGGCTGTTCAGATCTTAGCTATTCACTCTAAACGAGCTGCTACCGCTTTGCGTGGCGTTAATTGAAGTAGCTTCCCTTCTATGTCTCCGCTGTACTTCTGCTTTTAGTTGCTGGTGGATCCGTTTTACCATTACAACTACCGCGTCCCATGTTGTATTTCATTGCACCATGCACCTTATCAGATTTTCCACCGTTAAACGGGTATTTAGCTCTGTTTCAAGCTTTCTCCTTGAGCTTTTAAATCTGGGGCAGGCGAAGAAAAGGTGTTCTGCATTTTCGGCTGTACCTTCACACGTAGGACAATCGGGCGATTCATCTAGACCGAACCTATAGAGGTAACTCCTGTATCCACCGTGTCCGATTAAGAACTGAGTCAGATCGTAACTCGTCTCACCGTGGTTCCGCATAGTCCACATGCTTATGTCTGGGATAAGCTTGTGTGTTCACCGTCCATTCTCCGCCTGGTCCCATACTGTTTGCCATGGAGTCAGTGACCGCAAACATTCACTTCGCTTGTTTAGGCTTGTTTCTTGACTTTCGTACAGACGACTTATCTCATCGGTTAGAATATCTACTGGGATCATCCCCGTAATCATAAGATGTTGTTCGGTAGGCGGAACAAATTCGGAGAGCGCTTAATCGAGATGTAACTTGAAGTTTTTCTCCTATTTTCGATTTTCTCCGATTTTTATCGCCGACGCCCATACTGGTGCCGTATATAAAAGTACAGAGCTGACGACTCGCGATAAAAGTAATCGTCCCCTGTGCTTCAGGCCGCGTACATTTGGAAGCATCCTTGCCAATGTTGCTTGGAGTCGAATATTACTCCCAGATGTTTCAGCGATGGCTGAGAGCTAAAAACATGCGCCCCGATGCAAATTTCAACAGTTTTCTGTTTCCGCCGCTTTGTAAAGAGCTCCGTCCATCTGTTTGTCTGTCTGTAACACGCACTTTCCTCAGAAACAGCTGCACCGATTGACGCGAAATTTGGTGAGAAGGTGGGAACTGTGAACGCCGAGACATGCAGTGAATGACATACTGAGAGATTTAGGGAAGGGGGGGGGGGGTCTCCATACATGTAAAAGGTGGTGTAACATTTTTTTTCACCGAATATAGTCATATGCGGTATCAAATGAAATGTCTCAATTAGCATTTAGCAAAACCGGTTTTAGTTTTGAAATTTGTTAGAAAGGCGGAGAGTGGGGGGGGGGGGGGGGGGGGTGGAAAGTGATGATTTTATTAACGAACCCATTCTCAGAGACTACCCAATCGAAAAATCTGAAAAAAAAATCATGAAGCCGCATCTATATGGTGCCCATATCGATATCCGTTCAAATTAAGTTAATAATAGTATATTACCAGATTTTTGGATAAATTGAGTAAAACCCTCCTTAAGTTTATTCCAGAGTTATAAAGGTTGGTAGTAGTGTAAAATATAATATGAAGCATATTTTCCTTAAGTTTGATCAAAATCATACTATTAGTAACAAAGTTACTAGTTGTTAGTTGAATTTACTACAACTAAATATCGATATCACAATAAAATGAGTTGTCAGACATGCTAAATGCATATCCATAACGGACTACGTACAATTGGGATAGTTCTACACTCAAATATAAACACAGAAGAAGCAAACAAAATCTTTCATACCTGAAGCGCCCAGCGGTTTCCGGAATTGTTATTTTATGTTCCTTTATTGAAATTGGGATAAAGAGATTTAGAATAAACAATGCAAGCTACCTTTAGAAAACGCAGTATAAAGTACTTAAGCTAAGATATGGCATTTGACCATCGATAGACACTAGTCAAAAATTTAGAAAGGCAAGGTTTGTATATAGCGCACTGAATTGTTTTTTAGAATAATTATTCTTTCCTCAGAGCTTCACTAATTTGTCATAACTGACACAGCGTATACTACCCGTTTCCTAGTGCTTACAAGCCGGCTATTCTTTCCGGCATTTATTAGTTATTGAAGGTAATACATACTTAGATGGAAGACAGTTGTAATGGTTTCGTGGCCCGTCGAGTTCAAATTCCCCTTAAGGGGCTTGTGGTCTAGTAACCTGCAAATTTCGAAACTTTACTTCAACTGAAACGTCAGCACCCCTCGGATAGGACCGACCTTACGCCGAAGACTATTTGCCATTAAAACGAGCCATGATTTGTTTTTGGAATATTTGCACACTCCTGGGCAACGGTACTGAGGGTCCTCAGAATGCTCGCTTTCTCCAATTTGAGCGGGAATTTCAACAATATAAGCTGGAGGTTTTGGGCCTAAGCAAATTAAGACATTGCGACTCTGAAAATCACTCCTTTTTCTCTTGTCACACTAATGGCAATTTGCTTTTGTGCTCTAAAAAGCCAAGTGGTAGTACTGGGTTATTTTTGACGTTACTGGGGGCCATGCATGAACGGATATAGTTGAGAAGGATGCGAGGAATTACGCGTAGTTCAGGAGAGCCCTACTAAAGGTGTTATTGCGATCGTAATGGGTGACCTTATGTGAAGATAAATATGATCTTGGAGACAGTAACGATAAATAACGATAATGGCGAGAGGTTTGTGAATTCCTGCCCTGTCATTGTTTGCACATTGTTCGAGAACAGAGCTTACCATAAGGTTCGTTGAGTTTGAATTGACCGACGCCGTGCGAGCAATCAAATTGATCACTTCGTGATCAGTAGAATTGGGAGTTCTTTCCTGCATGTTCGTAACAACAGAAGCATTCACATCGGCCTTGAAAATGATTATCATCTGAGGGTTCCTTAGCTTGACTGGCGTGTTGCATCCGCCACTTGTCGCAGGAGAGTTTTGCCGAGGTAGTTACGCCACGACAAAAGGGAATTTGCTATTTCGTTGATAAGGGAAGCGGTAACTCTTGCAGAACACCATGGTTTTAGAAGTGTATACAGAAAGAGCTTTTATGTGGTCGCAAACCTTTCGACGATCCTGTCAAGGACGGCCGACTCCTCATCCACGATGACGAACAACGAAGAGGTAGCAAGAACACTTCACAACCGTTCTTAGCCGTATCATCATTCGGTGAAACGTATGGAAGAACATTCCGAAAGCTTGATCGATAGAGAGCAGGCTTGTTTACGCTCCGGATTTCATAGGAAGTGTATCTGGCGTACTGTACGCAGGAGGGATATTCTGGAGAAACTCATGGCTATTATCAGAGCGACATATGATGTTGCAAAATGGCGTGTGCTCTCTCATCGTTCCCAAATGGCTCTGATTTTGGAAAGAGGAGCAAGTAGAGTTGGACTAAAGATAAACACCTACAATACCACTCACCATATTTGCTTTAATGAGTATTGTATCGAAGGGGCGATTAATTTTCATATTTATGAGGAGCGATTTCTGCTGATGGTTCTTCTCGACGCACTAACAGCGCTAGATCGCTGCCTTATCTAAAATTTGGAAATCCGGTTATTTCAACACCAAGATCAAGTTTTGTGGTGGTCTTTCTGTATTACTATATGGGATTTGGGTCTGCGACGTATGATCGAGGTACGCTTGTCTGATATTATTTCAAACGAGGAAGGTGCACAACACTGCGACCCGTATGGGATGTGATCGGAAGGCGGAAATAGCAGTGAATAGATTAGTCATAAAAAAGGGGCGACAATCGCAGTGCTGGGCTATGGCAAGATGGCCGATGGGTGAATCGCCTCAAGAGCACTTGGTGCAGAACAGTAGAGGAGAATCGTGGGGTTCTCGAGAAGTTCCACAGTATTAAATCTAGAAATTGAGTTGAGAAGGTTTCTACATTTCTTGCATTGAGAGGCGATCAACGAACTTCTGCCTGTCTTTCACCCGTTTGTTAATCACCCAGACTGTTCTTGGGATCGCGCGCTTTAGCCTGAGCTGCCTATTACCCCAAGGAAAAAAAACACTGTCCTGTTTTTGTTTGGTTCGTCCTAATTTTCTGAAGTTTAACCAATCTTGATTCTTATTGCTTTTACCTTTATAGAAGTGATCCATTTTATAGCGTTTGCCTCTAGTAATAGGATTGGCCTCTTCAAAGCACTCCAAAAATGTGCGATTCGGAGAACTGAATTAATCTTGGATCTCTAAAGGCGCCTAGGGGCCTGCACTTTTTGCAAGAAGTTCATTGAATTTAATACAATCCATTTTTCTGGGACTCGATTTATGCAATAGTCAGATTGCATTTTAACTATTGATGGTCTGACAGTGAGTATACTACCCGCCAGCCTCTAAACAACTACATTTAAAAAAATAAGAACTGAACTCATCAGACGCTGCCTCACATCTGCCCTGGGAGCAACGTGACCGAAAGTAGTAACAGGTGGAAAATGCTCTTTTTTAACAATAATATAATAATATTCAAGTTAAACCGCCAATGTTGTGAACCTAAACTAGGCTAAAGCTAGATTTTTGTTTGTTGTTTCTTAAGTCCACATCCCATATTCCAAACAATAACTACATATAACATCTCTGAAGTGCCATTAATCTGGTATTGTAGAAAGGCCGGAATTAAGACCTAGGAACAGAATTGTTTCAGCAGGGTTTTCTCTACTAATGTTAATATTAGAATGCAAGCTCTCGGTTTTGGAAGTCTTTCTAAAATATACTAACTCCTTAAACTATCCAGCATGACAGCTTTTGTTGAAACGAACCTATTACTCTTCCGCTATGGTGATATGAGGCAGCGTTGCAGTTTCATAAATCTTGCTGCCTGCAGAATGTCGTTGTGTAACCAGGTTTCCCTCTCACTCTCTCTTCATATACTCGATCCCCTTATGATTGCTTTTTCTGAAAATTTGCCGAATTTTCTGGTGTGGCATGTACTTATCCACCAAGGGTGGTCTTCTTGAAAAACGTTTTTCTGTTATCTATTTAGCACCTTCTCTGATTCACGCTGTAAGGTTCGGGCAAATTCTTCCTTCCGTCCGTGTTTCTTGTTTCGTTAAGAAACAGAAGCAGACATTACTACCCATTAGTTATTTCCCAAGTGTAAACGATATGTTCCATCCTGCATAGTTCGGTATTTACAATTGTAAACTCAACTGCTCAACTAATAATAATCGTTGGCGCAATAATCCATGTTGGATCAGGACCTTGAAGTGTGTTAGAGCACTTCATTCAAGACAGTAACGGTACACTAGGAGGCAATGTGGTCAGCATTACGCTCGCCCGAGATTATTACCCTGATTTGACTCAGGTACTCATTCACAGCTGAGTCGACTGGTATCTGAGGTCAAATCACGATACAAATTTCACTGCCACCAGTGAGATTTGAACCGCGACCTTCCGTATGACAGCCTTGCGCTCTAACTGCTCAACTGCTAGAACTGAAAGCGGCGATTTCTTGCTGAAGCCACTTTGAGGCAACCTCATCTGTGTACTCTAAAGCGAAAACCTTGATTATTAAAATTTGGCTTCGGTCTAGACGCCAACACTTTTTTGTCACAGACATGCCCGGAGAATGGTAAATTGACACTCTGATTAGAGGGCACTCCCAAGACAGCGGTCAGAAATAGGACTGTTGCTTCCGTATACGTTCTTTTCTTTCCTCTCAAAGTATTTATATTCCCATGGGAAGGAGTATCCCGCTCGTCCTTGCGGGAAGCGTGGAAATAGGTCATTGTGCGATGGGTTCGAAGTCTGTGACTTTTTCCAAGTTGAAGTGTCAAAAACCTTAGCTTCCATATTCATGTTTTAAACAATTTAGCGTAGAACTAAACTATTACAGATCACCCCAAAATGATAAGATAGTGTCAGAGGGCCGCTTGATTGTAAGTATTCTCTCAAGATAGCAATATTTTTTATGGATTCATATTTGCGGTTGTTGAGATATTGACTCAATCTTTTCTACATGTTGGTGACTTAAGTGGGAGTGGCCCCGCGTAGCTGGCTTGGGAGACATTCGTTGTTTAACTACGCGTATCTGTGTTCACAGCTCTGCGAGTTGTCTAATAATTGTTGAACTAGCAGCGTTAAACATGTTCCCGCTGTGCTGAAGAGCAGATGGTCGTCTTAACCATAGCTTTCGCATTAGCTGCTTTGAAACTACGGTACAGTCGAAACATCAGACGGCGGAGAAATTGGGACAGTTTGTCGTCACTGATGGGAATACTCTTCACTGCTGTTTCGTTTTTATACATTACCTCAGGCAAGGCCTATTCAGTTTAGGAGCTGAATTCAGGGAGCCTAAACTACCACTGCATTTTTCCTAACCATCTCCTCTTTTTCGTCTTAAGAATGTCTTGAGTGTAACGTGCGACTCCGCTCAACGTGTCCTCGCTCTGCAGCATGGCCACAATTACGGTGTCTGGGGACGCAAAACGCCTTTCCATCGAGAGGTGATGGCGATGGAAAGGCAGAAGAAAAAGGTGTGGCAGGCATCATCCATCACATCCTTGCAATAAATGCAGTCGGACGACCATGATTTCCTGATTGTGTGCAGGTGAGAATCGAAACTACCCATCTCCGCTAAGCAGCTAGGTTAGATAATAGTCAACCTCACCGTGCTTTCGATTGAATCACGGGCACAGGTCACAGGGATGTGCGGCCCATCTACCTTTCAATTCTCCTTCCCAAAATTGCTGAACCGTGTTCACCAGCAAGCGATGCCTGCTGGATAAGGGATTTCCGACATTGGCCATCAGCCAGCAAATCGCAACCATTTTAGCGAATCCGCTCCAAGAAGCTCATCTTCGTGTCTACGAGGTAATTCACCGCCGGTTTCGGCAAGACCCTGGTTTCATGCACTTGAATAGGCAGGAATCTGTGAACTCTTTCCTTGGGGAGCACAACGGCTTCGGTTTTCGCCAAAGCTAAGGACAATTCATGTTCATCACCATTTCCACTATGCGCTGCGCTTGCTCGACCGTGCGCGTGGCAATCAGTGCCGCAACATCACCCTGGGTATCCGACCAGATGCGATTCATCAGGGATCTCGAGTCGTAGAAGATTATGGTTCCAAAGGTTCGGACCAAGGATAGATCCCTCAGCTGGCCCCGATGTTACCTTCATTCTGCGCTATCCTTCACGGGTTTTGTAGAGTAGTTCACGGTCTTTTAAATAGTCCCTCAACATCCGCAATAAGTGGCCTGGAGTATGGAAGAGATTCATTTTTTGGCTCTTTATTGACGCCGTTGATTAGCTTTTGTCTGTTGATTTCGTGACGAAGTTCCTTTTCCCAAGCTTATACTCTGCGGATCCATGTAAGCGCCATCACTTCATTTTAGCCTCTTGCACGCTGAACAATCCGCCAAAGTTTGAGGTAGGCGTGCAATTTCAACCGCCCACCAGTACACAGGTAATTTCCCGGGATGCAGTTTCCGTTAGGGAGCCGATGCATTACAAGCTACGGTGATAATGCTCATTGTTGAATCAACTAGCAATTCAGTTGCAGTTCCCCCTTGAGGAAGCTTCGACTAGTTTGGTTGGTTTGCCCGATGCTTCAGGGCTGTTTGTCACTTCGAAGGAAATGCACTCATGATCACTGAGCGTGATATCTTCCAGCGCCTTCCATCGTTGGAGTCCTGACACTAAGGACACCGTCGAAAAAGTTATCTCAGGGATAGTCCCCCGTAACCAGGGTGTCGGAACGTTGGAGTGCTACAGGTATTTAGGACAATAAGCCCTGTCCTGGCGGCTACCTCCAAAATCCGTGTGCCTCGAGAATTAGGTTGAGCCATACCCCAGTCGAGGACTCTCGCATTATAGCTTCCTCCGACTAAATTCTTCCTTCCGTGTTTCTAATCTCACCCTCGAAGACAGCGAGTCTATTCCGAGAAGCTTACAACGATTCATTCGGTGTGAGGTAAACGCTGAAAAATGTCACTACCGCACAAAGAACCCAAAAGAAACCGTTTCCTCGATGATGGGCACGCATTTGAAAGTTAACCGTGGCCATCACCGGATCTAGCGGCATATCACGATGGTGAGCTCCTATCTCGGTACTGCTCGCTGAGAAGCACCAAGCCAGCTCTCCTTTCTTGCGCCATCTGCCCCATCAGGTTGTGGGCAGTTGCATTTTTATGCATGTTTGCTTGCAGGATGTGGATCAAGGTGCTTGACTTTTTGCTTTCAGTAATTCTTCGTTGAAGACCTGGGAACGCTCTGAACCGGAGGCATGAGTTACATCAGCGAAGGGCACAGTACTTTGCTGACTCACAAGTCTTCGCTTGTGCCCTGGTTTGCCACATTTGTATCACAAAGTGCTTCTGTCCTGCCCCTTACAAGCTCTTGCTATATGTCCGTATGCCAAGCACTTAAAAAGCGGGCAAATAATCCATCCGATCTTTATTATTCCGTGACAACCGTTAATTTTTATCTTCTGCAGTTGATAAATGTAATCCCTTTGTATCGCTTCCTCCACCTCCACTCCGCACTTTTTTGTGTAGTCTTTCTTCCTCTACCCTTGCCTTCCGGATGAGGTCAATATTCTCCGGTAGAATAACTTGAATTTCCGTCTGATCCTCTTGGACCTCGCAGCAGACTGCGCTTTAAACTCCGGTTTTCCTGTTTTACTTGGTTTGGAGTTCAGTAGGTAGCCCCACTCTACAGAGACGGACTCGCCTATGGTATTGAATAGTTTTCTGTTTTTCTATCGCTCGTCTCATGGCCATCTTTTACCTCGGGGCACCAGACAGCTTCTTCCACTCGTCATTTTGGGAGGAGGGTTTGCGACATCATTTACCCCTAGTGTCATAGATCCACTAGCACGGATTGCATAACACCTTGCGTTTGGGTTGTTCGATTACTGTTTGGTGTCTGAATTCAAATTGATTTCCTTGGAGATAGCTCCTTTTATGCCGTACCACAATGAAAGTAGGTAACCGCAAGGGGATGATGATACCAATCATAAGTTTGTAGGATTTTGCAACTTCAACTAGCATGGCTTCCGATCTTAACAACCATTCATTCATTAAGGAGCAATATTCTGATTTGATGTAGAATAGCAATTGTTGTCGGAACTTGTTCCAGAAAATGAATAAGTTCAGCTTACTCAACGCATGGAGCTACAGCACATCCACAACATACGAGCATAATCTCTTTATCTGTTCAGAAGGAAATGACTCGTATTCCATATTTCTCCATTTTCCGTTTCACTTCAATTTCGATTTTAGAGATGTTCGCTACATTTGCTGGATTAATCTTTCATCATCTTTTTCATCATTTACATGGAAAGATAGTTTGCAGGATTTAATGTGTTGGAATGGGAATTGCATTGGTAGGAGTGTGCATCTTATTCATTGCACATTCATTCCCAAGTGCCATTGGTGTGTTTGGGATGCGAAGTTTATTGAGAAAGTGTCAGCTTTCGTCTCGTTCGGTTCCCTCCTTGGGGGTTGTCATCGTCTCTGAAACAAATATTTCGAACATCGTTTCATTAGAGTATCGCTATGAGTATCCTTTATTGCCTTTTGTCTGTAACACTTCTCATTTTCAAGTGTTAGCCATTCCTAGCAGCTTTAGTAGTGTGATCCCATAGTTTTACCAAACATCCTTTAAACGCGCTTAGAAAACTCATCCACTAGCAGCGGATTTCACTTTACACATTACCTACTCGAATTCTTCACTTCTATTTTTACGAAGCCTTCTTCCTTGCCAGTAAAAAGTTAATGGCTATATAACACACTTTGATGGACAAATAAGGACATCACTGGAATGGAAAAAACGGCCTACAACAACAAAAAACAGTCATCAAGCTTGTCAATAACACCGAACAAGGAAGAATATTATCCGTGTTGGCTATTGGAAATGTAATAAAAACAGCCAAAGGATATGACTTCGTCAATGGGCTTCAGTGAGGATAAGGGGTTGAATTATGCTGAAAGTGCTCTTTTTCGACCCGTTTCGAGTAGTATACTCCTTCGACCGATGTGTGGTTAAGAGTGTTTTGGCTTTCAGGAAAAAGCTTCCCAATCAAGAGAGTCAAGATCCTGAAGCTTGCTATCTTCCTGTAGACTTGCTTCAAAAATTGTACTCTGCAGTTCATAGGAATCTTTCACAGTCTTCGAACGCCAATCCGGTTTTGAGTAACTTTTCCTGTTTTGGGTCCTACAGATTTGGAAAAGTTTGTCTCCTTTGAATCCCTTTTTAGCTGAGTATCTAATGAAATAGATTCTTGACAATGCGTATGAAGCATGAAAATAACTTATTCTGGACGGTTCGTTAAAGTGATTCTTTGAGTGTTTCCCAGGTGTTTTATACCTGAGGCCATTTCGTGCTCACCCAAGCCCCTGATTTAGTATTCCTAAGATGATCCCAGATTCGCTCTGTTTATAAGTGCTTGCGCTCGTAATTAGCACACGCAGGATATCCTACTGATTGTATGTTTCTTGTGAAAGCATTGTTAATTCGCCCTACAGGGATATAAGGCTTCTACCAACGGGGCAATGAAAAATTAAAATAAGAAACTAACGGCCAAACGGAGAAGTTACAATATAGGAAGTGGAGTTGTGTTTACAGTGTTAGATCATAGTCCTCCTGGAGGAAGTGTTTAGTGGAAGGCAATTATATTTTCTTTCCCTGAAAGTATTACGTGTTAGTGGAGTAGTAGGATGAGTGAGTTCGGTTGCGAGTGTAGAGTGGCTTACATTGAATAAGTGCTAAAATGCGTCTTGAAGTGCTTTAAGACGCCGACAACTTTGCCTTTCGTTTGGGAAGGCTTCTGTGAATTTCTGTGAGGCATGTGAGGACGCTTGAGAAGTTTCGTGGGAAAGCGAGAGAGTGTACTTGAAGTTATCCATTTAAAGTGATAGCAGAGATATCAAGTTAAAAGCATTGCAGTAGGATTAGCTTAATAAGGGTAAGGATAAAGAACGGTGAGTAACATTCAGTTAGGTTTAGGGCGGGGAATTTGTACTCGGAGTTGAATGTCGGATAAGAATTGTGAACTTTAATATTATGATCCAAGTTCATTTTATAAATGACTAACATTTCAAAGCTAATTGGGCTGAATAGCCTTATGACTCCTGCATGCAGCCTACTTGCGTTCTTTCAATGACGTGGGAGGCATTCAATAGGTCACGGTATATGTAGTCATTTATTCAACAGCGGAATTGTTACAAATTTTTGCTAAAACGTTGATACCCCCAAGGTTGAATAGCTTTATGAAACGAGATTTTTCAAAGGACTCAAAGGATTTTATTTCGTAGTGGAAAGTCGCGGTTCAAATCTCGCTGGTGGTAGAGGGATAACAGTCGACTCAGCTGTGAATGAGTACCTGAGTCAAATAAAACGATAATAATATAGGAGGAGCGCAATGCTGACCACATTACCTCCTAGAGTGTACTGTTACCGTCTTGAATGAAGTGTTCTAATACACTTCGAGGCCCTGATCCAACATGGATTGTAGTGCCAACGATTTTTATTTCCGGGTCACGATGTCAACAGATGCGGAATTTTACCTAATATTAGCATTAAGTGCCAAGCATTTCGGCTCGGACGATCCTACCTACTTAAAAGATGAAGGGGTGCTAGTGGTAGTGGCCGGTGGTAGGTTAGTGTGAGAATCCGTCGGCAACTCCTCGCAACATGGAGCATTGTATGCAGAATAGTGTCTTTCTTCATGGTGTGAACCAGACTGTCTGAGAGTGCCAGGACATCAAGGGAAGCCATGAGAGATTTAGGTACAATGCATGTAGCTGAAAATATTATGGGAACTACAACCACTTTTTCAAGACGCCAAATTTCTTTGATTTTCTGAGTCAGTAGCTCATAGATCACCATGTATTTCTGTTCGATGATGCTGTTATGGGGGATAGTATTATCGCGGAGCGACTCGTCTTGTCAATTAACAGTACGTCAAGCTTATTATGTAGAGTATGGCGATCAGTCAGAACTTGCGGGTCCCAATACATGCTGTAAGCAGAACTATCAAGTACTGTTTCCTGTTCATATCGGTAAACCCCTCTTCTCCGAGAGATACGATTTCAGTACCAGGAATTCGGATGGCAAAGCATCGTTCAGAGCACAAGGCTATCGTACGGAAGGTCGCGGTTCAAATCTCACTGGTGGCAGTGTGATTTGTATCGTGATTTGACGTCGAATACCAGTCGACTCAGCTGTGAATGAGTACTTGAGTCAAATCAGGGTAATAATCTCGGGCGAGCGCAATGCTCACCATATTGCCTCCTACAGTATACGTAGTGTACCGTTTCGTTCTTGAATGAAGTGCTCTAGCACACTTCAAGGCCCTGATCCAATATGGATTGTTGCGCCAACGATTATTATTATTATTAAAGCATCGTTCAGATCACCAATTCGATCATGGGTTCCTTGTAGAATTCCTAGGTACTTGTAAAACTCTGTCTCGGTTATAGTTTAGATATGGAGGTCACCAATGTTATGTTCGGCATGCGGTTCACCTTTGCGGATGGCTTGAATTTGACACTTGTCTAATCCAAACTCTATCCGAGTATCACGGCTGAACATACCTACTATTCGTAACAGACTTCAGCTTGGTACCATCTAAATTGTAAAGTGTGTCAGCTGGTACTTAGCACGTAGGCCATATTTGATTGCAAAATCATGCCCTCTAGCATCATTCAGTAACCATGAAAGGGGGTTCAGTGCCATACAAAACCAAAGGGGACTCATCGAATCCCCCTGGAAGATGCCTCTCGGTATTTGGATAGATTCTGAGGTATTGGGACCCTCATATGAACGCACTGTTAAGTTGGTGTGCCAAGAACTTTATTAGTTTGGGATCAATGCGGTACAGACGTAGGACATCGATTAGCCAGGTATGCGAAACGCTATCGAAAGCCTTGGCATTATTGATATAGCAACTAAAGAGGTTTCTTTGCCCTCTAGTTGCTTGTCCTTAAACTACCGGGTCGACAATGGGTTGCTCTTTGTAACCCCTTGAACCGACTCAGTAGCCCTTCTGCCCATCGGACAGAACGGTGTTGATCTCGAGATGCGCAATTTTTAGAGGGTTGGTTAGCATGTAATCGGCCTTGTGTCTGGGGTTCTGCACGGTATCCTTAGGTATAAGGTAGGTAATCTCCTGGTCGATTCACGACCAGATTTATGCTGTGTGTCAACCGACCATGTATACTGTGAACTTTATGTACCAGAAGTTTAGTTCATCGGTTTCTTCATGGCTCATCAAACCTTCTCCTCGGTAACATACGCAAAACTCATGCTCGGCATAGTGGGAATGTGTGGTGATCCACTCAGGATGCTCAGCATGCTGGGCGGGTAATCCCAAAGCCCACCTCAAAATTCTTCCGCTTCCGTTACCGAAAACTATACTGTCTGGAAGCTCTCTTGGAATTATGTTTCACTGGGGACGACAGAGTTCCGGAAAACCCTCTGTACTTCATTTCCCACCCGTCTGCTGTCATTGCCAGTGCTGATTTGAATCATTCTAGCAATGTTCCGCCTTAATGGGTCACGCTGACGTTCCAGACGAATTTTCCATGGTGGATATCTTCGGTCACTCAAACCAATAACGTGTAAGCGAATTTTCTGACCGTGCAATCTGACAGCCGTACGTACACCACAATGCACAAATGATTGTAGTTGTAACAGCGACATATCACCATACAGCTGAGATGCAATCTCATCATTGATTTGACATAGAATTCTCGGAGTTGCTGGAGATGTATGAGGCTTGGGAATACCTGGTCTATGCAAAGGATCCGTTTTCAAGAATTCTATACCCACTCTTTGGAATTCATCCCGAACCTCGACTGGAGACTTTAGCCGGAAGGTGAAGAAGAGTTCTTCGGCGAGTAATGAAACTGTTGCCTTCAGTGCGGCGTGGTGTTGTTGATGTCGCCGCCTCTGCCCCGCTTGGTCACCCGTTTCCGCGTTTACCTTAAGCCGAACACGCTTTCTGATCGCGGCCGGGATTGTGTCGCTCCGAGTAATGGGGCGGAGCTGGTCTGCGGCCCCCTGCACAGTCACGTGAACGAATTGCGGGAAACGCTCGACAAATCTGCGGTGCAACAGGGGGCGGTAAGATGTTATATCTGCCCCGCGTTTATTTCGTAGCAGGAGCGGATGATAAGGAGGTTCATATCTTCATTTCATTTCATCCGCTGCCGACGCGAACCTGCTGAAGTGGTCGCCACAAATTGTGGCGAAACAGCTTAGGCAGGCAGAGCGAAGCTCCTGGTTATCGTGGCGCCTAGACGTCGAACCGCGCCACGATTAGCGGTTTCGATGCCATGCCGTCAATTACGGAATTCCGACCCACTTTTCTCCCTTACCCCCAGAGACGCTGCGGTGGCATACAGCTATTCAGACTGAAGGAAGGCTTGGAACTGACTACGGCGGAGTTATTATTATAATTATGACTTATCTTAAATTTACGATTAACTGTTACATTTGTGCGTACCTTACTGCTAGCCACCTTAAGGTGAGAATTGAACTTGAACTTTTCCTAGATACTTGATCGATTCTGATCTGCTACTGGTGTTCCCGCCCCAGAACTTGGGTTGGGCCTTTCCGTGGGGGAGATATATTGAGTTGTCGCTCAAAAGATTCGACAAAGACTGCCACTTTTCAGCGTCACTGCAGATTGGTTCATTGTTCTTAGTCGGGAAGAAGTTGCGGGATTTGTGCTTTCTGATTAGCCTGTTTATGCCTTGGAATATATTTGTTCCAGGCTTGACATCTGCTAATTTGCGGGTCAACTTTTTGTTCGGGAAATAAACCACCATTTCCCAGTTTAACGTATTGAGGCAGTTGATCCGAGAAAACAATGCGTTATATTCAACATTAACTCTACCTCCATGCTCTTGGGGAAGCGAGTAGTACTGGAACTCATCGACTTTAATAAGCTTCGTGTTTCTGCGTGTGATGAATTTTAGGCGAGATTTCTATTTATCAGGGATTTTCCAACTTGGCTGTATGTTTTCTATAGTTCTATAGTCCCAATCTAACTTGTTAGTAGTTAATTTATTCAATTCAGTCCCATTCTAAAAAGTTTTCAGGTCAAATCCGATTCGAAAGTTTTTTATGTTCTGCATTCTCCATTCGTCTTTCCCCATACCTTTTTGGTTTCAGTAAGGCTGAAAACGCTGTATTGCTTTCACAGCATTTTCGTATAGTTGTAAGTCCTTTGTCGAATGAGAGTTATACATATTTTATTAATGAATTTCGTTCAGAGTATTTCCATATGACGTTTCTTTTTTATTTGTTGTATTTTAGTGAACTTACTATGATTGATTACTACTACTTTGCGTGAAAAAGGTCAGACATAAATGTACTTGTCGTATCTAAATAAAAGATAGAATTGGTAATGTCCTTGAATCTTTTTTTGATTTTCTGTATTTTTTATGAGTGTCGATAAGAAGGAAATTACTATCATGCGTAATAATCAAGTTTATGAAACGTAGATTCAATATCATTGGCATTCCTTTCAATTTGTATAATATGTACGTATTAAAATACGGGGTTTTTTGGAAATTGATAACTGAATTCCAATCCCACTTTTTCCGACGTAATTCTTCCCTTTAATACATTACGATCCGGCGACAGTACTTGGTCTCCTGAAGTCTTGGTCTCCATTCGTCAGTCCAATATAATCTGTTATCCTGTGTACATTCTTGGTTTTCAGAATTGGTTGCAAGATGTAAAGTATTTCGTGTTCAGGCATGATCCGCCGTTTAATTCTGTCTATTTTCGACTTGTTTAAAATTATTATCATGAGGGGCGCGTTTTGTCCGACTGGCATCGTTCTTTTAGTTTGCGTCACGATTTGGATCTTTTCTTTATTTATATTTAGAACAATTTTGCTGGCTTCTTCCTTAGGTTTCATCAAGGACGTCCCTTTTTGATCGTGGCAGGATATTTATAGCATCCGCATAGGCACTGCCTGGGATGTTTTGAATATCCGCAGGCTGGATGGCCGAATCGTTTTCTAATCGATCACCGGCCAGCCATTCACGTTCCGCCACCGGTTAACTACGAACTATTTAGTCGGTACTTACTGGGAAAATTCTCAAATTCCCAGGATTTAAGGATGAGCTGAAGAGGCACTTCTACACAGGTCACCAGATCTGCGATGAACAGTTAAGGGGGAGATCGTCAATGCCCGTGGCCTTGCCTCTCTTTAACACAGTAATGGGCGAGATCACTCCCCTTCTATTCGCAGGGGCATTTCGCCAAGATAATTAGAAACTCCATTAACAATAGGTGGAACTTCGCCAGATTTTATATGGTTGAGAACCGTGGCGAAATAATCTCCCCATTTCTTAAGTTGCTCGTCCTTGGAATAAAGATTGTCAATAAAAGGATCAGACGATTTCACGCAAAACCTTATTAGAATCGATTCGATGTCTGCCTGTCAAACCCGATTTATTCGGAAACAGCTAGACCGATTGCCTAAACGAAATCTAGGCCTTAAAATACATCCTGTTCATACATCTGCACAAATAAAGTTAATGATATTGTATATTACCATATTCTAGAAATTTAGCCGAAAAGACCGCTTAAGTTCATGCTGGAAGTACAAAATTTGGCAGTGGTATAAGGAATAACATAAGGCATAACTTTGGAAAGTTTGAAGAAAATCCAACTATTATTAAGAAAGTCATAGAAAGTGAAGCTTTTACATTTTATGTGAATTTCGTGCATGTGGATGGCGCCATCATAACATATCAATTCCTCAATATTACAACAAAGGGGGCTCATATGAAGGGGGGAGGGGGTGCGCAGGGAAATATTTTGTGTTAGTTTTTTAATCATTCATACATCAATATCAATTACTCGAGGCAGAGATATGTGCTAATCAAACTTTGGGATACTGCTTAATTCAGATAGATATATTTGTACATTAACTTGGCTGAATTCAATAGAAAATTCTTTATATAAGATGAAGGACCAGCTTCTGGTATTCCGGCTGGTTTTTATATGCAATCCTAGGAAAAGCAATAAAGCAATTTCTGCAATTCGAAGGGTTTAGTTAATTGGGTTAATAAGTAAATGAAGCCAAAAGAGGACTATAGGATACGACCACATTATCGAAAAAATATCAATGAGTAAAGTTTCCTGCTTGTAAAAACAGTCTGAATTTCCTCTGGCAGAATTTTGGGGAATCTGTCTGTTATGTTTTTCACAAAGTTGCTCAAATGGACCATTTTCTTGGAAAACTCGGATATAATGTTATTTCGCAGGCCTAACGCGCGCCAGATTTTACTCGTCAACCAGCTTACTACCTATCAGGTTGGGATTATCTATGAATATATTCCTAGCAAATTTCATTCGATGTGTACCTTCCTAACAAAAAGTAATTCCTCAGCATCAATTTGGTTTTCTCTTGATGAGGATTTATTTGTAGGAGCTGAATAAATTGACATATAATATAAATCAGTAGACAAAACCCGAAGATAAATATGCTACAGGAATGCCTATAGCATAGCATCTCTGCATGTCTATTTTCGCGCCTAACGTGGGGTCACAAAAATGAAATGAAATCTGAAGAAGTTTGAAACACGAGATTGATAGCAAATTTCTTGATATGACACTCCATATTCTTTCACATTTCAAATTGATAATAGGCGTTTTGGGTTATATAGACAGTTACGTTTGTTTGGGGTCCCTTTCACAAATGTAAGTTAATATTTCTTTTAATGAAAAGGATGCCAGATATTATAAGGATACCATTTGAAACCGCGTCTTCCTTGTCTCCTCCGCCTACGTTGAATCCGCCTCACTATTCGGTTGACCATATTCTAGTTTTCCTGACACCCAAGGATCTCCTCAATTAGCCATTCTTCCTTCCTAATGTTTCCTTCAATTTCTTCCCATACTCGGTGAATCTAAGACAATGGATTTTCTAGGACACAGTTTAAACCTGTACAGGCATCTGTGGTATCCGCCGTATTTAGTGAGAAATCGCTTGATGTTGAAATTTATCGGTTTGGATGCAATCCAAACCTGATACAGAATATGGGTCTATATGGTTCCATCTACCCTTTCCCCCCCTCTTCCGTTGGAGTGGCCAAGGAATCAGACACATCATTGATGCGTGCCATCTCATCGCTAAGAATATCGATCGACGTCAGGTGTTGGGATGCCGCATCTTTTGAGACGGTCTTCAAGTCACAACATAACATTGAGGGAGTTCTTCTATAAACCGCATACAACACAGTGGCTCATAATGGTACTGCTTGGAGCATTAAGGTACTCACTCCTAGCTGTAAGCTTCCTAAAGATGTATCGCAGGCTGCAACATTTGGTGTAACTGTAATTCAATATTTCTGGTTGTGAAATGATGATGTGGCTCCTCACTATGATGGGAGTGGGCGTTTCTTTACGATCCAACACCTCAGGTGAGATGCCATCCAGGCTTAAAACTATTTCTGTGTTTATTTGTGTTTATTTGGTATAACGTCAAGGCGCGATGTTTTGTAATTTCCTCCCCTTTTATGTAGGATTTCTATCGTGGTTACTGCGGGTATAAATACGACGTTCAAGCGCCCGCTCCTACAAGGGAATGAAGTCGAAATAATTTTCAGGAGAAGATCGGAACATTAGTTTGCAGAGTAGATTGACCTTTAAGTCTTCTGATTACAATTCTCTAAACGCTCCAAGCAGGATGAAGGATGCCTCTTCCAGCTTAGATTTCTTTCCGCCAGCCATTTTCTGCGACAGAACGATCTTTATTTCACTTCACCATATTTTGGAATTCTCACAAAAGTCGTCTTACAGAGGTTCCGAGCTTCGGCATGAGAAGTTTCGAAACCACATAAAGGTTTATTGTTCGGGGTGACCTTCCTACATTCATTTTTGCCCTCGTTTTCCACCCACGTACCTGACATAAACATGTCCATGCGTGCACGTCTTCAGATGGGCAAATGTACTTATTTAGACATGTCCACTAAGTATTCCCTTATCCGCAGGAAAGGACGCGACAGGTGGGAGATCTTAATATTCTTTATGAGCCGTCATATATACTTTGCTCAAAAATGGCAACATCACTTTATGCGCAATGCGGCGCAGGTGTTTGCGGAAGGATGTCTTGGTCCATTAGTCTCTTAACATCTTCCAGCCAATTGCACGGGAAGAGCATCACCGAAACCGAGAAGAGAAATTTTCGGTGACAAGATGTAATCTGGGCTGTTCAAAATACAAAACCTCAGATCTGCAAAAGGGAGAGGGAGAGGAGCACTCTCTCAATCCCACCATTTCATTTCAATTAGATCAAGACGGTTAGTTATATCGCCTGAATCCGTTTTCATGTTGGCGAAAGGGAACATTCTGGGGGCTTTCGATACCATTATCTGGGAGCCTGCGCACATTCCAGAAACCAATCATAAACCGTTTTCAACTGCTAAGGTTGGTATTTTTTTCAAATTTTCCGGTTGAGAAGTTTCTGAGAATGATGCCTCCTCTTCCAAAAAATATCAGAACTGAGCCTGGCCTTTCATTTGATACACCGTAGGACGATATTCGTTGAAAACAAATTTGAGACCCCTTTGCATGTATGGGAATCCCCTTTTAAACTTATTGAAGCACCATGTTACTCACTGCATGTGTGAGGGTTCCCAATTTGCCCCTTCCCACCAAATTTTATATCAATAGGAGTAACCGTTTCAGAGAAAATGGATGTACCAGATAGATAGACAAATTGGCAGACAGACAGCAAACTGATTTTCATAAGGCCCTGTTTTATACATAACCTTTGAAACAAACTGAGTTACTCAAATTTTTGCGTATCTGTCACGCTCTATCTTAGAATGCTCCAAGTATTATCTGCGCATGCTTCAAGAATAGATGAAATCCTGAAAATTGGAAATTCAACAATTGACGCTTTCGACCTACTTACATGTTCCTAAAGTGGTTTCACTGATAATAAATGAACACCTCCCAGAATCTGCTGACAGTAATCACACATATGTATCTGTAATATACGAATATAAACATTTGGGGTTTATAAATATGTAAATTCCTTATTACGACGTCGATAGCTTCTATTAGGATCATCCGCTTGAAATGATTGATTGTAATTGCTTTGAGTGAAAGAAGTCAAAGGCAAGTTTTATTAACGTTCATGAAATATGGGGTCGTCTGCACCCTTGACTTATTTTAAAGAGCCCCACTTTTCCATGAATATCACGCAAGGAAAATTCTTTTTATGACGATATGTATGGTATGGTAAAAAATGTTGTCTACACACGAATTCAATGTTGCTGATATGCTCCAAATTTCATATTGATTTCTTCCTTGGAATAAATCAATTTGAATGAATTATTGAGCTGAATTTTATAGTAAGACTTTTACAAGAAGGCCTTGACTTGATACATAATTTCATAGCGTCTGGTAGAGTCAATCAGACGATAAAAGACAAACTGAAGTGAAACCTCATTGGTAATATATTTTACTGAGAAACGAAATGGCACTGAAAAGAAGCTTGATTGTTGACCTGAATATTTGAACTCCCTGAAACCAATGGCAAAAGCAGAAAAGTTCTTATGAAATCGGTGGAAAGGATAAATTGGGAGGGCAGCAGGCTTATGCGCATCGATTATTATCCAACTCCACTATTGAACACTTTTTATTTAAATGGGTTATAGGGTTCTCTTGGCTTGCAAGTTTGCTTGATGTCAGTCTATCTAGAACTGTCTTACTTTCGATTCATATGGATGGTAGTTTTGTTGAATGTGGTTTTCTTTAAAATATTCAGTCCTGTAAGGGAACAAGAGTTATCAATAACTCGTGCCTCTCTGAAGATGTAAGTATCACAATAATCGAGGTCATTTGATTTGTTGTATTTTGGATTTCCTCCAAAATTGTTTCTATTCTTCACAATTAATTTTTTTCGACACGTTTCGAAAGGCTGACTTAGATTGAATTGAATTGAAGTTTTCATCCAATGATGCACCACCTCTTCAATCTGCTGATCGTTTCAAAAACTTTTCCCTTCAAGCATATTGTTGGGGTATTCAAATATATAACAATCGGATAATGAAAGGCCAATTGTCGGGTCTCCTTGGTATCCTTTATAACGTTTTGTGTAAAACAAAACGTTGGAAACTGTGAATTCCCTCGCATGCAGTGAGTAATATCGTTCTGCGTTGAGTTTTAAAGTAGAGGAAATCCCATGCATACAAAACAGGGCGTAACTAATCTTTGCACCGAATGTATTCATGTCAGGTATCAAATGAAAAGCCCCGGCTAGGACTTTCCAAATCTGGTGTCAGTTCTGATATTTAATGCAAAAAGGGGGGAATCCGGAACTGCAAAGTGGTAATGTCTTGCGAGGACCCCTTCTCAGAAACTGCTACTATATATTGTGTAGAGCTGAAAATATCCTCCATAGTGATAAGAAGTTAATAATAGTACATTACTATATCTGATTAAAGTAACTGGAAATCCTCCTTAAGTTCACCTTAGAACCATCAAGTTTTGTAGTAATATAGACTACAGTATAAGACATGGTATTATACAATTGAGTTAAGTAGGATTCGCACCATTACTAATAAAGCTAAAATACTACAAATTTGTCTCCTTGGTGCAAATTTACTGCAAAGTGAATAGTCTGACATATTAAATTCATAATTGTTGCGAGTGAGGTGCTAATGGGGCGAATGTGTACTCAAATATTCTTACATCGGAAATAGCAATACTTTTCACACCTGAAATGCCAAACGACTTATTTTTTAACTGAAATTTCTATTACTGGCGGGTCAGAATTGGCAAGCAGAAGTAGACACTTTTGACGAATAGCGAAATGTCAAACAATAAGATTTCCTGAGAGTATCTAGCAATAAATACCAGCTTTTAATGGTCTTCTGGATTTCTTAAGGGGCGAAACTACGTTAGAAACAGTAATTTCAAGGACTTTTTGAGATTGGTTTTTAGTGGGAAGAATTAACTGCAATTCAATCAAATTTGGATATTATATTAGTCATATTCCGAAAAAACTTTTGAGATTTCGGAAAATTTGAATGAAAAATAGACAAGCTATGCGACATTATTCCGATGATGGTTGTAGCTAGACTTCTCCAACTTCGGGATGTGTAGCTACTCCAATTTTTATCTGAAACCAAAAGGCTTTTAATTTTACGTTATCAACTTATTTTCTAAGAACCTCAATGTTGATGAAAATAACGAAAAACAAACATTTGAGTCTATATTCGATTATCGTTCGGTTCTACGTCCCTAAAATTTCGCTTTGAAATCTGCAGCGTGTTCTGGGATAGCTAAGTTAAAAATTCACGCAATAAAAAAACTCCTACTGCGGTTCCCCCCTTAAGTTCATATTGGCCCTAATGCCTCCAATACTACCAAAAGCACCTTCTCATTTTGGAAAATTTGAACAGTTCAGTGAAAAGTTCATTGGAAGTGAGGATAATTTAAGGGGGTCATCCCGTGTGAAGGCCGTGTTTTTTTGGGCTTTCTTTATAAATTTGTTGTGAAGAACTGGATAAAGATACAAATACAAATTTTTCACCATAGATTTATTAATATCTTGAGCATGCATAGTAATTTTCAGCTCGATCGCATAGTTCGTTACTGAAATACAGAGCAATTTATACACCCATCTCCAAAAAAGGTGTTTTTCTGCTGCCACGCTAGAGGGCGCTGTGATTATTTTAATGAAAAAAAAGTAAACGGCATTTTAACGTACAGACTTGACTACAGTCCGCAAACTAGGATTATTAAAAAACTAAATTTTTAGTGCCGTGTTAAACTTTTTTTTATGCATTTTCGCGGTTTTTCAAGGCTTCTTCAATGAATAAAAAAAAACTACAGAGTCAATCATCCTAGTTTGCGGACCGTAGAAATATGTTCTGAATAAGTCTTGAAAATTTCAAAGAATTTGGTTGGATAGATTTTGGGCTATGGTGGCAGCCGATTTTCAATATGCAGTTTCGAGAAAAACGCATTTAAAAAGTAAGTAGCCATAAAGCCTTCACTGGCCATTAATCTGCTATACCTAATCCATAAACCTTAGGTTTCTCCAAGAAACACATATATAGCCTGGGCTTAAGTTCTTGTCCTTTTAGCGAGCTCATTCCAACATCATTTGGACCGATAAATACGCGCTTTATTACAGCGATCGGCATAAATCTGGCATGTGACTTATTACGTGCTTAACACTATAATTTGCGAACGACTCCGAATATCAAAGAATTACTTTGCCCATATATTCTAAACTATATCTAGATACAATTGATGCAAAAAAAAATTCGATTCCGCGCACCCGGCACACGGGATGACCCCCTTAAACAAATAGATTGTTCTCGTAAAACACTGACTTCGAATTATTTCATAAGATAATCATCAAGTTCCTTGAGGTCCTGATCTGCAATATTCCGCTTGTAGATAAAAGGAGATACAGCACGAGTGAACCAACTTCGCCAGGTGATGTAACATTTGAGAGTGGTTCCTGGTACAAAGGGCTGGACGTCATCAAGGGCTGCTTCCACAAACTGCTGAAGGAGTAACTCATTAAACGGTTAAGCTAAATACAGGTCATCCTGGCATGCTTGGATTTGCGCTCTCTGGGCTAGTTGACCTTCACCGTCGATAAAGCGTTAACACCCAACATTTTTAATTTGTCGAAAGTAATCGCTGTTTTGCATTCAGGAAACATGAATATATCAAGATTTGGATCCGCTTTCCGGAAAAGCCGATCGGGTAGCTGGCGGTCAGGATTCTCCACAAGTGTCGGATCGTGGTGGTACCACTGAATACTTGCGGAAAAGTCACGAAGTGTACTAGCTCCTGCATTTTTTGGACGAAAAAGTAGACTTACCGGGAGGTTTAGCGATGGGCGTAGGCGACGTTGCTGGCGGTTCTCCTTGCATCTCCAAATCGTTGTTTGGCGCTACAAACCTTAAAACTCACCCAGTAAATTCCTCTGCACTTATGGCTGCAGGTAGGTAGACATGAGGCTAGGAATTCCAAGGGCGTTCTTTTAGCACTTCATTATAGCAGATATCAGCACTCCCATCTTAGGCGTAGACTTCTGGTGCCATTTTGGATTTCTAGTGGACCTACAAAACAGATCCTTCATTGATCCTACAATCACTCTTAGGTCATTCGGAAGAATCTCAACCTGCACACCCAATAGTCTTTTCAACGTTTTTCAAGATGTTGCCGATCCACGTATTGGTGCACTTCTTCAAAACGCCGGAACATCACTCCCGAGCTTAGTCTCTCTAAACCCGTTATGCATGATGTTCAGCACCACATTGGTTTTCGGCACTTAACATAGTTTCTAAATTTAACGGTAAATGGAGACTTTGTAGCAAATATAGTCGCTTAAATGCCCAAACGATGCCACACCAATACCCCTTTTCACTCATCTACTGACTTTGCGCTCGATATCGCAGAATGTCGGACATTATCAATCTTCGACTTAGTCAAGATATATCAACAAATTCCTCTGTTTCTTGATGACGTTCCTAAAATCGCAATTTGCATACTTTTCGGAATGTTCGAGTTCACGGGGATGATTTTCGGACTGTGCGATGCATAGCAGACCTTTCAGAGGTTCATCCAGTCTCTATTATGAGACCTACACTTTTGTTTCCTTTATTGGGATGATTTTCTGGTATCGTCCTCCTATGAGTCTATGCATTTAGAGCACCTCAAATGTATATTAAATTTCTTCTTCTACTCAACGTTGAGAAATGTAAATTTTTACAACCGCAGGTAAGATTCCCTAAAGGCACCCAACCGGACACAGTCAAAGTGCGGTTTCGAACTTTCCGTTTCCGAAAACAGTTAAGGCTCTGAGCAAGTTCTTGCGCATGTTAAACTTTTACAGTCGTCTCTTGCTCGAGGCCGTCCATTATTGACGGATCCTTAACGCTTACCTCTCTGGACCAAGGAATCCCGCCTGATTGAGCAACTTCTGACCGTTAATTCATTCCAGCTTCGTCTTTGGTCCTGCTCCTCCAAATTAATTGTTTCCTTTACTTTTACCACTTTCCCAGAGCCTTGCCATACTTGCTCGAAAGTAATCTCTTTCTCTTCCGTTGCACTCAAACGGTAAACATTATTGGATCATTCCACGATACTTACTCGTGTATCCACCTTACTTTTCAATTTTCTTCTATTTATCACTTCGCTTTCTTCACAGTAATTATCCCACTTATCCATCCCGTAATTATCCACTTATCCATCCCGTCTGAATCATTTTACTTCCTGCGACGCTTCTCATAATTTGGTGTTACGTACCTTCCTCTACTCCAATCATGGCACTCACTTCTAAAAATGCAGATAAGAGTTACGCTCATCAGTTTTACAGCTTGGCGAAACATTGTCTTCAAGTCACTGAGCGAGTTATAAACTGTTACTAGATTGCTTGCCGTCTAGCATATGCCTCTTGCTACCTCAGTCCTGGACGGTCTCAAGTTTTCCTTGTCAGTTGCTTCTCGCCACTTCACACTTGCGTCTGCCTTAAATCTTCATGTCCTCTGGGTTTTCTCTGTCCTGCCAGGTATGCTCATTCTGCTTACAAATTCTTCCCGCATAGCCTCATCCTGCCATTTTACACCTTCATTTATGACCTCTTCATGTTCTACTGCTTCTTGGAAATTTCTTGTGATTTTCGAATATCCTGACTGGACTGCAACTTGTCAACTTCCTCCTGCCGTTTTTCAGCTTCTTGCACCATCTCTTCCATCGGTTTTCGGCTACTTCATACTGCGTTTTTTTCATTCTCTCAGCAAGCTACTTCCTGAGCGCTTTACTTTTATCATTCGTTCACCTCCTTTTCATTAAATATTTCTTCCAAACGTTGCTTGAATTTTTCATTTTGACGTCTCAACCATTCCTCATGTCATCTTCTAGATTCTTCCCGTTCCTTTCTAAATAACTCTTCCAATCTATATATAGTTTGGATTAGAGCTGCTTTTTCGTTTGCCGTGGACGTTCCAGCTCCTTCCTCCAAGTCCCAGACTGTGTAGGCTCACACTGGAATTCACGTTCGTCGGCATTAACATCTCGCGACTCCAAAGCTTCGCGAAGTCTCCTCTGTAACTCCTCTTTCGTTCCCGTCGTAGGGAGCTCTAACGCTAACAGCTCCCTTTTCAGCTGTTCCATTTTAAAGTCCTCGACTTCAACCATTCTGGTTTACGCAATCCCACCGCTGCTATAATACTACTGAGTCCTGCCTGCGGTTCATATCAGGAAACTAGTCATGTAGCCCTTATCAATTCATGCTTGTATTGAAGACCAGGTTCCTAATTAATCACTTATATATGAAGCATTGCACCTATCCGTATATTGTACTGGCACCACCACAGTATACCTGGAAATGAAGGTATGTAAGAATTCTTTCGCTAATAACGAACTGTATGAATTTGTAGAGAGTTGCTAAGCAAGTAATTGGTGTCTGCAGAGGCCGGTACCGAGACAAGGTAGATTTATTGCTGTATTGACCAAGGGTGGATGGTCGGACACCGTGTGTTTTCAGGGGAATCCATTTAGGGACATCGAATCGTTTGTCACTGATGTTGGCAATGAATCTTCATTTCATCGCGTTATGGATAATATAAAAAATTCAAATCAAAAGTGAGATTTGGTTAAAGCGAATAAAGTTTCTTATATCTTATAAACTAAATTTTTCGCCTGAAAAGCGTTCTCCAATATGATTGTCAATGGAAAAAATCTACTTGCATATTAAGTCAATGCTTCTTCAACATTTCTTTTATCAATTCTATTCCATGTCTACGAACGTAAAAGCACAAAACCATATAATAAAATCCTGTTAAAGCTCACTTCAGGAATAGGCGCCCCTTGAACGAGGGTGAGAAAGAACCTTTCAAGTAGCTATATATGTTTTTCCTTTGATTCTGGATCTTAGCTGAAGTTAATGTCAGAGAGAATTATCCCCATTTTACAGATCGCACCATAATCAAAAGTTAACGTTAACCCTTTCCTATACACACCTCTATTGAACAGTTCTGATCCCTAATAAAATTCTCATCGGGTACTTTTTGATAAAATATACACCCAAGAAGTACGAATTTCAGAAGTGAAAGACTTCAAATCGATTTATGGGAAAAAAAGATTCTCTTGAAAACGTAATTTTCTATGAATTTAGGTGAGAAATTCTTTTTGTCGAGAAATCTTTCTTTTCCATTCGTGTAGTCGTAGAGCTCTTCCTGAATCGAATTCCTCTTTGTTGAAATAAATTGGAAGCATTGTCAAGCTACAATACTTAATATGATGTAGTTTTGATAGAGAACATTTCTCAGGATTTCTGTAAAGGGGACGAAATTGCTTTAAGCTTGAACTTTTTCAGAAATCCAACAATTGCCGCTGACATTCCCAGTGGTTAAAATTGCTTTAATTTTCAGTTAAGTGGGTTACTAAGAGAAATTAAGAAGGACATTTCTTTGTTATCATCCTTATTGTCCACTTGATAACTCTAAACAGATTATTACCCCTTTCCTTTCACCGTAACTGAGAAAATTGATCCAGACTGCTTTGCCTCGTCCCTTCTTATTGGAATAGGTAATTAGGAAGATGCTTTTGGCGGATTATAATTAGTCTTAATTAAAAGTATCTTTCTATTAGTTTGTGGAATTTTCATATTGCTGCCGACATTGAAACTCTTAAGCCATTGGAAAGTGAGCCTTAAATTGATTCATTTTTTTATGGCCAGACAGTGTGGATCTAATTTCTTCATTCAATGGTATTAGCTTTAACGAGCTCATTGGTTCTGAAATCATTAAATTTGCTACAGACGATAAAGTGACAATAGGGGCAAACGTCAGATTGCCAAAAAATTATAAAAAAGGGGAAAGAATAGAGAAAACTTGTTGAAGGACAATGAATGACAATGATGCTCCCCTACTTTGGGAGTCATTGTGGATTTGAGGCGTTTGTTAATGGGTGGATTGCAAAAGACGTTAAGATAGTATTGGACCAAGATACTATCGCTTAGTTCCATTGACACCACATAACAACTCCGTTTTATTCAGGTTTAGTCTGAGACCTTGTTGCATGAGGCCATCATTCCACTTTTGGTCAAATTCTACGAAATGGGCTTTGACGCACGATGCTAATGTGGCGCAGCAGGATTCGCGGCATTTGAAGTTTATTTCGAATGTTGCGGATACGACGGATAGATGGCGCACGGAACTCTCTACGCCTTTAGAACTTTAGTGTGGGAGTGGAGAGCTAGAGGTGAGAATGTGCCGTTGGTTGGGGACAGAAAGAACCACATGGAGAGGAATCGGTCTCTTCTGCCTCCAGCCTTGACAGCAGACAGTTGGTTTCTTGCAGTACAGCGACTCATAATTTCTTTAAACTCTTCCGTTCTAATTAGTGCTAAATAAAAACCGTTCTTTCTTCGTTGAACGCAGGGCGTTTTTAATCATTGTCTGGAATTCGATCTTCTGAGTGAAGTGTTTTGTGACTGCTGGTTGGACCGTGATCGCATCTTCAGGATTAATTCGAATTTCACGTTGTGAATAGAACTGCGTCCTAACTGGGCGAAATTGCGATCTGCGCTCAATGCGAAAGTGGAATTGTTACAGCGAGGTGACACAAAGCATCTTGGAATTTGATTTTTGTATGAGCTGCCGAACGGCCAGCGAACAAATACTAATTGGTGATATTCCGTTTGCATAATAATGTTCAAGGCGAACGAGCCAGGTCGCTAGAACTAGTTGCGGATATGAAGAATAGTTAAACTAGGATGACATCGTGTGTAGGGTGCTGGGTGTTGGATCATCTGAATATTAAAATTCGTGACGGTTATATGTTTGCATGATATACTATAGTTACTATGACCAGTAAAAGGGGCACAATAGTTCTTTTAGGACGAAGTGCCACTTCCTTTAACCGAATAATAATAATAATAAGCTGTAATTGCTTACTTCAACATAGGGTAATTTCTGTGTTAGTTTAGCATTATCATCATCAACGGTGCATCAACCAGTATCCGCTTTTGCGCCGAGGTTCACCAATTCGATATCCCTAAAAGCTGCCTGGCGTCCTGGTCCACGCCATCGTTCCATCTCAGGCAGGGTCTGCCTCATCTTCTTTTTCTACCATAGATATTGCCCTTATGAACTTTTCATCCTCATCCATACGGATTAAGTGACCTACCCACCGTAACTTATTGAACTGGATTTTATCCACAACCTGGCTGTCATGGTATTACTGATAGATTTCGTCGTGATGTACGTTACGCTCCAGACGATAATGCCTTTTTGCCATTTGTCAGGCATTGATTCGTTGTCCCACACCTTGAGTACAAGTTGATGAACCACTTGGTGTAATTGGTCGCCTCCATGTTTAACCAATTCAGCTGTAATTCCGTCGGCGGGTTATGATTTTTACGCCGATGAATTGCACGGACTGTGCAACATTATTCGGAATGCAGCATTTTGCCGTTTCGTTGCTAGCTTACATCCATCGTCAAACCAGCCGTTCCGACTCTTTCTGCGACTGGGTCCAAGTATGTTTGTGGCCATATTTATGATAACGTTCTTCAGGTGACTATGAAGATACTTTGTTGATGGTTGATCTTCAGTATCTCTACTCGCTACGCTACTCCGAGCACATGGTTCACTGGATGGCTGCTCTAATATACGGTCTAGCGACTGTTCTCGGGGAAACCGGTCCCTGTCTAACGCATTTCCTACAAGGCTGTTACATCAGCTTTATATTAGGATAGAGTATCGGCTAACTGCTTGGCAGCTCCTTCTCTGTACACGGAGCGCACGTTCCATGAGAAAATGCGCAGTCCGAGGCTCCTGCTGTGGCTCCGTAACAAGTTGTTTTCCGTCTAGGGCTGTCAAGCTGTTGCTGTTGGTTCCGCAGGCGTTTTCCAGGTCTTATATTCCATCGTGGGTACCAATCCACGTTTCGCCCTGGGACCTATACTACCCGTTGACTACCAGTTTAGCAGGCATCTATTGGCGTTAACTCAAAACTTTTAGAAAGGCGTACAGTCAAAAGCCCCTTCATTATCTATGAACGCTCCCATATTACATACTCGCCTTTCAGACTTGAAACCAAGAATGAAGAATAGACTCATTCCACGCCGTGGTATTGATTTTCTTTTAGTGAATGCAATATTAGTGCATTCTTGTCAACTAGTCTTCCCAGATGTTTCAGCGGGAATGATATTAAGTGGATCTGGTTGAAGTTCTTCGGATTTGGATGGTCATCTTTCCCAGGTTTCGATATAAAGAATATACCTCCTGTCAAGATATGCATACCTAGCCCAGAACAAAACATGCTAGGAAAATATTTCCTATAGTTCGCTCCTTTGGTATAAGTGGTATACCAGATGCTTTGAAGTGTTCAAAAGGCAACTTTCATTTTTTCACTACTAACCGCTCTCGCAGTGTTCCAATTCTTTTTGCTACAGTTTCGCGTTGAAAGGTTCACAGAAACCGATAATTCTCTCTCTGCTACTGTTGTCACCAGTTCTCCAATATTCTGCAGTGAGGAGTATGACGACATGGAAACACTCCCGCGGGGCTATAAACAGCTTTTCATGAGCGTTTGAAATTTGCAAGAAATTAAAGATTTCATAATTCAGATAGTTCGAGTACTAGAAACTACCCAAGACCGCTTTTTCCGGGAGAAATCATTAAACTTTAACTCATTCACTCTGAAAAGGGTCAACATAGCATGGGCCAAAATCATTTCAGCAGATCCTGAAAGACGTTAATAGCCAACAATTGCCAGCTGAGACAGATTGTGGTTCCTGATAAATTACCTTCATCGTCGATGAAATTTCCATGCTACGACCGATTCCATCATATTTAGTTAAGTGGAAAGTACTGAATAATTTATGAGGGTTGGACTTATATATGTGTGTATATATGCTGATAGCAAGTCGAGTGCACATCCCGCTTTGTGAATTATTTTACCGCCAAGAAGGGAAAAGGCCGAGCAAGAAAGGTACGAAAGAGTTAGCAACAAGCTCGTCTAACCACGCTTTAAATTAATGATGTAGCGTACCTTCAAGGATGTGCACATAGAGCTTCGTACAAACATGTGGCAGCCTACCTCTTAGAAGTGAGAGCGTATTGACTTCAAATTAATACGTTCAGCGGTTTTCCTACTTAGTCGATTTTATTATGCGCTTCAAAATTTCTCCTGGAATGTAATTCTGAGGACCTTCTCGACTTATGTTGGGTTTTATTTATGGGAGTAGGAAGAAACTCATCGCTATAAATATCACTCTCCTTGCCTCTATATCCATTTAGTGTATGGCATGTGCCTGGATCAAATCGATTTGTCGGATCTCTTCAAAAAGGATAGAAACAATGCTTTCCCTGTATATTGTTTGCTTATATTTCTATGCTATACGAACACCAGTAAAGTTATAATCTATTGAAATCAAAGGATATACCAACAAAAGCAATTAAGGTCCTATCCTTTCGTGTTGTTGAGTTTTCCTCTTTCATTTATCAAAACTTCAAATCAGGTCCATCTATTCAATGTTATAATTGAATCCCTTCAAAATCTTCAGCCAAAATCAATTCCAATTTATCATCGACATTCCCTGTTATGTCTTGTTAGAACAGAACGTAATCCAGCTAATTCAGAAATCGATAATGCTTAGAAAATTGAATTAGCATCAAATCCCCGAGAAATTCCCAACGAACGAAAGCACTTACACTCATCAGACTAAAACAATGGAGCGGTATAATCGCCAATACAGAATCCTTGCTTCAACGTCAACCCCAAGAGTAGCCTTGATTTCGTTTTGTTTTTCATTCTATTCTGTTTTGTCTTTGTGCCATTTAGGATTATTTGTGCTCGTGTCGAATATTTCCATGACGATTCTTCTAGTGGATCCCTAGTCAATCGTCATCAGCAATCAACATCGATGACACTTTGGTAATGCAAAACCTTTTTCCGTTACCCTGGGTATGTTACTTACCTTTGAGGCTGGAAGGCGATCTTACTTCTGAAGGAAGCATGAATACTGGGTGGGGGTGTTAGCTAATATAAGAGGGATAAGTGTGGTGAATATGCCTTACTTCTGAATTTAGGATGTGTAGCGATAACTTACCGTAGATATATTAACTTGAAATAATGTAGCTCTCTTCTTGCCTTCTATGTTATATTCGCCTCTTCACAATATATTTCTTCGAGAACCCTTTTCATATTTCAGTTACAGATAGCCACCCTTGCGTTCAAGCTATAGAGAAGACGGCAAAACAGTTCCCTAAAGGTCGTGAAAGCTGTTCGTTCCTTGAAAAGGATAATGATAAGGGCAATAATGGAAGTGGATGACATCGTCAATTCCAAAGACTACTGAGTATCATGGTTGCCATTTCGGTGAATTTCCACTTGGTAATAGCGAAGGTAACATGAAAAAGAAAAGTTGCAAGTAGTTGAAAGCTTAGTTAAACAAATATTTCGGGAATTGACTGTTGGACTTTCGGGAATTCCAGCACAGATTCTAAAAATTTAAGAACTGCTAATCTTAGTAATCATTGAATCATTCATGTATTGCACATTGAATCGGAGCGATTCTTATACAATGTTTATAAAAATACATATGCTATTCTGGAACAAGTCACGAGTAACCGTGCAGAGAATCAAAGGCGGTGGAAGCGAAACCCAACACCTCATTGAGTCAGGTATAGATACTAATAGTTTAGTTTAATTTTTGATGTCCAAGATCATTATATAGGACTAAGGCTTACTTTGTTTCATGTGGGGAATAACACTCCACATTTAGATGGGAAACAATAAGATCATCCGGTATCCCAACGTACGTTGTTCTCAGGCAGCTACCGCACATTGCCATTCAGAACTATTGGGTCCTGTTTAATAACCCGGGGGTTGAAAGCTATATATAACTATTTACAACTACAGACATCTCGGTTTTGCGTCGAGGTCCACCAATTCGATATCCGTAAAAGCTGCCTGGTGTCCTGGTCAACGCCATTGCTCCATCTTAGGCAGGGTTTGCCTCGTCTTCCTTTTCTACCATATATCTCATCATAGACTTTATGGGCTCGATTATGCTCATCCATACGGGTTAAGTGACCCGAACACCTCTTGAACCGGATTTTATCCACAATGAGACGGTCATGGGTAGTTTGCAATTTGCTAAGTATCCAAGTCTCCGGGGAATACATGAGGACTGGCAAGGTCATTGTCTTGTATAGCAAGAGATTTGATCCTATGGTGAGACGTTTCGAGCGAAACAGTTTTTCTAAGCTCAACCGAGCTGGCTGCTAACAACCGTGTGCAGATTTCATTGTCGTAGCTGTTCTGCAGCCCAAAACCTCGCGCCGCCTGCTAGGTATGTAATAAGGTTAGATCATTCTCCCTACGATGTCGATATTGTCAGCATAGGCCAATAGTTGAATGGCCTTAAAGTGGGTCTCTCGCATTTAGCTCAGCATCACGGATGTATTCGGATAGTGTCCGGATAGCTGAGTGGTTAGAGCACAAGACTGCCATACGGAAGGTCGCGGTTCAAATCTCACTGGTGGCAGTGGGATTTGTATCGTGATTTGACGTCGGACAGCAGTCGACTCCGCTGGGAATGAGTACCTGAGTCAAATCAGGCTAATAATCTCGGCCGAACACAATGCTGGTCACATTGCCTCCTACAGGGTCTTGAATGAAGTACTCTAACATACTTCAAGGCCCTGATCCAATTGGATTGTTGCGCCAGCAAGTATTGTTATTATTATCACGTATGATTTTTTCCAGAGCCAGGTTAAAAAGCGTACACGCTAGGGCATCTCCTTATCTTAGACTATTGTTGATGATGGCTTCGCACATTGGTCAGGGTCAGCTTTATTTCATGGCCGGGTGCCTGTACAGTTCTTTTTAGCAAATAAAACTATAATACCATTCTAATTATGGCTAAATTAGTTTTTAATGACTTATTTCTAAATCCGAAGACGGCCATGGTTTCTTATCAGGGGGGCAGCGTGACCGAAGCGGCTCGCAGGTGTTGTACGCTTCCTTTCATAATTTGTAAAACAAAACAACGCAAGACAACAACAGATTATATGCAGCGTAAATCCAGCCATAGGTCGGACCAAAACTTGTCCGGAGTTAGACAATTTCTTTTTAGGGATTGCGGAGTCCTGAGTTCGCATCCATTTAATATCGGGAAACAACTCGCTCCCACTCTTTATGAATTACGAATTATAAAAGGGAGCGTACAGCATCTGCGAGCCGCTTCGATCACGCTGTTCGCAGAGGCACATCCTCAGACGCTGCCTCACCTCTGCCCTGGTAAGAATCCGTAACCGTCTTCGCCCCTTATTATAGCTATTTTTATAGTCATAGATTCGTGTCCAATAATTTAAGGATTATTGTTCAAACAGGAAAACTAATAATTTTAGGATTATCTGTATACAAATATACAACAACCATTTGTTCATAGGTCATCGAGCTGGATGCAACAATTCCAGCATATCTGATTTATGGGACAGAAGAAGCTTCAACTGCTTGGAAGGCTGAAACAGTAGTTTACTTAGAACGGATATGTTCCTGGTAGTTTTACGTACTGCCAACCGCTCTAACTGAGCTGAAAGTACAGAAGATATGTAAATTCAGAGGACTATCCCGGCTCGCACGCTACCAGTATATTCCTTTCATCAGTATACCGCTGGTGTTAGTTTAGTTCAGGCGCTGTGCAGGCTGATCCACACTATATAAGCCTTGAAGTATTCGCCTACTGTATCATAGCCGTCTTCCTCGAAGTTAGACAATGAAACTGTAGTAAGTGGCAAAAATGTTTGTTGACCCCGTAATGTGCTGCCATAGACACAGTTACTGAAAACCAGGAAAACTTCCGACCAACATCCCAGGACTCCAGCACATGCAGTACTCATTAACAACGCGACGAAATACCAACGAAGCTACGACAGGCACATGCAATCTCTCCAACTACGCTGAAGATAGTCTGTTGCAAATCAGCCCCCAATACATTAGTTCTTTTGTCAACTGTCATCATTTATGTAAAGAACACTTTTGGAAGATGCCATTCGAGGCATTGATAGACCAAGGTTCCTAGCGGTTATTTATCACTGAGTCAGCTGTTCAAATGCTAGCGCCCTAACGCAGGCATGCTAGTATATCTAACAGTGATGTATGTAACTGGTAACCACTCAGTAATGCGAGCACAGCAGGAATTGTATTTCAATCTGCTTGTTGTAGAAAAAGTATCTGGTGAATTATCACAGCATGGGAGGTACCCACATTTTATATATGAACGTTACATATTTTGCTGACATTAACTTACAAGTCAGGCAAGATCTGCATATTTGGAATAGATGTATAAGGAACATTTGTCTTGCCTGGCCTGGTGGTAGGTAGTGATTTGATCAGTCAGAACATCAAAGTCGATTGCATCTTAATAGGTCCAACTTCCCATCATGCCATTAGCATAATGATCACTGAAGATTTAAATAAATGCCTGAAACGATTTTGGGAAATGGAAGAAATGGCATGCGAAAATCATTACGCTCAAACTACGGGACGAAACTCATAAAATGGCAGATACACATTACTTTCAAAGCAGATGCTATTTCCGCCGAGAGCCGAACATCATTTATCCAATCCGCTAGAAAGGAAGCTTGAGCTAAACCCCGAATTTAATGTAATATAATGCCTTCCTACCAGAGTACTTGGAACTGGGATATACGGAGGATGTTTCGCTAGACAAAATACAATGTAATCCCGCATACTACCTTTTGAATCATGCAGTCCTGAAAGAGAGCATTCCACAACGAAGATCAGCGTAGTTTTTAACGTTTCCTATTAGACTTTATCTGGATTCACGAAATTATTTGCTAAGGATTGGGCCCTCTATCCAGAGCAAACCTTTTGCAAAATGTGCTGACCAATTTAAGTAGATCCAGAGATTGTGATTTTCTTCGAAATACTTGGAGGCCCATGACCCAGGACAAACAACCACGAAGAACATTACCGATTACAAAATGTAACCCTGGCGGATTCACCTTGGTGCAGCACGTGACATTTTGTGCACTCAGTTTTTGCAGTTTTTATAATAGCTTCTCCGATAAGCCCCTCCTGTGTAGAGCATGCCAGACACACTCTCTGCTCACACTATGGAAAGTTTTCTCGAAATCGATGAAGATCGAAAAAGAACAGGTGAAGCGATTATGCAGGAAGATCCAGAGCGGAAAGTAATCTGCTTTTGTTTTACACAAAACCTGAAAAAGATGAAGTCCACTGTTCATTATGAACTCGCAGAACAGGCAGTGTCCGGATAGCTGAGTCGCTAGAGCGCAAGGCTGTCGTACGGAAGGTCGCGGTTTAAATCTGACTGGTGGCAGTTGAATTTGTATCGTGATTTGACGTCGGATACCAGTCGACTCAGCTGTGGATCAGTACCTGAGTCAAATTAGGGTAATAATTTCAGGACAGCACAATGCTGAAAACATTGCCACCTACAGGGTTCTGTAATCCTGTAGTGTACCATTCCGGTCCTGAATGAGTTGCTCTTACACACTATAAGGCCCTGATCCAATTGAATTATTGCGCCAAAGATTATTATTTGATCATTAAAATTAGCAGTAACCTACCTGCGGAAATCCAGTTGGAGCAAACAAAACGACAGATTTTGCAGGACGTAAGCAGGAATTCCAAGAAGATCGCAGTATTTACTGAAAAGAATTTGAAGAAAAAATGAATAGTAACAGTTCAGCCTCAAACCGTTCCGAATTTCGTCCATAGAGGATAATAATATGGTGTGGGGTGCTATGGCGCCTAAAGGAACAAAGTCGTTTTATATAATACAATAACCGATACTAAAGTGGGCTCACTTAACATTCTAAGACAGCACCCAGGGTTTGCCAGCGGCCACATCCGGCACACAACCATAGGCGATAAAGATCGGTCCCTCCTAAGGAAATGGACTTGGAGGATCACATAATGACTCTTTAGAGCTTCGTTCCTCCAAAAAGTACCAAAAAGCTTATAAAGTCGATGAAAAGAAGACTTCGCGCAGCTTTAAAAGGTAATAGTCGTCACAAAGAATACTAATTTACTGAATTGTTGGTATACATTTATTCCTTTTTAAGGTTTTGTGTGGAGAAACTTTATGAGAATCAAGTTGATGTCTGTCTATCCGTCGGTTTTTTTTGTATGGAAGATGGAGAGGTTCAAAACCTACCGCTGGCTCCTGCCATACGGTTAAGTGAGAGTTTTGCTCACTAAAACCAGGATCAGTTACGAACTGCGCCTCGTGTGGTTATTTCTTCTGAAGCTCCTCCTTCCTCAGCAGATTGTGAATCGCCTTCATTAATATTTCCACCGCCCTCCAATATATTTCAGAAGTTAGCATGTGATCCACGATATTCTTTGGCGTCAACAGCGCCCCGGCGTCAATACCGCCTCCGCTCTGTGTGCGGTGAATCGCGGGCAGTTGAAGACAACATGCTTCGCATCCTCCTGGATCATCACGCATGTCGGACAATACGGGAAGTCGTCACGTTTGAAGCGACAAAAGTATGCACGGTATCCTGCGTATCCGCTTAGGAATTGAGTTAGGTCGTAACTAACCTCAACGTGCCTTCGTTTGGTCCATTTTGAGACATCTGGAATTATCCTGTGTATCCAGCGGTCTTTAGGTGAATCATCTCATCTTTTCTCACCATTCAAAAATAGATTCGCTTCATGATAATTGCCGACGATAGGTATAGGACTCGCCGATTGCATAGAGGCGTCGACCCTCGTCTGATGTTGTACGATAAGCACACGACGTTCGCAATGCACTCAATCGGTATGGGGCTGCAATTTTTCATCACATCTAACTTCCAAGACGCTGCCCGGACTGGAGATGCATAAAGCAAGATGCAGCTGACAACTTTCGACATAAGGAGACGACCGTTTTGCCTTGGGCCACCTATATTTGCTAACATTGTTGTCAGCAATGAAGCCACCCGATAGCTTTCTTTGCTCAATTTTTAAAATGGGGCTTGAATTTCAGTCTCTGGTCAACCATGACTCTTAGGTATTTAAGCGTTGGCTGCGACAATAAGATATCACATCTGAACATTTCTCATTATGATGATGGTGTATGATGTGTTCGCAAATCCTGATTTTTATCGACGATCAAAACTACCTCGGTTTTAGGCTCTGCGAGTGTCAGACCAGCTTCCTCGTTTGTGAGTATCTCGATCTCATCAATATCTTGCGCCACGATAATAACTCCGATGTGGTCTGCGAAGCCAATGATTGTCACTCCTTTTTATCTACAGGAGAGGACCGAGGACTGATCCTTGTGAAACCTGGCGGGTGTTTGCTATATGTCTTGGGTCCATCGTTCGAAACGTAACACAATAAAAAAAAATTCCATGACTATGCGCACCAGGTATTTAGAAGCGCATTATTTTGCCGCATGAAAGGCATTCTTCGCATCGAGGGTAACTACCGCGCGAGATTTATTGGCCTCCATTGCTTTTTCCGCAATTTCCGTCAACGTGCTAATCGTGTTGACAGTAGATCTTGCCTTTCGGAATGCGAACTGCCTTTCTGAGGGACCACCTTGCTTTTCTGTGATTGGTACAATCCTATTGAAGATGACCCTTTCGAAGAGTTTACCGATGCCGTTTAACAAGCAAATAGACCTCTAAGACGAAGGATCATCCAAAGGTTTATTTGGCTTCGGGATTAGTACAAGCTTCTGTTTTCTCTACTTTTCCGGGAAAATCCCATCTTTGAAGCACGTCTCAAGTGTTTCAGCGAACCAGTTTGGAACTGTTTTGATAGCCACTGTCAGTGCTTTATTCGGAATGCCGTCTAAACCTTGGGCTTTATTTTCGGCAATCTTTTTCGCGACAGTGGGTACGTTCGATTCACTTGAAACTTGTGGGAAGAGAGTACTAATGATACCCTGCAGGAAATCAGGGTTGGATTCGAGTCTGTCACCCCGTATTTATTCGGAAACAGTTAAACCGATTGTCAGGAGATTTGGTGAGAACTTGTGGTCTGTGAATCCCTTTATATATAGCAAGTGGCACCATTTCATGCTGAGTTTAAGAGGGCGAAGGGTGGATGCAAATTTTTTTGGCAGAATATGGCTACGTGGGGTATCAAATGAAAGGGCTCAATGAGCACTTTTCAAAACTAGTTCTATAATTGATATCGGGTGAACCATAGGAAAGTGAGGGCTCAAAATATGACGTGTAACAGGTCTCGTCCAAGCGAAAAATTTACAAAAATACATCCCGTTCCGAAATGTGCACAAATAAAGTTAATAATAGTATATTAGGATTTTATGTGAATTTCTTGCATTCCAAAACGTGTATGACGTTATCTAACATATCAATTTGCCAATAGCACAACGAAGTGAGGTCATATGAATGAGGGCCTGAGGGAAACATTTCGTTTTAGTTTTTCTAATCATTTATATATCAATATCCTTCTTTGTTCCTTCAGCAGCTCCTCCTGTATTTGGATGATTGCGGAGCCAACCGCAAGCCACTTCTCCTCAAACTCCAGCATCTCAGTAACCAAGCTTTGCGGGGTCACGCTCCTGCCCAGCACCTGGCTTAAGCTCCTTCTCTCCATCGCAAATCGTGGGCAGTGAAACATCACATGCTCTGGATCCTCCGGTATGCCATCGAATCTGGGACAGTTCGGAGAATTATCCAACCCAAAGCGGTGCAGATACTGCCTGTAGCAACCACCGTGTCCAGTGAGGAACTGGGTAATGTGGTAGTTGGTCTCCCCATGTTTTCACTCAAGCCACACCCTAATGTTGGGAATGAGCCTGTACGTCCACCGACCTTTCGTAGACTCGTACCATCTGCGTTGCCAGAGATCAAGCGACTCTGACCTTGCCGCATTTCTACGCTGTGCATGCCCCTCCATACTTCTTGCATTGTACAGGACACCCATTTCTTTTGCCAGAATGTCAAACCGGATCATGCCTGCCACTACTAATACTGCCTCATCTGATGTACTTCTAAAAGCACTGCAAACCCTCAAAGCCATACGCCGGTAAACCGAGTTCACCTGCTTTCGTCTCTGAGAATTTGCAAGCGCCTCTGTCCACACAAGCGACGAGTAGAGCAGATGGAGCGCACCACTCCGGCTAGCACCAACCTCCGGCAATGTTTCGGTCCACCAATATTTGGCAACATTTTTGCAAGTGCCGTGGTGGCACTGGCTGCCTTTTGGCATGCATACTCTAGGTGTTCCCTAAAACTCAATTTGGTGTCAATTATTACCCCCAGGTATTTGATAGCCGGCTTTGATACGACCGTATGTCCACCGACCTCCACTTCCACAGTGTTATTTTTCCTCCGGTTCGTTATTAAGACCGCTTCCGTTTTCGCGTCCACCAAGGTCAGCCCGGCCTTTTCTAGCCAGGACTTTACCGCTCTCACTGTTTCTGTTGCGTAAACCTCCACATCTTCTGGGTGCTTTGCTGCAACAACCACAGCTAGGTCATCCGCAAAGCCGACAATCGTAGTCCCCTCTGGGACGAGAAGAGCAAGCACCCCCTTATACATGATATTCCACAACAGGGGACCAAGTACCGATCCCTGTGGTACCCCGGCTGTGACAATGTACTCTTTGGGGCCCTCATCCGTCCCGTACCAAAGAGTCCTCTCTGAGAGGTAGTTTTCCACCAAATAAGTATCCGGGGACACATATGTCAGCCACCGCCCCTTCAATTCTATTCCAGTTGGCCGAGTTGAATGCGTTTTTCACATCCAATGCCGCCATGGCACAGCAGTCGCGAAAAATGAGTGCACCTTTTGCCAGGTTTACCACCATGCTAATTGCGTGTACCGTAGAGTGGGCGCGTGGCAAACCAAACTGGCGTTCCGACAAACCATTGCTGGCAGGAGTCTGTTGTAGATGACTCTCTCCATCATCTTCCCCATTGTATCCAACAGGCAGATAGGACGATACGACGGTGGGTTTCCAGGTGGCTTGCCAGGCTTTGGAAGCAACACCAACTTTTGCTTTTTCCACTGGGCAGGGAATATTCCTTCTTTTAGGCACGCCTGGAAGGTGTTAGCGAAAAGGTCGGGCTTAGTCTTCACTGCCAGTTTCAAAGCTCGGTTGGAGATGCCATCCAAACCTGGGGCCTTGTTGTCACCGAACCTACCACATATTTTCCGCAGCTCCTCCACAGTTACAGGCGGTATTATGCCGTCATTTAGCTGGACAAAAATTTGCCTTCCCCTATTTTCGTGGTGAGGGTACAGAGTGGTAACAATCTGTTTCAGAAGGCGCGGACAGGTCATCTGGGGTCATTTCCGCAGCCTTTTCATCACCACTCTGTAAGCCTCGCCCCAAGGGTTTACGTCGGCATGGTCGCACAGCTGTTTGAAGCAGTTCTTTTTGCTCCTCCGAATGGCTTCCTTTAGGCGGCCACGCAATTGCTTGTGTGTCTCCTCTCGACCGTCGCCACCGGGTTTTCCCCTGAGCCTCTGGCAAAGCGTCCTTGCCCGAAAACATGCGGCTCGCAAACTTGCGATTTCGTTGTTCCACCAGTAGTTGGATTGCCTACTGGGGAGCAATCGCCTTCTGGGCATAGTAGCATCGCATGCTTCCGTCACCCATTGAGTGATCTGGGTGGCTTTCTCTCCAGCCGTACCATTCAGGGATATGTCAGATTTGAGCACCGCGGAAAACGTGTCCCCCTCGAAAGCTTTCACTGTCCAGCCAAGCCTACCACCCGGCATTCTGCGAAAACTCTTTTTCGAGCTCGATCGGCCCTTGATCTCTATGCAGATTGCCTGGTGGTCGCTGTGAGTATAGTCCTCACTGACATGCCAAGCAATTCTACTGGCTAAAGTGGCACTCACGTATGTCAGGTCCACTGTAGACCCCAGGCCCCTTCCCCGGAAAGTGTACGAAGACCGAACATTCGCCAGTACCACGTCCAGCTCCGCGAATGCTTCGAGGAGAACACGTCCCCTGACATTAGTTATTCGGCTGCCCCATTCAAGAGCCGACGCATTGAAATCGCCTCCTATTATGATCGGCCAACGTCCTCTTGCATCCAAAACAAGAGCGGCAAGCATCCGCTCATACTGATGAAGCCCTCCTTCGTGTGCTCCATTATTTCCTGGAAGGCTTGTTCTCCACAAGTCCACAGCGCTGCTTGGCCCGTTTGGTCTTTGACCCAAACGCTACCACCGTGGTTTCGGCATGGTTCACTTAGTATGGCCACATCGATGTTTTTCTCGCGGATGGTTTGCGCGAGTAGATCCTGCGTCGCCTCGCAGTGGTTGAGGTTGATTTGTATCAACCTGAGCATAAAATCTTTATAAACGAAGCACCAGTTTCCGGTATTCCGACTTGTTTATTAAAGTTGAAGCGTCCGGTTTTTTAAGGGTTTATGTAAAACAAAACCTTGTCAAAATCGGTTCACTATCTGTCTGTCTCTCTGTCTGTCAAACGCACTTTTCCGTACGAAATTCAGTGACAGATGGGAACTATGAAATCCCACGCATATAGCGAGGGATACAAATTTAGGTGAAGTTTAAAGGGGGACTCCCCATACATGCAAAGAGGATGTAAAAAATTTTTTTACCGGATATAGTCGTGTGATATTAGTTTTGGCGTGAATTGCAAAGTGCGCGAGTAAGAAGTCAAAATGTATGCACTTAGAGTGAGACAGGACCCCTTTTTGGAAACTACCCAACCCAAAAATACGAAAAAAAATGAGGGTGGTGTGCTTAGATGAAATCTGGAATCCAGGCCTGAAAATATTTGCCATTTTGATATCTGTTCAAATAACCTTACTAATAGTATATTACAAACTTTTAGAAATCGACTAAAAAAGCCCCTTTAAGTTCATCCTCCGAATACCAGCATAGCAGCATAGCGAACATTATCAATGCGTACACATGCCAAATTTCATGGAAATTTGGCCATTAACGCCTAAGCTATAGTAGTTAAAACTTTCGCGCAATTTCGCGCGCATTTACTTCTTCTAAAGCCATGCAAATAAGATGCTGACGTCATAATTAACTATTATCTATACAGTGCTTTCCATCAAATGATTTATTTAAATCGCTTTCTAAAAAATAGCGGGGAATGGAATTTTTAACTATGTGGCACGAAACTGTCATGCATTCATCGCTCCTCACATCTTCTTCTTTTTCTTCAGCTTTTGTCCCGTTCACAAGCGGGGTCGGCTCATCGTGATCGGTTTCGTCATTTTATTTTATCAAATGCCTGATCTGGATGTAATCACGAGGCTTTTAAATCCCCATCCAGCGTATCAAGCCACCATTGTTTCGACCGGCGTTTTGGTTGCTTACCATTGACTTCGATGTTCAGACCAATCTTGGAAAGTGAATTCTCTTCAGCACGACTTGCGTGACTATACCATCGAAGACGCCTCTCTCGCAGTTTTTCCACGACCGGTGCAACCCCATATTGTCGCGGATATCCTCATTTCGGATGTGATCAAAACGTGTCACGCCACTGATCTAACGCAAAATTTTCGTCTCCATTACCGCGAGACGCCGTTCATTGTCTTTTATAGTCTTCCAATACTCAGAACTATAGAGAGCGCCATTGCGGTAAATTTTAGATTTGAGACGTTCGTTGATCGCAAAGAACACCAGTTGGGAAATGCCACTTCATCCAGGTTACGTTAATGCGTGAAGAAATTTCATTACCGTTCCATTGGCTGATAGTATTGACCCGAGATATTTAATTCGCTCAGTTCTGGGCTACTGAAGCGGAGTACTGAACGATTTATTTAAAAATATTATCGGGCTTTGGAGATATTTGACTTGAACGTAGTTTGCAGTAACTGTCCAACTTATTGTTTAGTAGTCTGTACATATACACTTCCTTCAATATCTTCATGCAACTTTCTAAACCCTTAATTTGTTGGAAAGTTTATCATCACTCACTCATCATTCCATTTCCATTACACCGACCACAGGAAGCTATAAACGACTCTAACTATTATCAACGTTCATAACGAGGCGTTACAATATACTTCGCCAAGGGTTTCATCTTATCTTTGGGAGTTACATAAAATTCATTAATTAACCTCTACAAAATGAAAGGTGAAAGCTAAAAGAAAAAATGAGATCGCTACTAAATGTCCTATCACTATCAAGACGTGAATAAGGCGCGACTTGACACCCAAATGGATACCAAAGAAAAGGGTAACAAAAAACCCTTTGATACCCAACTTTATATTCTATGATGTTCTCAACGACCATCCACCCATACAGAAAGCGATATATTTGGCTTGCTGGATGGATAGCTTTCAAGTAGCTGGGCGGCGAGGAGCAACAGACGAAATATGGACAGCAGGCGGATGTATAAATCTGGCGAGTTAGAAGATAAGAAAAGTCCTTGAAAGGGACCTCGTATAATGGATTTTCTCGTTTTACAATTTACAAAAAGTAGCTGTGGGCTATTTGCAATTTTTTCTTTCCGTCTTGAAGAAAGTGCTCCCCGGAGACACAATCCCATCCCAGAAAATATGAAAGTAGAAAGGAGCCAGAAAAGGCTGAAATTGCGAATTAGGAATGGAAACTGCATACCCGCAGATCTTCGTACCTTTATAAATAGGAAGGGATAAGAATTGATCGATTCAAATTTAGGTTACATTTTTAAAGTGCTCTTGGAACGTCTTTTTTCGGTTCCTTTCAAGTTTACTAAACGGAACCATCCAGAATTCTCCCTAAGGGTGTTTATGCGAAAATGTTTGCTCACTGTTTTTTTGTCGAATAATTAATTCAGTAAATAAGATTAGAAATTTTAAAATATTATAAGATGAAAAGATTAGGGCTTTCCACTGTTTCTCGATTAAGAGAAAATTTATGGCATTAAGATGTTCTCAAGTCAATTGCGTACTTTCGTTTCTTTCGTGCACGGTGTTAATTGCTCCTGGTATCAATCAAACTTTCCTGAAGTCAAGGAAAAAAGTTTTTGCTACGTTATCAAAATGTTATATTATTAGGCGTGTTATAGACGGGGGCTAGATATGACGCCATTATTTCTACATCACGCAAAGGAGCGTAACTTTTAGGAGTTCATTATGGTTCGATTAACACATTTTTGATGAGATGGAGGAGTTCTTAGAAACCACTGAATTCACTGCAATTGACAAACCAATTCCTGGTTTATTTAGAAGTTTGAAAAAAGTAACCTAAAAGTTAACTTCAAAATAATAAATAAATGTAAGTCCTGATTGGCACCTAAAGACCCTCTTGAAATTAAATATTTACAAAGCATATACTTTACTATAATTCTAACATAAACATACCATTTGTCATATGTTCTTCCCTTTCTTGGAACTTTTCTAAATTTGAGGTTGCTGTACAGAATTAGTGAATGTTATTTAATTTGTCCCGGAATTGCTGTTGTCGAATTGCTGAGATCCTGTATCCTTTTCGTATTCGATAATTTATTGCAACTCCTTCACGCACAATAATGCGTCCGCGACAATATTGTCGCAACCGGTGATGAAATGCCCAATATAATGTGAATGGCTAAATTGACATCGAGCACTAGTTCTTTTTATGGAAGATAACGTAAAGATGGTGAACTCCCTTGCCTCCACTTTATGACGAAAGTGTTTTATTGCTCGGTAAATAGCCAGTAGTTCTCGGTCGTACGATCCGTATTTACATTTCGCTGAACCGAGCTTTCTTTCTTGCTCCAATTGCGAAGTTGAATGCATCACAGAAGCTGGCTAAATATACGTCAAATTTTGGATGTGCAACCAACGTTGCCTGTTTAGTGCGTTTAGGAAGCTTCAAAAGTTGGATTAGTTTCGCTGGTCCTGTTGATTGGTGAATTTTCATTAATTCTGCCTTTAGGAATCTCGTTGAGTGGTGCCTGCACTGCTGTTGCTTTGGGTATGAACCTTCTGTAAAAATTCAACATACCCAAGAATGCTCTGAGCTGCTTCACGTTGGTTGGTTGCGGGTATGACTGGATTGCTTTGACTTTGATTGGCAAGGGACGTTTGATTGGCAAGGAACATGTCCCCTCCTTTGGGACAAGCTATCCTAACAAACTGATTTCGTAGTGACTACCATTGAAGCAGATGCATTCACCATTACTCCAGTAAAACGGAGAGAGAGTTCTAAATTGGCTGGCATGCTTTTCACGTGAAGATGGAGCGACTAATATGTCTTCGATATAGGCATTGCAGAAGTACAAACCTCTCGAAGTCTCGTCGATGAATCTTTGGAACGTTTTGGGCCGGATCCTGTAGGCCGAATCTCATAAACGAAAACTCGAAAAGACCGAATGGTTTTGTGATGGCAGGTTTCTTCAGCTATCGAGATCTGGTTAAAGAGTAAGTCTATTGTTGAAAAAACACTTTTACCATAGAGCGTTTGTGTGCGATATTGGATGTTCCGGACTGGTTTCTTGTAGGCGCAAGTTCGAGCGTTATACTTTTAAGTGCCATATGCAAGGGCGTAGCGCATGGACTATTTGATGGACGCGCCGATCCTAGTTGAATCGTGGCATTGAATTACTTTTCGCGATGTTCAGCTTGTTTGGAGCTAATCGTCTAAGTTTTAAAGCAGCTGGTGGTCCTGATGTTTAGATCGGTGAAATGCCATTTTTCCAGTTTTATCCGAGTAAGCTTCAACCGGTTTAATCTTATCCAATAGAGAACGTGTCAATGTTCACGGTCACTCTGGATTATCCATCATCATGGTCTACCACTCAGGGGTTATGGTGAGTATGAAGGGAGAAGCTGAAGCTCTACTGTTCAATCTCGTTGAAAAATCAGGGCGGTTACTACCTCGCCCGCCTCCCCCTTTAAAAAGTTAAGCCGGCTCAAATTCTAGGCCTTTTGATATCGTCATGGTAGATTTAGGTTTGCCAAACCCAATCCCCGAGATAAAGATGATAAGGAGGACATGTAGGAGGAAGAAAGAGGATCACCCTTTCTACTCCTGCTAAAAACCCATAGCGAATACTACTCATTAACTAGGCGCAGTTCAACTGCTGAATTTTTCAATTTAGGAGATTCTAAGAATGCGTCCTGTCTTTTCAACTATGTTGAGCAAAATAAAATTTTATAGTTTTTATATAATAATAAGAATACACGTTGGCGCGACAATCAGGATCAGGGCCTTGAAGTGTGTTAGACCATTTCATTCAAGACCATAACGGCACACTGCACGATTACAGTACCCTGTAGGAGACAATGTGGTCAGCATTGTGCTCACTTGTGATTATTACCCTGATTTGGCTCAAGTACTTATTCCCAGCTGAGTCGACTGGTATCCGCCGCCAAGTCACGGTACAAATCTCACTGTTAGCAGTGAGGTCTGGACCGCGACTTTCCGTATGATATCTTAATGCTCTAACCACTGAACTATTCTTTTATATGCTTACTAAAAATGTTTTGTTAAATGTCTCGAGTAAAACGTGTCTGAGAGAAAGACATCGGTCCAATTAGGATGAGGGTCTATTTTACACTAAAATAGTCTTCTTATTTTTGTTCAGCTTTTGTCCCGTTCACAATCGGGGCCGGCTCATCGTGATCGGTTTCCCCATTTGGTTCTATCAAATGCTTGATTTGGATGCAATTGCGGCCAAATTTCAAATCCACATCTAGCGTATCAAGCCACCGTTGTTTTGGCTGGCCTTCTGGTCGTTTACCAATGACTTTGGTGTTCACACCAATTTCGGCAAGTGCATTCTCGTTAACGTGAATTACGTAACCATACCATCGAAGACGCCTCTCTCGTAATTTTTCCACGATCGGTGCAACTCCATATCGATCGCGATGAATTTTACACAAAAACAGGAAGGACACTTTATACTCTAGATGTACATTATCCCTTTTTCAAACTACTACCAAACTACCGAGTATGCTTCATTGGGGTTGGTCATCAGACACTTTTTGTTCTAATTCAATTTGAGACCGTGTTGCATGAGTGGATCAGACAAATCGGATGGTTTTCTACCTTACTCAATAACGTGATCTTCACTTTCCAAAGCCCAGTTGATGTGATCAGGTCCTATTACTTTCCTCGATTTGATTTACTCTTTTTTTCTCGTCTTCACACACTCGCTCGGGTCACATCGATCGGTTTTTTACTTCCCGGTTGGTATTCTTGCAAATCTGCTATTTGTTTAGTGTTTTATTGACGAACAACTTATGATAGTGGACCTTCATTTGGACATCGTCATTCATCGATTCGATGATGTTTTATGCTTGATAACGTATTCCTCTTTTCTAATGAGAATATAATGAATTTGTGTTTTATTGCTTTCTCTATAAAATATAGAACAAGTCGGAATACCGGAAGCTCGTGCTTCGGATATAAAGGTTTTGTGTTCATCTTATGTAAGAAATTTCAACGCACATTTTTCTATCCGTATATAGCTACAAATCCAACATAATCCTTCATATTTTTCCAAACTACGAGACATACCTACATATTACAGCCATAGATATTACGCTCACCCTAAACAAACAAACTGTCTATTTCCGAATACTGTACACATATATACACGTATATAAATTGATCGTACTCATATTTCCGATTTACTTCTTATATCTATCTGAATTAGGCACTACCCGCAAACTTCATTAGCACGCATATATTATATACCTACATGCACACATGTCTGGTTGGCAAATTATTAAAAAAACTAAAACAAAATAATTCTCTGCGACCCAGTTCACAAGAACTCATTTCGTTGGGTTATTGACGAATTGATATGTGATGTTGACGTCATACAGGTTGTAGGATCCACGAAATTCACAAAAAATTGTAAAGTTTCACCCCCTATAACTTTGTTAATAATAATTGGATTTTCTTCAAACTTGACCAAATTGTGCATTATGTCCTTCGTTACACGCATGCCAAATTTTGTACTTCTGGGATGAACATAAGGGGGGTTGCCGGGTAAATTTCTAAAATGTGGAAATATACTATTATTAACTTTATTTGTGCAGATATCGGAACCGGATATATATTTCAAAAAGCCCACGGACCCTCTTCCCGCCCAACCGGACCGAGGGGCGACCAACCTAAGGATGGGCTGAAGGCAACATCCAAAGGCCCGCATCACAGCGATGATGCGTTTTAACGCAAAGTGTGTGCGACCATGCGAAAATGTATTGCTACATCCCGATTGTCGCAAACACTTCAGCCAATGACGCGGAGGTCCTACACTACAGAGACATGGATCTTATATTGAAGACAGTGCGGATCAAGACTGAAACCCATTAGGTCAGATTGTTACCGGACAGGACTCTTCGGACTATAGCACAGGTTGCAAGGATAACTGCTTTTTGCATCTCCATGTATAGTCCAGCCCTAAGATCGAGCGTTTTCAGCGCTTTATGTAAGTTCTGCGGGACTAATCCCGTCGCTGAAATTATTACTGGGACTACTTGGATCTTTTGTAGTCTCCAAGTCTGCTTCATATCGTCTGCCAAGGGGCCGTAGTTCCGGATTTTTTCGTGCTGTTTTTCAACAGTGTTCCGGTCCAACGGTACGGCTACATCGATTATAAAGCACGCTCGTTCTTCCTTCAGAAGCAGAACTAGATCGGGTCTGTTATGATTTACACTGTGGTCGGTGGCAATAGTGTGATCCCACAGTAGTTTGACCCGATCATTTTCCAAGATTCTCTGCGGAGTATACTTATAGTAAGGATGGTAGGTTGCCACTAAGTTATACTTCAACGCAAGGTTTTGATGGAGAATCTTGCAGACGGAGTTATGACGATTGGTGTACTCGGTACCGCTCAACATCCTGCACGCAGATGTTATGTGCTGGATGGTCTCCTCTTCACAGTTGCATAACCTACAACTGGAGTTGGTGATTGAGGAGTCGTGAAGAATGTACCGTTTATAATTTTTTGTTGGGAGCGAAGCATCCTGAATTGAAGTTAGGAATGCTTCGGTCTCATAGAAAAGTACACCATTTGTCAACCATTTGTTGGAGGCTTCGATGTCAATGCCTGACAACAACAAATTTTTTATATGACCTCCGTGAATGGGTTTCTCTTTCCACATGTCGATCTTCTGTTGGACTGAAGTAACATTCGACATGGGATCCCATTCTCTGCTTCTCAAGTTCAAAGGAGATAATTTATTATCTGCCATGACGGTAGCCTGATGTATTTGGCTAGAGGATTGTTTCTCATAGAAAAACTCACGAAGAGAATGCACTTGATTGTAGTGCAACGTTTTTAAATCAAGTACCCCCCTTCCTCCCTGATGACGTGGGATAGTGATCCTCAATTTTTCGGCAGCTCTATTGTGCATGTTATTGTTTGCAAGAACTACCCTTACCCGTCTATTGACAGATTCTAAATCAGTATTACTCCACTGTATCACACCGAAAGTGTATAGAAGGACGGGAATGGCAAAGGTGTTGATTGCCATGATTTTATTTTTCCCGTACAGCTCAGTTTTAAGGACAAGATCCAGACGCCGCTCAAATTCCCCCAGCAACTTAGATTTAATTATTGCTACAGCAGGTGTTGTTGCTTGCAATATGCCGAGGTATTTGTAGACGTCGTCCGAATCCATGCCCTCAATTCGGATGTTATTTTGGCTGTATCCTTCGTTGTCGGTGTGTTTTCCCCGAACAATTGTTTTTATGCGACATTTCTCCAAACCCAACTGCATGCCGATATCCCTGCTGAACTGGATGGTGATGTCCAGCAAGGAGCGAAGTTGGTTCTCGTCTTTGGCATACAATTTGATGTCGTCAATGTACATTAAATGGCTTAATGTACATTTCGACAATATGCCATGCTTGACTTGGAACCCGTATTTGCTTTCATGCAAAAGATGGGATAGCGGATTCAAAGCCAAACAAAACCACAGTGGGCTTAGAGAGTCGCCTTGGAAAATGCCACGCCTGATTGGTATCTCTCCTGATGTTTGCGAAGATACCGATAGCTTCGTGCTCCAATTCTTCATTACTGTTCTCAGTAGAAGAACAACATTCGGGTTGATTTTATACAAGCGTAACACTTGTAGTAACCACGAATGTGATATGGAGTCAAAGGCTGATTTATAATCGATGTAGGCTGTCGAGATGTTTCGTTTTTGGTGGACAGCCTGCTTTACAGCTACCGTATCGATTATAAGCTGTTCTTTGCAGCCTCGGGAGCCTTTTGCGCATCCTTTTTGCTCCTCAGCTATCAATTTATGAACATCAAGATGTTTTGAGATGTTCGCGCACAGAACTGAAGTGAAGACCTTGTAGATGGTAGGAAGACAAGTAATTGGTCGACATTTTGAAGGGCAAGAGACACCCTGTTCCTTGGGGATGAGGAAAGTTATCCCCTTGGTGAAAAATGGTGGAACTAAATCAGGATCGGCAATCATCTGATTAAATTGATTTGCCAATATCCTGTGAGTGCTCTTGAACCGCTTCAGCCAGAAGTTGTGAATCTTGTCAACTCCTGGCGCCTTCCAGTTACCTGCCTTGTCAAGGACTGCTTTAACGTCGACTTCAGTTACGTCAGGCATGGTCATTTCGGGGAGGGCCTCGCATGAACGCATAAGGTGTGGGAGCCACGCTGCTTCTAAATTGCAACGGCTGGATTCGCTCCAAACACTTCTCCAGAAGTCTTCTGCCTGATCCAGATTGAGGTTACTTTCCCTACCTGAGTTGATGAGATTTTTGTAGAATCCTCGTTGGTTCTGGAAGAACAAGGTGTTGTCTGCCCTTCGCTGAAAGCTTTTCTGATACCTACGGATGCGATTGGAGCATACCGCAAGTTTCTGCTTCAGCACCTCGAGGATTTCTTCGATTGGCATATCATTGGACAGATGGTAGTTTCCTATGATGTTCGCAACGCATCTGTGCACTCTTGGTGATGGATTTCCAAGGAGTGCTTGCGTCACACGACCAATCTCCTTTCTCAACTTTTCGACTCTTTTGTTGAGTCGAAACACCCAGAACGGCAAAGTCCTTCTGCGCATACCTCTGTTATTCGCTCTAAGATGTTGGTTATGGAGACGAATAACCGTGGCAGCTGCAACGTAGATCAGGCTGTGAACCTCCGTAGCAGTAATCTCGCTAGCCAAACGATCAGCCAAAATTCTGTCAACGGCAGCAATGATGTTAGTAGTTGCCGAAGTAAACTTCAGTTTTGGGATCCTTGGTCTAGCGTCTGGGAGAATCTCAGCATACTCTGTGAATGCGACCTGGAATGCGGTCAAAGCCTCATTATAAATTGGGTCGACATCCCCAGTTACTAAGCTTCTCCTGACTACTGGATTCATGGAGTGCCTTACAGGTGGAGTACTTGTGTTACTCCTTTGACTAGTCCGGTAATTTGATGACTCCAGCCCGAGCTCAAGTGAAACCTCTTGGAAGATTTGTTGCCTAGTTGGTAAGGCAACTCGGTTGTTATTCACGATCACTCGGTACTGGTTGACGACGTTCTGTTCCGGAATATGACTTAGCTCCGGAAACCGGGTTATGAACGCGTCATGTAGTCGATGTCTGTACCCTGATGGATTCCGTTCCAAATCCGTGACACGGTAATAGGCGCGGACGATAAATTCGTTGAATTGGCTCGTCCAAACCATACGACGCCTAGGTCTCCCGTCCCTGGTGGTTGACGGCATAACCGCCAAAACATCCAAGGGCGAAGAGCCGCTCTGATGTTGTTGAACGACCCTTAACCGTGTTGGGTACTGTCTTCGTGTCCCTGGGGTCCCATTTAAAGAATTTAAACCAAAGTCCCCAATTTTATTCCCACGAGTAATGGGGAACCAGTCAGCCCTGCAACAGAGCCCCAATGTTGCAATGCCCCATGGTTACCTCCAAAGGTAGGGAAGGTATTTGGAGGGGAGCCGCTGAAATACAGTGTAACGTCACTGCAATTCATCCGATAGGCGCGTCGATCCCTTCACCCCGGATTACGGATTTGTTAAGGAGGTTTACTCCCCCTGAACGGGAAGAATCGGTAAGGGAGGACGAACACAAAGGGAAACGTTCTGCTTGTCCGCGGCTACTTATTTACAAGATTAACTTGCGATATTCGTAGCTGACCCGGTGGGTCATGTCATTATCCGCAACCCATGACACGCGCCTGGTCGCATGCAGCTCTGCGTTTGCAACTCAGGTGAGGATAAACCTGGTACGCCAGGTATATATATATATATATATTGAAGGTATATATATATATATATATATATATATATATATATTGAAGCCTAGATTTCATAGAGATGCTCCACTGTGATTTTTTTCAGATTTTTCGGTTGAATAGGTTCTGAGAACGAGACCTGTTACACTTTTTGTGGGTCATATTTTGAGTCCTCACTCCTCCATGTTTCACCCAATATCAAATTTTGAACTAGTTTCGAAAAGTACTAATTGACACCTTTCATTTGATACCCCACATGGCTACATTCTGTGAAAAAAAATTTGCACCCTCCATTCATATGTATGGGGACTAAACTTAACACAAGATGGGGCCACTTACTGCATGTAAAGGGAACACCAGATTACATACTCTCACCACTTCTCGTGACAATCGGTCCAGCCGTGTCACAGACAGACAAACAGACAGACAGAGAGACAGACAGACGGACAGACGGACAAACGGACAGACAGACACCGTCTCGATTCTAATAAGGTTTTCTTTCATACACAACCTTAAAAATGTAGTATGTAGTATGTATGTAGTATGTACTGCTAAGTACAAAGCACTGAGTGTCGGCTAAATTGGTAACGCGCTTGCCACTTCCTTAGAATGTTCCAACGCCGTTACCTCCATGGCACCTACTTTCGTCTGCCTTTTGTGGGGACGTTGCCACTATTACCATTCGCAATGATAAGCCTTTGTGTCAATTAGTTCTCAGGACATGTCTTTTTCGGCCTTGGGTCGACCTATCTGTGGTGCGTTTGAGCTGAGCTACTAGTGAGCTTCCTCAACCGGTCATATAATTGTTTGACTTTTTCAATAGGGACACCGAAACTCTTAGAGATAGCAATGTCGACCCCATATTGAGTACATGGACTACAAAAGTAGAGACGGTCATAACTATTCGTACAGCGTTCGTGTTCTACGTCGCAAATTTTGTCTCCACTGCACTAAACATCTTGTAAAACGCATATTTCGATGCGTATACCTTCTACAAGGCTCCTGCAAGTTCCTCCGTTTTGCTAGTGGAGACACCAATATTTAACATGCAGACACAGATTTGTGTGGCCTGAGCTAATTTGCTTAAGTGCTGATGCCAAGGGTTGAGAAGTTTTGCTCATTTCTCGGGAGGACCGGGGGCCGTTTCACCGCATCCATTTAAGTGGACGCCCCAGCATTTTTCAGAGAGTTTTTAGAAGAGCGAGTGTTAATTTTTGTAGCAACCATAAATTCGGTTTTTTGGTTGGTCTCAGGTGGAATCTGGCACTAAATGACTATCTCATTAGGGTTTAGCATGGCAGAGTTGCTCTGTCTATACTTTGTTTATGTCTTTAACTGATTTCATAATTTTATAGGATAAGGATAGCATTAAGTATTTTGACTCAAACTCTCCATCTTTTTCTGGTTTTAAGACCAGCTTTATATAAATAACATCGTGGAGTTTCAAGATTTTCTCCATGGTGAAAATTTGGTAGTTGAAAAGTTCGCTTATACACTTTTGAAAAGGGAGTCCGCTCACTTTTCCTCCGTTCCAATGATGCCACAGGAAATTGCGTTATCCAACACATTTGTTGCAGACCATGAAACAGTTTTACTACTCACCCTTTAATAGAATGTAGCGCACTCTTATCTTTACTATTTTCTATTTCACTATTAACAGTTTGCTCCAGTTCAGTTATATTGGCAAGCCTACAGCCTACAGTCATCACACCACACCCTTTTAGCAGGACCTGGATTTTCTACTTTCAATGTAAAATTCGGCAGATAGTAACCCTTGCCCTCTTCAAAAAGCCACATCCATCCCTCAAATACCTTTTCGATATAATCCCTCGACCTTTAAAGAAACCCTGAATATTGTAGTCGTGACAATTTTCTATAAAGGGATGTGAATTTATTGGAAGAATTCGGGTTCTTCCAGCCATATGCAGAAGAACTACCGAAGGACAAATTATAAATGTTATTCACGATTTATGGGTATCTGAAACGCTATCATCGCATCACAACCTTCAATTCAATATACATAAATTGACGGTCAATAACTCATTCTCGTCCTTTTTTTCAGATCGTCGATTGACAGAAATAACAACTAAGACTTATGTATAACTGCTATGCCATCACAAAATCATCCTCTATATCACTAGTATCTTCTGGAACGTGCCAACCACAGCTACAGCCATGTTGCCCTTCAGACAATTAGTCCCCAGACAGTGGCAGCCACCCACCGAAAAACAAACAAACAAACTGGCGAGCTACGTAACATGTACAACATACACAATTGGGGATTCCATTTATTTTCTCATTGAATAAAAAGTAGAGTAAATAAAAGCAAAATCCATTATCGTAACGGAAATTGTTCAGATGAGTGCGAGGCTACAGTGCGCTCCCCTTTGCCACGGGGCTAATTAGAAGATTGGTGGAAGCATTGGAAAAATCCAAGACAGAAACGACTGCACGTGCTCATGTTCATGGAACCAGATAGAATAAGGCAACCCAAATAGATAAAATAGACTGAAAGGACTATCAATTTCGAAAACATTTAAAAAAAAATCAACAGAATTTGATCCCAATGGAGGCTTCGACAACGAACAAAACTGACTCCGCTACCGTGGAGAATGGTCCACCGTCTGCAGGAAACGATACAACTGACTTGGAAGCTTTCGACTATTTTAAGGGCGCGGATCCGGATTCACCATCCCATGCAATACTACGGGAGCTGTACCAAAGTTATCTGATGAAACAACGACGTCCTGGGCTTGTATGCTTTCTAGTTGCGTCTATATTTTTCGATCTTTGGGTAATTGCAGTGCCGCAAGGACAATCAATTGTAGCATTTGGTAAGTAAATACTTGGGAGCAGTAAATTTGTTTGGATTGAAAGGGTAGCAAAAATATAGGGTCAATAAGATTACATTATGGAAGTATTATAGTTCGAATATCTCCGCTGATGGTGCACCACATCTCTGGCTACCAAGCACTAACCCTCAACGTTAACTTAATGAAATCAATGTTTCATGAAACTCCAAAATACTTAAGGTCACTCTATTTCCACCGAAATAAAGTGTATTTTAATTAGGAGCCTTGCCACTAGGACTGCTACCCTTCTTATCACCATTTCAGTCCAGAATTTCATGTTGACCCGTAGCAGGAAACCCCATGACAGTGTCCTTTTTCCATTACTTATGCTTCGCTCTATTTGTCTCTCAACAGGCATTACTGGTGCTGTCCTGGTGTTAAATTTATGCATACTGTTATTTATCCGCTTGACGGAGGATGGAAAATGGACATCGATAGTGTGGAAGTATATTCCGGCAATTTCATGGACTTTGGCCATTGCACAAATTTCATTTTATAGCTTTTTGGAAACATTTATTACAACTAGGTAAGTGATAAAAGCGACAGAAGAACATTCTCGGGTAATAATTTACTCAATTGGGTTTGGGGTAGGCGTTGGAGCTTTATCGAATTGTAATACGGAATAATGTGCTTTTGTTTCAGGGATATTCTTGGATGGTGGATATTGCTATGCTTTTTGGTTATAGTGACTATTCCAATACCAGACTTTTTGTCTGCACTCTTCTACACAGCCAACTTTTTCATAATAATGTTTTTTGTACTGATGGCAACGATACGAGAGGTATTCTGCTTCGAACAAGTGAGTATGCTAAATTTATTCAGAACAATAGTAGATGCTATTATTATATTTATACAGAAAGGATATCAGAATTTTTCATAATCCCTAACATTGCAGGTTTCTTACAACGCTTGTACTTTTCACTTTAGTAACTAATTTAATGAATTAGAAAAATTTTGAAACCAAATGAAAGCAGGAGCGTATATTTATTCCCATCACGAATGAATTTTCAAGCTTTAGTATCCTGGCAAATGTTTAATTAATTGTAATGTGTTCCAATGTGACTCAATGGTTACGAAATATAGCAAAGCTGACAAATAATAATTTAATTTAGAAAAAAAGCTATTGGTTTTCAATGAAAAGTACAGCATACGTAGGTTGCCGGTTAACAGGGGCTACTGTAGTGTCCGCACCTCTGCGGTATGTGCAACATTCCATTCGCCTTTTCCGGTGACAATCTGATAATAGAGTGCATTTTCAAATATGCAGCATTGCTTTTCTCACGTTATGGCACTCGTTAGCTTTTCCAATTTCCTAATCCCCATCACGACATTCACTTATATTAAAAATTTAATTTTTGAAATTATCAGTTTAATTTTCATTTTTGTGATTTTGTTTCCAACATCACACCTTGTATCTTTCTCCAAAACTCTTAAATCCATTTCCATTTAGATATTCCAAATTTCTGTATAGAAATTTCTTAATATTGCAGAAAGAACTTTGACCTTTTGCACATAAACTTGTCTATGCTGCACGTTATTTTGTGCAATCCGAACGTTTCGTTTCTGGCTGGTAATTTGTTTGTTTAATGACTTGAGGGTTATTAACATTTTATGTAAATCTTGCTATTGCCACCGCCCAGATTGAAGGTCGGGGGCAACAAAAGGAAATTTAGTGGGACTAGGGCCAGCTAACCATCTTTGGCAATTTTTCCACGATTGATGCAACTCCACATCGATCGCGGATATCCTCATTTCGGATGTAATCAAAACGTGTCACGCCACTAGTCCAATGCAACACCTTCGTCTCTATGACCGCAAGACGGCTTATCGTCTTTCTTTATGTACATATATGTATATGTATCGTTGATATTTACTCCTTGGTGAGGTCGCGTAGACCGCATCTATGCACCATCGTTCGCGTTGAATTGTACTCCACCACGATTTCCTGAGACGCATGTACTCCTTTTCTACTGTTCTGCGTCAAATACCTGGGCGACCCAATTGTAGGCCATTTTGGGAGAGTGGGTTTCACTGCATCGCGTAGCCAGTAATATAATAACCGTCCGATCACAATGCGAACCTTTGTAACAGAATCAGTCTAGGGTACTCCGATGATATGACGCAGACAGATGCAGAAGAAGGCTTGGACTTTTTGTGTACCACTGGAGTTCACTTTTCATGTGATGCTCCCATATAGAAACACAGGAAGAACACTTGCACAGAACAGTGTCAACTTGATCTTCATGTTGAGATAACTACACTCCCAGATTTTAGACTGACTACCCATTGATTTAGATAGGGAGAGTTTACTCATTAGACGAGAACCTTGGCGTTGTTGCAAATTTCGTATTGCAATTTGGTTAGCTTCAGTTCCACTCTACTTGTCTCCCTTTTCAAATCCAAAACTATTTAGCCAATGTCCATGGCTCGGTGAAAGAGCAAACAGATGTTATCAGCGTAGTCGAGGTGTTTGAAGAAAGATGTCATAGTCAATGAAATTGCTGCACGTTCACCAGACAAAGCAGCGCATGTAACAAGAAAAAAATAATATCGGTGACAAGATGCAACCTTAGCGGACACCATGTTCTCTGAGATTTTACTTCTGTGCAGCATGTGACATTTTGCGTCATCAAATCTCGCTCTAACAATAGGTATTAGCTTCACCGGAACGCCAACCTGCGAAGAGTATCACAGACATACTTCCTACTCACACCATCGAAAGTTCGCTCGAAATCCCTGAAGAGCAGCTAAAGCGAAGACCCGTGCACTGTTCCAAAATGATCCGTAGGGTGCTGATCCGGAGCGAAAACCAGCCCGATCTCTGTCGATCAAGCTTTCGGGACGTTATTTAATGCGTTTTCGGATTATTTTAACCATTATCATTGCGGCGGTGGCGAGTACGCAGATACCTCTCAAACTATCACACTCAAAACGGGTACTTTTCTTTGGAATCTTAACGACCATTCCCTTCTTCCACTCTCTGGGAAAATGCTCGGATTTCCAAGATTTCAGCATGAGTCAAAGTAGCAAATCTACAATAACTGCAAGTGCAGCCTAGCGGCTTTACTCCGTTTGAGTGCATTGATGGTCAAAATGATTTCTCTTCTACTTGGAGAAACCGTCCGTATCGGCACGTTGTAGTGACTGGCAATGTCATTCACAAGAGGTAAAACTTCACCTAATGTGATACGGTTAAGAACCATGGTGGGGAGTTTTTTCCCCTCTTCAGTTACTCTTCATCGTGGATGACAAGTCAACCGTTGACGTCCTTTACAGGACCATCGAAAGATTGTCGACCATGCATGCTACGCTATACACTTCCCAAATCATTGTTTTCTGGCCGATATTTTGGATGATGGTGGCTCAATTCTCATCTATATTCTCAGGCGGGTTATTGAGGAGATTTGCCGTCTGATCAGGAAGATAACTCTCCCACTGTCGAGGAACAACTAGATCATACAAGCAATCGATGTTGAGCTTGGGTGGTCGCAGCTTTCCAATCCTGTGAGAAGTGGCGGATGCACAAGCGAAAGTAAGCGAGATGTGGGTTTCTTTCGATGCCGATGCCAGTGCCTCCTTTTTTATACACATCCAGAAGATAACTCCTAAATCTGCTGCTGATCGCAAAGTGATGGATCCGATTGCTCGTGCGGTGTTGGTCAGTTAAAATCCAAATGGCCTTATCGCAGGCTCCATGCGCGAATAATGTGCCACCAATGATGAGACGGTGGAAGTTGCAGAAATCCACGAACCTCCCATTATTATCGTTACGGTCGGCAAGACCGTGTTTCCCCATCACATGTCCGAACTACGTGATTCCGGATGCTGGAGAGTGAAGCCCTACGGCCATAGTAACATCCGGGATGAAGTACCTCGGGAAATCTGGGCATTCTCTACGGACTATACCCCACGTAAACTGAACTTCACGAGAAACTTGGCTTTAGACTTTCCAATCAGGACATAGTGGAAGATAGGCGATGTGCTGCAAGGCTATGCCTCAATATTCTTCAGGGACGCTACTGGCTGGCTTTGAAGACGACTGAACTCCGCCTCCTTGCTCTATCAACATTCACAGTCTTAGGAGTTTGTGGCATCAAAACGCCGTGCTAATTGGGGTCCTCGAAGTTGTCAGAATTCATCTTGGCATTTGGATCAACCATCACTATCAGAATGTCACTTTTAGGAAGCCTTCTCTGATCTGCGTGTAATTGCTCGCAGAAAGTCTCTTTCTCAACTATATTGGAAGTCTCGGTTGGTGCGTAGTGTTGTAAAATTGTGATGATCCTTACCCTGGGCCGGAATATTGCAGTTAGAAATCTGTCAGAAACCGGCTCACAAGTCAAAAGAGTGTGCCTTGCGGTAGTCGTTAGAAGCAATTTGACACGGGATTCGCGTCTGATACCACTTGGCTTTTCAGAGTACATTCCCACAAGAAGGAGAGGAGTACTATCCAGAGTGTCCAATTTATATCGTTGAAATTGCCGCTCAAATTGGAGAAAGCGAAATTTCAGAAGACCTTCGCTACCGTTGCCAAGGAGCGTGCAAACTATCCAGAAACCAATCACAGCCCGTTCTCGAAAGCTAAATGCCTTTGGAATGAGGTCAGTCCACATCGGAAGCTTTGCTGCCGTTAGGGTAGCGATAACATTTCAAAATTTGTAGGTTGCTAGCCCACAAAATTCTATGCTTGTTAGTCGCCTCTTATGGCAAGCAGAGAAGGCTTTGAGGTTATTTTTAAGCCCCAAGTCACACGGATCGCTGTGGGAGTCACATGGTTTTGGAAGTTTTAAAAGGAAAGAAAGTGAAGCGAGATTTTCTATTTGAAATTCGCTCGTGTTATTTGAGCGAGTTCCGGGAAAATATCACTTTCCCGTCGCACTGATATACGAAAGCGCTATCAGAAGATGAGCTCCATTGCCTTATGTTCGGAACGCGAAAAAGTTGACGTTTCTGATGTGTTTAAAGTTTTGTTTCCAGGTTTCGAATAGTGCTGAAAGGGTACCATTTGCCGTTGCCATTCGTCCGAACGTTCGTTAGCAGACAGCCAGAAACCATAGATGGTAAATCAAGTGACATCTTTGGAACAGAGAAGACAGAATCTTCAAGAACAGTTCCCAGCCACATGACGTCAAGAATTTATTCAAGATACTTTACCGATACTCGCTACACCCATTTGCCGCGGATCATAGTCCACATAAGCCGGGCTGACCAGGCAAAACAGATAAGTCTATGGATGAAAATACCAACCATTCCATAGAATATTTTAATGGTGTAAAGTGAAAGAAAAGCAAAAGGAGAATACGCATGCTTGGTGACTAATTGTTTGAAGCAAAAAGGATAATCTAGCGCCAAACAGCGCCAAAGCAGCTTTAAGAATCATTGTATTATTAGTATCATTCTATAGATGCTACTGTTATCCTTGCAAACCAAACCTAGCGCTCTGGGTGAGGCATGTTCAAACTTCTATCGTTTTTCTTTTATGATATTCTAGTTATCACAATGCCGATGCCAGAGTTTATCTAATACTAGCACTAAGTGCCAAGCATTTAGGTTTGGACGATCCTGTTTTTTTTCCTTCCTGTTTCTAAAAACTCCTTCGTACTTTCTGCAAAGATATCGCTTTTGTGATTGAATCGTCCTGATTACGTCCTCCTTGGTGGTAGTCTCATCGATATTTCTGCATTTGATGGTAATTCGGTAAGTTATTGTTCCAACAATTGCAAATGCAAATGCAAATATATATATCTTCTGAACTCAGCTCATGTTTCCCTTGTTTCACTGAGTTAAAGTAACTGGCATTCAGCTTTTTGCTTTTATAAAAACAGTATCGGGCCTCGGTTTTTTGCTTTTCGAAGTATGCTTCCTTTTCACCTCGAAGATTTTCAATCCCGGGTTGTCTTATGGGCAGTCATTTTTCATTCTTACGAATCATTTCCTGGGTCTTCGTGTCGGACCAATGTCCTCAGCATCTTGAGCACGCATTTGCGGACGATCGGCTAGATCGTAAAAATTGTCGGCATGTTTGGGGGCACAGCATGTGACCGCTTGAATGCAACACTGCATGAAATCCGCAGTTGGTGCCTCCATAATGGGCTGACAGTGAATGATAGTAAGATTGGTCTTGTTATGTTCAGTAGGAACGTAAGTTGGGTAGCTACACGACATCCACTTTAGCAAGGGATGGTACAGACAGTCATGTATTTAGGAGTACATCTAGACTTCAAGCTAATGTTGGAGCACCAAATCCAGGAATACATAGTATCAGTAATCTTATAGATTGTTCTGGTGCCGAAGGATTGCGATAAGTAAGACCAGGTGACTTTCACCGTAACGGATTCATTGGGTGCATACATCCCTAATAAATCCCATTTTGAGGTATTCATGTATCGTCTGGTATACGAGACTGAACTTTGCGAACAGCAAGAAGCAGCTGGCGCAGATAGGCTCGGTTACCTGAGTATTACTGAAGTAATGAGCATTACACTGACTGTGGCATTTCATCTGGAAATTCTTTGATAAACATCTGGTGGCTCTGATGCCGGCCAATGATATGGATTCCAGATTCGTCTTTGAAAAGACATAGTCTGTTGTAATCATGGAGAGAGAAGTTTGTTTCATAAATGACAACGAGTCTTTTCAGATTACAGTCTTAATAATCTTCACCGATGGGTCAGTCATGGAAGACGAATCAAGCGCGGGGTATTCTCAGGTAATCCGATTACGGAACTGCCCTGACGCGGGAAAATGACGGCTATATTTCAGGCGGAGGTATATGCCATTTCATTGGCAGCAAAGGAATGCTTCCGACAAAAATGGAGGGGTCGTACTATTCGAATCTGTTCCGACAGTCGGGCAACGTTATCAGCACTAAACAGCAAGATCATATCAAGCAAGTTGGTGTTAAGTTCCCACCAGTTTCTGCTGATACTTGTTTGACCAAACGAAGTGTTGCCGCTGTGGTTGCTAGGGTACTTAAATATCGTTGGTAACGAAGAAGCTGAGAGGTCTGAATCAACAATGGTGGAGGAAAAAGTATTTGGCATCCAACCATCCACTGTCAAGTCTATTCTGAAGAGTGAAATTGCAAGGATTCACGCAGCCGAATGGAGAAACTTGAACTCTCAGGCAGGCGAAAATCTTTGTCAAAGGAACCCCCCCCCCTCTCTTCGTAACGGCAAGTTTCTGGGGTGAAAGAGGTCCTTTAAGAAGATGGGAGAGTCGGTGGTAGTTGTATGGTGCTGCACATCCTACTTCACCGGCTTACAGAAACTACTTTCCGTAGTGATGTTGCGAAACTTTCGGTGGAGTGCGCGAATGCGATGGTCGGCAACGTCCTCGAAAATTATTGAGAAAGTGTCATCTCGGTAGGTAGAAATCTTCCCTATCAAGGTCTTGTTCTGCATGTTAACCAGCAGCCCATAGTGACACAGGAAGTCGGTGCCTAATGTGGGGATGCTAATGTCTGCCAACATAAAACGCCACGAAAACGTTCAGCGCAGCCCGAGACTCACGTGACCTGGCTATAATCATAGGTGCTGATGCGGGAAGAGTTTGCGGCCGCCAAACGCAAGTTTTGCGAATAAGGGTGTTCGGACGGAGTACAGTGAAAACCGACACCTCAGCGCCCGTGTCGGCTAAGAAGCAAAGTCTGCTTGGGGGAGTGGAATATTCTAAGGCAACGTGATACTACGTTTCGGGTAGCCGTCGCCGAGATACCCAGCGAATCTAGTTTTTTGTTGATTGCGATCGAGATCTACCTCACGAACGCAAAGTACCAACTGTCGTATCGAGCTTGGTAACCGCGTCGGCCAATGTTGTCACCATCGATTTCAAGTTATTAAGTCGAGTCGAGTCATGGGAAAGTTCCACGACCACGGGGTGTGTGTACACCTCGTGTATCTTGTTCGCTGTTGCGGACAACACCTCTAGCGATCCCGAGTCCCCGCAGGACAAAATGGCGCGGGTGCTCCCCGAGAGTAGTTGAAGCAGCTCCGAGCCAACCTTATCAACACCCAATTGCCTCATTTCACGAGGCAACTGGCTGGAGGTACAATCATCTAGCGACAGTTCATTCAGTGAGTGATTGAGCCTTGCCTCATCAGTTACCGAAAGGCTTAATATCAGCTTTAGAAGGATGTATGAGCACTCATCAAGCACGTCAGAGACTAGGCCGATGGTCTCTTCGTCGAGACCGACTAAGGCGTGGTTAAACTGCGTAGCGTCCGTTGTAACGCCGCCAGCGCAAATTGCGCCCCAACTGACGGACCACGCACCCGGATTCCGTCGTCAAAATGGAGGCACCCTAACATCGATCGCCGCCAGTGTTGGTATCGCTCCCTGCGCGGATATTTCTTCGCGTGACATACTTCAAATCGATTCAGGGGGGATGCTGAAATAAAGAGGATGAGGCGGCAGAACACCGCTGTGGTTCCCAAAGAATTTGCCTCCACCGGCCCAGCAAACTCCGCAGTCAAACATGCCTTCTAGGAGGCTTCAGTGCTTGGATCTTATTATCCAATCTTATTTTCACGAACTGGTTTTTATGTACATCGCTAAGGAAAGGTCGAGTCATAAGAATGAGTTTGATTAAGTATAATGTTAGAGGTAAGACACATATATCCTGCTAATCTAACTTTATATAATGAAACTCATCACACGACGTCCGTGCAAACATACTATGCGCAGGGCCGTAAAGCGAAAATCCGGGCGAGAAAGCTATGCGCAAAAACGGGACCTGGGGTGAAAATAATGCAAGTCTGTGATGAAAATTATGTAGGTCCGTTTATTATTCCTTCTATTCATGGAAATTTCATGTCTAGAAACCGTTGGACCTCGGGGAGCTCTCCCCCTGTTCACCCCCTCTCGTTGGGCCTGACTATATACCTGTTTGACTAAGCCATCAAAATCGCACTTATTCGAATGAATATTTTGGCTGTTTATATATCAATTGACTTGCTGCCAGCAATTCAAAAAAATCAGAAATAAATAAAAAAATGTGAAGTTTAATTTCCTTCGCAGGAAGAAGTGATGACGCTATTTTATTCATGACTGGAATTATCTAGGTTGCAATGAATTAAAAGATCGATTCAAATTTTACCGACTTTACGTTATTGAAAGGTCAAAGTTCAATTCAGTTCCATTCGACATAAACGCATTATTTGTCGGGATTCAAATAATAGATCTCTAAATATCTTTTCCGTAACGAAATATTGTATAAGATTGTGAGGACACCTACAACTACATTCATATTTTGAAATATCCAATTTTTCAAGTGAAGAAACTCGCTTACATTTCCAATTAAATCATAAAAATCTTTTGATTCTTGTATTCAGCTTTCATCATGGAAATATCTTCTTGCAAGCGTTTAAGTAAGTTATCTCAATTTCTTACGTCCATCTTATCCGTCATTTCCTTTAATCCTGCAATTCAGGGAATGTGTGTGTAGCAAACTTGTAGGAGCAATTACAAGCGACAGATTATTTGGTATTCACGTTTCGTCGCACGCCTGAGTTCCTTTTGATAAGTTGGATCCCACTCATATATTAAAGTGACGAGAAACGGTCAGCCATTATCCCTTTTAAAGGGATTTCCGTACCACACGTCGCTCTCTCAATATCACCGGCGACAGGAGCAGCGTAAACAAATAGACGTAGCATGTACGTAGACACAAGGGTGGAAATCATCCCATTAAGTGTGGCACGTAAACCCATTAAAGCTCGGTTAGTTCGAAATTTATTAAGGCAACAAAACATTGATCCTACGATAATAGTTGAATTACACGTATGCGACATTTTTGTCCCCCTGCCGGCAATTTTTGCTCTAAGTATAGACAGGGACTCTCTGTAAATGGGATATTGTTGAGTCGATTAAGGACACCCATGTTCACTAGTATTTCACTTATTGTTGATTGCAGTTCCTCGATTTCATGTACATAATAGGAATTACTAGCGTCAGTAGCGAAGCCAATGCTACATGGACAGAAAATCATGCAGAAATGGAAACATACAAACAGGACGAGGCTTGTATTGGAAGATAACCTAATTGGTTCATGATTATTCTATGAGAATCAATTAATGGTGAACGTAATCAATCATGCAAAGGGAGAGGGGAAACCACTGTTACTACTAGTTACCAAAGCTGGTAAACTACGGCGACAACACGATTCCTATCGCTATAAATCAACAGAACTTTTATTTCCTGAAGGAAACATTCCGTCGGACTGAAAAGGCGAATACACTTTTTGTTTATACTCTCTTATGAGAAAACTGATAACACTTGACTGCGTTATGGTCGCGTGCCCAAAATTTTATTCGTTTTCAAGGTGAGCAAATTCTTTTTCAATAATGCCAAGCATAAAATCAATTAAGGATGTACTATATATATGCCTATGACTTTCTTGAAGAAAGCAAAAAATAGCCATATTGCTGCTAGTCTTTCGTCGGCAAACTCCTCTTCTTTGTAGGCTCAGGATCCTAATCTCACTATTGTTAATTGTTTCTGGGCGTACAAAAGCTCATAGAGGGACCCAATTTGTAAACTGCATTCCTCTTTACTTTAGTGTAAACTATTTCGGATAGTTGTATCTAAAGTAGATACAATAAATTTGTGAGAAATGAACTTTAATAAGTGTAACCTTTCTCGATTGAGAAATGTGTTGCAAATTTTTAACAAATCTCAGAAAACTATATTGGCGAACATCAAGTTCTAAGGAGACCTCAGACTATTATTTCAGCTTTTTTGTGAGTAGAGCCATGCTTCATGTACCTTAGAACTTATAACCTGAAGGAACGTAGTCAAAAATCTGCAAAAATCATGAAGCTGCGATATCCATTCAAATGAAGTTAATAATAGTGTATTACTGTGTTTGTGGGGTAGTAATTTTTCTCCGCAGGTGTCAGACCAGAACTCTCCAGACAAATCTTAACAGCACTGATTGTTTCGCAGCAGTATAACTCAGCATCTTCGAGATCCTTTGCGACTACAACCAGCGCTATATCGCTATTAAGAACAGCGTTATACATGAAGTTTCACAGCAGTGGGCCCAGTATAGAGCCCTGTGAGACACCTGCAGAGACAACGTACTCCTGGGGCCCGTAATCAGTGTCATACCAAAGGCTTCGTTTTTGTAAATAGCTGTTGATAATAGCTGCGTGATAGGCGGGAATACCAATCTCCGTCAAGTTACGTTCCAATTGGCTGAATTGAATGCATTTCTAACGTCCAGGGTCATCACCACATAATATATGCCAGTACTCCCCTTTTCATCAATTGCATCTTCGTTCAAGTCAGTAATCATTTTGATGGCATCAATGGCTGATCTGGTTTTACGAACTCACACAATTTATTGTAGATTACTCTCTTCAGCATTTTCCTTGCAGTGTCCAAAAGGCATATAGGTCTTTGGGAGGTTGGCTTATCTGGATGCTTACCAGTCTTAGGTAGTATTACTAACTTCTGCCGCTCCAATAATGCTGGAAATATCTCCTCGGACATATACGCTTCGAACAACTCAGCGAACATGAGCGATCTGGATTTCACGGTAAGCTTAAGGGGCGCTCCGTCCTCCGGATTTGTGTCCGCTTCTCTTGCACCCTCTGATTCCCTCTTTTGGCTCGGTGACAGACTGGCCAGTTCAGTATTCCACCAGCAGATTGCTATTCAACTTAGGAACGAGCACCTCCTACGCTTCTAGTTACATGCTTCGGTGATGGATTTGACTATGTGGACAGCTCTTCCCATCGGGCACTTGCTTTGTTAGGTTGGTCACACCTCCATGAAGATCTGCTCATCCAGAGGTGGTGGTGGAGCATAACAGCTGTATACATATACCCCATTTATTTTCGCCACAGAAAGCCACTGGCTATCTGATTCCCAGCACATTGTACGGCTTGTCGACTGTATGCCCATCAACCGAATTTCGCTGCCGTGACGGAATCTATAGGGTTCACTAATGATGCCAATTTCCACCTCGGATTCGAAGGTGGTCTGCTCGGGTAAATCCTGAGTGACCCCGCAATGATTGCAATTTATTTGAATAAACATCATTTCCTCATTGAAGCTCAACTATTTTTGCATAAAGTTGTGTGAAGGGTAATTCCCCCGGAGCAGGGCTCTGCTCCCCTTGAGTCCTAACCGGATTACTGTTCTTAGATAGTTATTCACACTTAGCATTCAGTGATCTTCCTTCCACTTTATTTTTAATGATATTTGGTACGAGCTTTTTCTGAATGGGTCTTTTTCCTGGTCCTGGATAGCCTCTTGCTGACGCTTGAAAACGTGCGGTTGGTGTTGTTACCTGTTTTGTCATCCAGCAATCTGCTTTCAACTCATCTTTCTCCGATTTTATAACTGGTATTCTCGGCAGGGTGGTACTTCGTTTGAATATCTTCTTTTCCAAATCTAAAACACGTGTATCATTAAATGCTGCGGTGCCCAAGTTATCCACTATCGACGCACTGCAGTCGAGGGATATTGACAACCGGGAGCACGCTTGATCACTCACAAAAGCCGCCGATTTTCCGAGCCCCTGCACAGTAAGTTTCCTGCTTCTCCTCCTCTTCCATAGTGCTTTTATGTTTTGGGTGTCCTTCCCATAGCCATTTTGGTCCGCCCACCAGAGATGAGCAAACACTAGCTCATCCAAAATCAGCAAAAAAAGTGCATGGACACTGTCTGTTTGTCAAGCCTTATATCTCAGAAACAGTTAACCCTATTGATTCGAAATTTGGTAGAAGGGTCAGACCTCTGAATCTCATTGCATGCAATGAGTAACATAGTTCCAAAGAGGTAGTACATTTTTTTTCACCGAATGTAGTTATGTGGTGTCAAATTAAAGGTCTCGATTAGTACTTTCTGAAACCGATATTAGGAGGAGAGTGCGGGAGTCCGAAAAGGGTCAGCTACTTCAAGGATCGTTCTCAGAAACTACTCAACCCAAATATCTGAAAAGAAATGCAGTGGTCCATGCACATTGTGTCTAGACCTCCAAATACTTTCCATGCCGGTAGCGGTTTAAATAAAGTTAATAATGTTATATTACCTTATTTATTATAAGTATGTTTTCCGAATATTGCCTTGGAATCCCCCAAAGGTTTATTCTAGAACCTATAGAGCATAATATTGCCAATCGTCGAATGGTTGCATAAACATTACGAGCAAGACTTGTTTTAGGTTCCTTTTCTTTTGGGATTTTTGCTGCATGTAGGCTAATAAAAATCGGTTCATTGTCTTTTTGTACGTATGACTTGGGCGAAATTCTAAATTTATTAGCCTGGACACGCCTGTGAATTTTACACATTAAAACCCTCATCTGCCCTGTGGAACGACCATAAAGTATTACATCGCACTGAGCTCACTTTATCTTGTCGGCGCCTTCGTGATCTTTTTCGTCATTGACAGTTTACCCGAGATTGACACGACCACCGAGTTGATAGTATCCCCTCATAGGATCCTAGCACTTGACTATATTTTCCGGTATCACTGCCTAATTTTACGGTATTACTGCTTCATGTTTAATTTCCTCTAGGTTTCTCTTCTTATTTTTATTTTTAAAATCATTTTTATTTTTAAGAAATAGGTAACAATAGTAACAATAGATTGGAAAAATGAACAATAAAAAAACAATCTTTTAAAATAACAAAAAATAACTTAAATCTAATGGCCACTGTGGGCTCTCAAAATTTTTGAATAACGATTTACAGACAGAGAAGAGAAACAGTAAGAAATGAAAATCTAATTTTACAATAAGTTGTCGGGAAATGGTCAAAAACCCGACAGAATTCACTTGGCCTTAGTGGCAAATAAAGAAATATAAAAAGTAATAATAAATATTTGATCGCTTCAAAAGATACTTTTAACTTAAATTATTGTTCTTAAAACTATTATAATTATATTACACATTTTTTCTATTACACATTTTTTCTTTTTTTTTACAATAACATACAAGAAAAACAAAGAATAATAACGTATATATTTATAAGTTACAACTGGAGACAAAATCAGCACCCGTTCAATGTATACATATTTACAAAGCCCCACCAAGAAACAAATGGCAGGATTGAGCACGGCCACCGCTAACCGGCATCCCGCAGCCACCAGTACCAAGATTTCTCTTTTTCATCCCGTTTAATGTCAATTGCTCTCGCTCTGGAGTATCTCCAATCGAATCCCGGAGCCCCCACTGTCAAATTCGGGGGGTATTCTATCCTTTTGTCCGTGGCCCGCCTATGTATATGATACATAACCGGATCACCGGCAGAATCAAGAATTAGACCATTCCTGTCAAGATACACGAACGCTTCGGGAGGGATGAAGCCTGTCGTGAGAGTTTTCTCGAAATACCCATCATTTGGGTAGAACGGCTGCGAAACCCAAGGGTTCTCACCATACGAAGCAGATCGCACTATATGATTCCGAATCAATCTGACGATAACTGTATCGATTCTTGGCACAGCAGCAGCTGCATACATCACATCATTAGTTACATAGTGCTCATAGTTTGACGAAGCAGTCCTATTAAGCCCCGTGCATGCACGCAGACATTTCCTTTCAAAGATCCTTATTTTCTCCATTTGGCTAGCACTCAAATTAAACCAGATAGCACACCCGTAGGTAAGCACCGGTCTAACCAAAGTAAGATAGCAAATAATCTTAACCTTCCGGCTAAGATGTGCAGCATAAAAGAGTCTTCGAAGAGACATGAATGCCTTGCGAGCGCTTTCTAGCGCGACTTTAACGTGCTCGTTAAATTGGAGACGTTCGTCAAGACGCACACCCAGGTATCTAACGCACTTCTTATGAGGAATGCGCTCTGAACTATCCTCGTTCGCGACAATGTGGAAATCTCTCCAATTCCTTTTCAAGTTCCTACTGGCATACGCCAAGGAATTTCGAAACAGAATCGTTTCACACTTTTGCACATTGATTTTCATCCGCCAACTGTTCGTGAAGAACTTAATATCATTGAACATCTTCTGAAGTTCAACTTGCACCTCAGTTACCTTCTTGTGCGCCGTGTAGGCTATCAGATCGTCAGCAAAGGCAACCAACGACCTTTTAGGAGATTTATTAAAATCGAAAGAATTGAGCAATTCGCCGGCAAATACCGCAAAAAGTGTAGGCGCAGTCACTATCCCTTGCTGTAATCCATTCAGAACATGAAATTCTCTGTTAGTAGTGAGATTTCCGTCCGTAATAACAAAGCACTTGCCATACAGCATACTACACATCATCGCTACGAGGTGACTGGGAAACTCATTCTTCAAGAGCCTGAAAATCAGTCCATCCAACCAGACGGTATCAAAGGCTTTCTCCATGTCTATAAGGCAAGCGCCTACGCACTCACCATTGTTAATCCGCCAGCAAATATCAGACGTTACCTTCGTTATTGCATGTATTGTCGAGTGTCCAGATCGAAATCCGAATTGGGCGTTCGGCAATAATTCCTTCTTCTTGATATGCCCGTTCAAGGCTTTCAATACCAAAACCTCAAACACCTTGCTGATGTTAGGCAGCAAACTGATTGGGCGGTAGCTTTGAGGGCTGGATGAATCCTTCCCTCTCTTTAAAATCGGGAATACTCGGGCTTTCTTCCATTGTCCTGGAAAGAAGGAATTGTTCAATAAATTATTGAACAAAATGCAATAATTACGAATGGCAATGTCTGGTAAATGCCTGAGGACCACGTTGGGAATGCCATCCATACCGGATGATCTCTTATTGTTTACTCTTCTGAATATGGAAGTTAACTCAACACATGAGACAAAGTAATCAAGCAGATTATCACTCGGTATGAGATCAGCCTGCAAGGCAGAGCTAAATTGGAGAACTGTGGTGCCGTTCAGGCTATATTTGAAATTGTGGACATCTCGTTCTACAATTTCCGAAAGTCGCGTTGGCTCTAAGTCCGTTCTGGGCCGATGCACCGATTCAAAGTGCTCCCCTATAAGTTCGAGTTTCAGAGCATCATCCATCACGATGTAATTGCCTTGCGCATCAGCAGTTACACTATTCGTGTCTATACCTGAGTCAATAAGGTGTTGTATCTCGCTGCCACCGACTTTAATTCTCGGCACAGTTATTCGTGACTTCTTCCGGAATAACGTATTTATCTTAGTAAACATGGAATCTGGATCGCTTGGTGAAATACCCTTTAACTTCTCCCGCCACTGGGAGTTCACTTCATTTACGTAATGTTGACGGATAAGATCCCGCGCGATCTTTAGAAGTGATTTGAACTCAACCAATATGGGATGATGATAGTCCCCATATCTCCGATAGATTTTGTTGACGCGAGTGAGCAGAAGGCTTTTCACTTTTTTCAAACGTTTTATGGCTGCAGTTTCATATCCTTCCATATTATTGCGAAGTTTAATTTTAGGGACGACTTGTTCAATTGTTTCAAGCGTCAAGTTCTCCAGCTTGAGAAGATACTGAAGTATTTCCTCGTTGCTCAAGTTCCTGTCACCTGGTGCAATTGTACTATCGTTTTCCCCATCAAGAGGTGGGCATTCCTCTCGATATCCCCGAATAAACCTCTCTTGGAATTTCTTCCAATTTGTTTGGTTAAAGTTCAGCCTGTGGACGCCACTGTCCATCGGCAGAAGGCGAACTCTTCGTCCATCAAACAGAACTTCAATAAGAATAGCGTTATGATCGCTATCGTAAGGAAGAGTCTGTAGTTTCCGTTGAGGATTCTTAAAATTAAAGTTCAAGCGCGCGTCAGCAATGCACAAATCCAGATAGGAATTTGCCCTGGGCCAGGATGGACTCTCTGACCCATATAATTCGCATTTATACTCTATCTGGTATTGCTCTATCCAAGATTTGAGGAATACCCCTCTGGGATTGTTTGTGGCGTTTAGCCACGAGGTATGCTTAGCATTCAAGTCGCCAGCTATAATATAGTAATTATGCAGCCTATTCAGTTCGAGTATCGTAAACAGAGAATGGAATTCCTCCCTGAACTTGGCTCGGTTGTTTCCCACTGCATAGACTGACAGAATGTATAAATTCCCTCCTCTAGGCAGTGAAAAAAGAATACATGAGACTTCGATACACTCAAAGGTTTCAAATTCAGGCCTATTAATATGCCTGAAACGATAATGGCGACCCACAAGTATTCCGGTACCACCTCCCCCATCACAATTTCGTCTATCGTTCCTCACGAATTCAAAATCCTTGAATGTTATCGAATGCCTCGGATTGAGGTGGGTTTCTGAAATCAAGACTATGTCAGGCTGTTGTCTGGCAACGAAATCAAGGAGCTCCGCTCTTCGATGGATTCCTACGATGGAATTCACATTAATCGCGATGATCCGGAGACCATCCAGTGGTACCGCTGTGACTGCAGACCTAGCAGCGGGCATGCTGTTTGTGTAAATATTCTGTTATGCTATTTATTTTTGTATTGTGTACGTGTAGCGTATGCTGCATGTTTTCACACATGGTTAGTATTTTATTGAGGATAGTGTTCATCCCGCCACTTGCATCTTGTTGGGGCTTCTTAGCTCCCCCTTGTCGAACTACTTCTGCAAATGGGATCCCCGAGACGATTGGTGCCGAAGGGACGGTACCATCCAACGCCGCTGACACCTTCGTTTTTTGGGCCGATCTCGGTGCTTGCTGCCTTGTGACCTTAACATTGCGGTATGCAGGACATCCACGGTACGAAGCCGGATGCCCTCCGCTTCCGCAGTTAACACAGAAAGTTTTTTCCTTGCCATCTGCTTCAGTCAGCGAACATTCAGCTGCGGTATGGTCTTTCCCGCACTTTACACATCGTAAGGTCATTTGACAGTTCACTGCCGAGTGACCATAGCGCTGGCATCTTCGACACTGGACTATTTCGCCCCTTAGCAGGCGCTCAAAACGAATGGCCTGGTAATTAAGCGACCTGATGCCGATCAGATCGCTTCCCCGGCTCTCCGGGCTTATCTGCACGAGGAAGTGCGGCAGGATTTGTTTTTCCAAAACGGACCTCCTCGTACTAAACCGTGACACTGAGAGGAACTTAACCTCAGTTCCCGTCTCCCGGAGCATTTTGAGCACCTCATCGGGCTCCTCCTCCGCATCCAAGCCTTTCAGAAGGAAGGTTTGCACCTTCTCTTCCTTCGGAGTGTAGGTGAAGTGAGGAGCCTTCACTCGCTCGAGGACCTCCCGTGCTTTTTTGTAATCTGCAATTTTATTGCATTTGACTTGGGCTCTCTCGGCCCCCGTCTTTTTAATAACAAAATTTGAGAGCCCCGCGCTCCTATTAAGTAGAGTGGCTAAATCTCTACCACCTAATTTATAAACATTAATGGGGGGCACCCTTTCCCCCTTTTCTTTATTTCGGGTGCTAATTGTATCCCCAGTCGGACCATTTTTTAAATTTTCACTCGTACTTGCATTATTTTTTAAATTTTCACTCGTACTTGCATTACTTTTAACATTATTTAATATTTTTTCTTGAGTTTTGTTTTTTTTCTCTTCTCGTCTATTAATATTGGACTGCGAATAAATACGCGCGGTGGGCCCTTTGGGAGTTTGGGCAACTGAGTGAATTGTCCAATTTAAACCCATAGAGGTATTAGCGGTATCCTCTATGCCCCATGGAAAACTGGGTGATATTACAACTAGGTTCCCAATTCTGCCTCCCCAACCACACCATGATGGTGGGGCCTATGTGTCCACCAACCCTTTTCCGAGGGTCAATGCTGCTTCACCTTACACCTTTCTCACACCTTTAGAGTTGTTTTCCTTCAGACCAGACTCAGTTTATGCGCATTACATGCGCATTTGAAATGCTATTCCCCAAAAAGAGGCTACATTAAGCAAGACTGAACTTATTACCCTGGGAATAAGTAGCCTACAAATATACGTCTCTCCTAAGTTTGGCATCATTCTTGGTAGAGCCATACTCGCCGTTGATATCTTGTCACAAGCTCACTGCATGTGTTGATTAAAACTTAAATTCATATCTATCATCACTCCTAATTATTTGTTGGCCGGCTTTGAAGTGATGATGAGATTGTCATTCGAATGCACGCGTAATTTTGCTTCCATTGGTTATGAGGACCGTTTTCGATTTTTCCTTCTTAAGTGTCAGCCAAGAACTCTCTAAACTCTTTAACCAAGCCTCAACGGTGCTGATAGCCTTGCGTGTGTATAAGTCAGCCCCTTTTGGATGGTGCCCCATTACATCCAGTGCTACGTCGGTGTAAAAGGCCACCGTGGCTTTCTTTCAAAACGGAAGTTTAAGTTCATTATTCTAAACAATGTTCCACAGCAGTCCAATACGAAGCCTTGTAGAATATCCGCGAACAACAATCGTCGCCAGAGACTTTCGTCTAAGGTTCTAATTAGCTGAAGTAAATGCATTCCATACGTCCAGGGTCACCACCACGCACCCTCTGTAATTTTTTCTATATTGTCCAGAAGACATATGGGTCTGTGAAAAGATGGCTCATCTGGATGTTTACCGGGCTTAGACAGCAGTCCCAGCTTCTACCGCTTCCATATTCCAAAAAATATCCCTTCGGACATGCACACTTCAAACAATTTAGCAAAAATGTCCTGTCTGGTTTGCAAGCCGAGCTCCAGGATCTTATTTGGTGTCCCGTCCACGTCCCGAGCTTTGTGGTCGCCTATTCTGCTGCAGACCTGTAATAGCTCATCTTTAGTGACTACGAAAATTGTCGTCACATCCTGAGGTCCTCAGAACTTATTAGTGTGCCTGCTTTGGGGAAATAATTCCTGGATGATTTTCAACAAGAGGGTAGGACACGTGGTTTGTGGAGATGAACGGCTTCTGAATCGTCCCGCCACAATTCTACGAGTGCTCCTTCAGGAGTTTGCTCCCTCGTCGTACTCCGCTTCGTCTGATCGAACTTACCTACGAGCCGTTTGTTTGGGTCTGTGGTAAGCCGATCTAAGGCTGTTCACTTCAATATTCCGTCAATGATTGTGGAATCTGCATCGCGTAGGCATGGACGCATCATATGCTTCGGCGATTCATTTACATTCACATGGATACGCCGTGGAGGCGCCTTCCTTAATAGGCTGGTCTAACCACACCTCTATGAAGATCTGCTAATACAGAGCGTTTGCAGACCAGTCTGACGTCTTTCTCAGTATTGGACGTTCTAGCTTCCTACCGTATGACTCTTCCTATATTTTAAGTATTGCTTGGTGATTACCTCTGAATGCGAATGTAGTTGTCGCTGACGAGCCAGGACTTCGCTTATGTTCGCTGCTGATCGCCGGAGCCGAGCTCTCAAATTTTAATTCTTCAGCGAATATCATTTGGTCCCAGAAGCCAGTGTTTTTATAAATTTGTTCTTTTGTAAAGAATAGATTGACTTATTTTGCCAACAATAAAATTTTCTTCTTGCTATTCTACCATTAGGCATTCGATGAATGTTTTCGCCACTATAAAATTTTTCCAATTCATCTAGCCATTTGGGAAGTCGATAGTACAGAGTTCTTCTCACTTAAATGTGCCAGATGAAATAAGCATTGAACCAATGTATTTTTTCAAAATTCAATCTTTCCTTTGGTATCCACAATCAATCCAGATTTGTGGGTTTGATATTTCCTAAAAAGGTTATTATGTAGTCTCTTAATCGATTAATATAAAGTGAATATTCTAAGTCTCTTCTTCGAATTAGGTATAGTCGCACCTCCAGTACATAAGCATGTTTCCAATGTAACAGAAAAAATCGCTTCAATGATACAACTGCTATTATCACTAATCGCTATCACGACAAAACTCATAAAATCCGGACATACATTCAGTGCAGATAGATAGGTTTATTATCTAATCAACCACTTTTTGCATGCAATGGTGTCAGTTAGCTGATTTTCACACTGCGTAGTGTCCCTCGTCAAATATGAAACACCATTCCAACTTCCATTGTTCTGTAGTACAACTCTCATGGGGATAATTTTCACAGTTGATGTAACAGCGATTCCCTTCACGTAATATCTTCGTTGCGACTGGTCCTTTGTGATAAATGGCAGTCTTCATAAATTGTACGTTAATGACCAAGAGAAATGATTTTTGTCACAGAATTTCGTATGATGTACAATGATTAATGATTCCGGGAAACAGCTGATTAAAGGAGAACATTTTTGTTAGTTTTGCTGCTGATTGGCCATTTTCTATGCGAGTATATTATTTAAATTTTAGTACGATCTTTCTCTTCTTTTCTTTGTCCCCTTGACAAGCGGGGTCGACTCCTCATGATGGGTTTGCCATTTTGTTCTATCAAAGGCCTGATTTGGATGCAGTCGCAAGACTGTCAAATTCTTCTTCTTCTGGTCGGCCTTTTGGTCGCTTATCATCGGCTTCGATGTTCAGACCAATCCTGTCAAGTGAATTCTTAGTTAATTAGCCTTCTCGCAATTTTTCCACAATCGATATGGGGTCGCACCATATTGATCGCGGATATCCTCATTTCGAATGTGATCAAGGCGTGTTACGGCAATAGTCCAACGCGATATTTCCATCTCTATTAACGGGAGACTCCGTTCATTATCTTTTCTAGTCAACCAACACTCAGAGCGACAGGGCTGACACTCCTGCAGTAAATTTTAGATTTGAGACGTCGATCACAAAGAACACCAGTTGTGGAACGTTACTTCATCCAGGTTGTACTAATGCATCAAGCAATTTCATAACGCATATCGCTCAGTACTGGGCACATCACTGCCATTGACAGTGATTGTGCCCGTTTCAAGGGGATGGGTCGAACAAAATTATGTTCTATTCTATTATATCGTCGTATTGCATGAGGGGATCATTCTATTGTTGGACAAGTTGTTCAAGTTCATCCGCTAGGAAAACATAATCTGCATGAAGCAGTGTATAGGGCGCTGGACGTTGAATGTTCCATGTGACAGTATACATAACGCGAACGAAGGGGAGTGGTGAGAGGACGCTTTCTTGATGAACACCGACAGAGACACGAAGCGGTTTTGATACACCCGTCACACTACGCATTTTACTTTTCGTATCGTTGTATCAATTTAATCCAGCTCACGAATCCTTCTGTGACTAGGTGTTGCCGTAGAGCACACCAGATGAGTTCATCTGGCACATGGTCAAACACTTTCTCTAGATCCAGAAATGCAATGTAAAGAGGGCGATGTTTCTCCATGAGTAACTGCGCGTATTATGTATTGCGTCAGTAGTTCTGCAGTTTTTGACAAACTTGGCTTGACTCCCGGTTGTTTAGACGAATACGGCTGTCAAGAATGCGTTCAAAAATCTTCATGGTATGGGACGGTAACCGGACCCGATGGTAATTTGAACATTCTGCTGGACTACCTTTCATTTTCCATATTGGAACTGAGGTAGGCTTCTGCCAGTCATCAACACAGTTGTCATCAACGCAACGGAAGTGTTCGACATCCTGTGTACCCTACTGTCGGCTTTTAATAAGTTTATCTCTCTCACCATCCTGGTATCCAGTTTACCGTAGACATTTTTTTAATGGACCGCTCCAATAACAGCAGCCGCTCTCTTTGCTTCCTTGTTGGTATTCTTGTAAATTTGCCAATCGATGAGCGTTTTATTGTCTAGAAACTTGTTTATTTTCATGGACCTTCATTTGAACATCGTCATTTTTACCTTACCTGGCTAGGTAACCACGAAGATTTAATAGGCCGCTTTGTGGATTGATTCTTTAACTTGGTTCGGCGATTTTTTCACATTCGTAATGGTTGGTAGTTGCGTGAGTGCTTTACTGAGAATAGTACGTTGCCTCAAACCATCCTCTTGTATCTGGGCTTAGGACCAGCGTGCTATATAATAAATAACATGGCGGAGACGTCTTATTAGAACCCAAATAGGGAACAAAACAGTTTGAAAAAAAAAGACTGCAATGAAGGTCCCCTTGATAAAAGTCTTTAAAATGAGTACCTGTCGTAAAAGCACACTAGGGGCCTCCTTGGGCACAGATTTATCTGGGATCCACAATCGGAGCCCCACACTGAATAGCACAGCGGTACTAGTTAATGCTGAATTCATGCTCAGCATCCTTACTAGTTGGTGGTAGGCTTATATGACAGCTCTGCAGAGCAATGGGTCTAGGACCGCACTCTCGATTTACAAAGCACAAAATAAGTTCCGGTTGTAACAGGGTCGTAACAATAGGCTCGATAAAGCTTCTATATCCAGTGGGATTTCTTCGGGAGGATATGCTCCGTGAGGCTTCGTGACAACAGCCACTTCACTCCTTTACAAATTTGGGGCTTATCATTCCGTACGTGAGAAGGAAAATTCAATTTTCGTTACTTAATGGAAATGAGCCGTACAAATTAGGGACTGGACGAAACCGCAAGCCATGCATTTTTTCTTAAATTACTGCTAATACAAATCTAGTAGTAGAAAGTGTTCCCCGTTCCTCTATTAAATGAATGGCAGCGTCAGGACTCTCAGAATTGCTAAACAAAATTTATTGAAGAATTATGTTTTCTGTAAATTGTAACATATGGCAATTTGCTTCGCCGTGCAGATTGGTATTGTAATATATTTTATGCTTATGTGTATGTAACTAGCACGTATTGTCCGACTGTTTCTATATTTTCACTAACAGGTCAAACCTAAATTCGCTTAAAAATCAGGTCCGTTTGCCTGTCTCTATTTTTTGTCCGCAGGTGGAAATCTTGCAAAGGCACTGGTACACATGCGCCAGCGTGTAGGATTTTTACCCACTAAAATCACCGCCTAACTCCTGCTCTATTCCCTGCTGCAAAGTATTACGTCGCAGGGTCGCAGATCATGGTTGTAGCCTCCCCTTCGCCCAACTGCATTGGCAACCGCGCCTTTCTCGTCTTCTGTTTGAGATTTCATTTGCTACTGTTCCTTCCAATGTCACCTTTAAACGCTTCCTTTCCTGTCTTCTCGGATCTACGCCAATGGAAGAAGACATGTTGCAGGTCCTCCGGAATAGCGTTGCAGCTGGGATAATTTAGTCACCTGTCCAGTTTAAACCTATTGAGGTCCTGTGGGAAACTGCGTGAGATCATAATTAATCACAGTAAGTAAACTGTTCCGCTCAAAGCGTCTCACCATAGGGTCAAAGCTCTTACTGTACAAGACTATGATCGTGACAGTCCTCATGTATTCCTCGGAGACTTGGGTTCTTAGCAAGAAAAATTGCGAACTCTTGGCGACGTTCGAGAGAAGAATCCTCCGAAGAATTTTTGGCCCCCTACATGAGGATGGACGATTCCGTAGCCTACATAACGACGAAATCTATGAGTGATACCATGACCGTCCGGTTGTGGATAAAATCCGGCTCAATAGGTTACGGTGAGCGGGTCACTTAATTCGTATGGATGAGGATGATCTCACCCGGAAAGTCTATAAGGGCAATATTTATGGTAGAAAAGAAGACGAGGCAGACCCTGCCTAAGATGGAGGGATAGCGTAGGCCAGGACGCCAGTCAACTTTTAGGGATATCGAATTGGTGGACCTCGGTGCAAAATCGGGATGTCTGGAGTTCCTTATTAAGGCAGACCTAGACCGATTTAACAACCAACTTAAAGGTTTTGTTTGGTATATCGTCGAGGCAATGCCCGTTGTTATCTCCGGTGCTTCTTTCGTTATTACTGGAGGTATTACAGCCCCATCTAAAGGTGTCTGTTGACTGTAATCGCTCGTGCTCCTCTGAGCAATTTCCAGCAGGAGATTGGGACACGTAATTTGCGGAGCTACCTAACCTTTGTATCTCCCCTTTGTATCTCATTATAACCTCGCAGGCGCTTTCTCGTGGATATATTCGCCTTCGCGCCGAGTTATTTGAAGCAGTCCCTCTTGCTTGGTCGTATAGTTAGCTTGACGTTTCTTCCAACTTCCTTGTAAACACGCTGCTTAACTTCCTGATCAGTCCTACCCATTACTCTCTGGACCGTTCGTCTGGTCGGATAACACGCCGACCGAAGATCAGAAAATTCACTATTCCACCTGGAATTAGGTCTTCTGCTTGAGAAAGTATGTCGTTTCGGCATAGATGAGTCGCATAGCGCCGCGATACATTTCGTGGCATGGAGCACTCTCTCCAAAGACGTGCTTGGTATAGCATACTGTTCCATCCAAACATCTATGACTGTTTGCTCGTCAATTGCTTTCGCAGACCAAACTGACGTTTCCCTCATTTTTAGATTAGTAGTTCTTCAACTGCTTGACTTGCTTTCGACGTCAAAGACGATTGCCTGGTGCTCACTGTGGATGTAGTTTTCAATGACGTTCCAGGACATATCGCGAGCTAGTGAAAGACTAACAAAAGTCAAATCCACAACCGAATCCTACCCCCTTTCCGGTAAGTAATAACCTTAACATCGTTGTGCAAAATGATGTCTAACTGAGCGAAAGCTTGCCAGAGACAACGTCTTCTTGCATTTGCCAATGAACTTCCCCATTCTGTGGCCCATGGATTGAAGTCGCCGGTGATGACTTTTGGTCTCCGTCCTTCTGCAAGGGCAATCTGTCCAACATCTTCTGAATTCAGCCAACGTCAAGTTTGTAGGAGCATAGCAACTATAGTTGTATATCACGTCTATTTTTGCCCATACGAACCCTTTTGTGTGTGTGGCCTCATATACTCCTGTTTGTCTGGGTCCTCGCATATCCACAAAGCCGCCTCACCTGTAGGATTGGCTACCCACAGATTATTGTTAGGGTTTCTATAGGGTTCACTTATTATAGCCACTTGTACTTTCGATTCGTCGGCAAGAAATTTGGTGGAAAGGTGGAACTATGAACCCCCATGCATGTGGGGAATTATATTGTTGTACATTGAACTCAAGGGGGCGAAGGTCCCCATATATCTAAAAGAGGGATGCAACATTTTTTTTCACCGAGTATAGTCATATGGGGTATCAAATGAAAGGTCTCGACTAGTACTTTTCGAAGCGAGCATTAGTTTTTGCCGTTTTCCTGTATCCCATTCCACTTGAGAACGCAACAAATATGAAAACCAACTAAATCGTTGCTGTTGGCTTTTTGTGCACTACTACAAGCTTAATTACCTATTCCTGGAAATGCATTCAAATATCACATCAAGCTAAATATTGGATTTAGTATCCCAATATGCTGTCCTCTTTGATAAGGTATTGATTATTTAACTCAACTTCATCAAATGTAGGACTGTTCAGAATGTAGTGTAATCCCAAATGACATAACCATCGGAACACAATCAATATACTACATATAGATCCCATTTGTATGTTTAGGGATAATTGAAATAATAACCCCGGACTCAGTGGTGTCAATATCAGCACCTACATGATTTATGTTGAATGACAAAAAGCATATTTTGATTTATGATAATCGTCGGGATTAATGTAAACCGTTACGAAAGAGGGCATTAATGATGACCAATGATAATATTTGAACATCATCAAGTGATATAATCAATGGACTTTTGTTGTTTGAGGAGGGGTGTTCGCATATTGTATTGTATGAAATTACTTGAACAACGTATGTAACTGAAGAGTTCCCTTGTTGTTTCCTATGAGATTTGTAAAAGGAAACAAAACACAAACAAATGCTGCCATTATGAAGCATATAAGAAACCGACCGCACAATTCATCGAACTACCAGCAAATTGGTTAAATATAGAGGCGACCAAGCCTTCGCCAAAACTTGTCTCGAGACACTTTGGCCGCATAGTCATCATCATCAACGGCGCAACAACTGGTATCCGGTCGAGGCCGGCTTTAGTAAGAAACTCCAGACACCCCGGCTTGCGTCGACGTTCACTAATTCGATATCCCTAAAAGCTGTCTGGCATCCTGACAGACAGGATCTGCCTCGTCTTCTTTTTCTACCACAGATATTGTCCTTCTAGACTTTTCGGCATCGATCGCTCTCATCATACGGATTAGGTGACCCGCCCACCGCAACCAATGAGCCGGATTTTATCCACATCCAGACGGTCGTGGTATCGCTCATAGATTTCGTCGTCATGTATGCCATGGAATCGTCCATCCTCATGTAGGGGGTCAAAAATTCTGTGAAATTCTTGCTCCTTCTTCCCAGGAGTACATAAGGACTGGCAAGATCATAGTCTCGTACAGTAAGAGCATTTGATCCTACGGTGAGACGTTTCAAACGAAACAGTTTTTGTAAACTGAGATAGGCTCTGCAGGCTACCGTGCGCGGTACTCACCAACGTGATACCCCTACAATTGCTACACTGTTTGATACCCTTTTTTTAGGTACGGGACAGGTAATGCCTCGTTGCCAGTCGTCAGGCATTGATTCGATCTTCCCCACCTTGAGCATCAGTTGATGAACCGCATGGTGTAATTTAATTTAATATTTAACCAACTCCTCTATGATTCCATCGGCTCCTGGCGACTTATGGTTTTTAAACCGATGAATTGCACGGACTGTTTCTCCTACACTTGGTGGTAGCAGTGTCTGTCCGTTGTCTTAAGTTGGCGGAGCTTCCAATATTTTAGTTGTTGAGAAGTTCATCAAAATACTCATCCCATCACTTCAATGTGCCCATTCCGTCTGATTTCCCTCTTTGTCTCGTCAGGATGAGCATCGAGGTGTATAAGGCTTCATCCAGCTGACTTGTTGGTATAACTTCCACGCTTGCTGCGGTTGCTTCCTATACTTTTCGGGTTCACAGACCTGTTGGTTCTCCCAAGCTTCCCTTTTCCATCTATGAAGTTGCTTTTCCGCTAGACGAAGTTCGTGATAAGTCTCTGCTCGTGCCCGCGTTCTTTAAGAACGCAACATTACTCAGTATGGAGCATTCTTCCGTTCCCTTGCTAGCTTGCATTCATCGTCGAATCAGCCGTTTCGACTTTTCTTGCTGATAGGACCAAATATGTTTGCGGCCGTATCAATGATAACGCTGTTCAGGCAGTTGTGAGGATCATTTGTTAATGCTTTATCTTCAGGACATCTGTTAGCTGTTCACTCTCACCTGCTCTGACAAGCTGTTGGCGGTGTTGTAATTGAAGTCCAGAGTACTAAGCCAACGAGGTAGTGATCTGAGTCTATATTGGCCCCCCTATATGTTCTGACATTCATCAAGGTTGAGAAGTATCGGCGTTCAATCCACACGTGGTCAACCTGGTACTTCCAACAACCATTTCGTGCGATACTGCTAACTAAGCAATCCACAGCTATGAGAGCCAACGTATCGCCTGAATACGGGCTCCCTCCCTACTTGAATGTTATGTACAAGTATAATTTTGATATCATACTTGGGACAGGCTTCGATGGTTCACTTAACTGCCTCGTAGAAGGTATCCTTCTCCGATTCTGCAGTCTACTCTGTAGGGGCGTGGATGTTAATGAAACTTATATTTCTAGATTTGCCTCGCAAAGGCAGAGTCCATAGCCTTTTGCTTATGTTTTCAAAGCCGATAACAGCAATTTTCATTTTCTGGCTGACTAGGAAAGCTACTCCGAGCACATTGTTTACTGGATGGCCACTATAATGTATGGTGTAGTGGCTCTTCTCCAAGAAACCGATCCCTGTTCAGTGCATTTCTTGCAGCGCCGTTACATCAGCCTTATATGGGATAGGGTATCGGCTAGCTACTGAGCAGCATTCGGTATGTCGGCATCGTTATTCCGTTTTCGTTGCCGGGCTCGTCATTTTAAAACCATCCTGTCTAAGGCTGTAGTGTTGTCAGCCTTACCCAACCCTCAACCTGGAGGAGCAGTTGGTACAATTTGTCCCGTTTTCACGCGCGGGATACTCACCTTCATTTTTCTCGGTCTGAAGTTTTTCATTAAAAAAGAACTGCCAGCGATCACTACGTAAAGGTGGAGATAGAGTTTTGTAGTAGAGCTGTTGGTATTGGCTCAGCAGGCGTTTCTTAGGTTGTATAATCCATCGTAGCTACTAATCTACGTTTCGCCCTGGGATCTATACTACCCTTTGGCCGCCTAATATTACTTCGAACAAAGAACTTCGTCCGTACTTAGGTTAGTTACCTGAGGGCCAGTTGATCAGAAGCCGGTGTTAAGCAGAGGTGACATTTCCCAAACAAATAAAAATAATGTTATAAGGTCTCCACCGCAAGTTTCAAACTTCGTTACCAGGACAAAATCTGTTGGAAAATCTGAAAAATAATATTTCTAAATAATCATCAGGCCTGAGGAGACTCAGAAGTCGTAGATGCGTAATTCCTTTTGATCACATATCAGTGGAATAAGCCGTCCTTGTCATTAATGTGGTGGTCCTGCAGCATGCCGTCAATCGTAGTCAATCATCTGAAAATGATCAGGATTTGAGATGTGTGGATGCAAACCACACTTTCACCTTTTAATCATCGGCATACGTGCCTCCTACATTGTATTTTAGTGTACCGTTACGGTCTTGAATGAAGTGCTCTAACATACTTCAAGGCCCTGATCCAATATGGATTGTTGTGCCAACGATTATTATTATTATTATTATATGTGCCAGGTATCAATAGGCGTGTTGATAAAAAGATGGAAATGAAAGTGTATAGGTGACACTTTAAGAACTTTTTTACTGACCGGGAAAATGTTGTATACTTGAAATTTCCTTTCTTAATGTAATCCTGCTATTCTTGTGGGTCATCATCATCTACCTTAATCTACCTTAATCTACCTTAAAATAAGTCTACCTTAATAAGGAACTCCAGACATCCCGGTTTTGCGCTGAGGTCCCTAAAAGCTGTCCGGCGTCCTGACCTACGCCATCGCTCCATCTCAGGCAAGGTCTACCTCGTCTTCTTTTTCTACCATAGATATTGCCCTTCTAGACTTTCCGAGCTGGATCATCATCATCCATACGGATTAAGTGATCTGCCCACCGTAACCTATTCAGCCGGACTTTATCCACAACCGGACGGTCATGGTATCGCTCATAGATTTCGTCATTGTGTAGGCTACGGAATCGTCCATCCTCATGTAAGGGGCCAAAAATTCTTCGGAGGATTCTTCTCTCGAACGCGGCCAACAGTTCGCAATTTTTCTTGCTAAGAACCCCGATGTCGATATCGTCAGCATAGGCCAGTAGTTGGGTAGACTTAAAGAGGATCGTACCCCTTGCATCTACATCAGCATCACGGATCACTTTCTACAGGGTCAGGTTAAAGAGGACGCATGATAGAGCGAGTGTGATCCTGTTGCTTTTATTAGGCGTCGCGGATTGGTCAGGGTTAGCTTAGTTTGTCTTATCGATTTCGTCGGGATACCGAATTCTCTCATGGCCGTGTACAGTTTTACCCTGGCTATAGTATCATAGGCGGCTTTAAAGTCGATGAATAGATGGTGTAACTAATGTCCACCTTCCAACTCTTGTGGATCATACTTTTAGAACATGTTGAGTGAAAGTTACAGGAGTAATAGATACTAGTAGTTCATATAGAATTAGATGGTTTCAACTTGTTAGCTGAATGATCGCCTCGGTAAAAAGTTGCATAAAAGTTGGAGAAAGATGGCTGAACCAATACTGAATCAATTCAATTGTGTTGCTAAATGCAATTGAGAGGTAGCAGTAGCGGCACCTAAATGCTTATCCAGTTAGTGCCACGGTTCAGGTATTTAATTTCTTAGAATTCGAGATTGTAATTTCGCTTAATCATATATTTCATTCAAACAATTAACAACTAATTCCATAAAAAATTGTTTTCTCTAATTTCAGATTTTAGCGATGACATTCTTAACAGCACCTGCAGCTCTTATCGGAGTTTGGGCCTATGGTTTCTGGCATTGCAAACAAAAACGTGCATTTTTAGAAGCCAAGAAAAGCTTAGAAGTTAAAATGGTTATGGAGGAGCAATCCGCCGAACAGGTAAGCTGCTGGTTTTTATTGAATACTCGAAAAGTCGTCAAAATTAAATGTTGATTGTATTTCGTGTAGTAATGCCTGTCTTTCCCATAATTCATTCCTACTGCGATAATTGAACACGAAATTCGCTTGCTTTTAATTTATCTCATTCGTTTCAAAACTCAAAAATATATGACCTAGTTGACATTAAAATAACAAGAGCCTCCTCCAACAATTTTTAAACAATTTCCAATTAAAGTGACATATGCTAAACCAAATCTTGAAGTTAATTTACCTTTCATGAAGACTCCACAAGCGTTTCAGCTCGTATTTCCTTTGAGTTTTCCCATGCATGTCTTCAGGCATTGTTTTAAGATAATTTAACACATGGCAGACATATTTCAAATTCCTTCGGAATTTTACAGGAGCAAGGCTCTTCAGAAAATGCCATTGTTTCCCGAAAACCTCTCATGTCACTCTCCCCAGTCTTTAGAAACTAACATTTCGTTAAGAAGCTCAGGAAGCTATGAGGTATGAAATTGTGTTTTGCTGGAGGACTATAGTTAGGTGGGTTCAAATTGTGGCACCCAAGCAGTTTGAATATACTAGTTTGGAAATAGTGGTGGAATGTTGTGAATACATGAATAAATTTTCCCATATAATCTTCTAATTTTCAAGACATTTGGGTAACTTTTAAATTTTTTTTCCCAAATACGTACAAGTACTGTTTGGGAAACACATTTTTAATCGGTTTGTCATCAAATGGAGAAAATGCACCTTTCGTGATATGTGTTAAATTCCACAAAGTCGATGGGATCGATTCTTTTTCCCTTCCAATTTGCTCCTTGAAATTGGCATCCCTCTTCATATATCACTGTTAGTGAAGAATCCCACTGGGCATGTATCTAAAATTTAATAATTTTCTCTAATTATTTCCTCTTTGAAGCGACAGTAGGGTATAGAAATTTGGTGACTAGCAACCCGCAAATTCATCCATTCATCCAACCCTGCTACTGAAATACCAATTACGTCTCGGAAAGGGACTGACTTAACGGCTCCTTTATCTAAGTGTTTGGAATGCGCTCCTAAATAACGATATTGAGAGCCTTTAGAAGGGTCGGTCCCTCACAATTAAGTGGGAATTCCAGCGATCTCGCTTAGGTATTCTGATACCACCTATCTTAACTGCAGAACATGATTAAGTAAACTTTAGGATGTGACAGCATAAGCAATTTCTCTGGTAGTCTCTCAGGTGTGATTTATGGCTATACATGAAAGCTGAATATTTTTCATGCTGGGGCATGCTAGTGAGTCCTCATGCCCAAATCTGTGCGATAGATAGTAACTGCGTTAACTGGCAACTGCAGTCTCTGTGGCGACGAATAACCCACATACTGATGATCAGAATTAGCTTATGCGTCCATCGGCCTTTCGTTGAGCTACTCCGTCGGGTTTGATATCTAACCATCGATGATGTCTTTTTCCCACCCTTGATCAATTGCAGAGCGTCTTGGATTGTCGTTCTCCTGATATAGGTTCGTGACATCTCTTCAGCCAAGATGTCCACCGGTAACAGCCTTGCTATAACTAATGCTACGTCATCCGATATAGTCCAAAAACCGCAAATCACTCTTCATCATCATCATCAACGGCGCAGCAACCGGTATCCGAGGTCCCTAAAAGCTGTCCGGCGTCCTGACCTACGCCATCGCTCCATCTCAGGCAAGGTCTACCTCGTCTTCTTTTTCTACCATAGATATTGCCCTTCTAGACTTTCCGAGCTGGATCATCATCATCCATACGGATTAAGTGATCTGCCCACCGTAACCTATTCAGCCGGACTTTATCCACAACCGGACGGTCATGGTATCGCTCATAGATTTCGTCATTGTGTAGGCCACGGAATCGTCCGTCCTCATGTAGGGGGCCAAAAATTCTTCCGAGGATTCTTCTCTCGAACGTCGCCAAGAGTTCGCAATTTTTCTTGCTAAGAACCCAAGTTTCCGAGGAATACATGAGGACTGGCAAGATCATAGTCTTGTACAGTAAGAGCTTTGACCCTATGGTGAGACGTTTCGAGCGGAACAGTCTTTGTAAGCTTAAATAGGCTCTGTTGGCTGCCAACAACTGTGCGCGGGTTTCCTCATCGTAGCTGTTATCGGTTGTGATTTTCGACCCTAGATAGAAGAAATTATCAATGGTCGCAAAGTTATAGTCTCCTATCCTTATTCTTCCTGTTTGACCAGTACGGTTTGATGTTGTTGGCTGGTTCGTTTTCGGTGCTGACGTTGCCGCCATATATTTTGTCTTGCTTTCATTGATGTGCAGCCCAAGATCTCGCGCCGCCTGCTCGATCTGGATGAAGGCAGTTTGTACGTCTCGGGTGGTTCTTTCCATGATGTCGATATCGTCAGCATAGGCCAGTAGTTGGGTGAACTTAAAGAGGATCGTACCTCTTGCTTGTTATCAATATGGGTTTTGTGATCTGCGAGCACTAGTCCGGCAGTTTTCAGCCAACTCTTGATCTTCCAGATCGCTTCCTTAATCCTTAATCCTTCCTCAATCTTGTGAATGTGCTTTGCAACTACAATCACAGCATTATGGTCGACGAAACCGACTATTTTTACCCCTTCTGGTAAATGCAGGCAGAAGACTCCATCATACATGATGTTCCACAAGAGTGAACCCAGTACCCACAGCTGAAGGACCCCAGCTGAGACACGGTAGTAATTTATGCTTTTGTCGCTCTCGTACTTTACCTCCCTGTCTGTTAAGTAGTTAGCCACTATGTTTCTCTGGTAGCGTGTTCATTCGGATGTGGGACGTTTTGATGGTTTACTGAGTTGAAAGCATTATTTATGTTCAACATGACCACTACGCAGTACCCTTTTGACCCCCATCGTCACCCCTCAACTTCTATGGCAGTGGAAGCGGTGTCTACCACCACCTTTATTACAATGACAGTGGAGCGATCTTTCCTGAATCTAAACTGCATATCGGAAAGAGCCCTTCTATTTTCAACTGTCCCGCGCAATCTGTTGGCAATTATTCCTCATCGTATCTACATATAAGGCATATTGGGCGATATGACGACGGATAACTAAGTTGTTTCTTTCCTTTTGGCAAGAAAACTAAATATTTCTCCTTCGAGGTATTTTTGCATTGCTTGTATAAACGTCTGGTCTCTCGTGGGCGGACACTTTCACTGCTTTATTGGGAATACCATCGGGTCCCGGTGTTTTCTTGCCCTTTATTTTTTGCATACCTTCATAAATTCATCATAGGAAATATGCGTTATGGTCTCTAAACCAGCTGCACCTAGTGCTTCGACGATTGGGTTTGATCTTTGCGAGAACAGTGTCTTGGCTATCAATCGCAGCATTGTCGGACAAGTTACTTGTTGTTATTTGTTTCTTCCCCTTCATTTTAGACATCATCACTCTATAGGCTGTGTTCCAGGGTTTTAATGTCAGTTTCGTTGCAGAAGTTTTAAAAGCTTCTGTTTTTGCGTTGTTTGATGGCTTTCTGCAAGGCATATTTCAATTGTTTGAATGTGGGAAGCAGCTCCTATAAGTCCAATCTTCTCCTCGAGCGTTGGACGCTTCTTCGGCTTGTAGGCACTTTACTTCATCGTCTTTATTTCCTCACTCCGCCGGTAGCATGGTGAGTTTTTCTGCTGGGAACTCTTCTCGGCATTGCAGCATCGCACGCAACAGACTAAATTATCTGTTTTGCCAACTTTCCAGCTAATTCTTGGTTTATACTAGCGAAGTTCATCACTAAGTCTAAGAGTCGAAGATGCTACCCTTCCATTTCGGGCCTGTCAGTTTAAGATTCTATGCCATTCAGTGCTCTTTAATTTCAAACACTACTGCCTGATGATCATTGTGGTTGAATTTTTCGCTAGCCCACTATCTCATCTTAGGCAGAAACGAAAAGCGGGCGAAAGTAATGTCAATGATCGAACTCATGCCAGATTTACGATATGTGTTATCCTCATCATTATTGGCAATTCCTAATTTCAAAGACGCAAACGTATCCAGTACCCTTTGACCTAAGACGTTAGTATGCTTGCTACCCTCTACAGCCCATGTGTTGAAGCCGATAATTAGTGGACTCCTAGTATTTGCGTCCGTCGCCACATTGTCAACCATTGTTTGGAATTCTTCTATTGCCCAACTAGGTTCTGCATAGCAACTGAAAAGTTGATGCCGTTTATTTTAGCCCGGACGAAACCCTCTACTCGGTCTTAGATTTCTAGGAACGTTTGCTCCTTACTGCTTATCGAGACCTGTGAGAATACTTCCGTGTGAGTGTATTTGACATGGGGGAGCAGTCCGCCCAGTCCAGTCGGGGGTAGAATTCGTCTTTTATGACATTATCTTTGTTCTCCGCTGGTGATGGCAATTGATATACCAAACATTGAGAAACTTCTCGAAGCGTATTAAGCAGATTCGTTCTGTAATCGGTTTAAAATCAGTTACCAGCTGCTTAAATGTGTTGTTTATGACAAATGCGACTCAGAATTCTCTGTCTCCTCGCTCTTTGCCGCCCGTAAATATTGTGTAAGATTAGCAATCATTTATTTGACTTTCAAGCCATTTCGTTAATTGGAATAAAGGCTACGGGATATTTCCGAAAAAGGAAACGCTTATTCCAAGACCCAAACAAGTCGGAATACCGGAAGCTCGCGCTTCGGGTATAAAGGTTTTGTGTTATGTAAGAGACGCACATTTCTCTGTCCGTATATAGCTACAAATCCAACATAATCCTTCATATTTTTCCAAACTACGAGACATACGTACATATTAGAGCCATAGATATCATGCTCACCCTAAACAAACAAACTGCCTATTACCTGCTGTACACATATATGCACATATCTAAATTTATCGTACCCATATTTCCGATTTACGTCTTATATCTATCTGAATTAGGCACTAGCCGCAAAGTTCATTAGCACGCATATATTATATACCTACATATACACATGTCTGGTTGACAAATAACTAAAAAACTAAAACAAAATAATTGTCTGCGACCCAATTCATAAAAATTCATTTCGTTGTGGTATTGACGAATTGATATGTGATGATGACGTCATGCGGGTTGTAGAGTGCACGAAATTCACAAAAAATTGTAAAGTTTCACCCCCAATAACTTTGTTAATAATAGTTGGATTTTCTTCAAACTTGACCAAACTGTGCATTATATTCTTCGTTACACTCATGCCAAATTTTGTATTTCTGAGATGAACATAAGGGGGGGTACCGGGTAAATTTCTAAAATGTGGAAATATACTATTATTAACTTTATTTGTGCAGATATCGGAACCGGATATATTTTGAGGCCTAGATTTCGTAGAGATGCACTACTGTGATTTTTTCCAGATTTTTCGGTTGGATAGGTTCTGAGAACGAGACCTGTTACACTTTTTGTGGGTCATATTTTCAACCCTGACTCCCCTATGTTTCATCTAATATCAAATATTGAACCAGATTCGAAAAGTACTAATTGAGACCTTTCATTTGATACCCTACTTGGCTACATTCTGTGAAAAAAAAATTTGCACCCTCCATTCACATGTACGGAGACCCCCCCTTAAACTTAACGCAAGATGGCGCCACTTACTGCATGTAAAGGGATCACCAGATCACATACTCTCACCAATTTTCGTGACAATCGGTCTAGCCGTTTCCGAATAAATCGGGTGTGACAGACAGACAGACAGACAGACAGACAGACAGACAGACAGACAGACGGACAGACGGACAGACAGACACCGTCACCATTCTAATAAGGTTTTGTTTCACACAAAACCTTAAAAAGTAATACATTTTATGTTGCCGCAGTCGTTGCCGATTGGACACGTTGATACTTTCCAAGAAACCGTTGTCATCGCTTTGTTCAACTCTCTTCCGGGAGGGCTGATCTGGATATTTTTCCGCTTTAAGGCGCGGAAAGCTCGCTGTCACCTCCTGCGTATGCGTTTGCGACATTGCGGTAAATTTTAGATTTGCGATGTTCGTTGGTACGAGGTACGTTCATCCAGGTTGCATTAATGTATGAAGCAATTTCATAACGCAGTTCTCCATTGGCTGATAGCATTGACCCGAGGTGTTTAAATCGTTTAGTTCTGGGCAGGTCACTGCGACTGACAGTGATTGTGCCTGGTTAAGGATTGGTCGTCAAAATTCAGTTTTGTTCAGATTCAATCTGAGACCGTATTGCATGAGCCGATCATTTAATTTTTTGACAAGTTGCTTAAGATTATTTTTGCTATTAGAAGCTAGGAAAACATCATCTGCATCAGGCAGTGTTTAGGGCGCTGGACGTTGAATATCCCGTGTGACAGTGTTCGTAACAAGAACAAAGAGGAGTGAGGGCATTTCCTTGATGAACACCAACAGAGACACGAAGCGGTTTTTATACATCCGCCACATATCAAACTTTACTTTTCGGATCATGGTAGAACAATTGAACCTAGCGCACGAATTCTTCTGGCACTAAGTGTTGTCATAGAGCATACCAGATGAGTTCGTGTGGCACACGATCAAACCCTTTCTCCAGATCCACAAATGCTATGTAAAGAGAGCGATGCTTCTCACGGTGTTTCTCCATGAGTAACCGGGCAACGTGTATTGCATCAGTAGTTCCACAGTTCTCTTCTCTTTGCTCTTCAGGGTTATTTCAACGATTTAGCGAATACGGTTGCCAAGAATGCGTTCCAAAATCTTCATGGTATGGGGAAGTAATCGGATCGGAAGGTAATTTGAACATTCTGCTGGACTACCTCTCTTTTTCCATATTCGAACTGTCGTACTTTCTTTCCAGTTAGATGGTGTTCTTCCTTCCTGAGTAACCCGATTAAAGAATTCACTGAGCCACAGTGTTGGGTCCCAGCTCTTCGCTTTGCAGAGCTCAGATGCGATGTCGTCAGGTCCTGTTGCTTTCCCCGATTTCATTTGTTTTATTGCTTCCTCGATTTTAGTTGCTTCTAATGTTGGTAATGATTGTGGAAGTGGAGGATGAGCAAATTATTCTCTGGAAATCTGCTCGAAATATTCCCGCCATCTATCTGTTGCGGCTCGACGGTTGGTAAGCAAAATACCGTTTTTGTCATTAATGCAACAGAAGCGTTCGATATCCTGTGTGCGTTCGCTTCGGCTTTTGGCAAGTCGATACGGGTCTGTCTCACCATCCCGAGTGTCCAGTGTATCGTAAAGATTTTTGCAATGGGCTCCTGGGGTGATAGTGAGCGCTTTCTTTGCTTCCCGGTTGACATTCTTATATATTTGCCAATTAGCGAGCGTTTCATCGTCGCGAAACTTGTGATAGAGGCATTTCTCTTATCAGACCTTCATTTCAACACCATCATCTCCAAGCCAAGTATCTCAAGATGTACAGCTTATCTGGCTTGGTGACCCAGAGGGTTGCAGAGGCCGCTTTGTGCATCGTGTCGTTCATTTTATTCCACGATTTTCCCCCATTCGTAATAGTTGGTAATGGCGTAAGTGAGATCATTTCTTCTCACGAAATCGTCACTATTTAATGCGGGGTGGTCCAGTGCGTTCATAACCCTTTTTCATCAGTGGCTTAATTTTTAGGACGGCAAACAACGGCCGATGTTGAGGTGCGATGGTCTCATAGCGAACTGCTTTCCAATCAGTGAGGGTGGTACCTGTTACCGTCTGCCTTTTCACCCACATGACTGCAATGGTGATACAGTCGTCAGCAGGCTCGTGACAAGTCTTTTCATCGAGAAGTTGCTAGGAGGCATCTTTCTCGGAATCAGGTCAACTTGTTTGTGGTGCGTATGCGGTGAAGAAGTGAATAGTGCGATCAGCTGATATAATGGTGAGCTCCATCAGCCAGTCATCAAATCGTCCGACTTCTGTTATGACATCACGGAAACCCTCTGAGATGGCAATGCCCACACCGTATTGAGTATTTGAGCTACCAAAATAGAGAAGTTTATAGTCGTTTTTACCGCGTTTGCGTTCAATATCGCAGCTTTTGACACCAGACCATCGGGTTTCTTGCAAAGCGCAGATATCAATGCGCCCTTTCCGAAGGGCTCCTGCGAATTCTTCAGTCTTTCTAGTTAAGGTGCCAACATTTAGACACTTATTTGTTTTGCTTTTGGTCGGACTAACTTATTTATGTCCTGACGCCGTCCATACGTCAAGAACATTTGCCCATTTCTCGACACGACCGGGGCTCGTCCTGCCGCGTCGACTGAGGTGGACGCCCTAGCATTTTCCCGAGGCTTGCTACTCGAACCGATCATTTTGCTTCTAACGACGTTGGATGTATTTTTTTGGTCGACCTGTCGCGGGGCTTGTCACCAAGAGAGATCAGGTAGGATTTAGTATAGTGGAAATACTCCAACTTTACTTTATTTATCTTTTTCCTCATTTCATTTTTGTTTTACTGAGGGCAACACAAAGTGTGTTGCCTTAAACCCTCCTCCTTTACGTGGGCTTGAGACCAGCATACTATGTAAGTAGCATGGCGTTAGGTTGAGTATGCCCTGACCCTTGACTTATCTGAAATAACAGGAAAATGAAAGCATCTGACCAAATGTACATGCATAAAGCGTTTCATTCAAAATGGTCTTCCATTAAATTGCGGCTTTCACTGCTTTCCAACGAGAATGAAAGGAAAAACAAAGTATTGCAAGTAAATATGTATTTGCAACTGCAGTCAATAATTTCATGGTACTTTTTCCCTCTCAGGTGAGTTAATTAACTTCACTTCACCCATACGTAAAGAATTTTCACTCATTGTAAATTTTAAACCCCAAAATAAAATCAAAATAAAGTCGGGGACTATGGGTCGTTAAGGGAAGCTCGTAAGTGGGCTGAATGTGAAACAATGGAAAATCCCAAAAGCGGATTAGCCGCCTTGCTCCCGACAAAGCTTTGACTGTCGACTTTTACCAATTCTCTTCCAATTGCTAATAAAATTATCCTTATCGTCGTTTGACCTTTAACCTTTGTATTTGTGGACTTTCATACACGCGTGGCATTCAGGATGACTACGCTTTGGATTCGACTCAATTTTAAAGGACATTTTTCTAAATAATCCAAACTTGAATAATAGCATTTTAATTTTTTTTATCTTATTAACTTTCGCATTTCATATCTGGCCGTCCCAGTCATCAGGTCTTATTATCTTTCGCAGGAACGTCTTCTGCTGTCAGTGCTGCCGGAACATGTTGCCGTTAAAATGAGGCAGGACTTGGGCTCCACGAATTCCGAACAATTTAAGAAGATTTACATGAGCAGGCATGAAAACGTGAGGTAAGTGCGGGGCAAATATAGTGAGCATCGTCATAAAACTTAACTTCAAATTTAATTGAGACCGTCGCAGTACGTCAACATTAACTAAGTATTTGCGGGTACCCACAAGGAAAAAGGAGCGGAAAAGTCGCAAGGAGAGTTACTGAGCGGCATCTGCTATTGTGGTGTGGTAACTTTAATTAAATTATGAACTTTTACTTAATTGAAAATGCCACGGTATTATGATGCGACCTAGTTATGAGATGGTATTTGGGAGATGCAAGATTATGCACCGTCATGAGGTAGATTCGAGACAAACTTGTTCGTAAAATAGTTAGGGATGAAGTCCAGAATCACAACATCGGATAGTTTTCTCTCTACGGTAAAAGGGATTTTTCAAAACAACTAATTGGGGAACTAACAAGCCGGGAAATGAAAGGTTTTGCCGCGGGTATGATTACTTTACAGTCCCTTCATGTAAGGTAATGGAAAAGTTGAGAGCAAAGTGAACACATTTCAGTTTGATATTCGAATAAATACAACTTTTCCATATTTGTATGTTCATAAACAAGGTTTAGTTACTGCAGGTTTTGGGGCGAGTAATTGGTATAAATTTATGAAAGCGTAATTAGGTTGGCTTTACCAGAACACTGACGAGCAATAAACCTTTGCGCTCAATATTCCAGAACAATCAAACGCGATTCTATGTAACAAACAGCTCATGTAATAAAATGTGGAACATTCTTAGCGTCGTTAAATTCAAACTCGTAAGCTTTGTAATGCTAACATAAGAATTTCGTTTAATTCCTATAAGTCGTACGGCAGGAGCAGTGTTTTGACTTAATCTCTTTATCTTCAAAGCTTCTACATACTCGTAGTTTCACGTTCGGATTGAACTTTTGCTCTGCATATAGTGACTCCTTGTTAATATTTGAAAATTTGCCATCACGCCAGGCTATATTTTGATTAAGGACACGAATGAGCGCTGTTAAGGATTTAAAAGTGTTTAGAGGGTTGAGATTATGCAATTCGTGCTCTTTGAGAAGGGGATCTCGTGCTTCGTCGCAGTTAATTTGCTTATATGTGCTCAAATCAGGAAACTGGAAGCAGGACGCTTCACGTATGAAAGGTTTTGTGTATTTCTTTTATAAAAATATTTCAGTGGACATTAGTTTCATTTGTACCTTGTACCGTAATATATGCATATAAATATTATGTGAGAATATCCACTTTCAGGTAGTACTGACATTCAAAGCCTTGAATTTGCACAGAAGCGACAACTTTCACCTATTATAAGTTTATTAATAATAGTGCAATTTCCACCAAACTTGGTAGAATCATGGTTATCTTAAGTGGGTTGTTTATTTCATCAGATATCGATATGGAGGGTATTCCGAAGCCTAGGCACCATATGGTAGCAGCTTCCCGAATTTTTTCCAACTTTTTGGGTTCGGTAGTTTCTGAGAATGGTCCGTGAATCGATCACTTCCGACTCCCCGCACTCCCCACATTTCCAACGTTTCCATTCGGAACGTACTAATCGAAATCTTTCATTTGATACTCCACATGACTATATTTGGTGAAAAAAAATGTACACCCCCTTTTGCATGTATGGGGGTACCACCCTCCCCCCAAGCAAAATTCGATGTAGAACGATGTAACTCACTGTATGCGTGAGCGTTCACAGTTCCCACCTTTCCACCAAATTGGTTGTCAATCGCTATAACCGTTTCCGAGACATACAGCCAGACAGTAAACGGATTTTTATAAGGTTTTGTTCTACACAAAACCTTAAAAATGCATGCATGGTATGAATAACTAAATTCCTAAAATGTGATCCTTTCTTATTCCGTAGCGGAATATTATAAAATATATAATTCCGAGGAGAAATACCATAGAACGAAGCTTAGTAGGATTCAAAGAACCGCGTGCGCAGGTGCTATTGGGGCTCCACAGTCTTGCCCGGCAGATGCTCTCAATGTACTCCTGCATCTCCTCACCCTAGGCCTCCACATTAAATATGTTGCAGCGTGCAGTGTCGTCAGACTACGTGAGTCCGGATGCTGGGCAGCGAAGTCCTACGGCCACAACAAAATCCTAGATGAAATACCTCGAGAAATGTGGGCATTCCCCACGGAATATGTCACACGCAAGCTGAACTTCACGAGAAACTTTGCTGTGGACCATGCAACCAGGGCAAAGTGGAAGACCGGCGGCGTGTTGCAAGACTATGATACAGTATTCTTTACGGACGAATCAAAGATGGCCTATGGAGTCGGCGCGGGGGTTTTCTCGAATACACACCGTGTATCCAAGTCGTATGGTCTCCCAGGTTTTGCCAGTGTATTCCAGGCGGAAGTACTGGCGATATTGGAAGTCTATCGATGGCTGGAACGAGATTCGAGCCCCAAGCGTAACATATCCATTCTGACCTTCGGCGTACAGTAGGTGTTCCGCTGGCGGCTGTCGGGGCCGAGTCTACTTGCACTACCTAGCAGCCGCGGGCCTGAGATGGCGAAGGCTTACAAGCTGTGCCAAGTCAAAGAGAATTTCTAGTTGCAGGGTATGAGATCTGCTTTCCTTCGTGAATACTTCGGGTTGACTCTGAAGATCCGAGCCGGCTGGACTCTGCCTCCCTGCTCCCATAACAACAGTCACGGTTTTAGGAGTGTGGCATCAAAACGGCGCACCAAAGCGCTAATTCGGCTCCTCAGAGCGGCCACTGATACCTACTTACCTACCCCCCGAGGAAATTAAAATAACACAAAAATTTCACGTACAACGTCTTGTATGAAAGATTTCTGAAGTTGTTCGGTATTACAATATATTTGTGACGTGAATAGAATTTTTCTCAATAGGAAATACTGTGCATATAAAACCAGTATCATGAGTTTGAAGAAAATGTTATGATCATTTCTATCCAGAGTTTTTTCTGATACATTCCTTGTCTGGCGGTTTCCAGAAATATATGAAACAAAACCTTGTTTAAATAGATTCAATGTCTGTCTCTCCGTTTTGCTTGTACCGCCCTCTGTTTGCTGTTTTTTTTCTGTTTTATTGAGGAGGAAGAAATCTTCCTGGATATGCCAGCGCGTGAGTTTTTTACCCACTGACACCACCCCGGCTCCCCAGTAGAACCTTCATAAGATATTATATCACGGGACCGAGTTGGTAGTAGCACCTCTTGAGACAGTCCTGTAGTACATCCTTAGGGCAGATATTCTGTGGACAACACGTAGTTTGTTAGCGTGAAATGTTATCTGCAATGTTTTTCACCAAACTGGGGCTGAATAGAGCAAGATCGAACTCACTAGCCTAGCTATAAGCAACCTGGAAGTGTACCGTGGCCCTCCCACGTTCGATATCATCCTTGCTAAGGCCACACAACTGGGTTTCCGTATGTTATCACAACTAAGTATTTGATGGCAGCTTTAGAAGCGATGATATGGTTCCAATTTGAATCCGGGCGTAATTTCTTTTACTGCGCTTGGTGTCCCGCTTAGTTTTTTTCCTCCGCAAACGTCAAAGCAGAACTCTCTAGCCCACCCTTAACAGCCCTGGTCAGATTAAGAACATTATTGTACATGATGTTCCAGAGCAGTGGTCCTAGCACGAAACCCTGGGGGACACCTGTGGAGACAACTTACTCCTGGCGTCGGTAATCGGTGTCATACCAGAGCCTCTGTTCTTGTAAATAACTGTTGACAACAGCTGCGACATAGGCGGGAATACCAATTTTCGCCAGAGATTTCCGCATTAGGTTCCAATTGGCCGAACTGAATGCATTTCTCACGTCCAGGATCATCACCACGCAATATTGTACTGCCCTTTCCGTGAATGCCTCTTCGCCCTAGCCAGTACCCATTTTGATGGCATCAATGGTTGATCTGGCTTTACGGAATCTATGCTGTCAATCTAAGAGGCCTCCCTGGCTCTCAACAACCGAGAGTAATCTATTGTAGATTACTCTCTTTAGCATTTTCCCTGCAGTGTTCAAAAGGCATATAGGTCTCTGGGAGGTTGGCTCACCTGTTTCGGTTACCAGCCCTAGGCAGTGGAACTAACTTCTGCCGCTTCCTTGCCGCAGGAAATATCTCTTCGGGCATGCACGTTTCGAGTAACTCTGCAAACATGTTCGGATTTCATGGCAAGTTTAAGGGTCGTATTTGGTACGCCATTCAGACCCGAAGCTTTATTATATCTCGCAGAGCTCGTCGATGGTGACTGGCGGTATTGCCGTCACATTCAGAGGTCGCTGGAGATTGTCAGTGCCATCTATTTGCTGGGGTGATGATTTTTAACTTGAGGGTAGAGCACATCATCAACGGCGCAACAACCGGTAACCGGTCCAGGCCTGCCTTAATAAGGAATTCCAGACATCCCGGTTTTGCGCGGAGGTCCACCAATTCGATATCCCTAAAAGCTGTCTGACGTCCTGAACTACGCCATCGCTCTATCTCACGCCGCCTGCTCGATCTGGATGAAGACAGAGCACGTGATCTGCGGAAATGAGCGGCCTCTGAATTGCGCCATCACGATTCTATAGCCGTTCCTCCACGAGTTTACGTCTGCTTCCGAACAGAATTCCTTAAAGCATTCCCTCTTGTTCCGTTGGAAGGTGCGCTTGAGGGTTTTGCGGGCTTCTTTATAGGCACACTTTTTTGGTCCTTGATCGATTCCGCCAACCGCTGTTCGAGGTCACTGACAGGCTGATCGAAGGCTGTTCAGCATTTCACAAGAGTTTTGTCTTCAATTGGGGAATGAGCGCCTCCTGAGCATGAATGCCTCACTTGCGTTGGCGTCACATGGACAGCTCCTTCCGCCGTAGAGGTCCCTGCTTTATTAGGGTGGTCTAGCCACTCCTGTATGAAGGTCTACTCATCCGAAGCCGTTGTAGACCAGCTTGACATCTTTCTCGGTTTCGGGGGTGATGGTTCTCTGCCTTGTGGCTCCACCTATAGCTCAAAGAAGATTGCCGGGTGATCGCTGTGAGTATAGTCGTCGCCCATCCGGACATACTATGGGCCAATGCAGCGCTGACAAAGGTTAGGTCTACGATTGAAGCAGGAAGGTTTTTACATAACTTTCGTTGGCCAGAATTATACCTAACAGCGCAAAAGCGTTTAATAGACTGTGCCCCTTTGCATTTGTTTCTCTGCTAACCCACTTAGTTCGAATTCGGACAGCATCAAACTGGGTGGAGCGCAACAGCTATGCACATATACCCCATTCATTTTCGCCCATATAAAGCCACTGGCTGTCTGATTCCCAGTACATTGTCTGGTTTGTCGACCGCATGTCCATATCGCCGCTCTACCAGTCGAATTTGTAACGCATACGCCACTGTGACGGTTTCTACAGGGTTGATAATGATGGTATTTTCTACCTGCGGTTGGTAGGTGGTTTGCTTGAGTAAATCCTGAGTAACCATGCAATGATTGGAATTTATTGAAATGAATCTTATTTTCTTATTGAAGTTAGCGCCTTCCTAAAGTCCGGGCATTTCTTTCGCACAATAAACATTTGGGGTCCCTATTGCACTCTTTGGCAATATGCGCTTTCTCCCCCACACTTTCTGGCTCGACCAAGTCGATCAATGCCGCTGGGCATACCTTCGCGAAATAACCAAACGTAAGACACTAGAAGCACCACTTTAAAGAAATTTGGTATCCCAAACGAAAGACAACCCTTCCGATTCGAACTTTCCCGTCGCCAATAACTTCTGCGCTGCTTCTATTGTAATCGCAATACGGCCGTTTGAGTATTGCCATAGGCTTTTCGCAAACGCCAGTGACACCGTTGGAGTAGTAGCTTTCGACTTGTTCTTGGAATTTTATTCCTCCTGCTAGGATTTGTTGTAGAGCACTCTAATAGCTCTCACTATATTTTTTTGCTCGTCCTTGATGAACTCGGACAGCTCAAGTATTTTGGTATCAAGATGTGTGAAGAAGTCCGTCGCTTTTGGCATTCATCGACTGTTCGTCCGCTTTGTCTCTAATGATGTTTGGCATTGGTGGAGATCTCAGAGTTGATGAACTTCTCTTAAATGGGTCCTTTTCTTGGTCCTGGAGTACCTCCTACTCTTGCTCCTCTTGAACACATCCAGTAGGTGATGTTACTGTTTTTGTCATCCAGCGATCTGATTTGAACTCATCTTTGTTCGATTTTGTTACTGATGTTCTCGGTGGAGTGATGCTTTGCTTGAACACCCCCCCCCCTCGCACTCGCGCCCTCTTGGCCTGTGCGGACTTGGAATCGCAGGAGGTGTTCCGCTATGGCTAACAACTGGGTACTGGGTGCTTCCATGACGGATACCCGAAGTCGCCTTGTAATCTTCGACCCAAACGTTGCTTCCTGGTCGACACGGGCGCTGAGGTATCGGTTCTCTCTATACCCGATCGAACACTTTAAGCCAGCAAAACATACGATTGGCGGCTGCGAATTCCTCTTCTATTCGCAACTATGGCTATAGGCAGGTTGTCGTGAGTCTCGGACTGCGCCGAATGTTTTCGTGACGTTTCGCTTTGGCGGACATCACACATCCCCATGTTAAGCGGAGACTTTATGTGCGACTATGAGCTGCTGGTGGACCTGCAGAACAAGACTTTGATAGACCCCGTAACCTTATTACATACGCCAGGGAAGAGTTCTACCTACCAAGATGGCGCTCTTTCGATAGTTTACGAGGACTTTGCCCATCACCGCATTTGCGCACTCTTCAGAACGTATCGGAACATTACTACGCTAAGTTAGTAGGAGTAGGAGATAGTTCTCCAAGCCGGTTAAGTACGATGTGCAGCACCCCATCAGCACTATCGGCTCTCCAATCTTCTCAAAGGTACGTCTACTTGCACTTCATAAGCTTGCTGTTGCCAAGAAAGAGTTTGAAGACTTAATGAAATAGGGTATCTCCAGACCATCCAATAACTGTTGGTCCTTCCCACTTCATTTGGTCCATAAGCCAAGCGGTGAATGGCGGCCATGTGTGGATTATAGGCATCTGGATGCTCAGACAGTTCCAGACCAATATCTCATTCCACTCATCCATAATTTTGCGCAATCGCTTACGAACTGCCGTGTTTTCATGACCTTGGATCTAACTAAGGCTTATCACCAAAATCCTGTCACTCCCAAACACATTCCGAAAACGACTGCGCACCTTTTGGGCTCTTTGAGTTCACCAGGATGATTTTCGGCTTGTGCGATGCTGCTCAGACTTTCCATAGGTTTATCCACTCTGTCTTGCGAAACTTGTACTTTTGTTTTGTCTACGTAGATGATGTTTTGGTTGCTTCCTCTTCAGAATCTTAGCACTTGAAACATTTCAACGTCTCCTTGAGGCCCTGTCCTAAACGTGGAAAAATGAGATTTCTACAGAAGTAGGTGAAATTTTTCGGCCACTTAATAACCTCTGATAAGATAAGGTTAAGATAAAGATTCCCCTACTAACCACGGTAAAGTTTCTGCGTAGGTCCTTGTGCATGTTAAATTTCTACCGTCTTTTCTTGCCCAAGGGAGCTTAACGCCTACTGGTTTGGGCCCAAAACTAAAGACTCCCGCCAAGTTATATGGTCTGCTGAGGCCGTCCATGCGTTTGAGACAATCAAACAAAAGCTTGTTTATGCAACACTACTGGCATTTCCTCTGCGAGATGCACCCCTAGCTGTTTTCGCCGATACCTCAGATACAGCGGTAGGCGCCGCTCATCACTAACGGGTGAATCAGCTTCTTTTCAAAACAGCTCAACCCGGCTTAACGCAACTACAGCGCCTACGATCGTGAACTACCCGCCGTGTACCTCGCTATAAACCTTTTTAAGGGACTCTTCCAATTCTTTCCTTAAAATAGCGTAGATACTATTTGGCACCTTTGCGACTGAGATGTATTTCTCTTCTAGCATCAAACATTATGATATCAGAAGTGCCTTTGTTGATCCTTGCCTTCTGAACAAGGACCTTAGTTGGCTGTTTCTCCGCAGCAGACCATGTTGAGCTTAACTTCACATCCTGTTATCCCAAATCTTCTCATTTATTGGTTCTTAATCCGGTGGTCCAGTTTTTGTGCGGTATGTAATCCCGCTTGCTTTGTTTTTTTTTTTTTTTTTTCGTTTTTAATTTATTGGCTCCCTTCATTTCCACTAGTGTCAGGGTTAGGAGGTCTGCCATGCTCTAGCTCTCTGCAGCGCTGTAAGTTCAAGTTTTCCCATCGATGTGGCCAAGTATATGTGAGTCACCTCTGACGACAAACTATTCAATGGCCACGGTTAACATAACATCCAGCGTTGGGGAAGTGTCTTTAGCTTCAACAGTTTAGATCCGTAGTGTGTTTTTGATAGTAGAGTCACTTCGTAGAGGGTGTTGCTATCAACACGCACTGACGTTCTCGGTAGACGAAAAGCTTGACTCCTAGAAAGCCACATATTAATCCTTTGGAGAGTAATAGATTAGCACCGAGAGAGCTATATTCCGCATGAGTTTATTCTGCAGTCCTCTGCTTAAGTGGAGCAGTTCTAGCAGCAATTTATTTATCTATTTAATTGATCTCAGCATCTTCCTTCTATTTCTTGTGACTTCGGTTGGTTATAGAAATAATATCTGCTTTTTAAAAAATAACACACTTTCTATGTTAAAAGTTGTACCCATTTACTTAAAGGCGAAAGGATATAAAAAAGCAGGTTCTCATTAGTTAGAAGAATAGAGGTGTTAGCATGATGTTACTATGTTGCGAACAGCCTTCTCTCTGAAATTACATAGTTTAATAATCATAAAGCCCTAAGTACTTCAAACAACCAATTTTCAATCTGTAGCTGTTTCCTGAACCTTTTCCCATAATTAGAAGTTTTAGATATGCACATGTGTGAATATGCTTCATAAGGAAAAGTATTTGAGGGTTAACCGGAGACCTCTACGTAAGGCATCAATTACGCTGAGATGTCTTTAATACAGATTGCGGTGGGGAGGCAAATTGCTAACCCACATTAGTGGTTACTTTTCATTTTGTCGAGGTTGAATAGGTGGAGGCTAAATTAAATTTTGCGTTTCTCGAAACTGCGAAGCCTACTTCGTCTAAAGCATAAAAATGTATCAATTTTTCTGATCTAAAAGCCATAACGGAATATAGGTACATGTACTTGTATATATTATGATTGAAACAGAATCATTCTCTCACTCTCTTCTCTAAGGGACATTTCCAAGAAAAATACGTAATATACTTAGTTGGAGCCTAGCATCCTTTCGGATTTATCCATTTTTCTTAGATTGGATTCGTTCCCAAAATTGAGTTCAATTTGTGTTTTAGTTATCCTCCACTACGAAAAATTACATTATCCCGGGGCATATTCGTTGCGCTCCAACGAAATGAAAGCTTCCCTTTTTGCCTGGAATAAACTTCTTATAGCCAGTGGTTCCTCTCTGAATCCTTTGCTCGACAAACCGATTGGAATTCAATATTCCAAGTAGTATTTTATTCTGTTTTGTTTTTCCTTCTGGCGGTTTTATGCACAATATTACCCTCAAAATGAATGGCACGTTCAGAACGCCGGGTCATGATAAAGAGCCACTCCGGCTTGACGTTGTAGAGCTCAAAGCTGGAATAAAAATGTACATAATGTAATAATAAGATGAAAGGGACGTATATAAGAAGGGGCAAATGTATTCAAATATGGTTAAGAGAGTAACTTTGCATGGAAGGTGGGAAACATGAAGGTAGGTATGATTAAGTATCCGAATTGTGTCTTCTTCAAAATTTGTATAGTGGCACCTTTCTTAAAAGCGTAGGACTAATGAATTTGTTCTTGGCTGTAGGCTGTCAATTTCTCTGAAGAAAGAAGAAAAATATTGTTATCATTTTTTGAAAGTTAACTAAAAGTGCGATAAAAAGGAAATATTGGTGATGGTTTCAAAATGCCACATATACATATGTATGTCTCATGGAGTGTAGGCCATTCACATATGGCAGTCACTTTGCTATACCCCCTAATGTTTGAACTTGACGTATTTTTGACATTTTTGGCTGCGCGATGGTTGAGGGGGTAGAGCATCAGTCTCTCAATCCCGCTGTTCGGGGTTCGAATCCCAGTCTTCATGGGTAGATGTGTTCACCTTGTGTTTATCTCGCTGCTGCGAGCTTTTCACTTGCATTGTGTTGAGTGTGTTGATAATGAAACTTAAGTATAGTCTGCAGTGTAGATGTCTCATATTCCATAAAGGACTGAACAGGAAGAGCTTAATGTATCACGCTCCCAGCACAAGGACGGGCACAAACATCCATTACGAACCAGGGTAATCAGGTTAAAATGTGGGGCATTCCGTATCAACCACCTACACGTCTTCGCTGACGGTTCCTGTCAATGTCTTTATATGTAGCAACTAAACTGTCAAGGATAGCGCATTAACCATACCTACGTGCTATTGCCGATGGTACCTGAAAATTTGCTTCAGTTTGCGAAGAAGCTTTTACTCCTCTTTCATTGTTCTGCTTTATCACCTCGTTTTCCGACCACCTTACTCGGCCGGCTCCTTGACTTACCAAGCTACGGCAATGTCATTCTTTCTCAATGTTTGAAAAGTGGCAGCAGATAACCGGATTTTATTAAACACGCCCATATGTATCTAGTGGGTACACCGAAGTAGTTTTTGGTTGGACATCGTCTTGAGCTTAAACACGACGACATTTCTATACAGAAACAAGTTAATCTATAGTTGCTTGAGAAAATATTTGTGGGGAATAATCGCCAGTTAATAGTGATATCAAAATAACTGCATTTCTGAATTTTGGACAAAAACGCGAAGGCAATCTGAAAAGAGTAATTATGCCGTGTAAAAGTGGAGCCAGAGTGGAATTCTGTTTTTTTGAATATCAATCTTTCGAAGTGTTCCTTCAACCATTCCAACGGCGCAACAAGCGGTATCCGGTCTAGGCCTGCCTTAATAAGGCACTCCAGACATCCCGGTTTTGCGTTGAGGTCCACCAATTCGATATCCCTAAAAGCTGTCTGGCGTCCTGACCTACGCCATCGCGTCATATCAGGCAGGGTCTGCCCCGTCTTCTTTTCTTACCATAGATATTGCCCTTATAGACTTTCCGGGCTGGATCATCCTTATCTATACGGATTAAGTGACCCACTCACAGTAACCTATTGAGCCGGATTTTATCCACAACCTGACGGTCATGGTATCGCTCATAGATTTCGTCGTTATGTAAGTTACGGAATCGTCCATCCTCATGTAGGGGGCCAACAAATCTTCCGAGGATTCTTCTTTCGAACGCGGCCAAGAATTCGCAATTCTTCTTGCTAAGAACCCCAGTATCCGAGGAATGCATGAGGACTGGCAAGATCATTGTCTTGTACAGTAAGACCTTTAACGCTATGGTGAGGCCTTTGGAGCGGAACAGTCTTTGTAAGCTGAAATAGGCTCTGTTGGCTGACAACAACCGTGCGCGGATTTCAACATCATAATTGTTATCGGTTGTGATTTTCGACCCTAAGTAGGAGAAATTATCGACGGTCTCAAAGTTGTAGTCTCCTATCTTTATTCTTCCCGTTTGATTAGTGCAGTTTGATCTTGTTGAAGTTGAAAGAAGAACTAGCTTTTTTCCCTTATCCTGTAAATATTTTTATTTTCGTTTCGGAGACCACGTGCCTCCTTCCTCAGTGCTAGTACCTAATTTGTTGTTGGCTGGCCGGTTCTTGGTGCTGACGTTGCCACCTATATACTTTTTCATGCCTTCATTGATGTGCAGCCTAAGATTTCGCGCCGCCTGCTCGATCTGGATGAAGGCAGTTTGTACGTTTCGGGTGGTTCTTCCCATGATGTCGATATCGTCTGAATAGGCCAGTAGTTTGATGGAATTAAAGAAGGTCGTACCTCTTGCATTTACTTTCTCGACGGTCAGGTTAAAGAGGACGCATGGTAGGGCATCCTCTTGTCGTAGACCGTCGTTGATGTCGAATGGTGTTGTGTGGAGTGATCCTGCTGCTTTTATCTGGCCTCGCACATTTGTCAAGGTCACCCTAGTCAGTCTGCGGTTGTTCCCTGTACTTTTCTAGTTCACAGACCTGTTGGTTCTCCCAGGCTTCCTTTTTCCGTCTGTGAAGTCGATTTTCCACTCGCCGGAGTTCGCGATAAGTCTCTGCGCGTGCCCGCGTTCTTTGAGAGTGGAACATTACTCGGTATGCGGCATTCTTCCGTACCGTAGCTAGCTTACATTCATCGTCAAACCAGCCATTCCGACTCTTTCTGAGGTTGAAAGTGTTCTCGTCTGGAGAGGCCCACGTATGTTTGTGGACCGCTTTCCGCGCAAACCAGGTACTTCCAACAACCGTTTCGTGTGACACTGCTAATTGAATAATCCGCAGTCCGTTATCATTTGTATTTTGATGTAAGCTATGGGAGCCAACGTATCGCCTGAATACGGGCTCCTTCCTTACTTCGCTGTTAAAATCCCCATGTATGATTTTGATATCATACTTGGGACAGGCTTCGAGGGTTCGTCCCACTGCCTCGTAGAAGGTATCCTTCTCCGACTTTGCAGTCTCCTCTCTAGGGGCGTGACCGTTAATGAGGCTTATATTTCTAAATTTGCCTCGCAAGCGCAGAGTGGAGTTATGAACAACATGACCTATTTACACCTTTAATGGTGTCCTATTTCCCACCAACATTCTCGACGGTCCTCTTGCCAGCTGGACTTTCAAAGATCTTGTTATACGTAAAAGGAGGTAAGCAACCAATTATATAGTCACTTCTATCAAAATCGACGTAAGCTACGCTCTTTTGCTGTACACTTCCCGAAGGCAAATCCTAAATCTACTGTTAATAGCAATGTGGCCGACTTTATTAGCTATTATCATAGCATTTGTTCAGCTCGTAACCGAGAAGTTCGTCCTTATCTGAATTTTGAAATTTGCTGAAGATTACGTCATGCACTTCTGTCCTATTTAGTCATATCTTACGGGAAGTGAAGGTGGTTTGACAGAAGTCACTCAGCGGAGTATTTTCTGCCCGGAATTATAGTAACTACTATCGGTAGTTCGGATAGCTGAGTGGTTAGAGCACAAGGCTATCGTACGGAAGATTGCCGTTCAAATCTCGCTGATGTCAGTGGGATTTGTATCGTGATTTGACGTCGGATACCAGTCGACTCAGCTGTAAATGAGACCTGAGTTAAATTGGGGTAATAATCTCGGGCGGCGCAATGCTGACCACAGTGTAATGTAGTGTACCGTTACGGTCTTGAATGAAATGCTCTAACACACTTGAAGGCCCTGATCCAATATGGATTATTGCGCCAACGATTATTATTATTACTATCAGAAGAAAGCCAGATCTATTTCCGCTAGACACCTGGAGATCGGTATTTGTTCCATCCATCCGACCCCTTACAAGAGGCTCTGAACTGACTTAGTTATTATGATTTCAAAGGTGATTGATTGATCACAGTACACTTAAATACAACATGCTAAACGCCTGCTTCTTAAGATTTCGAAGAATCGATCATAACTTTGCTTGAAACACAAATTAGTGACACATTCGGTCTCAGGGCATATAAGTTTGTATTAAGCTTGAAAACTTAAAGAAATTTCTGGGGTAGAACCTGCAAATTCTGAAACTTTATTGCTAGTGAAACTTCAACAACGCCTCGGATAGGGTTTGACCTCACGGCAACGACTTCTGGCTATCGAAAACGGACCACGATTGGTTTCTGGAATGTGCAAACGTTCCTCGATGATGGTAGTAAGGGTCCTCAAAATGCTCCCTTCTCCAACTTGGTTGCTAATTCTTACGATATAAACTCGGCATTCTGAACTTAAGCGAAGTAAGATGGTGGGACTCTGGAAAGTACTCCTTCTTCTCTTGCGGCAATGCGCATTTGTGCTCTGGAAAGCTAGCGCTAGCAAGCACAGTCTACGTGACCGCAACGATAATGGTGGGAGGTTTGTCAATTTTTGCAACACAGGTCGTCGGCCACGTCCCGAATGGGCGTCATAAGATCTGGTTGACTGCGGCGGAGGCGGATCAATGCGCGAAAGGGGTTGAAGGCTCTACTAACTCCTGCGAGGGATGGTGGATGTGACACGCTCGAACTCAAAATCCAGAGAAGAGCGGCGTAGTGTACGCCGTGCCAAGAGAGAATTTTAGAAGTCGGAGATGGCACAGATTGCAGTGATTTCAGGTATGTATTCGCATCACGAAAGAGCTTGCATGTGGTTGCAACTCTTTTGGTGTCCTTTTGACGGTCGATTTCTCATTCGCGATGATGAACAACTGAAGAGGTAGAAAGAACACTCCCCACGGTTCTTAACTGTATCACATCCGGTGAAGTTCCGAACATGTGGATACGGGCTATTCCTCCAAGAGAAATCATCTCGCTAATCAATGCAATCAAATGGGGTAAAGCCGCTGGACTTAACGGTTTCCTCGCAGAGTTATTTATCGCTACACCCTCTTGTTACTGCTGATCTACTGCTTCCACTTGTACGGAAATCTTGAGAATCCGAGACCTTTCCCAGAAAGTCAAAAAAGGCGATGATCGTTACGATCCCAGAGAAGGGGACCCCTTGTGAGTATAATAATTGGAGGGATATCTGCGTGGTCTTTCCGTCGCAAAGATAATTTCCAAAATAATCCTAAAACGCATCAAAGAACATCTCGAAAGTTTGATCGACAGGGAGTAGGTTGGTTTCGGGTCCAGATTCTCCTAAATCCACCAATCAACACCTTACTGATCATTTTGGAAGAGTGCGCTGAGTTTAGATCTTCGCTTCATCTGATCTCCATCGGCCTTCGACACGAGAACAGGGAGTGTATTTGGAGTGCTTTACTTAGGAGGGGCATTCCGGAGAAACTAGTAGCTATTATCGGAGCGTTATCTGATGGTGCAAAATGTCACGTACTGATGGGTGAGTGGCGCCAGTCATAAGGCATGGGGGTGCTAAAGGGCAGTGCGGGTAACCGCACACGATGGGCCATAGGTGTGATTGACATGCTATACCCCACTAAGAGTTGAATTGCAAATATATATATTAAAACGAGCTTTGGCCTTGAAAATCACCCACTACTATTTTTGACTGCCTTTTATCGGAAGGTATCTTACTTTAATTGCCTATATCGCGTAGCTAGTAAGGAAGTTAATTGTGCAATCTGATGGTGGATCCTCATCAGTCGGCTATCAAATTGCTCGGCTTCTTTAATCACGTTAAGAAAGCTCTCAAAAATGATAATGCAGACATTATATTGGATTTGTGGATTACCAAAGTGGAGGAATTAATAGCCGCTTTTCATGTGTTTACTTTTTGAGCCACAAATCTTGGGACCACACAATCGAGTTTCTTGTGAAGTGCAGATATGAATACGCCTGAGCAGAGCTAATCCCCCCCCCCGTCTCCACACCAAGGATTACTATTATTATTATTTGATTGGTGTATGCGCCAGATTGGCGCTAGGTAACGGAAGACGAATTGACCAGAAGGAGAAAGTGGCAGTGGATAGGTCATATGTCAAGAAAGTGCGACAACTCGATTGCGCATTATTTCATGCAATGCACTATTCCAGAACGACCGACGTATAGGTCACCCAGGAGACGCGTGGCACAGAACAGTAGAAGAGAGGTTTTGCCCTGCTAGAAAAGCTTGTGAGAGCTGAAGCAGATTTCTGTAAACCGGGAACGATGGCGCATCATTGTTGTTAACGTGCTGTGCCCTATTTAGGAGTAAACGGTAACCACATTTGATTTTTCAGCATTTTGTTTTTATTTTGCCAATGATTGCGTTATACTTTACCCCTTATTTTAGCTTTGGACTAAATGTATGGTACATTACACGGCGGAGTTCGATAAATACTCACTTCTGCTAATGTAACATAGCAAAAGTTTGTTTATCAAGTGCCATATTACATAAATGTTTTTGAATTAACAAAAATTGCATTGAAACAGTTATAGTGAAATTTAGAGGAATTTATTTTTCTTAGTGTCAGAATTATTCCTCTCCCTGCCTCCCTCGAAGATTGCTTGCCAATATAAACGAATATACATATCCATAGAACTAGTACTGGAGATGCCGAGAAAGAGTGGGGACCTTCCTTAAGAAGAGTTGACACAACTGATGGATTCGTCTTGGATTTTCTTCCCGGGATCATAGCATCGGGGAAAGCGATATTTTTCCGCCTTTGTCTGACATTCTATTGTGTCGGGATATTGGTGAATATTTGGATTTTAATATCCATTGTGGCTCAAGTTTCAAATGCAAATTGGGTAGCAAAAATCATGCAACCATCGGTCTACCCACCGTTGGAGTTGACCTTAGATGCTGGCAGAACGAGTGCAATTACTTTTCAGATTGATGTATTGTTCTTGGATGACTATAATTGCTCTTAGTGTTCATTTACATCATCGCGACTCTCTTGTTCATTATATAGACTGTGTGCAGGTTTTGCACAAAATGAATTCGGTAGAAGATAACAAAGAATTTAAGGATACTCCTCTCCATCTTTATTTGGCTCTTCAGTGTCATGTATGGTTCTGAGTGTTGTCTGACTTAAAAGAGCAATGAACGGTGCTTGCAATAATGGAGACGAAGATATTGTATTGTACCAGTGGCCACGATCACATCCAAAATCAATCAACATGGGCATACATCGATCGTGGAAAAAATGCGTTTTCGATAATGTAGTCATAAAATTCACGCTCATGAGAACTCACTTAGCCAGATTGGTCTGAACATCAAAGTCGGTCGAAAGAAAAGTTTCATTAATGAAAGGGCTTGCAGTTATTCAGTGTTTCAAACCCCATACTCTAATCTTTACGCCTCACTCTGAAGGTCGACATATAATTGTACAAGTCCTTGAGACATGTTAGGACTGATGAAGGGAACAAGTGGTTCCCGAAATTAGTGTACTAGTTAGTAGATTATGAAAAGATCGACGCTTTCCAATAATGGATATATGGAAATAACACCACGAATTCGAAACTTTTTTTTTTATTATACAATTACCAACATTTTTATATAAAAGTAAGCGATACAATATGCAACTAAGTAAATATGAATATGTGCATACATATATCTGCAACGATATATGTATGTGTATTCTTGAATATTTCTGGAAGTCAAAGAGTTCATTTTTCATGCAAATGAATTGATTCGCAGCATTTGTACGCTATTATTCTGAAATCAAACTAATAAATCCACTCTTCTAAAGGAAAAGCTCTCTTATTCTTATAAAGTGCTCTTTAATTTCAAGGATTAGATGGAACAACATACTGCACACGAGACTCTTTGGAGATATAAATAATTGAGATATTTCGGATTATTTATGTTCTGCATTGTGTGTATGGCGCTTCTTCAGTTTAGCATTAAAAGCATTGAAGGATCCATGCCGTCCATGAAGTGAGTCCTCGTTTTCTTCAAAGCGCACGGAAAGGGATTTCTCTGGAGCTTTCAATTAAGACAAATTATCTTTGGGAACTAAACGTGTTATTTCCCTTGGCAACTATGTGACTGTTCATATCAGTAAACTTAGTAATTCTTAAGGTCAAAACGGAATTCATTATCTGCCAAATTAAGGTTAGTGTAAAGATATTATTTAGGATGGTGCATGAAATAGGATAACGTTAAGTTGTCATGAATCTTCAAAGAATGAGTTCAAAGTCCACTTTTTTCGTTGGTATGCTTAACCAATTGTAGCATCCTTTTTCCTGAGATTATTTGCTATACAATCCTCCAAAGAGAGTAATCCATCCATCCCAATGGGTTCAAGCCTGGCTAAACATTTTTGTCCCAACATTTTTTGCACATGGTAATCGTTGAAACAGCTGTTAAGGTGCATATCTTTGAATATAAGCAACTCATGGTTGCAATACTTCTCACAAAATATATTCCTCGTGCATGTTCTAATTTTAGTGTTTTTTTTTTAATAAAATTAAATGATCTTTTCAATGAAGCGAACCCTAGTCCCACTAAAATGTAATCCTAAAAAAGGAAAACCATTTGATTCATTACTTCAGGAGGTCTCATGACTGCGATATGTCCCTATGTTTACGAGGGCCAGAAGAAGTTGTGTAGCTGATATAATCTATATTTCAAAGATGGTAGAGTTCAAATACACAAGAAATATCTTTGTGGGGCCAGAGAACTATTGGCAGGAGGTTATATCATAGCTTGGGAAACACGACTATCCTCAAAGAACTACAAACGGGTTAGCTTGATATCATTCTCGTTGAATTCTTTGAACTGGTTCAAAGATAGAGGACAAAACTCTGAAAATTGAGTACGTGATAGGGTTGTCCATGGACATTGAAGGGGCCTTTGACTTTTGTCTTTTCAAAAATGTGTGATGCCGCCAGAGACCATGGTCAATGATACTTGATTTAAAGGGGCCTATTCTATGCCAACGCAGAGATTTCTGTATACTGAAAGGGGGTGTTGACTGCTACCTGAAAGCAGAAGCAGGTGTGCTATCGCCACTTCTGTGGAGCACAATAATCGACTCATTACTTTGTGAATTGTAAAATCTGGTAATGCACGCCCAAGCTTATGACGACGTGGCCATTCTAGCTATTGGACAATATCTCGGAACGACTTTTTCACTAATAATGAACATTAAGAATATTTAGAATGTTGGCAAGTAAGTAACCCTATCTTTTTAGGGTTAAAATTCTGCTTACGATCCAGACTAGCGCCCTCCAGTTTTTAAACCTGTTTATGACTCGTCGTACCTCCTCCGCAAAATTCGTGCTCGGCATAGTGATATTGCATGTACGTATATTCAGCATGCTGGGCAGGTAACCTCCAAATGCCAACCCAATATTCCTTTGCTTCGCTTACTGAAAATTGCTCTATTGAAAGAGCTACGCTGGTTCCTCCCTTGAGACAGCATGGCAATGTTCGGCCCCAATGAGTCGCGTCGGCATCCAGTGGAATTTTTCATGGCGAGTCTTTTTGATCACTCAAACCAATATCACAGAAGCGAATGTTCTGGTCGCGCAATGTGGCAGCCGCAATTGCATCGCAGTAGCAACATATCAGTACGCAGTCGAAACGTAATTTCAAGATTGATTTGCGATAGAATGCTTGGAAATTTTGGAGATGCGTTACGTCGGGTACGTTTGCAGAATGGTGTATTTTTACATGGTCGAGGGGTAGTTCTTCACTTGTTCTTTCATTATGCGCTTTTTATAAGCGCAGGTGGCGACCAAGCCCTCCTGAACACTTAATCGCACAGCGACCTGCTCGATAAATGAAAATCGACAAATCGCTGCCAGAGACAATTCATGTGTTTACCGCGTATTGCTTTCGACTTCCATTCCTCGATCCGCTCTTGGTCTGACTTTGTCCCACTCAGAGGATTGAAAGGTCGATTCTTCAAGTTAAGTGGAGGCAACCCACAATCTGGCTTACAAACAACCTCATGCAACGGATTCGCTTGCTCCGTGATGCAAAATAAGCGCATAACAAGCGAACTTGGCGGTTGTGACCCAACAACAAGCCCTCTATCTTCGACGTAAGGAGACAGGTTCATTCGCTCCACGGTAAAGTTTGTGTGATGCATTCAAAATTGGGCGTAGTGGTACCGCTAGACGTTTTTTGGATCGATCTTCACCCACGACCATATTCTCAATGCATACATGAATGGATAGCAAACACATTCAGTGCGCTTATTTTATTCCTTCGTGAGAGATGCGATTTTAGCACCAGCTTCACACGTCGCAGGAACCCATACTTCTGAGCAACCTTCGAGAACTCGAGCATGGGTTCCTTGCAGGAATCCTTAGTATTTTTTTTGTTTCGGTAATAGCTTGGATGTGGATGTCACCAATGTTATGTCAGGCATGCAGCTCGTGAGCACTGAAATTGTTGTCCACAATGCGTCGTGGTGTTGCTGATGCTGCCGCCTCTGACACTATCGACTCTTCGTCGCCAGTTTTCGTGATGACCTTAAGTCGAACACTCTACTGATGACGGTAAGCACTACTGGTTTGCGACTCGGCGCACTGTCATATGCTCGTGTTGCCGTAAACGCTCGACGTTGCCTTTGTTATCTTGTAGAGGTATTATCTCGTAGAGGTTCATATCACCAGTCTACTTCATCCGCTGACTATGAGAACGTGGCCATTGTAGTGCTTAGACGTCGAACCGTGTTACGATTAGCGATTTTGACGCCGTGCATTACTGAAGCTCGATCGCATCTCCAAATCAGACAACTTCCGCCGGTTATCCGACCTTAAGCTTCTGTTTCTCCTCATTTAATTGATTTACAATTGATATTTAATTGCCAGGTATGGTGATAATTTCCCGCACGGGATGCCTAGGGAATAATGACCGTACAATGCGGTCCGTCTGATTGGTATTTAATAGTACGAGCCCTGATTTTCCGGGTGACAAGTTTATAGCCAAGTCCTCACGGATCCTGATTCACCTCGGAGACCAGGTTTTGCAAGCCGCGAGCTGTGCTTGTATTTATTACACTATAGAGAGTCCTTTTTGTTAATATAAACCCTGCCTTTATGCCGCATGCCTCTTCGCTGGTGCTGAACCACGGAGCTTATGACACTTCCTTCGTAGGTTGTCCACCAGTACATAGAAGGTTTGTTACGGCTGGGGCTCCTCTGGGGCATGGAAGCCTTACATGCTGTTGTTATTAGGTTCATCACTGTGTTTACCACAGTGTCAGCTGCATCGCTACCAGAACACGGAGTCGAAAGTCGTCCCGAAACCAGATGGCAGCGGTACTCACTAAGTCGAGATGCCATGAAGCCAGGTCCCTATTCCGGTATTGCTCACTGCTTAACACTAGATCAGCCTTTATCTTCGCAGCGAACTCACGGATGGATCAGCGCTCGCCCGAGGCAACACGGTCTGCTAACACCAGTTCAATGCACATTATTCGACCAGGGTCTCAAAGGAGCTGGCCTGTAATACACGTCACAATTACCACCTTGCAGAGCTAGGCTCACATCAACCCATCAACTTTGAGCTGTCGACAGCTCCGGGGACCCCCAGTGTATCCCGACGTGTACCGGTCATTTGCGGTTCGCTCTTCACCAAGAGGCTTTCTCAGGGCTACTATCTAGGACGCAGTATACTGTTGCCTAGAGGGTCAAAACTACTTACTCGCGCACTTCACTTTCCGTATCGTAAGCGACCCTTTTGTCGCTGTCGACCGCTGAGGGGGGGGGGGCATTCAGAATGAAGCAATGCATTCCTCCTCCTTGCAGAACCGGGCTTGGGACCGGCCAAGGCGAAGTTATTTAGTGTCTTTAGGTTCAGATATTTACTGTTTTTTCAATAAGTTTTCTTCCATTTAACCTAATATAATTGCCACTAACTAAGCAATCACAAATAAATGAATGCAAAACGAGGATGCTTTCTAGAAATTAAATTCCTTGTGGTGGCTAAAGGGTTCAGAAATCGAAAAGTTTTACCTTATGTTCTTTGCTGATTGGTTTGCGTATTTGTTGATACAATGATAATTGAGCTGGAAACAATACCAGAGTAAAGTGCAAATAACGTTTTACTCTAGTACTTTATGTATGGACGTTTGATGTCATTATCCCTGACTTTTCATTTTTCCAAAAGCTTTTTGCCATCTAGTTCAGAAATCCACGGCCCGTAAATAACTTATAGTAAAGAAACAGTAGAATTTGGTGCCATAATATTGGACATTTGTAGAAGGTGTTTAGTTTTTCATAACGCAGAATTTCCTTTTTAATGATGGGAAACCTAATGTGCCTTGATAATCGGCTCTGTAAAGCATCTTCCCCCCCTGTCTACAAAAGGGTGTTAGTAGTCACAAAGTTCTTAACTCTTACTCATCATCATCATTAACCAATAAACTCATCTACCCTCAAACTCTAAGTCATTGAAGTGAATCCTTATTTTAGCAATAATTTATATATCCCAACCGGTTCTGGTGACCGCTTTAGGCTTTTTTGAAAATATTTTGTTCAACGTCTGGTTCCACTCAATATTGCTCCTTCCAGGCATTGAAAACTACTTTGCAACTTTCCCAGCAATCATCATCTCCTAAACATGGAATGGATCCTGCTTTTAGCATTAAAACGGTTAACTTTTAGAATTTCGAAAAAGTTTAACTAAAAGCAATATTTGAACTTCCAGGCATTTGAACAGTTTGCGACTCTCTCATGAATAATTTGCCCTTTTTGTGAAATCTGAATAGAGACTGCAGTCAGACATTAATTAAAACCAAAATATATTATTAATTAATTTTAGGTTGGTGTATAAATGGTTAGAAGAGAGATGATTGCAATTTTCCGTTGGTTTATTGCTGTGAAGTACGATATGTATATATCGTCTGTACTTTTATGTGATAATCAGAAGTGGGTGATGTCTTGTAATTGAATGGAAAAATCGACGAAGACAAGTGATGCTACTGTTGTCTGCCTCAAAGGGAAAAATTGATTTGATTCAAAAAGCGAGACAGAAGGGGGAGGGGTTGTTGAACGAAAAATAATTGAAAAGAGGTTTATAAAGAAACGTTCAATGACTATATGACGTGTATCAGTGGGACGATGAGGACTTGCCCAAAGTTATCCGTAGATGTTCTTCCCTAATTGACCCCTCTCCATCTGCACATATAGTTGCATACAAAGGGCTCATCTTCAGGAGTACCGGTCAGGTGTGGAGCCACCTAAATGGAATGAAAATTGATATTCTTTCTAAGCGGTATCTTGAATTACTGATCATCATCATCAACGGCGTAACAACCGGTATTCGGTCTAGGCTTGCTTTAATAAGGAACTACAGACATCCCTCTTTTGTGCCGAGGTCCACCAATTCGATATCCCTTAAAGCTGTCTAGCGTCCTGACCTACACCATAGCTCCATCTCAGGCAGGGTCTACCTCGTCTTCTTTTTCTATCATTTATAATACCCTTATAGACTTTGCGGGCTGGATCATCCTCATCCACACGGTTTAAGTAACTCACCCACCTTAACCTATTGAGCCGGAGCTCATAGATTTCGTCGTTATGTAGGTTACGTTGTACAGTGAGAGCTTTGACTCTATGGTGAGACGTTTCGAGCGAAACAGTTTTTCTAAGCTAAAATATGCTCTGTTGGCTGCCAACAACCGTGCGCGGATTTCATCATCGTAGCTGTTATTGGTTGTGATTTTTGACTCTCGATAGGAGGAATTATCAACGGCCCCAAAGTTGTATTCTCCTATCTTTATCCTTCCCGTTTCACCAGTACGGTTTGATGTTGTTGGCTGGTTGGTTTTTAGTGCTAACGTTGCCATGATGTATTTTGCCTTGCCTTCATTGATGTGCAGCCCAAGATCTCACGCCGCCTGCTCGATCTAGATGAAGGCAGTTTGTACGTCTCGGGTCGTTCTTCCCATGACGTCGATGGGCTTAAAAAGGATTATAGCCCTCGCATTTAGCTCAGCATCCCGGATCACTTTCTCGAGGGCCAGGTTAAAGAGGACGCATGATAGGGCATCCCCTTGTCTTAGACCGTTGTTGATGTCGAATGAGAGTGATTCTGCTGCTTTTATCTGGCCTCCCACATTAGTCAGGGTCAGCCTAGTCAGGGTCAGTTTTTCCAAGATAGCGGAGAAAATCTTACAGATCTATAATTGCTGCACCGTGTGATATCTCCCTTTTTATGTATGAGACAGATAATACCTCGTTGCTAGTCGTCAGGCATTAATTCGCTCTTGTTGTGGCTCCATAACTTCGGTTTTCCGTGTAGGGTTGTCAGTCCTACCCATCCCCCAACCTGGAGGACCAGTTGGTACAATTTGTCCCGTTTTTAGGCACGGGAGACTCGCCTTCATCCTTCTCCGTCTGCAGCTTTTCGTTAAGAAAGAGCTCCCAGCGGTCACCACGTGGAGGTGGAGATAGGGTTTGGTAGTAGAGCTGTTGGTGTTGGTTGAGCAGACGTTTCCCAAGCTTTATATTGTACCAATCCACGTTTTGCCCTGGGACCTACACTATATTTTGAACACTTTTACATATAGGTGTATATGCATTGAGTATGGTACTGACTTTTTATCTCCTGGGAATTATTAATTTGATGCGAAAGGGTTAACTTTCACTTACTATAACTTTGTTAGTTATCTTTATCTTTACCGATCTAGAGCGAATTGCATTATTTAGATAAATATAATAATATGCTATTATTAACTTGATTTGACCAGATATAGTAACGATAATAGGGACTGACACTTTCGTCGTGGGCAGAGGCAACTCATCAGACGCTGCCTCATCTCTGCCCTGGGATCAGCGTGACCGTAAGTGGTTCGGTCCAACTTCAAGTGGATGTGGACTTAGGATCCCTCACTATCCTAAACAATAGTAATGATAATTTCTAATCGTGGCTTTGTAGTAATTGACCCTTTTCGGGCCCCCGGACTCCTCCCCTTTGTAACCAACATCAAAACTAATATCTGCTTCAAAAAGTACTAATCGCACTTTCATCACATGGCCATATTGAGTGAAAAGAAATTTTGTACCGATCTTTTTAATCTCATCTCAACACCTTCCTACCAAATTTTATGCGTCGTTTGTGAGAAAAGTGGATGTGACAGACAGCCAGACAGGTAGAGAGTGAACCAATTTTACTAAGATTTTGTTTCCAACAAAACTTATTGTTTGAATTTAAATCAGATCAAAAATCGGAAAACCTACAGAAGAAAGTTGATTTGTCCCTGAGGAAAACGGTGAAAGTGAAGGTAAAGGGCACAGGCATTGAATATAAGGACTTGGGTGAGATTACTCCGAAGGACGAAATTTTCCAAGCTTTACGGTCTCAGCTAGAAATACAGTCAATGCAGGACACAAATATTCTACGGCTAAGGAAGCTGTATGACGGCTTACAAACTGCGTCGATAAATCTAACGCTTGAAGCGAGAAAGACCGCTATCATTGCCAGCAAATTCAATGTTGGTTGGGTCGCCTGACGACGCGGAGAGTAAATATAAAACGAATGTAAAAGAACATCCATAAATAAAAAATCAACAAAACCTTTCATGCTACTTTCCGAAGCAAGAAAATGAAGTCGGTGGTAGATGTTCACATTTGTTAATGACACTTTAGCTGATGATCTCCAGTGGAAATCAAGAAATGTACACGAATAAATTGTTCCGGAATACAACTATAAGATTGACAGTCAACAGGTTTGACGAAGAAAGAGGTTTTGCTGGAAAACACAATGCTAGAAGGAAACGCTAATGACAGGACTTCTCACATCTTCGGAAAGCTACGGAGAGTATGTGACGTATCCATGCCAAGGCATGTTAATTCCCAGAAACGAGTACCCAACTTTTGGTAAGAGTCCGAATTCGGGGAATTCCGCAAGGCTTTCCTCATGGCGATCAGTAAACAAAAACCGACGTGGAAACGAGCAGCTACAGGCGTGGGAAAATTGCATGTGATTATAATAAAACAGAAAAGCGAACACTTAAACCGACTGTGTGAGCAAGTTGGTGTGGTGCCTATAAAACAATAATGCTGAAAATCAAAGGGAAATGCTTTCCACCGATCATTGCCTCTAACTTGCTCCACGAAATAGTGACAACCCCTTCTCCCACAAAATGAGAGCATCAATAGCCTCTCCGTATTCCACAAAGACCCCGTCCATGGTCCAATAGTAATGATAGTAGAAGCTAGTAGGGCTCTGAAACTAAAAACAAAATTGCCGGAAATAAAGCTCCTGTCCTGTGTAACATTCTTACAAAGCTCTTGAAGTGGCAGTCAAGGTTGCGCCGAATATTTTTACCAAGGCATTTATCGGAAGTCATTAGGAAAAATATTTGGTGAGCTAAACAAACCTTTATTCTACATTATTATTCCCGAATTATTACAATGTCAGAGAATGTCGGATTTGACCTAATACTAGCATTAAGTGCCAAGAATTTAGGTTAGGACGATCCTACCTACTTAAAAAAAACTAAAGCGGCGTTGGTGAATCCATCGAGAACTCTTCGCAACATCGAACATATATTCAGAATGATATATTTCTGCATAGTTTGACCTTACTGTGTGAGAGTTCCTGGACATCAAAGGAAGCCGAGGGATTGTAGAACAACAACTAAGAATATTATGGGAATTACAACTAGCCACACAAGACGTCGAATTTCTTTGATCTCCCGAGCCAGTGGCTCATAGTTCACCTTCTTCTCCCCGTAATAATATATGTGGAGCGATACGTCTTGTCAAATAACAGTGCGTCAGGCTTGTTGTGTGGTGTACGGCGATCAGTTAGATTTTGCCGGTTCCAGACCATGAAGTAAGCAGAACTATCAAGTACTGCTTGCGGCTCATATCGGTGAACCAGACATGTTCCCGTGATCAGCCCGTGGTTGTATGCAAGGTTTTGATGAATCACCTTACATACAGCATTATACCTATTCGTATATTGCATCGGTTACAGTGCAGCCAAAAATGAGATGGTCCAACGTTTCCAACGCAGAACCACCACCACTAGAACCCAGTCGTTCTCCACCCGCTCTTTTTATAAGCTCGGGTGGCGATCACTCTGTCTTGGATGACACACGTAAATCCCTCCGTCTCAGTAAAGAGCTCCCCAGCACACAGCCATCTGTTCGGCAAATATAAATCGAGAAATGGCTGCGAAAGACAATTCACGTGTTTACCGTGCATTGCCTTCGACTTCCATTCATCGAACCGCTCTTAGTCTGACTTCACTCTTCTGACTTCCTCTTTTCTTCGGCCTTTGTCTCGTTTACAAGAGGTTCTATCAAATGTCTGATTGGGATGCAATCGCGAAGCTTTTAAATTCCCGTTCAGCAGCCACCGTTGTTTCGGCCGGCCTTTTGGTCGCTTACCATCGACTTCGATGTTCAGACCACTCTTGGCGAGTGAGTTCTCGTTAGCGCGAATTACATGATCATACTATCGAAGACACCTCTCCTGCAATTTTTCCACGATCGGTGCAGCTCCATATTGATTGCGTATATCCTCATTTCGGATGTGTCAGAATATGTCAATGCTTTATACGTCGCAGGAATTTGGACAGCAGAATATCCTTCAAATCCCCACATCGGTCATGGGTTCCTTGCAAAATTGCTGGATGTTTGTTGAAATCTGACTCGGTCGTAGCCTCGATGTGCACGTCACCAATGCTATGTCCGTCAGGCAGCTCGTGATGAACTTTGCGGATAGCTTGGATTCGATACTTGTCTAATCCAAATTTTATTCAAATATCACGGCTGAACATATCTACTATTCGTAACAGGCCTTTAAGATTACAACTTGATGTTGATGAAGGTAGCACGTAGGACATATTTGGTTACAAAACCATGCCTTCTAGCATCATCTAGTAGCCATGAAAAGGGGTTCAATGCCATGCAAAACCAAAGGCGACTCAACGAATCACCCTGGAAGATGTCTCTCCATATATGGATAGGATCTGAGGTATTAGCAGCTTCAGATAAACGCACTGATGAGGGGGTATATCACCCTAACATAACTGTCGCCAAAAACTTTATTAATTTATGATCAATGCGGTACAGACGTAGGACATTGATTAGCCAGGTATGCGACATCCTGCCGAAAGCCTTGACATAATCCATATAGCAACGAAAGAGCTTTCCTTGGCTCCTACTTGCCTACCTACAACTGCTGTGTTGATAATTAGTTGCTCTTTGCAACTCCTCGAACCGACTCGGTAGCCCTTCTGCTTCTTGGACCGAATGTTATTGGTCTCGAAGTGCGCATTGACCCTTCCACTAATAATGGACGTTATGACTTTGTAAGGTGTTGGTAAGCAAGTAATTGGTCTGGTGTCTGCGGGGTCCTGGACCGTGTCCTTTTTCGGGACAAGGTAGGTAATGGCCGCAGGTGTAGAGGTGTAGAAATTCTATTATTATTCTATTCTAAATTATTCAAAAAGATTATTTACAACATACTTCCGCTTGTCGAAAAGGAAGGCGGCCTCTTTGAGGATCATTTCGCATTTCGATGGAGGTGATCTATGTGCGGGCGACACAGTTAACCTTCTAACTAACGTAGCTAAAGTTGTACTCGAAAAAGATATACACTGTGGAACGATAACACTCGATGTGATGAATACCTGCAGCTCCACGAGATGGAGCAAAGGGCTATAAACCCAAATCAAATAAGTAGAGCCAAAGTATTTGGTGAGCATCTTTGACGACTTTTTAGTTGATTGGCTTCTGCGCTGCGATTTAGGTCAAAGGCCAGGAATCACAGTGTAGAACCATTCTCGTCAATATTTTTGTATAAGAAAGTGCTGACGTTAGATCTCCCTACCGGCGTGGCCACCAATTTACTTCTACCCTGCACTCAAGTATTTAGGCTTAATGATTAACTAGGGGATAAATTGCAAATAACATGTGGAGGCTTTATCAGGCAGACGGACAGACAGGACAAGCAGACAGACAGTAAACCAATTTTAATACGGTTTTGTTACAATAAAACCTTTAAAAGGAATCATATGGAATATTTGAAGAGGAATTGAGAGAAGATATGGCGAGCTAGCTTTCGACGTAACACAGCTTCTGAGCAACTGCGAAGATTATCAACTACAGTCTATCAATTTGGTAATTGCGATTCGCCAGACTTGTCATAGTGCCCCAGCATTGCAGAGGATGCAGAACAAGATTTACTTCTATGCCCGAGGTTCGCTGTTCAAAGGACCGCATTGGGATCTACAACTGAAGAGCACTTAACACAGAAAACCTTCACGAAGCGTACGTTGGAATCGAAGGGGATGTGGACTGAAGTCGAAAAAGTGAAGCTTTGTAGGAAGAGTCAGTCGGAAGAAGGAACGAAAGAAGGACACAACGTGAACGCGAGTGCAGGATAAATTTTGGTTCAGCCCCACGACGCAATACCATATGGGAATCCCGCGGGGAGAGTGCAAGGGAAAGGAGGTGGCTTTAGTGGATAAGAGTCTCACATAAACGTCTCGCAGGAGTAAACGATCGTCTTTAAAACTTTCCGCATTTTATTAAAAAAAAGGAAAAATAATGAGCGGATTTGAAACGGAAACCTTTATTCTCTCTCATTGCAAGGACACCGCTTTTAGTTTTCCACAATTCCTTATTTGATTTAACCGATTTAAATCTAACTTATAACTAACGATAGCAACCGTTAATAAAATCCTTTTCTACCACTTGTACTGACGCTATAGAGGAAAATCATGTCCTACTGAATATAATAGCTCCTATAGCAAATATATTCATTCATGCAAATTTATTAGTCATAGCATCTACAGCGAAACGTCGTGGCCTAATTTGCAATCCAATAAGCGATATAAAATGGTAATGATGTGATTTAGTCCTCCCCACAGGCAGGCCTATGTCTACTCACCCACGTGATTAATTGGGAGTATGCTTCGGGGGATGTACGACTAACGAATGAATACTCGAATTCCGTTACAGTGGCTTTCACGCCTGATTCGCTGAGCAGCGTTTGACAACTTTGCGCTGCGCTTCCTCATGCAGAAGACGATCGGTTGTCCCGATGAATTAATTACGACGCTAGTTTCCGAAGTGAATATCGCAAATTATCCTTGTTGCAAGCAAGCGAATTCGAATGAAGGATTTAAATTGGTGCTTAGATTTGAATGCATGTGAACAGCGGAGCATGATTTGGGTAATCAAATGCTCTGCATGAATATTTGCGTTGATGATTACAAATTTGTAGTCGAAAGGAAAATTTTGCACACGGTTGCCTCTTGACAGTTAAATTTCGATCTTTGGCATCAAAAGGCTGAATTATGGTAGTTCAAAATGGTAGCGTTCATCTGTTAGGTTTTGAGTGTTTGAGCAATAAAAATTGTGATTCCGACTTCATCGATGGATTTCTGCAACCGGTTAAATTCAAGAAGCACCTTGAATTTCTATAGAACTCCTTCCCGAATTGAACTGCACTGCGACTGTGGTGATTATTACCGTGAGCTTGTAATTGTTTTTCAGTTAGTTTTGTATTATAGTTAAGACGATTTGCTTTCATTCAAAATGCACTAGGAAGAAGAGAAATAGTCCCAAATTGATAGCACAGCATAAAACCCCACTTTTATAGTTTCTAATGCGATCTCGTCAAAGGGTAGTATAGGTCCCGGGGCGAAACGTGGATTGGTACCCACGATGGAGCATAAAACCTGGGAAATGCCTGCTGAACCAACACCAACAGCTCTACTACCAAACCCTATCTCCACCTCCACGTGGTGACCGCTGGGAGCTCTTTCTTGACGAAAAGCTGCAGACGGAGAAGGATGAAGGCGAGTCTCCCGCGCCTAAAAACGGGACAAATTGTACCAACTGGTCCTCCAGGTTGGGGGTTGGGTAGGGCTGACAACCCTACACGGAAAACAACCTGTTACGAAGCCACAACAGGAGCCTCGGATAGGACGGATGTTAAAACGACGGACCCGGCAACGACAAAGAAACAACGATTTGCGCATTTTCTCATGGAACGTGCGCTCCCTGTACAGAGATGAAGCTGATAAGCAGCTAGCCGATACCCTGTCCCAATATAGGGCTGATGTAACAGCGTTGCAAGAGATGCGATGGACAGGGACCGGTTTCCTGGAGAAGAGCCACTACACCATATATTATAGCGGCCATCCAGTAAACCATGTGCTCGGAGTAGGTTTCTTAGTCAGCCAAAAAATGAAACCTGCTGTTATCGGCTTTGAAAGTATAAGCGAACGGCTATGCACTCTGCGCTTGCGAGGCAAGTTTAGAAATATAAGCCTCATAAACGTTCACGCCCCTACAGAGGAGACTGCAGAGTCGGAGAAGGATACCTTCTACGAGGCAGTAGAAAGAGCCCTCGAAGCCTGTCCCAGATATGATATCAAAATCATACTTGGGGATTTTAACAGCCAAGTAGGGAAGGAGCCCGTATTCAGGCGATACGTTGGCTCCCATAGCTTACACGAAAAAACAAATGATAACGGACTGCGGACTATTCAATTAGCAGGGTCACACGAAATGGTTGTTGGAAGTACCTGGTTTGCGCGGAAAGCGGTCCACAAACATACGTGGGCCTCTCCAGACGGGACCACTTTCAACCAAATTGACCACGTGTTGATCGAACGCCGCCACCTCTCAGCCTTGATGAATGTCAGAACATATAGGGGGGCCAATATAGACTCGGATCACTATCTCGTTGGCATGGTGCTCCGAGCTCGAATAACAATACCACCTAGAATCCCCTCTGACAATCAGGTGAGAGTGAACACTGAAGCCATCCACAACACAACCCTCCGCGACACCTATAAGAGGGAAATGGATGCCGCAATAACCGCAGTCAATAGAGGACCTGGAGATGAAGCATCAACTAATGATCTTCACAACCACCTGAAGAACGTTATCATGGATACGGCCACAAATATACTTGGCCCCAGCCGCAAAAGGAGTCGGAACGGCTGGTTTGACGATGAATGTAAGCTAGCAACGGAACGGAAGAATGCCGCATACCGAGTAATGTTGCATTCTCAAAGAACGCGGGCACGCGCAGAGACTTATCACGAACTCCGTCGAGCGGAGAAGCGACTTCACAGACGGAAAAAGGAAGCCTGGGAGAACCAACAAGTCTGTGAACTAGAAAAGTACAGGGAGCAACCGCACCAGGCGCGGAAGTTTTACCAACAAGTCAGCAGGATGAAGCCTTATACACCTCGATGCTCATCCTGCCGAGACAAAGAGGGAAATCTGATTTCCGACAGAATGGGCATATTAGAGCGATGGGTTGAGTACTTTGATGAGCTACTGAACAACCAGAACATCGGCGAGTTGGAGGTCCCGCCAACTGAAGACGACGGACAAATACTGCCACCACCAAGTTTAGGAGAAACAGTCCGTGCAATTCATCGGCTAAAAAATCATAAGTCGCCAGGAGCCGATGGAATTACAGCCGAATTGGTTAAATATGGAGGCGACCAGTTACACCAAGTGGTTCATCAACTTATGCTCAAGGTATGGGACAGCGAATCAATGCCTGACGATTGGCAGCGAGGCATAATCTGTCTCATACATAAAAAGGGAGATATCACACAGTGCAGCAATTATAGAGGTATCACGTTGCTGAGTACCATCTATAAGATATTCTCCACTATCTTGCTAGGCCGGATAGCCCCATACGCCCAGAACATCATTGGCCCATACCAAAGAGGCTTCACTCCAGGCAAATCAGCAACAGATCAGATTTTCTCTCTGCGGCAGGCGATGGAAAAACTGTTGGAATATGGACAACAGTTGCACCATCTGTTCATCGACTTTAAAGCCGGCTATGATAGCATAGCCAGGGTAAAACTGTACACGGCCATGAGAGAATTCGGTATCCCGACGAAATTAATAAGACTAACTAGGCTGACCCTGACCAATGTGCGAGGCCAGATAAAAGCAGCAGGATCACTCTGAAGACCATTCGACATCAACAACGGTCTACGACAAGGGGATGCGCTATCATGCGTCCTCTTTAACCTGGCCCTCGAGAAGGTGATCCGTGATGCTGAGGTGAATGCAAGAGGTACGATCCTCTTCAAGTCCACCCAACTACTGGCCTATGCTGACGATATCGACATCATGGGAAGAACCACCCGAGACGTCCAAACTGCCTTCATCCAGATCGAGCAGGCGGCGCGAGATCTTGGGCTGCACATCAATGAAGGCAAGACAAAATACATGGTGGCAACGTCAGCACCGAAGACGAATCAACCAACAACATCAAACCGCACTGGTCAAACACAAGCACGAACAAGAATAAGGATAGGGGAATACAACTTTGAGGCCGTTGACAATTTCTCCTATCTAGGGTCGAAAATCACAACCGATAACAACTACGATGATGAAATCCGCGCACGGTTGTTGTCAGCCAACAGAGCCTACTTCAGCTTACAAAGACTGTTCCGCTCGAAACGTCTCACCATAGGGTCAAAGCTCTTACTGTTCAAGACTATGATCTTGCCATTCCACATGTATTCCTCGGAAACTTGGGTTCTTAGCAAGAAAAATTGCGAACTCTTGGCCGCGTTCGAGAGAAGAATCCTCCGAAGAATTTTTGGCCCCCTACATGAGGATGGACGATTCCGTAGCCTACACAATGACGAAATCTATGAGCGATACCATGACCGTCCGGTTGTGGATAAAATCCGGCTCAATAGGTTACGGTGGGCGGGTCACTTAATCCGTATGGATGAAGATGATCCCACCCGGAAAGTCTATAAGGGCAATATCTATGGTAGGAAAAGAAGACGAGGCAGACCCTGCCTAAGATGGAGCGATGGCGTGGGCCAGGACGCCAGACAGCTTTTAGGGATATCGAATTGGTGGACCTCGGCGCAAAACCGGGATGTCTGGAGTTCCTTATTAAGGCAGGCCTAGACCGGATACCGGTTGTTGCGCCGTTGATGATGATGATGAATGCGATCTCGAGAAAGTGATCCGTGATGCTGAGGTAAATGCAAGAGGTACGATCCTCTTTAATTTAAATATCGACATCATGGGAAGAACCGCCCGAGACGTACAAACTGCCTTCATCCAGATGGAGCAGGCGGTACTTGGTGCGAGATCTTGGACTGCACATCAATAACGGCAAGACAAAGTATATGGTGGCAACGTCAGCACCGAAAACCAACCAACCAACAATATGAAATCGCACAGGTCAAACGGGAAGAATAAAGAGAGGAGAATACAACTTCTTCTATCTAGGGTCGAAAATCACAACCGATAACAGCTACGATGATAAAATCCGTGCACGGTTGTTGTCAGCCAACAGAGTCTATTTCAGCTTACAAAAACTGTTCCGCTCGAAACGTCTCACCATAGGGTCAAAGCTCTTACTGTTCAAGACTATGATCTTGTCATTCCACATGTATTCCTCGGAAACTTGGGTTCTTAGCAAGAAAAATTGCGAACTCTTGGCCGTGTTCGAGAGAAGAATCCTCCGAAGAGGATGGATGATTCCGTAGCCTACATAACGACGAAATCTGTGAGCGACACCATGACCGTCAGGTTGTGGATAAAATCCGGCTCAATAGGTTACGGTGGGCAGGTCATTTAATCCATATGGATGAGGATGATCCCACCCGGAAAGTCTATAAGGGCAGTATCTATGGTAGAAAAAGAAGACGAGGCAGACCCTGCCTATGATGGAACGATGGCGTAGGTTAGGACGCCAGAAAGCTTTTAGGGATGTCGAATTGGTGGACCTCGGCGCAAATCCGGGATCTCTGGAGTTCCTTATTAAGGCAGGCCTAGACCGGATACCGGTTGTTGCGCCGTTGATGATGATGAATGCGATCTAAGGTGCAAACACCTGCTAACGTTCTTATATAAAATTTCATCGACAAAATAGCGCGAAAATGATCAACTTCGGAAGTTCGGCCGTACGACCAGTTTTAGAAGCAAAAAATTTAGGTATTATAACTTTTCAGTACAATAAATAAATAGGAAAATGCTGTTTCTCTGAGGTTTTGGATAATTAGGGTTTGGTAGTATCCCACACAGCGAGTATTGCTGTCATCGGTGACGTTATAATACTTTATTATATTCTAAATGGTGAAATGTGAAGACAAACTACATAAAACTACTCATTTCATCCACAAGTTGTGCGTTTTATCATTTCTTTCCAATGGAGGATTTTGCAACAAAAAAAAGTACAATACACCCGATACCAGCGGTTTGGGCATTGTAATCAAGGGCACATAGCCGAAAGTTCAACCTAATGCAATAAAAGAGGAACGTACTGAGATAGAATGTGCAGTGAAATCAGCTAGTCTTTATTCAAAATCAGGTTAAATCCGAAGGCTCGGAAATTGGAAACAAGGGACGTTCACTCAATATACAATCGTCCGTAACTTTCATTCAGACTGCATTAACGCTTGAAACAATTTCATAACGTAGTTTACCATTGCCTGATAGCATTAATCCGAGACATTTACATCGCTCAGTTCTGAGTAGGGAACTGAGGTGATCATTCAATTTTTGAACAAGTTGTTCGGGAGCAGCTTTGCTATGAGACGCTTGGAAAATATCACCTGCATAAACTAGTGTATAGGTCACTGAACGTTGAATGTTGCATGTGACAGTGTCCGTAACAAGAACAAAGAGGAGTGGTGGGTGAGAGGGCGCCTCCTTGCTGAAGGCCGGCAAAGACACGAAGTGGTTGATTCACCCGCCACACTTCGAACTTTACTTTTTGGATCGTGTCAGAGCAATTTAACCCAACCGACGAGTTCTTCTGGCACTAAGTGCTGTCGTAGAGCATACCAGATGAGTTCATGTGACACACGGCCAAACGCTTTCTCCAGATCCAGAAATGCAATGTAAAGAGGGCGATGCTTCTCACGATGTTTCTTGCGACGTCTACTGCGTCATTAGTTTCACAGTTCTTGACAAACCCCGCTTGATTCGTGGTTATCTGAACGATTTTACGAATACGGTTGTCAATAATCGGGTGCCGGCATGGAACACCAACCAGATCAAGGCATATTTTCCGAACGGCTCTTGCTAGCTCCCCCGTCTCCGAGGCTTTGGATACCTTAACGACAGCTAATGCGTTTTCTTGGTCAGTCTGTCGCGGACCTATCACCAAGGGAAACCAGATAGAATTTACCATAGTGGAGTAATTCAAACTATACTTTATTTATCTCTTACCCAGATTTCGGCATTTTATTTTTGTTTCTCCGAGTATAGTACAAACTACGTTGCCCCAAATCGTCCTCCTTTATGTATGCTATCGCTAACATGAGGGAGTTCCTAGCCAATATCATATTAAAGTGCATATACATTGCGAGCTATGCACTGCGGTCCACCCAAATATTCTTACATTAGCACTACATGAAATTTTTCATATCTGCAGGGCCGAGGCTTCGGTTTGAATCCGCATTGCATGGCTCGGCGATATGTCTGTTTATGTAGTGTTTTGTATATGCACTTCTAGAGTTTGTTTCGGGCTGATGCGGACCGTTTTGTATATATGTATATAAGTATTTTTTGGGGGTAAGGTACGCTAGAGAGCTACCCTGAATCCGTTTATTACATTACTTCGGGCTAGTCCCCGGGCTCTCCCACTTTGCAGAGCTTCCAAAATAGGGAATTCTCTTCACCAACGGTAGGGGGGAGAAGGAGGCGAACCGTTAGCTCAAGGTACCCCCTGCTATCTAGCCCCCCCTCCTGTGGAGCTCTATCTTCTTTGCAACGAGAAGAACCCGAACGTAATACACAACACCGCACACCTCTCAGCTCTCATATCTTCTCGATAATGTTGTCTGTTTAAATAAAGCTGCTGATGAATCCCGTCCCGGCTTCCACATGAAAAAATAGTGTGGTTGGCGTCGTTCACAACTCCAGTGCAAAATAGACAATCAGATCTGCCTCTCCAATCTTATGCGGGTAAGATTAAAAATCCCACTTGCGACCTGGCTAAGGAAATAGTAGTGTTCACGCGCCTAAGTTGCCAATAAGCCGAGTAGCCCATTTGCCTATAGTCTCATTTTGCCAAGAGAATTGCCACTCATCTAGTGTTTGTTCCCGTTCTTCGCGAGCAAACACCCCCCTTGGCTCGTCTTCCTTCGGGTTTGTATATGGCTTTACTCTCCTCAGAAGTAAGGACAATGGAGATAACTCCCGCGATCACCATCACGGCCGGTTCAGAGATAGGACCCCCAATATTTGCCATTAGCCGACTGCTTTGAGTTCCTCGAAAAAGCTCATTTTTGAGTCAAGAGTCAGTCTAAGGTACTTTATCCTTGGTTTTGACTCAATTATCGACTCGCCGATCGATATGGGACTAGTGGTCGGAATTCTCTTTTTAGTCAGGATGACTACTTTGGTTTTTTTCCAATACAAATTTGAAAACATGAGCAGCTATCCATTCGCTTACCCGTCGCATCAATATACCAAGTGTGCTTTGTGCCTGCTCGACAATGCATCCAGTAACAAGCGCCGCGACATAACCCCCAGTCGCGATTCTTCTGGCATGTCGAGTTTATGTAGACTATCATAGGTCCCTCGTTCCAGACGTCCCCTGCGATACCCTTGATGTGACCCCCATCTTCCTCTGACCTTCTAGCATCTCATAGAGCAGATATAGCTCGGCACGTGGAAAGTATTGTATAGTATGCTTAGAATGTTTTTCCGTCTTACGAAATTAAAGGCATTTCTGACATCAAGCGTTACGATGAGCACTAACCGTCACGCTAGGCGGCTGTGTGCTTCCGCTCAATAAACGGTTTGCATGACAGCAACAACTGTGGATCTCTCTGGTCCAAAACCGAACTGTCGTGCAGATAAGTCTCCGGCAACAGGTATCGTTTCATCGAGTCTACTTCTGATAAGCTTTTCAGGCACTTTCCCGGCAGTGTTAACCATACAAAGTGGTCGGTCCTTTGCTGACCAAGGTAAGAAACCGCGCCACCTTTCAACGAGAATCGATAATGCCTTCTTTCAGCCAAGTGTTGAATGCGCTGAGCAGTAGGTTTGGCTTACGTTGGAGCACCAATTTGTACACGCCTGCCAGGATATCATCATTCTGCATCATTCTACTCTTTTATGGCTGACGATGCCGAGGCGTCAGGATCCTGTACGGGGTGCGCAGGGAATAGTGTATAGTGCGGTCCATCTGCTCGGCCTTAAAGTTGTTTTGCACTTTTTATGTGCCGAAATGAAAAAATGCAGAGCTTCCAGACTTTTACTATATAACATACTTATTACATCTTAAATTATATGTCGATGCAGATGAAGCAGGCAAGTGGTGCTCACGATTCTGGCAGCCTGATTTATCTGAAATCAAAAAATCAAATTGCATTTTAATCTATAGGTGAATGGCTATCGTGGGAACTAGGATTTTTTGAAAATGTTAAAAATACAATTTTCCGCATGCAAATTCTAACTCAAAATCGCATGATTTGAATATTTTTTAAAAATTCTAGTTGCCACGATAGCTACACATATATTGAATCTGTCCTTAAAATTTTATTTAAATCCTTTGAACCGTTTTCGAAAAATGATGGGCCCCAGTTAAAAAAAAAGTTTTGAGCAAAACGGGGTTTTAAAAATTCATGTGTACGCACTGTGCGCTGTGCGGACCTTACCTTCTCACTGCTGTAACTTTCCAACAACTTCGAATTTCGAAAAAATGCCTGTACATCCTATACGCATTTATGCAAAACGAAAAAATTGACTTTTTGAAGCCGTCATACGGGATGACCGCCTTAAGTGAACAGGGTTTCAGCAGAGCTCCGGTTTTTTCGGGTTGCCAGTTTCTAACCGAGTCCCCACGGGTCCTCATTCATCTCGTCGACCAGGTTCTGTCTGCAGCGAGCTTTGCGCCTGTTAATTGCGCTGCGTACTCTGTTATTATGGTACATGCCTCCTCCCGGTCATTTAGACGTTATGTCTAACAGTAGAGTTTGTGACACTCCTTCCGAAGCTCTGCAATTTCCGCCGTCCACCAATATATAGAAAGTTTGCCACGTATTGATGCCCTCCTGGTCATGGATGTTTCGCAGGCCGTCGTTATCAGGTTCATAACTGAATTTACGACAGGGTCAGCTGCAGCCCCACCACCCTCAGGCGTGCCTTCAGTGCGGTCCTACCTGCTCCAGGAATTTTGACAAATCTACCGGTGTTCATCTTCTCGACGTTTCGCAGACAAAAAAACTGCCGCGGTGGCGCACACCGAGTGTTTGTGTCAACCACTTCAAACCCCCAAATCCATTCTCAGAAGTTACTCAACTGAAAATTCTTAAAAGAGTGACAATGATTGCTGGATAAGGTAATGTCTGTACAAAAACAGTTAATAACAGAATGTTATTATATTTGGAAATTTAATTGAAAGTTTTTGCTACAATCATATACATTATATAGGCAGCATCGGATATAACTCCGGAAAGTTTGGTTGTATCTTACTATTATTAACAAAGTTAGAATAGGTCAAAGTTGCCCCTTTGGGACGAAATTGCTGCAACCTAAGACATAAAATGTCAGTATCACATTGAACCAAGTAATCGAACGTACTCAATGCATATAGCATGTGTCCAGGCATTGTTGCATAAAAACTTTCATATCAGAAGTGCCAAGCTTACGGGTTCTGATTTGTTTCGGTTTTGATATTGTCTGATTTGTATTTTTGACGAAGAGAGAAGAAGAGTCTAAACTTAAACTTTTTAATTCCTGCTTAAGATGATGATGATTATAGTTTTAATTCAGTGAACTTATGTTGCTTGCACGAATTCGTGAGCCTGCTCGACAGTTCAGGAGCCAAGCCGTTATCAACTGACAATTCAGGGAGATTAACCTGTCGGATTGTACAAAGGATATGTAGTGTGGTTCTTGAATCCTCTAGATTTTGCATGTGTTCGCTTTATCGATGCCTGTATGCTCTACGCTCTACACATTTGGCCCGGGTCAATACTCCACGTAAGAAGGGCGGACTACACAAATTAGACATCCCACTGCTTGCAGGTAAGTACCAGTGAATCTCTCGCACGTATGGTGTTTTTGACGAACACACCGACACATCGTGGCCTGCTCATCATTAGCTCATTATCAGTTCAAGCATTCGATTTCATTGGCAACCCCAGTGAAAAATGTCCTGCGATCTGGAAAAGCGGTGATAAAACCATGGGTTTAAAACTGCCACGCTCTATAAGGAAATATTTTTGCTAAAGGAATATTAGCGAATTTATGTTAGAAGAAGGCTATGTGCATAAAAAGAGCACCTCCAATCCTGAGCTTATATATGACTTTAGTGAAACTCCACAATCTGCAGGAAGGCCTTTACTGTCCAACTCCAGCTTTCCCTCCCCTTTATTCGTTACAAACTACCTGTAAATGATAAATTTCTAAAATGGAGTAATATGATATTTATGCAGACAACTGAATGGGATGTATTTGGAGACCTAGATTTATATACATAAATGTATTATTGAATTTTTTTTTAGATTTTTTGGTTGGATAAGTTGTGAAAACGATGTGAAACGGATTTCACTTTTTCTTGACATATATTCCACCATTTAATGGCTCTTTGGAAGTAGTTTGTTGTTTGAAGCTGAACAGATACGAGTATCAAAATAAATATTTTTTTTTATTTTCCTTTGTAGCATAAACGAGAAAAGCCCGTCAGCGTTTCTCTTCCACCTACAGATTCATGTTATTGTTTCGACGATGTAAATTAAATATTAATTTTAACATTCAGGAAATTCATGGAAGCATGTAATTTTATGAATTGCAAATTATCATGCACTTCGAAAAACTACCCCAGATATTTATCATTGGGGCAGGCTAACTCATAAAATGAAATATTTATGAGCAATTCCAGCTGTTGAAAAATTCAATTATCAGCCATTTCCGTGCTTTTTCATTATCTCTTGCATGAAGGCTGGTTTTCATTTATGTATGTATGTCCGCTCAGGGGAAATCCCGTTCGTACTAGGACACACACTTGGCTTTTGTCCGTTTATTTTGAAAAGGCTACCTGTTTATCGATCCTGACAACATTAATAAATGTTTACTCTACGATTTGATATCTTAATTGAAAATCAACACTCACGTGCGGATTCACTTGCTCCAGGAATACTGGAATATTTGGAGCGAGAAGTTAATGGAAACGGAACTCTAATTACGGTGGACATCAAATTGGGTCGAATGGAACGCCGCAATTTCCCTGAATGCAAATCTTTTCACTGGATAATTACTTCCGATTCGAAAAGCGGTAGCAAATCAGCATTAATACAATTTGAGGGTTGTTTGAATTTATTTAATCGTACGCATATGGTTGAATGACTTGGTTCCATAAATAAACGATTGATCCAATTTACGCTGACAATGACAACGATAATTTACCTTTTCGCCTTCACAATTTGAATTGGCCTTCGTCTTCAGTTTAGGAGATAGAGCTAATTTTGTTGTTAGTTAAACTTGCTACGTTACGTATTTGTTACGGTAATAGGTTCAGGAAAGATTGGTTTACTCAATCTGAAAAACGACAAAGACGATCCCAAGGTCGTCCGAAAAAAAATCAAGGAAGAGTTACTATAGTGTGAATGGCCGTGTAATATCTAAGCGTCTCGGAGAGTAAGTGGTACAAATGTTTCGACTTGGGGATTACGAATTCCCTTCAGGTATTCCCCTTAGGAAATATCTGAAATTTAATTGATGGAATTAGGACGTACTCTACAGCAGTTGCCTCTTTGTATTAATAGTAATAAGACTCAAATTAGTCAGTTTTCGGAATGGAAGCATATTCCTCGATAACAGCATCGTACTTCTCCAGAAGCACGTTCTCTACAACTTGGGAAAGAATATCAGTTGGAAATTCCGGGCCTGAGTGAAATAAGATGTTGAGACCCTAGAGAGTACCCCTCTAACTATTCGAGCACTGTGGTGCCTAACGTAGTAAGTGGAACTTTAGTGCTGAACTGATCCTGACAACTAAGGTTAGGGTGTTAAAATTTGACAACCGATATCAGACAGAATTTTAACTCTAACTTTAAATTGGAATCAAAACTAAGGAGCATGCGAATAATGCAATGCCGTATCCCAACAGAAGAGAAAGATGTTCTCTTTGAGCAACTATCGTAGTTCAGGAGAGGGTTGTGTGTATTTGTTTGAGATGGGGGAGAAGAGTAGCCTCTAAGCCCTTACATCGTAGTGGCCCATTGTAGTCGACTTCTTTGTCTAACGAAATATCCCAGATACGTTTGTGTTCCAAGGATTTCCTTTTTGGATGTGATGCTACTCGTTGCAACTGGAGCACATCAGCATCAGATCTTATGCGTCCCTAGTCGGGGCATTCGTACAGAAAACGCTGTTTGGATTCCACTTCTGAAAATCTTCCTGCTTTTCGACAGGATAAACTTTGCGGTGTGCAGGTTAGGTTCAGCAAACATTCTCGTGTGCCACCTGTCATTATGACAGACTTGTTCCCAGTTTATGAAGACATCTTTAGATTGAACCATCTTTTGCTAAGGTACTTGAAATTTCATTTCCCTCTCCACCACAGTGTCCAGCTACCTAGACAGTTCCACCGTAGTAAATCTAAAAATAGAGGTCAATCAATTTTTACATTCCTAAACGATTTTCGTGGCGATTAAAGTGCAGCTTCGTTATCGCTGCAGATTGCGTTGCGGCTGATTTTCAACTGCTTCTCAATCACACTGGTTGCCGCTCTTAAGATCGCATACATTTCTACCTGAAAAAACTATTGCCCTAGAGGGAAAGCCTACTTCTCGTTTTTATTCGAGAGGTAGAGATTTTCCCGTTTTCTCCACGCTTCATAAGTGAATGTCGGTCTAATAATAGGAGCATTTATCCGCACTACCACCTGAGGCCTAAGTCCCCATGTCGAGGCAAAGACTCGCCTATACACCCCATTAGCTTTACATATTTGTTCTAAAGAAGCATTTTATATAGAATGGTTCCCAGATATTTCACTTCTTCGGAAAATGGAAGGGTTGTACCGTGCATTCCTGGAAGGCAAAGACCAGTCAGTTTTCTCATTTTTGTAAATAATATCATTGTAGTTTTATTTGTATTTACTAAAAGTCTATGCCTCGGACACCAACTGTCAATCAAATCAACGGCGTGCTGTATATTTCTACCCACCGTTCTGAGATCCTGACCAGAGACTAGCACAGCCACTTAATCCGTATAAGCTTGAGCGTTTACTGGCACAGTTTGCAGTCCGTATAGTAGTAGGTAAATCAGTATACTCCATAGAAGCGGCGATAGCGTACCTTTTAAGGGACAGACTTTCATCGGTTCCGCTGTCAGGTAACGATTAACATCCACTTCATCATACAGAAATGGCTATGTGAGTATGACATAGATCCATTTAATTACAGTTCCATGGACACCATGCTTCCGGGTGGCTTCACAAATCCTTTGGAAAGGTGTAGAGTCAAACGCCTCTTCAATGTCCACAAACAAACACCTCCATCGCGTACATCTTTCAAAGTTCCGTCTTTGACATCAAAGAGTAAAGAGCAGACTCACAGGATTTTTTACGCTAGTAAGCCTATTGGTTTCCATTAAGTGGGTGCGATCTTAGCGTGATCTCACGTGTGTGACGCTTGACTCGTCTCTCCAGACATTCCAGCCAAGAATATGTTTACCATCATCCATGCCAGGTGCTTTGAGGTTTTCAAAAGACAGTATAACAGCTTTCACCTTTTTCTATTGCTAACCATCTCTCTGACAGTGTAACCCTTTCGAGTTGAACACTTCTTGACAACTTCTCTCCTCTAGGATTGCATTTGCTACTGGCCCAACTAATAAGAGTTCAAGCTCACTTGATTCAGCATACATTATCAGATCACCTAGTTCTTGTGTCTGCGGAGGACAAAACCGACGCTAATTGAAGAGCCAGCTGTGTCCACCTTGATACCACCACCAGGGGGACACCCTGTCCTCTTTTCCAAGAAACTTCGCCTTCTTTCGCAGTACCTTTCGTTGTGGTCGCCTGGGAGCCTTCCCAGGTTCACGGTGTCTGGACTGCATGAATCTGTTTTCATATACCAAAATTAGACCAGTTGCGTCCACATTACCAATCCTTTCTTCCACCTTTCCTGGAAGAGGTGGAAGAGAAGTTGTGGCGCGGCAGGATTCGCAGCGAAATTTATTTCGAATGTTGCGAATGCGAACAAATAGATGGCGCGGAACTCTCCTGTCTTGACCACCGGCAAGTAAACTCGGCACGTTTTCAAATAAAACAAAAAATTCATCGTTGATTGGAATTTAGGCGTTCTTGTATTGCGTAGTAGTTTTGTAAAATTAAGTTCAATTAATATTAATGCATTTTACATATCGTTTTATTTAAACAAGAAAACGGCGTAGAACTGTGAACGTGTGGAACAGATAACTGTTTGGTGACGCATACGGAAAAAAGAAGTGAAATTTTACAACAAAGTAGCCCCCATCCCTGAAGTTTCATTCTGCCAAGCTTTCGTCTCCTAGTTTCTGAAAAAATTAGGTAACAGTGTAACCAGTAGGTAGGCCGCAGTCAAGTTTCTGAATCCTCTTATTAAAGGAGTTGTTGTACTCTCATTTCTGGCTGACCGCCAGACCGGTAGACACTGGGTACAGGCTTCCACTGATTTTTTTTTTTTTTGTGGGAGAACATGCATTTTCTCCAGCGGACCTCAAGGAATTTTTAAGTTCAAATTTACTTTAGCCATTTTTAGATTTTAAAGCTTCGGCAGAACTCGATAAACAATTTCAAAACTGTTAAATCGCTTCTTAGGTTTCATATACTTATATTATGATAAAATAACTATCTTTTCTCGTTTTTAAATAGGGTGGGTAACAAAAAGCGAATACTTTTTGCAGATTCTTTCCATTGGTCCAAAGATTGGATCATTCCAAATTGACTGTTGTTAATTGTATGGCTCAAACCATATATCACATTTAGAACTGTCAAAAGTGACCTACAAGTTTACCCACGCCTAAGTGAGATTATTCAGAAGCACTCTTCAACAAATGCTTGCTACTTCGAGAATATGAGAACAGTTCTGGACTAATTTTGTCCATCATAATTTCTACAATATTTTGCAAGAATTTGATGGCTTCTTCAGTTCAAAATCTTGGCATTGGCCAAAAAAAGCTTGGGAGTTTACATGACCCTAAAAATCTCGTTGACACAGTTACTGGGATCCAATGGATGCGTCTTCTGACATGAGTCCCAAGACCAGCAGGTTTGCTTTCGGGGCAAGAGCTTAGGTGTCATTAAAATACATAAATAGGTATGTTTTTGCTCAAACACCAGACTGATGTAGTTAATCCGTACTAATCCGGGGACTCTAGGGAGTACTCCCATTCCTCTTGCGGAAATGGGTTTTCGTACTATGCGAAACCAAGTGGCAACAGACGCGAATTCGATGTCGGGTTGCTCCTGACGGCTACCGCAAGGTGCACTCTCTTGACCTGGGAGCCACTTTCCGACAGACTTCTAACTGCAAGATTCCGCGTAGTGTACAGCGGAGACTTCCAAAGTAGTGTAGAAGGATGCTTTCTTCGAGCAATAAAACACAGTTGAAGGAACCTTTCTAAAGGTGACATTATAATCGTGATGGGTTATCTGAATGCCAAGGGAGAATCTGACTACAACTTGCTCGGATATGTGATTGGGAAACACGGTCTTGGCGACCGCGACAGTAATAGTGGGAAGTTCGTTTATTTCTGCAACTTCCACCGCCTCATCATTGGTGGCACATTGTTCGAGCACAGAGTCTGCAATTGGGTTTCAACTAACGTTGCCGTATGGGTAATCAGATCGATTTTTGCGATCAGCAGTAGGTAGGTACATTGAGAGCATCTGCCGGGCAGGACTCTTTGAATCCTATTGAACTTCACTCCATTTATATCCAAGAATGTAGCTAGGGTACACTGCTTGTACTGCAGTGCCCGCTCGACGGTGTCAATTATCTCATTGAAAGCGGTTTCTGTTGATTTGCTTTTGTGGTAGGCATGCTGGGACTTAAAGAAAGGCGTTCTCCCCATAATCGTTCTTAAGTGGATGTCCATGATGCGCTCTAGGGTCTTCAGCATGAAAGAAGTCTCATGGATGTACGTGGAAGTGGATCGATCAACGGCAGGGTTGAAAGTTTTACAGATCGGGCGCAACGCCCTCGAACACGAATATCAAGCGAAATCTCGAGGGGTTCAGCGTAATGTGAAAAGAATTTGCTATTGCACTGGTTAGGGAAATGGAAGATGGCGCAGATCGGAATAATTTCCGGAATGTATACCGCATCAGGAAAGAGCCAGTATGTGGTCGCAAATCTTCCGATGGTCCTGTGAACGACGTTAACGGTCGATTTCTCATCCGCAATGATGAACAACTGAAGAGGTGGAAAGAACACTTCACCATGGTTCTTAATCGTATTACATCCGGTGAAGTCCATTTCATGTGAATGAAATGGTAGAAAACATTTCGGCCATCAATGCACTCAAACGGGGTAAAGCCGCTCTGCATGACGGTCACCCCGCATTTAGTGCGGATCTGCTACTTCCACTCGTACGGTAATCTTGGGAATCCGGCACCTTTCACAGGGAGTAGAAGAAGAGGATAATCGTCAAGACCCCAAAGAAGCGGACCCGTTTTAAGTGTGACAATTTGAGGGGTATCTGCGTGCTCCCTGCCGTTGAAAAGATAATAGCTAAAATAATCCTGCAGCTCGTATCTCGAAAGTTTGATCAGCAGAGAGCGGGATGGTCTTCGCTCCGAATCCTCCTGCATTGATGAAATGAACACCCTACGGATCATTTTGGGACAGTGCGCTGAATTTCGATACGTGAACAGGAAATGCATCGGAGCGATGATGGCGCAAAATGTAACGTACTACACTGAGCATTTTGATGTCGAAAGCAAGGTCCGCCAAGGTTGCATGCTATCACCGATATTATTTCTTCTTGTTATCGGTGACGTTCTTGATACTGCCTTGTCCGGAGGATGTGAACATGTGTTTGCTCTCTCACCGGGTCATGGACCTTGGCCAAATGGCTCTAGAGAGGCAAATACAGTTGGACTGAAGATAAACATCAACAAAACAAGTCGGAATGCCGGAAACTCGGTCCTTTAGGCATAAATGTTTTGTGTTCATCTTATGTGACCAACTCTCTATGAACGTTTTTCCATTCATACATACATGCAAGAGTGAAAAATATTCCGTCATATATTGCCAAACCAAATATGCATATTAAAAATATAAATATTGTGTACAAAATTAATCTAACACATCTTCACCCATTTCGTATGCACACACATTCCAGTCTCCAGTAATTGATACTGATTTTCAAATAACTAAAAAAACCTAAAAAAGAAAAGCGAAAGTGTCTTCATGGACCCTGTCTTTCATGTAAGTTCACTTTATACATATGATGATCACGTCATACACGTCCTAGAATGCAATAAATTTACATAAAATGCACTATTTTGACCTCCAATAACTTTGTTAATGATAGTTGGATTGCATTCAAACTTTCTAGAATTATGTCTTATATTATATACACTTCGACCCCTCACTCCCGTATGTTTCACCTAATATCAGAAATAAGTTTCGGAAAATACTAATCGAGCTCTTTCGTTTGATACCCCACATGACTATACTCTGTGTGTGCTAGATCCGTTTTCGTTACCCTATCTAACATCTGGACATGCAGCTATATCAACATCAAGATCAAGTTGAGACTGTTTTGTGCTGTCTGCTTCTTTCTGTGTTGCTATACGGGAGTAGAACACGCAAAGTGAACTCCACTACTAGCCAAAAGCTCTAAGATTTTGTCAATACTGTCGGGGTCGGGCAAAGACCTGGTACTCGTACGCATTATAATCGGAAGATGGAAGTGGCAATGGATAGATCACACATTAAGGAGGCAACAGTTGGATTGCTGGTTACGCCATGTAGTGGAATGCACTCTCCCAAGATAGCCGACGAGTGGGTCGCCCGAAGGGCACTTGACCAGGAACAGTAGAGGAGGGGTGCGACGGTCTCGGGAAGTCGGGGGGAGGGGGATGCTGAAGAGCATTACTGGTTACCGCGAACGATGGCACGTAAGTGTGATTGACGAAAGTGAATGGCAGCCATATGTTATGATTGTGTCGATTGCGTCCACATATAGGCCAGATCCCCGTACACGGCTTGATGGAAAAGAGGAAATGGTAGTACATAGGTCACCCAGTAAGACACTGTGATAACTCCATTGCTGGCTATGCCACGCAGAGAAACCTATTATCCCAGGTTAGTCAAAAAGTTAACCACCCTGGAAACAGGTGAAGCACAACGTGTGGGTTGTAACCTTCTCAGGAAGGAACTGAATGACATCTTCAGAAGCCAATAATTAAGTTTATGGGAGGTTCGTATAAAATCTGTCAAATGTAGTAATGTGCGATTATCAACTTTAATTGAATAAATGCGGACACGAGAAGCATTTTGATGCTCCAATTTCTTATATCGCATCACCGTAGCCCTCTAAAAACGAGTTTTGTTTCAGTTTGAGTCTATACTTTTCGACTTTTCACTCTTGACTTTCGTCATTAATGTCTAGCTCAGTCGGTAAAGGGGCAATTCATTTCTACTCAATTCTGGTTGTGAGATGTACATTTGCCATCTTCCTTCAAAAAGTCAACTAATGATGACTACTTTGTCCCTCCCAGGTCCATTACAGGTCTAAAGGGGAACCCGCTATTCATCGTAAAACAGCAACGCAAACTGTCATTTTAGCAGGTTAGGGAAGGAACTGAGATATTCGAAGCTGCGAAATGAAACTCAATGAATGTCCTTGAATAAGTTGAATTATTATCCTCAACTCTCTCCTTATTTAAAGTTAGAACATTATCTACCAAAACTTCAATTCTATGAAATATCTACTCGCATTCAATATGCGAACAACTTTTAGACAGTGACTAAGACAGTTTTTCACTCATTTTGACATTTAGATTAATTGGAACCCAATTCAAATTTTAATATCAAGAACAGTGTCGATCTTGAGCAACGTAATTGCACTGCACCTTCAAGAGCAGCACTTTCCGGAATAACTATCAAACTAATTGCTTCTCATCCTAAAACATGTCGCCTTGCATTCACTTGGCTGTTATCCTTCAAAATTGATTAAAATCAATAAAGTTCGTTTGTCTCTCCACCACTACTGCTCCCTATGAACGTTTATAAGTAGCCCAGTTGATCCGAAGAACCATTCAAACTTAATATTTCCAGGTAGAGGAAAATGGTTTAAGATACAGTGATTCAGAGGTGAAGTGACATGTGGAGAGTGTCACTGAATGAGACCACTAGTCCTTTCTCCCATGATTGAAATCCCCCATGCTGCAATTCAAGCTGCTGTCTTGCCACACTTGCACACCTTCGTACAGAACATGTCCATATCTTATATTCAGGTGATTTCTGCCCAACCGTGTATATGCACGGAACATCTATCTGTTATTATTGACAACAAAAAGATGTCGGATATCTTTCTGATTACGAAGTGTCCTTTCTGTTAACGTATCCTACATATGTACCTCGGTCCAATTTGCAACAATATAATTGTGCAACGTACTCGTACGTCCTCTAATCACTTCATCGTTCTATTTCAGTATCCTCTACGCCGACATCGTTGGTTTCACAGCAATCTCGTCAACGTATAGTGCACAGGACTTAGTGAAAATGCTGAATGAACTATTCGCACGATTCGACCGGCTGGCAGAGGTAAGTCCATACATGCTCCATGTATATTTACATACGAATTCTGTTTAGATTTTGAAAATCGGTTACTTTTACTGCGATTGTTATTCTTCTTAGTAGGCCAATCTTAATCTTAATCTCAATTTAATCTTGCAGAAATATCAACAACTACGAATTAAAATCTTGGGCGACTGCTACTATTGCATTAGTGGAGCACCTGTGGAACGTCCAGACCATGCGGTTCTATGTGTACACATGGGATTATCAATGGTGAAAGCCATTAAGTGAGTATTACTTTTTCATTATTATTCTTAAAGCGTGATACGAAATGTGTTGAAAATGCACTTTTGAAGATGGCACCCTTTGAAGCTACATGGCTGCTGAAATCATCATCACTGTTTTAAAATTCTCCTTGAAGTGAAAAATTAATATATTCGCAAAAAATCTAGTACCAAATCATTTATAATTATTCTGCTAAGGGAAAGACGCACCGCGTCCTTGAAGAACTATTGTGCCCCTTTTACTGGCTTTAGTGTACCTATTGATCATAGTATATCAAGCAGGCCTGTAACCGTTAGGAACTTTAGTATGTTCCCCACTTGCAGATGGTGCAGCTTTGCATCTGGTATTAAGTGTTCTCCCAGATGTATCGACCTACTTTGCACAAGTGCCGGACACTGTCCCAGGACGTGCATAGAGGTTTCGTCCTCCTCCTCACAAAACCTGCAGGCAGTGTTCGTAGATATCCCTAGCTTCCCTAGGTGATAGTTCAGCCACAATGACCAGTGAGTATTCCCACTATGATTCGGAGGTTCTTTTTGGTGAGGTTTAAGCAATCCTTTGTGCGCATGGGTCGTATCCCCCAATAAGCACCCTGGACTGTCCAACCCTGGTATGGCCGCCCAGTATAATTCCCTCAACCGTTCCTCTTCATTTCTTAGATTCATAGCCATGACACGGTTTCCGATTCCACAGAATGGTTCTCACCCGTGTAAAGGCGTCCCTGCTCCCTTCTTGGCTAGTTTATCCGCTGCCTCTTTGCCTTCCAATCCAGCATAGCCTATCGGTGAGCTATGTTCTGCCCCCTATAGTTCCTTTGCAGATTGAAGGAGGCACATTTGTCTATGGCGTATATTTCCGCCTGGTATATGCTAGTGTACCTGCCCATTGACTCAAAGTATATTTTCCTTGGACCAATGACACTGGCAATCGTTCCTTTTGCTGTGAGGGATCCGTCAGTGTACCAAGTAATCAGTTGCTGGTTTAAGCCGTATGTCGCAGCCACGCTCTCCCAGTTTGCCTTGTTACTCTAACGTGTTTCAAACTTCTTATCGAAATGAAACCTCGTTGTCATGTTGTCCCTCGGTATCAGTAATTCGGGATACCGCCTAGAAAGGATATCAATTTTCCTTCGATTTAGGCAGCTCCCCGCCTCACTTATACTACCGGCCATCCTGAATATTGATCTCCTTGAATATTGATCCCTGCATCTGTACGTGCAGATGGAGAGGGGTTAATCCCAGAAGGACCTCCAGGGATGCCGTTGGCCATGTCCTCATTGCCCCACTGATATACACGCAAGCCAGCCTTTGGAGCTTATGTAATTCCCTGGCTTGTGTGCTAAGTTCGGTTCTTTCTGCCCAGATTACCGCTCCATAGGTAATCATTGGCCTTACTATTGCAGTATATATCCAAAGTAGTATCTTCGGGCTGCAACCCCATTTTTTTCCTGCTATGGATCTGCAAGTCATCAGAGCCCTCGTGGCTTTCCGACAAGTGTTTCCAACATGTGTCTTCCAGAGTAATTTTTGGTTTAGCGTGATTCCCAAATATTTGACCTCTGTTTCACGTTGCACCTCCATATCATGTAATGTCATGGCTTGCAGGTGATCCAGCTTACGCCTCTTAGTGAATGGTACTATGGTGGTTTTGGTTGGGTTGATCGGCAGTCCCACCTTCCTGCACCAGGTACTAGTAACCCTTAATCCAGTTTGGATTCTATCACATAGGGTATCTTCAAATTTGCCCCTACAGATTAAAACCATGTCGTCCGCGTAGCCCTGGACTTGTATTCCAGTATTAGTTAACATGTCCAGGAGTTTATTCACTACCATACTCCACATCAGCGGCGGTAGTACTCCACCGTGTGGACAGCCTTGAGTGGTGTTCATGATAATAGAATTTGTACCTGTTTGTACCTCTATTTGTCTGCTTTCTAGCATTTTGCCCATCCAGAGTGCCAGGGTGTTTCCCACTCCTTTGCGGCTCAGGGCATCCTGTATCTCTGCGTGCGATGTGTTGTCGAATGCTCCTTCGATATCCAAAAACGTGCACAGTGCAATTTCTTTTGTTTTTATGGCGTCATCACATATGTAGTACCTCTGTCAGCTGATACAGAGCAGTTTCAGTACCAAATCATTGACTTATGCTCAATTTAAAACAATCGGGATTGGCTTTATTGAACGTGTAATGTGTGTGTGTATGGTGGCGGAGATGCTACAGCTTCTGAGCACTCAGGACGTGTTGTCCCATTGAACTCGCCACCCCCGTTTAACGGAATATTCCGGATTCCTTAACGTATCGCAGGATTTCCGTTAGTAGATGTGATGTTACCCGTCGCAACGGGAGAACATCAGCGCCAAAGATGTGATGCCTGATGCGTCTATAGGCGGGGCATTCACATAGGAAATGCTTCGTGGATTCTGCTTCCTCATTACATGAGGGACACGTATCATCTTGAGTAATTCCTATTCTGAACATATGCCCAGCTAGTGAATTATGGCCTGTCAGAATGCCCACAATACACTTGCAAGTCCTCCTGCTTTTCGACGGGGTAAACTTTGCGGTACGCATGTTCAGTTCTGGCAGTAAAAGTTTGGTGTGTCGAGCAGCATTTAGGTTCTGCCATCTCTCATTGTGGGAAGCTTCTTCCCAGTTTTGAAAACAGACTTAGCCAATGCTACTGATACTCTAATTGCTGGCTCCGGTCCTGGTATAGGGGAGATTGACCCCTCTTTCGCTAAAGCATTTGAGATTTCATTTCCCTCTACGCCACAGTGACTAGGTACCCAGAGTAGTTCCACCGCATTGAATCTAGAGATAGAGTTCAAACAGTTTCTGCATTCTTGAACGATTTTCGAGGTGATCAAAAGACTACTCAATGCAGCTTGGCTGTTACGGCAGATTGCGATGCGCCCCCCTTTCAACCGCTCCTCAATCCAGTTTCCCGCCCTTAAGATCGTATAAACTTCGGCTTGAAAAACCGTTGCATATTGTCCCAAAGGAAAAGCCCACTTCTCGTTTTTATTCGAGAGGTAGACTCCGGCTCCAGAATCCTCTTCTGTTTTTGAGCCATCGGTGTAAAAGACTTCTGTATATCCAGCCACGCATTCCTCTGGGTCTTCCCAGTCCTCTCTACGCTTCAAGGTAACTTCATATCTTCTACCAAACAGACTTATGGGGACACGAGAATTGGAAGGCATTGTAAGAATTGGATTCAGTAACTTTGTTCAGTGCATTCAGTAAGTGTCCGGATAGCTGAGTGGTTAGAGCACAAGGCTGTCCTACGGAAGGTCGCGGTTCAAATCTCACTGGTGGCAGTGCGATTTATATCGTGATTTGACGTTGGATACCAGTCGACTCAGCTGTGAAAGAGTACCTGAGTCAAATCAGGGTAATAATCTCGGGCGAGCGCAATGCTGACCACATTGCCTCCTACATCCTACTGTGGTGTACCGTTACGGTCTTGAATGATGCGCTCTAACGCACTTCAAGGCCCTGATCCAATATGGGTTGTTGCGCCAATGATTATTATATTATTATTATTAACTCTTCCAATGCTCCGTGACACACACATCTGTTGTTTCCTCATAGATCTAATCGAATTAGTCTATGAGCTGCTCTCATTGCAGTGCTTTGAATAAATATATCCAGGGGCTGCAAATTGAGTAGTGCATTCAGAGCGGCATGCGGCTAGTTTACGGTGGAAACCTTTTTGTCTCACCTTAACCCACCACACTACAGATGCATATGCGAACATCGGCCTAATGATGGCAATGTTTATCCACATTACCACATAAGGCCTGAGTCCCCGTGTCGAGGCAAAGGTCCGTCTGCACAGCCCATAAGCTGTGAGAGCTCGTTTCATTCTTACCTCTACATGTTTGTTCCAAAGAAGTTTTTTATTTAGAGGGACACTTCTTCGGAGAGTTGAAGGGTAGTACCCCTCATCTCAGGGAAGCAAAGTCGATCCAGTTTTCTCCATTTTGTGAATAATACCATTATGGTTTTATTTGGATTAATTGACAGACCATGTCTGACGCACCAGCTGTCTATCAAGTCAACGGCACGTTGTATATTCCTACACACAGTTCCAAGATCCCGATCAACATCAAGCACAGCCACGTCATTAGCATAAGCTCGAGCGTGTATTGGCAAATTTTGCAGTTCGCATAGTAGTGGGTCGATCGGCATACTTCACAGAAGTGGCGAAAACGCACCTCCTTGGGGGCAACCCTTCGCTGCTTCTGCCACCAGATGGCAATCGACACCCACCTCAGCGCTCAGTAATCTCAGCATTAGCATAGCATGGATCCACTTAATTAAAGCAACATCAACACCATGCTCATTGGCGGCATCACAAAGTTTTTGAAAAGGTGCACAGTCAAAAGCCCCTTCAACGTCCACGAACGCCCCCGTCGCGTACTCAACATTTGGCTTTGGCCTCGGGAAATAGGATGAGCCTCTTCATAGCACTCTAAAAATGTCCAGTTAAGAGCTTTCAATTCATCTTCCATTGCCAAAGGAGTCCTTAGTCGCCTAGGGAACTGTACTTTATTGCCAAGAAGTTTATTGAACTTTGTCCAATCCGTTTTCCTAGGGTTCCGTCTTTGTACTGCAGACTGGTCACCCACAATAGTGAGATTGAATTCTAGGTATCGGTGATCTGACAGTGAGACCTCGTCTAGTACTCGCCAGTGTGCAATCAACTCTAACATTGTTGAGGCACAAATTATTAGGTCAATTAGTTCGCTTCTTCTCGGTCCCACGAACGTAGGGGCGCACCCTACGTTTGCAGTCATAAGACCAGCTGAAGTGATGAAATCAAATAGCTTCTCTCCTCTTGGGTTGTATTCGCTACTGCCCCCACATATATTTTGAGCATTCGCACATCGCAACCTATTAAGAGGTCGAGGTCACTTGATTCTGTATACGCCACTAGATCTCTAAGCTCTTGCGTCGGTGGAGGATACAAATAATCATAGGGTAAATAAGCGGAGACCACTATGATGTTTTTCCTCTCGCCATTTATCTGGTATTGTATGATGATCGTAGCTAAGTCCTGGGAACCGTACTGTCTCAGCATGGTTAGCTCTAACCGTCTTGACTCAGGACGCAAGCTCTCCCTTTACTGATCCAATGCCAGATATTCTGCTAAATCGAAACCACGGCTCTTGCACCAAAAAGATGTAGGGGAAATCCTGTAGCTTTTTCATTCTCGCTTCCAACAGGTAGGAGGGAGCTTTGGCATGCTGCAGGTTAATTTGACCAATCTTTATCTTTTTCGACATAAACTTAGTCTATTGTCCTATGGAAAACAGTTACAAGCATATGCGGCAGTCCGCTTGTGGCAGGGTTTTCCCCACACCGTACCGCCTAAGACTCGATCCCCTCGTGTTTGATTTCTCTGAGAAAAGCCGCACTTGGAGGTACCGCAGTTACCATGTCTTCATCCATGAAAAATCTCATCTCATCCCGCAGAGCATTTGTCTGTTTTCCACTTAGCACCTTAATTGGTTTGCGGTGTCCGGTTTGCATAGATTCGATCACTCGAACTATCATAGCATCAAGTCAGTTCCATTCACGTCTCTGGCTTCCCTTTCTTCCGCCTGTTCCTTGGAAGGTGTAGAAGAAGTTATTAGCAGGTAGGATTCATTCTATAGTCCCTTCAGCAGTGCGAGCCCCCATACGGGGGTTCCGCCCCTGTATGCACTATCCTCCGCGCGCAGCTCCATTGTGGAAGAGTGCACCGAAGATGCTGCAATTTGCTTTATATTGTGTGAGTCGAAGACCATCATTGTTCTTCGCTCTTAAAATGGAGATAATGCCCTACAGTTTCCTGATATGACTGAATTTCAGTTTATCTAGGAAAAAATGGAGCACCATATGGTGAATACCCCTGAGCACATTCAGACTCTTTTGGTCCAGTTCGAATACCAAGTTGAAACCCTCCACGTTTGTAGATTTGTCCTTCCTGGCATTCATGAACTTTTCCTTCCAGTGTCCATGCCCGGGTTCTGTTCACCCAGCAAACAGATGATGTCCTCTGCCTTCCTTCGAGGGCCCGGTAACCAACATCCGATATGATGTAGCTCAGTGTTCACAATAGTGAACTGGGCCGACCGTCGGAACTCAAAGTTGAAATTATCTGCTGGAGCCACTTTAAGGCAGCCTCGTTAGTGCACTCTAAATAGAGAGGCCCATCGCGAAAACCTTGATTGTTAAATCGTAGCTTCATTCCAGGCGTCAGCGTTTTTTCCACAGGCATTCCCGGAGGTTGGTAAGTTGTCCCTCTGACGGTTTGCCATCCTTGGAGGAAGCTTGCGTATACGTCCTCTTCTTTCCCGCCTTCGTGTTCGTATTCCTGTGGGAGGGATCAGTTTCATTGAGATCTCTCGCTGATTTGATCACCTCCCGGCATATCGGTATTAATCCCCGCGAGACGCGTGGATGTAAGCCCTGGTGCGGAGCACAATAAAACGTTGGCTATAGCAGATGTGTTGGTCTCACGTTTCTTGCGCGCATTACCGCTGACAGAAGAGTTTGGTACGTCCAGTGTGGATCTTACCGGGGTTTCCAGTTTATCCCCACCTTCCGCCGGAGATTCCCCTTTCTTGCGTCCGATTTCTGTGGACGTTACCGCGCCTAGTGGTACAGCCACGTCCATGTCCTTATTCCCAAGGTTCTTCTGCCGCCGGCTTGGGACCTTTCCAGGTTCACGGTGTGGAGGCCGCTTGGAGCCACGTCCGCGTCACCTGATTCCCGTTATTGCTCATGGTCACGGGTGGATTCGAAGTCTGTGACTTCTTAGCATGTTAGCAAAATGTTAGATATGCCGCTTCTTAAACTGGAATAATTTTTAAATATTGTGCAATTCCAAAATATTTCGGAAAAGGTCGAGCCGCATCTAGATAGATAATATTTTTTTGGAAGCCCCTTCGGTGCAGCGATATATTGTGGTCATCGGAGTATTCTGACTAGAATGAAGAACAACTACGACGAATAAGCCAAATATCTGTAGGAAATATAATTAACAGGCATACATTAGGAAAGGACTGTAATCATATTGTTTGTTACCAAGCAAATTCGACCGGGAAGTTATCTTAGAGCTATGTGACACTGGAAAGCTTAAGAATGGTTTCAATTTCTCTGAAAGTCTGAAAATGAAAATGGTAGCATTTTAAGCGAAATCAATGGCGACAGCTTGTAGTGATTATCAAAGAAACCCTTGCCCTTTGCTGCTGGAAACTTTCTCAATGTCATTGGTAAACATGAGCGGAAAGCTATACTCTATAAGATATTCTCGGCTACCTTGACCGGATAGCCCCATCATAGTCAGACAAATCAGCAAAAGATGAGATTTTCACTCTGTGGCAAGCAATGGAAAAACTGTTAGACTATAGTCATCAGGTCCATCACCTTTCCATCGACTTGAAGGCCGCCCTTGATAGCATAGCCAAGGTAAAACTGTACAGGACCATGAGGGAATTCGATATCCCGACCAAATTGATAAGACTAACTAGGTTGACTCTGACAAATCTGCGAGGCAAAATAAAAGCCAGAGGATCGATCTCCAACCGTTCCATATCCACAACGTTCTAAGGAAAGGGAAATGCACTATCTTGTATCCTTTTTAACACCTATCGACACTATAGGAAGTACAACCAGGAATGTACAACTTGCCAGTTGGCGACTAAGGTGCAAAGTCTTGGTCTTAATGAAGGCAAGACGATGGTAGGAACATGATAGCAACATCAGCACCGCAAACTAAAGAACCAGCAGCACCAAATGGCAGATACTACAACTTTGAGACCGGAGATAATTTCTTACGGCTAGGGTAGAAAATCAGATCCGATAGCAGCTATGACGATGTGAACCGCGCATAGTCAATTGATTACGGTGGGCAAGTCACTATCTCTGTATGGGTGAGGATGGTTCAGCCTGGAAAGTCTACAAGGGCAATATCTGTGGTAGAAAAAGAAGACTTGGCAGAGTCTGCCTCAGATGGAGAAATGACGTAGGACAGGACGCCAGACAGTCTTCAGTGCAGGAAGGCCCGAACCGGGAAACCATGTTTCTCCCTACCATCAAGTTTCTTAAAATCTTTGAGCACTAAAGCGCTAGTAGTCCATTGTATTCAATTCCTCTGTCTAACGTTCTTGAGACCGAGAATCGACTTGTCAAAAGATCTCTATTGACTTGTCAAAAGCTGACGTCAACAAAGACAGGATATCGAATACTCCTGTTGCATTAACGATAAAAACGATACTTTGCGTACCTGTCGACGAGCCGCGACGAATAACTGGCATGAATTTGTCGAACAGATTTCATCGTACGAATTTCTTATTCTCTACTTCCACAAACACTGCCGACATTTGGAGGAACTCCACCTGTCAGCGTGACTGAAGTCCAGGAAGTAATAAAACGAATAAAATCGGGGAAGGCAATTGAACCTGAAGAAATCGCATCTGAGCTCTGACAAATAAAGGGCTAGGCCCAGTGAATTCTTCGATCGGGCTTTGGATGAGGAACGAGGTATCACTTCGACCTCGGCCACAATCTAATGAAATAAAAACGACTTTACAAGAAGGATTTCACTTGCTTTTAAATGAAGACGAAAGAATACAAGAATTGCGCAACAAGAAAGATAAAGTCCCACGAAGGAAACGGGTAGTCCGGAATGAGTTACTTCTCTTCGGCTCGACTGCTACGGGATGACTACATGGGCTAATGCCGTGGTCCGGGATGCTGCGCTGGTCGAATTCCGTGCAGTAGCCGCGGAAATTCGGGGTGCCACAGGGTTATTGAGGGAGGTGTAATAGAACATCATCTGACTGGCAAGAAAGTACCACCGTTTCAATATGGCAAAAGAGGTAGTCAAGCAGAATGTTCAAATTACCCTCCAATCCGATTACCGTCAAGCCGACAAGCGTATTCGGGACATAGTTAAAATATTCGTGAATCAAGCCGGGATGGCCAAGAACTGCGACATTATTGACACAATATACTTTGACGAGGTTTCTCATGGTTAAACACCGTGAGAAGCATTACCCTCTTTATCATACATTGCATTGCTGGATCTAGGAAAGACGATTGATTGTGCGCCGCTCGAATTCATTTGGTGCGCTCGATGGCAACATCTAGTACGAGAAAAGCTCGTGCGCTAGATTTAATTGCTCTACCACGATCCAAAAGGTAAAGTTCGATTGTGACAGATATATCAAATCCGCTTCGTGTCTTTGGCGTTGCTCATCGAAGAAGCATCCTCCCACCATTCCTCTTTGTTCTTGTTATGGATACTGTTTTACATACTAGTCTGTGCAGATGTTGTTTTCTTAGTGTCTTATAGCAAAGCTGATCTCGAGCAACTTGTTCAAACATGGAATGATCGCCTTATGCAACACGGTCTGAGGTTGAATCTGAGCAGAAAAAAAATGACCATCCCAATGGAAAAAGGGCTTTCAGATCAATGCTAGCAGCCAATGTAGAACTGCGTTATGAAATTTTTTCACCCATTAACCTAACCTGGATGAAGTGGGGTTTCCGTTACTGGCATTCTTTGTGGTCAAGGTATGAAATCTAAAAAAAATGCGAGAGAGGCGAGAGGTCACGTAATTCGCGATAACAAAAATTCACTTCTCATGATTGATCTGAACATCGAAGTGGATGGTAAGGGACTCTGGATGGTGATTTGAAAGCCTCGCGACTGAATTCAGGTCAGGGTTTTGACAAAACAAAATGGCGCAACTGATTAAGACGAGCCGATCCCGCTTTTGAACGGGACAAAGCCTGACGAAGTAAAAGAAGACCCCGATGACTAGACGCAGACATGAGTTCTTGAAAGATTGAAGCTTTTGAGTAACAGTGTGGGCTACTTTTCATATGTTACTCGAATATAATTGCATAGAGAGAACTCTGGCACCAAACAGTCTAAACTGAATGTTAGTGTTGAGATAGTAACATTTCCAAATTTTGGACAAAACCGCGAAACGAGATATTGCATTGCTAATGCGCTGGGTGACATCAAGTAGTCTGGAATGCCACAATTCCACCACCGATCATTCCAGGTATACTCCCTGCACACCCTATCGAAAGCTTTCTCGATATTAATGAAGAGGTGGTGGGGCGGTAACCTAAACTCTCCACTGTTCCACAATAATCCGAAGGGGGTCAATGTGTTCAGTATAAGAGAATCCAAAACATAAACCAACCTGCTCTCTATCAATATTGATGATGATTTTAGCCAATATCTTCGCGACAGTAGGAACCACACAAATATCCCTCAAGTTGTTGTACTTGATGCGATTGCTCTTCTTAGGAATCTTAACGATGATCCTCTTCTTTCACTAACTGGGAAAGACTTCAGATTCCAAGCATTTAGAAATGAGTGGAAGTAATAACTGTGTAGAGACTGTTGGAGCTGCACGGAAGAGTTTCGTGGGAGACCGTCAAGACCGTCGGCTTTCCGTTTGAGTGCAGCATTCACGCCTGTTTGGAAAAGCCGTCTGTATCCACCTGCTACGCTGGCTCGCTATTTCATCCACGAGATGTCGGACTTCCCTGGTGGTAAAGTGCTCCTCCAATCTTCTTAGCTGCCTCTCCTTAATGTGCTTCTACTTCCCTTATCACCACAATGGTGGAACTCCTTTCGTCACGATGCGTGGTGTTGTGGTCACCTCCGCTCGCGGCCGCCAATAAAGCTCTCAGCTTCTTGCGTTCATCAATCTGCCTCTACATTTCCGTAGTCAACCAGGTTGTAAGGCCTTTTTGGAACATGGCGACAACTTCACTCACACCAGAGTCAGTAAAAGCTGCAGAAGCCTACAAATCTGCCACCGTTTTTCCTGTCGTCACCAAGATCCTGTCTACCCATCGCATGGCCGAGCAAGGTGTAGTCAGAGCATTCAGATCATCCATGACAATCACAATGTTAATCTTAGAAAGCCCTTCCTAATTTGCATGTAATTGATCATAGGAATCATATTTCTTCGTTGGGGCATAACACTGCGATTATGATGTTCTTTAACCTAGACCGGCTAGAGAAAGCATCTTACTGTAGCCGTCCGTAACAATCCGACCCTAGACTCGCTTCTACTACAGGTTAACTTTCCGGATTACAAAAGCACAGTGCCGCAAGAGGGAGAAGTATGTCTAAATTATATCATTGGAATTCAGATTGAGTTGGTGAGAGCGCCTTCAATAGAGTAGTCCCTATCAGAGTTTATAAGCCCGTTGGTGTTATCTACCTATTTTATCTCTGTTCTACTCATCATTATTACAAATTTAACTGCACCGGATCGTTTCTTTGGTTGGGATGGTGATGCTTATACCAAATTATGCCAACTTGTTTCCACTTCGGTCAACGTGCTCCCAAGGCAGAGTTGCATCTGCCCTGGACGAAACCGCAAGTCATGTATCTTGCAACTTGGGTGCTTGCCCTAGAATGAGGGCTTCGTGGACCACAACCGGGAAAGTATGTTGCTTTCCAACTAGTCTGGTCCCCTATTAAGTGGATAGCTGACTTAGGAATCCCTCGCTTCTTGGAGAAAATTTTTCTGAACCTGCCTTTAATGGAAATATCAACTACTTTTGGATCTTTGCAATTTTTTGTGGCTTTATCTGTCAAATAATTTGAATTTGTTTTGCGGTCTAGACGGAATATGAACCAATGAATCCTGCTATTTTTCTTCAGAGCCAGTTCGCACTTGTGCTGCCTGGACCATAAGGCTTTTTTGTTTTCCACAAAACCTAATTTATATTGGACAATCTACGCTTTCGGCACTCGAGTTTGGATTTCTCCGTGTCTCATAAGAGTTCCAGAATGGGATGCTGTACAGAGCTGCTGGCCTACTATTATACTTAGGTTGGGTAATCATGTCGTCGCTACTTCTCCGGACTTCTGATTCTGGATCTTATGATTGGAGCGCGTTTTCGATCTTCCTAACTGGAAGCTAGGATCAATTAGCCAAGATCTTGGTTTTCCTCTATGCTGTTGCTGTGGTCCTCAAATTTCTATACTTGTGATTCAAAGAGTAACTTTCGAGGTTGTTTTTGTTAATCTCTGTTCTTGGCATCCTAAACACACTGCTCTATACAGGTGATGTTGATCTCGAGCAACTTGTGTTTGATGACCCATCCGAATGAAACACCCATTATCGCTGACAGTAAGAGTGACTTGCCGAAATCTAAGGGATTTAAGTATCTCGGACAAAGGCTTCCAGCCAACGGTGAACTGCGGAATGATATTTTTTTACGCATTATTGCAACTTAGGTGAAATCGTGGTGCACAATTGGCATCATCTCAACGTCTCAGATTTAAAGTTTCCGGTAATGTCGTTCGCCTAGTCACCTTCTATAGTTCCGAGTGTTGATTGTAATATGCTATGATAATTTCTGAAGTTAGGACAGCCGTGGCCGAGATGGTTCTTGCACTCAAGGTTGAGAAACTTTGTATCTGAAGCGTCTGGTGTCACGACTTGTGTTTAATGTTTTGTATAAAACTGGTTTATTGTATGTCTGTCTGTCATACGCACTCTTTCATATACGACTGTATACCGATTAACGAAATTTGGTAGAAATTGGGGGGAATGCGGAAGCCCACATATGCAATGGGTTACATCGTTCTACGTGAACTTAAGGGGAGTCTCCATATATGCAAAAATGGGGTGTACATTTTTTTCAGCAAATATGGTCACATGGGGTATCAAATGAAAAGTATAAATTAGTACTTTACAATGCTGACAATTAATGCAATAGGGAGGAGGCCGGGAGCTGGGAAACGGCCGTTTCTTTCACGGAGCCATTTTCAGAACCTGAATCTGAAAAAAATCTTGATCTGCCACTGTGTCGTGCCTAGAATCCGAAATACCCTCCCTATATCGATATCTGTTCAAATAAAATGAATAATAGTGTAATGCCATTATTTTTAGAAATTGAATGTAGCCCTCTTCCCACCCCTTTAGTTCATCCTAGAGTCACGAAATTATAACAATTCCACCTCATTTTTCAAAGGCCATTTACAGAATAGTTATCGAAGATATTGACATTGCTCGCATTATTGAAACATACTTGCACATTCCCCTATGGCTGAAACAACTTCACATACGTATAATCAAAATTAGTTACCAAAGTTCAGGCGATTCTCTACGGCAGCAATATTTTCCGATATTGATTGCTGTTCGATTTTTGCTAGGATTAATTTTTGTTTTTCGCAAATAAGTATGAATTATTTATAGTAACTAAAAAGTGATTAAATGTTGATGGAGACACTAATTACTTTCCGGGCTTTGGAAGCAAAGAGAAAATGGATTGATTAACAGGAACTCCACGTCACGTCATTCACTTTTCCAAGAAGTTGTGTCTTTTTAATTAACCGCTAAACAAGTCGGAAACCGGAAGCTTGGTGCTTTGGGTTGAAAGGTTTTGTTGATTTCTTTTGTAAGAATATTTGGGTACATGAGGTTGCATTTATACATAGATCGTAGTGCAGTATTGCGTTGAATTCAATTCAATGTGTTACTCTCATTTAATTTCTCAGGGAGTAGTAATTTGCTGCCAAGGGGGCAACTTTGACCTACTATAACTTTGTTAATAATAGCAGGCTTTTCACCCAACTTTCCAGTATAATACTTCGTATTAAAAGCTATACTACTGGACTTATGGGTCACTTTCATTGCGGAGATATCGAAACGGATACTATTTTGAGGTCTAGATTCCATACGCGTAGTACCTCGGGTGCATCATTTGATACCCCACATGACCATGTTCGGTGAAAAATACGTCACACTCATCTTTCACATCTATAGGGACTGACCCCGTTAACATAAGTTTAATTTGCAGTCGCACCGCATGTGTGGGGCTTCACAGTTCCAACCTTTCTACCAAACTTAGTGTCAATAAGTGTAAGTATTGTTGATAGTCACAGACAGACAGACAGCCCGTGAGTCGATTTTAATGTTTTGTTTTGAACAAAATCTTAAAAAAGTTCCTGCGCATTTATTATGAGTTTCGTGGAGAACGATAAATACATTGGAACAGACTTTCCAAAGTGACACTTAAAATTTTCATTAAGTAGCACGCCTCGAATCCTAGACTTGATTCACAAACCAAACAAGCTAAATTAAAAACTGGTATCGAATAAATTGCATTCTTCTTTCCTCCGCAGATACGTTCAGCAAAAAACCAATTCACCAGTCGACATGCGAGTTGGAATTCATACGGGTGCTATCCTGGCTGGAATCCTGGGCCAACGGCAATGGCAATTCGACGTATACTCAAAGGATGTGGAGCTCGCCAATAAGATGGAGTCGAGCGGCAAAGCGGGGTAAGTTATGAAGACCGTCATTACGATGATGGCTACCTTGAATACATGTACGCATTAGATATACACGTCGATTATCCAATATCCTAGAACTGACCTGCATACAACTGAGAACTCTGAACGTTCGCAATCCTATTTCATTTCCGCCCTCTTTTTCGTCGTCTTCCGTCTCTGGTAATCTTATTGCTGTGCAGATGATTCGGAGATATGAAAACCAACACGACCAGGGAAGATGGACGGTCCTTCGAATGGGCAGCTGGTTATGTTGTGTGCGGCAATGGAAGTTGCTTTTTAATGGATCATAAAAGAGTGTCAGTGTTCGTTTATAGTGAAAGTGTGGTTCTTTATGCTCAGATAATTCTGTTCTTTTCTGGTTCTCCCTGATTAAATTCTGGTGTAACTTTATTGGTACTTATTGGTTATCATAATAGATACTTAATGTTGAGGAAGAACCAGCGAGGACATTCATCTTCTGAATTGATATTTGATAGTTATCATATAATCTCGAGTTTACCAAGTTCGGATAGTAAGGAAAGTAATTTCCGTTTAAGAATGATGCTTTATGCCTCTGAATGACGTCTTTTGAATCGTAAATTTATAAATGTAAGAGACTTTGTTTGGGGCTAAATCGAGGACAATTTGTTTTTATGGGAAAGAGTATAAACAATATCAACTTTGGTGAAAGAGGGCAGCACGTGTTCAGATGCTTGGTAAATTGAATTGAATGAGGGCGCATTTCATATTCAATAGCTTTCTTGGGAAAGTTTCCATTGTGGGATAAATTTCCATTGTAAGGTAAATTTAGGTTTACGGAAATGTGGTAACTGTAGTAAAAGAAAGGCAATTTAATTTACCCTTGGCAAGCGAATTAAGATTCTGTGATCCTTTTCAGTTAAAGATCGCAATAAAAGCGTATTAAAGTATATGGCAAATCACTGTGAATACTATATACTGATAAAAGTTGAATCAACCAGTCAGTAAGCAGACAACTGGTCATTTGCAAAAATCCCGCAATATCTCGCGTTAGAATCCATAAGATTGTGTATGAGACCTGAATTCAGATTTTTGATAAGAGAATGAATCACGCGAAGTGCCGCTTTTCGACAATGTACTAGTGGAAAGATGGATGGCGGGGGGTAATTTGTGTCGAATTGGATTATGTTGCCCCAACTGCAGCCTGTTGGCCCATTGTACCTCCTACAAAATTCATTCTTCATATGAACCATTATAGTCGCTAGGCTAATAATGATTCAATAAGTGTATTGTCCATGTGCCGTTCGTTGGGTTTTTTTATTCACCAACCGGTATGTTTCCACCGAGCGAGCAATGTTGTTATCGCTAACAAAATTTCTATGGTATACATATACATATAGTGAAAAAAGCCCACGAAAGCCTTCCTCGCCCATCCCGGCCGAGGGATGACGAACCTACGGATGAGCTGAAGGAAACATTCTAAGGCCCGCGTGCCAGCGATAATGTGCTACAACGCAAAGTGTGTGCGACCGTGCGAAAATGTATTGTTACATCCCCGATTTTCAGAAACACTTGAAGCATTGACGCTGCAGTTTTAAACTACAGAAACGTGTAGATATTAAACCGAAAATAGTGCGTATCTGGAATTGAGCCCACTAGGTGAGACTATTAGCAGACAGGACTCTTGGGACTATAGCAGGTTGCAAAGATGACCGCTTAAAATCGCTTTACTGTCTGCCTTTTTTTTGTGGAGGTGGAAATCTTCAAAATACACTGGTCTGGACACACCAGCGTGTGGGATTTTTACCCATTAAAACCACCCCGACTGCCTCCCGGTCCCACGGAACCACCATAGGATATTACATCACGGCGTGGAGTCGGCTCACTCTATCTTAGTCACCTTTCTTCTATACGCGGCTCATGTGACCGCGCTTTTCCCCTCTCCTCTGCCTTTCGCAGTTTATTTTGGATAGATGCGATCATGCAGTTGACTGCATCCCAATTCTCTTGCTCTGCTGATGTGCTAGCATTGTTGGCACCTGATTATCTAGTACCAGCACCTCTCCTAGAGTCTGCTCTAGATTCCTCCTTTTCTCCACAAATCTCGGACAGTCGAAGAATACATGCCTGGGTCCTCTGGGACTCCGTCGCAATTTGGACAGTCGGGTGAGGTCTCCAATTTTAACCTGTGCAGGTATTGGCGATATCCTCCGTGCCCCGTGAGAAACTGGGTGAGATTATAATTCATCTCACCATGTCGTCTCTCCAACCACTCCTTGATGTCAAGAATGAGCCTGTGAGTCCACCGGTCTTTTCCTGAACGTTCCCACCGCTCTTGCTATCTATTTATGGATCTCTCCCTCTCAGTCTTCTTCGTCCGCGATGAGGGAGTTGTATATATTCGCCATCTCATCTGCCAAGATGTCAATCGGCATCATTCCAGAGATGACGAATGCTGCATCATCTAAGACAGTCATGAAGGCAGAGCATACTCTCAGGGCTGTCCTCCTGTAGACTGAACTCAGTTTGGTAGCGTTCCCTGACATCCGCAACGCTTCCCTTCAAACTGGGGTTGTATAGAGCATGATCGAGGTCACTACCCTGGCTGTAAGCAACCTAGAGGTATGCCGTGGCACTGATTGCCTCACTTGAGTATAACTCAGCATCTTTGAGATGCTTTGCGACAACAACCAGCGCTATGTCGTCAGCGTAACCTACCACTGTGGGTTCCCTCGGAAGGGAAAGATTAAGTACATCGTTGTACATAATGTTCCACAGCAGTGGATCTAATACGGAACCCTGCGGGACACCCGTGGAAACAACGTACTCCTGGGGACCGTCATCAGTGTCATACTAGAGCCTCCTTTCAGTTAAATAACTATCGACGATAGCAGCGAGATGGCCGGGAATACCAACCTTCGCTAAAAATTTCCGTATTAGATTCCAATTGACCGAATTGAATGCATTTTTCACATCCAGGGTTACTATCACGTAATCTTTGCTGGTACTACCCTCTCTGTGAATTACATCTTCGGCTAAGTCAATAACCAATTTGGTGGCATCTTTGGTTGATCTGGTTTTATGGAACCCATACTGCTGATCTGAAAGGCCGTCTTGGCTCTCAATAACTGGGAGTAATCTATTACAGATTACCCGCTCTAACATTTACCCCACAGTGTCCAAAAGATATATGGGACTGTATGAGGATGGTTCACCCGGAGGTGTACCAGGCTTAGTCAGAAGTACCAACTTCTCCCGTTTTCATGCCGCTGGAAATATCCCCTTGGACATGCACACGCATTTTTCTCGAAGAAGGTTGTAGCGATAGACACCAAATTTGGTAGAAAGGTGGGGACTGTGAACCCTCACGTATATAGTGAGTTGCATTTATAAGGGGGATGTACATTTTTTTTTATCAAATATAGTCATGTGGGGTATCAAATGAAGGGTCTCGGTTAGTACTCGAAGCTGGTCTTAGTTTTGACATATATTAAAAAGGTGGGGAGTGCGGGGGGTTGAAAGTGATCATTTCTTTAACGGACCCGTCCTCAGAAACTATCCAACCGAAAAATCTGAAAAAATCAGAAGGCTGCCACTATATCGTGCCTAGGCTTCGACATACTCTTCATACCGATACCCGTTCAAATAAGGTTAATGATAGTACATTACCATAATTTTCGGTATTTGACAGGAAAACCTACCTTAAGTTCATCTTAGAATCAACAATGTAAGCTACAGCACAGAACATGATCCTATCAAATTTGGTGAAAATCGTACTATTACTAACAAAGTTATAAGAGGTCAAACCTGACGCTTCTGTGCAAATTCAAGACTTTGAATGTCAATATCACTTGAAAGTGGGTATTTTCACATAATATATGCATCTATTACGTGCTACATACTAGTGGGGCAAATACACACTCAAATCCCTTTATAAAAGAAATACATAAAACCTTTCATACCTGAAGTGTCTAGCTTCCGGTTTCCCGACTTGTTGTATCTCTCTGTTTAGTCTGGCCCAGATCGAGCGTTTTCACCGCTTTATGTAAACTTTGCGGTACTAATCCCGTCGCTGAAATTACGATTAGGACTACATCGATCTTTTGTAGTCTCCAAGTCTATTTCATATCTTCCGCCAAGCGGGTGTTTCTCAATAGTGTTCCAGTCCAATGGTACAGCTACATCGATTACGAAACACGCTCGTTCTTCCTTGAGAAGGAGAGCTAGATCGGGTCTATTGTGATTAACACTGTGGTCCTTGGCAATAGTGTGATCCCAGAGTAGTTTGGCCCGAATATTTCCCAAGATTCTCTGCCGAGTATACTTATAATCAATATGGCAGTTTTCCACTAAGTTATGCTTCAACAAAAGATTTTGATGACGAATTTTGTAGATGGAATTGGTGATTGAGTCATGAAGGATGTACTGTTTTTTGTTGGGCGCGAAGCATCCTAAATTGAAGTGAGGAATGTTTCAGGCTCATAAAATTGTACACCGTTAGTCAATCATTTTTTGGAGGCTCCGATATCAATGCAAAATGCAAAAACAAATTCTTTACATGACCCTCGTAAGTAGGTTTCTCTTTCCACATGTCGACTTTCTTCTGGACTGAAGTAACATTCGACATGGGATCCGATTCTCTGTTTTTCAAATTCCAAAAAGCCATTTATTATCTGCCATAACGGTAACCTAATGTACTTGGCCAGGGAATTGTTTCTCATAGGAAACTCACGAAGAGATAGCACTTGATTGCAATGCTATTCAGCAAGAAGCAAAGTTAATGGAAAAGGAACTCGAAATCGTGTTTAAAATCTCGTACTCTGCAATATACTGCCAAAAGGTATTACCACCATAGTTAAATAGAAACTGTCCGGGGAAGTTTTCAATACCTGCTATAGGCAGAACTATTGGGTGCCATGAAAGGCCTGTCTGAAGAGGCACTAGTTTACCATGAAGCGGTGCTGGTTAGCTTATTGTCAGCAAGTCTGGCAGACTCAGTCAGATTCTGTATAAGCGGCATAGAGGCTCATCCTTTCTTAAAAAGTCGAGAGACTGGACGGGTTGGACTTCTGGTGAAATCCTGGAGCTGCTAGTTCATATGCACTTCCCCACTAGCAAGGAGGACTGTGAGTCAGAACCTTGCTTGGTAGGTATGCCTAGTCGTGTGGGATTATCCATGACCGGGTGAAAAACATTAGGCCAATCAGCTTCACCTATTTTGAATTGAAGACGCTAAAGCACGTTTGGCGCATCCACTTAAGGCCGACTATAGAAACAACGTCAATCGCCAATCTCAGCACGACTACCTCAAAAGCGATTCCACAGAAACAGTACTCCGGGATAATTAATATGGTCGAGCGATCTGCCTTCCTGCATATATAGGGAGCGGAGGATTCAATAACGTAAGTACGAAAACCGTTAAGAAAGCTTTAAGTGGAATATAATTAGAAGGTTCACTTTTGCATTGGACAGTATTCATGATTTAGAAGGAAGCCACTTTACTAGGCCTGTTGGCCTCAGTTTGGCGCCATCGCCAGTGGAGGACGAAATCATGCTGATATTAGGCATGAGCATGGTGAAGGTGGTGGTCTATGCTGATGTCTTGATGATATTGGTTTTAGGGGTTTTATTGTTTTAGGGATTGGAAAAGGTGTTTCAGTGGGTTGCAAGATACAAATTAGACCTAAATCCAACCGAAACAGAGCTGACGTTATTTGGCCCCAACACAAGAGTAACGAAAAGACCCGCTGGTAAAGGAGCTTTGTAGGGAAATGGGGTCACCAGCCGAGAACACTTTGTAGATGTACACAGCCGTGGCAAAGCTAAATACGGTTGGATGAACAACGTATGCAGGTGGTACTGGGGCTCTACAACCTTACCCGCCAGAGGCACTCAAGGAACTTCTGCACCACCGTTCTTCGGATCTCTACATTGTATAGTGAAACCTTACGGCAAGGTTTGACCTTGCAATGTTATGACGCAGTATTTTTCATCAAAGGACAAAGATGATTTGTGAAGTCGATGCGGGGTTTTCACTGATATGCATAATGTAACCGAGCCTTTCTCTAACGAAATCCGATCTTGAAATTGTTTGGAGCAATTGCGTTCAGGATTACGTTTGTTCGCCCAGGGGACCAGACTCATGCATTTTTGTATTTCAGCAATACTTTCAGATACTGATTGAACAACTAAAATAAAGCTAAATAATTTGCGGCTAGGAAAATTAACAATTTGTTTGGTAGTTTTTCCGTTCGTATCCGTACCGCCTCCCGGAGTCAAAAGCCTTATGTCAAGGGGAGAGACTATTTTAGGTATCCGTCAGTTGAATCCGAGCAAGACGTCAGTTTTCAGAATTAGGAAGGCCTGCTCAATCGTCTGCCTGATAAGTTGTAGAACTGGATGTCTGATGACGCTGTTATTGCTATCGTAGTGATCATCTATCGGTGATTTGCAAACTTCGGTAAACATTTAGAAGATCAGGAATCTTTGGGATTATGGATGGGATCTTGTTAAGCCCGGTGAATTTTCTGTTTTTATCCTGTTTTCCGAGCACTGTGGGCGTTTGGAGTTTGAGGAAGTCGATTTGCGGCATTGAACCAGTGAGTCGCAGTAGAAAAGGATGCTGGAACAGTTCCGTTTAACTGGGTGTTTGGTTGTAAAACAGTGAGGAATGAAGGACGCCAGCTAATGCATTGACTTTTACATCAAAGATTTGGTTAAGAAAGTGCAAAAGTAGAGTGCTAAACTTTTACAAAATAATTGGTAACAACTCTTGCCTTTCTTGCTCTAGAAAAGGTAGTTGATCATATGCCAAACAAAACTATCTGCTATGTTTTACTTCAACACCTAGTGTCTGAATAACTCATGCGTGGCAGGTATTTCAAAACTGCTTCATTTCCCTGCCGGTGTTCATCCACTCCTCAATGTTCTTGTTATGGCCACTGTGACACGGGACATCCAACGCCCAGCACCCAGCACACGCCTCTGTGCAGATAATGTTTTCCTGGCATCTCATAGCAAAGCTGATCGCGAACAACTTGTTTAAAAATGGAATTATCGCTTCATGCAAGACGATCTCACACTGAGTCTGAATAAAACTGATTTCTTGACGTTCAATCTCCACGAAGCCGGCACTAATAGTGTCAGCGGCAGTGACCTGTCCAGAACTGAACGATTTAAATATCTCGGTTTAATACAATCAACGTGAAATACGCTATGAACTTGCTTCACACATCAGCGTAACTTGAATGAACAGGCGTTTCACAACTGGTGTTCTTTGTAATCAACGCATCAATTAACGTCTCAAAACTAAAAATTAAAGCAATCCCGTCTACCCTGACGCCTTCTATTGTTCCGAGTGTTAGCCGACTATAAAAGGCCAGTGATGTTACGTTAGCATGGTGCTCCAGGCTTGAATAACAATACCATCTGGAATCCTCTTTGACAATCAGATGAGATTTAATACTGAAGCCATTCACAACACAGACCTCCATAGCACCTGTAAGGAGAAATGGATGCCGCAATCAGTCATAAAACTGTACACGGCCATGAGAGAATTCGGTATCCCGACGAAATTAATAAGACTGACTAGGCTGACTCTGACCAATATGTGAGGCCAGATAAAAGCAGCATGATCACTCTGAAGACCATTCGACATCAACAACGGTCTACGACAAGGGGATGCCCTATCATGCTTCCTCTTTAACCTCGCCCTCGAGAAAGCAATTCGTGATGCTGAGGTAAATGCAAGAGGTACGATCCTCTTTAAGTCCACCCAACTACTGGCCTATACTGACGATATCGACATCATGGGAAGAACCACCCGAGACGTACAAACTGCCTTCATCCAGATCGAGCAGGCGGCGCGAGATCCTGGGATGCACATCAATGAAGGGAAGACAAAATATATGGTGGCAACGTCAGCACCGAAAAACAACCAACCAACAACATCAAACCGCACTGGTCAAACGGGAAGAATAAAAATAGGAGAATACAACTTTGAGACCGTTGACAATTTCTCCTATCTAGGGTCGAAAATTACAACCGATAACAGCTACGATGATGAAATCCGTGCACGGTTATTGTCAGCAACAGAGCCTATTTCAACTTACGCTTAAACGTCTCACCATAGGGTCAAAGCTCTTACTGTACGAGACTATGATCTTGCCAGTCCTCATATATTCCTCGGAAACTTGGGTTCTTAGCAAAAAAAATTGCGAACTCTTGGCCACGTTCGAGAGAAGAATCCTCCGAAGAATTTTTGACCCCCTACATGAGGATGGACAATTCCGTAGCCTACACAATGACGAAATCTATGAACGATATCATGACGGTCCGGTCGTGGATAAAATCCGGCTCAATAGGTTACGGTGGGTGGGTAACTTAATCCGTATTGATGAGGATGATCCCACCCGGAAAGTCTATAAGGGCATTATCTATGGTAGAAAAAGAAGGCGAGGCAGACCCTGCCTAAGATGGAACGATGGCGTAGGCCAGAACGCCAGACAGCTTTTGAGGATATCGAATTGGTGGACCTCGACCCAAAACCGGGATGTCTGGAGTTCGATATTAAGGCTGGCCTAGACCGGATACCGGTTGTTGCACCGTTGATGATGTTGAATCATTGCAGCTAACACTGGAGTGGTTGCGGAGATGAAACATCAACGAGTAATCTTCACAATCACTCGAAGAACGTTATGATTGATGCGGCCATAAATATACTTGGCACGGGTTGCAAAAAAACTCGAAGATGAATTTAAGCTAGTAACGGAACGGAAGACTGCCGCGTACCGAGTAATGTTGCAGTCTCTAAGAACGCGGGCACCCGCGAAAATCTATCACGAACTCCGGCGAGCGGAGAAATGTTTGGGAGAACCAACAGGTCTCTGAACCCGAAAAGTATAGGGAGCAACCGTTGTTTTACTAACAAGTCAGCGGGATGAGGCCTTATACACTTTGATGCTCATCCTGCCAAAATAAAGAGGGAAATCCTGTCAATTGAAGACGATGGGAATACTGCCAGCACCAAGTGTAGAAAGTGGTGTGTGCAATTCGTCCGCTTATAACTCATAAGTCGCCAGGAGCCGATGGAATGGTAAAATATATAGGCGACCAGTTATACCAGACGGTTTATCAACTTATCCTATAGGTGTGGGATCGCGAATCAATGACTGACCACTGGCAACAAAACATTATCTGTCTCATACATAAGAAAGTGCAGCAATTGTAGAGGTATCATCATCATCAGCCACAGATCCGTTTTTTTCCGTGCGGCAGGCAATAGAAGAACTGTTGGAATATGGCCACCAGTTGCACCATCTTTAAGGCCATCTATGATATCATAGCCATTACATTTCAAATGAGGACATCTTCGATCGATATGTGGTTGCAAAAAAGGCATCTACCATGGTATGGGCAAATAATTCGTACTGATGAGAACCCACTTGCCATGATCGGTTTGAATACCGAAATGGATGGGACCGAAACCACAATGGCTTCATACACATAGATGGTGATTTGAAAGCTTGGCGACTTCATCCAGATCAGGTGTTTGACAAACCAAAATGGCAAAGAGAACAAAGGCTGAAGAAGAAAATGGAAGACGGGAGATGTCGTGACGATTGGTAGCTTTGCTAAGATGCAGCAACAGCTTTTCTGTGCTGTCTATATGTGTTTGAGGTTGACTCCATGTTGGGATGCTTGTGATGGAAGAGATTAGTGTAGGAAGTCAAGTTTCTTTCGTGCAGTGAGGCGCCGACACAGGTTTCTTGGAAGTTGGAGGTGGAACAGTAAGGTCATTTAGGGTCGCTAATTGAACTTCCTAGAATCTAGTGCTAGTGGCAAATTGCTCGATCTGGGAGTTGGATGTCCTGGATGGCCATATCGTGATTGCTTATTCGAAGAGCTTTTTCAAGGAAGGAAAACGTGCTTGGACTGCTCTCTATATTGTGTGTGGGTGCTCAAATGAAGAAAAAAGACGCATCTAGCGGGGTATATTGTCGGCTAACAGCAATGACAAGTAGGTGCGGTTAACGCGCTAGGTGCTATTTAGTGAATTTGACGTAGACTATGGTCAACTGAAATATAGCAGCGTCAGAGCAATATACTGATTTGAATACTCGCATTTACCACAACGTAAATATGTAATATGTTATTCAGGGGTTTTGATTTATGAAATAGAAATACCTCAGGGCTGCACAACCAAATTTACGTTCCTTTTTTCTTATTATTTTCTGGAAAATTTTCAAATCACCCGTGTTTTATAATTTTTGTTAGGCCCTCAGTTTTCAAGGACAAAGTTACAAAAACGTATGATTGAAATTTGTATGCCATTACAACTTGCAGAAAGTTGACGCTTGAAATCTGCATGAATATGCAAATTCGAAAACAATAATCTAATTTTTACTCAGCAAGAAAGTCCTTTCAGAGCTGACCTTTACCATTCTGTATTTCAAAGAGCATTGAAAACACGTATTCCTGAAAGCATCTCTTCACAATTATGAACTAATAAAAACACTAGGAAATTCCTTTTGGAATCAAACCTGATTTTAAAGCATCGTTTCAGCCAACATATTTTGACACCAGAGCAAAACAGAATTGAGGAAACTTCATAATAAATCTTCTAAGCTCGCTTCAAGGCGGTTCTTGTACAATAGTTTAGTCCTGGAACGTGTTTTTAGGGCACTGAAGGAAACTCATTCATAATGAAAGCTGAATATAGCTGTATTTAAAAAGGACATTCTGCTAAGTAAATATCATCAAAGAAATGATTTTCATGCTGTGATTTTTTCTTGCGAAAATGAAATAAATAATACCTCGAGGGTAAAATTACTCAAGGCAAGAATGAAGGAATCTTGTAGTCGTCCTCGGGGCAATAAAAAAAGCGACTGGCCAAAGGAAAATTCCTTTATCATTTTGGGATTTTCGAAAGGGAACTATGGAAGTGAATGAATAGCTACAGGTCAGGGCGTTATTTGGTTCCTTTTTTCTGGCAATTTCCAAGATATTTATGTATTCAAAATTATTTTTACTCAAAAATTCTGTTTAAGCTGGGAGTTTATGTTGGCTAGGAATTAGTTGGAAAAATTGTATCTGTTAATAAGGCAAAACCTTCTGGGAAACGTTAAGAAGATTGGTTTTCTATATTTAATTTTTTTGAAGTTGTCGGTTTATTATTGGTATTCTATGGCGCGGTTAGATAAAATGGTATAAAAAAGGGGTTTCAGAAATAACGCGACCTTCATAACCCAAAAGTCCTAACAAGGCCATACAATAGGCCATCGGGAGAAACCGCCACTCCGGTATTGCCGAAGTGATGTTACCACCTACGGAGGAACACAAACTGGCCAAGCAATAATTTGACTATATGAGTATTATTTAGCAGTCCTTTAACTATTCTTTCGCACATCGCAACGCTTAGCTGAATTACATTATTTGTTTGCAATATTTTATTTTATCTAGCAACCATTGATTACCTGCCTGGCTATTTGTACATCTGTTGGTCTGTGTGTCTATTTATTGGTCTGTCCTATTGTCCATCAGTAAATCTGTCTGCCAAACGCTATTAATCATGAATGGCAATGTTATGTACTGTGGGGGAAATATGGCCGCTATACATATAGGCAAGATAATTTGAGGGCGCCTTTACGAGAATTCTCCGAAAATTTCAAAGGAGAAAAGGCGGAGCGAATTTTTTTTTTGAAATTTAATTACAATGAACAAAAGCATCAAATAGCACTTTATCAAACTCCTCATACTTTTGGTATGGGTAGAAAATAACGGGTGAAAAAGGCAAGTATAACAGTCTGATATGCTTAGGCTACGGAATCGTCCATCCTCATGTAGGGGGCCAAAAATTCTTCGGAGGATTCTTCTCTCGAACGCGGCCAAGAGTTCGCAATTTTTCTTGATAAGAACCCAAGTCACCGAGGAATATATGAGAACTGCAAGATCAGTCTCAAAGTTGTAGTCTGTTGTTTTTATTTTTTCTGTTTGACCAATGCGATTTGATGTTGTTGGTTGGTTGGTTTTTGGTACTGACGTTGCCAGTATACATTTTGACTTCATTGATGTGCAGCCGAGAATATCGCGCCCTTGCTACCTGTTTGATCTGGATGAAGGCAGTTTGAACATCTCGGGTCGTTCTTCCCATGATGTCGATATCGTGAGCATAGGCCAGTAGTTGGGTGGACTTAAAGATGATCGCGCCTCTCGCATTTACCTCAGCATCACGGATCACTTTTTCTGGGGCCAGGTTGATGAGGACGTATGATAGGGCATCTCCTTGTCTCAGATTGTTGTTGATATCAAATGGTTTCGAGACTGATCCTGTTGCTTTCATCTGGTCTCGCACATTCACCAGGGTCAGCCTAGTCAGTCTTACCAATTTCGTTGGGATACCGGATTCTATGCTACCATAGGCGATGAAAATGTGGTGCAACTGATGGCCATACTCCAGCTGTTTTTCCATCGCTTGCCGCACAGAGAAAATCTGATCAGTTCCTCCAGTCAAGCCTCTTCAGTATGGGCCAATGATGTTGTGGGCATATGGGGCTACCCGACCTAGCAAGATAGCGGAGAATATCTTATAGATTGTACTCAGTCACTTGATACTTCTATTATAGCTGCACTGCGTGATATCTGACTTTTTGCACGGACTGTTTCCTCTATACTTGGTAGTGGCAATATTTGTCCGTCGTTTTCAGTTGGCAGGACCGCCAACTCGCCTATGTTCTGTTGAGCTGTTCATCAAAATACCCAACCCATCGCTCCAATATGTCCCTTCTGTCGGAAATCGGATTTCCCTCTTTGTCTCGCAGGATGAGCATCGAAGTGTATAAGGCTTAATCCTGCTGACTTGTTGGTAAAATTTGCGTGTCTAGTGCGGTCGCTCCCTGTATTTTCGAGTTTACAGAACTGTTGGTTCTCCCAGCCTTACTTTTTTGGTTTGCCCGCGTTGCTTCTCCGCTCGCCGAAGTTTCTGAGAGGTCTCTGCGCGCACCCGCGTTCTCTGAGAATGCAGCATTACTCGGTATGCAGCATTCTTCCGTTCCGTTGCTAGCTTACATTCATCGTCGAACCGGCCGTTCCGATTCTTTCTACGGCTGGGGTCATCTCCACGATCTCTGTTGGCTGCGATTATTACGGCATTCACTTCCCCATAATAGATGTCGGGGATGGCTCTGCTGTGGATGGCTTCAGTGTTGCCTGTCACCTGATAGTCAGAGGGGTTATAGGTGGTGCTGTTATTCGGGCCCGGACACTATGCCAACGAGATATTGATCCGAGTCTATATTGGCCGCCTATATGTTCTGACATTCATCAAGGCTGAGAGGTGGCGGCGCTGGATCAACACATGGTCAATTTGGTTGAAAGTGATCCTGTCTGGAGAGGCCCACGTTTATTCTGACAAATATTTCATGTGACGCCACTTATTGAATAATCCGCAGTCCGTTTTCACTTGTCTTTTTATGTAAGCTATGGTAGCCAACGTATCGCCTGAATACAGGCTCCGTTCCTACTTTACGGTCAAAATCCCCAAGGTACCCTTCTACGACTCTGCAGTGTCCTCTGTAAGGGCGTGAACGTTAATGAGGCTTATATTTCTAAATTTGCCTCGCAAGCGCAGAGTGCACAGCCGTTTGCGTGAGAAAATGGGCAAATCGTCATTCCCTTTTCGTTGCTGGGTTCGTCATTGTGTAGTCAATCCAGTCTGAGGGTCCTTTTATGGGTTCGTAGCAGGTTGTTTTCCATGTAGGGTTGTCAGCCCTACCCAACCCCTAACTTGGAGGACCAGTTGGTACAATTTGTCGCGTTTTTAGGCCCGCACCTTCATCCTTCTTCGTCTACAGTTTTTCATTAAGAAAGAACTCTCAACGATCACCACTTGGAAGTGGAGATAGGGTTTGGTAGTAGAACTATTGGTGTTGTTTCAACAGGAGTTTCCCAGGTTTTATGCTCCATCGTGGGTTCCAATCCACGTTTTGCCCTGAGTTGTAGAGATCTCCACTTTCTTTCAGAAGATACAATTGTATGTGGCCCATGTCGTGGTTTAATCTGTGACCCTCTGGCCCCCGTAAGATCACCAAACTCTCTGGCGCATTTAACTTCCTACTGTTGCCGCAGTCGTTAAAGATAAATATATAGGTTGCCCAATTTGATGCTGTGTCCTTCCCCTGTGATATGCCGTGATATAATTGACTTTAGCATTGCGTTCTTCCTTTCTGTTTTAGTCACCCTTTGTACGCGAGAATACTTTGGGTATATTTCCAAACCCCAACTCACAGGGTGAATAAATAAAACAAAGCCGCAATGGTAATTAGACATAGTGTGGAAAATATTCAAGCTATTTCAGTCATCCAATAGAGTTTCAATAAGTTTAATTCATCATGGGGCATGTGGCTCTTTGAAAAATTCGAAATGTCGCTTTCAAAGATCAATTGTCTAAAGGACTTCAATTGGGAAACTGGTCCCTACGGCGAAATACCATAACCTTCTATCCGAATTCAAATTTGTTCTCAATTGTTCACTCAATTGCCCAACGTCGCCTACCAATTGGAAGTTGTTTTTACAGTTCATGGATGTAATGTCAATCATGCCGCAGAGTGGAAAATGACTCATCGTCCTGTGAGTTGGTGCTTAATAATACACTCAAAGTCTTCCATGCTTGTCGAAAATGCGACCAAAAGGGATAGAAATTTGTGGGGAGCAACCAGCAAATTTTGAAACTTTGCTGCTGTCTCTTATAGAGATTAACCTCACGGTATCGACCTTCGGCTATCGAAAATGGACTATGACTGGTTTCTGGAACGTGCGCAGGCTTCTCGATACCGGTAGCGAAGGTCCTTGGAATGCTCCCTTTCACTAACTTCAGCGGGAATTCCAGCGATATAAACAAATTCTGGGCCTAAGCAAAGTAAAATGGTCGAACTCTGGAGAGTTCTCCTCTCCCTCTGAGGTAAATCTCTTGTCGGGTTGCTTCAGACGGCTACCGCAACACGCGCTCTCTTGCCCTGAGTGCCGGTTTCTGACAGACTTCTAGCTGCAAGATTTTGTTGCAGGTTGAGGAGCATCATAATTGTACAATGTTACACACGAACGGAGACTTCTGATATAGTGGAACAGAATGGTTTCCACGAACAATTACACGCAGGTCAGGGGAGGCTTCCTAAAAGTGGCATTGTGCTAGTGATGGGCGATTTGAATACCAAGGTGGGATCTGACAACACCTTTCTGGACATGTGATGGATAAACACGGTATTGAGAACCACAAAGTTAATGGTGGGAGGTTCGTGGATTTCTGCAATTTCCATCGCCTCGTCATTGGTGGTAAATTGTTCGAGCACGGAGCCTGCTGTAACGTCAGTTGAGTTCCCACTGACCGACGCCATATGAGCAATCAGATCAACCACTTCGCGTTCGATAGTGGGAGACCTATATTGCTGACCGGACGCAGATATACTGAGTAAACCGCCGGAGAATATTGATGAGCATTGGGGCACCATCAAATGTGCTCTTTCCTCGATTGCTACACAGGTCCTCGAGCACGTCCCGAGGGAGCATTATAAGATTTAGCTGACTGCGGAATCGTGGAAGCGAAACAGAAGAGATTGAAGATTGTACTAACCGTTACAAGTGAAGGCGAGCGTCACGCGCTCGAACTCCGATACGGAGCAAAATCCCGAGAAGTTCAGCATACTGTTTGCCGTGACAAGGGAGAATTTGCTACTGCACTGGTCTGGGGACCGGCAGATCGCGCAGATCGCGATGATTTCATGAGTGAATACCCTATCCCAAAGAATTTGCATGTCGTCGCAAATCTTTCGATGGTCCTGCGAAGTAATAAGTTCTCTTCCTGTTCTCTTAAAAGTATTTGATAAATTGTTTCTGCTAAGGATATTACCGTGCATATCTGATAATACCCAAATCCCCCACCATCAATTTAGATTTCATGAAATACTGCTGAGCGAATCCACAGAATCATCCTCGGTACTAGACCTGCTCTCGAAAGCAGGAAGTATTACATGGTCATATTTCTCGATAACGCCCAGTGTTCATGGTAGGTTTCAGGTAAAATGTAAAAATGTTTACATCTTAGAAACATCATATACGAGTACGAGTACACCTCCTCATCTCTCAAGCTCGACATTCGCCGACGTTACAACAATTCTTAATTTGCATTCCAATCTACAAACTTAAGACATATTCTTAACCACCATGACAGGTTTGAGCAGTGATTTAAAGTTTGGGAGCAAAAGTCAACAAATCCAAAATATGGCAAATTAATTTTAAGAAACATTAAAATTCGCTACATTAAACAGCTTTACTGCACCCAGGTGAACAATGTCAAATACCTTGGGAAGCATCTCGATCGACGGCTGACGTGGAAGAAGCAGATCGAAAGCAAGGGAAGGCAAACCTCGAAGTGAGAGGTCTGTCTGGCTACTCCTCTAAATTCCAACTTGCAGTTGGAGGGTAGAGCCCATTTGGACTTTTGGAACACAATTATAGTGATCAACCGGTTCCCCAGGCTTGAGCTGCTACATACAACGAGCTCAATCAGGAATAGCACGGACAATAAGCGGAGTTCGTTAGTACGTGAAAAATTCAAAGAATTCTGGAAATTACAACTATCGACAATGAAACTGCTAATTTAAGATATATGTAGTATGGTTGATGAATCACCCGAATATAGGTGTAAGTTTGCTGGCTCATCCTTAAATCTATTGGTCAAAGTGATTAATGAAAAGTAGAGTAGCTCTATATGTCAAAAAGATACAGTAAGTTCTGACCTGCTTTTATCTGGTTCTACTTTGCCTGGAGAATTCAACCAATCGATAGCGCCAAACTACTTTCTTAACAAATTCAAATCTGAACAAAATCGAATTTTTGACAAGGAATCTGTTTCAAAAGCACATCTTTGGGATCGCCCCATTTCTTCCTTTACGAAAGAACATCCACCAAAGTGGGCTGTATGGAACATTCTGCCAATGTACACCTTTCCTCGAAGCATATGATACATATATAGTGTATTAACATATGCCATATGAAAATATACTAATGACTTATCATTATTAAACTGCTGCTTTGCTTTACTCCCCAATCCATAAAAATTATAAATAATGCACTTTGATTAGTCATTTAAAATTCATAGAAACGTGATCCTACGAAATGGAAAATAGTGGATTTATGATGGAAAAGGAAAAGCCGATTTCATTCACCCAACAATAATATGCGCAGCACACACAACAATATACACTTCACAGCTTGTGGCCTGAATTAAGCTTAATAGCCAATTGGGCTAATGATGAGTTTCCCATGATTTATTCAGGATTAAATTCCAAATAAAGAGACGAAAAGCCATTATCGACCCATTTTTACTTATAGAGCATGATTTAATTTTACATGGAATTTTTGTCTGCGCTTTTATTGCATGTTTAATACCATATGATCACTTTTTAAGGTTTTGTGTGAAAAGAGAAACCTAATTAAAATCGGCTCTCTATCTCTCTGCCTTGTTTAGTCGATGGAAGGTCCTGGTAGTTTCACGTCAGTGGTTGCCAGGTGGATTTAACACCAAGGTCTTCTTAAAGCACGGATTGATTGTGTGATCACATCAGAGCCCCGCTGCGACATGAACAATGGTACTAGTCAATACCGGGTGCAAACTCAGCATTTATGCTGATTGACGCAAGACGCAAGACTTACCCAAATCTCTACCGAACTAAGAAGCCCGAACTTCTTTTGTCCGCTTGGACGTAACCGCAACTTCCATGATACTCCTACCAGGAAGCCCACCATTAATAACCGGGCTGAAAGACATATAAATTCAGAGGGCTATCCCAGTTTCCATGGTACCAGTCGTGGCCGAAGCCACTTCAAATGAGTCTCCATACAGACTCAGGTCTGATCGCTCTAATTAAGCTTTGGAGTGTTGGCCTACTGCATCACGACTTACAAGCCAAAGTAAGTAGAGCATTTCCTGGTGCCACCAAGTGCCGACAGGATTGCAGCGAGGTCTTCCTCTCCACCAACTTCAGTTAACCCGTTGTGGTGTTCCGTCCCCACGTACTTGAGGAGGGCGATTAGACCCGAGTCTGCAAGGAACTCATCTGAAGTGGCTTTGCCACGAAGCCTCACCGGAAGTTATCTGGTACCATGGGAACCTGGATAGCCCTCTGAGAGCATATGCTCCAGGAGAATTCCTGGAGGATGTGTTCTCGGCCCGGTTATTTGCGATTGGCCCCCTAGTGGGAGTTTCATGGTGGTTGTGGTTATGCCTACATCGCGGGCAGAGCTCCTCGGAGCTCGAGCGTGGAGTTGCGCTGTACAACTCGGGTGCCGTACCCCTTAGTTGCGGCAGAGGTGTTAGATAGGCCTCGCATCCACTGGTATGAATGTTGAGCCTGCACTCAGTATAAACCAGGACCGCTGTGCTTGCATGGCGGGGCTCTGATTGTGGTCCCAAAATCAATCCGTGTCCGAAGAGGAGCGTGGGATTAAGTCTTCACGGCAGGTACTCACGTTAAACCCCCAGGACTTTCTCCGCCAACTTATAGCCATCATTGGAAGGTAAGAACGTTCGAAACCTTCTTTTGACTCCTCCACTTATCCCGCCGGACTGTATTACGGTATTAAGCCGCGCGCCAGGATTATTTACTAACTGCAGTTCGTATTTACATCCATCACCCTCATTCTAAGCTTCTCTTTCCTCAGTCTAATCCATTAATTTTTGAAGTTGACATGTGCTGCATGATATCCCTGGGTGATAACAATATTCCCACAGCAGTTTTCATCTCCGATCTGTGTGCACTCTACGTCCTATCGCATGTTGGGAAATACGGGAAGTCATCATTTCCGAAGCAATATAGATATGCGCGATTCCTTGCATATTCGCTCAGGAATTGCGTTACTTCTTCACAACGTCGCACATAGAGGCATTCAACCGATCTAGCCGGTCAAAAATCAATTTCTAAAACTTCATTGTAAGTAAAAACAAGTCGGTAAACCGGAAGCTGGGCGCTTCAGGTATGAAAGGTTTTGTTTGCTTCTTCGGTGAGTATATTTGTGTGTAGAACTATCCCATTTGTACGTAGCCCGTTATGTAAATGGATTTAGCATGTCTGACTACCCACTTTAGCGTGATATTGATATTCAGTTGCAGTTATTTTACACGATAAAGTCAAGTTTGAGCTACTGTAACTTTGTTACTAATAGCATGATTTTGATCAAACTTGAGGATAATATGCTTCATATTATATTTTATACTACCAACCTTTATAACTCTGGTATGCACTTAAGTGGGATTTTACTCAATTTCCCCAAAAATATGGTAATATACTATTATTAATTTAATTTGAATGGATATTGATATGGAGAGTATTTTGAGGCCTGGGCACCATATAGAGGCAGTTTCATGACTTTTTTTCAGATTCTTCGGTTGGGTAGTTTCTGAGAATGGGTCCGTTAAAGAAATCGTCACCCTCCCGCCTTTCTAATAAATCTCAAAACTTGCTTCGAAAAGTACTGATCGAGACCTTTCATTTGATACCCCACATGACTATATTCGGTGAAAAAAAAATTTACACCTTCCTTTTTACATGTATGGGGGCGCCCCCTCCCCCTAAATCTCAACGTGGAAGGATATCACTCACTGCATGTCTGGGGGTCCACAGTTCCCACCTTCTCACCATATTTCGTGCTAATTGGCATAGCCGCATCTGAGAAAAATGCCTGTGACAGACAGACAACAGCGATGGGACCAGTCAGAAAGGACTTACAGAGAGGAGATCAATTATAATTTCAACCAGTTTCTTACCGGTCCTGGAGCATACCGTCAATATAGGTTTAAATTGGATACCTTTTGCAAACAAAACCTTAAAAAAAGAGACACAGACAGACATTGAACCGATTTTAATAAGGTTTTGTTTTGCAAACAAAACCTTAAAACCTGGTTATTATTGTTATGGAGTGGATAGACAACAATAGGCAGCTGTTACCAGTTTTTTTCAACAAAAACGTTATTGTCCGTCCGTCTGCTGACCCATGCGGACTGTCTAGCTCCGGCCAAGTTTTGATCTGGATTTGCCACTACCCTTGTAAGAAACGGTAGCCGTCTTCAACCCCCGCCTGAGATGGAACGATGGCGTAGGCCAGGACTTCAGACAGCTTTTAGGGGCATCGAATTGGTGACCTCGGCGCAAAACGGAAATATGTGGAGGTCCTTATTAAGGGAGGCCTAGACCAGTTATCGGTTGTTGCGCCGTTGATGATGATGATCGGTGTACTAATCGAGGCCTTTAATCTGATAGCTCACGCGGCTATACTCGGTGAAAAAATTGTATATCCTCTTTTTACATTTATGGGGACCCCATTTAAACTCAACATGCAACAATGTTGGGCACTGCATGCTGTGGGATTCCCAGGTCCCACCTTTCTACCAAAATTTCGTATTAATAGGATTAACCGTTTCTTAGATATAAGGTGTGACATACAGTAGGACATATACACAAGCAGACGGACTGATCTATTTCGAAAGTGCGGAGGGGTAGAGTATTTTGCTAAAGGGTGTGAAGAGAAGCCCAAATGTCTCCTCTGTAGAAGCTCGAATAGTAATGACTGTGCTCATGTCGCAGGGAGCGTCAAGTGTCCAGTGTTCGAGAAGGTGCTATATGCATATTTATAGTTGCTACGCTGTGCCAAGGCTTATACAGGATGAGTACAAATTATTGATCGAAAGATTAGTCCAAGATGCAGAATCGCATCATAAGAAAATTATAGCCGGTGATTTCAATGCTTGAGCAGCAGAATGAGGCAGTCGCGAAACAAACACAAGACGGCGCATAATTCTTAAAGCATCCTCGCGCTTGAACATCATTTTGGCAAACACCGGAGGATCAAACAGCGATCATCAGTCGACTCTCTTTCAAATGGGGCGTACCACTAGACCAAAGCAACGCAGATCTTCAGACAAGGGATAGCCTTCTAAAAAGCTCGATGAAAAAAAAAAATTGTCCTAATGTTACGCCTCCCTGGCGGTGCCAGCTTCATTGAATTCGCAGATGACATCGGAATTACAATCATAGCAGGCCACGTTGACGACTTCGAAATATATGCCATATTGCTGGCAGATAAAGTCGTGGTTGCAAAATGCTGGACTATTACTCGCAGAGCACAAAACAGAATTAGCACTTAATATAAAGACTAAAGTTGGAGACGAAATTATACAATCCCAGCCTGCTCCCTATGTTGGGGTGATTTTCGATTAGAGTTGAACTTTAAGCTACATTTGCAATATGCGGCTACAAAGACGTCTAACATCAGCTCGCTGATCGCTAGAATGCTACCTAGAATGCTACCAAATATAGAAGGTCCAAGGCAAAGCCGCCGACAACTCACTTCGAGAGTGGTTTCTTAGGTGTTATTGTACGCAAGAGAAAAGGTATAGCACCCGCTTATCGACTTAATGTCCTCCGAGCATGCTACGCTTACCGAACGACATCGCAGCATGTATAATAGCTGGAATGATGCCTGTCGATATCTTTACGATTGAAGCCCTATGGATTGTGAAGCTAGTGAACCTAACGCGGCTCGACAACAGTCGGTAAGGGATCTATCACTGGTAGAAAATATGGGACGAGAGCAAGAAAGGACACTGCACTTATAGGTTGATACCCAATGTATGCTTTAAGCTGGACTATACGGAGGCATGGTAACGCGGGCTATGACAGTTCCTAAACGGACATGGTGGTTATTGAGGATATCTTCACCGATTTGGAGAAAGTGATTCTCCAAAATACCCGATTTGCGAGTGCGTAATGAAGGATGTGGAGCATGTATTCTGTTGCCCAAGGTTCGCATCATATAGAACGGAGCTGGACACTGAAGCCAATATAGTGGAGAATATGTTAGTTCGATTAAGGCATGGAAAGCGGTGGATCAAGCAATAAAGAATATCCACGGAATGCTACGCTAGGAGAAGTTTAGAAGGAACAGACGTAGAAGATCACCATCACGAATAACAGTAATAATCCAGCCCCGCTACATAATACTACAAGGCAGTCCCGAGGGGAGAGTGGGTGGAAGAGGAGGTGGTTTTAGTGGATAAAAGTCCGACATAACCGTATGGCAGAAGTCATCGGTAGCTTTTGAAGCTTTCCATCTACCATCAATAAAAAAAGGCAGATGAACGGACAGACAGACAGTAAACCGAATTTAATAAGTTTTTTTTCCTCGCCTCTACTTAAACAATTTATGACTTCCGCAAAAACAGGTACAAAGTAGGAATGAATATTGTTTAAATAAAAATTCATCAGTTCCCTTCAGCGCTTTTCGAGAAGCCTGCTCTCTTCATGCAGTGTTCTAAGCTATGTGTTTCTCGGATGACTGAATCGTCGAACATCTTGATACTCTTCGACGATAAGTATGGGACTACCCGACCACATAAGTATGTTGGTTCATAGAGGTGTCGATCCTCGCCAAGATCCCGATGCTATGTGATCAGAGCCATTTCGATTTTTAGTCCTACGGGTAGAGAATAGCGTTCTCACAACAAAATCTAATTTCCCAAGGTGCCTGTCTGTCTGTTTGTCATACGCAATTTTCTCGGAAGCGGCTGTAGAAATAGAATTTGATTTTATGCGGAATTTTATGGGGAAGAGTTCTCTTACAAGCGAAGAGGGGCTGCAATTTTGTCCGAATATGCATGCCGCATGGGGTCTCAAATGAAGGGACTCGTTTAGTACTTTGCGAAACAGTTGTAAGGTAGGAGAGTGAGAGGTTTGAAATTACGAACTTAAAGTGAGACAGGACTCATTCTTAGAAAATACCTAACTGAAACATCTGAAAACAATCAGGAAAATGTATCTATGTAACATCTAGGCCTTAAAATACATCTCATGTCGGTTAATAATAGTGTATTACCATATTTTGGAATTTGATCGGGAATCCCCCCTCAATTCGGCTCTAGAATTACAAAATCACCAAGCAGCTTGAAAATATGGCACTGGAAAATTTGGAAGCAATTGTAATATTATTAACAAAGTTATATTGAGTGAAGTTTGTCTATTTAATGTAAATTTACTGCACCCGAAATCAGCAGGTAATGCAAGTATCACATTAGAGTGAATAGTCTGAAGTATTAAATTCATACTATGACTTCCTACATATCAAGTCCATAAAACTGACCTTTTTTCTTTTTAAGGCAATTACCCTCATTAAGAACAGATGAATGATGCAATATTATTGAATTCGTTAGTCAAATTAATAAAGCACGGACAAGTATGGTTCAGACTCTGAATAAATGTTCCATTATTAATTACAATTATCATCGAATCAAAGCTATTTCTTCGAAAGGATATACGAATAATTGCATATTTTTCACTTTTTTTAACAATCCGTACCGTGTAATGTCCCTTCAGGGCATATCCGCGTTGAATTCACGAACACACTGCTCCGGCCAAATAGTCATCATCATCATCAACGGCGCAACAACCGGTATCCGGTCTAGGCCTGCCTTAATAAGGAACTCCAGACATCCCGGTTTTGCGCCGAGGTCCACCAATTCGATATCCCTAAAAGCTGTCTGGCGTCCTGGCCCACGCCATCGCTCCATCTTAGGCAGGGTCTGCCTCGTCTTCTTTTCCTACCATAGATATTGCCCTTATAGACTTTCCGGGTGGGATCATCTTCATCCATACGGATTAAGTGACCCGCCCACCGTAACCTATTGAGCCGGATTTTATCCACAACCGGACGGTCATGGTATCGCTCATAGATTTCGTCATTGTGTAGGCTACGGAATCGTCCATCCTCATGTAGGGGGCCAAAAATTCTTCGGAGGATTCTTCTCTCGAACGCGGCCAAGAGTTCGCAATTTTTCTTGCTAAGAACCCAAGTTTCCGAGGAATACATGAGGACTGGCAAGATCATAGTCTTGTACAGTAAGAGCTTTGACCCTATGGTGAGACGTTTCGAGCGGAACAGTCTTTGTAAGCTGAAGTAGGCTCTGTTGGCTGACAACAACCGTGCACGGATTTCATCATCGTAGCTGTTATCGGTTGTGATTTTCGACCCCAGATAGGAGAAATTATCAACGATATCAAAGTTGTATTCTCCTATCTTTATTCTTCCCGTTTGACCAGTGCGGTTTGATCTTGTTGGTTGGTTGGTTTTCGGTGCTGACGTTGCCACCATATACTTTGACTTGCCTTCATTGATGTGCAGCCCAAGATCTCACGCCGCCTGATCGATCTGGATGAAGGCAGTTTGTACGTCTCGGGTGGTTCTTCCCATGATGTCGATAACGTCAGCATAGGCCAGTAGTTGGGTGGGCTTAAAGAGGATCGTACCTCTTGCATTTACCTCAGCATCACGGATCACTTTCTCGAGGGCCAGGTTAAAGAGGACGCATGATAAGGTATACCCTTGTCGTAGACCGTTGTTGATATCGAATGGTCTTGAGAGTGATCCTGCTGCTTTTATCTGGTCTCGCACATTGGACAGGTTGAGCCTAGTCAGTCTTATCAAGTTCATTGGGGTACCGAATTCTCTCATGGCCGTCTACAATTTTACCCTGGCTTTGCATAGGCGGCTTGAAAGTCGATGAAAAGATGGTGCAACTGATGTGCATTTATAAAACTCTCATTAGATCAATCATATTGTATGGTGCCACCACATGGAACAGTCGTTCCGCAACTGTCACAAAAAAGGAGAGTAATTCTAGTCACCCACTTCAAAATCACGATGTATTAGGTTGTTGCAAATGAAATGGCCGTTTTGGTACTAAAATTTGAAACGACTGTAAAGCTTACAAAAATTTATTTATTTAATCCAAATAGGTGCCAGTCGATTCAAAATACTTCTCCCAACGAGATTCAAGAGCATGTATGCCAGTTTCTTAGAAGTCCGACTGTCGGGTGTTGATAAATTCGTCGAAGGCAAATTGTTTTCACGTCAAACAATGATCTGAATGCTTAAAAAAGCGGTAGTCGGTTGGCGAAAGGTCCGGTGAATTTGGTGGATGAGGCAGAGGCTCATACTGCAATTCGTTTAACTTTGGAACTGTTGTTCTGGATACATGAGTTCGTGCATTGCCGTGAAGGAGTATCACACCATCTCTGTTGACCAATCTCGGCCGTTGAATACTCAATTTTTGGTGCGTTTTCTCGAGTTGAGCACAGTATTTCTGTGCATTTATCATTTCTCCAGCTGTAGACCACCAAACAGTCACCATTACATTTTTCGGATGGAGGCTCGATTTCGGTATATGCGTCGGTGGCTCATCAGCATCTAGCCATTGCGCTTATCGGCGACGATCGTCGTATAATATCCACTTTTCATCACATGTCGCTATTCTGTGCACAAAGGGGTTGCTTCTGTTACAGGAGAATAAAGAACAGCAAATGTCCTTTCGAAGCGCCATGTTTTGCTCCGTAAGGGCTTGCGGTACCCATTTATCGAGCTTTTTCTCCTTTCCAAGTTGTTGCAAGTGCCGGGAAACTGTCGAATGGTGTACCCCCAGTTTCTCTGCAATGTCTCTCACAGACTGACGTGTGTCGGATTCGCCTAGCACACGCAGCTCGTCGTTATCAATCGATGGTCTTGGATGTCCATGTGGCTCACTTTGAAGCTTTACGTCGTCTAACCGGAATTTTGCAAACCACCGCCGTGTGGTTCGTTCGCTTACCGTATCAGATCCAAATGCGCTGTTAATGTTCCTGGTCGCTTCGGCTGCTTCATGACTGAGTTTGAACTGATACAGAAAAAGTATACGTTTTTGGCTCTTTTCCATCCTTTTTTCCTTTTCATTCACTGTTATCAAAACTATGGTCAAAACTGAAATGACTCCTTAATTAAATGTAGGAGTATCTATACTTAAATATCCGACACCAACAGCGCCAACTGGTGGTGGTTTGATACAGCAAAATCGGAACTAACTTCACTTGATTGCCAAATCGGCCATTTCATATGCAACAACCTAATAGTTTAATTTAAGTAGAATAAGCCAGTATAAGACCACACGTTTCGTACTGAATATCTAAGAAATTTTTCGTGCTACAACCCAGTTTTGTATTTAAATTTTTGTGTGTTAATTTAATTTCATTGAACATAAAGTGGCTTTGGCTATGGAACTCAATAGATACATGCATTTGGGAACATCCATCTTATTATCTATTTTGTTATATGTGTATAAGCATGAAAAAGCATGAAATATTGGATATAAAAGTTCCCACCAAGGGTAATCCAATTAATTCGGCAGATATATACTTTAGAATGCCTACTGCAACCTCACTTTCCGACTATACAGTAAACGTTAGGAAAATTGGTTTTCGAATAAACACCAAATCGCAAACGAAAATATCACCACTGGGTCCCCGACATTAAGAAGAACAAAAGCAAATAATGACTTTTTCAGATGGGCAAACAGAAAGTCAAGTGCGAATCGTGGAATAAAAACGTTGACCACAAATGGGTGCCGTGGGAGCTCTTAAACAAACACGATTTGGAGCATTGCTTTTATGCCACCACTAGCCACAATTTTATCAGATTCTACTCGCTGAACAAACAAGCGAAAAGACGGATGGCAAAATGGCACTAAACATGGAGAGTTCCACTTCAGCTAACCATTACATCAGTCTCCAACTTCAGTTAAAGGAATTATTTTATTATTTTATATCTCCTGAAGGTAAGATAATTAAAGCAGTTCGGGTTTGGGTCCTATTGATCAAAGTTAACAGTTTTTGTAAATGTACTTATTATATTATTTAAGTTCCCATTTGTTCCCCGAACCGCGTGACATTAGGTTTACCCAAAGGGTAGTGCAGATAAATCTTCAATACTTGAATTTTTCCTTGACTAACCTTAAGGGCTTCCTTCGGGAGGAAGCCATCGACATCGTACTAACACAAAAATCCTGGTTCCATGAATTCTAGTTAAATAATCGTCCTCAAATTGGAACAAAGGAGAGTGGAAAAAGGTTGCGTCGCCTTCAGCTTATCCGACCTAGGGCCGCACAGCAGTACCGAAAAAATTTAAACATTTCAGGTCTACCGCCGTGTCGGGAAAAGACAAACTATTAACAAACTCACAAGGCACACGCTTTCGAAGCAGTTCGGAAATCAACAAAACAGCTGACTTTATTGTTAGCACAAACCTTTTGGTATAATATATCAGGGCAAAGAACTAGAGAATGTCTGATTAGAGATCTTCCTTAGATAATAGCTGGACATCAATTTGAGTCTCGCTATGAAGGTTTAGTCCTAAGAAAACTCCAGTAGGATAGTATGGATGAGGTCAGGTCAAGTTATCAGAACCCAAGAATAGACGAACTAGAGTCAAAGGCCGAGGCTCTTTAGTCTTTGCCCGGCGAAATATATTGCAGCAACCTCTCCAGAAGCACAGCTGCAAGACTTTCAGTATCTAGTATAAGCATAAATACCTTCTGCCTTCTGGGGTCAGTGGTCGCCCGGAGGGCCCAATTATTGCTATGGTACGCCGTTTTGATGACACAAACTCCCATGACCGTGACTGCTGTGGTAAGAGCAAGGAGACACAATCCAGACGACACAGATCTTCAAAGCCACCCGTAGCACCCACAAAGAAAAGTAGCTTTTGCACCGTGAAGCTACAAATCTCTCTGGAGTCCTCAAGAAATGACTTACCTAGTGTCCGTAGTCCGGGTTGCCCTAGAGTTGGGCAATCGCAAGTGTCTGAGAGTTTCTCCCTCTTCTCCGCAGTTTCGGCAATACGAATTGTAGGGTATGTTGAGGCGGCATGGTTCCCTATAGGCCAGTTCCCGTGCAGACCGCCGTAAGCTTATATACATTTGCACGCGTCAGGCACAAGAGCTCTTGTGATCGGGTTTGGTTATAAGGGGATCAAATCCTTCTTGACTTTGCGCAGGTAATGGGCCTTCGTCAACTGAGGTCCGCGGCTGCTGAGTAGTGCGTGTAGATTCTACCCTTAACAGTTGCCAGCGGGACATAGACTATGCCCGCCAAAGCGCTGGCAGGAACAGAACCCCTGCTAACTAGTCTGTCAGCCCGGTTATTCCCCCCTACGTTCCTATGACCGAAAACGCAAAGAGGCGTGACCTTGAGCATGCCCGACTATTCAGCGCGTTTTTGTACTGCTCCATTAGCCAGGATGATGTTGCCGTTGAGTACAAAACCTTAATGGCCGCTTGGCTGTCGATCATTGTCTCTCTTTATGCTGCTCTTGAGGCTCAGATCATGCTCGAGTACTTCCGCTTGGAAGACACTGTAGAATTTTGAGAGACTGTGTCTACGCTCTGTGTATCCGAGAAAACTTCAACACCGACTCCACAGACCATCCTTAATTTGTCGATGACAAATACCCAGTCATAACCTTGCAACACGTCACCGGTTTTCCACTCTGCCTAAATGGGAAAGCCTACAGCAAAGTTTCTCGTGAAATTTAAGTTGCGTCCCCTAACGAGGATGTTACTATTGCCGTAGGCCTCCACTCTCCAGCTTCCGGAACCATGTAGTTTGACACCGCTGTCATATGACGAATCTTGGAAGTTTTTCCAACCACTTATGTTTATAAGTCTGTCATCAAGGATGTTAAGAAGCGGCCATGGTTTGAGTATTGTCTGTGTAAGTCAGTAAGTCTCTCTCACAAATATAAGAGGTAGTCCTTTCTAAAAAAAATAGAAGGATTCCGGGGCGTAATCTTATAGAGATCCTGGAGCTGCTAATCCAAAAGCACTTCCTCCTAGCACTTAGAATATTTGCATTCACAGTCGTAAATAGATGCTCTTTATCTAAATCTTTAGGCCGAAACGATATAATGCCATGGCTTGCAGATACTGATTGGAGCTGGATTTCATACAAACCCGTTCTGCAGGCCCGGAGTGGGCGAGTGCTGTTATGAATCCGCGAAAGACTTTCAACCAATCAGCGTCCTCTTTTTCGTGTCGACGAGAGCCTTTCCTGGATCTTCACTAAATGTGGGCAAGGGAGATCGGCCTTCTTCAAACCTAAGCACCTACTTCAAAGAAAAATCCACAAGGACTGCTCCTCACAAGGTATTTAACACGGTTGAGCGATCGTTATTCTACAAACGATTTCCTCAGGTACCTTCCTGGAAGCATTCAACAACGTGAGTACCAATGCCGCTAGTGATGATACTCTCCACTATTTTTGCTAAGAACCAGGATAACTCAATATCATATGGATGGTTTTCACTTCAGCAGAGCTGTAAACAGAGGGACGCTGGTTGGTGGGAGGTGGACAGGGACGAGACGAAGGTGATGGTATATGTCGACGACTTGATCGTCAAGGATTTTTCCCTCTGTTATGGACGGGATTATAGAAGGCGAGTAGGGAAAATTCTGCATATGGGTTGCAAATTGCCAAATCGTGCCAAATCAGAGCTGATTCTATTTAAAACCAAATCAAAAGATCCCAAATTCTACCCCCTCGCATATACGAACGAAGATTGTCATTTTCATGAAATGTGAAATATCTAGATATGAAAATAAACAGACAAATAACGCTTAAGAACGCATGTATGGCTTTCTACCCCTGTAAGGAGACCTTTGTGACGACATAGAATTTCCACCCGAGCATAGTTCTTTGGATATATCAAGCCGCGATCCATTTCATCCTGACGTATGGTAGGTGATGACGATGAGTAGTTCCAAAAATTAAAACCAGCCTGACAAATGTCTGTAATGTTCCCTAATATTAAATACGCTGTATCTTGCGTTGCCATCTCACCCTGTAGCGGTCACAGCAATATCCTATACAAAGTTCCCTGGGCATTTTCCATGGACTACACACACGCAAACCGAGCTTGAGAAGGAATTTGACGGAGGGCTTCCCAAACAGGGCAGAGTAGTAGACCGGTGATATATTGCGGAGTTACGGAAAATTATTTTTTTGCAGATGGATCAAAGATACGGATATGCAAATCGAAGCCTAGTAGGACCGTCTTTCAGTTCTATGACTGGGGAATGATCCGAGCTAAAACATACTATGGCCATTCATATCGGAAAACCGCAATCGAGCTGTTGTCCTCAGTAACAACATCCTGAAAGGTAGTGAGCGAGTGGGTGGGAGCAATTCAGAAACGTGTCGAACAGTCTGAGCTGAATTCCTGGTCATAGGAAGATGGAGAGGAATGTGCAGGCTTAGGGACTGCCCAGTCAGTGAAGATCTAATCGTCTTAGAACAAATTTGGTGGGTGGAAGAGCTGCTATCCTCTTTATGCATTGTGGGCTTACTTTAAAGCTTTGGCCCGACTAGATTCCGCTTCCGCTTCCCCCGCTAATTGAAACTTCGAAGGAAACTACACTTTGACAATGTCAGTAAAAGCAGGAGACGAATGACATGAATAAAGCGATAAAAGAAGCAGAATTGAAATCATACAGAATGTAAGACCTTTAATGCCTAAAAATTCAGGAGGTCTAAAGAAACTAAATAGGAAAAATTACACCACACAAGCTGGAAATCAAGAAGGGGAAACTCATTCTGAGACAAACGTGAATGCTGAAAGGTTATGAAAGATGAGTCTAGCACAAGAAGCTCCACCCAACCTAACAAGTCAGCAGTGAGTTGTTTGGGTGGTGATGTCTCAAAGATCAGGAAACCCCATAAAGCTGAACTATTCCTATAGTTAAGAATTCACAGAAGGAAACTACGGTTAATCATCAGAACTTATAAGTGTGTCCTTGGGGAGGAATCCAGTATGAAGCAACTAATTCACGAGATCGCAGTAGAGGATATCGATATTGTTGTAGCGAACACAAGAGGAATCAGACCTCAGAGCAGAGCATAGGAGCAATAATAATCTTACGAACTGGCAGGCAGCAAAGTTCAAATTTGATAAATAGACCTCAGAATTTAATAAAAACCGTCTTCTACATATGGCCATGTGTAAGTATAGAATAAATAATCGAAGACATGCTGACGCTACCGACGAAAAGGCCACTTATGAAAGACTTGTAAGGAAGATATGCTGTATAAGAATCTGGTATCAGGATCGATATCGCTTCATAGACGAGACTTGCAAACACAAAGCAAAAGAGGTTTATATAAATAAACCTCAACTACTATTTGGCCGGTGGTCAAAGGGTAGTATAGGTCCCGGGGCGAAACGTGGATTGGTACCCACGATGGAGCATAAAACCTGGGAAATGCCTGCTGAACCAACACCAACAGCTCTACTACCAAACCCTATCTCCACCTCCACGTGGTGACCGCTGGGAGCTCTTTCTTGACGAAAAGCTGCAGACGGAGAAGGGTGAAGGCGAGTCTCCCGCGCCTAAAAACGGGACAAATTGTACCAACTGGTCCTCCAGGTTGGGGGTTGGGTAGGGCTGACAACCCTACACGGAAAACAACCTGTTACGAAGCCACAACAGGAGCCTTGGATAGGACGGATGTTAAAACGACGGACCCGGCAACGACAAAGGAACAACGATTTGCGCATTTTCTCATGGAACGTGCGCTCCCTGTACAGAGATGAAGCTGACAAGCAGCTAGCCGATACCCTGTCCCAATATAGGGCTGATGTAATAGCGTTGCAAGAGATGCGATGGACAGGGACCGGTTTCCTGGAGAAGAGCCACTACACCATATATTATAGCGGCCATCCAGTAAACCATGTGCTCGGAGTAGGTTTCTTAGTCAGCCAAAAAATGAAACCTGCTGTTATCGGCTTTGAAAGTATAAGCGAACGGCTATGCACTCTGCGCTTGCGAGGCAAGTTTAGAAATATAAGCCTCATAAACGTTCACGCCCCTACAGAGGAGACTGCAGAGTCGGAGAAGGATACCTTCTACGAGGCAGTAGAAAGAACCCTCGAAGCCTGTCCCAGATATGATATCAAAATCATACTTGGGGATTTTAACAGCCAAGTAGGGAAGGAGCCCGTATTCAGGCGATACGTTGGCTCCCATAGCTTACACGAAAAAACAAATGATAACGGACTGCGGACTATTCAATTAGCAGGGTCACACGAAATGGTTGTTGGAAGTACCTGGTTTGCGCGGAAAGCGGTCCACAAACATACGTGGGCCTCTCCAGACGGGACCACTTTCAACCAAATTGACCACGTGTTGATCGAACGCCGCCACCTCTCAGCCTTGATGAATGTCAGAACATATAGGGGGGCCAATATAGACTATCTCGTTGGCATGGTGCTCCGAGCTCGAATAACAATACCACCTAGAATCCCCTCTGACAATCAGGTGAGAGTGAACACTGAAGCCATCCACAACACAACCCTCCGAGACACCTATAAGAGGGAAATGGATGCCGCAATAACCGCAGTCAATAGAGGACCTGGAGATGAAGCATCAACTAATGATCTTCACAACCACCTGAAGAACGTTATCATGGATACGGCGACAAATATACTTGGCCCCAGCCGCAAAAGGAGTCGGAACGGCTGGTTTGACGATGAATGTAAGCTAGCAACGGAATGGAAGAATGCCGCATACCGAGTAATGTTGCATTCTCAAAGAACGCGGGCACGCGCAGAGACCTATCACGAACTCCGTCGAGCAGAGAAGCGACTTCACAGACGGAAAAAGGAAGCCTGGGAGAACCAACAAGTCTGTGAACTAGAAAAGTACAGGGAGCAACCGCACCAGGCGCGGAAGTTTTACCAACAAGTCATCAGGATGAAGCCTTATACACCTCGATGCTCATCCTGCCGAGACAAAGAGGGAAATCTGATTTCCGACAGAATGGGCATATTAGAGCGATGGGCTGAGTACTTTGATGAGCTACTGAACAACCAGAACATCGGCGAGTTGGAGGTCCCGCCAACTGAAGACGACGGACAAATACTGCCACCACCAAGTTTAGGAGAAACAGTCCGTGCAATTCATCGGCTAAAAAATCATAAGTCGCCAGGAGCCGATGGAATTACAGCCAAATTGGTTAGATTTGGAGGCGACCAGTTACACCAAGTGGTTCATCAATTTGTGCTCAAGGTATGGGACAGCGAATCAATGCCTGACGATTGGCAGCGAGGCATAATCTGTCTCATACATAAAAAGGGGGATATCACACAGTGCAGCAATTATAGAGGTATCACGTTGCTGAGTACCATCTATAAGATATTCTCCACTATCTTGCTAGGCCGGATAGCCCCATACGCCCAGAACATCATTGGCCCATACCAAAGAGGCTTCACTCCAGGCAAATCAGCAACAGATCAGATTTTCTCTCTGCGGCAGGCGATGAAAAACTGTTGGAATATGGACAACAGTTGCACCATCTGTTCATCGACTTTAAAGCCGCCTATGATAGCATAGCCAGGGTTAAACTGTACACGGCCATGAGGGAATTCGGTATCCCGACGAAATGAATAAGACTGACTAGGCTGACCCTGACCAATGTGCGAGGCCAGATAAAAGCAGTAGGATCACTCTCAAGACCATTCGACATCAACAACGGTCTACGACAAGGGGATGCGCTATCATGCGTCCTTTTTAACCTGGCCCTCGAGAAGGTGATCCGTGATGCTGAGGTGAATGCAAGAGGTACGATCCTCTTCAAGTCCACCCAACTACTGGCCTATGCTGACGATATCGACATCATGGGAAGAACCACCCGAGACGTACAAACTGCCTTCATCCAGATCGAGCAGGCGGCGCGAGATCTTGGGCTGCACATCAATGAAGGCAAGACAAAATACATGGTGGCAACGTCAGCACCGAAGACGAATCAACCAACAACATCAAACCGCACTGGTCAAACACAAGCACGAACAAGAATAAGGATAGGGGAATACAACTTTGAGACCGTTGATAATTTCTCCTATCTAGGGTCGAAAATCACAACCGATAACAACTACGATGATGAAATCCGCGCACGGTTGTTGTCAGCCAACAGAGCCTACTTCAGCTTACAAAGACTGTTCCGCTCGAAACGTCTCACCATAGGGTCAAAGCTCTTACTGTACAAGACTATGATCTTGCCAGTCCTCATGTATTCCTCGGAAACTTGGGTTCTTAGCAAGAAAAATTGCGAACTCTTGGCTGATGTCGAAAATCGATCTATCTTTTTATAGTAGAATGCTGCCGAAGCTTTAATGATCAAAAATTCCAAACGCTAACTGTCCACTCTAATGGATTCTATACCTCCGCTACGCTTCTGCTTTTTTAGCTGATGGTGGATCCATTTTACCATTACAACTACCGTATCCCATGCTGGATTTGATTGCGCTATGGACGTCACCAGATCTTCCACCATTCAACGGGTGTTTATCTTTATTTCCAGGTTGCCTTGAGCTTGGGAATCTTATCCAGGTGAACAAAATCTGTCCTGCATCTTCGGCATCACCTTCGCATAAGCTGCAGTCCGTCAAGCACTGCACGTGCGTAGAGCGCTTAGCCAATATGCAGCTTGAAGCTGCGTTTTTCTACGGTTTGTATCGCTGATATGCACACTGGTGCCAGGTATAAAAGAACAGAACTGATGACTCGTGAGAAAAGTATTTCAACGATGGTCGGCAGCAAACACTACTCCAACGTCATCTGCAAATTCGTCGACAACCCCTTGTTTAGCTACTGGGAGTTGCAAAACGCCATCGTACATTAAATTCCATAGTAGACGACCCAGAACAGATCCCTGCGAAACTCCTGTCGTTATATCGTAGGTCGACCCTTCGTCCCAATCGTAAAGTAGCTTCCGCTGTCGGAAACAGGTGAAGATTATACTTAATATATAGTTTGGTGTTTGCGCCGTGATGATCACTTCGTTGGTAGAGATTCATCTGCAGGATTAGACGCGTTCTTGATGTCGATAGTCACGACCACGCAATATTTCCCTTCATCGAAGGCTTTCCTGGCTAGTTCAAAAACTATAATGGTAGCATCAACCACCGACCGCGCCTTTCGGAAGCCAAACTGCTTCTTTAATAAATACCTCCATTTTCAACTATTAGATATAACCAGTCATAGATTATTCGCTCGAGGACCTTGACTATTGTATTCAGAAGACAGACAGGTCTGTAAGATGTAGGTTTATCTATCGGCTTCCTTAATAATAATCGTGGACGCGACAACCCAATTGGATCAGAGCCTTGAAGTGTGTTAGAGCCCTTTATTCAAGACCGTAACGGTACACTACAGTATCCCATAGGAGGCAATGTCGTCAGTATTTCGCTCAACTGATATTACTACCTTGATTTGACCCAGGTACTTATTCACCCCTGAGTCGACTGGTATCCTGCGTTAGATCACGCTACAAATCTTACTGCCATCAGTGAGATTTGAACCGCTTCATTGGCTGCAGCATCAATGGAAAGACCCTACTTTTAGGCAGTCTCTGTTTGATGCCATTTTCAAAGCCATATTGGGTACTCAATCAATACTGGGAGCTGCGATATCCCGCATCCTTTTTACTGTGTCCGGATGCTGGGGAAACAATGTTGAAATTACCTCCCACAGTAATCTGGTGCACATAGTGGGAGGGGACATTTTACTTTTTATTGCCGATGTAACCGACTTGTGTCCGAATAGCTGAGTGATTAGAGCACAAGGCTGTCGTCCGGAAGGTCGCGGTTCAAATCCCGGACGTCGGATACCAGTCGTCTCAGCTGTGTTTGAGTACCTGGGTCCAATCAGGGTAATAATCTCGGGCGAGTGCAATGCTGACCGCATTGCCTCCTACAGCCTATGCTGTAGGGTATCGTTACGGTCTTGAATGAAGTGCTGTAACACACTTCAAGGCTCTGATCCAATATGGATTGTTGTGCCAACGATTATTATTATATAACCGAGTTCTATGCGCCACTCTACGGGTCAGAGTTTGCCTCATGGAAGAGTCACTTGAAACAATACTTTTTAATTTTCGTAATGGTTCACTGCAACTTTTCGCATGCATGTTTATACTCGAAGTATTTTTGTTCATACTCTGGCATATACTCTGGGTACAGAATTTCGTTATTTCGGCGTTCCATCAGTAGTTAGGGTTGCGCTTCCGAGATTGTGCTCGTCTTCGCATGAAAGCATCACATGCTTAATATAACTGCTGGAACAGTACCTCCAGAAATATATCCTCATCAAGTGCTTTTGATGACCAACCTGTTTCTCGTTTCTTCAGGTAAACATTTATTGCTCTAGATCCCTTATCAATGGTAGTCCATACCGCCTGGTAGTTACTATGCATATACTCTTCTCTGACATGCCAGTGTACATGTTTGATCGGCGAGTCACTTCCGAAGATAAGATCCACTCTCACCCACCATATCCACCCCCTTTTCCCCTTCTTTCCTTCTCGCGTGACCGCCGCAAAAGATTACTTCATGAAGAAGATTGCTCTTTAGGCGACCAAGCCTTTCGGTCTTCGCGCGCTTCTTATGCGCTCCGTTTCTCCAACTTCGGCTTGTGTGCTTCTGGTTGCGGAATTTACACCGTTGTTGCCACTTTTCCAGCGAGTCTCGCCTTGCCGCCTTTCGTTACTCTGTATCTCCTGAAGGCGCTGCAAATCCTTAACACCAATAAGCTGTACGCCATGCTTACCCTCCTCCGATTGCTCTCACTTGCTAGTGCTTTCTCACAGATCGAATTATATTGAATTAAAGTCCGCCGTAAGTTCAAACCTAAACCAGGCCGAAGTGATTTTTTTTTGTGGAGAATATGAAATTCGCACTCATGTCGTGTTTGCGATTACATATAAATAAAGCGATTACCACTTGTCGCTACTTTCGGTCACGCTGCTCCCAGGGTGGAGGTGAGACAGAGTCTGATGAGTTGCCCTGGACGAAACCGTCAGTCAACTATCTTTAGGTTGTTTTGCGGCGACAACCACAGCTAGATGTTTTGCGAAACCAATTACGATGACCTGCTGACAATGACCCGGTTGTACATCATGTTCCACAGAAGGGGACGAAACAGTAAGCCCAGAGGTACCCCAGCTGTGATGGTGTACTGCTTAAGTCCACCATCCGTATCGCACTGAAGTGCCCTTTCCGAGAGGTAGCTTTCGAGGAGCTTAGTTGAATAAATATAGACACTCGTTTTACCCACGAGCTTCTTATCTACTCCCAGTTAGCTGAATTGGACGCAGTTTTGACGTCCAAAGTCATCACAGCACAACATTTATTAGAGGCCAGTCTGTGTAGTTACTTATGACCTATCCCTTCTATATTGGAACTATTACTACAATACATCATGTTCCAATCCTATCCAATTCTTCCCAAAATACAAAATACTCGTACCAAAAGAAGTGACTATTCTTTCCTTGCAAAGCATATCATATCCTCTATGGTTTAACGGCTTCGAAACCATGACTGAAATTGACCGACATTTACTGAGGCAGACGGGAGCCAATAAAGGGATCCTTATATTCTTACAGGGATATTCCATAGACTGAAGCACGCTCATGAAAATACAAAAAAAAAATGCAATCACTTCTTTTGAGTATCGTACTAATTAAGTGTTAAGGAATGAACATGCTGTAAGACGAGCATTGACAACATAAATTCCGTAGCTTCGAATATTGGTAGAATGCCACCATGCCCTTTTGTAAAATCTTAAATTTTCTGTGACCTTTGAAATGTCTCCCCAGGTTTTTGTGCTGTAATTGAGAGACTATGTAGGCTTATCATTTTCATGGAAGCATATTTCATGGTAATGAAACCGGAGACATGTCTTCTCAACGAAACTGAGAACTGGTAGCTAGGATATGTGGTTATTAAATATCCCACGTGGAATTGGAATAAAAGATATTTACACATCTGCACACATACAAAATATATCAACCCACGCGAAATGCCAAGCAGATCAAAGTGATATTTCGCAGTAATTAAGTGGCACAGCAAAGATGTTGCACAATAAAAACGTTATCCAGGCCAATAGGATCAACTAATGATTTTATTATAAGAACAAGTCAGATTCAACTAAATTGGGTTAATAAATAACAACCTTGACACGTAAATACATTAAGTAATAAAATACATGGAGCCCATTGAAGAAATTTGTAAGCCGTTCTCATTGAATCAATTTTATGAACATCCTCGTAATGTCATTCAACACGTATGCATGTGTGTGTCAGGACATAAAATACGTTATAAATTAACAACAAAAGGCAGCACGTACTCGGATATATACATACGTACATACGTGGAAAGTAAATCGGCAAAAAAACCTCAATTTATTTTGAGGCTTACCAATGGCAGTCGTAATCAGAATATTCCTCTGGAGACATATTGAAAGGCGAGAGAGTTAATAGAATTTTCAAATCCTGGAAGACACAATTTATTCCAGAAAATGTAAGCTTCTGGTGTGACTTTATTCCGGAGTGGGTAATGTTCTTTGAATTGAAATTTCGAATGTCCTATACATATGTACATATTCCGTTCATTTTTTTGTGCGCAAATGGTTTAAATTGACTCCTGGGTAATTATTTTGTAGCATATAATATAAATGTACTGCATGCCTTTCCAGTTTCAAAAAAATATCTTTTATACTATATCTTACCAATAATAATATAATAGTTTCTCATTATTGCAGGCGTGTCCATATTTCTGAGAAGACGCTTAGTTTCTTAAACGGTGAATTCGAAGTAGAGCCTGCATATGGAGAGAAACGAGAGGAAGCTTTGAGGATAGCGGGCCTAAAGACATATTTTATAAAGAAAGTATTAAAACCGGTAAGTATAGTTTGCGTATGTTTAATTTAAAGCCAAATTAGTAGTTCGTTTCCTATATTACAAATTTCTATATTTTGTTTATTCGAAACATATGTATGTAGAAGTTCGCACATATCGCACATATGACTGAAATATTCCTACATCTACCATATATTAAGTGAGAATATCCACAATTTGCAAAGAAGCGACAACTTTGACCTACTATAATTTTGTTAGTAATAGTGTGATTTCCACCAAACTTGGTAGGATCATGCTTTATGTTATACATGTTATGCCTACATTGTTGGAAAATTTAGTGGTATTTCGGAGCCTAGGCTTCTTATAGTGACAGCCTCTTGATTTTTCGATTGGGCAGTTTCTGAGAATGGGTCCGTTAAAGAAATAATTAATTTCGATCCCCGCGCCACCCACCTTTCAAACAATTGTCAAAACTAACATCGGCTCCGGAAATTATCAGCCAAGACCTTTCATTTGGTGCCCCACATGGCTATATTCCGTGAAATAAAAAAATTACATCCTCATTTTGCATGTATGGGGATCTCCTTTAAATTTGACGTAGAATGATGTGTTTTGCACAAAACCTTAAAAATGGTCCAACAATTATTTTTCAAACACGAATGCAGCCAATTCGACTTCTTAATGAATATTTTATCAAAAAAATACCGGCAAGTCTATTCCTCCTTTTGTCTAGTCGGCTAAGTTTCAGTAGCAACTGATGGCAACTTCATACCAACTGCCCTAACATATTGTTGTTTTTTCTGCTGATAACAGCGCTCGATTGTCGGAACAGAATTGTACACCATTTCTGTCGCCAATGTTCTTCTGCTCCATATATCCTTATGAAAAATAGTCGTCATTTTTCAGAGAGGTCGGGCTAGTTTCATAATCGTGTTTTCCGAGAACATCCCTGAGCCCACTCCCAAATCACAACAGACTATAGTGACATTGTCAATGGTTAGATGGCCATCCTGAATAGCTGAAGTCGATTAAGAGGGAAGAGCTATTCACAAACTAAAAATTTGACGAAACTTAATTCAGTTACTCACGTGTCATTATACAAAATTTCACGTGTCCTTATACCGATGCCTGCGTCTATACCAGAAGGTAAAAAAAACGCACATCGCACGAAGTCAACGGAAGATAACACGTAAGCTAAATACAGAAATGAACGACCAAAAAAAGGGCGCACGGAACCATAAAACTTGGGACCCGACCATCCTCAATTGATGTTTCTCCTGTCTCAGATCTTCAACTCTTTGCAGCCACTTGAATTTTCGATAAGATAAATTCCTTTCAGTCTGGCTAAGTGTTTGTTAGCGGAATACTCAATTTTCCTGCTATTGTCATGATCTCTAAGACTTTATGGAAATCAACGTTCTTTTTCCCATAATGTCGATATCGTCAGCGTAGGCTAGAAGTTAGGTGGACTTGAAGAGGATGGTGCCTCTCGCAATTACGTCTGCACCGCGAATCACTTTCTCGAGGGCCAGATTGAAGAGGACACATGACAAGACATCCCCTTGTCTTAGAAACTTGTGATGTTGAATGGTCTCGAGAATGATCCTGCTGCTTTTATCTGGCCTCGCAGATTGGTCAGGATGCCTAGTCACTCGCATAAATTTCATCGGGGAACCGAATTCTCTCAGTTTTGCCCTGACTATGGTGTCATAGACGGCTTTAAAGTCGATGAAAAAATGATGCAACTAATGTCCATATTCCAGCAGTTCATCCATCGCTTGCCGCACGGAGAAAATCTGATCTGTTGCTGATTTGCCTTGAGTGAAGCTTTCTGCTATGGGCCAATGATGTTGTCGGCGTATGGGGCTATCCGGCCTAGCGAATAATTTTTTTTATTGCTGCTGCACTGCGTAATGTGTATGAGACAGATAATGCCTCGTTGCCCGTCGTCAGGCATTGATTCGTTGATGAACCGCTTGGTGTAGTTGGTCGCCTCCATATTTAACCAATTCGGCTGTAATTCCATCAGCTCCTAGCGACTGCTGGTTTTTCAGCCGGTGGTGTCTGCGTTCTTTGAGAATGCAACATTACTCGGCATGCAGCATTTTTCCGTTCCGTTGCTAGCTTACATTTATCGTCAAATCAGGTGGCTGTGAAGATCATTTGTTGATTTTTCATCTCCAGGACCCCCTTATAGGTGTTATAGGGGCCTGCGTTATGTATGACTTCAATATTCACTCTCACCTGATTGTCAAAGAGGATTCTAGGTGGTGTTGTAATTTGGGCTTGGGGCACTATGCTAAAGAGATTTTTCCGAGTTTTCCGAGCCTATATTGGCCCCCTATATGTTCTGACATTCATCAAGGCTGAGAGGTAGTGGCGTTCAATCAACACGTGGTCAATTTGGTTGAAAGTGATCCCATCTGGAGAAGCCCACGTATGTTTGTGGACCTCTTTCCGTGCTAACCATGTACTTCGAACAACCATTTCGTGCGATACTGCTAACTGAATAACCCGTAGTCCGTTATCATCGGCATCTCTATGTAAGCTATGGGAGCCGACGTATCGCCCTGAATACGGGGTCCGTCCCTACTTTACTGTTGAAATCTCCAAGTATGATTTTGATATCATACTTGAGACAGGCTTCGCGGGTCCGCTTAACTGCCTCGTAGAAGGTATCCTTCTCCGACTCTGCCGTATGCTCTGTAGGGGCGTGAACGTATATGAGGCTTATATTTCGATTTAATTTCCCTCGCAAACACATAGTGCATAGCTTTTCGCTTATATTGTCAAAGCCGATAACAGCAGGTTTCATTTCTTGGCTACTCACACTGGCACATGGTTTACTGGATGGCCGCTATAATATATGATGTAATGGCTCTTCTCTAGGAAACCAGTCCCTATTCAGCGTATTTCCTGCAACGCTGTTACATCAGCCCTATATTGGGACAGGGTATCGGTGACCTTGCTTGGCAGCTCCATCTCTGATCTGCGGTAATTACGGGAGAGTGGTTTGACGATAGCTCGTAAATTGTTTACGCCATTGTACATTGGCGTGGTATTCCTCTTGAGACCCTAAAGTCGATTAAGTCTGGAACTTTTTTGATATCAGTCAGTCAGTAAATAGGCTAATCTACTGATATGTTTGCTGCCTAAAATTACATCATACAATAAGAGAGCTTAACATTGAGGTTTGCGTTGATATCTCCAGTAGAGATGAATTTGTTCCCTGTCTTAAAGAACTGAGTAAACTGCTGGCCAGTTATTTTATATCACGGGGGACAATAAACCGATGAGATGGCAAGTTCTGCTAACCACACCTGCAGGTCGAGCGAGGTTGCTTGAATGAAACTATATTCGTTTAAAAATGGGGACTAACGGTTTCGTCCAGGGCAGAGGCAACTCATCAGACGCTGCCTCACCTCTGCCCTGGGAGCAACGTGACCGTGAGTGGCAACCGGTGGAAAACGCTCCTTTATATATTCGCAAAAACACGACAAGGGTGCGAATTATAGGCTCAAACTATTGTCCGTTTCACTTGGATATAAATCGCCCCAAACGAGGGATCTGTGGACCGAAAAAATGTGAAAGTAAGTTGCACCCCATTTTGTCCGGTCCAACATCAAGTGGATGTGGACTTAGGATCCCTCACTATCCTAAACAATATATTTGTTTGTTTCTAGTAGATAGTGCTTGAGCTCGCAATTAATCAAAATCGCTTATTCGAGTCTGGCTTTCTCTCCAGGATGTTTAGTATCATAAAAAATGTAATCGTTATTTTTTCTATAGAGTTAGTTTCTGGTGCAGTTAAGACTAAAAACCTCCATGCTCACTCAAAAATTAGGTAAGGAAATTGGCCATGAATCTAAATTGCCGTTAAGCCTCGCAGTTCATATGTCTCTTGTCCCATTTTGCCAGGAGATCTACCATTCGAATAGTGTACCTTGCCATTCTTCACAAGGAACCGCCTATCTTTAATCTTCGTCCTTGCCGCAGTAGATGGCTTGCTTAACAAGGGGGGGGGGGGGGAACCTGTATCACTCTCACGGCCACCATCACGGTCGGTTCTGAGACAATGCGAATAGCAGACTCCACTTGCAAAGCTCCCGTCTGTGCACTTTGGCAAGGTATTTTCGATACACCTCCTTGCCAACCGCCTCTGAACCTCCAACATCCCATAGAGCAGGGAACCGTTTCTCAGATATTCCGTTGGAGTCGGGGTAAGGCATGTCGCATTGAAGTGCCCTGGCATTGAAGTCACCCCTACCCAGGATCGACATCTCCGTGCCCAAGACACCGTCCTCTAGAACTCGGTGTTAGATAGCTAATGAAAGACGTTACTCCTAAATACTGAATCCCAACATCCCCCATCCCTTGGGTTTTGGATAAAAACCCTAGGGTGGGTGTCGTTCCAACCATAGATATCATTGGTCACTGGTATGTGCCATTAAGTTGGGTCCTTGTTTCGGTACTGTTCACTGCTGAGTACTAAATCAGCTTTTATTTGAGCAACGAGCTGCGCTGGCAAGTCATGAGCGGTTGCACTGCGGTGCCGATTGATGTGTAAGATCATGCTAACCACATCCTAGCCCCTTGTAATTCTATTCTAAGGATGGATATCGCCCCGCATCTGGTTCTACTTCAAGCTAAGCAACCACAAAGGAAGCGCTTATGGGTTTCTTGATGTTCTCCACAGCTTTTACAATGAGAATTGTAGGGTATGCTGAATCTAATGGCATGGTTCAGTTTCCGTGCCGACCGCCGTAATCTTGTATGCATTTGCAGGCATCTAGCTCAGCACAGATCAACTATTGTTATAAACGAATCAAACCTTCCTTCACTTGGCACAGCTCGTCATCATTGGCCATCTGAAGCCAGCGGCTACTAAATAGTACGGGGAGAGTCCACTGAGCAACTGGTAAGAGCAAAAACCCTCCTGGCCAGTCTATCTGGCCGCTTATTCCCTCTATGTTACTATCACCAGGAACCGAGAATAGGGAGGCTTCCAGTACTGCCAATGCTTCCGCATGAAATCCAGTGGTAAATCCTGCCAGAATACTGCATGATAACCTTGTAAAACGTCGCCGGTCTTCCACTCTGCCCTAGTTGAAAAGTCCACAGCAGGGCTTAGCATAAGGAGCGACCTGAGTTCTGAAGGTATTTAGTCTAGAATATTACTATCGCATAGGGCTTGGCTACCAAACATTCGCACGCACGTAGCCTGACAGCATTGCACGCTACAGCATAAATAATGTGTAATAATTCAGAAAATGGATGCGTAAGAGTACATTGACGGCAACTGCCGGGCAGGACTGCAGGTAGCGCCTACATATGCGGTTTTTTAGATCCTATTAAGCTTCGTTTTATTTTACTTTCTGCTCAGCGCCTGCCATTACACAATAGAACGGTACGTTAGGATGGGACGAGTCACGCTTCTGTACATCTGGAGAAGACTGTAGAAGACTGCTTAAGTTTCTTTAACTCTCACTTTCATGCTCAATCTCCAATTTAACTTAGGAATCGGGATTACTGCCAGATAGTTTACATTGGAGGAATGAGCCAATCTTTGTTCATTTAGCAACGTGATGTGGGATTTGGGTACCCTCGTTTTGGTGGTGAACAGCATTAGCACCGTTTTGGTTGCATTTACTCCTAGCTGGAATCTCGAAGCCTACAAACACATCTATCTCAACCCTCCTTCCACGACTTCACTAATAAAGGAGGGAATCATCCCTAACATCAACATCACCAAGTCACCGGCATTCGCCACCACCACCCCGCTCCTATCCAATATACGTAGAATTTCGTCCATTGCTATCAACCAGAGAACCGCAGAGATGACACCAACCTGGAGCTTCTCAGCTGTTCACAGCTCTGGTCAAGTGGCTACCTCTTAGATTCAATTGGATTATCCTAGTTCTTAAGATGAATATTATCCAATGTGTTGTAGTAACGTCGTTGAATGCTCCGTCCATATCCAGAAAGGCAGCTGAAATATCTTGCGAATTCATGACTGCATATGCCTGTTTTCGTTATGTAAACCACGTTTGCCTGTCTCTAAGAATGCGGTACGTAGCCAGCTCCAGTAAATTTCGACAAACCACTGCACAACCCTCTCTTACTGATTCTGTAATATGACTGGTGTTATGCCATCTAAGCCCGGAGATTTACATGGGGGAAGCTATTTAGCCGATTTTATATTCGGTGTTTACTGAGGCTTCACACCCTTCAGGCAAGGCTCTGACTCATAGTCCTCTTCGCTAGTGGGGGAATGCGTCTGAACGAGCATCTCCAGATTTTTACCAAACGATACCATCCAGGAGCTTTCCGACTTTTTAAAAAAGGATCATTGGCCAGAATCTTTCTGAGTCTCACAGGTTCACTGGTGCTTTCAACGCCTGGTGATAGTCCAACCATGACGGCTTCTTGGCAAATTTGATGGTCGACTTGTACCTCTTCAGGTAGTCCTTGTACGGCTACCTGCACATATGTTGAAGACCTCTCTGGTCAGCTTTCTCCATTCAACCACAGTGGAATTTAGGATGTCAAGAATTAATAAAGTAGAGCACAATTAAACGGTTTTGTATGTATGTCTTACTTACACATTTGAAGTGGAAGATCAGTCTAAAATTCCCAATTTGAGTCCTCGTCACCACTGTGTCATTTTGGATTTCAATACAATTTTTTTTAAATACTAATGTTTCGCGAGGCAATTAGTTTCCTTGGCTAAGTTACCAGTAATATCGTTCTCGGAAGATGTTTCATGAATTGAATTTAGATTTATCTCAAATGTTCGGCCAGGAATTCGTAATTTATTACCATCATTTAAAAGCAGAATAGCGTAATATTCAAAATTCAGTCCTGCATATGACAATATTTTTTTTCTATTTGCAAGAACAAAAACCTTTATTTATGTATTTTATGGAAATTTTGTGTTCGCAGCTGACATAATCTCAGAGCAGAATTCAAGAAATTGTCCCACTATCTCCGAGCCGTCTACTGCTACTGATGTAATAATTCCTAAAATCGAAAAACGCCAAGTTTTTCCAACCGTTCCAAAATAATCCTGTAATGTGCACATTATTAGATTTTCTGCTCCAAATAATTGCCGAGTTTTCCTATCTTCCACCAACCAACTTTCCATACTCAAATTGTCATCCCTTCTGATTTCCATCCTACGATATCTATTAACTATCAATTTTCTGTCTTATTACAGTTTGTTTCGCCTTCGGTTGCGGAGAAAAATGGGTCAGCGACTGTCAATCACACAACAGATGCAGCAGCCCCGGAGGATGAGAGCCCAGCTGAAGTCATTCCCGATGAGGATTCCAAAGTAAGTTAGTTGAACACTAGTTAGTTGCTAGCTCGTTTGAAATATGCTTTCGGGAGAGCGTAATTTCAGCTCCGTGAACAAGATATCTTCGATTGCGCTGAATCAAATCATTGATGTAATTTCCTGGAAGAGATTGTTTTTCGATTAACCTCTTCATATTATGTGCACACGGCTGTAGTGCGAACAAAGTGGTTGTGTGTGCGCAGGAGACACATTTCTTGCATTGACGATAAAAGTGAATGTCATATCACCTATAACGTGGATGATGATATCATGACATTGATACGAATATGGGAAAGGATGTGATAGGAACGTACTTTCATCGACTGAATTTAAAGTGATGCTCATGGCAGTTTGACATGAATTGGAGGAAAACGATATGAGTGACAAGAAAGTGTAGCATTTTTGACTTGAATAGAGTATGTTTAGCTTTATACCCTGAGGCAACATCATTCATTTTATAAAAAAAATACTGCCATACACCTGTAAACATACACCCTTGTACAAAAAGGAAGGAGAAACAGTAAGGTCAATTCAATTTTGCTGATTGGGTAAATTTTTAACCATATACCCGATGGGGGTGAGAAGATAATGGAAAGGGATGAGAGGGATAAAACTCATGGCGATCACTTCCTTTAAAAAATTGTGGCCCTTTCAAGTGGCTGTGTTATATTATCATGGCCAAGTTTGAATTTTCAAAAGCAGTAACGATCAACCCTTTCTAATCCCGTTAAAAAATTGTGCGGTTAGCCATTGAGTTAGAGTTTAATTTTAAAGCATATTTCCGCATGGGTAGAAGAGGGTGTCAAAAGAAGCGGGGGTCCTCACTTTTCAATCCTGCTAAAAAATTACGCAGTCATTACTTCTTAAAAAATTACAGCACTTCAAATTGGGGGTATTTTGATATCATCGAGGCAACATTTGATTTGCTAGCTTACCCCCGGAGGAAAAATTAGGGTCGCCCCGAAAAGGGGTTATTTTCGTTTCATTAATAAGCTTATTAATGATAGAAAAATAGCCCCCATAAAAGGGTATCGTAACTTTTTAGGGAGTAGTGATCGCTATAGGTCTTTAGCAGGAGTAGAAAGGCGGGACTCTTACTCAACTTTACCATTGAAAACTCAAACTTGATCATCATGATACAGAAAGAAACAAGTCGGGAAACCGGAAGCTGGGCCCTTCAGGTATGAAAGGTTTTGTTTGCTTCTTATCTGAGTACATTTGAGTGTAGAACTATCCCATTTGTACGTAGCCCGTTAAGAATATGCATTTAGCATATTAGATTTAGTACTTCGGGTGGTAAATTTACACGGTAAAGACAACTTTGAGCTACTGTAACTTTGTTACTAATAGTATGATTTTGACCAAACTTGGAGATAATATGCTTCATATTATATTTTACTACTACCAACTTTTATAACTCTGAGGGGTTTTACCCAATTTTCCCAAAAATATGGTAATATACTATTATTAACTTAATTTGAACAGGTATCGATATGGAGAGTATTTTGAGGCCTGGGCACTGTATAGAAGCAGCTTCATGATTTTTTCCAGATTTTTCGGTTGGGTAGTTTCTGAGAATGACTCCGTTAAAGAAATCAAAACTTTCCACCCCTCCCACTCCCCATATTTCTAATAAATCTCAAAACTAAGCTTCGAAAGGTACTAATCGAGACCTTTCATTTGATACCCCACATGGCTATATTTGGAGAAAAAAACTTTTACACCCCCCTTTTACATGTATGGGGACCCCCCCCCCCCCTCCCCTAAATCTCAATGTAGGAGGACATCACTCACTGCATATCTGGGGGTCCACAGGTCCCACATTCTTACCAAATTTCGTGCCAATCGGTATAGCCGTTTCTGAGAAAAGTGCCTGTGACAGACTGACGGGTGAGGAGTGGCCAGATCTCCCATCAGGCGCGACCCCAGCTGGCGGATTGGGACATACCTATTGATGAGTAAATATGTGTTCATGCACTTTTCTTTTCTGACTGTGCATGGGCTAGTGTTTGCTCATCTCTGGTGCGCGGACCAAAATGGCTATGGGAAGGATACCCAGAACATAAAACCACCATGGAAGACGAGAGAAGGAGGAAACTCACCGTGCAGGGGCTCCGAACCCCAGTACCGGCGGCTTTAGGGAGTGAGCATGCGGGCTCCCGGTCGTCGATATCCCTCGACCGCAGTGCCTCGGTGGTGGACAACTTGGTCACCTTGGCATATAATGCTACAAGTGATTTGGATCTGGTACAGGCCAAAAGTGAAGGAGTGTAAAAGGTAAAAGGAATAACCCTGCCGGGACTTATAGGGAGCAAAGTCCCGATCCGGAGGAATTACCCTTCACCCAGCTTGGGGCAAAAATAGTTGAGCTGTCCGAGTTTATCAAGGACAAGCACAACGTGCACCAAGCCATAAAGAATATGGTGAGGGCTATTAGAGTCCTCTACAATAGATCACAGATGGAGGAAAAGAATAATAAGGACACGCCGAACCCCGCTGTGCCAACAGTATCACAAGCGACCCAAGTGACGCCTAACCGTACTACCATCGAATCCCAGCGAAATAAGCGAGTACGTGAAAAAGAGGGGGATCTTTTAAATAATCAGCAGGCGCCTAAGAGAAAAAAAGGTGGACAGGGCATCCTGAAAATCAACATCAACAGCTCAGAAGGAGGAAAGCATACAGCGAATCTAGGAAACTCGACCAGCGTTGCGAAGCCCAAGACGAACGAAAACGATGGATGGACTAAAGTTACCAACAGAAAAGCGAAACGAAAAGCAAAAGTTCGAACTCGCCCAGATGCAATTGTTATCTCCAGTAATCCAGTAATGTCCAGTTCTACGCGGAGATACTCAAAAAGGTCAAGGCTGATCCCGACCTAAAAGATCCGAGCGGAAATGTGAACAGAATCCGAAGAACCCAGAAAGGGGATCTCATGTTCGAGCTGAAAAGATCCAGCGATGGCAAAACTGATGACTTTTGCACTCAAGTGAAAAACTCACTTGGGGAGAATGCCGCAGTGCGTGCCCAAAAACATGAGATCTATATACAATGTAAGGATCTCGATGAAGTTACATCGAAAGGAGAAATTTGTACTGCTCTGAAGGAGCAATTCAAGTTGAAAGAACTTACCGAGGAGTCTGTTGTGGGCTTACGAAAGCCTATGGTGGTACTCAAACGGCCACAATACGAGTACCAGCGGAGACAGCACAGATGTTGTTGGCTGCCGGAAGGGTTCGGATTGGATGGGTTTCCTGCCGTTTAAGAGAACAAACTTCACTGAAGAGGTGCTTTAAATGCCTCATGTTTGGGCACTTCGCAAAGGCATACATCAGCAGCATTGATCGATCCGATCGATGCAGAAGGTGTGGGGAGAAAGGCCATATTGCCAGAGAGTGCAATAAGGACCCCAAATGCCTACTGTGCGAAGTAAAACAGAGACAGGATCACCGGCATATTGCCGGAAGTGGTAACTGTCCGGAATTTAGGAAGGCGCTCACTGTAATGAGAAAATGAAGTTTATTCACATTAACCTGAATCATTACAGGATCGCTCAGGATTTACTTGAGCAGACCACATTCGAATTTGAGATGGAAATTGCCATCATAAGTGAACCATATAGAAACCGTCACGGTGGCATATGGGTCACAGATTCGACTGGTGGAGCGGCGATATGGGCTTGTGGTCGACAGGACATACAATGTACTGCAAGTCAGGCAGCCAGTGGCTTTGTGTGGGCAACAATAAGTGATGTATATGGATACAGCCACCAAGTTTGACACTGTCTGAATTGGAGCAAATGCTTGATAATCTTGTTCTCGACGCAAGGGGACGAAGTCCAAAGGTGATTGCTGGTGATTTCAATGTTCGGGCCCTAGAGTGGGGCAGTAGAGAACCAAATGATAGGGGGCGCAGTTTAATAAAAGCTTTCGCGCAGATGGACATAGTTTTGGCTAACGAAGGTGCTGTAAAGGCCTTCCAGAAAGGGTTGTCAGGCTCAGTTGTAGACCTGACCTTTGTCAGCCCTTCGCTGGCGCGTGGTATGTCCTGATGTGTCAGCGAACGCTACACCCACAGCAATCACCAGGCAATCTTCTTTGAGACATGTGTCGAGCCTCAGGCCAAAGAGCTATCATGTCCGAAACCGAAAAAGATTTCAGGCTGGTCTGCAAAATCTTTGGATGAGCAGACCTTCCTAGAGGTGTGGTTAGATCAACCTGATAATGCAGGCGCCTCTACGGAAAGAGCCGTCCATCTGGCTCAATGCACCGGCAGAGCACCCTCTTGCTGAAAATCATCCAGGGGTTATTTCCCCAGCAAAAGGAGAGCGCCGACATATTCCAACCACCTCTGAATGTGACGGCAATCCCGCTAGTCACCAGAGACGAGCTGCTGGAGATCTGCGGTAGATTAGGAGACAATAAAGCGCCCGGCCTGGACGGAGTACCGAATAAGGTCCTTAAGCTTGCCGTGAAATCCAGGCCGGACATGTTCGCTGAGTTGTTCGAAGCGCGCATATCCGAGGGAATATTTTCAGCGGCATGGAAGCGACAGAAGTTGGTATTTCTGCTTAAGCCTGGTAAACCTCCAGGTGAACCATCCTCATACCAACCCATATGTCTTTTGGACACGGTGGGGAAAATGTTAGAGCGGGTAATCTATAATAGATTACTCCCGGTTGTTGAGAGCCAAGGCGGCCTTTCAAATCGGCAGTATGGGTTCCGAAAACCCAGATCAACCATTGATGCCATCAAATTGGTTACTGGCTTGGCCGAAGATGCAATTCACGGAAAGGGTAGCACCAGCAAGTATTGCGTGGTAGTAACCCTGGACGTGAAAAATGCATTCAATTCGGCCAATTGGAATCTAATACGCAAATCCGAAGCAAAAGCGAAGGTTGGTATTCCCGCCTATCTCGCTGCTATCGTCGATAGTTACTTAACTGAAAGGAGGCTCTGGTATGACACTGATGACGGACCCCGGGAGTATGTTGTTTCCGCGGGTGTCCCACAGGGCTCCGTATTGGGTCCACTACTGTGGAACATCATGTACAACGAAGTACTTAATCTTCCCCTTCCGGAAGAAGCCACAGTAGTGGGTTACGCTGACGACATAGCGCTGGTTGTTGTCGCAAAGCATCTCGAAGATGTTGAGTTGTACTCAAGCGAGGGAATCAGTGCTGTCAAATGGTGGTTGGAGAGCTCTGGTCTGACGCTTGTGGAGGCAAAAACAGAAGTGGTCCTCATCACGAAGCGCCGGAAGAGAAATTACGCCTGTGTTAGAATCGGGAATCATATCATCACTTCCAAGCCGACCATGAAATACTTGGGGGTGGTGATAAACAGGAAGCTCAGCTATAAGCAACACGTACAGTATATTTATGATAAATCATCCACTGCCAGTATGGCCCTGGCGAGGATGATGCCGAACGTGGGATGTAGTGAGGGATATCCTTCTACGTTGAGATTTACGGGGATCCCCATACATGTAAAAGGGGGATGTAAAAATTTTTTTCACCGAATATAGTCATGTGGGGTATCAAATGAAAGGTCTCGATTAGTACTTTCAGAAGCTGGTCTTACTTTTGAGATTTGTTGGAAAGGCGGGGAGTGGGAGGGGTGGAAAGTAACGATTTCTTTAACGGACCCATTCGAAGAAACTATCCAACTGAAAAAATTCATGAAGCTGCCCCTGTATGGTGCCCAGGCCTCAAAATTCTCTCCATGTTCAAATTAAGTTAATAATAGTATGTTACCATATTTTTGGGGAAATTGAGTAAAACCCCCCTTAAGTTTATCCGAGAGTTACAGTTGGTAGTAGTATAAAATATAATATGAAGCATGTTATCCCCAAGTTTGATCAAAATCATAATATTACTAACAAAGTTACAGTAACTCAAAGTTGACTTCACCGTATAAATTTACTGCAACTGAATATAATTATCACACTAAAGTGGGTAGTCAGACATGCTAAATGCGTATAGTTCTTCACTCAAATATACTCACAGAAGAAGCAAACAAAACCTTTCATACCTGAAGGCCCCAGCTTCCGGTTTCCCGACTTGTTTTTAACTAGGCTAGCCTTCTTCCAGGCGTTCTGTTTGCTGCTTTGGCCCGTCTGTTGTCGTCTTCCAACTCTCCCTCATCAGTTTGGTGAGTTACCTCTGGCATATTATCCACCACTTTGGAATTTCAAAGAATCTTGTTGAATTTGTTTTCGTGCTTTTTAATTTTTTCCTGGCGCAAGCTTTGATATTTTGCTTCAGATTTTTTTTCGTTTTAATTTCTTCTTGCGTAACTGCGATAGGTGATAGGTTTGACCTGGGATACTTTCTCAGTTGTTTAGTTGTTGGCATTGCCTTTTATCGAGATGGGTGAGTTTGGTTAAGTTTCGGTTAATGTTATTGGAATTTGGCCCGGAGTTTTCGGTATTATTCTTGGAGTTTGTGCGCTCCTCCCCAGAATCCGAGGCACCAACCTCCGCAGAAGGTGGATTTTCCAGGTCAATTGGTGCCTAGTTGTATTTAAAAGTTTATCTATTCCCATGTTAGTTGGATTCTTACTCACTTGGGGGCTGGTTTTCAGCAGAGTTCAGCGTGCGCGGCTCAGCATTTTCGTCGTACATAATGTCGAATTTGTGAAGACGAACAATGGCTAGGCTCTGGGCCTATGTACATATTCCAACTGTCACCCGGTCGTATAGGCCCATTATAACTGAAACTCCTTGCATATGTAGTAGTTTTGTGTTTGTCAAAAACTGGTTTCATCGTTGTAATATGTGTAGTTTCTGGACCAGTTTAGTTTGTTTTGGGCTTTTTCCAACTATTCTTGTTTGGGTTCTCCAGCTGTCCTGTTCGGTCTTTTAATTGAGCAATGATCCTCGTGAGATACCATGAAGTCGAAGACTTCCCTGAAACATTTAGACACTTTCGAGCGACGGTTACACACACTGTCACTAGGTTATAAGAGGATGTGAAGTTCTTTTAAGCCTAATCAACTCTTTGACTGCTAGGAGGTTTTTTCTAGATTTGTGTGGGGGTTCATTAGCAAGGGCGTAGGCAATGTGGAAAGGTGCTGATTTTATTAGCCCCAGGCACCTTTTGAGTTGGGATTTTATTCGTTTCCATTATATAGGCCAAAATTCTGAGGTTATCTCTCTCATAGGCCTTGTTGATGTCCAATGTAACAGCATTCACTATTTTCCCTTGATTTTTAGGTATGGATACTTGACTACTGGAGATCGACCACATCGTGCATTGTGGTCGATCTACCTTTTCTGTAGGCATAGCAATCATCCGAGAGAGTACCCTCAATTGTATTATGATAACAACGTGAGTCTCCCAAATTGCAATTTCAAACACGTTAATTAGAGAAATAGGTATGTAGTTTACTATGTCCGAGTGATCTTTGTCTTTCCTGGGAGCCGGTACAATTTTTATGTTCTTCCATTACAGAGGTGATTGAAGTTTTTCCAAATTTTATTAAATGAGTTGAGAAAATGAAGTCAATTGCTGTCATTTAACCAGTTCATATAGTTGTACAGCATTCTATCGATCCCAGGAGCTGTTGATGATTTGTGTCTGTCCACAATATCATTGAGGTTGTGCATTATGAAATTTAGTAGGAGGCGTTAGGCTCGGTACTCAATAGTGTGGGACATATCTTGTATTCTGCTTTGATTCCCGATAAGAAATTCTGTTTCGTTTCCCTATCTCATGTTTTTAGCTGGTTGCTTTTTTCTGAAAATTCCTGATACTCTTTATTTGATTCCTAAAGACTTTAGTGTCTGGTTTGTTAGATATTTCTTTTCATAACTCATCACAATGTTTCTCTTCGGCTTTCTTAATTTCTTTCCTCCAGTTTTCCAAGGCGTTTCTTAGTCTGAAGAAGTTTCTGAAGTTAGGCACCCACCTAAAATCCCTTAGAGCACTCATTTTTTCGAAGAGGTATGGTTTTAGGTCCGCAGCCCACCGAACCTTGGGTTTGGTGCTCCTTCGTGTCTTAAATGTTACAAGTTTGATTTTCTCTTGAATACTATGGGTGAAGTCTTCAACGGTGTCCTGTGGTTGCATATTTCCAATTAGATTATTTAGTCTGTTTCTGGCAATTTTCTGTTTCAGTAGATGTTTTCCAAGTTTTCCCAGGAGAGCACCTCAAATTTGGTAAGGGAAATATCCGGGATTGAGGACCTCAAACTCCCTGTTAAGGTTGTTACTGCAAAGGTTTAATCACCGTTATCTAGTACTCGAAAGTCACAATTACAAAGTTCCCTTAGTAGTATGTTACCTTTTGCCTAATTAACTGTATCCCCAAAGCCTGTTCACCTGGCATTTAGGTCGCCAAGGATCACCATATTGGGAAGCTTTAATAGAAACGCAATTAGTTTCTTAATTTCTTTTTTTAAGGACGAGGCGTTCATTTGAGGGGGAAAATAGATCGATGCTACAGTCATGTTGGCTTGAAGGTTACACGTTTCCGCAATGATGAAATCTTGGTCACTATCGTATTTAACTTCTTTAAATGTGATATCATTTTTGAAGACAATAGTCACCTGAAGGGTGTCGCTTTAATGCTTTAATGGCCGCTCAGATTGGCTACAATCCGCTTCCTACTCGGATCATGCCTCAGCCATCGGCAGGCTTCTAGTATCGCCAGTACTTCCACTTGGAATACACTGATGAATCCGGGGAAACCGTATGACTCGGATACACTTTATGTATCCGAGGAAATTCCTGCACCGACTCCACAGACCATCTTTAATCTATGGGTGAAGAATGGTGTGTTATAGCCACTCTGCCCTGGTTTGAAGGTCCACAGGAAAGCTTCTCGTGAAGTTTCGGAGAACCCAGAGTTCCCAGGGTACTTCGTCTAGAATGTTACTATGGCCGAAGAACTTCGTTGTCGCTGCAACGTATTTAATGTTAAGGTCTAGGAGGAGGAGGTGTAGGAGTAGTGAGCAGTTAAGAGCATCTGCCGGGCAGAACTGCGAAGTTCCAGTAGCACCTTTACACGCAGTTCCTTGAATCCTATTAAGCTTCGTTCTATTGTACTTCATACTCAGCGTCTGCCCCTAAATAATAGAATCGTACATTAGAATGGGACGGAGGCCCCATTTCTTTGTGAAAGTCCCTCACTCAGACATAGAACACAACAAACATAGCTTCGGATCCATTCCAGGAAAAACCAATCTTTGTTCATTTAGCCACGGAAGGTGAATTCGGATACCCTTGTTTTGGTGATAGCATAAGTTCCGTTATGGTGGGAGTTATGCCGAGTCCGCATCCTGCGGCCCACAGGCACATTTTCCTCAACGTTTTTCCGTAATATCAATCATAATGGAGAAGACATTGCTGACACTGATATCACCAAATCGTCGAGATATGGCAACACCTTTACTCCGCTCCTGCCACTATCGACCAAAGCACCAGAGAGATGGCGTCACCCTTTGCTCACAACTCTGGTCAAGTGGCTACCTCCTAAATCAGACTCGATTATTCTGGTTCTTAGCACGGATATTACCTAAGGCGTAAGATACCCCTCCAATCAAATACTAGCGATGGTTTCCTTGATGACGTTGGTACTAACGTTGTTGATTGTTCCTTCTATACTATATTCAGGACGGTAGCTTGAGTATATTTCTTGTATTATAGCTCTGCCATTTTAATTACCTCGTGAAGAGCAATTTCTGTGGATTCGCTTTAGAGATAAGCTTGTTGAAACTTCGACAAGGGCGTTGTCTCCATAATCGTCTTTAAGTGGATGTCCAGGACGCGCTATAGGGTCTTCAATAAGAAAGAGATGAAACTGATTGATGGAAAACCCTTCTCGAAGTCGGAAGCTACGTTATTGTATAATACTTTTTAATTCTTCCTTTTCAGCTTTCACCTTTTGCTTGTTGAATACATTTTTCAATTGCCAAATAGATTTAAATAAATTATAAAATCTTCTGAAGTGGTTATTTGTTGAAGTAATACCTTCTTTTAAATCAAAATTCACTATTGACGTAATCTACAATCAATTCCCAAATCTAATACGAGTGGGTGTGGAAATTCATTCCGTTTATTTAGAAAAAATGTGTTCAATTCAATAACCAGCAATGCCACCCTTCATTCATCAATTTATGTATGTATTGGTGCGTGTTCAAATAACTTAGTAACGATTGAGAGAATCAGAAATACAAAATTCCAGTTTATATTTTCAATGTTGAATAAAAGAAAAGCTTACTTCACATACCCCATTCGTTTTAGGGTTGATATGGATAAAAGAGCTATTACCGTAACTAAGACAGCAACCCCAAATGGGATTTTTAAATCCCATGATGTAAGCATTTCTCTCCAAGGATTTATTGGGATTATTGATACGCAATCAGGGATTTTCTGGGAGAATCAGGAGTAGATCGGTCGCGCGATAAGAAATAAGTGCACAATTCAATCCCGAAGGACAGACATGTTCAACTGACTTCGATGGGAACTTACAGGTGGAAGTTATAAGGGCAAACTGAATGCACTGAGGCAAATCTTCGGTCAAGTATAGAATGTTATTTTCAAACTTGATTTGGTAAGCATTGAAAATGAAATGGGTCTTCCTCTGCTTTAGCTTTTGTTCCGTTCGGAGACACCACATTGTTCAGTCATATACCAGCCGGGAGGCTCTCAAACCACCATCTAGCATCTCAACCCATCGGTGTTCTGGTCGGCATTTGGGTCGTTTCTCAAAGACTTTGATTCCCACACCTTATATATTATATAAAACAAAATGGATCATTGATATTTCAGTAGAAACGTCACTGGATCGGACGGTAATTTGAACATTCTACTGGACTGCCTTTATTTGTTCTGTCTTGCCAGTCAGGTGGTATTCTTCCTCAATAATCCGATTGAATAACTCAGTGAGCCACAGCATTGGACTTAAGCTCTTTACACTCCAGAGTGCAGCTGGAATGACGTCAGAATCGGTTGCTTTCATCGATTTCCCCGTCTTCATTCATTTGATTGTTTCCTCGATTTCTGTTGCGCGGACGTTATGTCGTTGGTGGTTTAACGTGAGTAGCTGTCGAGTTGACTTAACCGCACGGCCTTCTTAAGGCACGGATAGAGACGGAACTGCGCTGAGACAAGTACAACAGTGCCAATCTATGCTGAGTGCATGACTCAGCATTCATACTGGTGAATGCAAGACCTGCCCAATCTCTACTGAACTAAGGAATACGATATCCGTGTTGAAACGCAGCACCTACGTTTGAGGTCTGAGGTCTCTGTGTACTAAATGCACATGAAAAAGGAATTTTCCTGAGACATGTGAATTCTGATGCTATCCCGGCTTCCATGATACCAGTATACCCGTGATCTAAAGCTACTTCAGAAGAGTTTAGTCTCGAGTCTGCTGGCCCTTATTATGTCTTGGATTATCTGGCTACTCTATCATAGCCAGCGAAGCCATAGTAAGTACAGCATTTCCCGGTGCTACCACATGGAGGTTCTCCGGGTTGTGGTCCGGCTGACAGTGTTGATGAACAAACGGTCCAGTTAAAATCCACAGGAAGTGAACAAATTCCCCAGTTGGAATCTGCTGGCAGTGTTCCCGCCATCTATCTATTGCTGCCTGCTGATCGCTAAACGAACTTTTCGATATGATGTGCGCGTTGGTGTCTTATTATAGAGGTGTTTCTATTCACGGGCCTGAGAATATCCTCATTCCAAAACCAAGTATCTCGGTTGATGGACAGCTTATCAGGCGTAATCGTCAGTAATTGCCTTGTTAAGATCGTTTCTTCCCCTTCCTCAGGAAATTGTCACCATTTAATTCGCGCGGACTAGCACTTTCCTGACGTTTTTTATCGGTAGCTTGATTCATATCACAACCATCAGCGCCTTTAAAGTTAGTGGATAGCGAAGGGAAGAAAAACCTTCAGAGATGGTAATACAAACACCATATGGAGTATATAGCCATTCTTACCGCGTTCACCTTCTATATCACAGCTTTTGGCTCCACACCATCATCCGAAGGGCTCTTGCAAGTTTTTCCATCTTTCCAGTGAGGATAACAATATTTAAATTTACCTTGCAGACACGTATTGACTCGGTTCGAGCTAATTTAGTAACGTTGTGACGCTGTTCATGCGCTAAGGACCACTGATGTTTTCGCGGCAGGCGACTTTCTTGTCGCATCGAAAGAGGTCCTAGGATTTTTTCGTGGGTTTTACTCAGCGTGATCATGTTTTTCCGTTTTTTTAACGACATTGAAGGCGCTGTTTTGGCGGCCTATTGCGGGATCTGTCACCGAGAGAGGTACGATTTAGTATAGTGGAGTAACTCCAACTAAACGGAGTATAGCACAAAGTACGTTGCAGAAAAATTCTTTCTTTTACTGCGCTTGGGACCAGCATTCAATGTAAATAAGATACCAAATTTGACCTATTAACAACGCTATTACTCTCAAATCAAAACATGTGAATCTAAAATACTCTCATTACTGTATTTCACCGAGGATATTTTCATAGGTTTCACCCGAATCAGCGAATGGTACTGAAAATCTGAGAACCCACACGTTTCTCAACAAAAATATAATGTGTGGTATTTTCAACTTAATTGACCTCGCACTGATCGAACGCCACCATATCTCTACCCTGTCGAAAATCAGAACATATAAGGAGTCACACTATCTCGTTGGCACGATGCTCCTGGCTCAAATAACAGCATCACCTTGTCAGGTGAGAATTACCACTGAAGATATCCATACGGAAACCCCTTGTAATACCTGTAAGGGAGAATAGACGCAGCACGGGAAAATGATTTCCGCAACCACCTGAATAATGTTATCAATGGTACGGCCACAAACATACTTAGATCCATTAGCAAAAATCTTGCAACGGAATGGATGAATGCTGCTTACCGAGCAATGCAGCCATATCATAGAACGCGGGCACATCCAAATGCCTATCACAAATTCACGGGCAGAAAAAGAAAGCCTGGGAATACCAACAGGTCTATAAACTGGTCAAAAAGTCACCATGATGAAACCAGATTTACCTCGATGATCATCCTGTCAAGACAAAAAGGGAAACATGATTTCCGACTGTGCATATTGGAACGATGGATTGAGTATTTTGATGAACTGTTCAACAACCAGAATATCGGTGGGTTGAAGATCCTGCTAACTGATGACGACCGACAAATGATGCACCAGAAAGCGTGGAAGAACTGGTCCCTGTGAATCATATGTCGGCAAGTACCGATGGAATTACCGCCGAACTGGCTAAATATGAAGGCGGCCAACTACATATATCGACTGGTTCATCAACTTATGCTCGAGGTGTGGAATAGTGAATCAATGCCAGATGATTGGCTCAGTGCCAGGCACCATCTATCCCATACATAACCAAGGAAATATCGAGAGTCGCCTAAGGATAGTATATCATTGACTTGCACCAAAGAGGCTTCACTCCAGGCAGATCACCAGCTGATTAGATTTTCTCTCTGCGGCAAACGATGGAGGGAATATGCCCATTAGTTGCACCATCTTTTTATAGAGTTCAAGGCCTCCTACCATAGTATAGCCAAAGTAAAACTGTACGCTACGATGACAGAATTCAGTATCGCGAGTAAATTCATAAGACTGCCCTATCATGCACCCTTCTAGTCTATCCAGCTTCTTTTAAGAAGCTGGTCAACTCCTCAATCGACGTTGAGGCACATGATGCAGTGAAGACTTAGTTACACCTAAGCATCTTTCAACTGGGACACTACAATCCTGCAGCAACATTATCAAGCACTAGTCTCACAATGGTGCTAAACAGTTTTACGGCCCTCTCAGATTTTAATCCCCATGAGAAATCTGTAGCAAAGTTTGCTACCCTCGAAGCCCGTTTCGCCTTTATGATTGTATTATTTAAGTGATGTTTCAGGGATAGGGATTTCGTAGCTGTCCTGCCCAGAAATGTTATATCTAATAGCTGTTTTAGAAGAGGCTGATTTTCCAAAATTTTACACGGTTTGCCATTAATTCTCCTGAAAGCAATGACCCTCTCCTGTTCACATAGCAAGGATGACAAATTCATCTGTGTATTGGTAGACGTCAGTTAAGTTATTAAATGTGGAGTGAAGCGAGGTTGTGTGCAGATTGAAAAGCACTGAGCTTAAAACACTTCCTTGGAGTAGGCCACTGTTTACCGGGCACATCCAGCTTCAACTCCCTGTATTCCAGAAATCGTAGGGCCCAAAAATTAAGTGCCAGATCACACGTTTTTCTCTCTGACAGTTTCGGCAAGAAGGAGCAAATCCACTCTTTCGTACGCTTTGCTGATGTCAAAAAACACCACTTTCACGACTCTGCCCTTACTCTTGGCTACAGATATTTTCAGCGGCACGTCCTGGTCGATTTCCCTTTTCTGTACACGCAGCAATGCTCCGCAAGCACGTTTCTTGTTTCTAGGCGAAAGTGTTTATTTAGGAGATAGGTTTGGAGTATATGGTATTGTTCAGATGAATGTGGTTTTTGGATATTGTCCTCCATTCTTGTAGTGGTGGGAGGGCCCTCCAAGCCGCATCAAGCGCGCTCAGAAAGTGTAATTTAATTTCTTCATTCAGTCAGTTCAGAGCAAAGTATCTTATCATTCCCTGCAGCGGACTGTCTGTTGTGCTTAGCAAGAACTTTGTTGAGATCATCCATGTTGAAGTCCGCTTGGCAATAGGTAACATAAGGTATTGTATCTAGGGTACATATCTTTTGCCATAGTTATCTTCTATTTCTGCGAGAAATTTTAGTTTCGTATGTTTATCTCATGATATAAGTTGTCTGGACTCTTCCTGAAAGTTTTTGAACTCCCTAATTTTTAGCCAGAACAGTTTGGAGTCGGTCTGACTCGACATTTCTTCCCATAAGTCATCCCAGGAGTCCCAGAAGTTTTTGCCCTTCTGATTTTCTCCTTCCATCGGTTTGGTTTTGGTTTTAAAAAGATTCTTAGATAAGTAAAGCAAGTAAAAAAACTCATTTACAGGCTAACAACGTTTATCAAAATTAGATGGCCACATAGGGCGCTTGAAGTAAATATTATTTTTTAGTTTTATCCTTAGATTAATGCTTAACATGTTTCTTGCTTAGCTCATCCGCCGCTAGTTGGCTTCTTGCAACCACAAGTACTGAGACTTCTCTTTTTCACTATGTCGAACTTCAACTGTCATAGTTCTAGAGTATCTCCACTCGAATCCCGGAGCGCCAACAGTCAAGTTCGGAGAATATTGTATTTTCTCGTTGATGCTTCGCCTATATATATATATATATGATATATGGTATAACCGGAAAGCTGGTAGAATTAATAATTATGCCATTCCTGTCCAGATACAGAAACGCTTCCGGAGGAATGAAGCCTGTGGTGAGAGTTTTCTCACAATACCCATCTTCTGGGTAGAAACGCTGCGACACCCAGTGGTTCTCGCCATGCGACGCCGCTCAAACGATATTGTTCCGAATTAATTTCACAAGCACCGTATGGATTCTCCACACGACAGCAGCTTCATACATCACCCCATTGGTTATTATTATGATTCTGTTAAGGGAAAGTCGCACCGCGTCCTTGAAGAACTATTGTGCCCCTTTTACTGGTTATAGTGTACGTATTGATCATAGTATCTCAACCGTTAGGAACTTTAGTATGTTCCCCACTTCCAGATGGTGCAGCTTTGCATCTGGTATTAAGTGTTCTCCCAGATGTCTCGACCTACTTTGCACAAGTACCGGACACTCCCAGGACGTGTATAGAGGTTTCGTCCTCCTCCTCACAAAACCTGCAGGCAGTGTCCGTAGATATCCGTAGCTTCCCTAGGTAATAGTTCAGCCGACAATGACCACTGAGAATTCCCACTATGATTCGGAGGTTCTTTTTGGTGAGGTTTAAGCAATCCTTTGTGCGCATGGGTCCATATCCCCCAATAAGCACCCTGCACTGCTCCATCAATGGTAGGCCCGCCCAGTATAGTTCCTTCAACCGTTTCTCTTCATTTCTTAGATTCATAGCCATGAAACCGTTTCCGATTCCACAGAAGGGTTCTGACCCATGTAAAGGCGTCCCTGCTCCCTTCTTAGCTAATTCGTCCGCTGCCTCGTTGCCCTCCAACCCAGCATGACCTGGAACCCAAGGTATCCAGACCTTATTGGACGAGCCGAGTGTATGCAGTCTCTCATGGCATTCCCATATCAGTTTAGAGTTCACCTGGTTGGACCTAAGTGCCTTGATCGCTGCTTGGCTGTCGGTGAGAATAGCTATGTTCTGCCCCCTGTAGTTCCTTTGCAGATTAAAGGAGGCACATTTGTCTATGGCGTATATCTCCGCCTGGAATATGCTAGTGTACCTGCCCATTGGCTCAAAGTACATTTCCCTTGGACCAATGACACTGGCACCCGCTCCCTCTGCTCTGGGGGATCCGTCAGTGTACCAAGTAATCAGTTGCTGGTTTAAGCCGCATGTTGCAGCCACGCTCTCCCAGTTTGCCTTGCAACTCCAACGTGTTTCAAACTTCTTATCGAAGTGAAACCTCGTTGTCATGTTATCCCTTCGTATCAGTAATTCGGGATACCGCCTAGAAATAATATCAATCTTCCTTCGATTTAGTCAGCTCCCCGGCTCAATCATACTACCGGCCATCCTGAATATTGATCTCCTTGCCTGCATCTGTATGTGCAGATGGAGAGGGGTTAATCCCAGAAGGACCTCCAGGGATGCCGTTGGGCATGTCCTCATTGCCCCACTGATACACACGCAAGCCAGCCTTTGGAGCTTATGTAATTCCCTGGCTTGTGTGCTGAGTTGGGTTCTTTCTGCCCAGATTACCGCTCCATAGGTAATCATTGGCCTTACTATTGCAGTATATATCCAAAGTAGTATCTTCGGGCTGCAACCCCATTTTTTTCCTGCTATGGATCTGGTTGATTACGTAGTGTTCATAATTTGAGGCAGCTTTTCTATTTAGCCTTGTTCGCAAGCATCTCCTCTCAAAGATCCTTAGATTCTCCATCTGATTAGCACTCACCTTAAACCTAATTGAGCACCCACAGGTGATTACTGGTCTAATCAGAGTAAAATGGCAGATTACCTTAACCCTTCGGCTCAGGTGAGAAGCATAGAAAAGTCTCCGGAGGAACATGAAGGCTTTGCCTGCGTTTTCTGATGCCATTATAATATGATAATTAAAATGCAGGTGGTCGTCCATATACGCCCAGGTATTTTATACATTTTAGTGTGGATGCGTTCAGTTCTATCCTCATTTGCGATGATGTGGAAGTCTATCCAATTCCTTCTCACATTCTTGTTGGCATACGCCAAGGAATCGCGACAGACAGATTTCCATCTGTCATAGCAAAAGATTGGCCATATAGCATGCTACACATAATTGCTACAAGATGGATTGGGAACTTGCTCTGTTGCAATTTATAAATTAATCCATCCAATCAGACGGTATCGAAGGCTTTTTCCATATCAATGAGATATTCCGTAGCCTACACAATGACGAAATCTATTAGCGATACCATGACCGTCAGGTTGTGGATAAAATCCAGCTCAATAGGTTACGGTGGGCGGGTCACTTAATCCATATGGGTGAGGATGATCCCACCCGGAAAGTCTATAAGCGCAATATCTATAGTAGAAAAAGAAGACGAGGCAGACCCTGCCTTAGATGGAGCGATGGCGTAGGCCGGGACGCCAGACAGCTTTTAGGGATATCGAATTGGTGGACCGCGGCGCAAAACCGGGATGTCTGGAGTTCCTTATCAAGGCAGGCCTAGACCGGATACTGGTTGTTGCGCCGTTGATGATGATGAATGAGACATGCTCCTACGAATTCCCATTATTCGCCCGTCAGCATATATTGGACGTTACTTTCGTAATCGCACGTATTGTCGAATGTCCAGATCGGAGTCCGAATTGTGCATTCGAAAATAAATCATACTTCTTTATGTGTTTGTTGAGGGCTTTTAACATCAAAAATTCAAACACTTTATTGATGTTGGGTAGCAAGTTCATTGGGCGTTAATTTTTTGAACTCGAAGAGTCCTTCCGCTTTTTAGGGTAGGGAAAACACGGGCTTTCTTCCATTGTTCTGGGAAGTACGAGTTATTCAAAACCCCTCTGGGATTATTTGTGCTGTTTAGCCACGACGTATGCCTGGTGTTTAGATTACCAGCAATGATATAGTAATTATCCAACCTATGTAATTCGAGTATCCTAAACAAGTAATGGAACTCCTGTTTAAACTTGGCTTGATTGCTTCCCACTGCATAGACAGATAAAATATATAAATTCTGTCCTCTAGGCAGGGGAAATAGGATACAAGAGACTTCCAAACATTAAAAGTTTTCAAATTCAGGCTTATTGGTCTGCCTAAAACGATATTGGCGACCCACGAGAATCCCGGTACTACCTGCCCCATCACAATTCCGCCTATCATTTCTCACAAATTCGAAATTCTTGAACGTTATGGAACGTTTCGGATTGAGGTGGGTTTCTGAAATCAAAACAATGTCTGGCTTTTGCCTTACAGTGAAATTGAGGAGCTCTGTTCTTCGATGGATCCCTACAATAATCCGAAGACCATTCTGCGGTACGATTATCGTCACAGAGCTAGCGGCGGCCATACTGTGTGCTCAACAATTTTGTAATGCTGTTAATTTGAGTCGCATGTGAGTGCATTTGCTTTTGCAGATCTTTACACACGCAGAGCATCGTCATCATAATGGACTCAATACTGCCCTCCGTCACTGGCCGCGGTTTCTCGGTATTTTCGAGTCCTAGAATTAACGGTGCAGGAGGAGTTTTAATTTTCAATGTTGACGTCGTCGGCAGTTTTTGAGGCGTGTTCGGCGTCTGCTTCCTTCTGATCTTTGCTCTGCAATAAGCGGGGCATCCACAATACAACGCCGGATGGCCACTACTTCCGCAATTTACACAGAAGGTTTTCTCGTTCTTATCTTCTTCATTAAGTTGGCATTCAGCCTCCGCACTTAACGCAACGTAAAGTCATGTGGCAGTTGACTGCCGAGTTTCCGTAGTGCTGGCAGCGTCGACATTGGCGTTCCAAGCGCACTGCTTGAAAATTCGAAGACCTAATGCCGCTCATGACACTAGCCCGACTATTTGAGCTAATTTGCACCAGGAAGGGCGACAGTACTATCTTTTCGGCCACTGATTTTTTCATGGTGAATCTGGTGACCTTCAGAAAGTTCACCGTCATTGCCGATGCTCTGAGTATCCGCAGCACCTCCCCAGTTTTCCTCTACGTCCAATCCTTTCAACAGAAGAGATTGCACTTTCTTCCCTTTTGGGTGGTAGGTAAAATAATTAACCTGCACATAATCTAGGACTTTTCGTACCCGATGACAATGACTGATATTCCCGCACATGATTTGGGTCTTCTCCGCCCCTATCCTTTTCACTGTGAATGTCGTAATGCCGGCATTCTTAGCTAGCGAAGTAGCTAAATCGCGACCGTCAATGCCACGCACTTTTTCCCCCTGTGTCCTACATTTCCGGTCCCAGCACACTATTCATTTTCTTTCCTATTTTCTTTTTTCTTTTCTAGTTTTGTACTAATATGGACAATAAAGTCCGTACCTGTATTATCCTCGTCGGTGGTATCTTCGATAACCATATCCTCGCTATTTCCTTTATCGGCTGCAGTGAGCCGAACTCTTTTCCGTTATCGCTCCGACGTTGCTGCCGACATTGGTCCTGTCCCCACTACCGCCGCTGTCGTTGCCACTGTCGGTGCCGATGTTAATCTTATGGCCGCTGATATTTCCGATGATGATGAAATGCCCGATTTGATTATTCCGGACACTATGGTGGGAGCATCATTTATTTGCTGCATTAGAGCTTGATTTTGCCTCAGCAGAGCGTCGCTTCAAGCGAATCATATCGTTCCTTCCAGCCTGAGGACCTTTTCCGCGCGGTTCCTAGTTTCGCTTCTAAGTGGGTGATTGAAACCGGTTTCCCTCTGCGTTGTTCGGGCACAGTCCTCCCGCCGCTTCTTATACCTCCACTCTCGGGAGGTTTCGTCGCCGAGGGCCAGTTGGCCCTCAACCATTGTTTTCCATTCCAGTTCTTCAAAAAGAAACAAACTTCACGTTTTTTACTTCTTTACTCACTACGTGTTTATCACGGCACTTTTCAGTTTATAATGTTCAAATATTTTCCTTTTTTGCAAGCGGACTTGGGTACACAGCCACTTCGATTCGTAGTAGGTGATGATCAATCTACGAGAGTCATGAACTGAATATCCTCCTTCCATCCGTTAGTTTGGTCCTGAGAAAATTGTCGTAATTTGGAGTTTATTTAAAAGCTCTCATCGCTACCATTTTTCCCTTATATGTGATCCTAGGTCCTTATTCCACCAGGCCTTGGGCCTCCGGGTTCTCCTCAACTCAACTTAGTATGTCGCCAACTTGATCTGCTCCTGTATTTGAAACGTGAAGTTTCTCAAGATTTACTCCACCTGTACTTACTCTTCTTGGATTGAAGTCAATATCATTTGCTTTAAAGTCCCAAACCACGATGAAAGGGACGTCAAACGTACGTTTCCCTGATAGCTTCTCATTTTTGAAGATTCTGTGGCACCTCATTGTTCTCTCGCAATGTGCGAGTTTAAATATTGTGCACTCCAGATTCCTCATAAAATAAAATACAAAAACTATCATACCTTCAGTGCCCTGCTCCTGGTTTGCCCACTTGTATTACTGTTCAATTTAAACTAAGCTAGTCAAAAATGTTTATTTTTCCCTGAAAGTGTCAACCAAAGAAAAGTGATATTTCTTAACAAATTATCTCACTTCGTTAGACCCATTTTATCCAAAAATAACAACAACCACCATCAGATAAATCTTAGGAATAATCTGACAATGTCCTTCAAAGTTTCCTTGCTTCTGTGTACAAATTTTCATACACAAGCTCCATATGACACGTCCCAACCGCAAAGTGATGTTTTCTCATGGAAAACACAAAACTTTCCAATGGTAAAGTTTGAAATAAGAAGAAGATCCATTTTTTAATCGCTTCTTTCCACCTTATAAATTATTAGTATGCCTGGGTATCTTGCAGCTGTAACACTAAGATCAATACGTTTAAAATTGCTGAGCAAATTTAAGCGAAACCAAACGGAAGGGAATAGAACGGAATGGCGAATATAAATTCATTTGGTACACAGACCAAACCCTTTAATCTTCTCTAATGTATTTGCAGACTTAAGAGAGTTTTACTATAGTTGAATGGGGTGAGGGTGGGTGAAATGGATTGATGTATACATTGACAGGGATGAATGTATAATAAATCTATTTGAATGATCGGTTTCGTGCTTTTGCCAGGAATTTTGTTGAATCGGTGACGATTCGGGTTTAGATAAAAGGGTTGAGCTGACATTGGCTTCAAAAGATTTGCATGTCCTAAACCGGCTTATTGCAAACTTTTTATTTTTCTTAAGCACATATAATAACTTGCTCACACATGCAATATTTAAGTACTGCAAGGAGTATAGGTTTTAGTATTCATCATCGTGTAGAGCGCCAAGAACCTCACTGCGTAGAAAATCTATGCTTCTTAAAATTTCCTACAATTTCACTCGAAACATTTTTATGACTCCTAAATTGCGGCGGATATTTCGAGATAAAATTCGAAACTACCATAAAAACATATAGTATTACGAAGAGCGATATCCAGTTTAAGCCGAGCTCCTTTGTCACGAAAATTAATTTGAGCGAACCCTCTCAATTTGAAAGAAATTGCTGTGCCTGGCTAAATTTGCAAAAGTTCTCTGACTGAATTTAAAACGAGCAGAACATGGAGGCATCCTAAAATAGGAATAGAAGCTCCACGCTTCTTTGCATGTGAAACATTAATCTTTTGTGGTTTGAGCTTGAAAGGATGAGTAAATGAACACTTCGCCGACTTAGAAAAAAACAATTTTCTACGTTGTTACTAATTCATGCCAATCAGAACTGACTTGCTCGGGAGAAAGTAAATACTCGTTTATGTACGTACCTAACGCTGGAACGCTATCAATATCTATTACTTTGGGCTAGTGGTTTACATAAGTCAAGACTTATTAAAATGAATTTGAAAAATAGGCACCGAGTCCCTGCAGGACGATTCAGTTGATTTGCGTCGAAGTCGAAGGCCAAATGGAAGCAAACATAGATTGTACATATTAGCGGTTCGATAGAACATTCTACGAGTAATTTGGTTGTATCCAATTTCATGTTTGTGTATTCCTAACATATGGAGTCATCTTGAGGGCAAATATGGGTGGATCTGCAGCCATGCGTAGCTTCAATCAAATGTTTAGCTCCATTCATTTCTGTAGATGATGTTATCTATAAAGTAATTTGATTACTCCTGGCCGAAAACAATGGGTTGATATTAACGGTTCTTTAATATAGATTGTGTTCATTATGGCCCGTAAGCTTATTACTTACCTTATGCGAGCAAATTATATTTTTAATTAAGTTTAGCTAATATTTATTGGAATGTATCATAGCATCTATGATACAATAATTTGTACATAGCTATTCACTCTTCTCAATTAAACCAGAAGCTGACTGCTTCAGGTATGAAAGGTTTTGTGTATTGCTTTTAAAAGCATATTAGAATGGCCATTTATCCCACTTGTACTTTGCTCGTAATCTTTATGCATTTAGTTTATCAGACCATTCACTTTAGTATGACACTGACATTCAAACCCTTAGAACGCACGAAATTCGCACAAAACTGGCAACTTTGTCCTATTATTACTTTGTTGTTAATAGTGTGATTTTCACCAAACTTTGTACAGTGGCCGATAAAAAAATGTTCGCACTTAACACTTTTATGGTTCTACCTTTTTAATTACGTCTAGACAACATTTAGTTTGACCTAATGATGTCTGTTTTGGAATTTAAAGTTAAACATTGGTTTTATAAAAGGATGATCATATTCAGATTTGGTTCAGTATCAGTTTGCTTGGAGATTTGTAAGAATTGACAGTGAAACACCTAATTTTGTGTGAAAACAATGTCAGGAAGGAAAAAGTTAAGTGTTGAGGAATAGACCGTATTCTGGTTTTGCGGGAACGGGGTGATTGTAACAGGGAAATAGGAAGAAAAATCAGTTATTCTGAGGCAAGAATTAGAAATTTTATTAAAAAGTATGCCAGAGATGGCAGTTTGGGATGAAAACAAGGGACCGGGAGGAAGCAGGTGATTACCCCCAGGCCAGGCGGTCATTAGAGCGAGCATCCTTGCGAGATAGATTTGCAGTTGTTCCTTAATTATGTACCTCGATTGCTGGAAGGGGAAAATGCGTCAGTAAGTGTGAGAACGGTGTAGCGACGGTTAAATGAGGAAAAAAGCTGATTTTAACGAAGGCTATGCTTGAAAAAAGACTGATTTGGGCATTGGAACGACGTGACTGGACTGTGAACGATTGGAGGTGAGCTGCGTTCTCTGATGAGTAGAAACTCAATCCGTCCCTAGTGCAAAGAAGACAAAGAGAAAGATTTGATCTCCAGTCTGTTGTACGAACTGCACACCATTCTCCCTCAGTAATGATGTGGGGATTCATAACACACAAAGGAATTGGTAGTTTTTCATTTCTTAGCGGGGCGATCAACGCAGAAAAGTACAAAAACGTTATCAAAGATTGCGTTGTTCAGACTGTAGAGGCAGTGTATGAGCACTTTGATAAAGTAATGTTTCGGGACGATTCGGCTCCGTGTAATGGAGCTCGTGCTGTAAGAAAACGAAATTTTTGCCGTGTAAAATTTTTTATCTGTTTTATCCTCAATACGGTTCTTACTCACTGGTAATATCTTGGAAAGAGGAGCTTGGCATACAGTCGCTGTCATGACCAGGAAACAGTCCAGAGTTGAACCCCATAGAGAAATTATGGGCATTCATGGAGCGTCGACTGCAACGAAGGTCGATAAGGAACAAAGCAAATCTAGCAAAACACTTTGGAAAAGATATGGCTTAATTAAATTCCAGACGACTTTATTGAACATTTATACTAATCGATGCCCACACGAGTTGCAGAGGTGATTAGGGTGAAAGGCGGTCGTACGAAATACTAATCAATCTACTATCTATTTTCATCTAAAAAAAATTGTTTTACAAATTGCTTGCTTATATGTTTTAAGGTTTTTTGTGAAACAAAAGCTGTGTCGGTCTGTCACACACGCTTTTCCCCAAAGCGGCTAAGCCAACCCGAACGAAATTTGGTGGTGTGTGACATAAATTTAGGTGGAGTTCAAAGGGGGCTCCGCATACATGCAAAGGGGGGATTTAAAAAAATTTTCACCGGATATAATCGTGTAGGCTATCGAATGAAAGTTCTCGTTTAGAACTTTGCGTGACTGATATTAGTCTTGTCGTGACTTGCAAAGTGCGTGAGTAAAGAGCCAAAATGTACGCACTTAAAGCGACACAGGACTCATTTTCGGAAACTACTACTACCCGAAAATCAGGAAAGTGCGCTTAGATGAAATCTAGGCCTCAAAATATGTCTTATTCCGATATCTGCTCAAATAAACTTACTAACACTATATTACCAACTTTTGGAAATTTACTGAAAAACCCCCCTTAAATTATTCTAGGACCACCAGTAAGGTATAGCAGTTCAAACTTTTCGTGCGAATTTACTGCTTCTAAAACCAGCATATGCCAGTCTTTATGGAAATCCGACTATTAGTGACAAAGTTATAGCGGTTCAAACTTATCCATTTCGTGCGAATTTACCGCATCCTAAGGCATACAAATAAGATGCTGACGTCATAATTAACGAGAATAATTGACATTCGAATGAAATATTAAAATTCCATACATGAAGAATCTACTTGCCCTTTTTTGCATTTGTTGTTGGTTAAATTCTTCGCGTTTGCTGGTAAAATTAAAGTCAGAGTATGAAGCGTATGAGGTTGACTATTATACAGGGCTTTCCATTAAACAATTTATTTAAATCGCTTTGTAAAACATAGGGGCAATGGAATTTTTAGCTATGTGACACGGAGCTGTCATGCACTGATTGCTCCTCACATCTGCTTCTCTTTCTTCAGCCGTTATTCCGTTCACAAGCGGGGTCCGTTCGTCGTGATCGGCTTTGCCACTTTATTTTATCAAATGCCTGATCTGGATGTGATCGCGAGGCTTTTAAATCCCCATTCAACGCATCAAGCCACCGTTGTTTCGGCCGGCTTTTTGGTCGCTTACCATTGACTTCAGTGAATTCTCGTTAGCGCGAATTACGTGACCATACGATCGGCGTAACCCCATGTCGATCGCGTATATCCTCATTTGAGATGTTATCAAAACGTGTTACACCACTAGGCCAAAACAACATCTTCGTCTCCATTACCGGAAGACACCGTTCATTGTATTTTATAGTCGGCTAACACTCAGAACTATAAAGAGCAGCAGACGGACGACATTGCGGAAAATTTTAGATTTAAGATGCTCGCTAATACGTCGATCACAAAGGACACCAGTTCCACTTCATCCAGGTTGGGTTAATGCCTGAAGCAATTTTATTACGCAGTCGTCAATATACATTAAATGCCTTAATGTTCATTTCGACAATATGCCATGTTTGACTTGAAACCCATATTTGCTTTCATGCAGAAAATGGGATAGTGGATTCGAAGCCAAACAAAACCACAGCGGGCTTAGAGAGTCGTCTTGGAAAATGCCACGCCTGATTGGTATCTCCCCTGATGTTTGTAAGGATACCGATAGCTTCCGGCTCCAATTCTTCATCACTGTTCTCAGGAGAAGAACGAGATTCGGGTTGATTTTGTACAAGCGTAATACTTGTAGTAACCACGAGTGCGATATAGAGTCAAAGGCTGATTTATGTATGTAGGCTGTCGAGATATTTCGTTTTTGATGGACAGCCTGCTTTACAGCGACGTAACGATTATAAGCTATTCTTTACAGCCTCGGGATCCTTTTATGAACATCAGGATATTTTGAGATGTTCGCGCACAGAACTGAAGTGATGACCTTGTAGATGGTAGGAAAACAAGTAATGGGTCGACATTTTGGAGGACAAAAGGCATCCTGTTCCTTTGGGATGAGAAAAGTTACCCCTTTGAAGAAAAATTATGGAATTAATTCAGGATCGACAATCATCTGATTAAATTTGGACTCGCCTGCTCTTTGCTGTAAAAATGCTCTACAGGCGTAACCAGTGCTATGTCGTCAGCCTACCTTGGCCTCCTCCGGACCGGAAGGTTAAGAACATCGTTGTACATGATGTCCCACAGCAGTGGGACCAGTATGAAGTCGTGTTGAAAACTCGCGGTGACAACATACTCCGAAGGTGCACCATCGATGTCCCACTAGAACGTCTGTTCTGTCAAGTAGCACCTGAAAATAGCAGTGAGATAGGTGGAAACACCAATTGTCGGCAGGAAATTCTGTATACGGCTCCAATTGGCCAAGTTGAGAGTTGCTTTCCGTGAATTGCATTCTCGGCCAAGCCAGTGACTAACTTGATAGGGTACTCGCCCCATATGGGACCATCAGGACACGGCGCTTCCTTGGTGCAGGAAATATCCTCTCTTGCTGGTGGTAAAACTCCTTGGTAATCTTTAGCAAGAAGGTAAGGTAAGCAATCTTCTGGGATGACCGTGCTCTTAGTCATCCCTTCCCAATTCTATAGGTGCTCCCTTACGGGCTTACATCCATCTCTGAGCAGAGCTCCTTAAAATATTCTCTCTTGCTACGCTGAATAGCGAACTTGAGGTTCTTGTAGGCTTCCTTATATGGATGCTCTTCTTGATCAATCCTGCCGCTCTTTGACGATGCATTATATGACATGGAGAGCTTTATAGAGCGAGCAGCTGTACACATGGAAGTCGCTTATTTTCGCCCACACAAAGCGACTGGCTGACTCATGGTGGGTTGTATAGCTTAGCCACCACATGCCCATATCGCTGCTTCAGCCAAATCTATGGCTGCCTGTGATTGTTTCGATATGGTTAAATTATGAAGGCAATTTCAGCTTCGTATATGGTCTGCATTTGGGGTCTTCATTGCACTCACGCAATATCGTCTTTCTCCCTACACTTTCTGCATCGATCGGAGCGATTAATGTCGCTGGTGCCTTCGCGAAGTGTATAAACGTAAGACACTTGAAGCACTTCTTTATTGAAATCTGCTCTTTCAGACAGCAGACAATCCATCCGATTCGAAATTTTTCGGCCGACAATAATTTCCGCGCCGCGCCCACCGCTAATCGAATTGTGGCCGTTTGAGTACTGCCATAGGCTCCCATAGCCAAATTATATTTTGAAGGCAGCTCGGGTTTCTTCTCTCGAAGTTACTTCGTCGAAAACCTTGGACTGAATGCAGATCTCATGTCTTTAGGCCGATACTGTCACATCCTCTCCAAGTGATTTCCTAACTTGAGTGCAACAACCATCAGCTTTCTTAACTTCATATATGAGGACCCTTCTGGGTCCATCGAAACTCGCTGATATTTCCGCCTAAATGTTTTAGGTTTAGGTCAGCTTTAACCTTTTTTCAATATCCCCGCGTGTGTGTGTATGGTGGGGGAGAAGCTACAGCTTCTGAGCACTCAGGCCGTGTTAGCCCATTGTACTCGCGTCCCCGCGTAGGATAAATTGCCCTTGCTGGAGTTTACAATTGCCTCTGCCGAATTCCTACCTTTGCTTTCTTCTTCGCTTTTTTGTTGACGACCTTGCTCCACCCAACATTTTCGTTCCCCTTAGATTTCGCTGATTGGACCGCCGGATATCGCACTTAGGGGACAGGCTTTCTCCCTTCCGTACTTTTAGCTCCGTTTAGCAGAACTGCTAGTATAACTTTTTTTCTTTTAAGCGCCTGCTGATTTCCCATAGTATCCACATCGTTTGGCGGCACCTGGGTGGCCTGTGACACTGGTAGGGCAGCAGGTTGTGACTTGTCTTTGGAATTTTGTTCATCCTCCTGCGATTTGTTATAGAGCACTCTCACCATATTGTTCATAGCTTGGTGCACGTTCTGCTTGCTCTTGATAGACTCAACCATTTTTGCACCAAGCTCTATGAAGGGTAGTTTTCCGGATCAGGGCTCTGTTCTCCATGAGTCCCAACTGGATTACTGTTTTTAAACAGTTCTTCGCTTTCGGCATCCATTGACCTTCTCTCTGCTTCATCTTTTGCTATCCTTGCCATTGACGAAGATTTCAGAGTTGATAAGTTTCTCCTAAAAGGGTCTTTCTCTTGCTCTTGGACTACCTTCTACTGCCACTCCTTTTGAAAAAATGCGGGGGGTGTTGTTACCATTTTTTGTATTCAAGCGATCTGCTTTGAAGTCGTTTTTCTTCGATTCTCGATAAAGTTCTACTTTACTCACTTCCAAACACCATCGATACTGGGATTCCGAGTCTCTGCATTGTAAGTTTCTACCCTCTCACGTCTTCCATAGTAGCTTTATGTTTTGGTATCCTTCCCGTGGCATTTTGGTCCACGCACCACAGGTGCGCACAGATTAAGCACGATCAGAAAAAGAAATACCTGAACACATATTTACATATCAATAAGTATGCCCCTATCCGCCATCTGGGCTCGCGCCCGATAGGAGATCTGCTAACCCCTCACAGGCCGCCTGTCCATTCGTCTGCCTGTCTGGCCGTCTGCACTTTTCTCAAAAACGGTTGTACCAATTGATTCGAAATTTGATAGGAGAACTGAAACGGTGAACGCTCACAGATACAATAAGTAACTCTCTCCAGATTTGGTGTATCAATCGCGGTGCGATCTTCGACTAGTTTTATAATTAAAGGCCTTATCCTATTTCCTTTTTCTCCTGAATTTCTTTCCAATAGAAGTTTTCTCGAAGAGCACCTTGAATGCAAAATGAAAAGAATTTTTAAAACGTTCCTAGTTCCTACTCATACTACTGTGTTCGAAGAGATCTTGATATCCATAAATGGCTAAAAATATAGCATTGCCGGATTCTTTGAGAATTTTTCGCATATAATTTTAAAATACGTCTTTGAAGAGTGGGAACTTGATTTTCTTAATGGCAAATTTAATATGAAAGTTTCAATTTGGAACTTTCCTAATAGCGAAGTCACATCATGCTTTAAGTTCTTGCATAAATTATTTGATGAAGTAAGTGAGGCAACTTGTTTTCTCAGGTCCCCTAGATTGAATTAAATCATCTCTTATTCACGTTGGTATAAAGTTACAGGAAAAGTACATAGCAATCATAAACTTTAAATTGAACATGATATTCATCCTCTCGTTGCCAAAAATTCTCGAAAGTGGCTGAGACATCAACTCTGACATCAATATATGTAGAGATACATTGATGGAGATATATAGCCAAGCCATATCTGAATTTAGGACTGGGCTTGTACTTAGTTTGTCTGAATTCAGCTGCACAAGATATTTCCATTTCAGGAACAAGTAGTTGAATGTAGACTATCTGATGATTACAGGGTAATACTCGGCAATTCGGAAAGTAAGATAAAAACCCTCTTCGTGCATTGCAAATAGTATAAAAGTGAAGTCTCGTATTGCATTGTGACAAATATGTAGTTATGTAGTCGATAACATCAACATCCATGCATCATATATGTCATTTAGTTATTTCTGTTATTACAGGCCAATTCCCAAGAAGATGACGTGAATGCAGCAAAAATGAAAGCAGCTGATGACTTCAAGCATCGACTGAGGAAAGAATTGATATCAAGGGATGGCCATAAGTACGTACAAGAAAAAAGTTCATATGTATATAGTCCTGTTTGTGATAACAAAATATGTATCCACAGAGATCTTTACAAGGACACGAATAGGTTCTTGACTTTCAAGAACCCGGAATTAGAAGCAGCGTATGCAGCACATCGGGAACCATATTCGTCCTGTCCACTAGTTGCATTTATAATGATAGAAATATTCAATGCAATGTATTCAACGCAAATTTTACCAATGTAAGTAAATTAATTAAGTAAATAATAAGGGAATGAATGAATGCATGTTTCCAGCACAGAATATTAATTGAGATACAGATTTTCAGTTTTATTTTCTTACTTCCCTTGTTAAGGTAAAGATATATGCGATACTCTCCGTGTTCACTTAGAAATTGGGTTAGATCGTAGCTAACCTCTCCTTGGTGTCATTTAATCCACTTTGCGATATCTGGGATAATTCTGTAAGTTCAGCATCCTTTAAAAGAATCGTCTTCTTCTCCCCTCCGGTATTTCGTCGGTCATAGAGGCATCGACCCTCGTTCACCAAGATGTTGATGGACACCATGCCTGCTATTACGCATGCTGCTTCGTCAGGTGCTGTACTGTAGGCAAATGATGTCCGTTTGGGCATGCAGTCCTTTTGCTATTTCCTTCGACATTTGCTTTCTTGGTTTGGTGATTAGAACTAGCTCTGTTTTATGCTCTGCAAGCGCCAAGCCAGCGCCTTCTAGCCAGCACTTGATTTCCCAAATCCCCCTCGTTTGTCAAAATCTCGATCTCCTTGATGTTTTGTGTCACGATAGTCACTTCAATATCATCTACGAAACCGATGACGGTCACCCTTTTGGGAAGCTCAAAATTCCATCATACATTATTATCCATAGAGGAGGACCGAGAACAGATCCTTGTGGAACACCACAGTTTGTCCGATGTGTCTAGTATCCATTTTCCGAATCGTAACACAATAGCCTCTAGCGGAGAAACCCAAAAGTTTATTTGGCTTCGAAATTAGCACTGACTTTTGTTGCTTCCACTTTTCCGGAAAATCTCTAATAATTTGGATCTGTCTTGACAGTCACTAGCAACGCCTTATTAGTCTAATTCTGTAGTTTTATTTGTAGCAATCTTCTTCAGCATCAAAAACCTCTTCTGTTATCTTGCGAATTTCATCGGGATCTACTTGAACAGAATAATAAGGATATCTCGCGGCAAATCAGGGTTCGTGATCGGCGGTGAGCGTTTATCCTTTATCGATGCCATGACTACCTTATGTGCACCTCCCCATGGCTGTGAGCCCGCTTCCTTGGAGAACCTCTTGAAATGTTCGGTTTTACTTCTAGAAATGGGTGCTTGTAGTTCTTTTCTCGGTTTTCTATATTGGTTGTACAATTCTTCAGACTCAGGTCCGTTCCAGCTACTTTAACTATTCCTATTGGCTTTAAGGCAGACTTTGCGACATTCATCAATTTCGGAATTCCACCTGATCTTGACTATTCGTTTCTTGAGTACAGTGCGACGTAGCATGGAAGCGTCACATGCTTTCTATATTTTTTTAGCAACCTGCGTCACCTTTTCTTCTGCGCTTCCCATCGGCATGTCTACTTAAATAATATTGCTTCGAACATTGGCTTATGACGTTTCTTGGATGTCCAACCCGCCACTGCAGTTTTCTTAATATATTTTGCTCTCGTCATACTCTCTACCTAGAAGACCGTAGCCTGATGGTCGCTGTGCTTGTTTTCTTCCCTCGAACCACCAATTCAGATCCTTGGATAGTGTTTCACTAACAAATGTAAGGTCTATTACCGATTCCAAATCCCATAAGTATTGACTCCGTCGGTATTTGTCAGGACGGCGTTCAGACTTGAAAATGCTTCAAGTAATATGCGGCCTATTGCATTTGCTTCGCGACTAACCCAACTTTCGGCCCAAGTGCTGAAATCGCCAGCTATTATAATTGTGTGTGTGGCGGCTTGCGTTGGTAATAAATGTTTCGGCCATTAGTATGAATCCATCTAACGTGAAGTTTGGGCGGCAAAGTAGCTATATATTTTAATGCCGCCTACCTACGTGTGAATCAATCTTGGCAATTGACTTTTCCGTCCGCATCTACGGCAGAACGTAGATCTATCAAATTTACTCGAGCAGTTTCTCACGATGTGTCCAAATTCCAGACATTTTAAACACTTCTTATGATATATGCACTCTTAGCCGACAACTACCCCGACCGTAATATCTTTTTGCCCCGCTTCGGTTGGGAGGACTATTTTTGCTTTCTGAGTAGCACGGGATCCATTTCTTAATCTTGTCACATTGGACTCATCTACTGGATTTATACCGAGGTATGATTTTAGTATCACACAAATCTTCGCCTTTGGGGTGATCTCGTCCAAATCTTTGCATTCAATCACCATTGAGTATTGACTCATTTTCAGCTCCGCTGCTTCACATAAGAATACTTCTATTTTCTTATTTTTGTGTCTTTTGATTTACATTCAGCGGGCTTGAATTCGAGTAATAGATCGTCCTTTTTCAGTATTTCCACGTAGATCAGCTCGAACTTTGATTTTATAATCAATACATCTAACCGCGATCTTTTCGGTAGTCTTTCTTTTATCTCTACTTCAGTCCAAGTAGAGTCCGTGGCACGTTTTTCCTGGTGCTCAGGTAGCCTTTGGCGTGTTAGATACCGTCTCTCGTCCTTGTTCCTGCCTGGAAAGCCGACTTTGGAGACATTTCCGTTGGCGCATCTGCTTTCGGATCTTATCTTGGAGCAGCTCATCTTGTTTCGAGCCTACCTTGCTCCTATTTTGCGCACTTGGTTTTTATTTTTCCATGTACATGATACAAAATTTTATAAAGGCGTCTTTGTCATCTGTCTGTGTGTCTGCCATATGCATTTTTCTCAATTTTCTCAGGTTATACTGATTGACACCAAATTAATTTTGAATTTCAATTTCACAATGGGAGGACGGTAGCTGAAAATTGGTCTTTTTTTCACGGACCCATTCTAAGAACGTACCCAACGGAAAAATCTGAAAAAGATCGCGAAACTGCGACTATTCCGTGCCTGGGCTCCGAAATACCCTCCATACTGATATCTATTGAAATAAAGTTCACAAGAGCATATAATTATAATTTTTGGTAATTGACTGTAAAGGCCTCCTTAAGTTCATCCTAGAATTATGAAATTGCAGTAATATAAGCAACAATATAAAGCATGATTCTACCAAATTTGGAGTAAATCGCACTAACAAAGTTAAAATAGGTCAAAGTTGTCAGTTCAGTGCGAAGACTTTAAATGGCAGTAGCATGCGAAAGTGACTATTCTGGCATAATATATATGTATACATTACGTACTAGGTACTAATTGTACAAATGTCTACTTAAATGTTTTTATAAAATTCACAAAATCTTTCATGCCTGAACCTTCGTGAGAAGAGCAGCAAGAGTTTGGTGGAATAACTACAAACTATTCTTGGGAAAACAACTTTCACATTGTTCCTATTAAAAAGGAAGAAACTGATGAAACAAATATACAAATTTACATTGAGAACGGTTTTATAAAAATAACCAAGAATTTTGCGACGAAAAAGACAATACTATAATACTGGTATGTGTAGGCTTAAGAGCTAGAAGGGTCTGTGCTTAGTAATCAAGGACATTGAACGAAATTCCTGTCCCAATGAAATGAAAGATGAACTTACAGAAATAGGACATGCGGTGAAATATGTTAGTGTTATAACAAACCGAAAAAGAATCAGGCAAATGTTATTCAAACTTAAGCTTAATCCAGCGGCTCGCAAGTTGGGAAAGAAAGTCGTTCATCAGATATATAGTCTTCGCAACCTTTTGCGCAGGAGAATTCACCCCACCAACGATGGGCATTAACAGCCAACGTCTCTGAGTTGACAGATACCGTGGATGTTTTGCGTTCGGGGAGTAGAACTAGATCAACGTCTAGGTTCACCTCCCAAAATGGGCGATTGGTTAGTTGGTGGTCGGACATTCGGCAAGTTCCGGGACGTGCTGGTACCATCGTAGTTTTGCTGAAAAGACTAAAAAATGTACCAACCCGGCAATTTCTCAACAAGCAAATCATACTTGCCGGGAGTTCTGGCGACTGCTACCCGAAATGCAGCACCACGTCGCCGGCGCTGAAGTTTCGATTCTTTCCGCATAATAAGTTATACCGTAGCGTACCAGTGAGCGTTTTCTTGGCGCTTCATTATCGTGGACATCAGCATATCCATCTTCGGTGCAGATTTCCTTTGCCACTATGGATTGCTAGTGGATATACATAACAGGTCTTCACTCACCGCACAACTTCCGTTATGTCATCAGGAAAAATCTCATCCTGCTCACCTATCACTTTTTCCATCGTTTTTGAAGATGTTGGCGACCCACGTACTCGCGCACTTCTTCAAAAATATTGCAACATCACTATCGAGCGTAGTCTCTCTGAGGCCGTTAAGCATGATGTTCAGCACCACATCAACACTACTGGCTCCACATTTTTCTCTAAGGTGCATCCATTAACACGGCAGAAGGTCACAGTTGCGCGAAAATAGTTCGAAAAACTTCTTAAGAAGGGTATTTACAGACGTTCTGACAGATGTTGGTCTTCGCTGCTTCACGTGATCCCTGAATCCAATAGCAAATGGAGATCTTATGTCGACTACAGACGTTCAAATGATCAGACGACTCCAGGCAAATCAACAACAGATCATATTCTCTCTCTGCGGCAAGCGATGGAAAAACTGTTGGAAGATGAACATCAGTTGCACCATCTTTTCGTCAACTGTAAAGCCGCCTATGATAGCATGGCCAGGGTAAAACTGTACACGACCCTGAGAGAATTCAGTATCCCGACGAAATTGTTAAGTCGGTACCCCGACGAAATTGATAAGACTGACTAGGGTGCCCGTGACCGATGTGCGAGGCCAAATAGTAGAGTCCTTATGTATTCCTCGTAAACGATACCATGACCGCCAGGTTGTGAATAAAAACCGGCTCAATGATGCTACCTTTTAAATAAAAAAAAACAATCAGAATTACACATTGGAATGCGAACGGCCTAAGTCAACATAGAGCTGAAGTTACACTATTCTTAAAAACGCATGATATTCATTTATTTCTAATATTGAAACTCAATTCACGGAAAAAAATAATAAGCTCATTATTCCCGGCTACATATTTTAAGATGCTAAACACCCTGGACAGAAATAGACCAACGTTCAGGGAGTATTAAGAACTGTCACAGGCAATTGGGACTACGCCAGAGCGTTCGCAGGTCATATAAGTATTCAAACAAATCGATCGGCATATGCCATTTGAAATTCCGAGATGCCCAATTAGCACCAACCTGAGGCAGCTGCAAACATCCTTAAAAAAAGAAAAAATCTCTTTGAAGAAGGAAATATCATTAAGGGAAAGTCAACCCCCGCAAGGAAGTTTAATCACTTCTTTCTTGTGGAGCACTTTCCAGTAAACGCCCTCAAATTGCTGTGCTATATCTTCAATGCAATTTTGAAGATATTGTCCAGCAGTATTATTGGATGTGGCAGAAGCATTCGACAAGATATGGTATGCAGGTCTTATTAATTAACAGTCTATTAATATCGTACTTAACCGAACGGAGATTCCAGGTAAAATACACGTATATTCTCGGTGAACAATATAAGATCAGAGCAAGAGTTCCTTAAGGGAATATGGTATGGGAATGTGGTCCCATACTGTATCTCATCTACGCAGCCGATTTTTCTGTGAGCGGGCTAACCACCCCAACTACAATTTTAAGTTCAATGCAGACCCGAAACTAGCTTCTCTGTACCTGGAATTGGATCTTAGGAAAGTAGAAAAATGGCTCCAGATGTGGAAAATGGAAGTCAACGAGTTGAATTGTATCCGAATAGCTTTCAGTTTATGAAAAGGGAATTCTCATCAAGTGAAGATCAATAATGTTCCTATACTCCAATCGGAAGACGATAAATTGCTGAGGATACACTTCGATAAAAGACTCACCTGGAAACGGCACAGTTCAAACATTTTTTGTGGATGCTTCACCAAAAATCACCACTTTCGCTGAATTGCCTAAGCCTGTAGGGACTTATGAGATTCAACTGTGGGCCCTGTCCAAATCATCCAACATCCAAGCTGGCTCATTCTAAAATTCTTAGATGTATATCCTGCGCTCCCTGGTATTCCAGAACATTGGAGAGACTTGGAAACTAGAACAATAGTGGAAGAAATTGAGTCTTGCGCTAACAAACTTAGCTAGACTGAAGGGTCACCCCAACACAATTGCTAAGGACTTCAATTCAATTGGCTGAAAAGAATTGATCCCCTGGACCTCGTAAAGGTGTCTGCAGTAAAATCATTTTAAAAACTTTACTGTTTTTCTAAGATTTTGTTTAAAACAAAACCTTATAAAAATCAGGGTTATTGCCATTGACACAAAATATGGTGGAAAGGTGGAGACTATGAACGCTCATGCATACAGTGGATTACATCATTCCACGTCGAACTTAAGTGGGGGTCCCCATACAGTGAGTGTGAATTTTTTTTCACCAAATATAGTCATGTGGGGTATCAAATGAAAAGTCTTGTAGTACTTTCCGAAGCCGGTCTTAATGTTGACATTTGTGGAAAAAGTGGGGTTCGCGGAGGTAGAAAGTGATCATCTCTTTAACGGACCCATTCTCAGAAACTACTTAACCGAAAAATCTGAAAAAAATCCTGAGGCTGCCTTTATATGGTACCTAGGCTCGCAAATACTGATATCTGTTCAAATAAAGTTAATAATAGTAAATTACTATAAGTTTTAGTAATTGGCTAAAAAAGTTAAGTTCATCCTAGCACCACGAAATTTTGCCGTAATGTAGGGTAAAGAGCATGATTTTGTGTCGCATTATTACTAACAAAGTTATTGTCACTTCTTTGCAAATTCAATACTATGAATGTCAATATCACCCCAAAGTGGCTACTCTCACATATGCACATATTACGTGCTACGTACTAATAGGGCAAATGCACACTCACCATGTCTTTATATAAGAAATACACGAAACAACTACTAAGAGCTTTCAAGATTTGAAATGTTAGAATCAAATTAGAAATATTTATTTAAAAAAAAAACGAATACCTGAAGCGTTACAATTAGAACCTTTTTTTACTGAAATTTCTTAAATCACACTAAACTTAATTCTTTAGATGCAAAAATTTTATCTTTCAATCTTTGTCTTTAAATTTTACTTACGATCTGAATGGAAATGGCAGCCATACTAGACTTGTATACCAAATAAAGTGCAAAACTTCTACCTAAAAGCCGGTGACGAATATAACAAATATTCGAAATTCAAAATTCGTAAACCAATTTAAACACTCATTCAAATTTCACTACAAAAATGATTTAAAGGTACTTTCCCTGCCTTCTTTCCTTAGACAGATTTGAATATAAAATCATTACACCAGCTTCTTGGAAATTCGTAATTGAATAAGGGATGAATTCAAGTTCTTTCATTCAACGTATATTACTGTGTATTCGGTACAGATGTTTCAGGAGGAGGTGGAATTAGATCTCCTCATTTTCTCCTTTGTTATGCACACATTTTCTCAATTTGCGAAATCCTCTTATATGTACCAAGTGTGTGCGACTTCAATTTTCCTAACAGCCGGCGCACTTGGAGCTTCCTTCTCGAATCTGCAAAAACGGAAGTGGAGCATTTCATAGTACGTATACACATGTGGATTTAATTGTATATGTACATATGTGTTGTATGAAGGACCCCAATTCAGTAAAAAGCCTTCTGGCGTTTTCATCCACAGCTAGACTCTCATCTTCTCATATCCATTTGAAAAGGTAAACATTGTTATAACATTTTTTCCACATTCGATGCAAGAAGTACGTGGTTTATATTGTACGTACATATATTAACCACATTACAATTTCATAAAAACAGGTAGTCATTGACGAAAGAAGAGAAGTGACAATGTTGTTTCAAACGAAATTATGGGCTAACCCGCCTAGATGGAAAATAATGTGTCCCCTCCTGCACACGTTAGCCACTAATGCCAAAGTTTGTATTTTTAATGCTTTTTTCTTTTTTTACTGTCTTACTGTCATCGTTGGAAAGGTTCAAACGCTACTGCTAACTCCTGCCCGTACAGCATTCGGGATTACATCCGGCCCTGAGTTATTATTTTCAATGAATCTCTTTGCTGCTTCTAGAAACTCCTCATCTTCCACTATAGGAACTTTGTCGGGGTTTGTATGTACGACAGAAATACTCGTATAGCACACATCTTCTGAGGACAAAGTATTCACTATATTTTGCAACAACTTATGAGAAGGAATCCGTGGGAAGCATTTGTCTTTTAGTGATGAAGTCACCAATCTCTATGCGCCACTACAGAGATCAGAGTTAGCTTCCGTAGCTGCTTGAACTGTTCGGGTTTGCTCTTCGTGGTAGCTACTTGCACTTTTTTCCTCGCGGTTTTGTATTGCATATGTAGCTCCTCGAACTGATGTCGGTTTCTTCTGCACTGGGAGTTCCAGAAAGGTTTCCGGCATTTCTCTATTTCTGAATTCCACCATAAATTGAGATATTGTCTTCGGAAAACTCTACACCGAGGCACGGCACGCCCGCTGTATTTTTTCCACGCTTCCTGATTACATTGTATCTTTCGGAAGCACCTCCTTGAATATTTCTGCATCAAATTTTTTGGCAACCCTGTTCATCGTTATTCTTTTTAATGGCTTTAATTCCTTTGTGAAGTTTCGAAGACGATAGCCTGATGATGGCTGTGTGTATATACTCTTCACTGCCAGGTCGCTCAAAGTCCTTGATTAGGGTATCACTGAAGAAGATGAGGTCCCCCTCGGAAATGTGTTGATTCCCCCACAATTGGCAAGTACCACATTCATGTTCGAGAATGTTTCCAGCAGTATTCGTCCTCTTGCGTTGGTTTCTCTGCTTCCCCATTCTTCTACCATGAGTTGAAGCCGCCGGCTATTACTTTGGGATTGCAGCGGCTTGCATCGAAGGATAGTTCCTCTAGCAATAACACGAATTACTCTAATGTGAGGATCAGTGCTGCATAGCAGCTATATCTCAGCTATCTTGGCAAGTAGCAGCTCTATATCGCCTTCAATTATGTATGTTGTTTTTTCGACTTATTTTATAACTCATTATTCTCATTATTCGGCATTTAAAAAATAAAATTTATCTGTTTTTCTATATCGCCGCCTTGCTGTTTCTGTCTGCTATCCATACTCCTATGCAGATTCTTGTATTGTTCTGACACAATAGTTACATGGACATTGCTTCCGAACACGCATTGGGAAAGAAGATCTTGGACCGCTGATAGTTGTATCAACTTCATCTGAACTTATTTATGAACACTAGGCATTTACTGCTTCTTGCAATGTGGGTGCTCTTATATTTCGTTTCCACGCAGAACACGAACTGTGTGTCATACGCACTTTTCTCAGAAACCGTTACTCCTATTTACACGAAATTCAGTAGAAAGGTTGAAACTGTGATCCCCATTTCCCAATGACGTTTCATGTTGTGCTTAAGGGAATTGATTTTTTTGTTGGATATCGTTAACTTAACAACCCCAGAATGGGTTGTGAAAAAGTGAAATTCGTGTCCCTTTAGATTTTATGAGCGTAAAACCGAGCGATTATTGGGTACAGGCTCAGGCATGAACGGAGGTAGTCGCTTTATGTCCTTAACTAACTGTATTTTGTTTGTAATTAGGAGTGGAAAAGGTTTTAATATCCTAAAGGCCAATTTTAAGGGTGATTTTTTGCATAATTAATGAAGAAAAACAATGATGAAAATTGAAATCTTTTTTTTTAACAGCTGCAAAATTTTAATTTTAACTTTTTAGTTGTCCTGTGTTTGAAAGAAACGAAAAGAAATCTATACAGATTGTAAGCACTGAGGAAGGAAGCAACTGGCTCTCGAAATATCGATATCTGCAAATAAAAATAATAGGGTTGGTCCGAATCAAAAAACAATCTTTTCGTTTCATTAATAATAGTATATGATTATATTTTGCCGATTTACGGTGAGCCCATCTTAAGTTCATTTTATGCAAACCCCCCCCCCCTCCGTACCAAAAAGTCTGATGGAAATCCTGCTATTATTAACAAAGTTATAATAAGTCGAGATTGCTTCTTTCGCGTCCAATTACTACTCCCTACTCCCGACATAATAATAATAATAGATGACATCAAGCTGTATGCTGGGACTGACGACCACCTTAGAAGTCTGTTGCGAATAATAGACATGTTTAGCCGTGATATTCGGATGGAGTTCGGATTAGATAAGTGTCGAATCCAAGCCATCCGCAAAGGTCATCACGAGCCGCATACCGGACATATGTAGCATTGGTGACCTCCACATCGAAGCTATAACCGAAACAGACTTCTAAAAGTACCTAGGAATTCTGCAAGGAACCCATGCTCGAGTTGGTGATCTGAAAGATGCTCTGCTGTTCGATTTCCTGCGACGTGTAAAGCTGGTGCTGAAATCGCATCTCTCGGGGAAGAATAAAATAAGCGCGTTGAATGTATTCGCTATCCGTTCACTGGCTTATGCATTCGGAATATTGCCTTGGGCGAAGACCGATCTGAAAAACGTCCAGCGGCGGATACGGACAACTAAGTCCAAATTCCGAATGCATCATCCAGTCTGCCGTGACTCCACTTAACTTGAAGGATCGATCTTTCAATCCTCTGAGTGGGGTGAAGTCGGACCAAAAGCGGATCGATGAATGGAAATCGAAGGCAATGCACAGTAAACACGTGAATTATCTTTGGCAGCTATTTGTCGATTTGCATTTGTCGAACAGATGGCTGTGTGCTGGGGAACTCTTTTCTGAGACGGAGGGGTTCATGTGCGCCATTCAGGACGGCATGGTTGCCACCCGAGCTTATAAAAAGCTCATCATGAAAGAACGGGTGGAGAACGACCAGTACAGAATGTGTGGTTCGGCGTTAGAGACGTTGAACCATCTCATTTCTGGCTGTACTGTTATGGCACCGGTGCAATACATCACCATAATCCTGTATATAAGATTATCTTGCATACAAGCATGGGCTGATCACGGGAACATGTTCGGTTTACCGATATGAGCCACAAGCAGTGGTTAATAGTTCTGCTTGCAGCATGCATTGGGGCCGGCAAGTTCTGACTGATCGCCATACTCCACACAACAAGTCTGACGTACTGTTAGTTAACAAGACGGGTCGCTCCGCGTATATAATTGATGTTGCTATCCCTCATAATAACAACATTGAACGGAAATACGTGGAGAAGAAGGTAAACTATGAGCCATTGGCTCGGGAAATCAATCAAGCTACAGGTATTGTACCTAAATCCCTCACGGCTTCCCGTGATGTCCTGGGACTTTCGCACAGTCTGGTTCAAACCATGCAGAAGTACACCATTCTACATACGTGCTCGATGTTGCGGGGAGTTCTCGACGGATTTTCCCATTAACCTACCACCCGCCACCCGGCGCCCCTTTAGTTTTTAAGTAGGTAGGATCGTCCGAGCATAAATGCTTGGCACTTAGTGCTAGTATTAGGTGAAATCCGGCATCTGCCGAGATTATGATAACTCGGAAATAATAATCGTTGGCGCAACAATTCATATTGGATCAGTGCCTTGAAGTGTGTTAGAGCACTTCATTTAAGACCGTAACGGTACACTAGAAGGCAATGTGGTCAGCATTGCGTTCGCCCGAGATTATTACCCTGATTTGGTTCAGGTACTCATTCACAGCTGAGTCGACTAGTATCCGACATCCAGTCACGATAACAAATTTTTCTGTTCCCAGCGAGTTTTGACACCGCGGCCTTCCGTTACGACAGCCCAACGCTCTAACCATTTGAGCCATCCGAACACCCTAAGAGATAAATCGAATTTAATATCGAGTGTGTCCAACCTAAGTACGCCAGGAGGTCTATATGAATGGAGCCATCGTGTATGCAAATATTCTTACACAAAAAATCAACAAAACCTTTCACGCGCGAGCTTTCGGTTTTCGGCTTGACAATTCTTTTCTCTTGCCATGACCTTGAACACCTTTTCTTTTTTTCACTCCGATTGAAATGATTCGGAAAACCCTACATGATTAAGCTCTTTTCAACCACGATGATGGAATTCAAAGTGAAATTGCTCTAGCGACCTGCCCATTGACACGTACTTGCATACAGCTGTTCTATATATTTCGCTAAGGTGGAGAGGATTGTTACCACCTCTCCCACAAAGAAATTTTCTAAAAATTTACTTGTCTTCGGCTTTTGCTTTTGAAATCTATGATATAATGCACACTGAATCACGTAACCTTCAAAACTTTGCAAACGTCCTCAGTAGACCGAAAAAGTATTAAATTGAAAAAATCGCCGCTACATCAGGGCCCCTAAAAATACTTAGGCTAGCCTCACAATAAATTTTCTGACAGAGAAAAGTGTAAAATTATGATTTGAGTTAGAAGGTTAATTTTTTCTGCAGAAAAAATGGGTAGCCAAATTTGAATCTTCCAAAGGAGAAGTGAGGAGAGGTCTCATATTCTTTGCTGACTTCCTGAAAAATTTTAATAACAGGGGACTGGAAACGCAAACGGATCCTGAAGCTTTAATTGATTTTTTAAAGCAAACGAGGAAGTAAAATCCACTCCTCCGAGAAATCTCGAACGCGTACCATGTACTTTTCTGAAGCAGAGTGCCGATAGGATTATGTTTCCTAGTTTCCTAATTTTTCGTTTCGTTGCATACATATTTTTTCTACAATCTGGTAAAGAGCAAAATGCCGTGGAAAGAGCAACCTATAATAATTCTGTTGCGGATTGAATGGTATTTCTCACCAACTCCTCCGTAAACTGAATATATCGTTGCCATTTAATCCTTAATGGTCATATCAACCATACCCATACACCATCGTTATCTGTTTGCCAACGTATATTTTAACCTCCCTCAAGATTTTCCGAGACGCTTACACTCATCTTCCACTTCCAACAACCGGTATCCGGTCTAAGTTTGCGTTAGTAAGGAGCTACAAACATCCCGGTTTCGTGCTAAGGTTCACCAATTTTATATCCTTAAAAGTCTGCGCCTTCGTTCCATATGTTAATAATAATAATTGTTGGCGCAACATTCCATATTGGATCAGGGCCTTGAAGTGTGTTAGAGCACTTCATTCAAGACCGTAACGGTACACTATAGTACACTGTAGAAGGCAATGTGGTCAGCATTGCGTTCGCCCGAGATTATTACACTGATTTGACTCAGGTACTCATTCACAGTTGAGTCAATTGGTATCCGACGTCAAATCACGATACAAATCCCCCTGCCACCAGTGAGATTCGAACCGCGACCTTCCGTATGATAGCCTTGTGCTCTAACCACTCAGCTATCCGGACACTTATATCTACATTTCGTTATTATATAGGTTACAGGATCGTGCTTCTTCATGTAGAGGGCCAACAATTCTTCTCTCGACCGCGGTTAAAATTTTGCAATTATTCTAAGAACTCAGATCTCCGGGGAAATCAATAGAACTGGCAAGATCATTGATTTTTTCAGTGCGAACCTCGACCCTATAGGGACACGTTTGGAGCCAAACAGTTTTTGTAAGCTGAAATAGGCCTTGTTGCATGACAGCCACCGTGTACTGTTTTAATTGACCCAAATAAGAGGTATTATCAACGGCTTCAAAGTTGCTGTCTCCTATTTTTATTGTTCCCATTTGAACAGTGATGCTGTTGGTTCTTTGGTTTTCGGAGTTGACGTTTATTTCGAATTGCTTTTTCCATAATGTTAATATCCTCAGCATAGGGCAGTAGTTGGGTGGACTAGCGGAGAATGGTGAATAAACATCCGCATCGCCGTGCACAAAGAGAAAATCTGATCTGTTACTGATTTACTTAGAGTGAAGCTTCTTTGTTATGAGTCGATGATGTTTCGGGAGTATAAATCTATCGGTCCTAGTAAGCTAACAGAGAATATCTTATAGATGGTACTCAGTGTTATTACACGCCGTGATATCCCCATTGTAATGTATGGGACAGATAATGCCCCGTTGATGAACCCTGGACTCACATACTTCGGGTGAACTCCTATTGTATGTGAGGACAGCTCGGTTATTTGCGGTTGGCCCCCCTAGTGGGAGTTTCATGGTGGTTGTGGTTGTGTTCAAGCAAGAAGAGACCTTCGGGCCTCGACGTTGTTGCTTGTCTCAGCGGGGCTCTGATTGTGGTCACAAATTCAATCCATGTCTTGAGAGGACCGTAGGATTAAGTCTCACGACAGGTGCCTACGTAAAACACCATGGGCTTCACTGCCCCTTATATTGCTTCTCACCCGCACAGCGACAATCAAGACGTGGTCAATTTGATTGAAAGTGGCTCCGCCTGGAGAGGTCCAACTGTCAAGTTACCAGCTAGAAAATATTTCTTGAAAGTGCTCTATAGCCTCGTTCAGCAGCACTGAAAAGATGCTGCCGAAACTAGGTGCTTTAAAATACTCAAAAGATAGTACAGCAGCTCTTTTATTTTTTTTACTGATAACCACCCCCCCCCCCCCCCCCAGCAGGGTTCCTGTTTCTCCTTCAACGGGATGCAAACTATACAAAACCGCGAAAAATGCCTTGCTTTCCAATTCACATGTTCCGAGATGACGTATTCCCAAAAGATTCGTCACTCAGTCAACACTGGAGCTTGTAGGAGTACCACTCGGTTTTCTGAGAAATTCCAACTGGTTAGGTTTGTTCACTCGTAATAGTCAAACTGAAATCTAACTAGCGATGGCCTGACCAGAGATTCAGCTAGCACCCGTCACTAATAAACTTGATTTTCTTTAATATACAAATTATTTTGTTAATTACCTCCCCTCGCTTTAACCTCACGCAGGGAGTATGTACGGAACAATGAGGGCAGCTAAAGGGACGAAACGAGTAAATCTCCTCTAGAATTCCAGTTGCTGCTTCCTCAGCAAGTGTATTGAGCGTTCATATCACAACCGCTAAGCATTTAAGACCATTTGATTCATCTTACAGTACCTTTATCCAGTTCTTTCTATCACCGGTTTTATTTGATCGAATCCATGGTCAATTTTTGGTATAAGCACAGTTTTTTATATAACGGAAAGCAGAAGTGTATGATACGATCAGTTAAGAATCCCGTGGTGTCACCAGGTTCACTTCACACTGTATCATCAAAGACTAGATTCGATAACGAACGGTTTCTCTGAGAATTACCGCATGCCGAAAAGGGTCTGGTCTCTTTCCGTAACGCATTCTTCTATTGCCGACCTTTCTCTAGATTACGATGTCCGGCCGTTCAGATTTGGTTCTATAAACGGGTGTCGAATCAATTGCTTCCATTTTCTGATATGATAGCATTTGTACTTTTGCAGAAAGAGTGGATCATCATATATTGGCCCTCATTCTTCACACTCCAGATCCAGTTCCAGAACCAAGCTCAAAGCCGTCATATCTGTGCATTCATCCTTTCTGGCGCTCGTAAACCGCATCATTTAGCGCCCGAGACCAATACCCGGAAGTTCCGTCCACCTAACATGCAAATTTTCCATTCCTTCGAAGGCCGGACACCTAAGAGTCAATATATTCTGTCCTGCTCGACTCACTGTTGCCGATGATGAAGTTAGTTGGACCGCCAAAACTAATAACTGGGGTTGTAAACTGCACCCACTTTAAGCTAACCTCATCAGTGTTTTGCCCTCAGCAGATTCCTAAGTCATTCCTTTGACCTTTTACTATGCTTAGAGAAAACTCCCCGTCAACGATAAAACAAGTCGGAATATCGGAAGCTGGCGCTTCGGGTATAAAAGTTTTGTGTTCATCTTATGTGAGAAACCTTCTATGCACATTTTTCCACTCGTATATGGCTATGATGTCTGGATAGCTTGGTGGTTAGAGCACAAGGCTATCGTATCGTATCGGAAGGTCGCGGTTTAAATCTCACTCATCAGGATTTGTATCCTGATTTGACGTAGAATACCAGTCGGCTCAGCTGTGGATAAGTAACTGTCAAATCAGTAATAATTTCGGGCGAGCGCAATACTGACCACATTGCCTCCTATAGGATACCATAATCATGTAGTGTACCGTTACGTCTTGAATGAAGTGCTCTTACACACTTCGAGGCTCTAATCCAATTGGATTGTTGCCCTAACGTTTATCATTATTTATATGGCTAAAAACCCAAAATATTCCTTCATAATTTTTTCAAACTACAAGAAATACGTACATATTACAGACGTAAATATAATGCTCACCCTGACAAACAGACATGGCCTATTACCGAATACCGTATTTTATATACATGTATGTAAATTGATCCTACACCTATTTTTGATTTACTTCGTGCATAACAGTATACATTCACGTGAGCTGACTTTGTTGTGGTATTGACGAATTGATATGTTATCATGACGTCATACGCATTTTAGAATGCACGAAATCACAGAAAATGTAAAAGTTTTACCTTCTATAACTTTGTTAATAATAGTTAGATTTCCTTCAAACTTCCCATAGTTATGCCTTATGCTGTCCCTACTATAAACCCAGGGGCGTTTCGGATAAATTTCTAAAATATGCTAGTATACTATTATTAACTTTATTTGTCCAGATATCGAAACGGGATATATTTTGAGACCTAGATTTCGTTTAGATACACCACTGTAATTTTTTTCAAATTTTTCAGTTGAGTAGGTTCAGAAAACGAAGCCTGTTACACTTTTCAAGGGTCATATTTTGAACCCTCACTCCTTTACGTTTCACCCAATATCAAATCTGGAACCAGTTTCGAAAAGTGCCAATGGAAACCCTTCATTTGGCCACATTCTGTGAAAAAAAGATATGCACCCTCCATTCACATGTATGAGGAACCTCTTAAACGTAACACAAAATGGCGGCATTTACTGTGTGTAAAAAGAACAACAGACCACGCGCTCTCACCAATTTTCACGACAATCGGTCCAGCTGTTTCCGAATAAATCGGGCGTGACAGAGAAACAGACGGACCAGGTTTATTAATATATTCCTTGTTGATTTGACTCCAATCGCGGCCCTCACCATCGTGTGAACCGTGGAATTAGGCGATAGTGCGGAGTATTTATAGCTTTACCTACTATTGACGTGCTAGCTTTACCGAAGAATTTTTTGTATTCAATGTGGGCCTCAATGTGGTTAGCAGCGTTTCCTTGCGTTCCGGCGATTTTTCTGCCTATAGCCACATCTGGTGGTGCAATAAAGCCCATGTCCTCAAGCACAAGCAACTTCGTCTTATTTATGTTATGTTATCCGCTTGTAGGTTTCCTAAGTTCACAGTATAAGACCTCATCATCAGCTTATCAACTAATAATCAAGATCAAGAACTAGTAGTTCCCTTTCCTTAGTGCCTGAAGTTTCCTTCTGCAGTGTCTTTCGATTTCCTAGCCGAATTAGGTTTTCATGCCGACCAGGTTTCCAGTTTCTCCCCACTTGAATCTGACAGGGTTCTACAAAATCAGAACGTTTTCCGTAACTTGATTGCCCAAAGCCGCGGGTGGAGTCGAAATCTATTACCCCACAGCGTGGAAGTGGTGTCCGAGGGGAGAATAATTTTTTTACATTTCCATCGCATTGGAGACCGTAGTTTAAGTATTTTTCTGACAGTACTGGTTTTCGGCTTTATCGTAGCGATCCTAATAGTGGGAGGGTTGGATGGGACACGATGCGCTGAATTCTAAAGGCCAAAGTGATATTGCATAGTAGCCAGGAATACAACGATTAAAGAAAACTGTCAACTTCTAAGAATTCTAGACTACAAGGGTAGTCCAATAAGTCTCAATTTTTTTTTGAGTAAATTATCTTTTATTTTTCAACATAATCTCCTTGGAGCTCTATACACTTGGTCAGTCGCTTTTAAAGTTTTTCTAATCCTTCAGAAAAGTGTGTTTTCGGAAGTTCCTCAAAATAAGCACTTACAGAGGCAATGACGTCTTCGTTGTCCGTAAATCTCTGTCCACCGATCCATTTTTTCAAGTTTGGAAATAAGAAAAAGTGACTGGGAGCTAAATCTGGTGAATAAGGTGGGTGTTCGACCAATTCAAATTTTAATTCTTCAATTTTAGCCATTGAAACGAAGCACGTGTGAACGCGGGCGTTGTCGTGATGAAAAAGATTTTTTTTTTCGCCAAATGTGGTCGTTTTTTTAATTTCTTCCTTCAGCTGCCCTAATAATGATGCATAATACTCACCAGTAATTGTTTTACCCTTATTCAAGTAGTCAATAAGGATAATTCCACCGGCATCCCAAAAAACTGTAGCCATAATCTTACCAGCTGACTTTACTTCTTTGGAGCTGGTTCACTCGTGCCGTCCACTGTTTTGACTGTTCCTTCGTCTCAGAAGTGTAATGGTGTATCCATGTTCCATGTACAGTCACAAACCGACGAAAAAATTCCTCAGGATTCCGACTTATGCGCGCCAAAAAACCTCAGAGGTGACCACTGTATTTCGTTTATTCTCAGCTGAGAGCAAACGCGGTACCCATCTTGCTGATATCTTTCTTATGTCTAATTTTTCATGCATAATTGAAAAAACTGTGGCCACAGCTAACTCGCGCACTTTTAATCTTCTATCCTTCAACACTATATCGTGGATTTTATTGATGATTTCGGGAGTAGTCACTTCTACGGGCCTTCCTGAACGTGGTTCGTCACTTGTTGATTTACGACCACGCTTCAATTCATTTACCCAATTATAAACCGTTGCTAAGGCGGGGGCAGATGTGCCATGAACCGAGTCTAATTCATTTTTTATCTCATATGGAGTTAAGCCCTTTAAATGAAAATGTTTTATTACTGCTCTGAACTCGTTTTTTCCATTTTTTTTAAAGGCAATTTTTTTTCATTGATTATAAAAACACGTAAACTCAGAAGATGTGGACTGTGACTACACTATATATCTAGTCGGGAGTGGTGCTGACTAAAAACAGATGATTTAGTGTAGAAACATGAAAAAGTATGTTTTTAAGGTTGTACCCATTTATTCAACAAGCACCGAGAAGGTCGAGAGAAAGAGTGTAAAAGAGTCGGATGGCGTCGAATTTATATCCTTACCGATCCATATAGTGACGTTACTTTGTTGAGCATATCAGCTGTTGAGAGGCGTTGCCATGTTGGTGCTGTCATGTCATTACCATGTCGCTACACTGCTCCCTCCTGAGTAGTTTTGACGGTTAACGGCTGGAAAATTACGTATTGAATATTACTCGCCTCTCACTCGCTGGTTTCGTTCTTGGTCCTACATACGTTTTGGGAGCCAAACTTATTGGTCGTTGGGCTGCTTCCGTTGGATCAGATGTTACTTCGAAATAGGCAGGTTTTAGTCGCTCGACGCTGATATTTGTTGCTTTGCCATGAATATCGATTTTAAAAACGTTGTCGGAAAGTCTTTCTAACACCTTATATTGTCCTTCGTACGGATGCTCTAGCGGCTTCTTCACTCGATCAATCCGCACGAACACGTGTGAGCATGTAGAAAGATCCTTGTGGACGAACACCTTCCTTCTATCATGTCGAGAGATTGGCGTTGCACGAACTTGCGTCATATGGTGACGAAATTTCTCAACGAAAAATTTCGGATCGGGAGGCATTTCCTCGTCAAGAAAGAACTCTCCAGGAATGCGAATCGTTGTCCCATAGACTAGCTCAGCAGCGGTTGCACCAATATCCTCCTTAACGCTTGTACGAAGACCGAGCAAAACCGTTGGCAACACTTCGACCCATTCACGGTTGTTGTGGCACATAAGAGCTGCTTTCATCGATCGGTGCCATCGCTCAATTAATCCGTTAGAAGCAGGATGGTATGCAGTGGTTCGAATCTTTTTGCAACCCACTAAGTGCGTCAGCGACTGGAAGATCAAGGATTCGAACTGGGATCCTTGGTCCGATGTTAATATACTAGGTGCTCCAAATCGTGAAATCCAGTTGGTGTAGAATGCGTCTGCGATAACATCTGCCGTAATTGGTCGTATCGGAACCGCTTCAGGCCATATCGTAAATCTATCGATCATAGTCAATACATACGAGTGACCTTGTGATTGCGTTAGCGGTCCGACAATATCAATATGTACGTGACTGAATCTCGTGTCCGGCATATCGATTTGGCCATGCGATGGTTTTGCATGTCGTCCAATCTTACTTCGTTGACACGCTAGACATGTTCGTGCCCACTCGACAATGTCCTTGGACATACTAGGCCAGACATATTTTCGGCAAATCAGCTTCTTCGTGACGCGTCCGCTTGGATGAGATAGTCGGTGAGTAATCTCAAATATTCTCCTCCTGAAAAGTATTGGGATATACGGCCGTATTTGGGAAGTTGACACGTCGCAGTACAACATTGTATCCTTGTCGTCAACTCGCAACTTTTCCAAATCCAAGGTCGTTTCAGAACGCAGTAGATGTTGGAGTTCCTCATCGTTTCGTTGCGCTGTAGCTAATTCTTCGGGCGTTATGGCAACCGGCAATGTAACAGCACTAATTCGGGACAAGACGTCTGCTGTAACGTTTTCCTCGCCAGTGACGTATATGATATTGGTCGAGAATTGGCCGATATAGTCCAGTTGCCTTAATTGCCGTGGACTAGCTTTATCGGCTTTCTGTTGGAAGGCAAACGTTATCGGCTTATGATCGGTTTTGATTAATAACGGACGACCTTCGACCATGTAGCGAAAAAACTTGACAGCACTGTAGATTGCTTGGAGTTCTCGATCGTAAGTGCAGTACCTACGTTGTGTATCGGAGAACTTCTTCGAAAAGAAACCGAGCGGTTCCCAAACATCGTTGTTCCACTGTTCGAGACTGCTCCCATAGCCGTGTCCGATGCGTCTGATTTGATGGCCAATGGTGCATTCTCAATGGGATGTCGTAGTAACGCAGCGTTGGCAATTTGCTGTTTGCACTTTTCAAATGAGACATCTGCTCGTGGATTCCATTCGATTTTGCGTTTATCCCGTTTCCTTGCACCAATGAGATACTCGTGAAGAGGTGCTTGAATTTCGGCTGCATTCTGCAACGATTTTCTATAGAAATTAACAGCTCCTAGAAATCGTCGCAGATCGGCAATTGTTGACGGTTTTCCGAAATTCAAAATGGTTTCCACTCGTCCTGGAAGGGGCTTGATGCCATTTTCGCTCACCAAATATCCTAAATATTCGGCAGAAGATGTTCCGAAGCTGCATTTATCGACATTGATGGATAATCCGTATTCACGGAGTCGATTAAATATCGTCAATAAGTGCTTCCGATGCTCCTCGTTCGATTTAGAAGCGATAAGAATGTCATCGATGTATGCATAGCAAAAGTCCAATCCGCGGAGTACATGATCAATGTACCGCTGGAAAGTTTGGGCGGCATTACGTAAACCGAACGTCATTACTCGGAACTCAAAAAGCCCAAAAGGAGTAATGACAGCTGTTTTGGGAATGTCCTCGGGTGCTACAGGAATCTGGTGGTATGCTCTTGTCAGATCAATCGTGGAAAATACCTTGCATCCACTCAGTTTGTGCGCAAAGTCACTAATGTGAGCGATGGGCTACTTATCTGGGACGGTGATAGCGTTCAAACGCCGATAATCTCCACATGGTCTCCATTGTCCGTTTTTCTTCCGTACCAAGTGTGACGGGCTCGCCCATGGGCTACTCGATGGTTGACAAACTCCCTGTTGTAGCATGTAGTCAAATTCGGCCTTTGCTTCGTGCAGTTTTTCGGGTGTTAATCGTCTGGGTCGGTCAGAAACAGGCGGTCCTTTAGTCAGGATATGGTGGTAGATATCATGAGCCATCACCTTCGCTCCGTCAGATGGAATTGTGATGTCGAGAAAATCTCTCAGAATGTCATGATAACTTTCGCTAGACTTCAGTGTTGTCATACCATAAGTTATGGTGTCGGTGAGCTTTGCGATGCAGGATAAGTTGGTCTTTTCGTCGATTATCTTCCTCCTGCGTAGGTCCACTAATAAGCCATAATGGTGCAGCAAATCGACACCGATTATTGGTTGTTGAACATCCGCTAAAACGAACCTCCAGGTCCGATGTCCATATGTTTTGATCGGCGTATTGTTGGCGGCATAAAGCTGAAATTGCATTGGCGTGTGCTGATTTTTGTCTTTAGGCAAAACTGAAATATCAGCACCGGTATCCACCAGTAAATGCATGCAGCTTTTCCGATCGAGTACTAATAATCGGCTGGGTTTACTATGAGAGGGGTCGTCCTCGACCGCCGAAATTCGGGACGACGAATTTAGTTTTCCGAAGTCGCGGAATTATTTTGCCACTTACATGGCGATCGGCAATTACGCGCTTGTTTCCCAAACCGTTGATGAAAGAAGCAAAACCCTCAATTCCGTGAACCTGATCTTTGCCTTCTGGTGCTCCGTTGTTTGGATCGGGACCGGTTGCGTGTCGTGATTTCCAGTCGGTCATTTCGGCTCAATATTTGCTCCAAGACATCATTTTCCGTGGATGCCTTCTGAACGGTGGAAATGCAAGGCAGTTGTTGCATCTCGATCATTAAATCCGCCATTTTCGCCAATTTATCGACGTCTGCCTCGTTAGAAATTGCTAACACCATTCGAATATTTTCGGGTAATTGCTCAAGTAGCAACGATCTTAGCATGGCGTCAGTTACCTGCTCCCCGCCAGTGTTTCGCAAGTCCTGCAGGTAATGCGATGGTCTCTTTCCTTCCAAATTCTTCCCTTGGAAAAGTCCTCGCAGCTTGGATTCGGCGGACTCTGCAAATGCTCCCAATATCCTCTTCTTCACGGCTTCGTACTTATTTGTTGCCGGAGGATTGCGTGCTATCGAGATCACATGCGGAAGGATTTCCGGCTCGGCAAATTGTATCACGTACTTAAATCTTGTTTCGTCCGACGTGATGTGATTAGTGTGGAACGCAGCCTCTACCTGCTCAAACCAAAATGCCGGGTCGGGTCGATAAAATGACGGAAATTTTTGTATGCGTGCCGCTTCCACGAATACGCCTGCTGGTCGATTAGCTATCGGCGGCCGGAAATCACTCTGAAGGAATGTTTTCGGCGTCTCTGGCGATTTGGATTCGGTGGCCATTTTGAAACTCGCGCTTGGTGTCGATTGAACGTATAGAAATTTAAGATCACTGCACTTTTTATTTTAACTCTAGTCGTCGGGGTCACCAATGTAGAAACATGAAAAAGTATGTTTTTAAGGTTCTACCCATTTATTCAACAAGCACCGAGAAGGTCGAGAGAAAGAGTGTGTAAAAGAGTCGGATGGCGTCGAATTTATATCCTTGCCGATCCATATAGTGACGTTACTTTGTTGAGCATATCAGCTGTTGAGAGGCGTTGCCATGTTGGTGCTGTCATGTCATTACCATGTCGCTACATTAGGGCGATTCGCGCGCCATCCGTTAGTCATTTTAAAGACTTATTGAACTACCCTCGTATCTATAGGAACTCACTCAAACAAAATAATATGTACTATGAGATGATCTAATTTAAACCTAAATTGTATCATTTTTTGATTTTATTCGATATAATTCGACATAAACCAAAAGACTTTAAATTTTTATGTTGATCATTGCCCGTAAATTTGCCTTGAACGTTTATGCAAAATTTTCTCTAAAATCATTATATCGTCGGTAATATCCAAGGAACGTATACTTTTATGATGAAAAAAGGAAAAAAAGGTTACATCGTCCCTAACAAAACATATCCCAAAGCCGGCCGAAATTACATAACAGAATCAACTGTTACGGCCGGCGAAACAACATTCCTTGCAATGCACTGGTGGTGGCGGAATAAAATTACAATTCCCTTCAGCATAATAAAGCCGATTCTACCCAAATTCAACACCTCTCCGTTCATCCTTTAGTGCTTACTCTTCGCATGGCTCTAACCTCCTTTCCCAATTTTTCCACGCTCTTAGCATAAATATTCGCACGAAACAAAAACAAAGCATTGAAACCCAAGTGCAAAGGAATTGTGCCATGAAAATATTTCCATGTTTTTGGGTATAACTGGGCAACGAAGAGATACATACAGAGGAGTGCATAAAAGTTTCATGGAAGATTTTGTTAGAGTCAAGGATATCACTATCATCAATGGCTGTGGAGTGGAGCGAGACTTGAATGATGCTTCCATCATCTCCGACAACAATATGATGAGATTCCTTCAGCATGCTTAAAATACTACAGGCTTTTGACGAGCTTGTATTATTTTTAGTGAAGATATTATCCAGTTAATATTTACATCTTGTTAGTGAGTTTGCGTTATAAATTTGAGTAATTCCTTTCGTTCAAATTTTAAATCGTTTAGCTACAGACACTATATAACTCGGGGTAGAAAAAATGGCATAAACAGAAGTACGTCTGGACATTCGCTTAGTCATCTTTCCTTTTGATCCAACATTTTTTCTCCTATTTTCTTATTAGGGGCGACCGTTATTTTGATTAGGGATAACATATTCCAATAAAAGCTTCATTCATATGAAAAGAATGGAATGAAAATAAAAACAAAACATAAATAAGTCTCTCACATTCCAGGCATTTGAAAATCCTTCATTTGCATTTGAATTGTTTGAGGGTGTCCTTAAATCCACTTGACATGCTGAAACTGTCTGTATCCTTCCCTAACCGGGAACATACTTACAACCTTTTCCTCTACTGCGTAAATTTTTTGAATCCCTGAAGTCTTTGCCGTTTCAATAAAGTCACCAACCAACAATAATGTTCGACGGTATCACTGTGACGTGAACAGTCGGGAAAACAAACGGGGTACGAATATTTCTTTTGAAGGGTGACAATAATGGCAAAATAAAATTATAATCCCCCTCGGGAAAATAAAGTCACATTCACATGATAAATTAGGCAACCTTCCAACTGTTTTCGAAATATCCCTTTTCCAATGCGTTCTGGTCCTTGAATGCCAATGTCAGGTAAATTTGGGAATATTCAAGCGGAAATACAAGAAAATATGTTAAGAGAACTTCTTGATCCTTGTGGAAATGTTATAGACCAAGGAGAGGAAGTTCTATTTAAGCAGATATACATGTACGTACGCTTACATCTTAACTAAAACACCTAAGGCATGGTGTGAATAAACTGAAAGTTCCCAAAGTTGGTTGGAGTGTCTAAAGAATCCTTTCACCCTTTCAAAAAAGTAATTACTTTGAGAATATCAACGACACTTTCTTAGATTCAACTACGTGTCCTAGTTATTTTTTAAATTTATAGTACATGGAACTGTTAGCATATTGTATGTGAAAATAATTGTTCCTTAAGAATCAGCTTGACTAAAGGCAGGGCGAACCTGGTTGGAAAAGCTGGAAAGCGCCACTAGAATTTAAATAAAGGGCAACCATCCAATTGTTTCAAAAAATAGTTGGAGCGAGAACTTAAGGAGATTCTGGATAGCAGCATTGTGAATATAACTTTAATGCATAAATGAACTCATTAAAAAGTTAAATCAACTTCCGTTTTAGATTTTCGTAGTTGCAGAGAAAAAGTTTTCGCAATTATGCACATCCCTTGATAATGACATCGACGGTGTAGAATCACCCCTTGCAATAACGGGAATGTTTGATATTATTATTTTATACACTGCGTTTTCTCATTGTTGTTTGCTTATATACTATTTGCAAGACAAATTCACTCTTCGTCAAATTAAAATACCGCTTTGATAAATGAAATTAACTATTTAGCAAATGAAAATAATTTCATATGTTCGAAAAGAAGTTGCCCATTTTCAAAACAAATCAATATGAGGTAGTGTCGACAGAAAAAGCTGACGGATGAGGTTTTTGTAGAAATTAAAGCGTGCATGGCAAGGAACTCTTCGATTTCTATTAAGAAAATTAATCGTCAACTTTTTCTATAAGGCTTGGATCTTGGAAAGTCCAGGTCCACAGCGAAAGCAACTATCGTAAAGTCACCAATACTTTGATTTGGTATCGAAAAATTACTACACATTCCAAAGTAGCTAGTAGTAGTATTTGAAGGCCTTGAAGTTTACCCAGCTGAAATCTCTGAAGCGCTTTCAGACGAGGGCTTTAAGATTAAATCGGTATATAACATTAAGAACCGATTCAAAGTACCACAGTCTCCATTCAAGGTGGAGCTGAATCCAGAACGTTACCTTTTATATCGGCGGGTAACGGTTGAGGAACTGATGAAATAAAAAGGGCCTACACATTGTCTTAATTGTCAAGAGTTTGGACGCACCAAATCATATTGTGCACTTTCAAGTGTATGCGGCGAGCTCCACCCCATAGCTAAATACCCATTAGACAAGGAAGGTCCCTCTGCCATAAATGTGATAGTTGCGGGAAAAGCCGCACTACTAATTACAGGGGATGTCCGGTGTACGTTGAAGTGAGTCACAGATCCCCACCTCCAGTCAAAAGACCATTAAAAGGCGATCTAAACCCAAACATTGTTTCCTGCGCTCCGAACAGACTTATGCCAAAAAAAACCCAGCCAACCTTGTCTTACGCTGATGCTGTAAAATTCAATTGTTGCGAATCAACACAACGAACCAAATCAGCCTAATCTAGAATTTATAATGGTCCAACTCATTCAAAGCTTGAACCAATTTATCGATCGATATCTACCGATATCTTCTTTATTTCGGAGACTCATCTCGCCGACAAACTCTACGATACTAAGCATAGTTACAAATTCTACGATACTAAGCACCCTAACGGAAAAAGTCATGGAGGTTCCGGAATCCTCATTAAAAATCGAGTAAAGCATTACGTCATGGTAAACTTTGCGTAAGAGAATTGGATGATCCGGTTACAACTGCTCTATACTGCCTTCCAACTGATTGTAAGCTTCTTCAACTCGGTTGGTAGAAGATTAATTGTGGCTGGAGACTTTAATGCCAAGCACACGTATTGCGGCTCGAGACTGACTTCGCCTAGAAGCAAAACTGTTATTGACTTTATTTGTGCAGACATCGGAACCGAATGTATTTTGAGGCCTAGATTTCGTAGAGATACATTACAGTGATTTTTTTCAGATTTTTCGGTTGGATATGTTCTGATGCCTGTTACACTTTTTGATAGTCATATTTTGAGCCCCCACTCCCTATGTTACACCCGATATCAAATGTGGAACCAGTTTCGAAAAGTACTACTAGCCCTTTCATTTGATGTGCCCACATGGCCACATTTTATAAAAAAAACATTTTACATGTATGGGGACCGCCCCCCTTAAACTTAACACAAAATGGCGCCACTTGCTGCATGTAGTAGGAATACCTAGGAATACACCTAGGCAGAAGGCTTACTTGGAAAAAACATATTGAAGCCAAAAAAACTCAAGTCAATCCAAGATTCAAAAACCTGCACTGGCCACTCAACAAATTTTCCAAGCTGCCCTTGGAATACAAAGTGCTAATATATAAAGCAGCGATAAAGTCAAAAGATCTCGATATTGAAGAAGATATCTTCAAAACTTTACTTGTAGTCGCACTTTTTCATAGATCGAATTTCATACCCATAAAATTCCACGCAAATGTCCTTCAGAAAGACGGAACCAAGCAAGATACTAGTGACCACTGGAAGTGTAGGTAGGATGGAAATAGCATAAGAAAGTTAAAAGACAACAAAACACCAAAAACAAAATCTTATCAAAATCAGTTTGCTTTCTTTTTCGTTTTTAAGGTTTTGTGTAAAACAAAACCTTATTAAAATCGATTCAATGTCTGTCTGTCTGTCTGTCTATCTGTCTGTCACACGCATTTTTCTCCAAAACGGCTAAACCGATCCGAACGAAATTTGGTGGACAGATGGGAACTATGAAATCCCACGCATACAGTGAGTGGCATAAATTTAGGTGGAGTTTAAAGGGGGGCTCCCCATACATGCAAAGGCGGGATTCAAAAATTTTTTTCACCGGATATAATTGTGTAGGGTATCAAATGACAGGTCTCGATTTATACTTTCCGAAACTGATATTAGTTTTGGCATGAATTGCAAAGTGCGTGAGTAATGAGTCAAAATGTGAGACAGGACTCATTTTCGGAAACTACCCAACCTAAAAATCCGAAAAAAATCGGAGTGGTGCGCCTAGATGAAATCTAGGCCTCAAAATATGTCCCATTCCGATATCTGCTCAAATAAACTTACTAATAGTATATTACTACTTTTTAGAAATTTACTGAAAAGCCCCCCTTAAATTCATCCTAGGACTTCCGAATTTCGTACCAGCATAGAGGACAATATTTCGTATATACATGCAAAATTTCGTAGAAATCTGGCAATTAACGCCAAAGTTATAGCAGTTCAAACTTAGCAATTTAGCGCGAATTTACCGCTTCTAAAGCCATGCAAATCAGATGGTGACGTCATAATTACCCTGAATAATTGACATTCGCGTGAAATATTAATGTCGCATTTATGAAGAATCTACTTATCTGCAGCATTTTTTAAGATTTTGTGTAAAACACTTATGTGAAATCTAATCTTCGAGAGATATCCTATTCCGGTATCTGCTCAACAAATTTACTAATAGTATATTATCAACTTTTAGAAATTGACTAAAAAACTCCCCTTAAGTTACTCCTAAGTGTACTAAATTTTTACGACATAGAGGACAGCCTCGTGCATACACATGCCAAGTTTCATACAAATCCAACTATTATTGGGAAAGTTATAGCAGTTCAAACCTATCAATTTCGTGCTAATTAACAGCATCCTAAGCCATACAAATAAGATGCTGACGTCATAATTAACGAGAATAATTGAAATTCCAGTAAAATGTTAAAATTCCATTCAAGAAGAATCTAATTCTGCCTAGCCCTTTTTTATATTTGATGTTGGTTAAATTGTTGGCATTTGCTAATAATATTAAACTCAGAGTGTGAAGCGTATGAGGTTGACTATTTCAATCAGGGCTTTCCATCAAATGATTTATTTAAATTACTTACTAAAAAATAGATGCCAATAGAATTTTTAACTATGTGACACGGAACTGTCAGGCTCATCGCTCCTCACATCTTCTTCTTTTTCTTCAGCCTTCAGTTCACAAAGGGGGTCGGCTCGTCGTGATCGGTTTCGTCATTTTATTTTATCCAATGCCTGATCAGGATGTAATCGCGAGACCTTCAAATCCCCATCCAGTGTAGCATGCGACCATTGTTTTGGCCGGTTTTTTGGTTGCTTACCATTGACTTCGATGTTCTGACCAATACTGGTTGTTGAATTCTCGTTAGCGTGAGTTACGTGACCACACCATCGAAAACGCCTCTCTTGCAGTTTTCCCACGATCGGTGCAAACCCATATCGATCGCGGATATTCTCATTTCAGACGTGATCAAAACGTGTCACGCCACCAGTGCAATGCAACACTTTCGTCCCCATTACCGCAAGACGCCGTTCATTGTCCTTTATAGTCAACACTCAAACTATAGGGAGTGACAGACGGACGACATTGCAGTAAATTTTAGATTTGGGACGTGCGCTGATACGTCGATCACAAAGAACACTAGTTGCGGAATGTCACTTCATCCAGGTGGCGTTAATGCTTGAAACATTTCATTACGCAGTTCTCCATTGGCTGGTAGCATTGACTCGAGATATTTAAATCGCTCAGTTCTTTCAATGGCAGTAATCTGCCCCTCCAGATATTTAAATCGCTGAGTTCTGACAATGGTGGTAACCTGCCCAGAACTGAGCGATTTCAATATCTCGGGTCAATGCTATAAGCCAATGGAGAACTAGTTATGCTCCTCACATAGGGAAACACAAAACCTTTTATACCTGAAGCGTCAAGCTTCCGGTTTCCCGACTTGTTTTTTTTTTAAGGAAGTGGAAATCTTTTGTCTGCTTACTTGTGCACCTCAGTGTGTAGGATATTTACTTACTGAAACCACCTCCAACTCCCAACCTGCTCGTGAAACAACCGTAAGGTATTACATCACGGGGCGGAATTATTAGCTTATTTTAATTAGGTGTCTTTTCTTCCATGGATGATGACACCGCATCGTCTGACCGATTCTCCAGGCATGCTAACATTATCCACCCACAACTTTCCAGAGAAAGCTTCTTACTCAGAATTTCTTCTAGATTTCTCCCTTTCTTCAAGAATCTCGAACATTGAAAGAATACATGTTCTGGTTTATCTTGGACGCCATCGCAGCTTAGACAATCAGGTGTGGTGTCCAATTTAAACCTATTCAAGTGCTGACAGTATCCCCCATAGTCCGTGAGAAACTGTGTGCAATTGTAATTGATCTCCCCATGCTTTCTCTCCAGTCACCCGATGACAGAGATTAACCTGTGTGTCCAAAGATCCTTTTTTGAGAAGACCCATCGCTTTTGCCACTTACTTATAAATCTCTCCCTGTCCATATGTCTGTCACATGAACTTATCTCAGAATCGGCTAAACTTATTGACACGAAATTCCGTTGGGAAATTTGAACTCCGAACTCCACGCTTGCAACATTGCAACATCTATTTATGTTGATTTTAAATTGGGTGCGAGGGGGATGTACGAAATGAAAGGTCCCAATTAATACTTTCCGAAGTTGTTCTCAGTTCTGATATCAGTTGTAACATTTTATGAAATGGAATAGTTCGGAGGCTAGCAAGTAACAACTTGTTTCGCGGGCCCATTTTGAAAAACTAACTACTCTATATAATATCTACGGCTCAGATCTTTATTCAAATAAAGTTGTATATATTATCAATAGTATGTATCTTCTTCTTTCTTTTCTTCAGCCTTTGTCCTGTCCACAAGTGGGATCGGCTCATCATGATCAGTTTCGTCATTTGCTTCTCTCAAATGCCTGATCTCCAAGCAATCACGAGATTTTTAAATCCCCATCCAGCGTATCAAGCTGACTGGCCATAATTCACTAGCTGAGCATATGTTTAGATATGCGGGTTAAACCAGTAACTGATTACTTGGTACACTGACGGATCCCTCACAGCGGAGGGAGCGGTTGCCGGTGTCATTGGTCCAAGGAAAATGTACTTTGAACCAATGGGCATGTACACTAGCATATTCCAGGCGGAAATATATGTCATAGACAAATGTGCCTCCTTTATCTGCAAAGGAACTACAGGGGGCAGAACATAGCTATTCTCACCGATAGCCAAGCAGCGATCAGTCCAGGGTGCTTATTGAGGGATACGAACCCATGCGCAAAAAGGATTGCTTAAAGCTCATCAAAAAGAACCTCCGAATCATAGTGGGAATTATCAGTGGTCATTTTCGGCTGAACTATCACCTAGGGAAGCTACGGATATCTACGGACACTGCCTGCAGGTTTTGTGAGGAGTATGACGAAACCTCTGTACATATCCTGGGACAGTGTCCGGCGCTTGTGCAAAGTAGGTCGAGGCACCTGGGAGAACACCTAATACCAGATGCAAAGCTGAAAGATCTGGAAGTAGGGAAAATACTAAAGTTCCCGACGGTTATAGGCCTGCTTGAGATACTATGACCAATAGGTACACTATAACCAGTAAAAGGGGCACAATAGTTCTTTAAGGACGCGGTGGGACTTTCCCTTAACAGAATCATCATCAACGGCGCAACAACCGGTATCCGGTCTAGCCCTGCCTTAATTAGGAACTCCACCAATTCGATATCCCTAAAAGCTGTCTGGCGTCCTGACCTACGCCATCGCTCCATCTTAGGCAGGGTCTGCCTCGTCTTCTTTTTCTACCATAGATATTGCCATTATAGACTTTCCGGGTGGCATCATCCTCATCCATACGGATTAAGTGACCCGCTCACCGTAACCTATTCCGGATTTTATCCACAACCTGACGGTCATGGTATCGCTCATAGATTTCGTCATTGTGTAGGCTACGGAATCGTCCATCCTCATGAAGGGGGCCAAAAATTCTTCGGAGGATTCTTCTCTCGAACGCGGCCAAGAGTTCGTAATTTTTCTTGCTAAGAACCCAAGTTTCCGAGGAATACATGAGGACTGGCAAGATCATAGTCTTGTACAGTAAGAGCTTTGACCCTATGGTGAGACGTTTCGAGCGGAACAGTCTTTGTGAGCTGAAATAGGCTCTGTTGGCTGACAACAACCGTGCGCGGATTTCATCATCGTAGGTGTTATCGGTTGTGATTTTCGACCCTAGATAGGAGAAATTGTCAACGGTCTCAAAGTTGTATTCTCCTATCCTTATTCTTCTTCGTGTTTGACCAGTGCGGTTTAATGCTGTTGGTTGATTCGTCTTCGGTGCTGACGTTGCCACCATATATTTTGTCTTGCCTTCATTGATGTGCAGCCCAAAATCTCGCGCCGATCGCCGCCTGCTCGATCTGGATGAAGGCAGTTTCTACGACTCGGGTGGTTCTTCCCATGATGTCGATATCGTCAGCATAGCCCAGTAATTGGGTGGACGTGAAGAGGATCGTACCTCTTGCATTTACATCAGCATCACGGATCACTTTCTCCAGGGCCAGGTTAAAAAGGACGTATGATAGCGCATCCCCTTGTCGTAGACCGTTGTTGATGTCGAATGTTCTTGGGAGTGATCCTACTGCTTTTGTCTGGTCTCGCACATTCGTCAGGGTCAGCCTAGTGAGTCTTATTAATTTCGTCGGGATACCGAATTCTCCCATGGCCGTGTACAGTTTTACCCTGGCTATGCTATCATAGGCGGCTTTAAAGTCGATGAACAGATGGTGCAACTCTTGTCCATATTCCAACAGTTTTTCCATCGCTTGCCGCAGAGAGAAAATCTGATCTGTTCCTGATTTGTCTGGAGTGAAGTCTCTTTGGTATGGGCCAATGATGTTCTGGGCGTATGGGGCTATCCGGCCTAGCAAGATAGAGGAGAATATCTTATAGATGGTACTCAGCAACGTGATACCTCTATAATTGCTGCACCTTGTAATATCTCCCTTTTTATGCATGAGACAGATAATGCCTTGTGGCCAATCGTCAGGCATTGATTCGCTGTCCCATACCTTGAGCACTAGTTGATGAACCACTTGGTGTAACTGGTCGCCTTCAAATCTAACCAATTTGGCTGTAATTCCACCGGCTCCTGGCGACTTATGATTTTTTAGCCGATGAATTGCAAGGACTATTCCTCCTAAACTTGGTGGTGGCAGTATTTGTCCGTCGTTTTCAGTTGGCGGGACCTCAAACTCGCCGATGTTCTGGTTGTTCAGTAGCTCATCAAAGCACTCAACCCATCGCTCTAATATGCCCATTCTGTCGGAAATCAGATTTCCCTCTTTTTCTAGGCAGGATGAGCATCGAGGTGTATAAGGCTTCATCCTGCTGACTTGTTGGTAAAACTTTCGCGCCTGGTGAGGTTGCTCCTTGTACTTTTCTAGTTCACAGATCTGTTGGTTCTCTCAGGCTTCCTTTTTCCGTCTGTGAAGTCGCTTCTCCGCTCGACGGAGTTCGTGATAAGTCTCTACGCGTGCCCGCGTTCTTTGAGAATGCAACATTACCCGGTATGCGGCATTCTTCCTTTCCGTTGCTAGCTTACATTCATCGTCAAACCAGCCGTTCCGACTCCTTTTGCGGTTGGGGCCAAGCATGTTTGTGGCCGTATCCATGATAACGTTCTACAGGTGATTGTGAAGATCATTTGTTGATGCTTCATCTCCAGGTCCTCCAGGTCCTCCAGGTTTTAGGCTCCATCGTGGGTACCAATCCACGTTTCGCCCAGGCTTCCTTTTCCATCTGTGAAGTCGCTTCTCCGCTCGACGGAGTTCGTGATAAGTCTCTACGCGTGCCCGCGTTCTTTGAGAATGCAACATTACTCGGTCTGCGGCATTCTTCCGTTCCGTTGCTGGCTTACATTCATCGTCAAACCAGCCGTTCCGACTCCTTTTGCGGTTGGGGCCAAGCATGTTTGTGGCCGTATCCATGATAACGTTCTTCAGGTGATTGTGAAGATCATTTGTTGATGCTTCATCTCCAGGTCCTCTGTTGAGTGTGGTTATTGCGGCATCCATTTCCCTTTTATAGGTGTCGCGGAGGGTTGTGTTGTGGATGGCTTCAGTGTTCACTCTCACCTGATTGTCAGAGGGGATGGTAGGTGGTGTCGTAGTTGGAGCTCGGTGCACGATACCAACGAGACTGTGATCCGAGTCTATATTGGCCCCCCTATATGTTCTGACATTCATCAAAGCTGAGAGGCGGCGGCGTTCAATCAGCACTTGGTCAATTTGGTTGAAAGTGGTCCCGTCCGGAGAGGCTCACGTATGTTTGTAGACCGCTTTTCGCGCAAACCAGGTACTTCCAACAACCATTTTGTGTGAGCCTGCTAATTGAATAGTTCGCAGTCCGTTATCATTTGTTTTTTCGTGTAAGCTATGGGAGCCAACGTATCGCCTGAATACGGGCTCTCCCTACTTGGCTGTTAAAATCCCCAAGTATGATTTTGATATCATATCTGGGACAGGCTTCGAGGGTTCGTTCTACTGCCTCGTAGAAGGTATCCTTCTCCGACTCTGTAGTCTCCTCTGTAGGGTCGTGAACGTTAATGAGGCTTATATTTCCCGTTCGCTTATGTTTCCAAAGCCAATACCAGCAGGTTTCATTTTTTGGCTGACTAAGAAACCTACTCCGAGCACATGGTTTACTGGATGACCGCTATAATATATGGTGTAGCGGCTCTTCTGCAGGAAACTGATTCCTGTCCATCGCATCTCTTGTAGCGCTGTTATATCAGCCCTATATTGGAACAGGGTATCGGCTAGCTGGTCATCAGCTTCATCTCTGTACAGGGAGCGCACGTTCCATGAGAAAATGCGCAAATCCGTTGTTGTTGCCGGGTCCGTCGTTCGTCCCACCTCTCAGCCCTACCCAACCCCCAACCTGAAGTATCAGTTGGTACAGTTTGTCCCGTTTGTCCCGGGAGATTCGCCCTCATCCTTCTCCGTCTGCAACTTTTCGTTACGAAAGAGCTCCCAGCCGTCACCACGTGGAGGGGGAGATAGGGTTTGGTAGTAGAGCTGTTGATGTTGATTCAGCAGGCATTTCCCAGGTTTTATGCTCCATCATGAGTACCAATCCACGTTTCGCCCTGGGACCTATACTACTCTTGACCACCAGATAATAATAATAATATGTTTAGAATAGGAATTCTCCAAGATATTACGGGTTCATCCTGTATTGAGAAAGCGGAATCCACGGAACATTTTCTATGTAAGTGCCCTGCCTACGGACGCATTATACATCAGATTTTTGGTACTGATGTGCTACAACGAGCACAAGCGAATAGCATCACATCTACTAACTGCGATTCGTAAACAAATCCGGGATATTCCGTTAGACGATCGAGTACAATGTACCACTACGGTCTGAATGCTCAGAAGCTTTGCCTCTCTCCCACCTCAAACACACACACACACATGGTCTTCTAATATATCCCTGCGCTACGTTGCCCCTTAGAGAGGGTGGCTCTCTGGATTAGTGCTGGGAAGATGTCATCTACTCTGTTTTCAGTGGTTTAAAAGTTCCCACTGACCCCAGCTTCCGAGCATACCTTTTATTGAGATGTCAGCCAGAATGTTGTCGCCTGCCGCCATGAGGTAGGTTCCCGGAAAATGTCTTCTGAGGGGTAGGTATAATCTGTCCTCCTGATTCTCGGTAGACGTACCACCCTCCTTCTTCAGAGAGACAAAATATATTGCCCCGTCTTTGGCTGGTTGCTTCTGTGGTTTGTTTGATCTCTTCACAGAATTCCCTGAAGCTGTTCCATTTTGCTTCTATGATCGCGTTACTATACGCGCTCAGTGCATTTTTGTTCCTCGCCCAGTTCCCGGTTTATTTTGCCCGGTTTTCTAAATGGGTTACAAGCCTGAATTAATTATTCGTATATTGAAAACAGACGATTTTGTCAGGGACATTTTCTAAAAAAAGGAACTGTTTTAGCGTTTTTGAAAACACAACAATTATTTCTATTCCTGGCGGTAGCTAAGATCTGAAACACCTCTTCAAACCGGACTAAAGTCCTCTGAGGACTAGTTCATGAGGTAAAAAAGACCTCGTAGATTTTAATTTCTATCGTAATAGTGCATTTCGACACGATAGCAATAGAAAAACATGTGGCTATTTTAATAATAATGATAATCGTTGGTGCAACAATGCATATTGGATCAGGGCCTTTAAGTGTGTTGAAGCACTTTATTCAAGACCGTAACAGTACACTACGGCATAGCCTGTATGAGGTAATGTGGTCCCCATTGCGTTCGCCCTAGATTATTATCCTGATTTGACTCAGGTACTCATTCACAGCTGAGTCTACTGGTATCCGCGTCAAAACACGATACAAATACCACTGCCACCAATGAGATTTGAACCGCGATCTTCTGTACCTATCCGGTTATTTTGTTTTTGTTTAAAGGTAACTTTCGTTTCAATCTGGCGGCCGACTCCTCAGGATCTTCTTGATTTACTTGGACAATGAACGTGCGGTTACAACGGAAGTTTTCGAATTCTTCATTTCTCTCTCGTAATCCAGTACAACGGATGTATCAAGGTTTTCATGGTATGGTTAAGTGAATTATGTTAACAAGAATTCACTTACCAAGATTGGTTTGAACATTGAAGTCAATAGAAAACCAGGCTGAATAATGATTCAGAGCCTCTCGACACCACTCAGCTGAAGCTTTTTACTGACCAAAATGGTGCATCTCATCAAGACGAGCCGATCCCGTTTCTGAACGGAACAAAGGCGACAAAAGAAAAAAATATTTCTATAGATTTCTTTTACGAACACAGTCTCAGAAACTAGCCAACCGAGAAATCTGAATCACGAGTCTACAATAATATGCTGCAAAAGCCCCATCCTATTTTTTTTTAAATTGGCTGAAACCCCTTCTTAAGTTCATCTTAGGATCCTAACATTTTGTAGAGAATGAGACTACCAGGTTTCTTGGCAATGACACTACTAAGCTTGGTGCTAAAGATTGTGTAAATGTAAATGTATACTTAAGGATCAGGAAGTAGAAGGATTTTGGCTCTCCTAAAAAATTTGTCTCAGTTTAGATTGGATAGTTTTAAATATTGCTCGAAAAATAATTATGTATATGGAAAATTCACAAATCAATTTGTCCCCAAATCATTTTTCGTTTTCACCAATTCCAGAATTATAGCTCATTATCTCCTGATTATCATCCCGACCATATTCATTACCATATTAGTGGTAGTCTCCGTGGCAGAAAGCTGTTCGGTGAGTATTTAATGGGAATTCTTCTGAGAATTGAATCAAGTGACTTTAATCCTCCCGTGCTTACAGTTCATGCCACCACCTTTAATAAAATTAAGTAAAAAATTCAACGATACACTATGTCTTCGAAGGATAGCTGCAATGCTCATAATTATATTTTCAGGAGGCTTTCATCTATTTGATATGGTAAGGCTCCTCCTGAAGGCATCACCTTTTTAGTCTTTTTAAACTTCTTTAAATTTCCTTTCAGTATAATTACTCGCATATGAGAGCAATCGATCCAAACATGACAACCAATTTAACCTTAAGTGATAACTACTTGAATGATAAACTTTTAGAAGAACTGATATTTCCGTCGTTTTTAACAAATTTCTCAGTTTTAATTCTAATATCTATTGCAATTGTAGCGCAATTGTCTCATATCTGTAAGATACTGTTCATGTTCGTAATTGCAAGTAAGTCATTTAACAACGTCTGAAATATCTTCCAGCATTTATGATATATTATTTTCTATTTTTTCAGCCCTAGAATTTGGGATAAACCTTCACATTTTAGGAAACCACTTCCTATTTGAAGAGCAACACATTTTAATGTAAGTGAAATGGAAATAAGTAATGAAAATTGTTTCAAATTAGTAATATCTAAGTACACTCTGATTAGATTCGGGACGAAAACATGTAGATGTCCTTTGTCTGGAAATTGGATCCATCTCAAGTTTGTCCATTTTTGTTGACCTTCCAATAAACTTTGGGCAAATATTAGAAAAGTTGAATGAAATAGCTTCTATATGGTAGAACCTATTGTTATAATCGCTTTTTATGTGAAGATATAACCGGCGCCTAACCCTGTTTCGCTCAACAGTTTGACTCTGACGATACTTTACGTTCTAACTAAACACGAAAAGTTGTATTGTTATCGTTATATAACCCCATTGTCTGAAATTGTATTATTTCCTATTTATAAAGAGGTGAATAGGGATATTTTCATTTTGTTTGCCATTATTGTGATCAATCGATTCAATTTAGGAGAAAACTTACACCCAAGAACACCTAAACAATTTTACCATCGGAAACTGGTCATTTGGCACTCACTGGGTGAACCATAAGGAGGAACCATGCTAAAGAATCAAAAGGTCTGTCGAGAACAACCATAAAAATTAGTCAATGTTAAAGCGCAATTTTAGAAGAATGCAAAGTAGAATCAGCTATTTCCCTACCACTCACAAATTTGAATAATTCAAATAAACTAAACATAGAATATTATGCTAATAGCAACTACTTCGATATTCTTGCCATGCAAGAAACTTACACTATTAACCACTCTCCCATCTCAAAGTTTCAAAGCTTATTTCGGGTTTTAAACTAACAACAAAGGTTAGAAAAGATAGCTATGGTGGCGTCTTTTTGGCGTTCTGCAAATCCATTCGTTTCCGTTAAGTCAACTATATTTCAGAATATGATATTGTCATAGCTAAAGCACTTCCATACTTCTAATTTCGTGATCGTGTAAGTCTATCTCCCTCCCAGTATCTTTAACAGGGAATTCAACACGGCCTTTAGTAGGCTCCTCACTTTTTGTGAGAAGTATAACAATGTACTAGTACTCATCACTGGGGATCTTAATGCTAGAACCAAAAATCTGACTATATCAGTAATGGCAGAGGGATGAGATTGACGGCTGCTGTACTCAACTCCTCATAAATTTTCTTAATAATGGGATGCCCACTTTTTTCAACCCCCCCTCTATGCCTAATCAATCGGGCTCGGTTCTAGACTCTAATTCTGCTAGTCAATGGTAGCAATGGAATCCGATTATGGATAAAATAGCTAATAGTCACCGCACTCCCATTTGCATCCCTACACAAGTGCTAAATATTTCTCCTAAATTTAAGATTGATTCAAATAGGGTAAAGGCGCATATCAGCAACTTAGCGCCTCTAGCAGATAATACTACTCTTACTAACACTTTGAAATGGGAAATTGTTGAGGCAACTACACCTTGCGCTAACCACATGGGCCGACAGAAGGGTGGCGGGTCTCGGGACTTAAATTCAGGGCTAGATCCGGCAGGGAAAATTTACTCCTTTTGAGGAAGCCAAACGTCTGTGGAAGATGGTTGGTGCTGATATGAAGCGGGAAAGTTGGCGTGAAATTTGGTCTGACTTATCTGTGACGAAAGATGTCAAGTCTTTCTAGAAATCCATGAAAGATTTTCGTTTTTACCTCAGCGGCAAGCTCCCATGTCGGGATCCTAAGAGAAACGTTGTATATGTTGATTTTCTGGTTGGGCAGTACAGCCCCCTTCCCCCTCTCTTCCTGGTGTCCTTAGGTATCTCACTGTTTCTCAGCCCTTATCCCTAGACGTGCTAACTGCTTCATTGCTAAGGCAAAAGCGTGCCTCCTACCCTGGTACGGATAATATCACTTATCAACATGTACGCTGGTTGGCGCCAGAAACATTCTCTGCACTGCATTAGAGGCTTAACCTCATCTGGTGCAGGTTGAGCAAAAGGTAAAAGTCAGCAAGCTCTCCTGTATGTAAGCATTTTTCCAGTTATATTTCCGACGCTAGTGTTCTCGCTAATACTCCGCAGCGAATCTAGGAGAATAATCTAGGACCGAATACCGTCGCAGCTGGGACAGTTAGGTGGGCTGTCCAGGTTGAACCTATTGAGGTATTTACGATAGCCGCCATGTTCCGTGAGAAATTGCGTGAGATCATAGTTTATCCACGATGCGTTCTCTGCGTCCATACCTTGATGCTGATGCATCATTTCGGCTACTGCATAGACCGCTTCGTCCGAGAAGGTTCTATGACCACAGCACACTCTTAGGGCGGCCTTTCTACACACCGCACTCATCTTTGAGCATTGAATGCGGTATGCAGCTATAAGCCGTATACGAATGCATTGCCGACCGCCAACATTTGGCATCAGCCTTGCCAGGGCCATGTTAACATTGGACGCCTTGGTGCAAACATTTTGTAAATGCTGCTTGAAATTCAGCCTCGCATCTATCATCACTCCAAGGTATTTAATTGCTGGCTTTGAAGTGATGATATGCTTCCCCATTCTGATACGGGCAGTGGTTTCCTTACGCCGCTTCGTGATAGATTAGGGTATTACAGCCACATCTAAAGATATGTGCAGACTGTAATCCCTTGTGTTCTTCTGAGGGAAGAAACGCTGAATGATTTTCAGTAGTAGATCGGGACATGTAATTTGTGGAGCTGCCTGACTTCTAAATCTGCTCATCACAGCCCTGCAGACGCTTCCCCATGGGTCTATATCCGCCTCTGCGAAAAATTGCTTGAAGCCGCGCCCCTTGCTTCGCTGCATAGCCAGCTTCAGGTTTGGTGACCTTCTGGTCAATCCTGCCCATTGCTTCCGGAGCCGTTCGTCTAGTTGGATGGCATGCCGACCGAAGATTTGATCATTCGCTATTCCATTAGCAGTTGGGCCTTCTACTGGGAAAAGTATAACGTCGTGACATCGATGAGTCGCATGCCTTCACGATACACTTCGTGATATGCAGGGCTCTTTCCGATGGTATACCTTGTATAGTGTCCTGGTCCAACCACACATCTATAAATATTTGCTCGTCGATTGCTTTCACAGACCAACTTGACGTTCTCCTCGTTTTTGGAAGTCAAAGACTATTGCCTGGTGATCACTATTCACTAACGTTCCAGGACATATCACGAGCTAGTGAAGGCCTAACAAAAAAGATTCACAGCCGAACCAGACCCCCTTTCCGGTAAGTATTAACCTGACCATCGTTAGCCAATATGGTATCTTACTCCCCGAAAACCTCCAACCGTATATGCCATCTATTTTTGCCCATACGAACCCACTTGTGGACTGCCTCATATATCCCGGTATGGTTTGGTCCCCGCATGCCCACTTTTTGGATCAGCTACTCATACCTTATTATTAGGCTTTCTATAGGGTTCGTTTATTATAGCCACTTGCACCTCATTCATGGGTGGTCTGCGAGAGCAAATGTTGCGAGACCCTATATTGATTGAGGTTCGTCTGGAGACACTTGAAGCATCTCTTCAGTGAGATTTGCTCTCTAAGGCGACAAACTACCCATCCAATACGGATCTTCCCGACATCCAGCAGCTTGCCCGCTGCTTCTGCTGGCAGCCGGATGGTCGCGGTTTGTGAACCTCCATACGCCTTTCTTTCAATGGATGCCTCCTGCAAGTCGCGCAGCTTGAACTGCTCCTCTGAGGCAGTGCAGATTTCCGCCTTAGAAGTGATCTCATCTAAGTCCTTGCCCTTAATAGCGATCTCATGCTTTTGAGCACGCACGACAACACTTTTCCCAGTAAATTTTTGACTTGTTTGCGAAAGCCTTCGGCTTTCCTCTCTTCGGACCTTTTCAGCTTCAGCATGAGATCTACCTTTTGGTTTCTCCGAATTCTGCTTACTGCGGATGGTACATTTTTTGTTTTTTGGGAACCTGCTGATGTCCTGGATATTCGTCTTCCTTTTCTCGAACCCTCCTTTTCCTCGGCCCATCCGCGAGTATAAGGTTGGGTGTTACCTGCGTGGACTGCGTCATCTTCGGAGCAGTAATTTTAGGACTCGCCTTCAAATCTTTCTCATCTTCCCGCGATTTGTTGTATAGAAGCCTGATGGCTGTTACCATATCCTTGATTGCTTGGTGCACGTTGTGTTTATCTTTAATGAGTTCTGACAACTCAACAATTTTCACTCCAATCAAAATGAAGGATGACTTTTGTTCCAAAGCCTCCATTCTTTTTTCCTCACATTTTCTGGCGTCAATGGCATTCCTGTGGCTCAGTTCCTTTTCCAACTTAGATATTGGCTGAGATCTGATAATTGTTGAGTTTCTCCTATACGGATCCGGCTCTCGAAACTGAGGAGCGTCTTCTAACTCTTTACACCCGGATACAGTTGGTGTCACTTCGGCTTTTAACGACCAACGTTGTCCCTTGGACACATCCTTCTGCGCGTTTGCTATGTGTGTTCTAGGGAGCGACGTACCCGGTTTAAACACCTCCTTGTCTAAGCTGCTTGTAGCATTAGATGCCATGGTGGCCAAGCTGTCCACCACCAAGGCACTGCAGTTGATGGATATCAACGACCGGGAGCCTGCTTGCCCACTCCCAAGAGCCGCCAGTACTGGACTTCCCAGCCCCTGCACCGTAAGTTTATACACCTTCTCTTCGTCCAAATTGGTTTATTATTCTAGCTAACCTTCCCATAGCCATTTTTATCCACGGGTGGTCGTTTTTCTTCCGCCTACCCGTACCAAAAACAAGCTCAACTCAATATCTGCTTGTATCCTTAGAAGATCCTTGGCGCTGATCAAAACCACCCCTTTGCACCAGATTTTTACTTTGGCCAACGAGCCGCCTCTCCGTTTCACGTTTTTCGGACACAAAATGTGTTCTTCTTCAGTGATTATTTTATAACATTAAATTTTAATAGTTTTATTTTATCATTTGGTGGTTCAGAACCCGAATGCTGAAAATGGCCTCTCCTCGATCTATAAGTCGTTCCACAGCTTGCTTGACACTGTAATTCCCAATGTTATTCCGGCAAATTCTTTATTCAGTTATCCTGTCGTATGATTTGGGGGCCACCTGTGGTAGAGCCCAGTTGGCCTGTTGGTACACTTCGTGGGTGGTATCAGGTCCTATTTGGACTGTTAGCTTGCGAGGCCCCAGGGGGGCAAACAAAAAACAACAGCAACATCAATCACCGAAATTACAAATTGGTGTGTCTCTGTTTTGCTTAATTATCGGAACTAGTCTTGTATTAACGAAAGAGGATAATATTGGGCTCCTCATGGTGCGAGTTTAAGCCCAGAAGTCAAATCATGCGTCCGTCGCACATTAGCAGCTCCACCACGAGATTTTAGGATCCAATTTTCTCATCCATAAGTCTCCATCATGTAATATAATATACTCCGGATTACCAAGTGTAGCGGCGCGTTCGTTACTATTGTGTCCACCCCGAACTACTGTGCCCCATCAGGAATTGCCCTAGGTGGTAATTTGATTAACCTTGCCTTCTCTCGGCCTGCTTTGAATACATAAGATTTTGACCCGTACTTTCCGGAATTGTCTCAACCCTTCCTAGTGGCTTTTCGAAAGTTCACAATCAGTATACCGAATTCAAATTCCTTCGGTTCACAGTGTTGTTGACTTCTCTGTCTCTAAGATAGGAACGGCATATAGCAGAATAAATTTTGCAACCTCTGTGATAAGTAGCTTATGATCTTATTGCTAGTGGCGCACTAATATTTGATGCCTTTCCTAGCACATAATTCAAGTATCCATTGAAGCTCAACTTGGTATCAAGTAAAATCGGCAGGTATCTAATGATCGGACTTGAGACTCGCGATAAACGCTGCTTCATCTTTCACGCAAAGTGGAAACAGTCAACTATATGCACTCCTGACATCTAGCGTGACCATTACGAGGTAAGTGCTCCACTTACCAACAGCGCCACTATTGTTATCGCACTGACGTAGAAAAGACGCGTGGTGAATGCAAACAAGCTACTCTATATCACCCCTCGAATATCTTTTCCATAGTATCCCAAAGCCAGATGGTGCTGCATGAAAAGAGTTCGCCAGGTGGTTTCTGAATCTTCGGTAGAACATCCAACTTTTATCTCTTGAAATAGCCGAAAAAAACTCCTTCAATCATAAACAATTCAAATGTCCATATCAACCACTCGGATTTGCTTCTGAAAGGTAACTTGGACCCTTTGTTTCGAATCCCACTAAATCACAATGCCTTATTATTTGTAATATAATAATAATCGTTGGCGCAACACTTTTGGCGGATTATGATTAGGGCCTTGAAATGTTTGAGAGCACTTCATTCAAGACCGTAACGGCGCATTTCATTACACTGTAGAAGGTAATGTGGTCAGCGTTGCGCTGGCCCGAGATTATTACTCTGATTTGACTTAGATACTCGTTCATAGCTGAGTCGATTGGTATCCGATATTCAGTTACGATAACAATTCTTTCTGTCACTGGTGAAATTTGATCCGCGACCTTTTCCTTTTCCTTGAACGATCGCACTATGGTTGAGATTGGTTAATATCAACCTCATATTACCAATAGTTCAGTTCCCTCCTATAAGGCGGACATCTCCCAGTGACGTGACAGACGTCGATACCCTCTCTCTCCTTGGACAACATACGTTCTCCCAATATGTGCCCATGATCCAAACTATTTCTGCTAGCCTGATAGCAATTTAATCGCTACTTCGGTCGCTAAGATAATAATAACAAATTTTGTACCTATACTTTCTTCATCTTATTTATTTCCACACTATTCTATATTGCTAAGATAAATTGTTCTTTTTGCCCAACACCAATAACCCCCATCATCCTTAAATATTCACTGACTTGGCCATTTGCCCATTTTCTAAACTATACTATCTCTTCAGTACCGCCTGCGTATCCTGCGTGAATTTGCCACTTGAAAGCGGCCAAGCTTTCTTGCCTGTGCTGTCTTTTATGGAAACTTAATATTTTTTATCAGGGCCATAATATTTTCATGGATATTCCTTTATAAACTCAGTTCATTTAACCATTTCCCTCGTGAAAGCTTTGCTTTCTTCTACATTTACCAACCGTATTCCTTCCCAATTCCTTGACGTACCTTGACTAGCGAGGGCAATGCTGCCTTAGATGGGAGCCTCTCAACTATCTCTTTCGAAAAGAATTGGCATAACGTTGCCTTCTTTTAGACACTGCAGCACAGTATGTTACGGTGAGAACATCATAGAATTAACTAATCATCTAAAAACCCTGTTCATTCATGTGCCCTCTGCATGCCTTCACCAATATACTTTGCAGGCACACCAAAAAAGTAGTCTTATTTTCATACACAGATTTTCAAATAATCCCTCCCAGGAGCACATGCCTGCCTTCGTCTGGTATAGTCTGGAAAAAGATAGTTCTGGTTCAACGTGATTCGTCAATAGGGAGACAAAACCCATCATTTGACACATTGTCAATTCTCGGCTGAATGGTGAGTTACTGAGAGTTACAGTACTCCTGTGAAGACGTTAAAACCTATGTCAAGAAATCTTACTAGTCCTTAAAAATAGGACATTGAGATTCTAGCAGAGCAGTCAACATCAAGTTACCTCTCAAACTGTCACCTTGATAACGTCGATATAATAGGCTATGTTTTTTTCAGCTAATGTGAATAAGAGATGCAAAGTCTTATATTTCACACACAACTGCACGACATCTTCGTTCTTAAGATATCATCGTTATCAACGGCGCAATAGGACAATGTCGAATCAGCATGAAAAGTTTTAGTCGCTCCGGTCTTATGTCAGTTTATTAATGCCAACAAATTCTTGGCGAAATTCCAACGAAAGCAGGACCTGCCCCATTGTCTCTCACTATTGATGCTGTCCTCGTTTACCTTCTCAGCAAGGTATTCCTTCTCCATTGGGATTCAATAAATTGCCCACCGCAGACTATTGACTACTGATTTTACCCATAACTGTACAGGCAAGATATCTTTCAAGGATTTCGTTGTTATACAGGTGTCACAATTGTTCATTCTCTTGAACGCAAAGAGAGTAGATCCTACAGAGAATCTTCCTCCCGAACGCGGCTCAGAGTTCGCAATTTTATGTGTTTATAACTTAAGTTTCCAAAGAGTATATAAGGACAGGCTAGATTTTAAGCAGAACAATTTTCAGAGACTAAAGTAAGCTCTGTTCGCATTCATTAGTCGGGAATTCTTCGTTCACGTTGTTATTAGGTGCTTACTCCTGAGTATCAGATCAATGGCCCTTCCTATCGCAGTCAGTAGCAGATGTTCATTGCCGCCGAAAATGACTTGACCACTTTGATATGGCCACGAAAGTCGGTCACAATGAGAAAGTCTATTAATTTCCGATTGCTTTCTGAAACTTATTCCATCGATTCCGGCGCTATGAATATTTAATCAATATTCCTGGCGCGAAGCTCCTTTAATATGAGCTAATCCTTGTCTAGATGTATGGAGTTATCCTCTGAGCATAAAAATACCTTTTAGATTTCACTCGGCAACCTAATGCTTATATAATTACTACGCTCCTTGATACCTTCTTTCTTGTATATCGGACCAATCATGCCTATGACCCGGTACTCTGGTATTCATTTGCTGTCCCATACTTTTCACACCAATTGATGAACGGCTCGATTTAGTCTATAACTGTCGAATCTAGACGACTTGTAACTGATTGCGCAAAAGGTTTTTTCGATAGTTGTTGTGAATATTTTTATTCTTTTCAACTTCAGCTAGTACGCCCGTGCTAGACAGGCAAGCTCGAAATCTCAAAAACATGTTGATCTCAGTGGATATTAGCTCCCTATATGTTGTAACGTTCATCGATTTCAATAGGTGGCGACCTTCGGTTACCATATAGGCATCCCGTTGCCAGTGATCCTGCCTGGAGGTAAATGTTGAAATTGCTCTTCTTTGCCAACATTTAACATTGTTGTTTTACCGTTGCCGGGATCTTTACCATTCAATACTTCCGTTCGTTTCGTTTATGACCCTGTAACATGATTGAGTTTTATGGATGAATTTGTTCGCAGCATGCCAACCACACGAACAGTCAAATTGGATGAAGGTCTTGAAGTATGTTAGAGCACTTCATTCAAGACCGTAACGGTACACAGCACGATTCCAGTACCCTGTAGAAGGCAATTTGAGCAGCATTGCGCTCGCCCGTGATTATTACTCATTCGCAGCTGAGTTGACTGGAATCCGCCGGTAAGTTACGATAGAAATCCCGCTGCCACCAGTAAAATTTGAGTTGTGTAATCATTATTGTCTTCAATTGATCGACCACCTCTCATCAAACTTTTCTCTCAGTCTGGGCTTCAAAGCGACTTCGTTATCACCTTCTCGTCTCGACGGTTTCTTTCGATATATTGATTTGGGATAAAAGAAAATAGTCTTAAGACCTTAAACTTGGTGGTATCAGTTTTGGCCCTCAAAGCCTCAGCTGCCTTCTTTTCCACTACGCCTTCTCTATTGCGATAACAGCTTCGTAAAGTTTCGAGAAAAAGCCTAGACCCAATCAATAGGGTTTGGACAGGGGGAACTACCTCTGAAAGTATACAGACGTATGCCGGTTCAAAGTTCAAGAGTGGTGAAAAGCTGGCAATTTCCGCGGTCATGTTATGGCGGAACGAGCAACTTATGTGAATCGTGGCTACCCGCACGGTATCAGGTATTGCCTCACATTCATCGATAGATTCTCACAGTGGCCTGAAACACATTACTGCAGAGGCAGTCAGTTGAGAATGGATTCCACGTTTTGGTGTGCCGGCAATTATAATCACCGACCAGGCGGTTTGAGTCCTCCCTTTTTTCAAAATTGGGCAAACTCCTCAGCTTTAAACGCCACCGGACAACCGTGTACCACCCGCAATCCAATGAGATCGTCGAAAGGTGGCACAGGACGCTAAAGGCCACTATAATGGCCCAAGATGACCCTTCTTAGTTGCGGGTCCTGCCACTAGTTCTTCTTGATCTTCGGACAGCGAATCGCGAAGAATTTGCTGCATGGCCCACGGAGCTGGTATATGGAGAGATCCTGTTCTCGACATCAGGTCGGAACTCAACACTACCGGTCCGCTGGGCCTCAAGGACAAATGGCAAAACTGAAGACAGCACGAACAAGGCGAGAGGCGCCGTTTTGACTTGCGGCAGCCGAGTTGAGGAAACTGCGCATCGGAAAACAATTTTTGACAACGAAAATTGTTTAAACCTTATTTATCCCAGGTGGTGGTACATGAATATGAGCCTTTGTTTGAAACTATAGCAAATACCCAGGGAAAAATGTGAATACGACATAAATTACTATTGCTGGCTAAGCGGATATTGACGCTACGTTAATTGATAGCTTCGTTACCGCCAATTCGCCTAATCGTCATAGTCGAATAAGGCCCGAAGGTAACACATAAGGTAAGTTCTGAGAGAAAGCTTTGGTTTCTAGCCTAAAACCCACATGTCCTCTAGATACCTTAGATCTTGATTACCTCATAGAAAAGAGAGAAGCAGAAGAGGTGATCAAGCGCGAATGTCCGATGGTTACCAATGCCCGGTTTGGCATCACCTCAGCGAACTCTTGAGGACAAAACTCACCGTTATGGTAGTTCCCGAACAATTCTCAAGGAAACAATCCAAATTGGTTAGGTAGTATTTAGCATACAAATTGTGGCCGCTCCCGACCAAATGCTACAGATGTTTAGATTATGGCCGCATGGCTGCAACCTCCCGGGGACGTTATATGGGGACAATAAGTTAAAGATTCGGCCAAATAGGCCATAAAGCAAATACCTACAACGAAAAGGAGAATTGTATTCTATGCAGGGATCGTGACGCATCTAATGATAGAGTTGCGCACAATATGGGCTCGGTGTGTGCCCAGTCTTCAAAGCCGTACCGGAAAGAGCTAGGACGCAGTTAACATGATCCGCATCCTACAGATCAATGCAACCGGAGCGCATCCGGTCAAGAGTTGTTAGCGCAGTTCGCTGCGGAGACCAAAGCTGATATAGTGCTCATCAGTGAAAAGTATCAAACCAAAGAATCATCTTCTCGGCACCCCGACATTTCAGGTTTCATTGCCATCAGAGTTTAGGACGGCTCCCACCTTAGGGTTCTTCCCCAAGGACGAGGGGCGGCTTTGTCTGGATTCCGTGTTTAAGTGTAACGTTCTTCAGTGCCTATCTAACACCGAATGAGACGAGGCCGGACTTTGGACGCATTTTTAATGCTCTGAAAAACGCTATCTTAGGCACAGAGAAGCGAATCTTATTTAGGGGTGACTTCAATACCTGGACAATTTAATTGGACATGCACCAAATTGCAGAGCTCCGGAAGGAGTGCAATTCATAAATGCCGTTCATCGACAGTTGGTGCTCCTCCCAATCTCAGAAATTTCTTTAATTCCATAAGACAAAAAGACATTCCAGGCACACTAGACAATACTTTCCACGCGTCGAGTTTTCTCTTACAGATATTGAGGAATTTTCTGAGAAACTACTCCCTGCTCTATGAAATGCTAGAGGGTCAGAGGAGGATGCAGGGGCGGACCTCTGGAGCGCTTCCTATTACAGCTTTCTTGTACTTGACATACCAGAATAGTCGCGCCTGGTCGGTTATGTAGAAGGTGTTCCGGAATCACTGTTGAACACAGAGCACAAAGCAAGCTTAGTATATTGATGCGATGGATAACCGGATTGATGACTGCTCATGGTTTCAACTTTGCATTGGGAAAAGCTGAAACGCCCATCCTGACAAAAGAGAGAATCTGACCCTGCGTCAAGTATCGATCAGGAAGTCGATAATCGAGTCAAAACTCACAGTTAAGTACCTTGGACTGACACTTGACACAGCGGACAAGGCTACAGTTGGAATTTTGGCCTTAAGTCGACTAACATTGGGGGCTCTACTCTTTCTCCTGATGAGTTCAACGGAGTCTGTTCTGGTCTACGTCGCAGAGATATTGGCTGGCGCTCTTGGCAAGGAAGTATATCATAGGCGTCTCGCGAGAGTACAGAGGCGGGGAACTTTGCACATGGCGTCTGCTACCGCACTGTCTTTGAGCCGACCGTGTTACCCTTTTTGCTAATAAGCGTAAAGCCATATCCAAGCGCAAGTGAGAAGAGCCAAGGAAGGTAGTTGCTCGTGAAGAACGGCAACGTACACTAGATGAGCGACACCCCTCTTGGCAAAATGAGACAAGAACATAGTGAGATTATTTCCTTACTCAGCTCCTAAGTAAACACTTAGGTTATCAGTCTTACCTACGTAAGATTGGGAAGACATGAACTTCTCATTGTATGTTTTGCAATGAAGTTGTGGATGACGGATGAGGTGTGTTCTTGTACAATTATATTTAAAAAATACTGCGGATCTCTTTCCAAACAATATTGTTGAGAAGATGCTGAAGAGTGCTGACAGGTGGAGCCGCATTGCGCATTACATTCGGGTTCTTCTGGTTGTAAAGAAGGTAGTGCACAACAGGTGGAAGGGCCGAATGGCAGAGGGTTGCTAAAACTAACAGTTCCGTTCCTCCTCTCCCCTCCCGTTGGTGAAAGGAACTACCTGATTTGAAGGCTCCGCAAGACGGAGACCTCGAGGGCTAGCCGAAGTAATGTGACACGCCACGGAGGCGTGCCGTCGCGGGAGTCCAACATTTTCTGCGTAATCGTATTCATCTACCTCATCAAAAACAGCAGGTACGAGGTATTTTTTCAAAACCTTGCACTACAATCAAGTGCATTCTCAACAACTGCAACTGGGTTGTTGAAACAATCCTCTGGCCTACTCAATCAAGCTATCGTTATGGCGGATAATACATTGTTTCCCATGTCAGATGTAACTTCATTAAAGATGAAGATCATTATGCAGAAAATGAATCCCATTCACAATTTGCTGTTGCCAGGCATTGAGATCGATACCTCCAACGAATGGTTAACGGTGTACTGTTTTACGAGACACAGACATACTTTATATCTTTGCAGAATGCTCGATTCCATCAATAACTTATAAACGGTATACCGTTCATGATCAGGACCGAATACATCAGTCGTCATAACAAATTATCATCCCTCTTACAAGTATACTCCGCAGAGAATCTTGAGAAAATGATTCGGCCAAACTGGAGTGAAATCATACTATTTCCTCGGGTCACAGTGTTGATCGCGCTTCACAATTAATATAACCGCACCGTTGTTCCGGATTGACGGTTACTTCTACCAGGCTTTCCGGAGTACAATAGCACAGTGCCGCAACTAAGAGGAGATTGCTTCCTGAATGTCCAGCATGTCTAGCGTTACTCACGCTTAATTTGGGGAAAGCAAAACTGCGTGTAATTGTTCCTAGAAAGCATCCACTATATCCTTCTCAACTGACCCCGTTGGTGGGTAGCATGCTAGCACCCAGGTGAAGAGAGTATGCCTTCCGATACCGATACCAGATTCACGTCTATTACCACTTGACTTTCTAGAGTACACAAGCACATTGATATTTAGTGCTGCAAGAGGAGTCCAGCTTAGGTATATCGCTTGAACTCCCGCTGAAGGCAGAGAAAGCGAGCATTCTGAGGACCTTCGCTACCATTGTCGATGAGCGTGCGCACATTCCCGAAACCACTCATAGTCCGTTTTCGATAGCCAAAAGTCTTGGGCGTGAGGTCAGTTCGTATCCGAAGGGTTGTTGACCTTTCGGTAGCAACAGAACTTCAAAATTTGCAGGTTCCTAGCCCACAAATTTCTATTCCTTTTAGTCGCTTCTTACAACAAGCAGGGAAGACTTTAGGTGTGTTCTTCAGACCCGGTTCACAAGAAATTATTATTTTACTGTATTGGATTTTATATTCCTTGGACGTTTGCTTAGGGGATATTGCAATTACGAACGTGTTCATGTTACTAATATAACTTAAATTTCCTTGGCTTTAATATTTTATTTTAAAAAAAAATCCCTCTACTTTGGATATTTATCAATACTCTTTCTTGCTTATAGCGGCCTACCAACAAGGTATAATGTATCATCGATGCTCTTCCTAGTAACTTTTACCCTATCGTTTTTAAGTCGATATGTAAGTAACTGGCTCATCCTTTCTCTACAGTTTCGTCCTTTGATCAACTCATTTATTTTTTAGATGGATAAGGAAGACAGAGTTATATTCAAATGGCGAACAGAAGTAGCAGAACAAAAGGAGAAAGTCAGTGATATGCGTCGTCGCAATGAAGCTTTAGTCTATAATGTCCTTCCAGTGCACGTAGCAGAGCATTTTATGAAAAATAAGAAACGATCGCATGATGATCTGTACTCCCAAAGTTATGCGGAAGTGGGGGTTTTATTTGCTAGTATGCCTAATTTTACAGGTACGAAATGACTCAATACTCAGGAGATATTCTTTGGAAGCCGAGGTTATTTTTGGATACAGTACTCAATTATAAATCAATTACAGTGCACTACATTGCAATAATTACAACTCAATTAAACATTTTCCTTGTGATACTTAATTAAATATTCCTTCTCTATCGATAGATTTTTACTCAGAAGAGACTGTTAATAACCAAGGATTAGAGTGTCTTAGATTTTTGAACGAAGTAATATCAGACTACGATGCGGTAAATATGTTGAACAAATTATAGAGTGCCCATCCAACAATAGATTTCTTTCCCTTAGCTTCTCGAATTGCCCCAATTTCAAGATATAATTAAAATTAAGACGATTGGCTCAACATACATGGCTGCAAGTGGATTAAATCCGTCTCGCCAAGTGAAACCAGACGACCCAATAATAATTCGATGGGCACACTTAGCCCTTTTGGTCGAATTCGCTCTAGAGCTGAAGAAGGCCCTTCAAGGAATCAACGAGCAGAGCTTCAACCATTTTGTACTGAAAATGGGAATAAATCATGGTCCTATCACGGCCGGCGTAATTGGTGCTAGAAAACCACATTATGATATTTGGGGTAATACAGTCAACGTTGCCTCACGAATGGAGAGCACGGGGAAAGCAGGGGCAATACAGGTAATTAGAATTATTTCGGAGTTAGAGAAGTTGAATCTACAATTTTTTTTTTCAAATTAGGTGACGGAAGAAACTTGCCAGATATTGCAAACTTTTGGATATACTTTTGAGCAAAGAGGCTTAGTTTCAGTGAAAGGCAAAGGACAGCTTATGACGTATTACCTTCAAGTGAGTCTTTAGTTAGCTGTTACATCTGTTGCTTTCATCGAACTTTATATTTGTAACTTCCACTAAAATAAACCTTCCTAACAGGGAAAAACAGCTCGCCCCAATGCTCCACAATCCCCGATAGTTCTGGGAATAAATACCATGGAACCACTTCAGGAGGTCGAAGAACCGAGTGAAAGCCCAAAAATTCTAAAAAACTCTTCACTTACCACAACTGCAACTGTGGCATCATCAGCCTGTGACTCCACTGAATCACAACAAACTTCGAATTGCATTAACACTCAATCAGATCCACTAGCTGACAAGTGTTTTTCGAATGCAAATTCTGTTGAAACATCAGAAGTTCATCTTGAGGAGAAAATCACCAAAAGTAACGATCCGAGATCGCCAAAGAACAACGCAATCACGGCTGACATGTTAGCTTTAAGTAGTACTTTAGATCAAAGTTTTGAAAAAGTAGAACAACTAACATCTTCATCAGCAACGGCTGCAGCAGCCAGTAGGCATCTTAACGGCTTAAATAGTTCAGATGTAGATTTAGATGTAGATGCTAAGACACCACTTTTAAATACGAATAGCACGAATATAGATTGTAGGGAATATAATGGTAGTGAGAAAGACTCGCTGATAGAGGCTCAATAGATCAATTTTTAGAGAAATTTTTCGGTTGAACTTGAGCTTGGTCTTAATTATTTGTGTAATGTACAGTCAGGATCATGGAGTCCACCCATTTCATCCAGCTATTCTCACAGGCCTCAAAACGAGCCGACTGGCTAGCAAATCAAATGACTGCACTTCAGATATTTCGTACAAGCTCACATTTTTACTTTACGTTTCATAATGTGGAATGCTCCTAATTTTAGCAGTTTTTAAAGTTTATTTTTAAGATATATTTTAATACTGAACAAGATTTAGATCTATTTTCCAATAGAATACTCTGAACCTAAGTTTAGTTAGTTCAATTTAGTTACATATTTCGAAATACTCGAGAGTAGAACACCTAAATGACCATTTTGTCTAGCAAATCCACGAATATATGACAATCGAAATTTTATACGTATTGAATTCTTATCTTTTTGCATTTCATTATTTCAAACCTCTACTTATTTCTAATATGCCAAAGTGAACATTTTCAGTTGAATTTCTGTAGCGGGACCATAAATATTATCGACTATTCAATTAAGCTCTATTTAGCAGCTAGTGCATGAAGGAACTTGGGAATCGATCAAACATATGAGATATTATCCTTGCGTTAAAGTTACAGGGATGCAAGATACACTTTTTTTGTTTCAATAAAATGCAAAATATTACGAGTGCAGAAACGTCTGTGGAGAATTGGGGGTCAAAAAGATAATAAGATAATGACGAGAAGTAAATTTTAAAGCAATTTTTAAAGTAGCCTATTCTTATTATGGGGAAATTATTACAAATAGTCATTCGAAATGTTATTCGCCACCAGGTACTTCTATCAAATTTTGTATCTGTATTGTTTTACTTTTTTACTTTTGTTAAAAAATGTGGACGAAATCACTTCGGAGATCGAACACAGCGGATGTGATATTTCCATTTAGCAGTTCTAATTTCCCACGACTATTTCGTCAATATGCTTTTATTTTTTACTCAGAGAGGGGTGCCCTTCTTCCCTGTTCCGACTTTTTGCGATAAATTGGAACTCCTCTCTCGCTTTCGTAAATCTCGGACTGAAATTACATCATCATCAGCCAATCATCATTTATACATTGTATTCCTTCCATGAATTAATTTAATTTTTTTAGTAGCAGCTTGCTTACAAACGGCAAATACTCTTATACGAACTTATCATCATTATCATCAACAGCGCAATAATTGGTATCCGATCTAGGCCTGCCTTAATAAAAAACTCCAGACATCCCGGTTTTACGTCGTGGTCCACTAATTCAATATCTCTAAAAGCTATCTGGCGTCCTGGCTTACGACATCGCTCCATCTCAGGATCTTCCTCTTTTTCTTTTCTAGCATAGATATTGCCCTTGCAGACTTTCCAGTCTGGATCATCCCCATCCACACGGATTAAGTGACCCGCCCACCGCAACCTATTGAGCCGGATTTTATCCATAACCAGAAGGTCATGGTATCACTCATAGATCTCGTCGTTATATAGACTACGAAATGATCCATCCTCTTGCAGAGGGGCAAAAATTCTTCGGAGAATTCTCCTCTCAAACACGGCAAGAGTCCGCAATTTTTCTTGCCAAGAACCCAAGTCTCCGAGGAATATATGAGTCTTGTACAGTAACAGCTTTGACCCTGTGGTGGGACGTTTCGAGTGGAACAGTTTTTGTGAGCTGAACAGCCTACTATTGGTTGCTAAAAGCCGTGCAAGGATTTTCCCGTCGTAGCTGATGTTGAATGGTCTCGAGTGTGATCCTGCTGGTTTTATCTGGCCTCGCACATTGGCCAGAGACAGCCTAATCAGTCTCATCAATTTCGTGGGGATACCGAATTCTCTCATGGCATGTATAGTTTTCCCTGACTATCCTTATTGACATGGGCCAGTGATGCTCTGGGTGTACTAGTACTATTCAGCGACATGATATCTTTAAAATTGCAGCACTGCGTGTTATTTCCCTTTTAATGCCAGATAATGCCTTGTTGCCAGTCGTCTGACATTGATTCGCTGTCCTACACTTTCAGCATCAGTTGATGCACACGGTGATGTAATTGGTCGCCTTCATAGTTAATCATTTCGACTTATGGTTTTTGAGCTAATGAATTACGGGGATTGTTTCTTCTATACTTGGTGGCGGTAATATTTGTCCATCCTCTTCAGCTGACGGAACTCCCAACTCGCCAATATTCTGGTTGTTGAACAGTTCATCAAAATGCTCAACCCATTGCTCCAATACGTCCATTCTGTCGGAAATCAGATTTTCCTCTTTGTCTCGGCAGGATGAGCATCGAGGTGTATACGGCTTCATTCTATTGACTTGTTGATAAAACTTCCCAGTCTGCTGCGGTTGCTCCCTATACTATTCCAGTTCACAGATCTGTTGGTTCTCCCAGGGCTTCCTTTTCCATCTGTAAAGTCGCTTCTCCATTCGACGGAGTTCGTAATAAGTCTCTGCGCGTACCCGCGTTTTTTGAGAATGCAACATTACTCGGTATGCGGCATTCTTGCTTTCCGTTGCTAGCTTACATTCAGCGGTTCCGACCTTTTCTGCGGCTGCGGGCAAATATGTTTGTGGCCGTATTAATGATAACATTCTTCAGGTGGTTGTAAAGATCATTTGTCGATGCTTAATCTCCAGGATGTCTGTTGGCGGCGGTCATTGCAGCATCTATTCCCTTTAGATGAATTACAGAGAGCTGTGAGAGGACCACGTATATTTGTGGACCGCTTTCCGCGCAAACCAAGTACTTCCAACAACCAGTTCGTGCGACTCTCTTGATTTAATAATCCGCAATCCATTATCATTACGTAAGCTATAGGAGCCAACGTATCGCCTGCATATGAGCTCCGTCTGTACTTAGCAGTTAAAATCTCCAAGTATGTTTATTGTATCATATCTGGGACATGCATAGCCTTTCGCTTATGGTTTCAGCCGAGTCAAAGAAGAGGGAAAGGGGACGGGATATCTACCCGCCGAAATAAACACTGCCGGAACCGTTAGGAGGGTAGAAGGCGGCCCATTTAATGAGTGCAGTAGAATGTTGAGTGAGGCGAGTTTGAATAAAAGATTTATATGATAAACAGAGTCAAAGGAATTAGGGAAATCTCGGAATTTAGATATTTGGCCAAAAGGTGGGTGAAGTCTAGTAAGGTGAAAACAGTGTTAGCAAAGTTAGCAGCCTTTCTTTCTCGTTCTCTTTGTGTATTCTGAAGGCATTCGATATTACTGTGCATAGTTTGTAAGCCTGTTATGATCGGCATGGAAATTAAAACACTAAAGTGTCGCAATGGAAGGGTTCGGTTTAAATCCTACTGGTGTTAAAGGGATTTTTGTCGTATGCTGGAGGTTAGATTATACTCGCTCAACCCTGAATGAATATCTTCGTTGAATTAGGCAAATGCAATTCTAGCCATATTGCCACCTGACGTACCTTGACGGTCTAGAAATGGAGTGTTCTAATACACTTTAAGGTATGTCGTCCCATCTAGTATTGTATTGTGCCGCACGAAAATTTATAGATGCACGGATTGGTACCTGGGAAACTTTCATCACTTCTAGTTTTGGATACATTTGTGAACGTGTTGATAATATTCACATTTCCCCCAACCTACTCACAAGCAAGCTTCCATTATATGAATTATTCTCTCTCTATAATTCCTTTTTTGGCAAATCTAAATTGGTTGGTCTATTTTCCCAGAAAATTCTTTAAAAAAACTGGAAAAATAACACCTTGTCAATGAGAAAATAACGTTAGGATAAAAATCATGTGGCAGTGCTATCCAATGTCAGAAGGACTAGATAACTGACCAAAATCACGTGGCAGTGGTTTAGGATGTCTGAAATACTGAACAGAGAAGGCAGAACAATAAATGCCAAACGTTATTTAACTTATATTCAAGCGCTAAACTGTTTAAAGGAAGAGAAGTTAGCGGAAAAAAACGAAGAACTGTTAAAGCCATACTTTTGCTTGCGTGTGGACATCGGATAACAGCAGGTTTCATTTTTTGGCTAGCTAAGAAACATATTCCGAGAACTTGCTTTACCGGATACCCGCTGTAATATATAGTGTAGTGGCTCTTCTCCAGGAAACCGGTCCCTGTCCAGCGCATTCTCCGCCTTATATTGAGGCAGGGTATTGGCTAGCTGCTAGGCAGCATTCGATCTGTACAGGGAGCGCATCACAAGAGAATACGCAAATAGGTCGTCCGTTTTCGGGTTCGTCGTTGTAAAATCCATTCAGTCCGAGGCTCCTTTTTTGACTTCATAGCAAGTTGCTTTCCATGTAGAATTGTTAGGCCTTCCTAAACCTGGAGGACCAGCTGGTACAATTTGTCCCGTTCTTAAACGCGGGAAACTCACCTTCATCCTCGTGGAGGGGGAACTACTGTTTAATAGTAGAGCTGTTGGATGGCTGAATGCTGTTGCTGTGTACATAATTGACCGCACGTAAAAGTTATTTCAAGCTTGTTACTAAATCCCCTAATATTTGCTTCCTGCGGGCTTTATTTTCTCACACAGGATATGGGAATCCTCATTATTACCGGAACTTGCATGACATGGTCAACTCCTCTTTCATGGCATCCTCCGAGGCATTATCGTTTAGCGAACTTTCTCCTTCGTTGCTTGTTTTGTGGTCTTTTGAGCTACAAAACGAATCATTTAATTAATAAATCAACAATAATTACAACTAATAAAAATTTATGATGAAACAGGCCAGTTTTTTTGGAATCCAGGGCTTTAGAGGTATGTTTCACAAAATTCCGCAAGAGATTCGGACAATGAGACTGACTGACTTTCATTTGCAGTATGATATCATGGGGCATACAGATGCATTAACAATCATTAACTTTTCTGACCTACCAGTGTTGAAAATATCAGTGGCCTCAACACTCGTTTATTCAATTTCTTCGTCTGCAAACTTATGAGAGATTGTAATATTCTGCAAAACCTGACTTGATACTTTAGCAAGTATTACTTGAAGTTTTGTCGGGTAATGTAGCGTGCTGGTTGAGAGAGTAATGTAATGTCTTGCTAGGCTAGTGGTATTCGGTCTTACTGCTCTATCGGTATTGGTAGGACTATCTCATGGTCAGTTGGCATGTAAGGGTCATGGATTCATTTAAACAATACGAGGCACTTTGGTTTCCAAAGTGCACGAGATCTTGAAATCTTGTTCCAGTTGCTCAAGGATTCAAATGGCGTTGCCATCAAAGGCCCATGCATTCATCAGAACGAATGCCCTTTATACGCTTCTGATATGTTTACATAAATGTTCCCCTCTGGATCCAAAGTTCTAGCACTAGTACCGATGTGGCTATAAAAAGCCTAGATTGCGACTTCTTGGAGAGTGTAAGGTAGTAAGGTACAGCAATCTTTCTCAACTAGATTGTCCAACTATGCATAAATGCAAGGGCAGGTATGCGTTTAACTTGATGTTCTTAAGGCCGCAGGATGCAGGTAGTGACATTAAGGTCTTTCTTTCCAATGAAAATGCATATTTATACAAGATACTACGAGGGCTCTCAAAATATAAAGTTTGTGTCTACTCTTGTATTCCCCAGATATGTTTTCGATCCCTTCCATTCCCATACATTTATAAATGAAGGCACAGTAACACACTTTTCAGTTAATGAAAGGATCATTTTTTTATAATTTGACTAAAGTGAATGAATATATATAATTTAAAGTTCAAGTTAAACTTCACCATTGCGGCTGTGGCGACGGAAAAATTTGCAGGAGTCGCAGTCTTCTCTCTCTCTCCTTACATATTTCCCCAGGATCGAGCACTTCGTCTCCATTCGTAGTTGCTGCTATCACATACTCTACTTTTATTTTTTCGATCTGTCTCATGAGTACGTTATATTTTTGTAAAATGCGAAAAATTGCAGTCTTCAATCTCTGGATGGAGACATGTAAGATATGGACAATGACGGTACTGTTTTACCAAGAAAAAGTCAAGCCTTCTTTTTAAATTTCAGCCTTTCTTCATGGCTGGGACGTCACTTGGTGAGGGGTAGTAATTCGGTCTTGACATTATCTGCATGAAACAGTTTCAAATAGTGTGTATTCTAATGCCACTAAAGCTAGTTAACAATCCCGGCATACTGACCCATACGAGAGAGTTCTAAATCGTAACAATCTCCGGATGCATATATTGATTACTGAAAATTCGATTATATATTACTAAAAGCCAATAAATATTATTAGCTGCAGACAATCGAGTTTTGCTCCTCTTGATCTTTATTTTTTATTATCAAAAGTCCTCCTTCAGGTTCCTCAAAATTTTTCAATTATATTATAAATAACACAAGAAAAAGAAATATTAGTAATGGTATGACTTGCGGTTTCGTCCAGGGCAGAGGCAACTCATCAGACGCTGCCTCACCTCTAACCGAATTGGTTACAAGGTGGTATTTGCTCAATTCACCACATGTCGTAAAATATATTGAACAAAAAACCGCCTTGTAAAATTTTAGGCCTAAGCCGGCCGAGGCTAAACTAAAATTTTGTTTAAGAATTGAGGGATTCCTAAGTCCGACATCCACTTAAGTGTAGTATAGAGCATACACACCATTAGACTGTGCTTCAGTTTCACCATCATCATACTTAACGCTGTACAAGTGATAAGTTCAGAGCAGCGAGGCAAACACAGAGATCTATGACGACTGGGATTTGAATCCAGAGCAACGAGATTGAGAGGTTGACGCTCTACCAACCATCGGGTCGACTCTCAAATTCTTTTAATTATATTATAAGGAACATAAAAAACAGAAGCATTTAGAGATCAATTTTGGCCATATTTTGCGGAGTTCTTTATCCTATCTAAATTAAAGGATATGGTAAGCAATGTTCGCAACAAAAAATAGTGGGGATTTTTAATGAAGTAAAAAACAGAGACAGACTAACGGTTTCGTCCAGGGCAGAAGCAACTCATCAGATGCTGCCTCAGCTCTTCACTGGGAGCAGCGCGACCGAAAGTAGCAACAGGTGGAAAGCGCTCATTTATATAATCGCGAAAACATGGCAAGGGTGCGAATTATATTCAAGGTTAAACCGCCAATAGTTTGAGCTCAAGCTAGACTGAAAGTTCCAAGCAATTTAATTAAGTCATTTTTAAGATTACTAATCTTCATCATCGTTTCAAAGGCGCAACAACCGATATCCGGTCTATGTCTGCCCTAGTAAGGAGCTCCAGACATCTCGGATTTGTGCCAAGGTCCACAAATTCAATATCCCTAAAAAGTTGTCTGGTGTCTGGATATCGTCTCTACCATAGATATTGCCCTTATAGACTTTCCCAGGCCCACCGCGACCTATTAAACTGAATTCTGTATCGCTTATAAACTTCGTCGCTTTATAGGCTGCAGATTCGTCCAACCTACTGTAGGGGGTCAAAAATTCTTCAGAGTATTCTTCTCTGGAACGCGGTTCAGAGTTCGAGATCTCAAAGGAATACATGAGTACTGGTAACATCATTGTCTTGTCTTGTCTTTTAGTCCAGACCGATTAATAAGAAAAGGAGGGGGGGGGGGGGGGGGGGGTTGATAGAGAAAGGCATAAGAAACAAAAGTTATAGAGCACCGATGTGTTCCTGAGCGCGTTTGAACATGAATAACTCCAAAGCTACTCCTTTTAATTTTCACAAAACATTTTTCCTTTGAGTTGACGTTCTAATCGATTTCTGCGTTTATTTCGAAAAACAACTGACAGTGATAGTGCTTATTCCATTTCGCTTTTGAACGAGTTACTCGAGATCAGCTTTGCTATGCAGCGTAAGAGTTCTTTGATGAGCACCGACGGAACACGAAGCGATTTTGACATACCTGTCATACTTTGACGGACTTGTTTTTGAAACTTGCCCGCTTGGTGCGTGAGTATGAATATCTTGCTAATGTTTCACCCCGCTATATTTAGGTAGAAATCATCATCTTCAGGAAAAAAACACTTTGCTAACTTCTAAGTATAGTCAAATGGGATAAATGGGTAAAAGATTGTTTGATATTGTATCATAAGGACTAAATTTAAAAGCCAAATAAATAAAGGTAATTGCGAAATTTTCAGAGGAATATTTTTTCACTTTTCGCAGTAATTTCTCTCCTCTTTCCATAAAACACCCTTGCACCACTGTAACTTTAACCTACTAATGGGTATGATTACATTATTTGTATATCAAAATAATGAAGAACAAAGTATTGCAAATGTTAAATAAAGATAAAAGAAATGCAGAAAAAAATCTAATCTATGATTGGTTTCACCGGAAATAATGAAATCTTATTGCAAACTGTATTTTTCAGTCGTGTCAATCAACTGTAGCTTATTAAATACATTTTATCAAATATTCAGAGCGAGCTGAAATGAAACCCAATGAAAATGTAGAGTAGGGGTTTTTCCATAAACATACCACCGAACATAATAGAGCACCCACTACATAGTCTCATTCTAGTCACTTTCACCAGATCATCGCTACAAGTTTACTTTTCGTTTTTATATTCTTTTCAAATTCTTTGGGATTCCCCATATTCCAATATAATTCCTACATTTAGTATTCTGAAACATTCAGAAACCTGAACAAGTACCTTAAATTTTCCAATGGCTTTCAACTGAATACCATGTTACCCAACAGAGTCACCATTTTCATAAAATACTTGGATAGTCATTTTCTTAAGCAATATACATACATAGTTGTACACAAACCCCTTTGCGAATTTAAAAACTCATATTAATAACCCTTTACACAGTTGACAGTGCATACATAATAGGATACTCGAAAATATAGCAACAGACACCACAGACTTCATAAGAGCAATAGCACGTTACATTTTAAGGCTATCCCAAATTCAGTGGTAACTCATACTGTAAAGCAAAAAAGTAGTTGAAAATCATCTTCGAACATTTTTATTTTAAGAAATAACAATTAACTTTTCAGAAACAGTTTGAAGGTTCATATAAATGTGATTTTTAATAAAATAAAGTACGTACATAGAGAGAGAGGTTGTAATTACATTTTATTTTTTCTCTATTAAACACAAAATTTAGGAGTAGAGGTAGTTTCGAGAATATGGCGCGATATAGTTCAACATTCGACATACCAAATATGAAATTATATATAAATATAGTGAAACTATGCATAGTTTTAACATACACAAACTGAACGAAATAAACACTATGCTGTAGTAGCCAACTAGGAATTTCAAAAGTAAATAAAATTCTTCTAATTTAAGTGAAGCCGTTTTTCTCATTTTCCATATATTCTTGCTGGATTCGCTACCAGAATTTCTCAAATTCTTTCAAAATATGACCCCAGTGTATCACGAATGACAGTCCCGGCAGGTCTCACGCAGCCACAAGGAATAGTCGACGTGTTAGTAGCACTACCAAATAACCTGACTTCTCCTCTCCAAAATGAGACTAATTCGAGATTAGTATGTTAAAAACTCTTCACTCAGTAACATCCAATTCCCTGCCAAGGACAAAATCTGCGTCATCTACAACCTCTAGTTGAGACTACACGCTTGAAATCAAGGGGCAGTTTCATCAGTAGCGTAACACTCTTTTACCCTCCATCAAAACTTTCAAAATCACAAATTCATCCAACAAAATCATGACATCTGCGATTTGGTACCATAAAAGCATAAAAGCATCTTGCTAGGAGGACGCTCTGAACTGGTGTAAGATCCGAGAGAAAATTGAAAAGGACGACTAAGAAATCAAGTTGAGAAAGCTGGACGCTTCAGGTATGAGAGGTTTTGTATATTTCTTATATAAAAACATTTAAGTGGACATTTGTTGCACGTAATATATAAGCAAATATGTGTTATGTCAGAATATTCACTTTCACATGCTACTGACGTTCAAAGTCTTAGAATTTCCACTGAAGTGACAGCTTTGACCTATTATAATAATATATCCGCAAAATTTCGTGATTATAGGATGAGCAGCAGGGTTAACAACATTCGAAATTTATTTCGAGGCCAATTCAAAAGAGTAGGACTACTTCACACAGAGTAATAGTTGTCGTGTGGAGTAGGACTTGCCAACTGATTTGACATTTTAAAAAAATTGTATAAATAATTGAATAGTTAGTTGCCAATCGTCGACCGAGTTAGTCACCTTCATTTTACGTGTCATTTAAGAGTTGACTTATAACCAACCTTATCATTTTGAGAAAACAGAAATATAATTCGAAACACAAACAAATTCTTAAACAGCCATTTACATGCTCGTTTTTTTTTTGCAACAGTCGCCAGAAATATTGAGGAACCTGTACCTTGCTTCAGTGTGTTTTGGTTTCAACGCGAGTATCTGCATTGCACAATTTCTGACACCAGTCGAACTATTTAAAGTGGTGACCCCGACAGTTCGGATAACTGGGGCGCTCGTAATGTGAGAGCAGACAAATCCCAGGAAGATCTGTACTGCAGACCTGAACGCACTCTACCAGTCGCACGCATTCACTAAAACAATTTGCCAACTCCTGACGCTGCATCTGTACTTTGTGGAACTCGAGAAAGCAAAGAACTAGATAGGCCACAACATCTTATTTGGATACACATATCACACATCGTCCAAATAACTTTTACCTTGACATTACAAATCCACATCAATCGTATCAAGCTTTCAAATCCCCATCAAGCGTATCAAGCCACCATTGTTTCGGCTGGCCTTTTGATCGCTTACCATCGACTTCAATGCTAAGACCAATCTTAGCGATTTGCTCAAAATTATCATAATATGTAATACTATTATCAACTTTATTTGAAGGCATATCGGCATTGGAGGGTATTTCGGAGATTAGGCACTGTATAGTGGTAGCTTGGTGTTTTTTTTAGATTATTCGGTTGGGTTGGTCCTGAAAACGAATCCGTAAAAGAAATGATCCCCTTCAGCTTTGAAAAGTACGAATTGATATCTTACATTTGATACCCCAGCTGACTATATCCAGTGACAAAAAAATGTTACACCCCCCTTTTCATATATGGGGACCCCCTTTTCATATATGGGGACCCCCTTTTCATATATGGGGACCCCCTTTTAAATTCCATGTAGAACCGGTCACTCGTTATATCCGTGAACCCCACCTGCCCACTAAATCTGGTGTCAATTGGTATGACCGTTTCTGAGAAAAAAGTGCGTGTGACAGACAGACAGACAGGCGCAACCCCAGGTGGCGGATAGGGGCATACCTATTGATGCGTTAATATGTGTTCGTTTACTTTTCTTTTCGTACTGTGAATGGGCATCTGTTTGCTCATCTTTGGTGCGCGGAGCAAAATGACCATCGGAAGGATATCCAGAAAACAAAACCAACTTAGACTCTAGCACCGGCGGCTTTTGGGAATGAGCAAGCGGGCTCCCGCCTGTCGATATCCCTTGCCCGCAGTGCATTGGTGGTGGGCAACTTGGCCTCCATGGCATCAAATGGCACAAGTGTTTTAGATTTGGAGGGAGAAGTTTTCAAACGAAGCACAACTCTGGAAAGAACACGAACAACAAAGGCAAAGAATGATTGGCTCAGAGGAGATAACTGGCAAAAAAAAGCGATTTCGACCCCCACCACATATGTTTAATAGGTACTCCAGGGCCAAAAAATAGACCCATTCACGGGGAGCTCATCAATATTAAAATATACTCCAATTCCAAAGACCGCAGAAGAGAAAACTCATAGAAGCTGAACAAATGATAAAGGTGAAGGATTCGTAATTCGGCCAAAACTCACCGAGAACAGAGGCCTGACCCGGAAGATCTGTCTTTCATGCAGCTTGGGGCTAAAGAAGCTGAACTCTCCAAATTAATCAAGGACAGGCACAACGTGCACCCAACCATTAAGAACATGGTGAGAGCCACGAGAGTCCAAGAAGAAGAAAGAAGACCCGAAGAAAAACCAAATACAGACGACCCCAGTAACACCAACGCGCAAGATCATCGACCTCCAGTGAAGTAAATGAGTGTGAGGCAAGGAGAGGAAAGGGAATCTGCAGACACCAAAAAAGTAAAAGGTATTCTGATCAGCATAACAAAGGAAACTAGAAGTTCAGAAGGGGAAAATGTATACCCAAAGTAGGGATGTCGGTTGGCGAAGCGAAACCCAGGGAACATGAAAACAGTGGATGGGTTAAGGTCGTAAATAAAACGAAGATCGAGAAACCAAAGGTGCGAATTCGGCCAGAGGCAATTGTAATCTTTAGCAAAGGAAATCTATCATGTGCGCAGGTACTAAAAAGGCTGAAAGCTGACCCCAATCTAACAGTCATAGGCGGAAATGCTAACAAAATCCGAAGGAAAGAGTATTTCCTGTTTGATCTGAAATGATCCAGCATGGGATAAGCTGACGGCTTTCGTATCCAAATTATAAACACGAAGACAAGAGAAGAAATCTGCACTGCCTTCGAACAAGAAGTTAGAGTTAGAGAAGTTAGAGAAAGTCGCAGAAGAATCCATCCTGAGCATTAGAATAGGCGCTACTCAAACATCCACAATGCAGATGCCATTGGAGACAGCGTAGAAGTTATTGACCGTGAAGAAAGTTCGAATTGTATAGGTTGTTTGCCGTCCGAGGGAAAAGAGGTAATTCAAATGTCTCATGTCATGAATGCAAAAATGAGGTTGATACAGATAAACCTCAATCATTGCAGGGTCAGACAGGATTTGTTCATGCAGACCACTTACGATTCCGCAATGGAAATTTCCATTATAAGTGAACCATGCAGAAACCTTGACGGTGGTATATGGGTCAAAGATTGGACTAGTGGGGCAGCGGTATAGGCGTGCGGTCGCCAAACCATAGAATGTACCATGGGTCAGTCGACTAGTGGTTTTAAATGGGAAAAAACAAGCGATATATTCGTATCCAGTTGCTACGCTCAATCGAACGTTACATTGTCTGAATTTCAGGACCTGTCCTGAGTCCAATAGTGGTAGTCGGTGACTTCAATGCTTGACCCATCGAGTGGGGCAACAAAGAGACTAACGCAAAAGGGTGGTGCTTATTAGGACCATTTGCCCAGTTCGATACAGTTCTGGCGAACGAAAGTGATCTAAACACCTGGGGGGGTCAGGTTTAATTGCAAATCTGACTTTTGTCGGCCCTGCGCTGACACCTAATATGTCCTGGCATATTAGTGAGGACTTTACGTTCAGCGTCCACCACCAGGCTGAACTATGGAGGACCCCAGAACAGGAGACCCGTATACCGAGAGCCAAAATCGAAAAGAACGCCAGGATGGCCTGTCAAAACAATAGATGAACAAACATTCATGGGTTATGGCTACACCAGCCTAGCATGGCAGGCACCTCTACGGATATAGCTCTCCATGCCACACAATACATTGCTAAGGCATATGACGCACCGATGCCTAGAAGATGCTCATTCCCCACTAGAAGAGCCAATTACTGATGGAATAATGAACTCTCGCTCCTCACTAACAGATTTTAAAATATCAACCATACCTACTCTAATGTTGATCATCAAACTCACTTGACTAGGATGTATTTCTGGAAGTATAGCAATGAATTACCGAATTCACTGGAACAGCTGTAGATAAGACGTGGCAGTTGTCCAAATGCCGTGCAGAATGCCGGCAGGTCAGAAAGCGAAATCAACACAGAAGAAACACGCTGGAATATGAATAACGACCCCTCAAGCGACTTTGTGATTAGGCGTCTGAAATTACCAAACGTAGTGACATATAAGCAGATGTTGACAGATACACTTATATAAGTGTACCTTATCAGTTTCCCGAAATTTTAAACCTTAGGTATAACTCTCTTTTCTTTATTAGCGAAGGTCAACTCAGAATTCTCGCCTGATTACCCCCAAGCTAGGCTCCTTAGATATCTTTTCATAGGTCTTATCTCTACAAAAAAATGTTTTCTCAATTACTGGCTCCAATTTAGCTTTATTAGTTAAAACCTCTTATAAATTCCAATTCATTGTTTACCTTTTGAAATACCACTAGCCAGTTCCATATTTCATGCATTTAATCGTTGTGGAACTTTATACTCAACACAATTTTAGACTTGAGTGCATTGATAAGTAATTAGAGTTGTTAAAACCATAACCCCACATGAGTGACATTATATAACTGATTGGTATTATTTCATACCATTTATTCAAATACTCACTGGTTACAAACAATTTAATACAACAGAAATGACATTTCCGTTCTGCATAGAATGCAATCGCCCATCTATCAAAGTTTACTCAGTGCACTTTTCTCGGAGCCGGCATTGAGATACGTTGCTTTTCACTGCAATTTTTCAACCAATTAAAAATTTTTTAAAAAAAATTCAATTTTATTGTTTAAATTGTCACCATGGTGCAGATTCTGGTTCTTTTGTTCTTGCAGTCAACGTTATTTTCTTCTGCTATTACTTTTCATTGCTTGAAACATCATCGAAATATTGACCGCTTCCATTTATTAAGAAAATGCCAACGTTCACTACAATCCATTGTTGGCTTGAATAACACCGATAGTGCCAGAGATTGTGGTCAATTTACAAAGTCAGTTAAAGGATTAGCTTTTAATTATAGGCCGAGTTTTCAGCGGTTTAATTGCTTTGACACCAAACTTAGGTCAGGTAAGCTATCGTTTTCTATCTTCAAAACGAAATATTTACTAGATTGTGCACATCACCTCATAGACGGCAGCTTTTCTAGATTACACAGAGTGCAAAATACTTCATTCTTCAAAGATTTGTCTACAAGGTAAATAGCAATAATTTAATCATGCACGGATCTTTTTAAGACATTAATCTTCCTTTCTAAGATTCTGTGGAAAACAAAACCTCATTAAAATCGGTTCACCGTCTCTCTGTATGATTGTCACACGCAATTTTCTCAGGAGCGGTTATATCTGTTAACATGAAATTCCACGCATGTAGTGAATGAAATGCATCATCATCAACGGCGCAACAACCGATATCCGGTCTAGGCCTGCCTTAATAAGGAACTCCAGACACCCCGGTTGTGCACAAATTCGATATCCCTAAAAGCTGTCAGGCATCTTAACCAACGCTATCGCTCCATCTCAGGAAGGGTCTGCTTCGTCTTCTTTTTCTACCGTAGATATTGTCCTTATAGACTTTCCGGGCTGGATCATCCTCATCTGTAAGGATTAGGTAACCTGGACACTGCAACCCGTTGAACCGTATTTTATCCACAACTCGTCGTGGTATCGCTCATAGATTTCGTCTTTATGTAGACTACGGAATCGTCCGTCCTCATGTAGGGGGCTAAAAATTCTCCGAAGGATTCTTCTCTCGAACGCCGCCAAGAGTTCACAATTTTTCTTACTAGGAAACCCAGGTTTCCGAAGAATACATAAGGACTGGCAAGATCATTGTCTTGTACAGTAAGAGCTTTGACCATATGGTGAGACGTTTCGAGCGGAACAGTTTTTGTAAGCTGAAATAGGCTCTGTTGGCTGCTAACAACCGTGCGCAGACTTCATCGTCATAGCTGTTATCGGTTGTGATTTTCGGCCCGAGTGAATGACATTGTTCTGTGTTAAGTTTACATGCATTAAAGGCATGTTAATTTTTTTCTTCAATGGCATCAATTGCAAAATACGAGAGTGGGGATCAGAAAGTCAAGTTAACATTTTCAAAGACCCATTCTCGTTGATGTTATTGTTTTTTGTATGTCCCCTGGGAACCGGCAGGTTAACAGTTCAATCAAGACCTGATACCACCCATGAACTACTCCAACAGGACTCATGGCAGGCACTTAGCCTATATTCCAAGAAACACACTATCGTTTATGGCCAAAAACAGCCAAACCCAACGGGACTGGACACGTGTTGCAAGCTACAGGGATTAGTTATTAATGTTTCAGGGTTAGGAATGTTTAGTCGTTATTGAGTTGATAATATTTAAGTTGAAAAAATGTTAGCGTTTTCTACTCGTTTTTACTACTAAAGGTTATCTACACCCTCCGTGTGGATCAGGTACTTCTCCACAACTCTACTAACCATTGTGAACCATTGGGGCACCGAGGGGTAATGATAGATCAATGTAAGAAAAGAGAAGGGGGATTGCAGGAAATGCCATACCGCAAGCAAACTGAAACTATATGTATTATAATATGACTCTAGCCTCCTTAAAGAAATATAAAAGGTCATCAATCATGCAAGGATCTCTACTCAAAAAGATTTGTTGAAGGTTAAAAAACTTGTTATACCATCTACACTTAACTCGAAACCGGAAATAGTTCTTACACTAGAAGATTATGTGTTCGTTATTTCCACTAACTATTCAAGTGCATTTGTCCGAATTTATGGTTATGTTTCCAAATTTTTTCAAAAAACTGATTGGTCAGAAGGCGATCCAGTAATTTTTCTTAGGAAGCTGTAAGCGTACGCGTAGCCCTCCATTGAATTATGGGTAAACCTGGCTGAATGTTCGAGAAAAATGGACCTTTGACACGTGATATTGCCAAGTCATCCACCCACTCTCCGTAGGAGTATTCCTGAAGAACATCTACAGGGGAGGGTTTGACCAAACTTGTAGGGCTACAGCCCAGATCCTTACAGACCTCTACATGGGCGACCTCATTTAATAGATGTCCCGCGTGCGCTGGGCACCATAGACTTAAAAGTGGGGTCAAAAGCAAGGGCATGTATTTTGCCAATTAAGTGATGCGATGGCGTAGTTAGTTTGAATAATTTACAAGTATGGAGAGAGTCTGTGATGATAGCAACCTTCTTCTCACCCATCCTGAAAGCCACCTTGATGTCCGAAGCACGGCAAAGAGGTTCAGCGGCCAAAACCAAACTGACATCTAAAGAAAAACTTGAGACTTGCGTCCCATCCGGACCAACCACCGCACAGGCAGATCCACCACTCATGAACGCAGCATCAGATGCCAGAACGAGAAAATTCATACGCAGCCGCCACCTGAGCTCTGCCCCTCAAATCATGCCACAGAAGACGAGGAGAGGCCTTTTTCAGCATCCGGGTTCTGAACCACCAAATGATAGGTTTTGGGGTTGCTTTTCTGTAATTTAAGAAGTTTTTTGGCTGCCAAAAGGAAATGGAGAGGCGACTCGTTGGCCAACGCAAAAATCTGGTGCAATGGGGTGGTTCTGGTCAGCCTCAAGCATCTTCTCAGGATACAAACAGCTATTGAGTTAAGCTTGTTTTCAAAATATATGTGTGTTTTATAGTGGACATAGCGGCATACTCTATAAGAGCCATACCACAGATCAATAGAGATTGAGACCGCAAGAAAAACCAGCTGAAAATCAACCTGCCTACCTTTACGGTTTTAGGAATAATGGAGTGCAAGTAGTTCCTCACCGAACTCCTCCTCATTATCTCCCTACCTAAAAAGGGGATGGATTTGACATGCGCAAGGGTAAGATTATTAATTTTAATGAGCAGGTGTGTTACCCTGCTTCTCTTGTAGGATGCAGATTTGCAACGCATTTACATTTGGAAGTTGACAACCAATCGTCTCCAGTGGCCGAAATAAGAACATCGTCCGCATATTGGAAGATTTCAATGCTATCAGAGTATTTATTAAACAGAGATTCTTTATGGATATTAAACAATGTTGGACTCAAAACGCATCCTTGGGAAATGCCATTTCCAACTTGAACGCTGCCAATCTAATTGGAGATGTCGATTGGACATTAGCCTTGGCAGCCATTAAATAATCTCAGCAGAATAGCGGAAATGTGACATTATGTTGCTGAGGGTAGCCAGATGAACCTTCTTATAAGCGTTCTTCACATTCAGCACCATAGCTGTTGACTTTTATATTTTGTTATCGAAAAATGTAAAAGGATATCATTGACGTAAACCGACGTAGATTTGCCTGCAGTTAGCAAGCAGGACTTTGTATTCATCAATTAAATCATTGATACGCACCTTGAAAATGGAGTTAAGCAGTTTGGCAAACACATTTATGAGAGCAATAGGGCGGTAACTGGTCAAAAGTTCTGGGTCCTTAAGCGTTTTTGGGGTAGGTACCACCCGAATAATAGCCCCCCCTCAGAAGGACACAATCTGCACCAGATGAGGTTAAGCCCCTGTAGCAGTGCAGAAAATGTTTCCGGCGCCAACAAGCGTACAAGTTGATAATTGATATTATCCGTACCATGAGCGGAGGCACGGTTTTGCCTTAGCAATGAAGCAGTTAGCACTTCTAGAGAGAAAGGCTGAGAAACAGTCGGATACCAAAGGATACCAGGAAGAGAGGAGAAGGGGGGCTGTACTATAATAATAATAATCGTTGGCACAACAATCCATATTGGATCAGGGCCTTGAAGTGTGTTAGAGCACTTCATTCAAGACCGTAACGGTACTCTAGGAGGCAATGTGGTCAGCATTGCGCTCGCCCGAGATTATTACCCCGATTTGACTCAGGTACTCATTCACAGCTGAGTCGACTGGTATCCGACGTCAAATCATGATACAAATACCACTGCCACCAGTGAGATTTGAACCGCGACCTTCCGTATGACAGCCTTGCGCTCTAACCACAACCAGAAAATCAAGATATTCAAAGTTTTTCTTAGCATCAACCATGTTGGGGTAAACACGAAACCTCTGCATGGATTTCCAGAAGGACTTGACATCTTTTGTCACAGATAAGTCAGACCAAATTTCATGCCAACGTTTCCGCTTCATGTCAGCAATAACCATCTTCCACAAACGTTTGGCCTCCTCAAATGGGAGTAAATTCGAAGTTCTGGATCTAGCCCTGAATCGCCTATACGCGATTTGTTTCCTTTTAAAGTACAATTTAAGCTCTGGGGCCCACCACACCTTCGGCTGACCTATGTGGTTAGTGTAAGGTCTAGGCATCAGAAATTTGCCTTTTCAAAGTGTTAGTAAGAGTAGTAATGTCTGCTTGAGGCTCTAAATTGCTGATCTGCGCCTTTAACATATTTGAATCAATCTTAGATTTATGAGAAACATTTAGCATCTGCCAAGAGATACAAATGGGAGTGTGGTCATTATTAGATATTTTATCTGTAATCGGATTCCAATGCCAATATTGACTAGCAGATTTAGCAAGAGCTGTATCTAGAACCGAACCCGATTGATTAGACATAGATGGTGGGTCGAAGAAAGTGGGCATCCCATTATTAAGAAAATTAAATGAGGAGTTGCGGACAGCAGCCTTCAATCTCCTCCCTTTGCCATTACTGAGGTAATCACCCAGATTTTTGAAACTAGCATTAAAATCCCCAATGATGAGAACATTGTTATACTTCTCACAAAAAGTGAAGAGTCTACCAAAGGCTGTGTTGAACTCCCTGTTAGAGATTCTGGGAGGGCGATAGACTGACACAATCACGTGGTTGAGTGTTTCAGCTATGACATAATCTGAAATATAGTTGACTTGGCAGAAACTAATGGAATGACGCCATCATAGCTATCTTCCCTAAACTTTGCTATTAGATTAAAACCCAAAATAAACTTTGAGAGAGTAGATTGATTAATAGTATAAGTTCCTTGTAGGGCAAGAACACCAAAGTTGTTGCTGGGAAATTTGGTGATCACATTCCAGATTGGTTTAACAAAGTGTCTTCATGATGTCAGAGACCTTACTCTTAAGTTCCAGATCATCTGATCTTATAACATATTCTGGTACTTCGTCACTACAACGTACAAAAGATTTTCATAGACAGGGGGCATTGTTTTGAAAACGCTGGCAAGTGTTGTTGCTGGGGCCTTCTTCTGGGTCAAGCTCGGACTTCTCTTCTTTACAATATTATCATACTATACTTCTACTGCTATAGCTATCCGAACCTTGCAGTGGGCTATAATAATTGTTTGACTCCCCTAACTCTAGCGTTGTGAGAGACCTTTCCACGCAATAGACTTTTTTTGCCCTCATAAGTTTCCATCTTGAGGTTCGGGCCTTGCAAAACTTGTTGATTCTCAGAAGTGACCGACGAATTTGAAGAAAATCACAATGGTTCCTGCTTATGATATCTTGGCCGATCTCTATCTAAATTAAGTTAATAATACTATGTAACCATATTTTGTAAATTTACTGCAACCAAATTTTCAATAATATAGGCGATAGTATCGGATATTATTCTGAAAGTTATAATAGACCAAAATTGCCATTTTCGAGTGAAATTACTGCAACCTAAGACAGAAATGTCAGTATTCAGGTGAAATTAAGTGAACTCCATATACGCGACCTATGTACAATTGGGAATATCATATGTCGAAGCGTTGTTACGTAAAAACTTTTCATACCTGAAGCGCCTGATTTCCGACTTGTTGATATTTATCCACACTCGTTTTAGAAGAACTTTAAATTCCATGTGGAGAAATCAACTAGTTGCGGCGCATAGACAACCCTAATGCGCAAGCTCTTTTCATGTTCAACACTTTCCATTCTGCCGCACCTCCCAATTTCTGACTAACAGAAATCTAGTATTTATCAAAGTTGTAATATATCATTATCATTAAAGCAGAAAGTTACAGCATTTTTTCCCTAAAAAATTGAATGTTGACATTAGCTGTAAAAAAGAAGAGTGAAGAGATTACGAGGTGTTTACTTTTTTCAAAGACCTATTGTCGGAACAAAATGATGGTGGTTTCTGTATACAGTATCTTGGCCTCAAAATCCTCTCCACCTCCATATTTGTTCAAATAAAGTTAATAATAGTATACATACTAATATATTTTGAAAAAAATTACTGCAGACTCTCTTTAAGTTTTTCCACCAACCAAATTTGCAACAATAAAGGCGATAGTATCGGTCATGATCCTGGAAAGTTTGCAGAAGATCTTACCATTGTTAACAAAGTTATAATAGGTCAAAGTTACCTCTTTAGTATGAAATTATTGCATCTTAAGACATAAAATGTCAGCATCACATGAAGGTGAATGGTCCGGGGTAATCAATTCATATGCGCTACGAGCTATGTACGAAAGGAAATATCATGTCCAAGCATTATTACATAAGCTCTTATACCTGAAGCGCCGAGCTTCCAGTTTCCAGCTTGTTTTCATTAAATCGCCTAAATTTCAATAATAAAAATCCAAAGTTCCAGATTCATAAAAATAAAAGAATCACGAATGAAGTAGCTAAAGTTTGTGTGAAAGTGAGGATAGACGTTAAACTACATCCGTAACACCGCAAAGCAAAGTAGTTATGCTGGGTGGTTACTTAATAGGAATATTTGACAGATGCACTTAAAAGAAAAGACGAACAAAAGACTTAAGCGAGTAACTTCAATTCACAGTAGTTTACTTTTTCATTTTTTTAATTAACCATTTAGATAGAAGTTTGTTTATCTATATTTTAGAAAAAATAGAAATATATTATCAAAGGGATTCTCACAATTTAAAAAAATCCTAACTATTTTATTTTTCTTCTTTCGCTATTGAGAATGGAATCAGACAAAACTTCATGGGAAGACGCGTAAATATATTTAGGTACATCATACACACATACAGGAAAAACTACAAGCGGAGACGAATTTGGGGTTCGGATATTGAAAATATTCGTAAATCTCTTAGACAACTTTCTCTAAAAGGTCAAACAAATGGCCCCGCATTGCACGACTAATACAAAAATCTGAGGAATAATAACTCTGCAGCAGCGCTTCAAACTGAAATATACAGGGTGCGGCAGCATAACTTCCTTTTTTAAAATGCGCGCCACTCAGTTAGTTGATGTCATAGCGGAGCGCTAGTGGTCTCGTTCAAGAGGGGATACTGTAAAGTTTCGTCCCGACACGGTTCAGTCGCCATCATGTGTTGGAATAGTGAGGAGCGTGCCTTTGCCGTTGAGGTTTACTTTTCAAGCGGATGTTCGGTTATTGCAACACAGCGTGCATTTCGGAATCGCTTTAATTTAACCCCGTTGGTTCCCGTCCCAGACCGCAAATCAATTGTTACATGGGTCACTACATTCAGACAAACTGCAAGTGCGACAAAAGGAAGAACTGGAGTCCCTCGGCCCGTTAGATCACCTGAGAACGTTAAAGCAGTGAGAGCGTCAGTGTTGCGATCGCCACGGCGTTCTGCGCGCAAACACGGTGCCCTTGCTCTATCTGATCGTTCTGTGAGAAGAATTCTTCGTGATGATCTTCATTTTCATCCCTATAAGATGGCGATAGTGCAGGAACTTTCAGAACGTGACTTCAATTCTCGGATGAACGCGTGTGAGCTTCTTCTTGATGTCGTTCCCGAGGGTGCTATTGGTTTTTTAGCGATGAAGCCCATTTTCATTTGTGTGGGTCGGTTAACAAACAAAACATGCGCTACTGGGCTGACACCAACCCTCGAGAATTGCATCAAAAGCCTTTGCATTCACCCAAAGTCACAGTGTGGTGTGCAATTTCCTCAGCTGGAATTATTGGTCCCTGGTTTTTTGAGGAAAATGAGGTTACAGTGACAGTGAATTCGGACCGGTATGTAAACATGCTACAGAATTTTTTTTCCCACGGCTAGAAAATTTGGATTTGGGGGACACTTGGTTCCAACAAGACGGTGCAACAGCATACACTTCAAGAGCATCGATAGCTGTTTTGAGGGAACACTTTCCAGAGCGCCTTATCTCAATTAGAGGCGATTTGGAATGGCCGGCACGCTCTCCCGATCTGTCCCCTTGTGATTTTTTTCTATGGGGTTTTTTGAAATCCCGTGTTTATGTGAACCGTCCAAGAACCCTACAAGATTTGAAGACCAACATACAAGAAGAAATTGCCAACATAACACCTGCTTTGCTACAAGAGTCATGACAAACGCCAGAAATCAATAGTTTTTATTGAGTTTTGAAAGGAAGTTATGCTGCCGCACCCTGTATATCCAGGGAGAAATGTTTCAGGAGAACCAGAAAACTTCTAATACAAAATTCTGAGAAACAAAGTAAAATTTGTTTGCCCGCTATTAGAGTTGTGTTTCATAATCTATACCAGTCGAGAATAATGTAGCAATTGCAATCAAAATTGCTGACATACGACTAGTCCGCCTTGGTGAGGACACAAGAAAATAGTGCAATCTTAGGGGAAAAATTGTGAATGAGTGCACCTTGAAAGAAGAGAACATTTTATTCCACTTACCTAACACTTTTTTGAAATAATAAAAGTGTGAAGGTAGCGCGTTTATATTGGATAATAGGGCAAACCTTCAAAGCACTTTACAAGTGTGCGCTTCAAAATTTTCAATTTAGCTCGTATCGCTGAAGAAATCGCCGAATGAATTCTTAGTCATATTGTTAGGTCTCTTCTCCTTTGCCCCCCGAACGTTCGAATATACCCCACGTTCGCAATCATGAGACTAGTTGAAGTGATGAAATTAAACCTACTGCTCTTGCACCACAAAGATACAAGGGCAGCCCTACAACTCTGTCAGCTTTTACTGCCAGCAGAAAGGAACAGACTGGGACTTGCTACAAGTTAATTTGACTAACCTTTATGTTTGAAAACATAAATGCGGTCTAATATGTGCGCCAAAACCGTTACTTACTGAAGATTCTTTTGTGTTGGGCTTGTCTTCCAACGAAAGTTCCACTTCCTTGCATCTGATTTCTTTAGATATTGCAATTGAGGTAGCCTATGTCCTTATTTCCAAGAAGCTTCACCTTCCTTCGCAGTGTCTTCCGATGCCGTTGGGTAAGAGCCTTCCTAGGTTCATGGTGTCCGGTCTGCGTGTATCCTTTTCCACATACCGGTATTTCACCAATTGCATTCACATTACCAGCTTTTCTTCCTTCCACTTTTCTTGGTAACGGCGGACTCTCTCTGAAGTTTCCTTCTGTCGAGCTTTCCTCTGCCACTTTCTGGCAGAATTAGGTAACAGTGCCACCGGCTGATCGGCAGTAGTCAGGTTTCCAGTTTCTATCACTCTGGAAGTTGCTGGACTCTTCTTTCTGACTAACCGGGCCGTAGCCACTAAGTTCTGATTTTCCACTAAAAAAGAAAAAATGCCTTCCGCAGATTTGATTGTGAGGAAGCATGAATTTGGTGAGGCCTCCAAAATCCCTGCTGCGTTCGCAATTTAATTGCTCGAATTCGCTGGTGAATTCGAAGTCTGTGACTCCTTACCACTTGGTGAGTCAAAGTTCATAGTATCCATATTCATGACGTTCTCAGTGCAATAGTGAACTACAATACTGAAGTCTAACTCGCCAAGACGGTGTCCGAAAGGAGTCACCATCCCTTGTTGACGATCGTTAACGTCTGTCATATATTGCCCATCGAATTGGTGGACCTCGGCGCAAAACCGGGATGTCTGGAGTTCCTTATTAAGGCAGGCCTATACCGGATACCGGTTGTTGCGCCGTTGATGATGATACATTGCCCATTTTTTTCACAAATTCAAAAATATTTCAAAAATTTCATTTTGCAAAAGATTCAGTTCAAGATATTTTTCGCTAAAAACTATCGAAAATCCAACACGTCCAGCTTCTTTGTGATATAACTTATGCAGATGGCTCAAACTTGGGTTGTAGTCAATGTATTGCCCGATCCCAAAATCAACACTGCTTTTCTTGTTTAGAAGCCGTCGACTTGTTCATAGATTGGATAGATTATGGCGAACCGATACGTTCGGAAAAATCACCCCCACTTTGAACGGCAAACATCTTTGAGCTTTCTAGCTTTTGGAATATTAGTTCAGAAATAGTCACTTCGAAAAATAACACTTTTCCTTTGAAATGTGTTTCATCAGTAATTTACCTATTCTGATTTTTTAGAAAACAAAACTTCATTTCCACGAAAACAATCTCATCGACACATCTTAGACCAACCTGAACAGTATTACAACTGCCTAGCACTATCCTGCCCAGAAATCGGCAATCTGACAACTTTGGTGGGGGACAGTCACTTCAATTACTACACATTGTATGCAAACCCTATCCGTAAGTTCCTTTCACCCTCAGACCTTGTTTACGCTTCTACTGAAAGACTGCGCTATTCCAGCATCTCGAAATATAACTTGTATACCAGAACTTGGACTTTTCGAAGTTCATGACTCATTAAGAAACTTTAGTGCAGCACTAACAGCCTGCAGTAATGGATCAGGAACCTCACTCGCTCATGTAATTTCTGAAGATAGAACTAATGGTTTCGCGGATCTTATGAGGGCGAAATTCTCAAATAAAAAGTTGAAGGTGCGCGCGGCATATGTGGGGCTAAATTACTCAACACCATCAAAGGAATTCCAAACTACTAAAACGAAAGAAAACTTATTGTGTTATACCTACCGAGCTTGGGCGCCAGGATATCCAAGGTAATTAGAGATTTGCTATGTTCACATCAGAATAATTAGTAACTTTCAGAAATCATGGACATGACGGATGTGTGGCTGTTACAACAAACAATTCTTGGGTGACGACAGACTGCACCAAGCCGCTACCATTTATTTGTGAAATTCATCCCTCCGCACCGATCAATGAAGAACTAAATTTTTTTCTTTAAATCAAAATCCATATATTTTTAAGGTTTCTTGTTTGTCAAATGAAATTTTTTTTCAATACTTAAGATAGTTTATAAGGAATAAATTCTTCATTCTCCTTCGGAAAGTATTTGGAACATTTGCCAAGCTATATCTAGTGAAGCAGTATGTAAGCACCCTTAAAGAAGGCGGGTAACTAAACTTGTGGACATCAAATCCATAATAGAAAGTTATCTGAACACTATTGGACAATCTGGAAATACGAATCACCTACAAAAGGAGAGAATGAAAAGATTTGGGTCTATTCCTAAATGATGGACTAACTTTACCCCCTATAAAAAGGCGAGGCTACGTCCCGAGCCTCTCTGCCAAGGTATAACTATTAGGCTATGTCAAGTGCACAATTCACATTTTACCAATTCAAACATACGATCCGCAAAGCGGCCGATGCAACCCCCGGGATCACCAAGCCTGGTAAGCGGTTCATCAATCGATAGAGTTGGCTTTGAATTGACGATGTTCAAGCGAAGTTCCTTGAGAAGAAACGCCTTTACCATAAATTTCTCGACGATGAAGCATTGGCCAATTGGGAAATTCGCAAAAATACCAATTGGGAAGTAAAGAAAGCGATCGCTGTTACCCGAATCTTTACGATATACTGGACACTCGGGGCGGTGAGGGAGACCTATATCGACTTGTCAAAAGCCGAGAACACCGGATATCGAACCCTACTGTTGCGTTAATGACAAGAACGATATTTTGCTTACTGTTGGACGGCAAGCGATGGATAGATGGGGGAACCTTTCGAGCAGCTTTCAATTAAAGAATTAGTTTATCCTCTGTTTTCACAAACACTGCCGGCATTTGGAGCAATTCCCCCTGTCAACACCACTGAAGTCGAGGAAGCAACAAAACCTGACAATATCGCATCTGAGCTTTGGAAAGCGAATAACTGGGAACCAACGAGTCATTGAAAAGGGTAGAACACCATCTGACTAGCAATAAAACTCCATCGTTCCAATATGGAAAAGGAAGGTAGTGCAGCAGAATATTCATATTGTCGTCTGACCCGATTGCTGTCCCACACCTTGAAGATTTTGTTAACGCAGTCTTGACTACCATATTCACGATGTCGTTCAAATAACCATGAATTAAGACGGTTTGCTCATAGAGAAACACTGTTACAAGCATCGCCCACTTTACATTGCATTTCTTCATCTAGAGGTAGCGTTTGACCGTGTGCACCAAAAACCCATCTCTTATTTTCTGCGGTAATACCTAATGACAGTGAGTTTTGGGGCCAGACAAGTACGCGTTCAAAACGGACTGGTGTTGCGCGGCCTTGAGCAGGAAACGACGATTAAAGTTTAGCATGCCCAAAAACCTCCGCAAATCCTTCACAGTTTTCGGGAAGCTTGTGATTGCTTGCACCTTGTCTGGGTCGGGCTGTATTCCATCAGGGGAAATGAAGTGGCCGAGGAATCTCACCTGTGTCTGGTGAAGCTTGCATTTATCAACGTTTAGGACTAAACCGGCCTCAAGGAGACGTTGAAAAATGCATTCGAGATAGGCTAAGTATTCAGACTCTAAGGAAGAAGCGACCACACCATCATCCAAATATACGAATGGTGACCAAACGACATTGTCGCCCTCTATGGTTCCAAGTGTTGGCCAAATATAAAAGCCAATAAACGGTGCCTCGCGGTAATAGAGACGAGTGTGGAAACGCAAGCTGAGGATTCGTCCGAGCTCCACACCAGAATAGTATAATTCACCACGAAGTGAAACTCACCCGCCTGAGTGGTTCGCCTACCTGTTGGTAGCGGTGTAAAAGCCACGAGGCCGGGAGAGCAATCGTGGAAGTTTAGTTGTTGTTGTTTATGTTTAAAATTACTTAAGTGTTTAATCACAATTGGTGACCGCAGCCTCAAGCTTAAATAAGGCCACAACGAGTTATCATCCAACAGCAATAAGATCGGCAACAACGGCAGCTCTAGGAGCAGCAAGCATCAACGACGTCGACATCGTGTAGTTTCCCAGTCTGTGCATCTGGTCGTGCATGCTATGAGAAGTTGGATTACAAGCTTGCATCGTTTCGTTGCTGAGAGCAGTGGTGGATTCCTATAGTTTATTTGTGAATGAAGAAGGTACCACTGTACAGCGCTCATCACTACGCAAGTAAACTACAACCATTTACAAATTAAATTAGGTTTTCTATTTATTTAATTTAAATATTTGATTAATTATTTAAATTTAAATATTGGAACAAACAAAGTTGGGCAGACTGTGCCTCTGTTGCTCCATGGTTTGTCCTGGTTCTCACTCTGCTATCGACAGTGGGGCTCGAGAGCTTTCGCTCCGGCTGTGAGTTCCGCTTCTGTTGTAATTGTAATTGTTCGTTATAATTTCGTTCGTTATGGAGATCGGACGACTCTTCGTTTTGTCCGGTTATTTTCGCGAATGTCGTTTTATAACAACGCGGCAAACGCCTTCGGCGCCTCTGCACTCCCCGTGGCCGTAGCGGCGGTATGAGTGCTACCGTTTTGGCGATGTAGCCCGGAGGCCTGGTTCCGGCAATTGGAGGCGCTGTGCGCGCTGGCGGGCATCAAGGAGTCGATTGGACTCGTCCCCGACTTTCTGGAGGAGTGTTCCTACCCGAAATTCAATGGCACCCTCTTCAAGCGACTGTCGGTAAGCGAGTCAGCAAAGCTGAATCACTTGCTGATGGAACTCACCTTAGGTGACCGCTCCCCGACCCAACTGTTGCGCGAGATGAAGCAGTTGAGCGAGGGTAAGGTTGGAGTTAAGCTTCTGGTTGCAGCGACTTCCGGAAAGCACCCAGGCCATCTTGGCCTGTGCGGACTCCGGATCGTTAGAGATGTTAGCAAACACTGCTGACAAAATCCATGACATGCATACGCGCCCCGTGGTCAGTGAACTGTTGCGGTAAGCCATGTGCCAAAATGCTGAGCACCAGCAGGTACCGTCGTATTTTTGCCGAAAAAGCTGATTGACACAGGCGCAGACGTCTCAGTTCTCCCGGTAGTGCGGAATTACAAACTGATTCTGCATGAGCTCAAACTAGCGGCGGCAAATTCTTCAACCTTATACACTTACAGCTACGGCAAGTAGAGGTAAATCTAGGACTTCAACGAACGTTCTCATCGCGTTTAGTTGTAGCGGATATCAGTAGTCCCATATTAAGCGCAGACTATCTAGGCCACTATGGATCGCTAGTGGATCTGGAGAATTGATCTCTTGTAAATCCCGCAACTTCGCTCAGGTCTTCAGGTAAAGTTGCCACCTGCTCTACTGTCAGTCTTTCGATCACTTTGAAGAAGTAGCGGTCCCTCGCATTCGCGCGCTTCTTCAAAAATACAGCAACATAGCTACTCAAAGTAGTCTCTCGCAGACAGCTAAGCATGATGTACAGCACCACATCTGCACTAATGACTCTAATATCTTCTCAAGGGTGCTTCATTACCACCCCAGAAGCTTGCTGTTGCTTAGAAAGAATTCGACGCACTTTTAAAGCAGGGTATTTGCAGACCATCAAATAGCAGCTGGCCTTCTCCACTACACATGGTTCCAAAGTCTAACGGCGAATGGAGACTATGTGGTGATTACAGACGTTTGAATGCTCAGACCATTCCAGACCGCTATCTCGTACCACTCATCCACAACTTTGCACACAACATCGCTAACTGTGTTGTTTTCACCTCTTGGACTTAGCCAAGTCATACCATCAGATCCCTGTAGCTCCGGAAGATATTCCGAAAACCGCAATATGCACACCCTTCGAACTTTTCAAGTTCGCATGGATGCCTTTTGGTTTGTGCAAGGCGGTACAAACTTTTCAGAGGTTCATCTACTCTGTCCTGCGAAACTTTAACTTTTGTTTCGGATACTTGGATGATGTTTTGGTAGCCTCTTCTTCAGAGTCTAAGCATTTGAGGCCGGTCTTGTGGGTAACGTTGGAAAGTGCAAATTCTTTCAACAGCAGGTGAAGTTTTTAGGCCACATGATTACTCTTCAGGGAATCCAACCGGATCCAGGTAAGGTTCAGACCATCATATACTTCCCACAACCTACAACGGTCAAGGAAATGCGAAGGTTTTTTGGAATATTAAACATCTCTCATCTTTTCTTTCTCAAAGCCACACAACATCAAGGGATCCTCATTGCCTACTTGTGTGGACCCAAGACTAAGGACTCACGCGTGATTACGTGGTCTACAGAGGGCGTTCAGGCTTTTGAGCTAGCCAAACGACAGCTGGCTGACGCTACACTCTTGACATTTCCTCAAACAGATGCATCCCTAGATATCGGAGTAGGTGCGACCCTTCAACAAAAGATGAACAAAATCTGGCAGCCGTTGAATTTCTTTTCCAAGAAATTGAATACAGCTCAACAGAACTACACCACCTATGATCGTGAGCTATTAGCCGCATACATGGCAATAAAGTACCTCCGATACTCCCTGAGACCGTTGATAATTTCTCCTATCTAGGGTCGAAAATCACAACCGATAACAGCTATGATGATGAAATCCGCGCACGGTTGTTGTCAGCCAACAGAGCCTATTTCAGCTTACAAAAACTGTTCCGCTCGAAACGTCTCACCGTAGGGTCAAAGCTCTTACTGTATAAGACTATGATCTTGCCAGTCATCATGTATTCCTCGGAGACTTGGGTTCTTAGCAAGAAGAATTGCGAACTCGAATTTTTGGCCCCCTATATGAGGATGGACGATTCCGTAGCCTACATAATGACGAAATCTATCAGCAATACCATGACCGCCCGGTTGTGGGTAAAATTCGGCTCAATAGGTTACGGTGGACGGGTCACTTAATCCGTATGGATGAGGATGATCCCACCCGGAAAGTCTATAAGGGCAATATCTGTGGTAGAAAAAGCAGACGAGGCAGATCCTGCCTAAGATGGAGTGATGGCGTAGATCAGGACGCCAGACAGCTTTTAGGGATATCGAATTGGTAGACCTCGGCGCAAAACCGGGATGTCTGGAGTTTTTTATTAAGGCAAGCCTAGACCGGATACTGGTTGTTGCGCCGTTGATGATGATGATGATACTCCCTAGAAGGCAGGCAGTTTGCAGTGTTCACCGACCACAAGCCTCTTACCATCCCTTTTAACTAGAAGCTAGAAGTGTCTCCTCGTCAACTCCGACACCTGAGCTTCATACGCTAATTGACTTCGGACATTCGGCACGTGTCCGGCAGGCATAATGTATTTTTGTTTAGAAATTGAGGAGTCCTAAGTCCACATCCACTCGATGACATACCGGACCAAATGGAGAGCAACTTACTCCTACTCTTTATGGTCCATGGATTCCTCTTTCTAGGTAAAAATCAAAAGGGGGATTCTCATTCTTTCGGTCCTCAAAGTGTTTTCATACGATCCACATTGACATTAATGACCCCTTGCGAGATTCGCATGGCTTCAAGAATTGTTTCACAATCATTGATTGCTTCACGCGGTGGCCTAAAGCAATACGTTTGACCGACATTTCTGCACAATCGTGCGCCAATGCACTTTGTCGTGAATGGATCACAGGCTTTGGAGTTCCGGGCGAAGTCATTACTGAACAGGGAATGCATTTCGAACCTAACCTGTTCTCGGAGTTAAGCAAACTTCTAGACTTCAAACGCCACCGGACGACTGCATACCACCCGCCATCTCCGATCCAATCGTTTTACTTGGCCTACGGGCAGCCCATTGTGAAGAGTTTGCCGCCAGCTCCACCGAAATAATATACAGGGAGAATTTCGATACCAGGTCAGCCCTTTCCATCACTGGGCTTTAGTGTTTGTTTCGGGACACCGTGGCAAGATTAAAATCACGCACATCAGTGCAGATAGGAAGAATGGGGGCTGTATATGAAGCTTAAGATTTTTTTTTATTTTCGACTCTTTTAGCTCTGCCCGGATTTAAATTTTGCCTATGAAAACAGAGTTTCTTCTACAATTTGCCCTCAACAAGGGTTATTTTATCATTTTCCATCAATTCTGTTCGGATTGTATCCAAGAAATAAGAAAAAATAGAATATATACATCTCCTCTTACCCCCTTTTCTGAACATTTACACCCTCTTTTTTAGGATGCGGTCTGGATTTCAATTGTGCTTGCTCTACACAAGCATTTTCAACTTTTTGGTTAGGCCATAATCTTAGTCGATTACGTTTTTTTTTTTGTTGCGGGGAACTCCCTTTTTTGAAAATAGTACATATTACAGAATTTCCCTCCGGTTTCTAACACAGTTAACGCCAAAATGTAGGCCAAAATACGGGTCAAATATAAAACAGCACTAGGATTGAGCATGGGATATGCTTGACAGTACACCGCTGTAATGTTGACGGGTAGCTGTCACATTTACTGTGGGAGCGTCACATTTGAAATTTGAATGTTATTGTTGTCAGTTGACGTTATCGTGTCGTTCCAAATTATTTCGCTTTAGTTTTTAATATACACTTACTGTTTATGGAAAATAATTGTTATTGATAATGTCCGTGGAACAGCTGTTCGCTTGGTTGGATGATTTGAGCAAATCCAGGGCGAAGACCATTGAAGTCACGGAATGCCTGCAAGAAATTGCCGAACTAACGACAAAGACCGGGTTGGACAAATTACTGCTGGACAGCCTTTGGCGGAAAGTGCTCTCATTACCGAGTGAGTTAAGAGTTTATTAAAATATTCGTACAGTTGCTGAAGTAACATGATCATTTCAGGACCGAGCCTTTGCACTCAGGGAATTTATCTGGCGATACCCAACGATGGAGTTCTTCCAGACACAATCGACTTCCTCCTGGCATGGGTAATTGATGCAATAAAAACCGATTCGAATAACGCAGCGGCTGTTAAAGGAGTTCTACAATGGCTCACTTGTAAGAATTATTAATTTTTTAGCATTTAGTTTGAATTAGGATCAGGTTGAATGGGCATTTCAGTTGGCGAATTTGGCTCTGTGTGTACGTGTTTGTTTTGTTCCGCGACCCCCGGACTGCCGGGAGAACGAAGCTTGAGTTTGATTCCAGCTTCTGTTATAAACCGGACCAGCTCTGTCCGCAGAAATAAGCCGCCTGCTGGGAAATCTAATAAGGATTTGTAAGTTTTAGTCCAGTTGAGATCAGTCCTGTGCCTCTCAAACTTATCGCACTGAAAGATGGTATGATAATTTGTTTTCCCACCCCAAGCAATCACAGTCCGAAGAAGGAAACCATCCCAATTTTGGCAGGAAAAGCTTTGCTATAGAAAAAGTTGATGGACAATCTATTCAAAGACCACATCCTCCATACCGAGGGTCGTTTCCTGGAACTAGGACTTGTTTGGAATGTCACGCCAAGGAAGTTACTTTGTATTCTTCGTTCCATTCAGCGCGAATGCTGTTGTGCACCGTATGCCGCGTATGTGAGAGAGCATTTAGCAGCCTTATTTGCCTTTCCATAATGAAGAATTACTGCTATGACAAATACCACAGAAGATGAGACCTTTTTTAAGGTGAGATTTTCTCATTTCGTCATGCGGTTGGGGCTTCAATGGCTTGGTGGGAATCCGTAATCATGATAATTTGTTTGACCTTTGTATTACTTGGTGGCATTATGGTTTGCCAAATAGTGGGGAGCTCGGCCGAGAGGACCGATTCTACGAATATCTTGAACAGGGAATTCCCATTTGTGAGTTTCCTCACAGTGGGAGGCCAGCATTTTTATTTATTTTTAGAGTAAGGTAGATGAAAGAGTGTTGGAGTTGCTAGTTCAGGGCACCAATTTGGTCCCTCCGCCAGTCGAGTTCAATCTTCTTTGCAATAAGAAGAGCCCGAACAGGACTCCTACTGCTGACGAAAGCCCTTCCACCTTTTACAAAAGAAAAAGGTGTGTTCAGCGTCGTCCGCCACTCCATTGCAGAACACACAATCTTGAGATCGCGCCTTCCCAATTTTGTGCAGGTAAGACTGAAAACCTCCATGGGCATTTAGAAGTTGGGCAAGGAAGGAACTAATATCACCACGGATTTAAATTATCGATGAGCCTCGCGGCCCATTTGCTTCTTGACTCATTTCATCGAGAGAGTTGCCAATCGGTAAGGATGCGTTCTTTACGGGCAACCATCTCTCTTAAGTTTTCACCCTTGCACCTTCACGTCCGGTTCTGACACAGTGCGGTAAGCAAACGCCACTCGCAAACCTCTCCGTTTCTGCATTTAGCAAGGCGCTTACCATGCGCCTCATTGTCAAGGCCGAGACTCTAGCTGCAGCCCTGTTCGCTGCTGCTTTGATTTGATCGAAGAAGCTTATCTTCGAGTCGAGCATTAAACTAAGGTGTTTAACCGCCGGTTTCGACTCTACAGTCAACTCGCCGATCGATATGGGACGCAGGGTCGGGATTCTCCTTCTGGTTAAGATGACTACCACGTCTTTTTCCAGCGGAAGGCTGAAACCATGAGCAGTTATCCATCCCGTCGCATTAATACGCCAAGTCTGCTTTGCACCTGTTTAACAGTGCGTCCGGCAACAAGTACCACAACGTCGTCTGCATAACCCACCAGGCTCCACTCTTCAGGCATATCGATTAGCCAGTTATGCAGGGGCGGTCAAAGGTAAGTCCCAGGGCGAAACGTGGATTAGTACCCACCGTGGAGCATAAAACCTGGGAAACGCCTGCTGAACCAACACCAACAGCTCTACTACCAAACCCAATCTCCACCTCCACGTGGTGGAGTTGGAGTTCTTCCTTTATGAAAAACTGCAGACGGAGAAGGATGAAGACGAGTCTCCCGACAACGGATTAACGATTTGCGCATTTTCTCATGGAAAGTGCGCTCCCTGTACATACCGAATGCTGCTGAGCAGCTAGTCGATACCCTGTCCCAATAAAAGGCTGATGTAACAGCGATACAAGAGATGCGACGGACAGGAACCGGTTTCCTGGAGAAGAGCCGCTATAACATATATTATAGCGCCCATCCAGTAAACAATGTGCTCGGAGTAGGTTTCTTAGTCAGCAAAAAAAAGGATGAATGAAATGAAATATAAGCGACATCAAAATCACACTTGCACATTTCAACAGTCAAGTAGGGACGGAGCCCATATTCAGGCGATACGTCGGCTCTCATAGCTTACACCGGGAAACCAATGATAACGGATTGCGCATTATCCAGTTAGCAGTATCACACAAAATGGTTGTTGGAAGTACCTGATTTGCGCGGAAAGCGGTTCACAAACATACGTGGGCCTTTCCAGATGGGACCACTTTCAACCAAATTGACCACGTACTGATTGAACGCCGCCACCTCTCAGCCTTGATGAATGTCAGAACATATAGGGGGCCAATATAGACTCGGACCACTATCTCGTTAGCATGGTGCTCCGAGCTCGAATTACGACACCACCTACAATCCCCTCTGACAATCAGGTGAGAGTGAATACTGAAGCCATCCACAACACAGCCCTCCGCGACATATATAAGAGGGAAATGGATGCCGCAATAACCGCAGTCAACAGAGGTCCTGAAGATGAAGCATTAATATGTTATGTGATCTTCACCAACCACTTGAAGACCGTTATCATTGATACGGCCACAAAGATACTTGGCCCCAACCGCAAAAAAAGTCGGAACGGCTGGTTTGACGATAAATGTAAGCTAGCAGCGGAACGGAAGAATGCTGCATACCGAGTAATGTTGCATTCTCAAAGAACGCGGGCGCGCGTAGAGATTTATCATGAACTCCGTCGAGCGGAGAAGCGACTTCACAGACGAAAAAAGGAAGCCTGGGAGAACCAACAAGTCTATTAACTAGAAAAGTACAGGGAGCAACCGCACCAGGCGCGGAAGATTTACCAATAAGTCAGCAAGATGAAGCCTTATACACCTCGATGCTCCTCCTGCCGAGACAAAGAGGGAAATCTGATTTCCGACAGAATGAGCATATTGGAGCGATGGGTTGAGTACTTTGATGAGCTACTGAACAACCAGAGCATCGGCGAGTTGGAGGTCCCGCCAACTGAAGACGACTGACAAATACTGCCACCACCAAGTTTAGGAGAATCAGTCCGTAAAATTCATCGGCTAAAAAATCATAAGTCGCCAGGAGCCGATGGAATTATAGCCGAATTGGTTAAATATGGAGGCGACTAGTTACACCAAGTGGTTCATCAAATTGTGCTCAAGGTATGGGACAGCGAATCAATGCCTGACGATTGGCAACGAGGCATTATCTGTCTCATACATAAAAAGGGATGTATCACACAGTGCAGCAATTATAGAGGTACCACGTTGCTGAGTTTCATCTATAAGATATTCTCCGCTATCTTGCTAGGCCGGATAGCCCCATACGCCCAGAACATCATTGGCTCATACCAAAGAGGCTTCACTCCAGGCAAATCAGCAACAGATCAGATTTTCTCTCTCCGGCAAGCGATGAAAAAACTGTTGGAATATGGAGAACAGTTGCACCATCTGTTCATCGACTTTAAAGCCGCCTATGATAGCGTAGCCAGGGTAAAACTATAGACGGCCATGAGAGAATTCGGCATCCCGACGAAACTAATAAGACTGACTAGGCTGACCCTGACCAATGTGCGAGGCCAGATAAAAGCAGCAGGATCACTCTCAAGACCATTCGACATTGACAACGGTCTACGACAAGGGGATGCCCTATCATGCGTCCTCTTTAATTCGGCCCTCGAGAAAGTGATCCGTGGGGTAAATGTAAGATGTATGATCCTCTTTAAGTCCATCCAACTACTGGCCTATGCTGATGATATGGACATCATGGGAAGAACGACCTCGGCGCAAAACCGGGATGTCTGGAGTTGCTTATTAAGGCAGGCCTAGACCGGATACCGGTTGTTGCGCCGTTGATGATGATGAGTTATGCAGGACGCTATCGAAAGCCTGGGGATAATCGATATAGCAACTAAAGAGGTTTCTTTGTTCTCTAGTTGCTTGTCCTACAACTACCGAGTCGACAGTGTGTTGCTCTTTGCATCCCTGTTATCGAAGTCGGAAGCCCTTCTGCTCCTCGGACAGAATGTTATTGGTCTCGAAGTGCGCATTGACTCTTCCACTAATAATGGACGTTATGAATTGGTAGAGGGTTGGTAAGCAAGTAATCGGTCTTGTGTCTGCAGGGTCCTGCACCGTGTCCTTCTTAGGGATAAGATAGGTAATCCCCGCAGTGAGGAAGGGTGGAAATTCCTCCGGCCGACTCATGACCTCATTTATACTGCGCGCCAACCGACTGTGTACGCTGGTAAATTTCTTATACCAGAAATTCTGCACCCGATCCAGACCTGGATCCCTCCAGTTCTTCGAGCTGTTTATGGCCCATCGAACTTCCTCTTCGGTAACATCCGCAAAATTCATGCCAGGCGTGCTGGCATGGCGGGTGCCTTCGGCGGTGATCCACTTAGCATGCTGAGCATGCTGTGCGGGTAACCCCCAAAGTCCACCCCAATACTCTTTCGCTTCCGTTACCGACGCTCTGTTGGGATTCGTTGAGAAATCTCCGCTGGTTCCTCGCGTATGTTGCATTCTGGACACGTCTGGAATGACTTTCGCCATACCGTCGTAACCGACTGCATATGACAGAAAGTTTTTGCTTTAGTGTGTCCAGAATTTCAACTACGGGTGTCTCATTGGGGATGGCATAGTTTCTGTAACCCCTCTGCACTTTATTTCTCATCCCTCTGCTGGCATTGCCAGTGCTGATCTGAATCAGTCTAGCAATGTCCTGCCTTAGTGAGTCCCGCCGACGTTCCAGACGAATTTTCCATGGTGGATTTCTTTGGTCACTCAAACCAATAACACGAAAGCGAATCTTCTGACCGTGGAATCTGATAGCCACAACTGCACCACAATATACACGACGAATCTCTGGTGGCGGTAAGATGTTGTACTCGCCCCCGCCGTTATTTCGTAGTAGGAGCGGATGATGAAGATGTCCATTTCATCCACTGCATACACGAACCTGCTAAAGTGGTCGCCACAGATTGTGGCAAAACCGCTGCAACAGGCGGAGCTGTGCTCCTGGTCTTCGTGGCGCTTTCTTCACATTGAATATTTTCATTTTATGATCACCCACTCCACCCAGGATTCAAACAGATGATCTGATGATTTCAGAAACTCGACTTGTTTTGAACTCAAAGGACTTTCCTGAAGAACTTTTTTCTGTTTTTTTCCAGGTGCAGTTTATTGCAAGATAATTTCAGCGAAGGATTTACAGCATGGCTACTATTCACTTCTTTTATGCCTTCAAACTCCAGGATTTGTTCGTAAAAAAACAGTTTATTGTCCTTCGAAAGCATTAATATTTTTCATTCTAGGCATGCGAAATCTGTCATTTATTGTACTATCTAACGAAGCCTTACTTAATAACACCCTTCACAGTGAAATATTTACTTTCCGTGAGATTTCCCAAGAAAAACGTGAGTAGTACCAGTTACCGATAATTTTTACATCCATTTGGAAACAATTGTACAAATACCAATTGGTTTTACCTTTTCAGTACTGCCATGCTGCTCTTGTTTCACTTTACAAAAGACTGAAACCTCACCTTATTGATCAATCCTTTATTGCATATGCGAACGACCTTGAACTATTACCAGTGCTCCCTCGCAAGATCTTGGATTGCTTCAATATTGCTAGAGGTAAGCGGAAATCTTGGACTAATAAGAAGCGATGTCGCTATCCTAACTGGCAACTACAGACAATTGCATATAAAAAACGCAAGCTAGGAAATATTATTTACATTTCGGAAATGACCTTGCCCGACGCCATTCTTGAGTCTAGAAACTCGAAAGTGTTTATTGGCGGATCAGTTTTCGATTCATTCTTAATGAATCCCTACGGATTCATATTCCTCGCCATGGCTGATACAGAATTGCATGATTGGATGCTGATATATATTGAAAAAGAATTGGAAGCCAAACAAACATTAGTTTTTCGGCGGGAAACCGAAGAATTCGCTTCTCTTTTAACAAATTTGACGAAGTTGCAGAAGGTGTATGGCCAGGCGATAGCACCCATTGATCGATTTATGAAGAAAAACTTTTGTAAATGGAATGGAATACTATATTCAAAGCAGGTTTGGTCTAATTGATTCGTAATGAATGTTTATGTAGAAGTACTAACGATTATGTTAACGCAGATGTTTGGACTATTAAGCGACATTACAATATCCGATTACAAAGAAGTCTTCGATAGTATTTTAACGCCATTGTACCATCTAAACATGAAATTCAAAGACAAACAGTTCTCGAAGCAGACGATAAGAAGTTTGGCAAAGTGCTTCCTAAATAATGTGAGTAGAATGCTATATATTGTTGTGTTTTATATGAATTTCACGTTTCATTACCTTTCATTTATACAAAGTAATCGCCCCATGTTTTTTTGCTCTAATTTTTTTTTTTTAATGAAAAACTTTGTTTCTGCTTATGAAATTTGTTTACTCAATCCATTACATTTTATTCCATTAAGCCGAAAAAAAATATCGGCCAAGTGATTGCCGCCAGATTTGATGACCTGCTTTATGGCATTTTCCATCACTCTTGCCAGAACTTCGGTCGACCGATTCTCGCATTCCTGGCGAATATTTTTCTTAAGGGCTTCAAAAATCTCAGGCTTGTTGACGCAAACCTGTAACTTCGAAAACCCCATAAGAAGAAGTCTGAAACGGATAAATCGGGTGATCTGGCCGGCCAGGGCAAATCACCACAGATTAAGCGACACGGAACTGCTTTCTTCAGAATATCGGTTGTGGCTCGAGCAGTGTTCACCTTTGCACCGTCTTGTCGGAATCACATGTTCTCCAGTCTCAATTCATTCAATTGAGAAAGAAAAAAATCGGTAATCATGGCTCTGTAGCGTGCCATCCACAGTCGTTGTTCTCAAAGAAAAATGGCCCTATGACTCTTTCAATGTAAACATCACACCTCGTAGTAACTTTGAGCGGGTGTAATGGCTCGTGGGTGATACATTGATTGCCGATGCCCCAGAAACGATTATTTTGCTCATTCACGTAACCGCTAAGGTGGAAATGAGATCCTTTTCACTGAAATTCAGGATGGCTTGAGCGTAGGTTACACTCGTTTCGCGGTCACCAGCTAACAGCTGATGCATTGTCTGCACTTCACTTTGTAAGGGAGCATCTTCAAATCTACCAAAATTTTGTGTAGGGACCACCGACTAATGCACAATTGGGTGGCACGTCGTCTGGCCGATGTTCCGGACTCCTCTTCGACATTCTGGGCAACAGCAGCGATATTCTCAGTAGAAGGGCTGCACCGAGGCTAGGCAGCTTTGGAAACATCTTGTGTTGTCCCAGTCTGTTGAAGGCGAATGGCCAAACGCCGCAGTGTTTGTCCAGTTGGTGTCGGACGGCCAGGAAATCTACGACCAAATTCATGCTGCGCTAAAACAACCGACGAATTGTTGTGTAAAAAATGGAAGCAATTACTCCGCGCTCTTGCGGAGTAAACCGGTTTATGGCTTGCCGATTTGTATTTTGCGTTTGTTTACTTCACAAATTTGAAAACCGAATTGACAATTGGCACCATTTGCAAAAGTTAAAACGTTTTCAAATAGAGTGATTACTTTTGCCTCACCTTGAATTTGTATCTATGACAATATGTTTTCACGAAAAATATCCCGTCACCATCAATTTTATTATCATTATGTACTATTTCCGTACATTCGTATTTTTGCATTGTGTATCAATATTAATGTTGATGATTTTCCATAAAAATGTTCATTTTATTTCAAAAGAACTATTTCGATGTATTTACATCTAGTACGGCTCAACCGATTGAATGAAACTATGCAAATCGACTGTAAAAACGAGAAGTGGGGTTTTTTCTTGGGATACTATGCAATGGCCTGAAAGGCTGAAGTGTATAAAGTCTGTGCTTCTTTGACCACGAAAATCGTCCACGAATCTACAAACCGATGGAACTCTATTGCTGGATTTAATACGGTGCAACTTCTTTGAGTACCTGGTCACTGCGGTGTAAGAAAATGAAATTTCTGATGACTTAGCAAAAAAAAGTTGAATCTCCCATCTTTGACTAATACTGCTATCAGAAACTGGAAAAGGACTTCCCATATGCAAAGCCTAAATGCTGCTAGACAAATCAAACATTCCACGTCAGAACCAAACAAACATACTGCAAAGTTTAACTTGTCGAAAAGCGGTAAACTTGCCAAAGTAGGAATTCTACAAGATAATACGTGTCCACCCTGCAATGAGGAAGCGGGATCCACGGATCATTTTCAAGGTGAATGCCTCGCCTATGGACGCATTAGGTATCAGGTTCTTGGTGCTGACATGTTCCAACTGCAAAGAATAGCATCACATCCACTAGCGGAAATCCTGCGACATAGAAACGAATCTAGAATATTCCATTAGACGGTCAACTGGTCTCTTCAGTTGGATTATTTCATTTATGCGGTGTAGCTCGGCAATTTATAGCTCCTTGCTGACCGTACTGTTTTTTGTAGTTTTTTTTTCATACTTACTTCTGACCCTACTAAGCGCAAATCATGGTCTCCTTTTGGGTGCAGTTCCTGTTTGGCTCTCGGCGTTGGCATTTGGTGAACGACGTGGCTCTCAGCTAATAATTTCGAGCCATGATTGTCATTGTGTAAAATAATTTCGTTTAGGTTATGTAAATCTGACTCCTTTACAAATCTTCTAAGATGTATTGTTTCTTTCATAATTTCTGAAATGACCATATATTCGGCTTCTATGGAAAAAGGGCCACTCAGTTTTGTTTCTATCACTTCCAGCTAATGATTGCATTCGACAGGATGAAGGTGAATCCTATATACCATCTTCTGCCTATGGTACGTCTTCAAAGAAACCCGTGATTCCTGGATCAGTTTTAGAATATCAATGACCGCAGTTTATCTTTCCTTGGGGATAATATAGATCATTGCGACACGCCAATGCACTTTTGTAATAACCACTGTTTTTTCTTTTATCTTTTTTTTTACAAACAGTAGGCTTGCGGTAGCTTGAACTTGCGATGCTGTGAACACATGGATAGTGTGAAAACCACATTTTTAACCATAGCATATTTATAATGTGAGCAAATTCAAATCGGTAACGTGAGCAAGGAAAATGCGATACAAAATTATTGGCTGCGTTCCATTCATTTTCAAAAGAAATCCTATTGGTTTGTTGTCTGTGGATTTGTTTGAAGTATTTCATGCTTTCTCTAAGTTCGACATCATTTTTCTCGAAGTGTACTTATTCGTGTTAAAATGAACAAAACAGATTCTAAGTGTCTGCCTTTGCGAAAATTTTGGAAGAACACGAAAAAATACGAATAGCCAGTCTGTGCAATTAAAACAAGTCGGAATACCGGAAGCTGGCGCTTCGGGTATGCAAGTTTTGGGATTATCGTATATGAGGAACTTTCTACGTACATTTTTCTATTCGTATATGGCTAAAAACCCAAAATATTCCTTCATAGTTTCTTCAAACTACAAGATATGTGAACATATTACAGACATAGATATTATCCTCACGCTAAACAAACATTGCCTAGTATCGAATACATGCACGTATCTAAGTTGTTCGTACACATATTTCTGATTTATGTATCTCGTGCATACCGCTGATTTGATATACAAATATAACCATCTGAATTAGGCAGTAACCCAAAGCTTTATTAATATATACATATAAAAAAATGCATGATGACGTCAAGCACGTTTTAAACTGCACGAAATCCACGTAAAATATAAAATTTTCACTCATTATAGCTTTGTTAATAATAGTATGATTTCCTTCAAACTTCCCAATATTATCCCTTATACCACTGCGACTGTACTTCTAGCATGAAATTAAGGGGGGTTTCCAACTAAATTTCTCAAATATGCTAGTGTATTATTATAAACTTTATTTGTGCGGATAAATGAACGAGATGTATTGTGAGGCTTAGATTTCGTTTAGATACACCACTGTGAGAACAAGACCTGTTACACTTTCGAGGTTCATATTTTGAGCCCTCACCGGATATCAAATATGGGACCAGTTGTAAAAAGTACTAATTAAGCCCTTTCATTTGATAACCCACATGGTCATATACTGTATGCCCAACTAATTAAAACGAATGCCAACCGCTGTGACGCTGGCCAAAGTGAATTGGGCTTTGAATTGGAGAAACCATGCTGGCGGACTCCTACGCCAAAACGACGGCACCCGTATGGTCGCGGTAGTTACTGAAGATATAGCGGAAACGAACAACCCAAGAGACAAAAAGCGCAAGTGGAATGAGTGGTGTTCAGGAATCAAAACAGCAAAAGATCGGAGGAGAAGAAAACGGTCCTGCGCCATCTCTTGTGGCGTTCTCTTTTTTAAGATAAGAGAAAGAAGCAGTGCCGAGTCTTGCGGCCTCACGGTTTTCATTTTACAAAATGAATAATAATTTAACCTGTTCAATAATATAAATGATAAAGGAAAAAAAGTGGAAGTAGGATGTTGCTGTTGGGCTTGAGGTTGCGCCGGGGTAGCTGGTGCTGCACTTGCAAATGCGAAAGACGTTGTTGTTAGCGGCACCGACTTTCTTGTCACTGATCTGAATAGGGCTTATGGCACCGTTGGTGCCGGTTGAAGTTATTCCAGTTTAGAGTGTTGTGAAGTGTGTACTAACTACCATTGTGAAATTATTAAAGATTTTCAAATAATGCTAATCTTCAGATGAATTCGGTTCTCGTCAGCAAGCTGGTACCGCTGGTTTCAATATAAATAAATCCACGGTCTTCTAAATTCACAACTAAGCAGTGCTATCGTAGGCAGCACAGGTGCAGCAACACATTGATTTTCACGTTGCGTTGACGGTGATTTTGATGAGACTCGCACGTTAATGGGGATGTTTTTGTAGAAGCTAAAGAACGTATTTTGTACGAAACCATTTAATTGCTTTCAACTTCGATGTGATCAATCGATCGAAAACACTTTGACTTTTCACCATAAATAGAAATGACGAGGTATAATCCGGACTCGATGCCTTAGCGTCAATTAGCGAAAAAAATTTTCCACAAAAAAATCAACCGCTTGTCGCACGCTCACAAAATATGTTTTAGCGAAAATAATTTGCAATTCACCACGATCATCCCGTCGAGATTTCTGTATGAAAGCCGTTGATTTCTGCGTCATAGGAGTCACCGAAATCTCATGGCTAACGCGATTCCTACTTACGTGCATGCGACATGCAAGTTGTTCGCTCCGTCACAATATATTCCAGGCAATTGAGTAAATCTGTAGTTACAAACTGAAGCTGGTAATGTAACTGGCATTTATGTTACATTTCTTCGTTAATATGAATTTACATTCGACTACATTTCTTTCTAGTGGACGCTCAACCTGTTCCCATGTATTATTCTTGACCAAAATGTTTACTTCGTTTGCGATGGCACCTTCCTACTCTTCAGAATCTTGTTTATTTAGGGCTTCCTTCCAACTTGAAAAATGCGCCAGAACGTCAGCATCTAAATTTTCATCACCTACATCATTAATTTGATTGATTTTAGTCTTAGCACGAGGTGTCGCAGATTCAAAAAAGATGACTATTTGCGGTAGACCCTTTTGCTTCGAAATCGATGGTACGTTATTTTGTGTGCTTTCTTGATCATATTATACATTTTCTTGGGTCAGCCCCTTTGGCCTGAGGAAATAATGCGCGGTCTCTTCCTTCTTCGTCTAGCTTTCGGACTTTCTTCTTCTTCATTTTTAGAAGCTTCATCCACACCAGGGGCTGTTTCAGCATCATCGTCGCTCCATCGGCGTAATCAACAAAAATTTCTTCTTTTGAACGTGCTGCGAATTTATTTCACGTTTGGAAGTTTGGCAGTCAATAATTGAAATGGTGTTCTGTCTTCGAGGCTTCCTGATATATGTACATCGGTTTCGAATATAATTTACACAACATATAACTTCGCTCCAAAGCGAAGCTTGCAAACCTAATTTATGATCGGAGAACAGTACTCCTTCCCATTATTGGGCTCTGTGGCCTTTGTTTGACATCCTGTTTGTTTTTCAACAAGCCTTTGATAACTTCGAAATAGCTGAAGAACTCCACTTCTATTTTTACGAATCTACACCTCATACGAGCGTGAATAGTCTATGAAAGTTGCAAAGTACTTTGCTCGTCCATTTGTTGCTGTCCTCATGAGACCGCAGATGTCTAAATAAACTACCTCTAAAAGTCTCTTGCCTCTTAAATACTTTTGGGAAAGGGTAACATTAATAATTTACCTTTTAGGCATACATTACAGCACCACGGTTTTCTTCACCATTCCCTTCAGATCTTTAACGTGGATCCAATCAATTTTGCGAGAACTGAGCTTTTTTAGATTGGTGAGTTATCAATTCGCGCCATTGTTATATGACAACCAATTTTAGAAAAATTTAACAATAGGTGCCCTCAGGATTCCCAAATCACTGGAAAATTATGATGTTGTAGCATCCAAACACGACAAAAGATTCGTACAACAAAAATACCTCTTAAGTACGCGACAAACGAAAGCTTTCTAACACTAAAGGGGACTGTTTTAAATAAGCTTATATGCCCTAAATAACAAAACATGCAAAGTGGAGTGAACATTTTTTTCACAAAATATAGTCATGTGGTGGAGTATCAAATGAAAGAGCTCATTAGTACAGACCTTATTTTTGATACTGATTGAAACCTAGTGGAGTAAGGGCTCAAAAAGTAACCTCCAAAAATTGAAACAGGTCTCGTTTCCAGAACCTATGACTCTAACCGAAAAATCTGAAGAAATCCCAGTGATGCATCTATACAAAATCTAGGCTTCGATTTACTTCCCATTCCGATATCTGTTCAAATGAACTTGATATATTTTAAAAATTTACTTGGGAATCCTCTTAAGTCCTGTTATAGAAAGTGAAAGTTTTATATTCCTTCGGAATTTATTGCATTCTAAGACGTGTGTGACGTCATCATCATATAAAATCATCAGTACATTGTAGGAGGCAATTTGGTCACTATTGCGCTCGTCCGAGATTATTACTCTGATTTGACTACTCATTCATAGCTGAGTCGACTGGTGTCCGACATCCAGTCACGATAACAAATCCCTCTGCACCAGTGAAATGTGACCCGCGACCTTCCGCGACGACAGTCCAGCACTTTAACCACTTGAGCCATCCGGACACTCAGTATAATTGATACTCCATTGTATGTATGTACTAATAGAGTTTGTGGGTGGTGTACAATAAGATGTTTGTTAGAACGAGTGGTGAAAAATTTACGTACATGTTCACGGAGTAAAGCGGAAGTATCCAGATGCGGTCGATTTAGATGCATTTATATTTGTGTACGCATCAGTATACTGTAATAGGGAATGCTCGTTTGTTTCGGATGAACATTATGTTTATCTCTGAAATATGTACGTACATATATCTTGGAGTTTGGCAATATATGTAGGAATATTTTGTATTCTTGGCTATGTATGAATACAAAAACTTGCATAGAAAATTGCTCTCGTAAGATGAACACAAGGGCCCAGCTTCTGGTGTTCCGACTTGTTTGATAATTAAATTGTCTATTTTTATTATTTCCCGATTCATACAAACTATTTTTCGCAGCAACCATCGCACTAAATACGCTAGCGGTTCGTTTATTAGTGTTTTCGCGCTTTTTTAACTGTTAGTATTCCACAATCGGGCAGTTCGTTTTGAGTTTTTGCAGTACATCGAAAATGTTCATATATTTTAGGAAGACTATACGGAGGCAGAATGCTCAATAGATCTTTAGGTTAGACTGCGATTCGAAGATCAGTCGATCTTTAGATAGGATTTCTATCCTAATAGAGTTCACTCTGCTCATTTGTGACATTTTAGATCTCCGGATTTTGATATGTTTCATGTGTCAATTAATTCACTGTAACCCCGAAATGTCTTCAGGATATTACGTTTAAGCAACAACGAAAGGTTGGCCTGGCCCCAAGTATTTGAACTGCTAAATCTGCAAATATCCGCCCAAGCTTATGCTGATTATGAGGCTGTGCTAGCTGTTGGCGAGATCTCGGAACAGTATGTATAAATATACAACGCGATGTTGATTTGATTAGCAGTTGGTGCCTCAGGCAAGGCCTTTCAGTAAATCCAAATAAAACCACATTTTTTTAAGAAGTGAAAAAATTCAAAAGACTAAATTCAGGGTTCACGATCCTTGAGAGCGTGGGATTTTTACCTACTAAAATCACTTCTCGCCAAGTTACGACTTAGGATTCCCCATCCAGGAATTTTCTTTGCATATTTAGGTTTCGTTTTTATTGGAAGAAGACCCTGTGGTCCACCCCATACTACTATGCTTGTAAGCACTTTATTTTGGAACGTTTGTATTACCTTCAGGTTTGATTCTTTGGTACAGACCCAGCGCTGGATGCCGTACGTCCATATGGACCTTAGGATCTGCTTATAAATTAGCAGCTTGTTAACGATGGTCAGCTGGAAATTACTCCCCAATAGCTAGTACATCTGTTTGTATCTGGCATTTAGTTCGTCCTTTTTTCTTAGGATGTGTCTTTTTCTGCTGAGCTTAGCATCGAGGGTCATAGCTAAATGTTTGACCTCATTTATCTGTAGCACATTTTGTCGGTTTATCACGACCTTAACAGGATTTTCTTTATTGTTTGTGAAATTAATGTATGTTGATTTGATTTTGTTCAATTTTATTTTCCATTGCTTAGTCTATTCTACAATGTTGCGAATAGCTGTTTGTAACTTTATGTTTGCTTCTTCCGTAGATTTACCCGTGGCATGGATGGCAGTGTCGCTATTTTGGCTTTGTCGTAGCAGGGTATATCATTGTATATAGAAGAAACAGTGTTAGGCCCAATACACTGTCCTGAGGTACAACAGCTGCAATGTTTTTCAGTTCAGAGTAGGTTCCTTCGTATTCCACTCTGAATAGGCGCTCTGATACATATGAGTTTAAGATATCGAAAAATTCTTCTGGGAGATCCCTATGCAATTTATACAACAGACCTTCATGCAACACCTTATCAAACGCCTGGGCGATATTGAGAAAAATAACTGAGCACACCCTTTTTTCCAATGCAATTTCTCTCGGATTCGTGGTCCTGTGCACGTATTGGATTGTGTAATGCGGAAACCGAATTGGTGGGGTGCTATTAGATTTCGATCCACAACGATTTGCTTCAGTCTCTTAAGGAGAAACCATCCAAATAGCTTCGCTGTAGTAGGAAGTAGCGATATTGCTAAATACGATATGACTCTACTTGGCTCCTTGCCTGGTGGGGGCAGCATTATAACTTCCGCCACTTTCCATTGTCGGGACATGTATTTTAATCCAAAAGCATTAAATATTTATAGTAATTGGACTAAACCTTTTTTGGCAATTCTTTTGGTATTCTCCTTGTAGTTCATAGCCAGGAGCTTTGTTAGGAGGCACCTTTGTTTTAATTTCTGTCCTCAGTTCATTTAGTTGTATACGGCGTATTGGGTAATGGTCTACTTTACTGACTGGCGTTAAGTATGTAGACGTTTGTGTATCTAGAGGCTGGAAGGTACTTTCTAGCCACTTCGCAAACAGATCTGCTTTATCCGCAGAACGAACCCATTGCCCGTTTCCCCGTTTAATAGGTGGAATTTGTTGTCTGGGTCTCTTTAGATCTTTTACGGCCTTCCACAGAGAGTAGCCTGAATCTTTTGTGCTGTAAAATTAGAGGCATATCTGGTGAAGGACTCGTTTCTATATTTGTTAATTAAGGCCTTTCGCTTATTTCTCAAAAAGTTTAGGGTTTTTTTCCTTTCCGTTGTGCAGTTTGGTATGGTATGGCAAAATTTGCGAGCTCTACATTTGTCTGCAAATAGTTCGTTAACTTCTGCACGACCGTCAGTATATTTTTTATTTAATCCATGATGAGTAGGGGGGCTTTTCCAAGCCGGGGGTTGTATCTTCATTATTAGCAGGTCGATTTCCTCCTCGAGTTCATAGGGCGTGTTGATTTGGTCATTTATGCGAACGTTTTCTTCGATGTGCTTTTTGAATACTGCACACTTTGTTTGTCTGTTAGTTTGGGAGGATAGTTTTTTCTCCTCACTTTTTCGCTGACCAGCATCATAACAAGCGAGTGATCGGATATTACATTTTCATTACTGACAACATGGATGTATTCGTCTGAAATCGCCTTAGTTACGAAGAAATCAATGACATCGGCTGTTTTTGTTATGTCAGTGGTCTAGTATGTAGAAGATGAACTGAAAGAGTCGAGTGAAATCTTCTTTTTTAACACCGGAGCGGACAGTATATTGAGGAGATCTTCACAACTTTGTTAAATAGTTGTACACCAATAGTCACATGCTGCATTTTTCCATCTTCAATTTTCTCTTCTTCGTTGTGGCTGATATTCTTTTTAACAAAGATTGTAGTTCCCCCTCTAGCTTGTTGACTGGGATGTGCTGCATGATATGGGCAAAATCCAGGAATTTTAGCGTTCGTAGGCCCCGTGAGGTGGCTTTCTGGGACAAGGCCAATCTCTATCTTTTAAGTATTAAGAAAGACTTCCAACACTTGTACGTGCTGTTGCAATTCATTTGCATTCCACATTATGATTTTCAGGACATTTGTCATTTAGTTTTCTTATTATAATTTTGTCTCCTTACGTTATACTGTTTAAGTTTGTCAAAAATTTGTTTGTTTACTAATTGTTCTTCATCAAGTCTTCTATTTAAAATGTCAAGTCTATTTAAAGGATTTTAAAACCATTTTCTTTTTGGTCTTCTACAGTGTCGTCTTTTTGGTACGTTGGGTGGAGTTCTCTAGCTATAACCTTGAGAGGCCTCTTGTTTTTCTCTTCATACGCGTACCATTGGATTTTTCCCATGTTCAGCTTTTTCGATAAAGCTCTGTAGTAATTTGCGTTTGCAATATGCACTTTCCAAACATTGTTGTTTAAAGCAACTATTGAGTACCCCTTTACATTGCTGCCGATAGGAGGCTTTTAACATTCTGGTGCTTATCGACTCCCCTAATATTAATAGACGTCTTTCAATTTTCACTTTCAATTTTGTGAAATTGTTCGCTATATCGCTTCTCGTGGAACTTTCTTTCCGGAGACGAGTCCGCATTTCTTTTCTTAGACCTCTTCTTGTTTGTAAGATCCAGTCAATTTATCTGGCCAATTCTTCTTCATCTGTGTATCCTTTTGGTCCATTTACACTAGGACTGCGGCACTTCGCTGGGAGTGACCTAGCATGAGTTGTTTTCTTGAGGATTTCGTTTTACTGCTGTAATTCTTTAATTTTCGAACTAAGCTGTAATGTAAGCGTCTTTAGCTTGTTGAGCTTTTCGCGCGGTTCCTCATTTTCCATTTGCTGAGGTGTTTTCGCTATATTACTAGTTGGTTTTATATTTTTAGGTTTTCCTTCCTTTGGTTTTGGTGATTATTTTTTTTTGTTGTTGTTGGGGTACGTTTTTGATCGATGGTGGTGATCTTGTAACACTCGAACTCTTACTAAAAGAGTCAATCAAATGCAATAAAAGGTCCTCCCCAATCTTCTGAGAGGGTGATTTTCCAGTACAACTGGTCTGCCACCTGAGGTATTCATTGTTTTGTTCCATTGCAGGTTCAGCGGTCTCTGCATTAGAGTGTGCGCTGGGAAGCAGCTCACGTTTCTTCACCACAGGACGGTTGCCTAATGGTTATTCAGGGCTACCTCTGGGAGGTGTAAGTCGACTTGATCCAGCCATGGACAAGGATCACCACTGACCTTTGCCGAGTTATCAGGAACTTTACCTTGTGTAACGGAACCGATTCACCCCACAATGATATTATTTACAAAGAGTAGAGGACTGAATGGTCTTTCCCTTCAAAAAATGGGCATGACCCTTCAACCCTCCGAAGAATTGTAACATATGGGATTTATTCTAGACAAGAAGCTTCTGTGGAACAAATATATATAGGTAAAGATGAAACGAGCTCCCACAGCTTGTGGGTTGTGCAGGCGGACCTTTGTCTTGAACCAAGGGCTTAGGCCTCAGGTAGTAGTGCGATTATATATATGTTAATATCATCAAGTCGATGCTTGATAGTGTGGTACGTTAAGGTGAAACAGAAGAGTTTTCACTGTTGACAAACCACACAAAGCACTTTGTCTGGATATTATCGGAGCAATGAACACAACATCTGGTGAAGCTCTGAATGCATTACTCAATTTGCAGCCCTTGGATTTATTTATTCAGAGCATTGTAATGAGACCAGCGTCGTATACTAATTCGATTAGACCCTATGGGGAAAAAATGAACGTGAGAGGCGCATCAATTGTGGCAGTAGCATCAACTACTACTACTAACGGAAATTCTGCCATACCTAAACAAATCTGGGATATTCTGTTGAACGGGGGAATCAACTACAATGAACCACTACGGTCTGAGTGCTTGGGCAAAGCGCCTATCGTCGCCATATTCACAAACGTTTAATTATCAGCAGTCATTTGCATATATCTGGGCCCATAGCACTTTCGATATTAGGTAATTGGAGTGACTTTTGGATTAATCAAAAGACGTAAATTTATTACACTAAGATTTATTATTTATTTAATTAGATCTGAAATCCTCCCTCCCCTCCTCCCTCTCCTATGGAGTAGTGTGCGCAGTTTAAATCACCGCTTCGCTTCGAAAGCTTTCGATATCGTGAACAAGAAATGTACCTGGAATGCTCTACACCAGAGGGGCATTCCGGAAAAACTAATAATTATTATCAGCGAAGTATGATGCAAAACGTCGCGTGCTGCATCGAGGTAAAGTCCCAGTGGAATTCAAAGCCCAAGTGTAATTAGGTAGGATTGCATCTTGTCCCCGATATTTTTTCTTCTCGTTGTCGATAACGTACTCCATGCTACCTTGGGCGGGACGTGGAAGAGTTCAATGTACTATATCATCTCAGTTCGATTGGTCCTCTCGATTTCGTTGTTCGTGGTTCAAGTCCCGGTGGTAGCTGTTTCACTTTCGTAGGCTTATTACTTTTATAGCATTAAGTGTGATGATTATAACATGGAAGCACAGTCTCATTGAAAATGAAAAGGGAATAGAATAACAATAAAAATAAATAGGCTCCTGCTTGCCCTTTGTTCCATAAAGTATTGTACAATACACATATAATTTTTCCAGTTGTCGAAACATAAAAAAATCTTCATTATTGCGTTTCTATTTGAATACAGATTAATAGACTGAATAAGGAGGAATACATCCTGCACTCATCCGAATCCTTCAATCCTTGTATAGATGCACTTAAACAATTTGAAAATAGCTTCCAGCACTTATGCATTCTTTTCATGAACATGTATGCCGGTAAGTCTACGTTAATTTTTGTTCGATCATCAATAATTTGACTTCTCGCGATATTTCACAGAAAATGCTGAAATCCTCCATGAAATCGCGGATAGTTACATTATTCTTTCTTCGGCGGTTCAATCATGGGAAAACTATGACCAAGAAGTATTACCTTCTGGTATCTTAAACCGAATGCTCATTAATTCCGATTTCGCACTCATCAACAAATTCTGCAGAATTTTAGTAACGTATGTTATGCTTATGATTAAATTTAAGTTACCTAGACACAGCAAATTGAAATTTTTTTAGACTATTTCCTTATTTTTATCAACAAATATTCAATAGTCCACATGAAGTGCACATAAGTGACCTTTCGGGTCGAGTTGATCATTTCAAAGTACTAAATTTTAGACAATACCATATATTTGATACATCTTATCATTCTATCTCTTTACTTAAATAAAATACTTATAAAACTCATTCACAGGCATATAGAGCGCGAGGGAAGGGAAGGGGCGCTGGAAAACGATCTTCCCTCAGAGCCTGTACGCAACCAATTGGAGCAATTCTTAAATATTCTCTTCAAAAATATCCTAATTTCGTCAATCTTCGAAACAGACAACTTTAAAGCTATTGACGAACAGATTGGAAAATTCGAAAATGTTCGAAAAGATTTCCGATCAAGAAACAACTTAACTTTCATGCCATTGGTTCGAGTGGACAACGAAGGGAAATTCCATCCAACATCCGATATGGACGTTTATAAGCAGATGACTCGTGATCATTGTGAATATTTTGCAGCCCTAATTCTGCCTGTTTAGTTGATAGTGAATATAGTGAAGATTAAAATAATGCATAGCGACAAATGAACTTTTTATTGAACATGAGTTACAAATTAAGCACGAAGGTACTAATTGGAAGTGATTTTGCCCTCGAAAGCTGCTGTGAGTAACGGGCATTCGCTAATCTATCTCGCTGAATTGCGCTTGGCTGCGAGCTGCATTCATTAGCGCTAATCTTGCATAATTTTTTTATGGTTGTGGAATATTTGCAAGTTTAATAGGTCAATTTTTATGTAACAAAATGAATGAGGTAATAAGTGTCAGCGGTCTAATGTTTTAGCGATTTTATTCGGGTTCACTGAATGGGTATGTAGACGTGACGAAAACACGTCCGAAGTTGGAGAAAAGAAAAAGTTTGAGGCATGTTCATGCACCGCTGCACTCATACCTTGAAAAAAATAAAATCACTGCCATCACTGCCAAGATTGTTAAAGGCAAGAGCCTTGTTTACGTTTCATACAATTTTTATACCACTTGTCTTTCCTCCTCGATATTTTGGATTTAATCAGATCTTCGGTTCCATGGTCTGAAAATTAACCCTAAATTTCTCCCTATCTTCTTCTATGGCCCATGGGTCTTGGGCCGGCCAAAACTAATCGAAAAATATTACTCAATTAACGCACACTTTACAATTGGAATTCCAAAGCTGAAAGTGTTCTTTGAGGCGATGAGTTATAAATGCAGTAATTCCTTGTTTTGGGCGGTTTTCAATTGCGCAATTCTATTTTCCCGCCACCTTTCTGGTCTTTTTTGGGCACATATCTGCGATTGTCATATTTGTTGAAACCGTTTGGTCTGTGAATCTTTTACATATAGCAAGTGGCGCCATTTTGTGCTGAGTTTACGGAGGGGCTCCCTATACATGTGAAAGGGGGGTGCATGTGGATATCAAATGAAAGGGCTCATTTAGTACTTTTCGTTCCATATTTGATATGCCGTGAAATATAGGAGAGTGAGGGCTCAAAATATGACCCTCAAAAATTGTAACAGGTCTCATTACCAGAACCTATCCCACTGAAAAATCTGGAAAAAAATAACAATCGTAAGCCTCAAAATATATCCCGTCCGGATATTGCAGATAAATAAAATGAAGTTAATAATAGCATACTAGCATATTTTAGAAATTTAACCGGAAACCCCCCTTAAGTTCATGCTAGAAGTACAGTGGCAGTGGTATAAGGGATAACTTTGGAAAGTTTGAAGGAAATCATACTAATATTAACAACAAAATTCGTAAAATTGAACTTTTTCGATGCGGGACAGATAATAGTTTGTTGATACTTCACGTCATTGCAATTTGGCGACATTTTCCGATTTCGGCTGTTACTTTTGAATGAATTCTCCTCCACTTATTTCCGCTCAATTTTGCTATTATGATGGATATATATGGTTGGCATTTACCCTTTCCGCTCACGTTTCGCTGAAATGTGCTTCAGCTTCGCTCATCGGTCATCTTGGCGGAGTGTTTTCCACTGCATGGCGTAGCCAGCAATGCAATTGTCGCTCCTCTTAATATGTGACCTACCTACTGCCGCTTCCGCCTTTTTATCACATCGCCCATGGGTGACAGGTCTGTACCCCGACCAAATTCCTCATTTGAAATACAGTCAAATATCTCTAAGGCGAATTATTCTCTAATGCAAATTTTTCGACCTTTCATTGACGTTCCCCCCGAAGTCATGTATGTAAGTGTATATTCACAAACTAACGTGCGACATAGAAAGTTCAATGAAAAAATAGACGAACCAACATTGAAAGAAAGGCCCTAGGATGCGCAAGATTGTCTTGCGATTGAGGGAGACATAAGATCTATGAAAATATTATAACTTCGACCTGCTGAAGATATAAACGAAAACAGTCTTTTTTGCAAGTGCTTACCAAACGGCAGTTTAATATTAAAAAGAGATAGGAGATGGCAGAAAGTAAAGTAAGCTGATTACAGCCAACGTGGCTGGGTCAGTTTCAAGTCTCTTAGGGAGAAACGACAAATCTCATTGTTTTCAACGAATCAATTACCTACGTTTCGATTATATGGGAAACAACCGGTTATGGACGACAAGGGAGATTTTTACAAGTTGGTTGATCGGTGAGGACAAGAATATGATGGGTAAAAATCAATCAAAGACTCATGGGCATCATTAAAATTTCTAAAAGCATTACCAGAAACGTAGGTTAAAAAAACTTCTATAACTAAACAAAAAAAAAAATTCCAGTCCTTACTCAAGATGCCACGCCTATCGTAAGTACCAATTGTCGCGAAGTTTTCGAGAAAGTTGAGTAGGATGACTTCCAATGGTCCAGATTGAAAACAATCCCTGAAAGCTAATATCTTTGCTGAACCTCAAATTCTGGAACCCGTTTGCCAAATTGCAAGGAACAATAGCGACAGTGAGAATGATAATGACGATGCTAATGACGCTGGAATAAAAACACGCGATAGATATGCATATGCATGCATACGAAGGGATACCGAAAACATTTAGCGGGCTGATTTCATTCTTCCCCGAGAGGTGCGATTTCAGCACCATCTTTATACATCCAAGGAATTCCAATAGCAGATTATCTATTATTAACTCGAGTATGGGACTCTTGCGGTATTCCTAGGTACTTGTAGAAGCCTCGGTCATAGCCTGAATTTTGAGGTCACCAATGCTATGTACGGTATGTGACTCGTGATGACCTTTTCGGATGGATTGGATTCGACAGATGTCTATGCATACCAAACTTTTAACTTGGTCGCCAGTACTAGGGTACAACTTAATGTTATCTAAGAACATCAAGAGTGACAGTCAGCATTTAGTCCCTAAGCCACATTTGTTAACAAAACTATGCAATCTAGCATCATTCAATAGCCTTGAAAGAAGTTTAAGTGTCATATAAAACAAAAAGGACTTAATGAATCCTTCTGAAAGATGCCTCTCTGTAAGCGGTAGGATTTCGAGTTGTTTATATCCTCAAATAAGCAACCTGACACCACCATCGATACAGCTTTTATTATTTTCGGATCCATGCGACATAAGCCATTGCTGAGCCAGATCTAGGAGACGCTATCAAAAGTTTTAGCGTAATTGATATTCGAACTAAACAGATTTCTTTGTCTTCAAGTTGCTTCTTTGAATTTGCAACCTTTTGCTTACTTTCTGTTTATCGAATTGAATGTCGTTAGTCTCGAGGTGCGCATTGATTTTACTATTAACAACGGACGTTATCGTTGAAGGTCGGCCTGCAAGTAATTGGTCTTGATCTGCGAGGTACTGCATGTAGGTAATCTACGCAGTGAGGAAAGGTGGAAATTTCTGCTTCCGCCTAATAAACCCGATACAAACCAAGGCCTCCCTCCAGTTACGCGAACTGTTTATGGCTTGGTGAATCCCCTTTTAGGCAACATCTGCAAACATGCCGGACGTCTTTCGCGGTAACCCATTCAGCATGCTCAGCTTGCTAGACGGCCAACACCCAAATTCCACCCTAATAATCTCTGTTAGGTGACCTGTGGTAAGTGGGTTCAGAATTTCAACTATGGGTATTTCGCGTAAATCCTCTATGCTTTATTCTTCATCCGTTCACTGGCGTTGCCAATACCTATTTGAGTCAGCGTAGCAAAGTCCTTCTTTAATCCTTGACATACCAAGAAGGACCCCAAAGAATAATTTCATGTGATCCTGCCGTAACTACAACATCAACCATGTTAGCTACCCTCTGCAAGCAGTAAATCCTAGAAAAACATTTTATGCAGGTAACTTTATAGCGATCGTAGCATATCAGCAAATGATTTTTTATCTTTTATGCAAATACACTCTAACCGGTATATATACAAGTATATATATGAATTTTATGTCACCATGGAAGGAAAAAGATAATAACAATAAAGATAAAAGGAAATGATTATTTCATCACTCAAATGTTTCCGAATTACTAAACCTTCAAATTTAATAACCTTCCAACGCAAACAATTGGGAAAAATTAAAACAAAGCTTTTAGTCCCTAAGGCCCCATCGACCCTTGGTCATTTGTTTCTGCGCTGATCTTAAAACACCCCCCCTGATGACGGCCGGGATCGTGCCGCTGCGAGCAATAAAGTGGTGTTTTATTTTTAAAATCATTTTTGTTTTTAAGAAATAGGTAACAATAGTATATAGATTGGAAAAATGAACAATAAAAAACAATCTTTTAAAATAACAAAAATAACTCAAATCTAATGGCCACTGTGGGCTCTCAAAGTTTTCGAAACACAATTTACAGACAGAGAAGAGAAACAGTAAGAAATAAAAATCTAATTTTACAATAAGTTGTCGGGAAATGGTCAAAAACCCGACAGAATTCATTTGGCCTTAGTGGCAAATAAAGAAATATAAAAGTAATAATAAATATTTGATCGCTTCAAAAAATACTTTTAACTTAAATTATTGTTCTTAAAACTATCATAATTATATATTTTATATTATACATTTTTTCTTTTTTTTACAATAACATCCATACAAAAAAAACAAAGAATAATAACGTATGTATTTATAAGTTACAATTAGAGACAAAATCAGCACCCGTTCAATATGTACATATTTACAAAGCCCCACCAAGAAACAAGTGGCAGAATTGAGCACGGCCACCGCTAACCGGCATCCCGCAGCCACCAGTACCAAGATTTCTCTTTTTCATCCCGCTTAATGTCAATTGTTCTCGCTCTGGAGTATCTCCAGTCGAATCCCGGAGCCCCCACTGTCAAATTCGGGGGGTATTCTATCCTTTTGTCCGTGGCCCGTCTATGTATATGATACATAACCGGATCACCGGCAGAATCAAGAATTAGACCATTCCTGTCAAGATACACGAACGCTTCGGGAGGAATGAAGCCTGTTGTGAGAGTTTTCTCGAAATACCCATCATTTGGGTAAAACGGCTGTGAAACCCAAGGGTTCTCACCATGCGAAGCAGATCGTACTATATGATTCCGAATCAATCTGACGATAACTGTGTCGATTCTTGGCACAGCAGCAGCTGGATACATCACTTCATTAGTTATATAGTGCTCATAGTTTGACGAAGCAGTCCTATTAAGCCCCGTGCAAGCACGCAGACATTTCCTTTCAAAGATCCTTATTTTCTCCATTTGGCTAGCACTCAAATTAAACCAGATAGCACACCCGTAGGTGAGCACCGGTCTAACCAAAGTAAGACAGCAAATAATCTTAACCTTCCGGCTAAGATGTGGAACATAAAAGAGTCTTCGAAGAGACATGAATGCCTTGCGAGTGCTTTCTAGCGCGACTTTAACGTGCTCGTTAAATTGGAGACGCTCGTCAAGACGCACACCCAGGTATCTAACGCACTTCTTATGAGGAATGCGCTCAGAACTATCCTCGTTCGCGACAATGTGGAAATCTCTCCAATTCCTTTTCAAGTTCCTACTGGCATACGCCAAGGAGTTCCGAAACAGAATCGTTTCACACTTTTGCGCATTGATTTTCATCCGCCAACTGTTCGTGAAGAACTTAATATCATTGAACATCTTCTGAAGTTCAACTTGCACCTCAGTTACCTTCTTGTGCGCCGTGTAGGGTATCAGATCGTCAGCAAAGGCAACCAACGACCTTTTAGGAGATTTATTAAAATCGAAAGAATTGAGCAATTCGCCGGCAAATACCGCAAAAAGTGTAGGCGCAGTCACTGACCCTTGCTGTAATCCATTCAGAACATGAAATTCTCTGCTAGTAGTGAGATTTCCGTCCGTAATGACAAAGCACTTGCCATACAGCATACTACACATCATCGCTACGAGGTGGTTGGGAAACTCATTCTTCAGGAGCTTGAAAATCAGTCCATCCAACCAAACGGTATCAAAGGCTTTCTCCATGTCTATAAGGCAAGCGCCTACGCACTCACCATTATTAATCCGCCAGCAAATATCAGATGTTACCTTCGTTATTGCATGTATTGTCGAATGTCCAGATCGAAATCTGAATTGCGCGTTCGGCAATAATTCCTTCTTCTTGATATGCCCGTTCAAGGCTTTCAATACCAAAATCTCAAACATCTTGCTGATGTTAGGCAGCAAATTGATTGGGCGGTAGCTTTGAGGGCTGGATGAATCCTTCCCTCTCTTTAAAACCGGGAATACTCGGGCTTTCTTCCATTGTCCTGGAAAGAAGGAATTGTTCAAAAAATTATTGAACAAAATGCAATAATTACGAATGGCTGCTTGTATCTCGCTGCCACCGACTTTAATTCTCGGTACAGTTATTCGTGACTTCTTCCGGAATAACGTATTTATCTTAGTAAACATGGAATCTGGATCGCTTGGTGAAATACCCTTTAACTTCTCCCGCCATTGGAAGTTCACTTCATTTACGTAATGTTGACGGATAAGATCCCACGCGATCTTTAGAAGTGATTTGAACTCAACCAATATGGGATGATGATAGTCCCCATATCTCCGATAGATTTTGTTGACGCGAGTGAGAAGAAGGCTTTTCACTTTTTTCAACCTTCTTCACTTTTTTCAACCTTCCATATTATTGCGAGGTTTAATCTTAGGGACGACTTGTTCAAATGTTTCCAGCGTCAAGTTCTCTAGCTTGAGAAGATACTGAAGTATTTCCTCGTTGCTCAAGTTCCTGTCACCTGGTGCAATTGTACTATCGTTTTCCCCATCAAGAGGTGGGAATTCCTCTCGATATCCCCGAATAAACCTCTCTTGGAATTTCTTCCAATTTGTTTGTTTAAAGTTCAGTCTGTGGACGCCACTGTCCATCGGCAGAAGGCGAACTCTTCGTCCATCAAACAGAACTTCAATAAGAATAGCGTTATGGCCGCTATCGTAAGGAAGAGTCTGTAGTTTCCGTTGAGGATTCCTAAAATTAAAGTTCAAGCGCGCGTCAGCAATGCACAAATCCAGATAGGAATTTGCCCTGGGCCAGGTTGGACTCTCCGACCCATATAATTCGCATTTATACTCTATCTGGTATTGCTCTATTCAAGATTTGAGGAATACCCCTCTGGGATTGTTTGTGACGTTTAGCCACGAGGTATGCGAGTCGCCAGCTATAATATAGTAATTATGCAGCCTATTCAGTTCGAGTATCGTAAACGGAGAATGGAATTCCTCCTTGAACTTGGCTCGGTTGTTTCCCACTGCATAGACTGACAGAATCCCTCCTCTAGGCAGTGAAAAAAGAATACATGAGACTTCGATACACTCAAAGGTTTCAAATTCAGGCCTATTAATATGCCTGAAACGATAATGGCGACCCACAAGTATTCCGGTACCACCTCCTCCATCAAAATTTCGTCTATCGTTCCCGAATTCAAAACCCTTGAATGTTATCGAATGCCTCGGATTGAGGTGGGTTTCCGAAATTAAGACTATGTCAGGCTGTTGCCTGGCAGCGAAATCAAGGAGCTCCGCTCTTCGATGGATTCCTACGATGGAATTCACATTAATCGCGATGATCCGGAGACCATCCAGTGGTACCGCTGTGACTGCAGACCTAGCAGCGGACATGCTGTTTGCGTAAATATTCTGTTATGCTATTTATTTTTGTATTGTGTACGTGTAGCGTATGCTGCATGTTTCCACACATGGTTAGTATTTTATTGAGGATAGTGTTCATCCCGCCACTTGCATCTTGTTGGGGCTTCTTAGCTCCCCCTTGTCGAACTACTTCTGCAAATGGGATCCCCGAGACGATTGGTGCCGAAGGGACGGTACCGTCCAACGCCGCTGACACCTTCGTTCTTTGGGCCGATCTCGGTGCCTGCTGCCTTGTGACCTTAACATTGCGGTATGCAGGACATCCACGGTACGAAGCCGGATGCCCTCCGCTTTCGCAGTTAACACAGAAAGTTTTTTCCTTGCCATCTGCTTCAGTCAGCGAACATTCAGCTGCGGTATGGTATTTCCCGCACTTTACACATCGTAAGGTCATTTGACAGTTCACTGCCAAATGACCATAGCGCTGGCATCTTCGACACTGGACTATTTCGCCCCTTAGCAGGCGCTCAAAACGAATGGCCTGGTAATTAAGCGACCTGATGCCGATCAGATCGCTTCCCCGGCTCTCCGGGCTTATCTGCACGAGGAAGTGCGGCAGGATTCGTTTTTCCAAAACGGACCTCCTCGTACTAAACAGTGACACTGAGAGGAACTTAACCTCAGTTCCCGTCTCCCGGAGCATTTTGAGGACCTCATCGGGCTCTTCCTCCGCATCCAAGCCTTTCAAAAGGAAGGTTTGCACCTTCTCTTCCTTTGGAGTGTAGGTGAAGTGAGGAGCCTTCACTCGCTCGAGGACCTCCCGTCCTTTTTTGTAATCTGCAATTTTATTGCATTTGACTTGGGCTCTCTCGGCCCCTGTCTTTTTAATAACAAAATTTGAGAGCCCCGCGCTCCTATTAAGTAGAGTGGCTAAATCTCTACCACCTAATTTATAAACATTAATGGGGGGCACACTTTCTCCCTTTTCTTTATTTCGGGTGCTAATTGTATCCCCAGTCGGACCATTTTTTAAATTTTCACTCGTACTTGCATTGTTTTTTAAATTTTCACTCGTACTTGCATTATTTTTAACATTATTTAACATTTTTTCTTGAGTTTTGTTTTTTTTCTTTAATTTTTTGGAAACATAGACCAAAAACTCACCCAATTTTCCATCTTCACTATTGCAACTTGCTTAGTTAGCATCCTCTTCTAGGACATTTCCATCGCCACCGTTGTCGCCGACTCTCGTATCGTCTGCTTTACTGCTCTCTATGTCCTCCATACGGACAGATTCGCTGTCGAGAACTTGTTCGCCCTCAAGGCAGCCCGGTTCCTCCATGATTGCAAAAGTAGTCGAAGATAGCTTAACCTTTTTTCTGGCTACCTTTGGAGACGGCGGGCCCGCCTCCCCAGCCATTAGTTGCTCTGTAAGTTTTCCATTTTTTTTTATCAATGTTGTCATTTGCTTTTTCAAATCTTCGAGTGTCTTCGCCAGCTCTCCATTTCTTCTTTCAAGATTGGCTATCCTCACTTTGGCTATTTTCAAGTCTGGATCCTCCTCGTTGCGGACTCCACGACCGATCCGAGTGCCCCTAGGCCTTATGGTGGCGGGCCGGTCTGGTCCGCCACCCGCCGGCGGCTCGCCGCTCATTCCCGCCGAGCCAAAAAAACGAATTTTTTCTCAAAACTTTTTAAGGAAAAGTAACTTAGATAATAACTCAAAAGTAAATTAGTTTCAATTAAGTTTTAAATTATATATTATTAATTAAGTAATATAAATATCTTTTTATATTCTTGATAAAAGTTAATTTAATTTCAATTTTAAATTATTTTTATTAATAATATCAATTTGTAGACACGTCCGTTCTCTACAAATGTCAGCCTACTACTTATAAAGTGGTGTTAGACTGTAGCCCGTTGCATAATCACTTGTATGTATTGCGGGAAAAGGTTCGACGAAATCAATGCTGCAACAAGGGACGGCAAGATGTACCTATTTCCGCCATTGTTATTTCATAGTAGGAGCGGATGATAAAGGGGTTCATTTTCTCGTCTACTTCATCTGCTGCCTCGAGAAACTGCTGGAATGGTCGTCAAATACTATTACGAAATAGCTTCATAGGCCCCACGAATAGGGGTTGGACGCCGTGCTGTTTATTACGGGAGCCCGAACTAGTAATCAGTTCAGACGGCTCCAGCTGCTTATCCACACCGTACCTTGATTTCTTTCTTTTAATTCTCACTTCATTTTATCATAATCGTTGGTGTGTGTTAGAGAGATCTTTAGTCAAGTTCGTCACGGTATGCGACAGGATTACAGTACCCTGTAGGAGGTCAGCATTGCGATCGGCCGTTACCTTGATTTGACTGAAGGACTAATTCACAGCTAAGTCGGAATCCGTCATCGACTTACGATAGAAATCCCACTCCCACGCGACTTTCCGTACAACAGCCTAGTGCTCTAACCACTGAGTCATCCAGATATTTCATTTTATGGTGGCGAATTATATTATTGTATACCTGGCTGACAGGTGTCGCGATAGCTTTCACAGTAAATTATCTGCAAGATTACAAAGTTCTTGTTCAGTCCTCATTTACCTCCTAAGATGCTGCGGTAGCCTACAGTTTTTCAGAGTGAAGTTATCTATCCCTTTTTTCACAACCGGATTAGGGGCAGGCTATGGAAATTGTGTTTTTATTATTTATTTTATTATATGTAGATTTCTATTTATAAAGTTGTTGCATCGAAAATAAATAAAAGCCGAAAGAAGATGCTACTTAATTTTGAAACAAAAATTAATTTTTATTTCAATTATGGGTAATAAACAAGGGCACTCAATAAGGCCCTGGAAAGTCCAAAAGATTGTAGTCATCACATCCAAAAGGATTGGTTTTTAGTAAGTACCATTTCTCACCAGAAAGCTATCGAAGCTTCAATTATATTAGATACATTGTTTTGCTTCCATAGTCAGATGAAGGAAGGAACTTTTGCTTATTTCGGGAAATTTAAAAAACGGAATTTCAAATAATAATTGAAAGATTAAGGCTGAGTTGGACGAAGTTTTTGGCATATCTGGTTCTATGTTTGCAACTGTCTAAAATTGGGTAAATTAATTTAAATATGGCTGTACATCCACAGAAGATCAACCTTGTTCGGGACGACCAGTGGAAGTGACCAGCCCGTGATATATGTCGATTTAACAGTCAAAGGAATCAAAGTATACGACATAGTTAAGACCGGCCATATGGCAGGGTACACTGCTTTCGATTTTGCATGAAAAATTAGATGTGAGAAAAATTATGACGAGGTGGGTGCTCCGGTTCCTTCCAGTAGGAAGTAAAGGTCTACTCTAAAGCTGCTATTCTATCGCAATCTTGATTCCAGCATCGATACATTACCATCGAAGAAACATGGATACACTATTGCACTCTAGAGGCAATGGAACAGTCAAAATAATGCATTTTACCTGCGAGCGGACTCCGAAAAAAGCAAGAACGGTAAAATCGGCCAGAAAGCTTATAGTCGTAGTTTCTTAGGATACATGCGGAATCGACTATACCGATTATTTGAAAAAATTGGGCTGGATAAGTGAGGCTTTATGCCATATCGTGAAAACCAATCAACGCTTTCGCTCTATAACCTATATATACTACCCTTTGACCGCCGGAAAACAATAAATGGGTATTGCATTGCATCGGTTGGGCGAAGAAATGCAAAATAAATATTCTCAGCTGAAAAAATAATAATGTACAAGAAAAACCTACCTTTTTAAAATATCCAGCTTGTTTTTGAACTTTCTTCACACTTAAACCACTGCACTAACATGATATGGCCTTCAAATTGGGGGTATTTTGATATATCATGGTAAAGGTTGATTTGTCAGCGCCACCCCGAAGAGAGAAAGGATAAAGAAGCTATACAGGAGGAAGATCTCTTCTTTTTAATAGCGTTGAATAATTGTGATGGTCGAAAAGTTATGGCACCTGTTATGGCAAAATGTGATGGGCAAGGTCTAAAACCATCCTGAGTGGTCAGAGATGACGGAGCGGGAGGGCTATCCCAAAAACTAAAATGATAGCGAATTTGGCCGTGTTGGTCCACCCGCCAATATTAAAGCTCCATCTAAGTGTCCTGTCGACATGTGATTGTATGCCTCCATGCTAGCCAGGTTCGAGAATGCAGAGAGAGGTCCTTTGATCCCTCACGTGTTCGCTTCGAATACCTAAAAAAATAACGGAACCGCACGCGTGGAGCTATAAAGCTTCGAACCCGAGAACTGCAATCGAAAGGGAAGATCCACAACGGATCATATCTTCAATCGATGCTTCTCCTGCCGTAGCTGTATGGTGAGGTGCAGCCTTCGAGGTTCCCCCCTAACTTGGCAACTTTAGGCTTTCATATTGCCGGATGAAATAAACATCATTAGATTTTGCCTTTTCTATTTAAACTATAAAATGAGTTTCATTGTTTCATTATGGCATACGGGACTCATTGAAGTTATAAATTATAATAATCCCAGCAAAGTTAAAAGCGGACGAGTTCAACAAAAGAATTTACAAATATTGTCGCATTTTTCTTCTTCTTCCACAGCCTTTGCCTTTGATAGCGAGGTTAGCTCGGTCCACGGTCCAGATGGAACCAAGATACTCTTAAGTCATTGCTCATCGTCACTATTTCAGGTAACTTTTCGTTTTTTTATCCACTTCAATATTCGATGCGCTGAGACGAAGGGATCTAAATGTGCCACTAAGGATCGCATGATCGCCACCCGGGCTTATAAAAAGCGCATTACGAAAGAGTGGGTAGATCATCTGGCTGCATTGTTATGGGAGCAATGCAATATACGAACAGGCATGTTGCTGTATGTAAGGTGATGTCCGGGTTACCGGTATGACCTGCAGGTAATAGTTCTGCTTATGGCATGTATCGGGACTGAAGTTTTAACTGGTCGTCATGTACCACACAAGAAGTCTGACGTACTCTTAGTTGACAAGACGGGTCGAATTGAACATTGAATGGAAGTACATGGAGAAGAAGATCGACTACGACCCACGGTTTCGAGAAGGTGGTTGTAGTTCTTATAATGTTGGCAGCTACTGGCCTTATACTTCATTCAAGCCCGTCACAGTACAATGCAGGGCTACAGTATATTATAGGAGGCAATCTAAGTAACATTGCGCTCGTCGATGATTATTACCCAGATTTGACTCTGGTACCCATTCACAGCTGAGTCGATGGTATCCGACATCTAGATACAAATCTCCCTACCACCAATCACCAAGAGAGAACAGATAGAATTCAGTATAGTGGCGCAACTCCTCTTATATTTTATTTATCTTTTTCTATGATCTCAGCGTTCTACTTTTAAGGTTTTTTATTTTACTGAGGATAGTTCAAAGCACCTGACATCACCCCATTCTCTTTTATCTGCTTGGTTTTTATCCTGTAGTGATTCCTGTTTCGTCTAGGGTGTATATATAGGTAATAATTGACCTTCCTTTTGCAGTGCACATCCAGCGCACTTCGAAGTCATCAAAGCCCTTATAGCTTTTTGACATTTCTTCCCAACATGTGTTTTCCAGAGTAGTAGAGTGTAATTCCCAAATGTTTATCTCTGTTTTTGTTTAATTTCCATGTCATGTCGTCTAATGACTCTCAGGTGATGAAGCTTTCACTGCCTAGTGAATGATACTACATTAGTACTGGCTCGATTGATGTGCACTTCCCGCTTTCCTGCATTACCCAAGAGTATGCTCCCCTTACCACTCTTAGAAGAGATCCTAAGATGATTTCAGAGTCCTCCTGAAGTTATGGTTGGAAAAACCGTATATTCCGGGTGATTTCAGTGGTTTCTGCCCATCTTACTCTAGCTGTCGAGCATATCTCTTTTCTAATTTCCAATTCTCCTTTTTTTCTCTTCCGTCTGTTACTGGGTTTTTAGGCAGAATGTTGTTACCTTCCGCCGGATGGGATAGGTAATAAGTTCTGAGCTCTTATTCTCGGCAAATGTCCCATCTTTCTTCTTCAGACAAACAGAAGATATTATCCTGTATTTTTATCATATAACCTGGATGCTTCTGTGGTTTATTCAGTCCCTTAATCGAATTCGCTGAAGTTGTTCCATTTTGCTTCTTTGCTTATACAAACGCGATCTCAGTGCATTTTATGCCTCTGCCAGTCCTCGTTTTGTTTCGCTCGGTTAAAGAGTTTTCGGACCTCTATTCTCATTATTCTGTGATTCGAAATAAAGAGCTCATCAAACACATCAAATTTTTGATCATCCCGTTCATTAGAGTATTTCTAAGAGTAGTAGTAGTCTAGTACAACTTGCCTGGTGCTGTTCACGAAAGCTGGCGTGTTTCTTACATTACATATTTCTAGCTTATTGCTTCAAAAGGTATTCGCTTCTTTGATTGGTGTCGGGGCTTCGCAGATCTCATGATTGGCGTGGACATCGTATTCGAGAAGAAGAAATAGCACCTTTTTCTCACAGAGCTTTACTAGTCTCCTGGGAAATAGCCCGATGCCACGCCTCCTGCCGAGTTATCCCCCGACATCTAATGAAACTGAAAGCCACGCTAGGAACTCTGAGAGACATATATATGTAGTTAAAAATGCCCACGGACCCTCTTCCCGCCCAACCGGACCGAGGGGCGACCAACCTAAGGATGGGCTGAAGGCAACATCCAAAGGTCCGCATCATAGCGATGATGCGTTTTAACGCAAAGTGTGTGCGACCATGCGAAAATGTATTACTACATCCGGATTGTCGCAGGTTCTACACTACAGAGACATGGATCTTATATCGAAGACAGTGCGGATCAAGACTGAAACGGATTAGGTCAGATTGTTACCGGACAGGACTCTTCGGACTATAGCACAGGCTGCAAGGATAACCGCTTTTTGCATCTCCATGTATAGTCCAGCCCTAAGATCGAGCGTTTTCAGCGCTTTATGTAAGTTCTGCGGGACTAATCCCGTTGCTGAAATTACTACTGGGACTACTTCGATCTTTTGTAGTCTCCAGGTCTGCTTCATATCGTCTGCCAAGGGGTCGTAGTTCCGGATTTTTTCGTGCTGTTTTTCAACAGTGTTCCGGTCCAACGGTACGGCTACATCGATTATAAAGCACGCTCGTTCTTCCTTCAAAAGCAGAACTAGATCGGGTCTGTTATGATTAACACTGTGGTCAGTGGCAATAGTGTGATCCCACAGTAGTTTGACCCGATCATTTTCCAAGATTCTCTGCGGAGTATACTTATAGTAAGGATGGTAGGTTGCCACTAAGTTATACTTCAACGCAAGGTTTTGATGGAGAATCTTGCAGACGGAGTTATGACGATTGGTGTACTCGGTATCGCTCGCACGCAGATGTTATGTGCTGCATGGTCTCCTCTTCACAGTTGCATAACCTACAACTGGAGTTGGTGATTGAGGAGTCGTGAAGAATGTACCGTTTATAATTTTTTGTTGGGAGCGAAGCATCCTGAATTGAAGGAATGCTTCGGTCTCATAGAAAAGTACACCATTTGTCAACCATTTGTTGGAGGCTTCGATGTCAATGCCTGACAACAACAAATTTTTTATATGACCTCCGTGAATGGGTTTCTCTTTCCACATGTCGATCTTCTGTTGGACTGAAGTAACATTCGACATGGGATCCCATTCTCTGCTTCTCAAGTTCAAAGGAGATAATTTATTATCTGCCATGACGGTAGCCTGATGTATTTGGCTAGAGGATTGTTTCTCATAGAAAAACTCACGAAGAGAATGCACTTGATTGTAGTGCAACGTTTTTAAATCAAGCACCCCCCTTCCTCCCTGATGACGTGGGATAGTGATCCTCAATTTTTCGGCAGCTCTATTGTGCATGTTTTTGTTTGCAAGAACTACCCTTACCCGTCTATTGACAGATTCGAAATTATCATAGTATTACTCCACTGTATCACACCGAAAGTGTATAGAAGGACGGGAATCGCGAAGGTGTTGATTGCCATGATTTTATTTTTCCCGTACAGCTCAGTTTTAAGGACAAGATCCAAACGCCGTTCAAATTCCCCCAGCAACTTAGATTTGATTATTGCCACAGCAGGTGTTGTTGCTTGCAATATGCCGAGGTATTTGTAGACGTCGTCCGAATCCATACCCTCAATTCGGATGTTATTTTGGCTGTATCCTTTGTTGTCGGTGTGTTTTCCCCGAACAATTGTTTTGATGCGACATTTTTACAAACCCAACTGCATGCCGATATCCCTGCTGAACTGGATGGTGATGTTCAGTAAGGAGCGAAGTTGGTTCTCGTCTTTGGCATACAATTTGATGTCGTCAATGTACATTAAATGGCTCAATGTACATTTCGACAATATTCCATGCTTGACTTGGAACCCGTATTTGCTTTCATGCAAAAGATGGGATAGCGGATTCAAAGCCAAACAAAACCACAGTAGGCTTAGAGAGTCGCCTTGGAAAATGCCACGCCTGATTGTTATCTCTCCTGATGTTTGTGAGGATAGCGATAGCTTCGTGCTCCAATTCTTCATTACTGTTCTCAGAAGAAGAATGACATTCGGGTTGATTTTATACAAGCGTAACACTTGTAGTAACCACGAATGTGATATGGAGTCAAAGGCTGATTTATAATCGATGTAGGCTGTCGAGATATTTCGTTTTTGGTGGACAGCCTGCTTTACAGCTACCGTATCGATTATAAGTTGTTCTTTGCAGCCTCGGAAGCCTTTTGCGCATCCTTTTTGCTCCTCAGCTATCAATTTATGAACATCAAGATGTTTTGAGATGTTCACGCACAGAACTGAAGTGAAGACCTTGTAGATGGTAGGAAGACAAGTAATTGGTCGACATTTTGAAGGGCAAGAGACACCCTGTTCCTTGGGGATGAGGAAAGTTATCCCCTTGGTGAAAAATGGTGGAACTAAATCAGGATGGGCAATCATCTGATTAAACTGATTTGCCAATATCCTGTGAGTGCTCTTGAACCGCTTCAGCCAGAAGTTGTGAATCTTGTCAACTCCTGGCGCCTTCTAGTTACCTGCCTTGTCAAGGGCTGCTTCAACGTCGACTTCAGTTACGTCAGGCATGCTCATTTCAGGGAGGGCCTCGCATGAACGCATAAGGTGTGGGAGCCACGCTGCTTCTAAATTGCAACAGCTGGATTCGCTCCAAATACTTCTCCAGAAATCTTCTGCCTGATCCAGATCGAGGTTACTCTCCCTATCTGAGTTGGTGAGATTTTTGAAGAATCCCCGTTGGTTCTGGAAGAACAAGGTGTTGTCTGTCCTTCGCTGAAAGCTTTTCTGGTACCTACGGATGCGATTGGAGCATACCGCAAGTTTCTGCTTCAGCACCTCGAGGATTTCTTCGACTGGCATATCATTAGACAGATGGTAGTTTCCAATGATGTTCGCAACGCATCTGTGCACTCTTGGTGATGGATTTCCAAGGAGTGTTTGCGTCACACGACCAATCTCCTTTCTCAACTTTTCAACTCTTTCGTTGAGTCGAAACACCCAGAACGGTAAAGTCCTTCCGCGCATACCTCTGTTATTCGCTCTAAGATGTTGGTTATGGAGACGAATAACCGTGGCAGCTGCAATGTAGATCAGGCTGTGAACCTCTGTAGCAGTAATCTCGCTAGCCAAACGATCAGCCAAAATTCTGTCAACGGCAGCAATGATGTTAGTAGTTGCCGAAGTAAACTTCAGTTTTGGGATCTTTGGCCTAGCGTCTGGGAGAATCTCAGCATATTCTGTGAATGCGACCTGGAATGCGGTCAAAGCCTCATTATAAATTTGGTCGACATCCCCAGTTACTAAGCTTCTCCTGACTACTGGATTCATGGAGTGCCTTACAGGTGAAGTACTTGTGTTACTCCTTTGACTAGTCCGGTAATTTGATGACTCCAGCCCGAGCTCAAGTGAAACCTCTTGGAAGATTTGTTGCCTAGTTGGTAAGGAAACTCGGTTGTTATTCACTATCACCCGGTACTGGTTGACGACGTTCTGTTCCGGAACATGATTTAGCTCCGGAAATCGGGTTATGAACGCGTCATAGAGTCGATGTCTATACCCAGATGGATTCCGTTCCAAATCCGTGACACGGTAATAGGCGCGGACGATAAATTCGTTGAGTTGGTTCGTCCAAACCATACGACGCCTAGATCTCCCGTCCCTGGTGGTTGACGGGATAACCGCCAAAACATCCAAGGGCGAAGAGCCGCTCTGATGTTGTTGAACGACCCTTAACCGTGTTGGGTACTGCCTTCGTGTCCCTGGGGTCCCATCAAAAAAATTTGAAAAATTATCCCCAATTTTGTTCCCACGAGTATTTGGGAGGCAATCAACCCTGCAACAGAGCCCCAATGTTGCAATGTCCCATGGTTACCTCCAAAGGTAGGGAAGGTATTTGGAGGGGAGCCGCAGAAATACAGTGTAACGTCACTACAATTAATCCGATAGGCGCGTCGATCCCTTCACCCCGGATTACGGATTTGTTAATGAGGTTTACTCCCCCTGAAAGGGAAGAATCGGTAAGGGAAGACGAACACAAAGGGAAACGTTCTGCTTGTCCGCGGCTACTTATTTACAAGATTAACTTGCGATATTCGTAGCTGACCCGGTGGGTCATGTCATTATCCGCAACCTATGACACGCGCCTGGTCGCATGCAGCTCTGCGTTTGCAACTCAGGTGTGGATAAACCTGGTACGCCAGGTCTATATATATATATTAAATTACGTTTAAGTTTGACGCCAGGTCTTGGTTTTTTGCAAGATGAATCCCAAATTATTTGTAAGTTCCGTCCTGCAGACTGTGATACTGCTTCAGATATGCCCTAGGCTCTTGACCCAGCACTATTTCAATGTTCTTTTTAGAAATTGCCCTTGTAATTATTGCAGACGCACCTTTTGTGTTGTAGACGTTTACTTGGGCTATCTAAACGCTAGCCATTGGGTACATCAATGCTTCATGCTCTTCTTCGGTGTCGGATTATCATTCTCCACCTCCGACATGGCACTTCTCTGCGAACTGCTGATCGCCTTGACCCCTATAAGATCCAGGCCGTCCAGTTTTTTTTCTTCAGCGAGATGGTTGTCGGTTTCCCCCGATCCTGCCCTTCCCGCCATTCCTTCAGGTATCTCGGTTCGAAATATCTTTCCTCGGTTTTCCCCTGGACACATGCACAGATATATTTTCAAATCTGTAATAGATAAGGTAGGTATGTCATTTAATCATCTCGAGGGATCGGCGACGATCATGGTAGATGATCGTGAGGACGTTCTTTTGCCATCCATCTTGTTTGTAAAGACTCTCCAAAATTGCGTGTGAAGATTTTCATTCTGGGAAATTAAGAAGCGCTGAAGGTCCTCCGTCTCGATCGCCCCAGGCTTTGGGAATGGGATATACCAGGGTCATGGCTTCCACCGGAGAAAGAGGAAATTTTCGTGCATTTGATTTGAATATTTCGGATGGAAGAAGGATGCCAATTTTACTATTGGCGCGAACACTATCATTCCTACTTTGTGTAGGGAAAGTATTGACACCACTTTATCCAAATCCAAGGTTACAATCGATTGATTGTTCGGCTGTCTGTCCCACCCGATTTACTGGGAAAAGACTGAACCTATTGTCACGAATTTTAGTTGGAATATGTGGTCTGCGAAACCCTTTACATGCAGCGGGTAACATTATTTTGCATTGAGTTTAAGGAGGGGTCCCCATAGATACGAAAGAGGAGTGTGAATTATTTATTCAGTATATTAAAGGGTCCTAATCTCATTGATGCCATTGTTTCAAATACGGGGAGTGATGGTTCAAGATGAGGCCTAAGATTCTTCTGAGGAACTCGACGTTCGAAAGTATTTATTTTTCGCTTTCCTACTTAGTTCATCGTCTTTGTTGCGCTACGGTAACACAAGACAGGTCGAATTAAAGTTTTATATATAGGGTTGGTCACAAAAAGAGGTTGTTTAAAAAAAATCATGGGAAAATGAACACATTTTGTGGATTAAAAAGCTCGTAGTGATTTTTATTTTGACATATATCGATATTTCGGGAACACCCTCAGTGCCGAGTGTTTATATTTTTTGCTGTTCATTTTAAAAATCATTTGATATTAGTGCAAGGAGATGTGTGTACATAATTTTTTGAATATGATATCTCTTAAATGACCGCCCAATGTTTCGGTCGACATGACGGATGCTTCCTGTCGGATGATAGCTTTAAGTGCGTCTAGGTACTTGGACTTATTAGCATAAACCTTTTCCTTTATACGTTGTTATTTTTCCGAATTTTCAGTTCGCGATAAAATGTGCTTAAGTACATAAAACTAAAACAGTTTTTTAGTATCGCGTTTTATCTGATTGGTGTCTTTCTTCTGGTTTGTGTCATGTTTTTTTTTGTGTATTTTTAGGCAATTTAGTTCGCTTTGTAAGGCTTCACCAGGAACTACATTACATCCTGTAGATAATGAAACTTTCCAATGCATCTAATTTCCAGAAGTCATTCACCTCCTTAATTCCCTTAAAATATCCTTATTCTATGCTTTTCCTCAGTAGCGTGTCTGGCTACTAATGATTTGAGGGTATGTGTTCGTCTGATTTTCATATTCACCAGGTCTGCTTTCCTTATATGACCGTTGAACCTCATCGTTATTAGCCTTCTGATTCGCCTTATATCATATATGATTTTTCATTATTTTTAGGATCATCATCATCAACGGCGCAACAGCCGGTATCCGGTCTAGGCCTGCCTTAATAAGGAACTCCAGATATCCCGGTTTTGCGCCGAGGTCCACCAATTCGATATCCCTAAAAGCTGTCTGGCGTCCTGGCCTACGCCATCGCTCCATCTTAGGCAGGGTCTGCCTCGTCTTCTTTTTCTACCATAGATATTGCCCTTATAGACTTTCCGGGTGGGATCATCCTCATCCATACGGATTAGGTGACCCACCCACCGTAACCTATTGAGCCGGATTTTATCCACAACAGGACGGTCATGGTATCGCTCATAGATTTCGTCGTTATGTAGGCTACGGAATCGTCCATCCTCATGTAGGGCCAACAATTCTTCGGAGAATTCTTCTCTCGAACGCGGCCAAGAGTTCGCAATTCTTCTTGCTAAGAAAGCAAGTCTTCGAGGAATACATGAGGACTGGCAAGACCATTATCTTGTATAATAATAGCTTTGACCCTATTGTGAGACGTTTCGAGCGGAACAGTTTTTGTAAGCTGAAACAGGTTCTGTTGGCTGACATCAACCATGCGCGGATTTCATCATCATAGCTTTAGTTAGGATACCTGAGGGTAAAAGGATCAACAGCGATCTAGATTTAGATATTTAAAGGATAAGCTGGACTATAAGGAGGTCAGACTAAAACTGACTAATGAAGAGGACAACTGGTCCTCGGAATATTCCGCATCTCAGGAAAATGCAGTCTTTTTTTGGTTTTTTCTGCTTAAAAAAGTTGGACAAAATGACATACATAAAAAAAGTAGAATTAGCAATTCATTGCTCAGGATGAGCGTAATATTTCTGCCATAAATATGTATATATATAGTATATGTATCTTAGAATTTGTAAATATGTGAAGGAATATTTATTCATATATAAATGGAAGAACACAAAAACTTTTTACCCGAAGTATCGTATTCCGATTTGTTTTTCAGTCTATTCAAATTGTAGATAGACATTAGATGCTCAGATACGCACCACTTATCATTATCCGAGATATCAAAATAAATAAAACAGAAGAACTCATAATGTGGTGGTGTGTGGAGGAAATACGGAACAAACTACTGAGGGAGATACGGGGGTTCATTCGGTAACATCTCCTCAACAGACCGTTGACTAATAGTAAAGATCTGTAAGATGGGTTGTAATGTACTCAAGATAAATAGCTTTCAAGTCGAACAAGAAAGTAAATATGAAAACGTGAGTAGAGGCTAGAGAATTTTTTAAAATTTAATCTTGATTGTTAACTCAACTTCAAATGAAAGTTACTTTCCCAAGCATGGAACTCAACCAAACAAAGTTTTGCCGGATAACAAAACCTATTCGCTTTAAAAATGCAACCTACATTCTAAGTGGAATCGGAACAATAAAAACTCGCGAAATAATGGCATGAAAACCTTTAGAAAAATAGTCAAATGATTTTACATAATAGGAAAAATGTCTGAGTCGTATTTTCGTTGAATGGTTGCCCAAGGAGAAATTGCTTCGCGATGCAATTTGTCCCGACCAATTTGGAGCCGACCTGACACTTATATCATTTTTACATCTTTTCTACGGGTTCGGTACGGTTTAGCCCATTTCATTCACCTCACCCATGCCTCTCTGGAAATATTACGGGATCTACTTCGAAAAATGGTAGTGCTAGTAAGGGATATCTGTAGTAAGGAGGGGCAAAGAAGGAAGAATTACATCCGGGCTTGGGGCTTTACATTTTTTCTTGTAACAGCTGAGGTGTGACGTAACACTGCGCTGGGGCATCCATCACGTGGTGAATGCTGCTCTAAAATCCAACTGCGAAAGATTTTCAACGCTTCCCCATCGGTAGTGCCAACCGAGAAGAAATGAACCTAGAGAGTTCCCTGTATCCTTATTGTCAGTCAGGATACATTTTTCCTCAATCTAATACAAACGTGGCTGGAGTCACATACAGTCACCAGTTGGCGTTCATTATTCACTGTAATACAACCAAAATGCATTCGCTTTACCCAAATCAACATTTGCAATGAAGACATGTATTGGTGAAGGACATACACTACGGGTTCGCATCCCAGCTTTACAGCTTCATCGTCTACGCTAGGAATCGTTGTGTAACAATCCTGTCCTACTCGCTCTCCTCCCGAATGCCCTTTTGTCGATAAGGTTCCGCGAGCGACAAGCAGGCTAGAACAGGGCATCTACGTTGGGAATGGAAAATGTGCCGGCTACGGAGCGCATGTCCTAGTTTTACCCATACCATATTCCAGCTTTGTGGAAAATTTTGGAAAGTTGAACTGATTTCACCGCATCGCGCTTTAATCAATATCTTGGGTATGACGCGTGCGCTCATTTACGTTGTTCGATATAACTTTTTTAAGGATTCGTATAGACGAAATGGCAATAATGTCCTAGTTGGGATGCTTTAGTCATTGCAGGGGATATAGGATTATGCTGTCAAAGGGATATGGTCCGGCAAAGTTGAATGGGATAATGGAAGCAACATTGCTCAAACTGTTCTTGAAGAAATATTTCTGTTCAAATAGTTTTTGAGTGAAGATTTTTAATGGAGTGCCTTGTTTTCTCTTTATCTTATTTTATTCAATATTTTCAAACCGTTTTTATACGAAAAAAATGCTTTGTATGCGTTGTTTCACTTCCATGTTATTAAAATCGTCATTCGATGTAGGGGTGCTGTTTGATCCTGTAACTTTCCTCCTCCTTATGTAGGAACCCGGCTATTGGACATACAAATAAATAACTATCTTTTATTCTTCAATTTTCTGTTAGATATTTTTGACCGATTTGACGTTTGGTGCATTGAATAGCCCAAGATATTTTCGTCCCGATGTGTTTTCCCCTTAAACTCAACGTTGAGGGATATCACCCAGTGCATGTATAGATATTGGTATTGAGGGTAGGTGAATTATGTGACCACTTTTCAACCCCTGCACTTCCTTCTTTATAGGTAATAAAATTAGCTAAGATCCTTGGACAGTCCTAATCGAGATATTTTATTTGTTAGCCCACATGGCTACATTGCGCGACAAAATGTATACCCCCATGCATACGAGGGGGTTCGCAGTTCATCATATTTCATGATAACAATTGTAATCATTCCTGAGGAAGGTGGGTGAGAGACAGACAGATCGTAAACCGACTTCAATAAGGTTTTGGAAAGGAAAAAACTAAATCAATGTCAATCCAACAAAATAGTGATACCTTTAAAATAAATTATTTTAAAAAAATCCTCCAGAGATTGATAGAATCTCTTTATATAAATAATAGAATCTCTTTATATAAATAATAAAATAGGTCTGAAGTTGAAAATTGGGCCTTTCAGGTGTGCAGGATTTAATGGTTGATCTCTGTAGGAAACTGTAGAGAAAAGGAACAAGCGTTGTGGGAGCATTTGTGATTCCATTTGTGTCGCAATAATACTAAAAATCCCCGCAGTGCGTGCCAGGCGAAACTGACTTCAGACAGGATGTCGACGAGATTCCGGCCTAAACTGAGAAGTATTTCCTTGTATTGTGCCACACATCAGTGCGAACTTTCGATCCAGAAGAGAGGGAAGTGTAAAGGAACTGAATACAGTTCTCCTAACCTCATCATTAGTGACATGCTGTTAAGGGGGTCATCCCGTGTGTCGGATCCGCGGAATCGAGTTTTTTGGCATCAATTGTATTTTAATATAGTGTAGAATATACGGGCAAAGTGATTTTTTGATATTCGGAGTCGTTCGGAAATTACAGTGTTAAACACGTGATAAGTCATGTACGAGATTTTTGTCAATCGCCATCTTTATCAGTTCGAATGACGTTCGAATGACTTCGCCAAAAGGACAAGAATTGAAGCCAAGGCTGTACATGTGTTTCTTGAAGAAACCTAAGGGTTATGGATTAGGTATAGCAGATTAATGGTCAGTTAAGGTTTTATGACTAAAACTCACATTCTACTTTTTAAATGCGTTTTTCTCGAAACTGCATATCGAAAATCTGCTGCCACCATAGCCCAAAATCTATCCAACGAAATTCTTTGAAATTTTTATAACTTATTCAGAACATATTTCCACGGCTCACAAACTAGGATAATTGTGATTCATTCAGTAGTTTTTCTTTTATTCATTGAAAAAGCCGTGAATAAACACCAAAATTCACAAAAAAAAGTTTAACAGGGCACCAACAATTTAGCTTTTAATTTTTTAAATAATCCTAGTTTGCGGACTGTAGTTAAGTCTATACGTTAAAATGCCGTTTACTTTTTCTCCTTAAGCTGATCGCAGCGCCTTCTAGCGTGGCAGTAGAAAAACACCTTTTTTTTGGGAAGGGTGTATAAATTGCTTTGTGCTTCAATAAGGCACTATGAGATCAAGCTGAAAAAATTACTATGCACTTTCAAGACATCAATAAATCTATGGCCAAAAATTCGTATTTGCATCTTTATCCAGTTCTTCACAAAAAATGTCTAAAAAAAGCAGCAAAAACGACATTCACTGGGGATGACCCGCTTAAAGTAAACACCATCAGTTAACACAGTTATATTGGAATGCGTTAAAGTCGTTCGCATCATTACACTATGGTCTTGCTTACGCATTCCTTTAGTACCTACTCACAGGGATGAGAGCCCCTAAGTTCAATGTGGAGCAAATTTGTTACTTGTTTGTACGAGAATTATTCTTCTTCTTCCAGAGAAGTGGACCGCAATTTTGCATCAGTCGAGTTGTCCAAAAGGACTATCATAAAACTTCACTAACTGCGGAATCGTGAAAACGAATCGCCGAGCTTAAAGAACAGAAGGTTGGGCCTTGTGCCGACTTAGGGAGCAAGAGGTCAGATGTCTTGATTTCGGTCACTTTGCTGCAAGGTAGCACGTACTAGTGAACCCGATAGGACGAGAAGCTGCAGGATTGGTGAAGATGAGGGCCATCTTCTCAAAGACCGCACTGGAGATCCGTGATGCATGTTGTGCAAAGGGAAAAAGGGAGTGGACGACCGCCACGTTGCAGGTGGTGGCGGGTGCCCGGAATACAGAAGGGGGTTGACTCGTAGGGCTAAATAATATTGATACATTGACTATCACAAACCATTGGAGAGTCGAATATGGACGTGGCGGTAATATGTGAAATTACGGTAGCGCCACGTGGGTCAAAGGCTCATCTGGAAACGCGGCCATATGCGTATGTGGACCGCAAGCCATTCAAGAAACAATAGTATTCTCGGGGGCCGGTTATGTAAGTATAAAAGTCAATGGCTTCCATATTTACAGCTGTTAATCTCCTCCTAGTGCAATATTAGCGCAATATGAAGAGATGCTAGGCTAGCCAGCTTGGTGTTGCACGCTAGAGACCACAGCTCCAAAATCATTGCCGGCGATTTCCAAGCGTAAGCCTTAGACTGGGTAAGTCGAGTGACGAACACCAGGGGACAAATTCTGCTTGAAACCTTTCCGGAATTTAAAAATCGTACTAGCCAGCGTTGGATGCGTGCCCACTTTCCGAGGCAGAGGGCTAGGCTCAATTGTCGATCTGACTTACCTCGGTGCCTTGGAAGGATGATCTGGCGGGTGAGTGAACACTACAGCCAGAGTCACCACCAGGTCATCTTTCTCGACATTAGGAACGGGAGAGCCCCCCCCCTCCCCCAGGAGGTGAAACTGTATGAAAGTGAAATCATTCGTACCATCAAAGCAGGACTTCAGTTGGTGAAACTAGGTCTGGCTGAAAATAAGACGAGGCGCTCCTTATTACGAATCGCAGGAAAAACAATACTGTCAAAATCCGGGTTGATAATCACGAGGTTAGCTTCAAAATCGATCATTTGATTTATCACCTAACGCAGTTCCTTACGGGACACCGTGGATACAAGAAGTACTTACATCGCTCCAAACTGCTTCAAATGCGCCACTTCACCCAGGGACGCGGACATATTATGTTCCATTGTTCGAGATTCGCGAATGAAAAAGAAAGGTTAAACGATACCCTCTACGCAGTTATTGCACCCCACGATTTCATGGAGGAGACGCCGAAATCGGAAGGAAATGGGATTGCGATAAATGCAAGAGTAAGTGCTATACAAGAAAAGCTGCAGAAACTGGATCAAGCCCGGAAAATGCGACGGACGCGTGACTTAGTTTTGCTGGTGTAAATCAGAGTCCTCCTCGCAAACTAATAATTCGCGGTGGTTCCGCGGAGATATGGGCAGAGAAGTGGGAGTGGTTTTAAAGTGTGATAATCCTACAAACTGCTGCAGCCTGGCGCAGCAGCGTTTTTTTAAGATTTCCATTTCCACCCATAAACAAGTCGGGAAACTGGAAGCTAGACGCTTCTGGTATGAAAGGTTTTGTGTATTTCTTTCATAAAGAGATTTGGGTGTGCATTTGTCCCATTAGTATGTGGCACGTAAAATATGCATATATTATGTGAAAATATCCACTTTAAAGTGATCTTGACATTCATAGTCTTGAATTTGCAGAGGAGCGACAGCTTTGACCTAGTATAACTTTGTTAGTAATAGTGTGATTTTTACCAAATTTGGCAGAATTATGCTCTATTGTACTATTATTAACTTTATTTGAATAGGTATCGGTATGGAGAGTATTTTGAAGCCTAGGCACCATATAGTGGCAACCCCCTGATTTTTTTCAGATTTTTTGGTTAAGTAGTTTCTGAGAATGGGTTCACTGGGTCACTTTCAACTCCCCGCACTCCCCACCTTTTCAACAAATGTCAAAACTAAGACCGGCTTTGAAAAGTACTAACTGAGACCTTTAATTTGATGCCCCACATGATTATATTTGATGAAAAAAAATTTACACCCCCCTTTTGCATGTATGGGAACCCCCCTTAAATTCGATGTAAAAGGATGTAACTCACTATATGCGCGAGCGTTCACAGTTCCCACCTTTCTACCAAATTTGGTGCCAATCGCTATAACCGTTTCCGAGAAAAATACGTGTGACGAACAGACAAACAGACTGGCAGACAGACCGACAGACAGTAAACCGATTTTAATAAGGTTTTGTGTTTACACAAAACCTTAAAAAATAACATAATGCTCTACTGATCCCTGAGGGATGTGCTACAGAATGTGCTCGAGCTTTGTTGACAAATTTCTTGATCTATTGCATAACATTTATCTTTATAAATGTTCATTGTTATTTCGCTTGTCAGAATAGCAGAGTTATTGCAATAATAACGAGTATGATATAGTATATTCCATCGTAAAGGAATTTGTGAGTAGTCGCAAACGTTTCGATGGTTTAGCAAGGCCTTTGGTATTATGTCCCCCATACACGATAAAAAGCAGTGTCACGCAAGCAGAGAAACCTTAAGGGATAAGGAGCGGTTTAGCACTGGATAAACGGCATAAGATTTTGAAAAGGAAGCAAGGACGGTTGGACTACAAACAAATACGAACAAAATCTCAGTTTGAAGGGTTTGCTTGCTAAAAGTGGAATTCGGTGTCACTCGATGCAGCAGCTTTAAATTTGTCTCTCCTTCTCTCGAAGTCCCTTCATATTATTTCGGTACACTTGTAGTGACCGCAGCTGCGTGACGGGAGCGGAATCTCATTCGACTCTTTCTTCATTAATTTTCTGAAACAATGCATTTAATAGTGTGCAATTGCCTTAATGTTCGCCGCAGATTGCACATTATTGAATGCATTCGAGCGAATTGATCTTGACAAGAGGCGAATGATATGCCGCATCCGCAGGCGCATGCGCATGTTGCCGCAACATTGCCTAGCGAATGAGAAAGGCTATGTAGCGGGAATAGAAGCGGTGCACGAACAAAGAACGCGGAGAATGGTGTTTCTTAAAGAACAAACAAACAAGTCGGAATACCGGAAGCTCGCGCTTCGGGTATAAAGGTTTTGTGGTCATCTTATGTACGAAAATTTCAACGCACATTTCTCTATCCGTATATAGCTACAAATCCAACATAATCCTTTATATTTTTCCAAACTACGAGACATACGTACATATTACGCTCACCCTAAACAAACGAACTGCCTATTTCCGAATACTGTACACATATATGCACGTATATAAATTGATCGTACCCATATTTCCGATTTACTTCTTATATCTATTTGAATTAGGCACTACCCGCAAAGTTCATTAGCACACATATATTATATACGTACATAAATACATGTCTGGCTGACAAATAACTAAAAAACTAAAACAAAATAATTCTGTGCGACCCAATTCATAAGAACTCATTTCGTTGTGGTATTGACGAATTGATATGTGATGATGACGTCATGCAGGTTGTAGACTGCACGAAATTCACAAAAAATGGTAAAGTTTTACCCACTATAACTTTGTTAATAATAATTGGATTTTCTTCAAACTTGACCAAACTGTGCATTATGTTCTTCATTACACACTTGCCGGGATGAACATAAGGGGGGTGCCGGGTAAATTTCTAAAATGTGGAAATATACTATTATTAACTTTATTTGTGCAGATACCGGAACCGGATATATTTTGAGGCCTAGATTTTATAGAGATGCACCACTGTGATTTTTTTCAGATTTTTCGGTTGGATAGGTTCTGAGAACGAGACCTGTTACACTTTTTGTGGATCATATTTTGAACCCTCACTCCCATATGTTTCATCTAATATCATATATTGAACCAGATTCGAAAAGTACTAATTGAGACCTTTCATTTGATACCCTACATGGCTGCAATCTGTGAAAAAAAAATTTCCACCCTTCATTCACATGTACGGGGAGCCCCCCCTTAAACTTAACACAAGATGGCGCCACTTACTGCATGTAAAGGGAACACCAGATTACATACTCTCACCAATTTTCGTGACAATCGGTCCAGCCGTTTCCGAATAAATCGGCTGTGACAGACAGACAGACAGACAGACGGACAGACAGACAACGTCTCGATTCTAATAAGGTTTTGTTTCACACAAAACCTTAAAAAGCGTTCTTTGTTCGTGCACCGCTTCTATTCCCGCTACATAGCCTTTCTCACTCGCAACAGAGGTTGAGGACAGGAGGAAAGAAGGAGCTGTTGTTGTTTGGAATCGAGGAAGAGGAACAGAATTCAATTTTTATAAAAGGAGAAATAAAGGAAGAGGAGAGAATTGATTTAAAGCAAAAAGGAGAAAAAAAATTGAAAAGACAGATAATTAAAATATCAAATGAATGAAGTTCATATTTAGCTACAGAAGTAAAGTGTCGGAATTCCTGCGCTGTGTATAAACAAAACAAACACATAAAACGTGAAGTACGAAATTATAGAGAGAAAGTGAATTAACGTTAGTTTTTTTTCTAAGGACTATATATTTTTTTTTTATTATTAATATTATTGAATTGTAAAAAGGAAATAAGTACCAGAAGCATCAATCCGAGCTCGGAGTGACATCTGGGTAAGTCGTTGTTTGTTTATTTTCTTTTTTTTCTATGATTTTATTTTCATTTTTTCTTTAAACTTTTTTTGTAATAATTAATGAATGGTTGAATAAGACCAATGGTGATTGAATAATCCTATCGTAGTTTGAGGACTTCCTCCCTTTCGTTCCTCCTTACTCCCGCAGAATTTCTATAAAGGGACATCCTCTAAATGAATAACTGGCCGGAGGATGTCGAGGAAGGGTGGGAACCTCAGAGGCCGCGCCTCATACAAGATCTGAGGCGGAAGAGACAGCAATTGAGACGGTGATCCGTCGTGGATCTTCCCCTCCTTGATCGCGGCACTCGGGTCCGGAGACTTACGGCTCCACGCGCGCGGTTGAACCGATTTTTTTTTCTCTTTTCTATTTTCCAACATTAGCTCGCGTTCTGTTTGTCCATCGATAGGCCGTCGCGAAATTCCTTGTAAAGTCGAATTTAAAATCCGGTGCGGACCCACGCATCGGAAAAGGCACGTTGTTTTGAGTAATGAAGCGTGAGGGATCAAAGTGCTCAATAGTCAAGCGAGGTGAAATCGTATGATCTAGCTGACTAATTCAGGTCCCGATTGCGAGAAATTGAGCGGCCATGAGAAATGACTGCCATTGGTATCATCCATATCTGTTCCTTCAAGTTGCGTCAAATTTATTTGTTTACTGTTCCGGTCAATGTGAAATCATGTTTAAGAAGGCGCGGCGCACAAAATTGCCAATTGGTTTAAGCTGTTGGGTTAACTGGACCTCCTTGTGCGGAATATGGTGCAAACTTATGCTTGAAATGTCCAGTTCAAGTGATCGACTCGTATTTGATTGTTTCGGATAGCGACCCTTTTGTACAAATATTTTTTGATAGATTATCAGCAAAATCCATTCTTCGAATTTGGGCACTGCCTCATTGGAACGATCCTTCTTCTTCTATGGCGCGACATATAGACAACACACGGAACGAAATACAAGGACGAAGAGAGAAAATTGCGAAAATTTCTGACAAGAAGTTAGTAGAAAATTAAGGCCAAAGAAGATGAGAAATTAAAGAAAAATGACAAAATTGCGAATAACAACACAGGAAAAGCCTGCAAAGCAATGAAGAGCCTGGGGAGTGGATATCAACACCATCCTTTGTAAAAGCAACAAGTCAGAAAACCAGAAGCTGAACGCTTCAGGTCTGAAAGGCCTTGAACGTTTGTCCTATTAGTGCCTAGCACGTAATGCATATGCATGTATTATGTCAGAATATCAACTGTTCCCTGCTACTGACATTCGAAGTCTTAGAATTGGCACAAAAGCGATTGATTTGACCTATTACAACTTTGATAGTAATAGCGCGATTTCTACTAAGCTTGATAGCGTCATGCTATATATTATAATCTATATCGCAGCAAAATTTCATTATTCGAGGATGAACTTAAGGGGGTTTTACAGTCAATTACTAAAAATTATAGTAATATACAATACTTAATGCTTTAATTTGTTACTATTATGGTATATTTATATATTTTTAACTATATTTGAACAGATATGGGTATGTAGGGTATTTCGGATCCTAGGCGCCATATTGTGACCGCTTGGATTTTTTCAGATTTTTCGGTTAGATAGTCTCTGATAATGGGTTCGTGAAAGAAATGACCGCTTTTCTGGGGAAAATGCATGTGGCAGACAGACAGACGTTAACCGGTTTGAATACGGTTTTGTTTTACACAAGACCTTAAAAATGGGGCAGCCGTTGAACAAAAATTCTGTTCGATCATAATGACAACATTGAACTACCACCATTGGAAGAAATAGAATTAACAATCAAATGTCAAATGATGAAAAAGACGCCGGCCATTGGTGACATCCTCATCCAGCTCATCAAATCAGTCCATGAACCATGAAAGCTATCCATAATTTGATTTTCCCCATCTGGAACCAAGAACAAATTCCGCAAAAATGGTCAAGAAGTCCGATTTGTCCTTGACATACGAAAATTATCGAGATATCTTGCTTCTTTGTGCGTCACGAAAATACTAGAGAGAAGAATTAGACTATACACTGATAAGACGATTGGTGAATAGCAAGGGAGGTCCTCGGACTGAAAGATCGACAATTTATAGTCAAAAAAGTACTAGAAAAATGCTGGAACATCAATATTCGTTGATTTCAAGCAGTCATTAGACAATGTAGACCGAAATGCAGTGTACAAATTAATGCTTAACTTGAGAATTCCAACAAAACTGATCGGAAAGACAATGTTCAACACAATAACGCAGGTCAGAGTCAAAAATAGCCTGACAGATGCATTTGAGACAACGTCGGATTAAAGCAAGGAAATGGGTTACATCTCTACTGTTCGATTTAATACTGGAGTAGGTTATACGAAAGCTGCCTGTAGACACAAAAGGGACAGTGCTCTATAAGTCCTGCTCAATCGTCGCATAACTAGACAATATTAACAACATCATCGGCTCAAAACCGGGTAGTCTAGAGTTCCTTATTAAGGCAGGCCTAGACCGGATACCGGTTGTTGCGCCGTTGAAGATGATGATGATTAACATCATGGCGTGTTCTCTCACATGAGCAACGGAGATTTTTATAAATCTCGGCAAAACAGTAGATGAAGATAATTTTTTATATAAGAATATTTGGGTGCACGATGGTTCCACTTAAATAAAGCTCGCAATTCGAAGTGGTACTGACATTTTGTCTTTATCTTCCAGTATAATGATTCCTTTAATAGGAATCTGGATCTGGGATAAGCTTAAGGGGGTTCATAGTAAACTTTCAAAATATAATAGTAGACTATTATTAACTTTGTCTGAGCAAGACAGCGCACCACTGCTTGGATTTCGATATTGGACCATGGCTTGAGACGGTCAGAGGAAGAACATTCTGGAGGCCAAGGTTCTGAATCTGCTCTAGAGCCCCAACGATGATAAAAAAAATTCGTGGACGTGATTGGCGAGCTGTGGCCATTTGGAGGGACCATATATGCAAGTATCAGCATGGCTCAAGCGGTTAGAGCGCTGGGCTATCGTAGCAGAAAGCGTGGTTCAAAACTCACTGGTGGCAGAGCGATTTGTTAGTCGACTCAAATGTAAATGAGTACTTGAGTCAAATCACGGGAATAATCTCGGGCGAGCGCAATGCTGACCATATTGCCTCCTACAGTGTACTATATGTACGATTGCAGTCTTGAATGAAATGCTCTAACACACTTCAAGGCCCTGATCCAACATGGATTGGTGCGCCAACGAGTACTATTATTATATATGCAAATACTTTTTCACCTGTAAGAGGTGACGGAATGAGACAAAACTGCTCAAGTGGAGAATCGGAGTATAAAATGTGAGCAAGAATAATGCTAAACATGCTCTTTAGAGTCTTGATGGCGAGCGTAGGCCCGAGCATCAATCAGATTAGAAGGTAAAGGCATAGGTGGTCTAAAAAATGGAGTCACCCTGAAGTAAGGTGAAAACTGTTTCGGGGTGGAGGGTCAAATTAAAGAAGCAGGTGTTTTCAGTTGGTAATGTTGTGTCCGGAAAGCTGAGTGGTTAGAGCACAAGGCTGTCGTACGGTCGCGGTTCAAATCTCACTGGTGGCAGTTGAATTTTTATCGTGACTTAACATCGGGTTCCAGTCGATTCAGCTGTGAACGAGTACCTGAATCAAATCAGGGTAAAAATCTCGGGCGTGCGCAATGCTGACCACATTGACTCCTATAGTGTACTGTAATCCTGTAGGGTACCGGCACGGTCTTGAATGAAGTGCTTTAACACACTTCAAGGCCCTGATTCATTTGGATTGTTGCGCCAGCGATTATTATTATTATTAATGTTGTGCAAGGAGTTCAACAGAGTGGCCAGATGATGACTTGTTTGATTTTGCATAAGGCATTTCACTTACTTTACACGCGAAACAAATTCGCGAAAATATTCCTTACTCTACTCCTAGAAACCCCTCATACAATAAGAAAGGGGTGTTTGTCTGCTAGTCTCTAGTGACTCGGTCATACAATTAGCAGATACCGGCGAATCAGTTTGTTTCAATATGATTTGAATTTATTTTCACTTTTCTTGAAGTGCTGACTCCTTCGTTAATAATATTGGCAATAAATTTTGCAATCTAATTTTGCAGGCAATTTTCAAACGATGTGCGGGACAGTGAAATTATTGGAACCACTGTTGTGCACTCCTCAATTGAATGCCGTACTTTGTTCCGCGCTGTTCAATTCGTATTGCCTTTCGACATCGTTCCATTATTGGGGACTGTTGCACAGTCCGAAATCACATTCAATTTGCGCAAGCTTTGGAATATTTCCACTACAATACCAACTTCGTTGGACTATTTATCTATTTGTCTTAAGATTGAGTTAGCACACAAACTTGCAATAGATGTTCGCGAACTAGATTCGTTACAATTTAGATACACGTTATGCCTCGTTTGGAAAAGCTTTAGCGAAAGCTATGTATTCACCCTACAATCCGTATGTTTCCCCACTGGCTCAGGGAAGTTGGGGCTGGAAAACTCCAACTCCGCACACATGTGTATTTCTGCTTGAAGAAACGGAAAAATTTTCCTGCGATCTCTTTTCTAAAGTGGCTAGCTACCGTGGTCGTCCCATTGGCATTTTAACAGTGGAAGTGGGATTGTCAAAACGGAATTTTTAACCTTTTCTTAAGAAGTACTTGAAGTTGTAGTAATTTGTTAAAGAATAGATTTTTCCAAGTTCGAAAAGATATCTTTTCATTTTCAGATTGTTTGTAGATTACAATACAAAGTTCTAACCGACCTTCAGTTTCAAAATCGAAAAGTTGCATTTGTTGAAAATTTTCCTTTGCAGATAACGAATTATATAAATTTTCTTCTCTTTTTATGAAAGGCCGACCGTGTCAAAAGTGGCAGCATTTTTGATTGTTCTGATTTGTCGGTTCGGTATGAAAATCTGGAAGATTTGATATTGTGAAATCGATTGAACGAAGTAGAATTCGAAGAATTCTGAATATTATTGGAGAAAGATGGAAAATTCCGGTTGAAACAATCCACTGACAGAGGGTATAGTGTGAAAATTCAAAGGTCGAGAAAGTCCTTTGATTCGTTAGGTTTTCAAAACGGGAGTTATTGAAAAGTTGAACTTCGGGAAAAGTTAGTAGTTTTCGAAACGAAAGTCAGCGTTTCGAGCATTGGACAAGAAACAAATAGAAATAATGCAAGTTGAAAAATGAGATTTTCCGTGGAAATCCTTTTCAAGGAAAATTAGGAAAGCCCCGGAGTGCATGTACATGGTTCAAACGGAAAGTTCGTGACGATAAATGTGTGTGCATATTTGGATGTGTTCGCGCATAAGTTCCGAGATATAAATGTGTGTGATAATCGAAGTTTCCGAGCATCGAGAAGACGCTGTACCCTCATACTTATACGTTTAATCGTAGCATTGCACTTCTTCTCTGAACATACGTACATTTGTACATACTGAATTCGTGTATAAACTCATAAGCCGAGGCAAGCCGAAGCGACGTATCCTTGAACATCGAGGACTTACACTATTCTCTCAATTGTGCCTTCAAGCGATCGCACTTCCATCTACCAAGCACCCCATTTGGTCGAGAGAAGCAGACAAAGAGCAAGAAACAGGCAAAGAGAGCGACTCCATCAGCAGTGCTGGCAACATTAGAATATAAAAAGCCGAGTTTTATTGAGGAAAAACCGAAAAAGAAAAGATTAAATAAAAGTGTGATGTTACATAACTAACAAGTTGGAAAAAAACTAACGAAAACCGTTTGATTCGTCTAATCTGATTTGAAAATAACGAAAGTTACCCCAAAAGCAAGCTAACGAGAAGTTTTAAACCCGCTTTCTGTCACTTAACTACTTCGGTTATATAACAGGTCTGTGGCTGGGAACCACAGTGCCGTGGAGTTTTCCTACTCTGCATGCACTCTCAGAACAAGCATTGATAAATCTAGTATCTTTTCCCGGATAATTTCCGTTTTTTTTTCTTGTGCAAAACATTTTTTCAGATATTTCGAAGCAAATATCTGAAATAATTTCATTTATTTCTAGATAAATTAAAGGAAATCTGTTTGTGCGTTACAGTGTGTGTGTTTCGTTTCGAGAGAATTTGAATAATTGAAGGAAAGCAAAAGAAATTGCAACGGTAAACGAGAAAGAATAAAATAAGTTACATTCAGAAAGTTCGATTCTACCCTAATATAGTGTGCTGTTAGTTGTTGTTATTAATTCATTTTTGAACATTATAAGAAATGGCCGATAAAAAAGTAGCTGAACAATACTATGCGCCTCCTCCGCAACTGGGCAAATGGGAAGGTTTCAAACAATTCCTGTGGAATAGTGAAACTAGCCAATGTCTCGGCCGAACTGGCTCGAGTTGGGGTAAGTGAGAATATTTTGAAAAAAAAAAATATTTAAATATAGGAATTGTTTGGAATAGTTAAAGATAAGGAAGGATGTTGGTGTGTGCAATTTTGAGCACGGTTTGCTCACTAGTATGCCGCCAAGGGGTAGCTTTTCGCTGAATAACAGGTAATAGAGGTCGTTGAAATCATAAATCTTAATGCGGGCTAAAATTGTCATCAATGCTTTTGTGAATTATAGGTAGCAATTACTAATTTAACCCCCGTCATCAAGATACTCCCCACTCGCCCTACTACCCAATGGACTTTTCCGCCCTAGGATACACACACACACATGCAATTGAATTGAGAAAAATTCAAAATGGCCGCCACTCCTCAGGAGTTTTCCCAAGGATTTTCTTTCCATGTAATGGATTTTTGTGTTCCATTTTGTTTAATATGCTACGGATACAATGAAAAAACATTCGCTATTCCCATTTGAATTGCTCCCCATTTCATGTTGTATCTCTTTCGGGTGTATTTGTCCACTCACTTGTTGTTGTGTAATAATGTTTTAAACAAAGTTGTGCGAATGGAAAAGTAGAGGGTACGTTTTTAATACGCTTGTCCTTTTTCTCCTGTGTCACCCGTATGATGAGGAAATTCGATACAGAATGTGATAATGCCTTTTTAGCTAATTGCTGGGTTGGTGGTGCATTGCAATTGTCCTTTCTGTATTGTTTTTAGGGTTAGGGCTTTCGGAGCTTTGATTACGTAGTGTTTATGTAGGGCACCTATTGGGATAATGTTTCCACTGATTGTGATTTCCGCTCTTCTGTTATGAAAAATTGATTCCACCTCGTTGGTTAAAAAAAGCTGGCGAAAAGGGCAGTAAAAAGGTTCGGGGGTAGTAAATGGATGAAAGGAATTCCGAAGTATTTCAAAGCACTCTAGTGATTCAATAAATCCTAGGTTGACTCTCAGCCGTTCATCTGTAATCCTAGCGACAATCCTTACACATTGCTTTTTCGAGCAGCATGTCACATCTTCACTTCTCTCCCCATCGCCCGAGGAGCAAAACTTGTCCTTGTCACGTTTGCAAAATGGAATGACAGGGAAGCGCTTGACTAGTGGATTTCTTTGGTTTTCCCGCTAGGAATAGCATGGTAGTTGTGTGCTGTTGAAATATGTGTTGGAGTCAGATTGGAACTATGGAGGGTATATGAGATTCTGATATGCGATCGATAATTCACACCCTTCTTGACTGTAGTAGTTTGTTTTATATCTTCTTGTTCCATTACTAAAGCGCCTCAAATTGATATTGTCCTTTGGAGGGTTGTCTCGTGGTATTTTAGTTGCTTCGGTTTTTCGAAGATTAGTCGAATATTTGCACCCCTGCAGATGATTGTTTGCACTTATGCAATCACGTAACAGTGGAATTTCATTGCCGGCTACATGAAATTTGCATTAGTCATTTACTATTTGTTGACTTCTTTCATCTCTTGATTGTAACTTTTGAATAATTGTATCTATGCCATTTGCTTATGCGTAGGCTGACCGATTATGAGTATTGCCAAAGTAATCTTTGCACACAACTCTCTTATTTAACTGGTCGGCTCCCCAAAACCGAAGGAAAACCCCAAAAACTGAGGCCATCAGAAAATTGTGAATTCCCCTTCATTGAATTGCAAAATTGCACGAAGACTATATTATTATGTAACCAGGACATCACAATCGTTTCTTTCTCTATACGTATTTTAGTTCCTTCCAGCTCAGTTTCCCATTCGGGGCATACCGAACGAAAAAGCCCCCTTTTCATCACACCTGAACGTTTAGTCAATATTTTCCCAATGGAGCGAATAGAAACAAAAAGTACGAACGGTGAAAATATGGAAATTAAGGGATGTCATGAATTGCTATGAGTATAATTGCAGCGTTTTCCTAGGCTTTTGCTGAAGCTTCGACGGTGTCTCCGGTTTTTCAATTCCACAGTGTCCTTTGTCAGAAGTTGGTGGCAGATTAGGTTATGCAATGTAGAATGTATGTATAATAAAATACACATATATGCACACACATATTTTTGTCAGTCTGAATATCTAGGGTGTACATAGCCATATGAAATCGGTTATGTATGCAATTTTGCAATTCACGATTCTGCCTCTTAATTTGGCATTTGCAGACAGACAATTCCGTAGTTGCAGAATTTAGAAGGAACAATGGTGAAAAACAATAGAATGAATCATTCCTCCCTTATATAAGGACGTGTAATGTGCATTTATATACGTAGCTTGGGATAGGACTCCCTGCCGTTGAAGAAGAAGAGCACTTGTGCATTTCAGTCTATTCTACGGGAAAATTTCGAAAAATCCATTCTGAAACGCTTCGGTAACGAATGGACATCAGTGACAGCATTTAAACTTCAGTTGCTCCCCCACTTGACCGAAATTATTTGCTGTGCGGCCAGTTTCAATGTTGAAAATTCCAAGTTGCGATAAAATTCAAATTTATATGGGAACGATGCTCTACACCTGGATGGGTAAATTACGTAACCCATTCAGGGGATTATGGTACTTGAAAAACTTTCAGCTAGATTTTTATGGGAAATGCCAGTTTTTATACAGTTTTCTCGATGTAAAGGGTGGTTTCCGCCGATTTATTTTAGAAATTATACATATATAAACTTATTAAAATATTTATTAGTTTGGTTGACCATTTTCGATTACAATATATCCATTAAAAATACATCTGGAGATTAGTTTCCTTTGAATCAACTTATTATGAATCATCTTCTTCTTCTTAAGCCTTTGCCTTGTTTGATAACGAGGTCGACCTATCTAGATCGGGTTCCCCAATTTTTTCGATTATATGAGTGGTCTGGCTTCAATTTCAACTGCACTCATATCACCATCCCCACCAAATCACCATAATCAAATTTAGTATATTAAGCGATCGCTGTTTTGATCGACTTCCCGTCTAAGCGAATTACGTGGCCATACCTTTCTCGGAATTTCTTCATCATGGGTACATCCTCGTATCGATCACGACTGTCCTCATTTCGGATGTGATCATACGGCGCTGCGTAACTGATTAAACGCAACATCTTAGTCTCCATGAACTTGAGAGTATATTCATTGTCCTTGGTAGCTGTACATTTGGATAATTTTGTCAATGCATTTCATGTGAAGGCAATGTGCAGTTGATACCCATCGCCAGGAATTCTCAACGATGGCCGGTATACATGGTCGATGCACTTCATTTTAGATTTTGTGAAGGTTGTTTACTATATGCCTGAAACCAAAAACGCAGTCTCCATAGTGGCATTTTGTTTCTTCCCCTTCTCTCCAGCAAAAAAGTTCAACACACCCAACATTCCTCTAACTTGGTGACTTCTCGGAACGTGCACATGGTTGGAAAAAGGTACTAAATGAACGGAGGTGTGATGGGGGAGGAGAAGAATTGTGAGGAGGAGCTGGCGGAAATTTATTCGAGAAAACATAAAAAAATTGATTCCCGGCTCATCACCTACATAGAAATGGATGGGGGCTATGTTAAAAAAGAACTTGGATTTTACAAATATTACTGTGGATCTATTCTCTTTAATTAAATACATTTTTTTAAAGCTTACACAAATTGAGTACATGTTTACTTTCTGGACGTGGCTCGTGTAAATGATTGAAATGATTCCGAGCAGACGACTGCATTTTCCACTTTCATATATCTAGGAGTGGTATGCTATTCGACCCCTAGAGCAGGTAGCACCCTCCCTCATTTCCCTTACTGTGTCAGCGTTATCAGCTTTTGACGCTTGTTTTCTTGAACCACATCCCTTTTTCTGGTTTTAAGCAAAACCAAGGTCCTTTACCTTTTCCTCTCTTTAAGGACAGTATGTGCTCATTCTGTTCATTTCTGATTTTATGTCAATAAATTCCACATTGCCATTAGTCTAATCCCTAAGTCCTATTTGTATATGCCTTTTTTCCAATTTTCAAAAATTGTGATGATCCTGAAGGGATGCCTACCTATTTTTTTGGAGGGTACAGGCAAAATCAGTCGGTAGCAAATTGGGATGTCTACCTCTCAGTTACCGTATTTTAACTGGGATTACTGACTATGGCCTCGTCTTTGCATTTTTACATTGTTGCTTCGACTAGAAAGCTTCGATAAGGTAACTTTGTTCTCGCTGTTTGTTAATTGTCTGGTTTGTGCCATCAGAATGTTTTTATTTTTCGTTTCATGAGCTTATTTCCTCTACTTCAAAGTTCGTTATATCCCTGTTGACGCTGGTCACTTCTTATAAATCTTCACGCTTGATTTTTGCCAATTTAATCTTCTCAATGTATTCGTGACTTTATCAGTTATTTTTTTTGGGCCGAGCTTAAAATTCTACAAATTTAACGCAACCTTCCGTACTTAGATTTTTCTTTGCCTATGAGTTGGTTATTATTACTCAAGACTAGTGTCAGCTTCGTGTGAAGCTGTTTCTCCTAAGCAACCTAGGACAAATCTATGAATATGGTTGATTTTCAGAGAGTGCTTTGTACATATGTGAGAACGTTATTTAATTCTGACTAAGTAGTTACTTTAGTAACAATTTGTGCATAAAAACGTTCGCATCCCAGGGACATTGGAAGTGGCTTATTTTTGGATTATATTTGATCAATTTATTTGTGGGTGTGGTCACCAGGTGATACCCGAAAAGCACTTCAAGTTGACACGAGCCTTTTTCAAAAGCATCAATGAATATCCATAGATCCAATTCACACAATCTTTTGCAGATGAGGTTGAAGACGAAGTTATTTCTTACTGAAACGATTTAGAGACAAACAACGAAATAAGTTCCTTTCTAATCTTATGAAACCTGCTTTGTTTGCTTGCCCTCTTAAATTGGATAGACGTGCAAATCTTATGCCGGCTCCGCATGCTTGACACTTCCTGCAAACTTCAAACTCTCTCAAATATTTGGCTTGATTTTGGGGGAAAAACATCGACATTCACACTTTTGAAAGTGGTTTTCTGAGCAGGCAAGCAAATTCCCTTTAATTTCAAACTGACTCTCAATCAGATCAAGTGCAAGCCAGAAACCAAACCAAACACTCTATCCACAGTTTTCTATTTGCGGCGGCTTGGTGAGGTTTGGCAAATGTGTGGATGTGGCATTTAAAAAACACTGCTGCGCTAGCTTGCTTGATGGTAAAGATCTTGTCCGAAATTACCAGACACGATTCTATGGCATCGATGGTCCTATCTAGCTTCAGTCTAATATCTCTTTACATTTGCAATAAAGGTTTTCGCTTTCGACATCGGAAAGATTACAACGACGCTCCATAGAAGGGGAACCAATACTGAGTCTGTGCAGTTGCTGTCGTTACGGTGTTCTTCTTAGGTCACTCGTTCGTACCACGCCAAAGCGTTCTTTCAGGAAAGTAACTTTCCATCAGCTTAGTTAAATAAATAGTTAAAAACATTGATTTGAACAAATTAGGTTTTAATCCACTCAACTGAACGGCTGAACAGATTTCGGAAGGTAATCGCTTTTTGAGAGTTCAACCACATTATAGCATCGACGGTAGAATGAGTTTTTGTACGTAGAATAGGTGAATGCATTTATTTTCAGAGTGTTGGACTCCCGGAACAGAAACCGTCGGACTATTAAACAAAAACTTCTACGTCAGCAAAGAACTAGTCATTACTTCAGGCTAGCCCCCCCCCTCTCCCAGCTTAGGAAACTTTCAAGTCAGAAAATTTCTTTCACCAATGTAAGGGAAGAAGGAGGAAGGGAACTGTCAGTTTGAAGAACCGCCTGCAATCTGGCCCCTCTATTGGTAGAGATCTATCTTCTTTGCAACAATAAGTACCCGAAGATAATGTGTAACACGGCTGTATCTCTCAGCGTTCTTCAACATCTGTCTCACAATGTTGTCTGGATGGATGGAGCTGGCCGGTTTTGGTGGGAACAAAATTATCATTTCGATAGTCTATCAGCATAGCCTATGATAGGAGAAAAATATAATATCTTTATTTTTTCTCGAAAGCATGTAGACTGCAACTCCACAATATTATCCCCTTCCGTCAACAGTTTCATCGCTTTTTGGCGAAAACACGATATATGATATATCGATACCTTTGTTATGAGCCTTTTTGGCTGTCTTAATTTTCTGTTGCCATTCTTTCGAGGTCGTGGCCCCCTAAAACCACTGCAAATGCAGTCTTTTATTGACGCTCAAGTTCCAATTCTTCAAATTGTTGGCTACAATACGTAAATTTCAATTCCTAGTTTCTGAAAGTCACCTGAGCATTTCTTGCATCCCAACAATTCAAATTTTGCTTCTAAAGTAGCCGCCGAAATATGAACATCCTGAAAGAATAAAAATTTCCTGTAAAGCAAAAGGAAGAGGTTTCGGACTTTTATTTCAATTATTATCGCTTTACTCAAGCGCTCTATATGGGGTTTGTTATTAGAAGCATTTGCCCACATCCACCCCACTACTAGCGCAAGTGTTCATATTTATCTATCAATGGGTGTGGATTTTCTAGAAAATCCCTTTATCATCAACCTAATTGCTGAACAGCTTATACACTATAACGCATGACATTAGAAAAACTGGTGCAGATTTTATTACTTTTAACAAAATGTATGGCACGCTTAGGAATTGTCGAATGTTTTTTTATGTTGATATTAACACCTCTAAAGTGAATAGTCCCATTTATTATTCGTCCATATACTATGCACTGAAAGGGCATTCTCGGTATTTTTGGTTTACTGAACAATAACATAATGAACTATAAAAAAAGGACGATCTTCCATAAAAATTTTTTTCGTTCGAAATCTGAGTTTTTGATTAATTAATTTTTGTTCTAAAAATAATTATCATCAACGGCGCAACAATCACCATTCGGGCTAGGCCTGCCTTAGTAAGACAGCTGTCTGGCGTCCTGGCCTACGTTATCGCTCCATTCGAGGCAGGGTTTCCACGTCTTCTTTCTCTACCATAGATTGGATTGTTCTCACCCATACGGGTTAGGTGACTCACCCACCGTAACTTTTTGAGCAAGACTGTATCCACAAGCAGACGTTTGTGGTATCGCTCATAAATTTCATCGTTCTATCCTCGGAGGTTTTCTCGAACTCTGCTAATTGTTCCTAATTTTCTTTGTTAAGAACCCATATTTCCGAGGAATACATGAGGACTAGCAAGGTCATTGCCTTATATAGTAAGAACGTTGTTCTTATCGTGAGACGTTTCGAGCCGAACAGTTATTGTAAGATGAAATATGCTCTGTACAATACTAACAACCTTGCGCAGATTTCATCGTCGTAGCTCTTATCGGTTGTAATTTTCGACCCTACATAGAAGACATTATTGACGGTTTGAAAGTCATATTCTCTTACTTGTGTTATTCTCAGTTAACCAGCGTTGTTTGATGTTGTTGTTTCTGTCATTTTTGGTGCTACGGTCAGCACTTTGTGTTCCGTCCTTCATTAGTTTTTAGCCTAAAGTTTTCCGACAATCGTCACCTGTTAGATATGGAAGAAAGCCGTTTGTACATCTAGGGTTGTTCCTCCCATAACGACACTATAGTCAGCATAGGCCAGTAGTTGGATGCACTTAAAGAGGATCGCGGCTCCTATATTTGCATCTGCATCCCGGATCACTTTTCCCAGGGGCAAGTTAAAAACAATGCATGATAGAGCATCCCTTCGTCTAGTTCCGGTCTTGTTACTTTTATCTGATGAGCATATTCCAACAGTTTTTCCATCTCTTGCCGCACAGAGAAAATTCGATCCTTTGCTGGTTTGTCTGGATTGAAGCGTTCTTGGTATGGGCCGACAATATTCTGGATGTAGCGAGCTATCCGGTCAAACAAGATAGTGGAGTATATCTGCATAGCACTCAGTAACGTAATACCTCTGTACTTGCTGCACTGCGTTATATGACAGAAAGTGCCTATGTTTCCAGTCATCAGACTTTTATTTCATGTCCCAAACCCTGATAATACCTTCTTTCCAGTCATCAGCGATTGATTCGCCGTTTGAAAACTTGAGCGTAAATTTATAAACCTCTCGTAGAAGTTAGCCGCCTTCATATTTAACTAGTTTGGTTGTAATGCCATCGACTTCTGTCGAGACATGGCTCTTAAGCCGATGAATTGCATGAACTGTTTCCTTCATGATTGGTTGTGGCAGCATTTGTCCGTCGTCTTCAGTTGGTGGTATTTACAACTGTAAGGGCAAAAAGCGATTGCGTATTGCGAAGAACACTAGACACAAGACACTATACTACATTTTCAAGGGGATAGGTATCCCTTCTTAATTTATCCACATTAATATTGTGTGGCTGCAAATTAAATCAAAAATAAAATCAATATTACTATATAGGCAAGAAAATATGTTGAACATGAATTATTTAGTTGTAATTTTTCCCCATACAGTACCAACATTTTTAAAGGCTTTTCAGAAATAGTGTTTTTCCTGGCTCGTTATTGATTCAAGACCACATGACAACAATTTGAGTTTCCCACAATTACGGTGTTAACGCTGTTGAACAACCCTCAATGGCAAGAGAATTTCCTTCAAACGAGTCTAGGAAGATTTTTTGAAAGCAAAAAAGTATCAGGAGCAAGGAACAGCTGTACTATTTGAGTTAGATCTGATCGCATAAGTTCTATTCCTGGTTTTTTAATTTGTTGGCAGCTTATTTTGCTTGGCTGAATTCTCTACTTTGACATAGCGATATTTACCTATCACCATATTATAGGTATTGTAAATTAAATGAATCGAACCGACTTTGTCAATCAGAATTTAGAGAAAGAATAGTAACAAAATAAAAAACGAGAAGTGACGCAAGCTGACATTTGACGACACCTCGGGAATGGGTTCCACTGCATGGCGTAGCTAGCAATGCAATTGTCGCCCTCTTTAATGTGTTACCTATTCACTGCTACTTTCGTCGCCTACCAAATTCTTCGTTTGAGATAGTGTCAGGCCAGCGTACACTAATGATATGTTACAGGCAGGCTATTACTTATAACAAAAAGAAAAAAATATCCTTTTGTTGATGCCCATATCTAAAAAAAGCGAGCAGTATTTGCAGATGTCATAGATACCTATAATGAACAAATAATGTATTTTACATTAATGGTAGAATTTTAATTTATGGGCGAGCAAATTTCCACTTATGTTGCTTTCATATTTTTCTGCATATTCGTATTCTAAATACAAACAAAAAAAACTATTTTGAAACCAAGGAACCAAATCTGGGAAAAAGAAATGAAAAATTTCCTTTAATTATTGAATGAATACCCACTTATTGTCCTTCAATTGATATCCATCTAATTACCCATCACATTGACTTGTACCTGTCAAGAGTCCTTGAAGTGCCTTTTCCTGCATATTCTTCGATTCTTAACAAGTCTTTGAAACATTTCTGTTATAATAATATTGTTGAAATCGGTGACTAGGCATTATTATTTCTTTCTTTTCCCCACGAAATGGTTGATAAGAAAAAATTTCCACCACATTGCACACTTTTGTTGCTTTATAAAGGTCATTTGCAGTTGATTATGATTAATGTGCGCTTTATTTTTAGAATCCCACTGGGCATTATTGTACACATTCCTCTCCAGCTTTTCAAGAAGTACTGATTGCCGCTAGATAATGATGGAAAAAAGTTTTGACGCACATATGTTTTTGATTATCGTTGATCTAGTTTTTCACCTTAATTTGATACCTTGGCATTTGGAAGTTATTGTAATTTGCTGCTGAATTATGATATGTATAAAGATATGTGTGAACATTGTAACACGTTCCTATAGCATATGAGGGCAATTATTATGATGTCTTTTTATGGTAACCTAAATTAGATTTTTTTTGGAAATTTCTATATTAAATAACACCTGGCTAGACAGGAAATTTTATGCTGATTTTCTGCCTTAAAGAGGCCAATGAAAGATTGAAAATTTTCAATCTAAATGTGAAACAAATACAATACAATAAAAGAAATCCTTATGAATCTTCATTAGAAAATGGAAGAATGGTGTATAAATATGAATTATTTCACAAGGGATTCGCAACTGTTAAGGATCCCTTAATATATAATTTGTCAAATATGTTTTCAAGCTCAACCTTCCGCAGCATATTGTGGATCGCGCTTATCCATTTTTCCAACGGTCTTCAAATTGACAACCACGCCCCGGCGAAAATTTCCAAACCGAACTTGGGTGCGGTGAATCTCTGGCAGTTAAAAACAACATGCGCCCACATCCTCCGGAATCATCTCGTATATCGGGCAATTAGGGGAGTGCGCTTAAGAATTGGGTTAAGTAGTATCTATCTTCATCGTGCCTCCGTTTGATCGATTTGAATCTGGGGAATCTGGGGTAATTCCGTGAATTCAATGTTCTTTAGGTGAATTGTCCTTCCTATCTTTTTTGTCATTCTAAAATAGCTTCACTTTGTGCTAATTGCCGACGATAGGTACAGAGCTCATCGAATGGATATGTTGGGTCATAGAGGTACCAACCCTCGTTCGTCAATATATCGATGTGGACCATGTCTTGTATCACACATACTGCTTCGTTTCATGTTGTACAATAGACGCATGGCGTTCGCTGTGCACTGAATTGTTACGGGACTACGATCTTTCTCCTATTTGCCTCTTGCTTCAATGACGAGGCCCAGATAGAAGCCTCAAAAAGCAAGATATAGCTGCCAATTCTCGACAAAAGAAGCTGATGACTTTGCTTCCACTGTTTTATGATCAAAACTACTTCAATTTCATGCTTTTTGAGTGCCAGACTTGCGCGTTCTAGTCAAAATTTGATTTTAAAAATTGCCTTGATTTCGATCTCCTTAATAACTTGCGCCATAGTGGTCACTTTATTATCCACGAGAAAGGACCGAGGACCGGTCCTTGTGGAACCCTCCAAGTTATTGCATACGTCTAAGGTACATCGTCCGAAAAATATCACAACAGCCTTTCCTTCGCAGCATCCAGAATTTCTTCTCTGGTTAACTAGGAAATTTTATCGGGATCTATCTGAACAGTGGCGTGATCGAATTCATATGAAACTTGATACTAATGATATCCTGCAGTTTTACTTCTCGAAATTGTTGCTTGCAGTTCTCTTCTCGCCTTTCCATGTCGTTTGCACAACTCTATAAACTTATGTCAATTCCTGGTACGTTGGCTGAGTCTCCAGGCTTTAAGGCACACTTTCCGACATTCATCAATTTTTGAAATTCTACCAGAAGTTCGTTTCTTGAATACAGTGCCACGTGACATGTAAGCATTACATGCTTTCTGTATATTTTGCTACAACTTGCGACACCTATGCATACAATGATTAACATTGCACTTAATACTGTGCAAGTGATAAGCCAGAAACAGTTGGTTCTCAAAAAGCTCCATTATGGCTCTTCAGGTTAATTAGTGAGGCGAAGGAGGAAGAACAGCATATGTTAAAAGCGAATCCTCTTTCTGGTAAGATAAACGAAGATTGTAATAGATGAATTGATCCTCATTCGGATTAGCTGATCATGATTCATTGGGATACTTGCGCTGTATGAAAACTTATTTGAGGGTTGTTTGATAGTTGATGAAATGTTGAAAATAATCCAGTTAGGTAAATATAAATGTATATAATAGTAGAAAAGGCTGTGAATTCTTAGGGAAGTGTCGAAGGAATCTGAAATCTGGAAGAGGCATTCAGTCCCGTGTACTTGCACAGACAATATGTTCTGTATATTTTCAGCGGTTCGAATAATTCAGTCTATCTTTAATTTTATAGATGGGATATGGTGTTTCATAATATTGCCTAGTTTGAAATTATTTTGGTATATTACATGACCTTTTTTCCTCGAAGGTTAAGGTCGTCTCGGCTACCATTTCGAAGTGATATTAGAATGACTTTACTGTCTCTTTCCAAATATGATAAGGGGGGGGGGGGAGAGAAAGACCATGATACACCTTGATTATTTATGAATTCTTTAATATTTTCGAAGTCGGATAAGGTTTGGGAAACGTTTTGGCATCTGTGCAAGCCATTTGCATAAGATGGACTTTACCAGTCGTTTTCCGCATATAATATAGCATTTTCGGAGAATGGTTGACACAATTAATTTCGATCCACCATGCAGAAACATTGGGACCTTATCATCCAAAAATTGATTGAATCTGGCAATTGCTTTTTTAAGGATTAACTTTCTGGCTTTAAGATTTTTCACTTTTTATGGAAAATATAATGACTGGTCAAATTTAATCATTTTCTCGGGAGCCATTCTTAGTTCTTTGACTAATAAGACCTCCGACATATTGTTATGACTAGTTGTTTTGCGAAGGGCTGTAGTTATTACCCTAGCTAATTTATTAAAACTATCAAATTTATCTAACCATTAATGACAATCATTATCATTTTTAACAAGATAAGCATTGAGTTTGAGAAGGTCGGTAACTGCTATATTTAGCTGATCTGGTCAATTAATTTTGTACTCATGAAGGTCCTGACTACGAAAAATATTGACAAACCTCTTGTTGCCCAATCTTCAGGGCTTTGATCAATTAGCTTCAAATACTTTCAATTTGGAAGGCTGAATTTTTAGCAAACTAAGTACATAATTGGCATCGTTCCAACAATGCAGCGCCAGATCGAATAATGAAACTAGGAAGAGTGTATTCTTTTAGTTTTGCTAATAGATATGAAGCACATAACTCAAGATTTGTAACTAATAATGGGGTGACCTTTGAGCAAATCAGTGAGGGTTGACCAGAAAGAACGAAACAGTAAATCATGCAGCATGAGCCTGCTTTGACGCATCTGCAAAACCATGCATAGTCCACTGGGAATCCGTATAGGTTCGATTTGATGTTTTCAATAAGGGACTAAACCGAATTCAATGAATGAAGTAATTCTGTGGATAATGAAGTATCGCCTTCGAAATCATCAATCCATAGCTTTTGAAGAAAAAATTAGTGTGGGTGACACCTCCAATCAAGATGATCAAATTACCTAGATGATTCTGATAGCACCTTACGTTTGGTTACTGTTCCTGTGTAACTACCGAACGGCTTGTTTTGAAACGAAAAGTTATCTAAGGTTGGAAACGATTTCAGTCCTAAAGTGTCGCATGAGGTATTTCAAGATTGTTGTTTGATTAAGCTATGCTGAGTCAAACAACAAATTTAGCTGACCATTCGCTTAGCTTTATTTTGCCTGATGACAAGGTATCCGGTTTTTATTAGTGATCTCCTGCACCTCCAAGAAAATCAACAAGGCAGCATGAGTAATGATATGTATAATTCAATAATTTCAGAGTCTTGTCAATATTAGTTATGTAAAAGCTGCCCTTTAGAGATTGATAATGCCTACAAACTATACCGTTAGTTACGTGTTAAGTGCTTAAGATCCTTGCCCAAATTTTACACAATCCTAAGTCAATCTCTATCTTTGGGATCGATTAAGATCTCTCTAAATATTTTTACAATGTCATAGGTAAATATGAGTCTTAAGAACCGGCACCTAATCAATACTTGAACCATATTCTCTTGCAGTTTTGGACTAGAGTGCAGTGAGGCATTTAACGAAGTGCTGTTAAAAGATGGCAAAGAAGTATTAAACACATCTTATTATGATGAAAGGCTGCGTTATGTGGGGTATAACAGACATTGTCTAGATCTATTTGTGCAAGTACTTTTGAGCCAAGGGTGATAGGTTTAACCTTGAAAGGAAGAAAAACGCCTTAACGACCTTGCAACAAAAATACGGTTTCGCAAATGTGCTTTTTACAAGTTTATTCTTCTGGGGTTGAAAAGGTTGTGTTAGGCCTTTTTTCTACTTCCCAGAATTTTGTTAATGCCTCAGAAATATTTACATCTTCTTGATTAAAGGACGAACTAAATTAGGTTCCTGAATGAGTTTCTAAGTAATCTCTATCATTCATAGGAGTTGTGACTTGAGCCACCTGTGCGTCGGTGATTTGAAAAGGCAGGAAGAGTTCGAGAAAAATTAAAAGAAAAGACTCCAAATCATCATTTAAAGTTGTTAAGGTCAAAGCAACTCATTCTACACCTGCAACATATCTTATATTTGCTACCACAATTGTTTACAGTCATTTTTTCAATGCTTTGTTGGGAAACGGATAGAACACAAATTATTCTTATTTACAAATTGTTACAATTGTTTTTAGATGCGCTGTAAGAGGAAGCGTGTTTTATTCGGTCTCAAATGGCGTTTTTTTGTTGATTTTTTTTGGGAGGGAAAAAACGAATTGATTTCACCAACTTTTAACATTTGGTAGGTTAAAGGTTTAAAAAGAAAAATGTGGTTTTTTAGAAAAAATCTACTTTGATATTTGAACAGTTTAAAGAGAAATGAAGTCTAGAAAACAAGCTTCAGAGTTTTTGATGGTTTAGTAAGTACCATTTTTCACATATTTTCAATAGTTGTCCGTTTTCCATGATCTATATAATAGTTCAGCTCTACTTATTGTGTTCAACGCCCGTTACCTTTTCAAGAAGTAATGCGTGCTAGACACTCCAAAGGGTTGATCGTGCTGTAGTTGAGTCATTCGATCGCACCGCAACTATTTAACAATCGTCCGCTTTTGGTCAGTTAAGAGTTTATGGTTAAAAATTGCATTCTACTTTTTAAATGCGTTTTTCTCGAAACCGCATGTTGAAAATCGGCTGCCATCATAGCCTAAAATCGATCCCAGGATATTCTTTGAAATTTTCACGGCTTATTCAGAGCATATTTCTACGGTCGGTAAACTAGGATAATTGTGATTCATTCAGTAGTTTTTTTTTATTGATTAAAGAAGCCTTGAAAAAATACCAAAATTTACAAAAAAAAGTTTAACAAGGCGTCAAAAATTTACCTTTTAATATTTTTTAAAAGTCCTACTTTGCCGACTGTGGTTAAGTCCGCACGTTAAAATGCCGTTTACATTGTTTTTTTAAGATTATCACAGCCCCCTTTCGTGTTTCAGCAGAAAAACACCTTTGGGTGTTTGTTCAATAAAGGACTATGTTATCAGGCTGCAAAAATTACTACGGATGATCAAGATATTAATAAATATATGGTCAAAATTCATATTTGTAACTTTATCCAGTTCTTCAAAAAAAATTTCTAAAAAACGAAGAAAAAGGGCCTTCACACGGGATGACCCCCTTAAATTGATAGACAAATCTACAAAGCTAGGTAGCTTTGTATTGATGAAAGGGGTAAGTTGCTCCTCAAATATATATCTACACTGAAAAATAAAAATTATTGTTTGGAGTAAGTACTGGTCTATCAATTTTAGGCTAGACTACAAATAAAAGACAATATCTGATCCCCTTAAGTGTATTTTTTTTGGCATTCGAATAATGGTTGAGTTGCACTTTGATATAAAAAGCACGATTTTCTGACTTTAAATTGTGTGCTTGAATCTTTTACTAAGTGAGTACTTACTACTTTGGTATTACTAAGACTTTATATCATACATATATTTGATAATTCGACAGAAATTGAAAAACAATCTCTTGGCTTTAAAAGGTACATATGAAAATCACATGATTCAATTTTTCAACAAGAAACCAGCGAAATTGTGAACTGACGAATGATGTTTTTAGCCCAAAAATAGTACGAGGCCATCGAAAAAAGTGGAGAATATATTATAGAATAGAATTAGTTTCCAATGTGAAGATAGTTAGTTAGTTTAGTTAACTGGGGGGAGCCGCAGCTCCAAGCATTCAGGCCACTGTTAGGCCCATTGTACTATCCCCGTAAGTTGCCTATTCAATGGCTTCCCACTTACGGTGTTCGCAGGCTTTAGCGAATCTTAGAACATTCTCCAATGTGAAGATAATAAGCATAAGCATTCCTTCCAATAATAAAGTTTCCAAAAATCAGTTTTCTATAATAATTCCATTTTTTCTATTTTTTTACTAAATTTTATCAATACTGTCTCGCTATTTTCCCCAATGAAGCTATATTTTTCAAGCCTCCATTGATTTGGACATATGTTAAAGTGTACCATATAATGGAATGATGCAATCTCAATGATGAAGGAATAATACAGAGTTCTCACATTTGATTGAACTCTTTGATTCTTAATTGAAATGTTTCTCAGACAATCTATCTCCTAGATAGCTGTATGCCATGCTCATATGGATGTGTAGCAGCATAGGAGAAATTCCCCATTTAATTATGATTGATGTCTTTACGTACCATCATCCCTACCATCATAATTATAATTCATTTTATCATGCACATAGATTGAATGCTTGCACGTTTTTTTCGCCTAGAACTTCGCTTGAATGTGTGCATACGTGGTTCATATCTGATATAATTTAAAATAAACAAACAATCGATCTTGTCTATATCACGTATTGTTTATTCTGGTATAGCGGAACGTTCGTCATTCACATTAAATATAGTATCTGCTGTGAAAAGTTCATGATGAAGCACAAACATACGTTATACCGACAACCTTGACGCAATTAAGCTCATCAATTTTGTCCTAGAGTCAAGCGTAACCGCATATGCAGAAGAGCCAGTCCGGGAGTCGAACTGGAATGCAAGAAAGCTGTTCCAATCTATCAATTTATTTTTTGCTGATACTGAAATTATTAAGCGATTTGTCGGGTGCCATAGAGAGGAAAGCGTATTGACATGGCCACTTTATTATAAGCGGGGATGGGAGTACATAACACAGAACAAACAGGCAACAATGAAAGTTTGATTGACTCTTGATACTTGCAAGTATGCATACTAAATTGTTAAAGAAACTATTGCAGTCAATACGGAAGCAACCACCCCAGATTGCGTTGACATGAATAAATTTCCTGCCGTGAACTGGAACTTTTGGAACTGGATAAAACCGAATTTCTAGAAATTCACTAGACATTCTGCAGACGATAATAAATTTCATCGCAATATTATACAATAAATGAATGTTTATGGAGGCACTTAGATAAGCGTGGTCTCGTGCCAGTGCAAGTGGAATTAGGGGCTTAGTCATTCGGTGACGCTTTATTGAAGGAATCAAGTTTGAGTGATCAGAGGTTTTTTGATTTTTAGAAGGTAAAATTGATCGTTTCTTAAGGTTGTCAACCAATTTGTCAGACATTTTATCAGATAATATAGTATAGCATGTAATTGCGAGAAAACAGAATTTTTATAATATTTTTGGGTGTTTTTGAATAAGTAAAAATCATATTTTAAAATTGCATATGAAGGACCCTCCAATGACGCTAAGCTATTGATAATAATGTCGTTTCCTTTCAATAGGACAACATTTTCTAAAGATTGTGTTACCCGTAGTATTTAAAATAATTGACCATCGCGGTCGATAAGTGTTTGATAATAGCAAAGTGAAGCTGGTGTTAAGTTCTCGGGAAAAATGACGAATGAAGTTTTTTGATTGAATCGCTAAGTTGTTTTCTTAGGTACGACAATAACCCACAGGGAATTTTCAAGATTCCTTTGTACACCCAAAAAAATATTGTACGGGAAATGTAGTTTATGAAACAGTGAAAGTATTGGCTTATATTTTTTTTGTTAATATTTTTCGAACAATTACAGTATTTACAATTTTCTGGAATAACAATTGGATCAATTACATAGTAGTGGTATTGAAGTTCACTAATTGTTGTTTTACATAGTTCGATTGATTTATGGTTGAACTATTATAAATCACTTATTAATTAGATATTTTTCATGGGCTATTTATATTATATTTACCGAATATCTAGCACTTAATTTTAATCTTCGTATTGATCGACTAATAAAATACTGAATACTACTGGCATATGTTAAACATTTTTTGAATGAAAGAAAGGTCCAATTCTGTTACCATTTTCCATTGTACCTTTAGATTCTGTTTAATTAATTAGGTTAGTAAAAACTGCAATTTGGAAAGGAAAACAATTAGTCGAAACATAATTAAAGCTAGCTGTTGGTGGGTTGTAATATTACAAGATCATACTAAGCTATGCTGTAAGTTTCAGGTTGTATGCTGGCCACATCAACACCCTTGGGATTATTTTCGGAGTAGCGTTTGGAGCTCATATCTCTGCTCCACTTCATTAATTTCGAGAAAGCTTCCGAAAACGTAAAGAGATGGTGTAATTGCAATGTTTTACGCAGCAGGGGCATTCTCATTTTTCTTCAGCCTCTGTCCAGTTCACAAGCAGGGTCGGCTTGTCGTGATTGGTTTCTCGAGGCTTTTAAATCCCCATCCAGCGTATCAAGCTACCGTTGTTTCGGTCGCTTACCACTCACTCCGATGTTCAGGCCAAATGAATTCTCGTTAGCGCGAATTACGTGACCATACCATCGAAGACGCCTCTCTCGCAGTTTTTCCACGATCAGTGCAACCCCGTATCGATCGCGGATATCCTCATTTCGGGAGTGATCAAAACGTTTCACGCCACTAGTCCAACGCAACATCTTCGTTTCCCTTACCGCAAGACGCCGTTCATTGTCTTTTATAGTCGGCCAACACTCAGAACCATAGAGAGTGACAGGGCGGATGGCATTGTGATAAATTTTAGATATGAGACGTCCGCTGATGCGTCGATCACAAAGAACACCAGATTGCCAATCCAGGTTGCGTTAATGCGTGAAGTAATTTTAAAGCGGAGTTCTTCCTTCGCTGATAGCATTGATCCGAGATATTAAAATCGCTCAGTTCTGGGCAGGTGAATGCCGTTGAGAGTGATTGTGCCTGTTTCATGGGGATTGATCGCCAAAAACTCAGTTTTATTCAGATTCTATCTGAGGCCGTGTTGTATGAGGCAATCATTCCATTTTTGGACAAGTTGCTCGAGATCATTTTGGCTATTAGAGGCTAGGGAAACATCATCTGCTTAAAGCAGTGTATAGGGCGCTGGACGTTGGACACGGGGCGACGGTGTCCATAACAAGAGGGAGAGGGCACTTCCTTGATGAACACCAACAGAGACACGAAGCGGTTTTGATACACCCGCCAAACTTCCAACCTTACTTTTCGGATCATGATAGAGCAATTAAAACCAGCGCACGAGTTCTTCTCTCACTGAGTGTTGTTGTAGAACATACCGGATTAATTCATGTAGCACACTGCCAAACGCTTTCTCTAGATCCAGAAATGCAATGTAAAGAGGGTTATGCTTCTCATGAGTAACCGCGCAGCGTGTATTCGTTAGTATTTCCGCAGTTCTTGACAAATTCGGCTTGATTCATCGTTATTTCAACGATTTTCCGAATACGGTTGTCAAAATTTCAAGTCGAAAGCAGAGGGTTGAACCTTCGTACCAATATATTTTCTTCTTGTTATCAGTGATGTTATTTATGCTGCCTTATTTGGAGGATGTATCCAGTGGATGAAGCAATCTTTCCTCGTCCGAATCACATACTTTGGATTTGGAATAGGGGCATTCTTGGACTGAAGATAAACACTTACAAAATGAAGGTTTTCAATCTGTTGGGTGATCATACTCTTCCTATCTGCATTAAGTGGCTATCTAGGAAGGGCACCGAACTTTACGTAATTCAATGCGTCATTAGCATTAGATCCGCTGTTGCTGCAATTGTCTCAGCAGCCGCGTCATCTTTCTCGTCAATGTTGGATATTCTGGCTTGAAATAATAACTATTGAAGAACTTAGTCGGTATATGTCCTGGATGCCCGTGGAAGCGGCCACTCCATTATGGTTTATATTATAAAGTGGATCCACTATCCCATGGTAGGAAAGGGTGGAATGCTCTAAGGCCGAACGCAAGTTGACACGCATTGTGACACAAGGTGACGCAGGAAAGCAATAGCTGAAATCGTCCGCGAGAAGGTAGAGCGAAAGTTGAGGCGCAGCTCTATCGCCACTGTGTCAAATAATATACGGTATGCTCGCTTAAATACAATTATGAATCCCAAAGAAATACAACAATCTTCCCTGGAAGTTTTTGGAAAAGCAATTATTAAAAAAAATATCGTTAAGTGTGAATTTTCCAATGGAAAATATAAAAGGTATAATTAAGCAATCTATGAACAACTTGTTAATACACGCAGGTCGCAGTCACCCTACGTGAAAATATTCCCTGTTGCAATTTGCTTCCGGCCTAAAACTCTGTGACATAAAAAGTGAAGGAACAGTGGGAGCTTCGCGGAAAATGATGGAAGCTGTGTGGCAGGTGATTGCATGTGGGTGGAATTGATGCGGAATGATCCACATAGGGGTTTATGGGAATCATACATTCTGTAAGAAAACTTCAGTTGGTCATATTTCTAATATGCATATAGTGGGAGATGAAATTTAGTTTTTTTTTTGTTTTTTTTTTTTTTGGTCAAGAGGTGGGAATCTTCAAAAGAGTGGTTACTCTTCAGGGTTCGCGTCCTATGAGTGACCAGCACTCGCTAAAGTGCAGTTCATTCTTTAATCTACTAAACCATTCAACTTTACTCTGTTCAGTCCTCTCGTCATACTTGTGATATCTGTCAATCTTTAATGAAATCTAATCTAATTTAATGAAATCCACAACTGACCATTGACCATTGAAATCCGCGTATGGATTTTGGCAGTCAAGTGAGCCTATTTCAGCTCACGAAAAATGTTTCGCTTGAAAAGTTTCACCAAAGGGGCAATGATCCTACTATATGAGAGAGATTTGGGTTTTTAAGAAAAAAATGGGGAATTCTGAACCGCGCTCCAGAGGAGAATCATTCGAAATAGTATTGACTTCCTAGAGGTTGATAGAGGTTTCTGTAGATTACACAACGAAAAACTCTATGAGCAATCCCCGTGGTTCCACATAAAATACGAGAGAATAAGCTCCAGTTGCCAGGTCATCTTATCCGTATGAATGAAGTCTATAAAGTCTATAGGGCCAATATCTATTGTAATTAAAAGGCGTAACAGACCGTGCATGAGTTGGAGCGATGGTGCAGGTCAGTACGCCAAGCAGCTACCAAGAATACCGAATTGAACGATCTCAAGGCAAACGCGGGGTATTTGTAGTTTCTTATTGAAACAGTCATAGACCGGACACCAGTTTTCATTGGTTGATCACATGGTTTCTAAAATTTGTTTGACTAGCCTGTTTTTGAAAACAATTTTGATTGCGACCAGTTAAAAGTGGGGAAAGATTTGAATATGACTAAGACCATGCTAACTCTTTTGTATGATCTGCTTTCCCGGGGAACCTATCATTTCCTCTACGTTTTCAAATAAAAACAATACGGGTTATCGATCCTTATTCACTGCATGACTTATATTTTGCACTAAGATCATTTCTCATCCGTTTGATTTTACTCTAGTTTAGTTCAGCATTACGTAAATTGTGTTTCTTATACTTTTCACGTTACTTTTATCAAAATGAAACGCCTGACTTTTTCAAAAGTTTTCCTCAAGAAAAATTCTGCTTTCACCACCGTCAGTTGTCGTTGACTACCGACAGCTGATTTGCTTGCAAGTCTATACTGTAGAGCCACATATAGTTCTGCCCACAATCGATTCACACGTAGCCCCCCGCATGTATCTCAGGAATTTAACCATTTAAAATATGTTAAATTTAAATAAAATAAGTGGTATAAATGTGCCTAGCATTCAATTTGTTATTCCGGGCAGGGGCAATAATAGGTGCCATATTATTATAGAAGTTAGTGAGGTTAAAAAAAAAACCTTTTGCCGAATCAAGTGACTCTGCCAACCTCTAACTTTTAAACCCACTGGTTGTGTTAAGTTTAGGGGCAGGCCCTAATACAATTGAAGTCGGATTGTGCATTTTTTCTTTCAATATAGCCATGCTAGGTTCTGAATTTTGACAGCCACTGCAGAAATGTGTCATATGGGCCCGAAAATTACATGTTTAAAACGAGACTGAACTTCCATTCCAAAACTATTTAATTGCCAAATTGGAAAAATTGTGATACTCCTTGAGTAGGCTTTAAAATATATTTAACTGTGATGTCTATCAGTATAGAGTGTTTACTCGTTCTTGGATTGTTTCAATGATTTTAGATTAATTAACATTAAGCAGTCTTAGACAAGCAAGTTTCTTACACAGAATCGAAATCAAACAAGCCGAGAAACCGAAAGGTGGACGTTCCAGGTATTTAATGTCTGGTGTGGGTTTTTACCACCAATCAACTGGGTTTTCCTCCTCTCCCCATTAATGCGTGACCAAGCACTGAGCACCTTCTATTCGATTTCATTAGATCTTCTTCTCCGTTACGTCTCCTCCTCTCCAAAGTCCCTGCGCTCTTACTCTGCGTGGTTCACCGCTGATATTAAAAAAAAATCGCGATTCCACGCTGACCTCATTATTTTCGAAACACTGCGTTTCTCTGTTAAATACCTGATATATAAGTTCAAAAGGGAATATCTAGCCAGTGTAGAAGACTCACTGGAGCGCGGAAACCTCAAATCTTTCTGCTCTACATTCGCAACTCCCGCAGTCCCATCCACTTATCCCCTCCATCCAATAAATTCTCTGGCTCATTTGCTAACTATATCCAGCTATCTTGTGCCGCTACTTTTCTATGGTTCCTCTACTCCCTCCTCTTTCCACCCACTAGTGAATGTAGTTTGCCGTGCATCTTCTACTATTCCCCGCCTAACTTCACTCCTTACACACAAGAGCAACACAGCTTTGTTAAGTTTAGGCCCACTGCTCCCAACTTGCACGAGTTCATTTGTGGTCGATTGTTCAATTCAAGGCAGGAAGTGCAAATTATCTACACTGACTTTACATTCGGCGTTGTATTCTGTCGCGTCTTTTTGATAGTTGCACTTCCCGTTCCTTCTCCCCCTCCTCCGGTATCCCACAGGGATCTATTATGGGCCCTTTATTTTTTTTATTTTTTTATTTTTTACCAACGACCTTCCCTCAGCCTTACTTGTCTCTGTTTGCTCTATGGCGACGACCTTAAGCTGTTTTCCGCTATATCGTCGCCTATGGACTGTACCTTTCTTCAACCAAACCTAGATACTCTGGTTCGCTGGTGCACTGCCAATGGTTTAGCGCTAAATGTCAAAAAGTGTTACTCAACGTGCTACTCGCTTAAATCCGCATCCACTTCCTTTTGTTACTCTCTTGACGGACATTCCTTATCATATCAGACCTTCACTCAAGAACTCGGAGTCACTTTGGACAATAAGCTCCACTTCGACACACATTGCCTCAAAGTCATGAATTGAGCAGCAAGATGGTTGGGATCCTTATCTGAATTTGATTCCATCCAACCCTCCTTAAATCTCTGGATACTGCTCCGTGATCTGGTCACTTGCCCCTAACAGTGGTTGTCTTGCCCTTGAAAAGGTGCATCGTAAATTCACCCGTTTCCCCCTCTTTAAGAGAAACTTTCCTCATGTGGACTTCCTCTCTCGCCTCCGCTTTCTGAACCTTCCCTTCCTGCAACAGCGGAGAATCTATCTGGATTTATATACATTTTTTAAACTTCTCTCGGGTCTAATGGACTGCCACTAATGGCATCACCTGCCGTCCGGCGTCTTATAATACTCGCAGACAAGTTGAAAGTCCTTCGCGGAACTCGAAATTTATTTTGGTTCCCTGACTTTTTGGTCCTTTAAAGCTCTTATCTTTCAATTGTTTTAAGCATAGGTTAAAGTCCTCGCTTTCTCCTCCTCCTGAATACTATTGGAGCTTATTCTGTTTATTATTCGTAATGGGAACGACCCGATTTTAATAAGGTTTTGTTTTACACAAAACCATTGAAATACAAAGGAGTTCATTTCAGACTATTTTTCCCCATCAATGAATCGAAAATTTTCTCAGTTGATATAGAGGCGGGGAGAGAGAGAGGTAGGGGATAATTACTGGTTACAATAATCGGAAGGTGCAGACCTAGGATACGCCTAGTCTGTAACAAAAATGAGAAATTGTAGGTACTGAGAGAGATTGAGAGAACTATTTGATTCTATAATAGTTGTTTAGTTTAAATTATTTTTCGATTGATGCAGCCCGCCGAAGAGGTAGATTATCATTCATGAACTAACATTTGAAATAATAGTGAAGAAGACCCAGTAATGCGTCACATAAAAGATTTTAGGTTTGGATTCGTTTCGTTTTGTAAGACAGGCAAAACATTAGGTTGCGGGGTTTAGCAGAAATGGCATGACAACTGGTGCTTGCCTATTATGAAACCACGAAAACGCGACCTTTAAAATGTTCAACTGAAAGTTTTCACATATTTTAGCACCTACAAGGCATAGCTGTAAAAGTTAGCATTTGATTACACTTTGAGAAGGTTGTCTCATGATATCTTACCAGACTAGGGTAGCGAAACCTTTAATATTTACAAAAGCCTTCATTTGAACAGAACAGAAGCGATTCTTGGGGCGAGAATTAGAGGTACCGTGTGAAGAGTGTCTTTTCCTTCATATTTAGTGAAAAGTAGAAAGTAAGCTAATTAATGATGTAAGTCGTTAAACTTCTTGTTCGACCAACAAAATCATCATAATTCCTCTTGAGATAGATTCTAAAAGTCCGTTGCTTTTAAAGACCAACAGAAACCCCCAAAGTGCAGAACTCTCTGCCAGCAAATATAATGACCGTCTGCAGTAAACGCTACATTGTCTCCATTCTTTCTTACATCATTATATAACATTGAATTGAATTGCAGATTAGATTGGCACGTTTCCATAAATCTTGATCGGCTTTCTGTACTGAAAAATCATCACATCTGGGTCACTAACAGCATTAAGGAGAATTGATTCACTACAATGGGAGCGTTTGTGGCGTTGGTGCTAGCATATTTTTTGCCCTCCTGGCAGCTGGAAAAGGTTCACGTAATACATGGGAACACTAGTGTCAGAAGTGGATTAAGGATGTGCTCTTTAAAAAGATTTTCTCGTAGGACATCATCAAAGGACTGATCGTCTCCAGTGGATAATGTATTACATGCCTGGGTACTATTGGAGGGTTTTGTCGAAGGAGGTTTCACTACGGGAGATTGATGTTATGTCCTGGTACTCTTGACACGATATGCACTTAGGAAGCGGGATGAACGTGAGGCTAGACAAAAAAAATCAAGCAATGAGGACATTAGGATGACTATGACTATGACTATATTCTCAAGTATATATATAGATATATTGGCATGCAATTTCTCCTGGTTTTATCTATATTTGATATCATCGATGATTAGAATGATAAATGACATGTACATAGTATTTCAGGAAAAGTTAGGACTATGTATTTGTAAATGCACAGTAAGCACTAGTTGTTTCAGGGAAGGTTAAGACTGGAGCCATTTGGGCGACAGTAGACCTTTCTGAAGTCGGTGCTAACAACATCATATTCTGTTGTTTGTTGGAAACTTTTCAACGATATAAATTGTCGCATTGGAGATAAATAAATTGATCCAAACTTGTACAAGAAGCAAAGTAACAACACCAAAGAGGGGTAGTAAATGGAAAATATAGTCGCTATCGATTTAGTTTCAATGGTTCCGAAAATATGTTTTCTCTGGATATAAAAGGAAGAGCCATCTCATGATGATGTTGGTTTATAATTCATTCAATTGATATAAATGGGGATGAACGCAGAGAGTAGGTATAGTGGAGCCAACATAATGTCAGAATGTTATGATTTATTACACTCGGGCCTTGAGTGCTAATGTAATAGCTTGGACTTTTGGTTCGGTATAGGAAACTGAAGACAGCTAAGAAATTAAATCCGAAAGTTCATTTCAGGATTTGGGGGGATAATTATGATTTACCCTTTGAGGATATGATATTGCATCTAATGATTAATTTTAAAATTTTGCAATTCACTGTGGTATTTAATGTTATTGGTCAATTATATATATAATATTCTATGTAATTTAGGATGATATTGCAACTCTTAACTTGTTTTTAAGAATATTTAATTTTATTGATTGATTAGTAAGACTATATGTATCATTTGCAAGCATTGCATTTGTCAGGCCGCTACGGTCTGGTTGGTAAGTCCCATTAAATATCATATTTTACTATTTTTCCAGTAATTTTTCGAACATTTTTAAGAGGATATTGACTGGTCTAACTTAATGTGTGTCAATAATGTTTATGTTCCATTGTTGTGCATTACTAGCATCTGCTCAGTTCCCCTTAAGATTCAGGTGCTTCAGTCCCCCGCGGGGGGCGGAAGGGGGTTCCAAGGTGACCAACTCACGGCCCTAAGGACATATTAATAACGGATAGTAGATTCACAACATTTATTTTCATATTCATCTGTGATAAGATCGTAAATTACGGCTTGTTTTGGACTCACTTTTGGTGTTCGCGCTATTCAGGGTCTTGCCCGCATTTACTATAGGTGAGACTTGAACACTTTTCATACTACCTGCCATTCGAATTGTCCATTTTTCTTGTGGTTGCCATAGAAAATAGAAGATCCATTATACGTTAACTTCGCAGTAGCATTGTCAGTTCTGTTCCTGTTAATTTTTAAGAGTTCCAAAAAGCACTTCACAATATTTAGCTCTCTTAAAGTGCGGTGTGAATTAGCTACCAGCTTGGCAAACTACACATTTTTTTAATAAGCTTCAACGCTTCAAATGGTTATTTAGAGGTGGCATGTAGGATCACCAACATTTTGGCGAGGAATGGATTATTATGATTTATGTAGGCCGCCCTAAAATGAGTTCCAATTTGATATTTCGAGTTGATGCTTCTTGAGATTGTTTTTCTGACAATTGGCTTGGGTCTGTAACGCTCTCGTGTTGAAACGGATGAAACGTCTTTTTCTAATCCACTTCAGATCTAAATTTTTACTAGTACTTTACACTACACCATTGATTTCAGTTAGCAAATAGCTTTCATTTATGCACCCAGTTCGCGGAATACATTTTTGAAATGATCAGATAATACAAAAACGGAAATGTTTAACAAAAACTTTATAAATCTAGCAAAGTTGAAATACAGTTAATATAAACAAACACGCAATCAGTAGTAGTAAAGTGTTACTGTTACATAATGACGGAATGGTGTATATGAAGTAGATCTAACAAGAATTAAAATTGAGGACAATCAACCGATTTGAAAAATCGATAAAATGTTTGTAATTAATTCATAGAATATGTAACTAGTCGAAGCATGCCAAATTGTTGATCCAATTTTAATATCGTTGGTGATGATATGCATTAGTGGTGTTAGCTGAGACTCCCTTAATTGTCTTTGTTATTTACTCAATAATTTACTTCCTGAGTATAGGAATTGTCAATATTTTTGGAACCGTAATTAATAAATATGATATTTTGTTCAGATGGAGATCCCATTAATTCCATTAATCGTTAATGAAATGATTTTGGTCTCAATGTCACTGCAGTTTCAAGTCCTTGCCAACATTTGTAGAAATTTGTTTGAATAATTTCCAACTTTCTAGTCATTTTTTCCTTATGTATGCCTAGAACCCAACAAACAATCTATGTTAGGTGCTAGTTAGGAATGTAATGCAGGTACATCGCCAGTGCTCGACTGGGATCTAGAAAAGGAACTGAAGTGTTTTGAGGTACTAACTAGTTACTTTTTTTGAGAGGTGGGGAGGGGGAATGAAATCACACGCACAGTGTGGAGCCTCTATTTCAGACAGACTATGGTGAAAAACACTCTCCTGTCGAGTTCAGGACACTAACCCGGAAACATTTGACAAATTACATCAGGGCAGGATAGCTTTAGGAATAACAAGATGGTATGTTAGGCGGACATAAATTACAGAGCCCCTCACCGTTGTACTTGCGTTAGGCGCTTGCAGTACATCTCCTTACTTCAGAATCGTGAAGAAGGGCTGACCGAGCCATACTCATCAGCAAACGATGCTTACTGGAAAAGGGAACCCCGACATTGATAAGCAGCCAGGTAATCGCAACCATTCTTGTTGTAGTCTTGTTTCAATCTGTTCAAAGAAACTCATCTTCGTGTCTATCATGATGCTGAAGTATTTCACGGGCGGGTTCCACTGAGCACTGAGCTAGTTCGATTCAATATCTTGAGTTGTAAGAGGCGTTCCAAAGGTCATAACCAAGAATAGATCCCTGAGCTGCTCGTGATGTGACCCTCATTCCATGCTATTTTTTTCGGGTTTCTTAGGGCATTCTTGAAATCTTATGAAATCAAATATGGATAGCAGGTGGGCTCGCTGAATTGAAGACATTTCTTGCATCTACGGTCACAAGGACGACCGCTGGTCGACAGTGGCGATCATGTGCCTTTGCCTTGGACTCAATCGCATCAATTTTGGATCCAGTCTAAACCCATATTGTTAGAAGTCTATCACAGCATGTATTGGCATCTTGATTTCCCCGCCGTGTCCAATAGACTGAGATGACCATACTTTCATGGCGCCCCGGGATCGCCTTTGCCTCTCTGTATCAGCAAGAGCTTCGCAACATTTTGACGTTTCAAGTTCAGCACTTTGCTAGGAATAACGTCTGGTTCCTGCGCCTGTTTGTTTTTTACGGACAGAACTGCCTTTTCTAGTTCCTTTGCAGTGAATAGTGGGCTTTTCTCAGTTCCCCTTATCAATAAACTCAATTCGGATGGGATCAATAGGAAAAAGCACGTGTTGTCATTTCACCACTTACTGGCTAAGAAATCTTCCATTTGTCTCCATCTTTACACTACTGACACTAAGGACTCCGTACCAAAGGTTACGTGAAGGGTAGTGTCTTCAAAATGAGGAGGATAATAAGCTCAGTCCTTGTGGTCAAAGTCTGCATGCTCTGCCGTTTTAGTCCAATCCAACCAGAACTTCTCCTTCGGTGTTTTGAAGTTCGTCTTGAGGCACACAGTACATTTGCCTCTTGACCCATTTTGCAGTCACTCATTAAATGTATGGTATCGTTCTTCATGAGCAACAATTTCCCTTACGATTGAAGAGCGAAGACCACTCCTGTGATAATTATGATGAGCGGTTCCGCCTTTGTACTTGGGAAAGGCGGTTATATTACATCTTTTTGCCAAGTACATTAGCCCATACTTCTGTGTCGTAGAGTAGAACGTTCGCTTGTGCTTTGATTTACTCGAAAAAACTTCTCTTTGGGTCGATCGTTAACCCAAACTCGCTGATCGATATATCCGCAGGGCCGGAATTCTCTTTCTGATTAAGAGGATTACTTGTTTTTTTTCAATAGTCTATTCAACAGTTCATCCCGCAACAATATCCGCATAACCAACCAGTCCCATCTCTTCTGACATGTCTTAACAGACTACCGTAGGAAGCCTTCGAAAGGTTCGGTCCTAATGTAGATCTCTATACTACCTTCGACGTGATTTCCACCTCTAGCGTCTTATGGAGCAGGGAGCGGTTATTTTCTAGTGTGCCTCGCATAACATATCTGTCCATTTGATAGATTTGAAGGCATTTCTTAAATCAAACGTTGGCGGCTGTGTGCCTCAGATGGGTGAATTGCATGTACCATGGACCTGCTCTAAAGCCGAACTGCGTTGGGGATGAATCCCCAGTAGCACATTCGCTTCATCAAGTCTGCTCTTGATGAGTTTTTCGAGCCGTGTTATGCATACTATAACACTTTGATAGGAAAAATACGCCTGTGCCTAGCGAAGAAAATTTGCTGGTCTGAATATCTAAGTCGATGGGAACCGATTGAAAACCCTACTCTGACCAAGTCCAGTAATGAGAGGAAAGTGAACCTTCTTACTGAATATAAGAAACACAGAAGAAGAAGGGAGGAAAGAAGGGAGTATTTGCAAGGAAAACTTGTTGATTATTGTCAAAGAATTCATGATTTATATCTGTTTACCAAATTGGTTAATAGATTCTGCTTCACTACTGGCGAGGAAAACCTAGACTCGGATCCAATATGGAAATCTCATTGATATGCTGGTCAAGAATTTCTTTAACTTAAATCTCTCCGGGAAATTTTAGTTAAATGCTGTCTAGCTATTGCCTCGATTCTTCAAGTAAGTTTTCTAAAACTGTATGGCTGATTTGTTCTAGTAAAGTGGAAGCTCTTGAGAAAGTTTGATTAGGAAAGTATGTGTGTTTTCTGCTCCCTCTTCCCTTCTTTAATGTCAATGATGATCGCTATTGTTAATCTTAATTTTGAGAGTTAATTTAGCATCGAGACGTCTTTTGAATGAAACTGAAGCGTGAAAGCCATTTTGAAGGTGTCGTCCTGAGTTCCACTGGAATGGTCTTTGAAAATTCGAAAATGGAGAACGGAGGTCTCCTGCATTATCCGTTTTCTTAAGGACTTTTGAGATTTTATTTAATAAAAAATAGGCAAACAATAATGAATTAAGACGCGAAGTGTATTTTTTTCATTATTTTTGAAATTTGTCTAATCCATGCATCCAATATTCGAACGATCGGAAGTGTGACATCAGTTAGAGAAAGGAGTGTATTAGATTTTGACATTTTCAGATGATAATCCAGCTTTTCTTTTTCCAAAAGATCTCAATAAAATATCGACAACTGCCCTAGCAAACCAAAAAAGGGTTTTCGGGTGATCTCCAATCCCAGTGGTCCTTTTTGTTCATAAAGTCAACCCATTTCCCATCGGATGTGTACGATTTTATTTTTGGGACCCTGAGAGAATTTGTCCTATTTTTGTGCTATTTTTCGCTGAAATGAAGGCTTGGACCTGCGATTTCTCAACTGTGGACGAAAGTGTTATTCCTTCAACATTTTGGCAATAATATGTTGAAAATTCCCTGTCAACATTTGTGAAGTCGTTTTCGAATTGCAAAAAAAATGAAACTGCTATTCTATTCATAATTCCATTGACTTGGCGTTACCAGTTTTAAAACTCAACCCGATAGATTTCGCACAACGTTTCCAATTTTTCTCATATTGATCAGTAAGGAACAGAGAGACGAAATGCTTTGATTTGTCTTGGACGGAACTAGAAGTTTGTTTGAAAAAATTCAATGCTACGCGAAAAAGGGGAGGTCCCTGGACTCAAACGAGCAAAATGAGGCACTATCGATGAAGACCCGCAACAAATGAATAACAGACTCCGGACAACAATACGCGGAGTTTTACATCGTAGTTATTGTCGGCTGTGAGTTTTGATAAAAGATTGGAGGAATTTTCTGTTTATGGAAGGTTTTGTTCAAGCTGTACCTCATCTCAGAGATTAGCATCGAGAATTTTTGCACGATGGTTGTAGGTGGAGAAAGTTTGAAAGTCTAGTGCACTTTGCCTTGGGGCCAACGGAGCTGCCCTTAGGTGGTGCACAGGTTTTGACAGTGGCGGTAACAAATTTTGAAGATAATAGACATCTACATTAGGGGTTTTCCCTGGTATGGTCGTCAAATTTTACCTTTTCAACAAAAATATGTTATTTATCAAATTTCGCTTTCCCAATCATGGATGATATTAAATATAAAGGTTACAGTGGTTTGGAATCTAATCCTTTTTGTATAAAACAAAACCTTATAACCTTATTTTGTTTAAAACAAAACTTTATGAAAATTGGTTCGTTGTCTCGTTGTCGGAAATGGTTGCACCAATTGACACGAAATTTTGTGGGAAGGTTGAACCTGTGAACGCTCCACGCCTGCAAAAAGAAGGTGTACGTTTATTCACGAAATATATGTAATGGCGTAGGGTATCAAGTGAAATGCCGAATCCAGTTAGTTTTGACATAACGCTGGCTAGAACGTTACGAGCAGCTCAAACATTCTCACTCAAGAAGTACACAAAACCTCTCATATTTCAAGCGCTTGCGGTCTCAGAATTATTCTTCTTCTTCATCTCTAGCCGCTTCAATTGTCGGTTTTACATTCAATAAAGATGAAAACATATAAACCATAACAATATATATGCTATTATTTTGTAGTTTCGTAATACCAGGCAATAGGGAAAAATTCTCCCTGGTGATCCCGGCGCTGCCAATATTAATATGTATGATAGGGGTGGGACAGGAGTCTTACTTTCTCAATCAAAATATGCTAATCGAGTGGGGCAAGCACTTTGTTCTCCCGTTATAAAACAATCGATACTTTGGCTAATGAATAAATAATAATACACGCGGGCCGCAATTTAGAGAAACTTTTTGTCTACGATTAAGTTTTGAATTTTCCTACTCGGAAATTTTCCGGAATTTGAAGATTTTTTTTTTAATTTAAATTGGAAAACTTTTCCATCGGAAAATCTTTACAAACCGATTTTCTGCATTTTTGTGATCCATCCAATTTCGAGCGTTCTCTTCGTTTCTCTGAACGGTGCCAGTTTCTTTCAACTCTCTATTAAATTCCGAACACAGGAAGCAAGTGGGTGAATACTGAAGTGGAAACCAAAGTTGCGTAGCATGTGTCCTGTGTGCAGCTTCATGACACCGTATCCGTTGTGTATTAAATTTTCATCAACGCTAGACAGTTGGGTATTGTGGTTTGCTTGGCTCAGCTCTATCTGCTGAAATAATCACTGGACGTGATCGGAATTCGTAATCATAGAAACCTTATTTGCAGGATTTCTAGAATGCGCATGGGAATAGGATGAATATATGTAGATATGGTTGTATATTGTGTGTACGTAGGAGCATTCCCATGCACATGTCTGTTCAATCTCCTGTTGATTGAAGGAAAGGAATGTCGAAACTTTCTAGGCGTCTTGCAGTCTTCTATTCAAGGATATGATGAAAACACATTCCCAGATATCTAATATGATAGAAAGCCTTATCGTGAGTGTTCACACTTGTATCCCAGTAGGCTTCCTGTTCTCCCAGAATAAAAACCGTCCCAGCCTGTTTTCTATATTTTCAATTACGTGAAAGTGGTGTCTATGTGGATCTCACCACTCACTGCCATACTGTTAAGCACAAGGTCGTGCATGCTCTCTGTCAGGAATATTCAAACTTATCCACCCATTGAAAGACTCAACGGCAGGAATTGCTTTTTCTCTTATTCGATGTGAACCGATAGAGAGCTTGAAACCCGATCCGAACCGAACTGTTATTCTGCTCCACCTGAAAATCGACTTTTCTCCTTCACTAGATTCTCTGCTTATACTTTTCCCTGCAAATGTTTCCGTTCTTCGTCGGGGTGTGTACTGTTTTCCTGTTGCTAAGCATTCGGGAAAAAACTCTGCATTGTTACATAAGGCTTTTCTCCTTGAGTTACTCAATCTACTTCACCAACTGGTCTCGTGCCTAAAATATTGACGAAAGAGTCGCGAGGAGGGGGGATAAATAAGGATTGAAGTATTCGAAGCGGAATATCCTTTTTAAGTGTTAGGGATATGGATTTGTTGAATTTCTCGGGCTAATATGTAGAATAGACTCTGTGAAAGGAAACTTTGGGAAAGTTTGCGAAGGACGCTGCTAAAATTATTAGAACAGAATTACCGAATTAGATTGCCCACCAACAGGATTAGGGGAAAGCTTTATAAAGCCATTGACTAAAATTGTGTCATTAATGGCACATTATTCATTTTACTTTTTTTACAGCAGCCCACAGGCATTTGGGAGTTGAACTTGAAATTTAGTCCAATTAATTTATAGAATATCAAATGAATTCCGTGAATACTTTAGGCGTTTTCGTACTGAGTGATAATAAAAATCATTTTTGTGATACTTATCAGGATGTCACACTGTTTTTAAGCATTTTTATTTTCAGTCTACAAGTATTTAACTTGGCACCATCCTTTTTTGTCACCCTGCAAACTATATATAAAGTTAAGTTGCCATAAGGACATTTTTATGGAGCAAAATAAACCAAAAAGACTTTCCCTTTAGCTGGCAAACCCTATGGATTGTTAATTCTTTGCAATCACCAACGATATTCTATTGTGTATTTGGCTCCTAAAAAGGACAATTCTATTTAGATCCAATGCAATAATAGCGAATGCCGACATGCTTGTTGTTTTCGCTTTTCCAATAGAGACGATTGCTTTTCGTTGATAGCAAATAGGGGATGAAGGCAACAACAATGGAAAGTAGAAAACGACGGGAAATGCGACAAAATGTTTTCTTTCCTTGAAAAAGGAGTTTGTAACTGGAAAGAGGTTTTGAAAGGAAAAAAGAATAAATATATTCTGAGAGGAGTTATGTTGGGGTGAAGATGTTTATTTGATTGATTCATTCTTTCTTTTATTGATTTTACACTTCTTTTTTGCTCCTAAATGAATTGGCTGACCTCATTTTGATTCTGGTTGGTCAGCTGGAATGAAAAGTAAGTAACGGTATATTTATTTTTCCCAAAATCAACAATGCATAATTGTAGTTTTTCTATGTGGACATTACCTTCTAAATTGGATAGAATTTTCCTCTTAGCAACACGTAGCTGTTGAAAATTCAACTTTATACCAATTCGCACTGCAGCCAGCAATAACAATATTTTTATATAACTTTAGCTCTTGGTGAGTTCACTGAATCCTTTTAATTGATCGCTCATTTATTTAAATAAGCTTTTAGTTTATTAAATAGCCACCGCCACATTCAACAATTTGGGAGGGCAAAGGATTGATGCTCTCTTTATAAAAGAAATATTGTTGATAGTCGAAGAAGTCCATGAGTTGACCAATGGTAGTTGGATGTTATCACCTCATGGCCATAAGGTTAATGCGGTACCGTTACCAAGTTGTGTATGCTGCATTCTGAAAATGTCAGGAGTGACTTGTCCGCCATATCGTCGCAGCTGACTGCATACAACGGCGAGTTTCTGGTGTAGTGTGTCCAGAATTTGAACTTTTTTGGAAATGGCATAGCTCCGGTAAACCTTCTACACATTATTTTTTACCGGTATGTGCTGATTTGCGTCAGCTTGGCATTGTCCTTCCATAGTGGATCACGTCGACGTCCCCGACGAATCTTCCATGGTGGATCTCATCGATATCTCGACATATCAGCTCTTCATTTCGACATATCAACTCTTCATTGATTGATTTGACATAGAATTCTCGGAGTTGTTTAAGCTCTATAAAACCAGGGAATACCTGGTCTATGCAAACGATCCACCTAGTTATTACTCTTTCTCTTCACAACCGGGCTTGGGATCGGCTATGGCGGGGTTTTTATTTATATTGCTTTTCTTATTTTATATATTGTGGATAAACTTGGGCATTCAATATGTTTCCATATCCTAAGCAAAATAGTCTCATGTGTAGATTAATTGATAAAAAATCATAATAATAATAACAAAATATGCCAAATATTTTTGGAACAAAAAAACAAATAATTATGGACTTGAAGCCTTTGAGTGATGTCACGACCGTCTGGTTATGAATAAAATCCGAATAGGTTGGGATAGGCCAGTCACTTTATCCGTAGGGTGAAAATAATTGAATCTGTGAAGTTTGTAAATCTATGGTAGAAAAAGAAGACGTGGCAGACTCTACTTCAGATGGAGCCATGACGTAGGTCAGGACGCCTGACAGCTTTTAGGGATATCGAGTTTCCTACTAGTTTTTCCTGATGATTCTTCTATTTGGGGTTTTTAATCATACTACCGGGTTAGTGTTCCTTGTCAAATCAGTTCATCCGCGTGCCGCCAAAAATCCAAACTTATTTTTGGAGAACTTTTCCCAAAAGGGTTTTAGTGCTTTGTTCCTTTTTCCTGCATGCTTCCAGTTTCCTTAAAATTGACAAAAAACCTTGTTACTGACAGCAGAACCTCAAATTTTTACAAAGGACTTCATCACACTCGATTGGTCTTCACATTCACCTGATACTTATAACGGTAAACTAGGGTGCAAAGTGGGCAACTTTTTGTTCGACCATGATTATTACTCTGATTTGGTTTAGGTATTTATTTACAGCTGAGTTGACTGGTATCCGATCTCCAGTCACGATACAAACCTCTCTGCTACCCGCGAGATTTGAACGGCGATCTTCTATTCTGGCAGCCAAGTGCTTAAACCACTAAGCCGTCGGGATTTGCAAACCTCAGGTGGTTGATGAAATTTTAGAGATATTTTTAAGCAAATTTAAGAAGGGATAAGACCAAAGATTCCGAAGATGCTATTATTATCCCCATCTGAAACTACTTTCAACTTTCGTTGGAATTAGTAATCAAAACCCATAACAAAAAGAAAGTGACTGGAACTTCCTCTGCAGTCTTTCCACCGGTATCTGTTATCAGCGCAATTTTATTATGTACGACGGTTTAGTGCTCGCCATTTCCATAGTAGCAACTTCCCACACATTCATAGATACCAGGTTGGCGAAGGGCTTGAGATCTTCCAGATTATGCTAAGGGTCATGATGGAGAGAAGCACACTTTCTGAGCCTGCGACTCGTAAACGGTTGTGACAAAAAACGAAAGATAACGGAAGTACTCACTACTGCAGTGTTTCCGTGAGCAGCAGCCATTCCGCAATCATGTGGATTCTCTTAAAGAACTCTTCGAAGTATGTATTGGTCGAGAAATTGAAATGGAAAACTAGCGTCCGACATTAGGTTTTTGGAATGAACTCGCAGAACCATTTTGACGCTTGATAATTTATGACACCTACTGACTGACAAGTCACTAACCTTCTGACTGAAAAGCTTATGCCAGTAATGATGAGACAGTTTCAAATTTTCATTACACAGGGATCTAGCCACGTCCAGCCTGAAATCGAATAATCTGAATTAATCGGTCAATAAACAACCTGTAACAAGTTTCTCGATTATTTTCTCGAAATTCTCAATACTAACGAAGATATAGCATTGTAAAATTTGCCCAAAGGTTCCTCCACTTTTTGGCCATTTTCCCTATTTCTAGACCCCCAACTCATATACCATGCAGGTCTTTTGTCCTTTAAACAGGTGAGCATGAATTCCAATCCTTTTCTCGAAATTATGAATACTAACGAAGATATGACCGTTTAAAGATTTCCAAAAGATACCTTCAGTTGGAGACCGCACTTTGGGTTTGGGTCTCTTCTGTAGTATCGAAGTCTGAGCAAGCAATTTTCCCAGAGGAAGGTCCGCATCATATACCGAACAAAAATCAGTAAAACAAGGCCTTTTCGATAGGCTGACACAAAATTCAAACAAACATTGCTTCATGATATAGTGTACCTCAAAAGAAAATGTCTAAAATGCAGCAGACCGAGGTTAAAATGAGATAGTCAAAACACCGCTTAATCAATTTTCTTGTTAATAAAATTAATAGAAATTTAAAATAAGAAGAAATTTGCTGATAGCAGAACATTAAGATCAACAAGAATTGAAATAAGTAAATCTGGAATCGGAATAAAGACAGACAAAAAATAAGTCGCAGATTTTTTGACTCTGGAGCAATAACGTTAATTTAATCCACTGGTGATTTAATAGTTATGGTTTTCTTTCTTTATTCAAACTGGTGAACTCGAACCATCAACAATCATCAAGAGTGGCAGTTGCAATAACTACGTGCACTTTTGGCAATGTTTTTTCAAGATGATTTTCTACCTGGTGTTTTAACTTTAGTGCGACTAATAACAAGTCCAGTCATTATTTGGAAAACCTCATATACGATCTATTATTAAATCCTATATGATATCTTTTGGTGACAAGTGGATAAAGAGAAACACGGAATAATCTTCAAAAAAATCATGTTATTTAATAAGCTTCGGAAAGTTAGTAGGGCCTCGATCTCAGCCCCCGCGACAATTAGAATCCAGGTCCTGTTGCCAAATGGAAGGTTTTATGTTACATAAACGGAGTTAGGTCGTAAACAAATTAGTATGTGCCTCAGAAATCCATGTCCGCAAGTTAAATCGTGGTACCTTCACTAGTATATAACATTGAGGAACTTGCATGAACTCTTCTGAAGAGGCATTGTAATTTTTGATGGTTGCCGTGACGGCATTAAAGAAGTCGAGCAATTTGGTGATCGGTTAAATAGTTCAATAGTATCTCAGCATACTGCACTATTTTTTTACAGTATACGCACAGGTCGACTCGATGCCGAGAAATACGATGACGATATTGTCATTGTGGGTGATTTTAATGATAATATCGGTAGCACAATAAAGATGAGGGGGGGGGGGGGGGGGGGGGTGTATTCAGTTTGTCAACACTCACATATTACACTTGTTAATACATGGTTTACTAAACAGTTTTCTGATCCTCTACAACTTTATAGTGGGAATAGTAAGGTCGCAAATAGACTGCATTTTTATAAGACGCCGCCACTTTCTCATCGTCATTGATATCAAAGTCGTTTCCTATGAACGACAGATCATAGTATCTCAAAATGGGCCGTTGGTTGATCTCTTGCGACCACCGTTGAAATAATGGGAGGAGCACACAGAAATCAGAAGTCAGAAAAATCTTGAATCACAATCACCGTTAATCAAGGAAGCGCCCTTTCGCCACTCCCTTTTATTCTTGTCATGGACGCTGTCACGTGGGATATTCAGCTTGTTGAAAGTTAGAGAGAATCTGAATTAAATTGAATTTTTGACAACCGACCCCAATGAAACCGGTACTATTACTGTGAGTGGTAGCGTCTTACCGAGAATTGATTGTTTGAAGTATTTTGGAAAAATGCTGCCAGCTAATGATCGACCGCGCTATAAAATTGCCTAACACATCAACTTGAATGCCTTAAATGCCTAACACATCAACTTGAATGAAGTGGCGCTTCATAACTCGCGTGGTTTTTGTGATCGTCGTACGAATGAAAATCTTAGAAAGAAAAATTTCCGCAGTGTGGTCCACCCTGTCGCCCTCTATGGCTCTGAGTGCTGGCCAGCTAGCAAATATGATGAATGCCGCTTCGAGGACCCGGACCAAGCCTCTAATCGTGAAAAATGGCGAATTCGATCTGAACAAGTTTTATGTAATTTGAGATCCTAAGATCCTCTTGGTCGATCTCAGTGACTCTGAGATAGTTTGTGCATCCAAAACAGTGGTTCATGGCTGTTTTGAGGTATTAACCTGGCTTTGCAATTTATCATGAACAACAGTAGTATTAACGATAATACGCTTTCCAATGGACGTCGTACAGTGCGCACACAACAAGCGATGGGGAACAGTGGTGTGTCGATGATGATATGTCAATTCTTCGTCCTGGTAACAACTAAACTTGGGCTCATCAACCTTATGACAAGTTTTGCCTAAAGGTCTTGGTTTACGCCTTTTCACCATTCGCACGGATCATCGTTCATGCCGTACATTTTGCGAATGAGCCAAAAGAAAAATTGTTATTGAAGCATAATTCCATATGAAAATGTTGTTCAGTGACAAAATTCACTTCAGGTTAAATGGTTGCGTCAATTGCAATAGAATTGCCGTATTTAGTGGAATGCGATAGAAACATTAGTCCACATGTATTCAAAAATGATGATAGAACATTACAGTCAATGATGAGCGGTAAGGGGACTATTTACTAACTTTTCGTAACCCAATTGGAAGGCGTCAATGCTGCTGACATATGGTTTCGGTAGGACGGCGCCACATTTGATGAATGATTAATTGCACAAAATGGACCTATTAACTGGCCACTTCGTTTTTATGATTTGAATGTTTGAAATTATTTTTACTGGAGATATGTAGAGTCGTATGTCTGATAGGCTAGAAATAATTGAGCACTTGGAAGCCAAAATTCGACGCGGGATTGCCGAAATGCAGTCTAATTTAGTGTTCGAAATCATATTCAGTCACTAATATCATAAAATCTGTCAGATGAGGACAATTTTATGGATATTAAAAACATTTTTCTGTGTTTTATTTCATTTCAAATTTCTCCACCTCTAAAAACACCCTATATTTGAAAATAGGCTATAGTGTCCCCAGTCCTTACAGAAGAAACTCGCAGTTATTGATCTATTCAAATTAATAGGGACAGATTGGAAATTATTATTCATTCAGGCTAGAATCCTAGATTGAATCTTATCATCTTGGTGCAGAGAACTCCCATCCCTTAAAATTTGCGTTTAAGGTTTTTTATAGATACACGTAAGTTTAAATAATGCCTCGAAACTCAGAATACTCTGATTCATTATACAACAATTTGCGTCCCCGCATCGTACTCTTTCTCAACACTATTAATCCTCACAAGCAAACATATGAGATCCATAAGCAATATAAATGGTCGGATATTAGCCAGAAACAGCCAGTCATCAAACATCTTTTTTATTTCCTTCTCACCCCCATGAAATCCGTGGATGTACCATTGTTTCATCCGAGCTCCACACACCACGTAAATAAATTATGAATCTGTTTCGCCAGAAGATAAAGTGCTGTCAATGAAGTGGCCAGGGAATACCTAGATGTGCTGAAGTTTCGCGAATTACGTACAATTGCAAGGGATCTGGAACGTTTGGATAGTTACAAAGTAGATAGGAAAGCGGAATTTCAATTTGCGGTGTTTGTGGTTGCGCTGCTCAATGCAGTTGATTTCAGTTTAGGTTTATTCGAAATTTATGAGGAAGCTGGAGCGCAGAGGCAACGTTTCGTAGTTCTGGTGCTCAAAAACGATTATTGATTAGATTGTGAACCCAAATTCAGGATGTTTAATTTGAATTCCACTTTCCTGATAAATACTTGAATCAAGGGGATTCATCAATCTAGTTTGGGAGCTGAGGAGATGGGACTAACGGAGCTTAAGCGTCTTGTCTACCATCAAGTGGTTGATAGAATGGAGCTGCACGGTTGACTAAATATTCGTTTTATGTGAAAGTCTGAAAGTCCTTCAAATTGAACGAGAATTTCATTCCTTTGTTGCGAATTTTTTAGATTGGAGCAGGTCGAATCTGAACCAATTGGCTTAATTTCTCGGTACTGCTGTTTTCAGAAGTTCCTTGAATTTCCACACATGTGCACGAGTAGATTCGAGTATGTCCTTGACATTCTTCCAATTCGAATATCGTTTCTGTTTTTTTACATCACTATCGAACTGATTCTCTAGAACGCTTGATAAGTGTCCCCTTCCAAATTCCGTATATTCTGTCTTCCTTATTTTTTTTTCATTAGCAATAAAGTGAAGTTCAATTTGAAATAGGTTAGCGTTCGTTCATTGGCAACCAGGTAGAACCGAAGCTGGGAGTTTTCTCTCAAAAAACCTTGAACATTGAAAAAGGACCTCATGCTTTTTATGGCTTTGTCAGAGCTCAACACACACTTCCTCCAATTTACCTTTTTACTCATTTCTCATTGCGAACTATGAATATCCCGTTGCGTGCAGTCGTCAATGCCATGCCCACACTTGTCCGTCGTCAAAATGCTATAAAAAGGCTATTAAGCGATAGAACGACATTAAGTGAATGCGGTCTCCAGGCTTCAATTCCTTATGACTTGTTATCGTTTCCTCTCCTCCCCTCAAACTCACAAACCCAGGGTAGCTACAGCGCATACAGTCATTCGGTTTTTTTTCAAGGGAGAATCTCCTAAATTGCTGGAACATGTCTTTCAATGGACCTTCTTTTAACTTTAACCGTGAACCCGTCAAAGCGTGATGACTTGTAGCAGGAAAACTCTTCGAATCGAGTGCCGACCAGGGTTAAGTGGTGAAAGGAGTGTGGATTGAAAAGGGGCGGGAAAGAGTGATAGAGTGGGTGCTTTCTCGATATTTGCTGATAGGATGGAAAATGTACAAGGGCGAATTTAGATGAAAGCTTTTTATTTATTCTCTGCACGCGATTCGCGTCGTTGTTTGATTCTGAGTCAGTCAGCCAGCAGTCCATAAGGTCATTGGATGGCGCCTAAGAACCTGAAAAATTCCTTTGTGTGAATATTTACCCTACTCGGTTATTTGGCATGTGCATATACTCGCATCTTGAGAGTAGGGAGCTGGTTACTGGTTTAGTAGAATCCAGGACCTTTCTGATATCCACTCCTGCAAGGTTTGTTGCTGATTTAATTTATTTTATGTGGCACTCCTCGATGGCTTAAATGTCAAACATTTAGCACATTCTATAATTTATCCTGAGTTGCGTGACTTATTATTAATTATCGAAGCTTTCAAGGTTATGAGGTTTTTACCAGCTACAGTTGCAGGTGAGTCCCGGCACACAGAGGATGAGGACCAAAAGCAGCTGGCATTGTTACATAATTTTATGAAAGTAGACACGTGTAGAATAACCTTCGTGGTAGAATATATGAACACAAAGTAATTGAACACTAATTCATGAGAAAAAACTTGTATCTGGGACAAATTATAAGCGCGTTTATTTTTGGCTCCCGAAAAGCAATCTCTAAGCGAAATAAAGCGATAGCTATTCTGGTACTAGGATCCAAACGTCTACAAATCCTAAACGTCTTCAAATTCTGTCTTTTAACTAGTCAATTTGCTTCTCCAAATCAACCATGTATATTAGGAATATCTCAGGATAACGAAATCCCTCTTCCCAGTGACCTCCGTAAATATAAAGTGGAAAAGTCGGTAGACCCATGTCATGATAATTTATCACTTCCCCACGCATGGAGTGGTGTAACGATTGATTTGAAGTTTGAAGACGGTTCAAAACGTGTTCATAAACTGACTGGAAGGTTAGCTAAAAATAGGAAGACACATTGCCAAAATTTAATTACATTTTAGGAAACGCACTTTATGAATGTAGTAGCCGAAATATCATTGGAGCCATAACGAATGAGTAATACTGTTTTATGCATATTATTTTTGATTCATTGGAAATAGATAATTGATTCCAATTTCTGAATGAACGCCACGTTTATTTATTGGCAATTATTTCATCATCATGATCAAAGTATTTTTAGTCAGAAGACGAGCTAAGAGATAAAATGCGACTCCTATCTTTGGAGTTTTCGTTGGGAACGTAAATAAATCCGCAAAGCTGAAATATAAATGATAACTACATCTACGACAATTTCTTACGGTCTTTTGAAATTTAGTCAGAAAATGCAATTCATGTGTTTAAAGTGCGGTGGCGCCCAATGTGGGATTCTTCAGCGTTACGTGAAGGTTTTGTTACAATTGCTTTTCCACTTTTTCGGGAAAATTAAGATCGTAGAAGGATAGATATATTTCGGGGAGAAAACATCTAGTATCACTGTTGCGAAATTTTTCCTTTGTTCTTCCAGAAAACATTTTACGAGAAGAAATTTTTCTTAAAGATCTTGCATTGGAGAAGGAGCTATCTAGTTGCTAAGACCAGAGTCAGGCTAAATGTAGTTCTATTCACATTTAGACAGCTACATCACGTTATTATTATCTGCGAGGAGGAACAGTAAGGCTACTTATGCTTGAAAATTTAAAATTTGGTTAACAACAATTACTCCATGCGTTAGCTTTGATATAAAATGGTTCTCTTCTTCAAGATGATACAGAAAAAGCATGATACAGAAAAATTAGAACCACAGGATCGAATTTCTCTTCAATATTTATTCAGTTATTTATCAACATTATGAGGGACTGAATGAACCGCTTCAATAAGCGATTGATCTTCATTTCACTTGCTATGCATGTGTTAGTGTCTACTAAAGGTGGCATCAGTCGAATCCAGTTTCTGATCACTAAGAAAAATGCTCTGCATTCCATTCCGGACTTTTGTACTCTTGATGGCTGCCTTTTGTTCATCCTAATGTAGCGATTGCACCAGCTGCAAGTCGTGCCGTGTCCTCCAATTGTCCCCATGAGGGGACTTATGAGTTGCAAGTCACTAGCATACATACATACATATACACTTGCTGTCATCATCAGTGGCCGTCACCTAGTGTTTCTTTGGGTTTCCGGGTGAGCATTTCCGATGTGTTTTACTCTTTACTGTTTCTTTTGGGGATCCTGTTCGATTCCATTCTTTCGGCTTGCGTGACCAACTGCAGGTGCTTAATTTTGATTGATTTGAATGTATATTCTCATATGTAGTATGGTGTCCGCGGCTTTGTGACATATGCCACATTTTATTCCCCTTGTCCAGGGGCAATCTGACGAGAGAATGCATTTAATGATGTGCAACATTTCTTCGTTTTCTCACGTTTTAGCAACTCTTAGCTTTCCTAATTTACTCCTTTCAATTTCCTAGTACCCATCTCGATATTTATATCAAAAATAATAATAATAATCGTTGGCGCAACAATCCATATTGGATCAGGGCCTTGAAGTGTGTTAGAGCACTTCATTCAAGACCGAAACGGTACACCACAGTACACTGTGGGAGGCAATGTGGTCAGCATTGCGCTCGCCCGAGATTATTACCCTGATTTGACTCAGGTACTCATTTACAGCTGAGTCGACTGGTGTCCGACATCCAGTCACGATAACAAATTCCTCTGCCCCCAGCGAGATTTAAACCGCGACCTTCCGCTACGACAGCCCAGCGCTCTAACCACTTGAGCCATCCGGACTTATATCAAAAATGTTATATTTAAATTGATTAATTTTATTTATTAAAAAAAACCGAATAATTGATATTTTTTCTTCTCCCCTCCTCCTCTTTAACCTCGCAGCTCTTACGTTAAATTATATGATGGCCTGAGGTGCCAAGGCAGGGTGGGAAGATTGATTCCAAGTTTAGCTCGCATGTTGATCTTTCGCTAGGTGCACGCGAAGGCACTGTTGAGAGCACTCTCTCTGACAACTTCTGCAAGGTGGGGCGGCACTGATTCTAACATGACTTTGGCTGCCACTTTGACAGATTTTGGGAAGGCATTCTATTTTCGTGTTTATTTGCTCTTAGTTCTGCGCTTTTCATAATTATTGTCTAGTATTCTGGGATGGTCTTTCCTTCTCTGACTGACGAGAAAACACTGTAGAGGAAATAGTTTTGGTGAAAATATAAGGAATACAACAGTGAGGAAAGGAACAAGATTCCTGAAATATATTTTTTGTTTTAATAAAGAAAATTTAATCTACAAAGTAGGTCTTTTCCCCTTTTCCTTTTCTCTAACGACCGGAAGTTCCTTTTATTTTTGCATTTGTCCATTGAATAACAAATCTTCTCCAAGCTTCAATTAAGGATTTTTTCAAAGTTAGTTTGGTCAAAAGTTTCAGTAAACTGCGTTTTAAACTTGATATTTTTGTGGTATTGCTTGAGTTTGAGTGAATCATGGAGCCTTAATCGAAAAATATATATAAATATATATATAAAACTCAAGCTCCTCACATACCTTTTAATTTATTACGCGAATATTTTTCCCTCCTCTACTTTATATATTATTGAATTTTCTCCGACAGATTCTAAATTCTCTTGGCGACTATTTCCTGGACATCCCTTCCTTAGTTGAGCTCATTTTTGGTAGAATCAAGTTAGATTGGAAGGGGATGGTTTTCTTAAATTTCCGCCGAATTATAAAGCAGATCTTTCCTCTTTCGCATCGGTTCGTAAAAATAACCATAAAAACATGAGGATTCGCGAAAGCCTAGCGAAGTAAACCCATACGCTAGCTAAGACCTGAAAATGAAAATAAAAAAAAAACGACGGCTCGGCCACGTGCGTGGAGCCGTAAATCTCCCGACCCGAGTACCGTGACTAAGGGGGAAGATCCGAGGCGGACCACAGCTTCAATCCTTAGTTCTTCTGCCTTAGATCTTCAGTAAGACGCGGCCTCTGAGGTTCCCTCCTTTCCTTAACACCCTCCGGCCATTATTTTGGAGGATGTTCCTAATTGTGAGAGATTTGCAGGGACTAAGGTGGAGGAGAAAGGAAAGGAATCCTGAAATCAAAGAAAGTTAATTATGATTCATTAAACGAGATGTATTTAAAGGAAACACAAAATGGCGGTCATGGTATCGCTCATAGATTTCGTTGTTATGTAGGCTTCAGAATCGTCCATCCTCATCTAGGGGGCCAAAATTCTTCGGGGGATTCTTCTCTCGAACGCGGCCAAGATATTGCAATTGTTCGTGCTAAGAACCCAAATCTCCGAGGAATACATGAGGACTGGCGAGATTTGACCCTATGGTAAGACATTTCGAACGGAGCAATTTTTGAATGATGAAATAGGCTCTGTTGGCAGCCAACAACCGTGCGCAGATTTCTTCGTCGTAGCTATTATCGGTTATGATTTATACCCTAGATAGGAGAAATTATCATCAATCTCAAAGTTGTAGTCTCCTATCTTTATTCTTCCCGTTTGGCCAGTGCGGTTTGATGTTGTTGATTTTTGATGCTGACGTTACCACCATATATAAATATCATAAATAATATAATAATAAAATAATAATTATAAAAAAGATAGGAAAACTCACGATTGCACACTCAGAGCTCTGCCTGATTATCGGGTACATTCCTAGAAATGAAGCATTAGTTGACATAGAAATATCTTGAAGTTCCGATTGGAATTGAGAATTAAAAAAAAAATTTTTGCCAACTTTGCTATGCAATTTGTACAATGTCAAAAGTGCAAAGGATGGATGGCGTTTTCCTTCCGTAAGTGAAGAGCTGGTAAGTAAATTCGGTTTCTATCGGGCGTAATCGACTAGTACTCAGGCTTTGCGGTAAACTTTACTAAATAATAGGTTGGCAGGAAGAATTCGCAATGGTATTTACATCACAAGGTCTTTTATTTTTGGTACCCCTAGATAGTAACCAATGTGAAATCCACTCTGTTAGTAGTTCCTCTAGATGAGTTGCTAAAGTTAAAATCCAAAGGTCACAATCACCTCCTGCCTATCACTCTTCAAGTACCGTAACCGTTTTTGTTCTAACTTTTAACTTGCTACAGATCTGGGTATTGCCAACGTCATCACACATTTCTGCGGTATCGTTTTCGTCGCAGATTCTGGAATCTTTTACATTTATAAGCACCGGATTCGAGCATTGACGATATTATTTGAATTCGTCTACTTTTATTTCAATCTCGAAATTCCCACGGAAAATGAAATCCTAGCTTCAACTTAAATTCAAACAACGCAACAATTATTACGCAATGGTAGTCTTCAAGCAGTCCAAACTTCCTTTAGCATACAGAATACTCCTTCCATCTCTTCAAACCAATCTTTATTTGTTTATTTAATTAACGGACAACAAACAGAGAGAATTCCAATTAATTATTGTCCTCAGGAGGAGTCCTTTATAGCCGGAAAAAGTGCTTCTATATCGACCAAGGCAGACCATAAAAAGAACTTTAATCATCTGACGACTCCTTGTCGAACGAATAACACTGCGGAACTGGCCTCGCGTATTACCTAAAAACGAATAATATAAATAACGCCCGAATTCACATGTTTCTGATCTGCTCCAAACCTCCAGTTTCCTCCACGAACAACAATTTTTTTCGGAATATTTCACAAACGTTCGAAATTTCAAATAAATACAGTCAAATGCTCCACTCTTCAAGTCCGTAGCCATTCCTTACTCCACAACAGTCAAAAACCATCTCCCTGCTCATCAGCTGTCTCTCCGATCAGCCGGTCCCGCTCAACCTGGCCTTGAACTTTAAAGTTCGTACCAGCTCAGCGACAATAACAGCACTTTACGGTCCGTTCAGAAGCTATGTTAGAACGTTGCGTTGCGAAAATCCAACAATGTTCAAAAAATTATGTGTTCAATATCGGCTTGCACTATTTGGGGAATTAAAATAAAATTTGGAATTATGCAAATGTAAATAAATTCTTGGGGTTAGGGCAAAGGGACCAGTTGCTGATTTTTTTATAAAATAAATAAATAAATAAATAAATAAATAAATAAGTCCGGATAGCTGAGTGACTGGAGTTCAAGGCTGTCGTATGGAAGGCCGCTATTCAAATCTCACTGGGGGCAGTGGGATTTGTATCGTAATTTGACGTCGGATACCAGTCCACTCAGCTGTGAATGAGTACCTAAATCAAATCAGGGTAATAATCTCGGGCGAGCGCAATGCTGACCACATTGCCTCCTACACGGCTCTGTAATCCTGTAGTGTACTGTCGCGGTCTTGAATGAAGTGTTCTAACACACTTCAAGGCCCTGATCCAATATGGATTGTTGCGCCAACGATTATTTTTATTATTAATGGCTAAAGTGAAAGTAGTAAATTGGAAGGCTAAGGAGTGTTAGGACTGGGGGAAACGAAGGAATATTGCATACAATTAAATGCATTCCGCCAGATTGTCCTTAGAGAAAGCAAAGGAAATGTTCTCAATGTCGTAAAGTCACGGCCACTGCAATATATCTATATCTCATCAGCTCTAACCCCCTATAATAATGATTGCCAGAAAACTCTATGTGTGGCATAGCGCTTCAACCCCCCTCATGATTTTCTGAAAAGCTTTTACTCTTTCTCCGCTGTTCTGCGCCAATTGAAAGTTCGGTTTCACGCCAAGGTGGTCTAGTTCATTATTCCAAACATATTCCGGGAAAGCCTGGATTGCAACCCTCATGTTCGTTTTATCCAATAGCAGGGTGAAGACGACATGTAGTGTGTTTATAAAGCGTAGTCCTTTGTAGATGTTGAACTGATCTGACCGCGGATGTCGGTTGTTGATAGCCTAATTAATAAATAAAATAATAAAAAAATAATAAATAATTGAACTAGTTTATTATTTTTTATTACTCATCTATTTTTAATTCAACGCAACAAATTGTATCCGGTCTATGCCTGCCTTATTAAGGTTTTCCAGGCATCTAGGCTTTGCGCCGAAGTCCACGATTAGATATCGTTAAAAGCTATCTGGCGTCCTGATCTACGCCATTGCTTCATATCAGGCGGGGTCCGCCAGATTTTCTTTTCATTAATGGGAGTTTCTTCGGTATATTTTGATTGATTATAAATTTCAATTTGGAATAACTTTATGTTATAAGTTATTGTTCTCACGGAGCCGATTATTCATATCTTATCCCAGAAATATATATAGATGTCAGAAGGAGTAAGAAAATATTTAACTTCTTCACTGATCAACAACAAACAGCTGTGACTAAGTATGATAGCCAAAGGTTTGAAATTTACACTCATTAATTCCAGAATTTTAAAGTATGAAACTGCGCCTAATTGATCTATATCGAAAACTTCTTGAATATACAAAAATTTCTGTTCCTAATGACGTAATTACCGGAGTGATTTTTTTTCGCCTTTCCCTAATTTTCCCATTAATTATAAAATTAATGACAGGGAAACTCTCATTATGTTTCGTCTCCGGAGAAAAAAATCTTTTGTTCTAGAGAGACTTTTGAATGTTGTTGCTGCTTAAGGGTGACCATTAATATCATTATCATCCTCTATTCTACTGGAAAAATTCAATAGCTGCGCATAATGGTCGAACAGCGATAACTATAAAAGGCAAAAGGAGGAAAATATGGAAAGGGCCAAATTCCCCAGACGGAATGTCAAAAGAATTTTCCCTAAGAAATTCGTATAATTTATATAAATGCTTCCATTATCCTTCATTTGCTCTTTCAGATTTGCTTCATGGTTCAGAAGGGATAGTTTCGGATCCTATTCATTGTGGTAGTTATTGTGTATCAGTAGGTTGAATGTAGATTAGGGGTTGGCGGAGAGAAGTATTTTCAGATTTTATTGATTTCCCGTTCAAAATGTCTGATCCACTGTTTATTACTTTATTTATATTCTCCGCATCTCTTATCTGAATATTATTCTTTGAAGAAACGTCGCATTCTTGAAAATAAAGTTGGGAAGTCGAACATGTTTCCAACTACAAAGGTACACATGAATGGCTTTCACATTGCTTTCTTGGTCGGTGGGTGGATTTCATATTATGAAATCCGTTTCGAAAAACCATGGTAAAATATATTATATTCCTCTCACAAATCCGTTTCGTCCGTATCTATCCGCTGAACAAAACAGGATCTTACTCTGCAGAAAGAAGCGGAATATCCTTGAACTTTTTTCAATTTATTACCAGCTATTGGCACTGCTATTAAATTGTATAACGTTCGCTTTTTGGGAATTCCGGTGGATAGATACAACCATATGCACGGTTGTACTCACAATGCTATCTGTAGCAGTGTGTGTGAATAGATTTGTTGCTTATACATACTAGTTTCCAACACACCTTTTCTGTAGGGCTCGAGTGAAAGGGGGTTTGAAGGAGCTCAAAATTACATGTATAAAGCGGAGGATGCAGAACGACTGGGATATATTTGAAATAGGAAAGTCACGGAAGAGAATGGGAAATGGAAATGTTAAAAGGAAAGGCCAGATGTGAAGGATTCCGGTTCATTCCGTTGTTTTTTCATGGTTCCAGATTCAAGCAGAAATTTTTCAATTATTTATAGACATTTATTTATAGATTTGTCGGGTTTACTGGGATATTTCATAATTGGATGACTATAAAGATGAATTTTAATGATAAAATAATTTCAATTTTTATAATTTAATTTGATTGATTCATGGAATGTTGGTTAAATGAATCTGAAGTTTTTACGGCGATTTACAAGTAGTCGGTAGATCATAGTGTATATGAAGTTAATAACGTTTTCATTTGTGTAATTTACTTTGTAATTCCTTTTCTTCAGTGTATAACTCGTCTCCTCTTTCTTCTTTCCTACTAGTCTTGGTCAAAGCCCCGCACCTCTTGCGATCTCCGTACTCACCTCATCCTAAGTCGGCTAATTATAGACTCCCGAGAATCAGTATGCTGTTCTAAAATCTTTGAGAGATATAGGAACGACCGGTTAATTACTCCCTTCGGCCACCTTAATAACCAAATAAAAGCGGGGTTTTGTGAAACGTCGGCCCACTGCTGCTAGCATATTAGATTTCACCAATATTGTGACCAAATGTTTAAACCCCCGGATGGATGTGCTCGTAATCTACACGGAATTTTCGAAAGTCTTTGACTCTAAATCATACAGTACTTTCGTCCAAATCTTTTGACAGTTGCACATACTATTTCTTTTCCCCTTCCCCTCGTGAGACCCTTCCTCCACTTTTATTTTTATTCTTCAGGAACAACCTTCCCTCTACCCTCACGGTTCCTTGCTTGTTTTATGCCGATGACTTTAAGCTTTTTTCATCTTCTCCTGTAAACTGTGTCCCTTAGGTCGAACTTAGACTTGGTTCGCTCGTGTAACTTTCCAATATTCTGTCGTATATAAATATTACGATTTATATCCCTAGGAACTCTTGCTATAGGATGAACATAAGAGAGGAAGGAAGGTTTCCAGTATATGTATTAAAATATTATTCCAGTAATGTATTAAAATATTATTGTTAACTCTATTTGAGTTTGGAACGGAATACATTTTGAGGCCAAGATTTTATGTAAGGCCACCAACATTACCTTTGCAATTTCTGGTATCGAATCTGCTTCACATCAAGTCTGTACCTTTGAATCCCCCAGTCCTTCACTTCATAACCAATGTAAAATTTAAGACCCACTGCCTAAAATACAATTCTATATCTTTTACTTAATACCCCAGGAAGAAAAAAATTATAAGTTTTTCCCTTGTTTGGGACCCACCACCACCACTCTTATGGTAGACAAAAACAGGGTCATACGCACGGAAGAATAGATAGAGAGTGATTCAATTTTAGCAAAGTTTTGCTTTTACAAAAAAAGCATTAAAAAAGGGGCAACATAAACTCATTCACCGCGGGCGTGGAGCCAAAGTGCGAAGATAGAAGCAAAACCGTATCGGATTGTCGCTCAGCTGAAATGAGTGTTTAAAATAACAATTTATTGTTGAACAAAAATAATATAATATGCATATAAGTGGTCAAACCTTGCTCTCTTACCCTCGCAAATTTCTGTAAATACGCCCACTCAACTGATTGACATGACTATTCATAAATTAATGCAATTTATGTTGCACTTTTACTCGTGGTTTTCTAACAACGGGTATCGTTGAATTTATTGTATTTATAATCTTACCAATCCATTCACGCAAAACACTTGAATACTTTTGCGATGGGGAAATACGCTTAATTTCCAAAGAGTCATCCTCACTCAAAGGGCTACGCTCAACAAGGCTACAATAAGGCTAATACGATCCCCTGCCATATACCTCTTTCTGCGTATTATAAGCTCTGCTTATTTTGGGTCCTACCATTTCTGGCAACGCAAAAATGACAAGTCTTGAAGGGTTGGTGGATGCTTACCCAGTTACCATATAACTCAGTTCCCCACGGAACCCGGTCATTGCCACTGGCAATATCTGCACCGGATAGATGATTCACCGAGATGCGGTAGTACGTCCACCGGAGGATCCGGAGCATGGGATGCTTTACTGCCTAAGATTCGTGATAAAGCGAACGAGGCGCTCGGAAGGAGCGTAAACCCGGAGAATGTAGTCGAGGAGATGTTGGGGCTGAAGGAGAATTAGCTTACGGTTTCCTTCGTAATTGTAAGAATTCAAGACGAGCTGCTAAAGGAAGCATGAAGGTTCAAAAGCAAACACGAGTTAGCATCTAAATCGTGCTCCCACGGAGGTTTTTAGTGGGTGACAAACACTTGCGCGCCCACTTCAGATGTGTAAACCTTCGCCTAGGAGCAACAACAAGGAAAATTAGGCAAATATTTACATATATATTATATAACCGATTTCCGACTTCAGTCCTGGGAGCCGATTTCTTCGAATATAAACACGTAAATTTTGAAAGCACGTCAACGACGCCGAAGATTTGTTGATAGCTCTTGCTAAATGACGACTCTTGAAAAAGGTTGCTCAAAATGGTTCACCTTGAGTGTGACTCCGCCCCTCGAAATTGGGTATACTAATCCTTCAGGTTTGCCATGTTTCCGTTCAACTGAAAAGTATCTTTTCTTGTATTGATTTAAACTAATGATCCTTTAAAATGATGACCTGTGTTTTACTTGGTCCAAACTATTCTTGTTCATATAATGTATCCTTGTATGTCTTTTAGAACCAGAAGTAACAGCTCACCATTTAGATTCTGGTACAACAAATTATTTCACCCATGGAAATCTTTTGTTTTATTTTATTTAGTCGCGCCTAGTATTTTACATCCGTCCTCCTGGTGCGTTTTAATATTTTTGGTGATCGGACTGAATTGACATTGATTAAGTAATATTTTCTGTAGTGGACAACTGCTGGGTTGGTAAACGTGTTTCATAATTTCACCTGGCATATATGCTACCCGATAATCGAGTTCTTATAACAATAAGGCTCATCGCGTCAGGCACACCCCAGTTTCCCATTGTCATTGTTAAAATCTGGTTATTATTGACAACTTGAAAATCTATCCCTAAAATTTTTACATTTTTACAGTGACCCAAACTTTCAACTCGGTTATATAGTAGACTGGGTGGAGTTCTCTAAATGATATTGTCTAATTACTTCTCCTTTAAGCTATATGTCAATTTAAACTTTGTTTCTGGGAGGGCGATAATCAAAGTGATCATCAAACATGAATATCTGTTAGGATGATGGTAATTCCAACTAGATTGCATGTTCGGCTTCTGATATAAATTTGGTGGTCCTAATTCGATCCCGAAACTGATTTGCAATACATCTGGAAATTTCGCGTTAGTTGTTTGGCCGCAAGAGATTTGAGTTGGTCCTGAGACCATCATTTACCTGATGGCGAAACGCCTCTCTTTTTGGGGCAAGTACTCAATTCAAAAATTATTAATGATTTCGTTGAAAAGAGTGACACTATTTTACCTTTGCCTTATGGAACAGCGTACCCGAGAATTAGTGTTGCTGACTCTAAATATATTCACGTCGTTGCTATGAGCGTCATAACTGTTAGATCGTGCGAACTGCTTTTAAGTCACGTTTCATGAGCTCTTTTCTTTGTTCGTGGTTGAAGTAAATATTCCCATGTTTATATCACTTATCTTTCTCCATATCTCTTGATACTTCAGTTGACATTACTCACTTTCACCTTGTGTTACTTTTGCTCTAGGATGCGCCTCGCTGATATCCTTGTTGAGCTGTGATATCTGTTGAACAAAATGGATTTTGTATTTACTAGGTGATATCTCGAAGTACCAAAAGTCGAAATGTAATTTAGTTCTCTTGAACGAAAAGTCATGTCCTTCTTCTGTGGCGCTCTAATCCGAAATCGATCTTTGACCTCTCGAAGTTTGGCTCCGTTATTTTCGTTTCGGTGCCACTCTTCTCCAATTCCGGAAACCGGAGTTTTACTGGTGATCGCTTGCCCTCCATCTTGCCTGTCAGTAGGTCCCTGGGAATCCTTTTGTCGTCCATATGTTCTGCATGGTTTTTCCACGGGAACTTTCGAATCTTAATACGGATGGCGGCTTTTAGTTCATCATATAATAAGTGCAACTCACACATCTCTTTAATTTCCTGTGTTCATTTTTATTTTTCAAAATTAAAATGTTTGGTTCGTAATCATGACCCGTCTGCTGATTTCGTCTATTCGGAAGTTGTCTCTTGTGAGAGTTGTACCTAACTACACAAAATTGACGACTTATTTGAAGTTGTAATCGCTTAGTGTCGTGTTTTTCATGGCGTTTTCTTCTGGTTTTTATCATGATTTTTGCCTTTTCCTTTCGATTATTCTTATGTCACTTTCCTTCACTACTTTGGCAATCTTTACCAGAGTCTCCATAGCATCCTCTTTTTATCGCACGCATAAGCCACTACCTGGAAATATTCAGACAGTAGCGTACATTTATATTATATCTATCCATTTCATCTTTCGGATTATGTAACACTGAGCGATGTTCAATAATGTTGGGGCCAGTCCACCGCCTTGTTTTTATCCGAGGTCTGTACCGAAATCGTTAGTTGGTTTCGTATCTTCACTTGAGACTGACACAATATTCTACAGTATCTAATTAGTGCCGCTGGAACTGCAAATTCAGACAATATATATCAATATTATTATTTTATCTTAACACTTCCTCAGGATATGCTCTTCACTTCCTTGGAATTCGTCAACAATGTTTTTTAAAAACAGTTTCGACCTTTTCCGATTAATTTTGACAGAACTTTATGTATCCAACAACGATGGCCCTCTATAATTCTTGCAGTTGAGTTTGAGTTTTTCATAGATAGGGCATTCTGGCATGAAGTTTGGTCATCATCCTTACTTGCTTTTAGTGGCATAGTTCTTGCTTTTAATAGCGCCGCAGGTATTCCATTCACACCCGGCCGTTTTTTGGTTCTTTAGCGTTTTAAGTGCATCCTTCACTTTTTGCTACATGTCTCCGACCAGTTTTACAGCTGCGTCTCTACAAAATATGGTTCTGAACTGGACTCCTGCTGTCATATTTCGATACAATTTTTTCATTCTGGGGCTTTTCTACATCGAACCTTAAAGCTGTTGTGGCCCTGTTAAGCCAGCCATCCACGCACAGTTCCGACTGTTGGTTACGCCGAAAGAACCTGTAATCCACCCGCTTATCAGTTGAATTGAATGTACCACCCACATACCGGCAAGCCGCAACATCATTAGTTCAACTCTGCACGCGAAAGGCCTTTCGATGAGAATTTGAAATATTTTTGCTTGTGAGCATTTATCGAAAATTTTCACCAGCTCACCATGCTCATAAAATTCTCGTTCATATCCTGAACAAACTGGAAATTCTCGTTCACAGTGTAAACAAACATATCTGGCCGTTTGGCCGAATCATTGAATAATCCGCACTGAGAAGTCAGAGCCTTCCATCCAAGTTACGGCGGCCGGTCAAATGCGGATAATTCGTAAGTAACTGGCAGGCCATACTGTATGTGGATCGCGGGCTTAACTTATGTTATTTGCGATCCGGCAATGATGTCTTGTTCTGATAAGATAGTGGTCGCTCTCGATATTTGCCTGCGATATGAGCGTACTTCAAGGATGTTAGATCCGGCTTTTTTGTCATGTTCTTTTGTGGATCCTACCATTATGGGAAACAGGTTGGGTGAAATTTTCGAATTTTTGCCCGGAAGTAGTTTCATGATGGACCAGTCTTTTTATGATCTCAGTATTAAAATCAATGATGTCGTTCAAGTGCAGAGAATCAAATACTGGCTCTAGGCATCGCTCGTGTTTTACTGAGTCTTCCTTGTTTTCCGCTGAAAAATTAAGTTTTCGTTCGAAGCGCACACATTCGTTTCTTGATTGGTTTGAGCTCTGTGAAATTTGGTGAACAGAAAAAGCTATGTCACCCACCCGCATCCCACACTTTTAGTATGTGCTCGAGAGCGAAATACCTCGCTGCCAAATAATTTCGTTTCCTGTACCATCAGGACATTTTTCTTATAACTTTCGACCTGTTCAGTTTCAGCAACCCCACTTCTAAAGAAGCAGCGCATGTTCCAAGTTCCATACTCCTTGCTCATTTTCCGTAGTCGCCTATATTTTTGCGAACCAATCTGAGGCTCAGTTTTGGGTTCCATGACAATAGTCTTCTGTAAACAAGTTGTCAGCCCTTTACACAGCTTCCAACGTGCGGTCGGCTCATTTTTGTTTTACAACGTAGAGAACTCAACGTTCACCTCCTCTCGACTGCCGCTTTACAGGGGGTTAATGTGGAGGTGTGAGTATGATTTCGAATTGAGTGGTAGATATCAAATGAGTGTATGTTACCTAATTATTGTTGAGAAAGTGCAGTGCCGAATCTACAACCCGGTGCATGACATGAGATGCCAACTACCCTTGAACCTCTAACTCATGTACATATATGACACGTTGTAGAATAAAATCTCGCACTGCTGCATGACAAACCTAATGAATGGCCTCCGAATCTTTGTTACAGGGGTGATAATCTTTGTTGACGAACACATGAATGTTTGTAGTTAGGAATTCCTCACTCTATACCTGCTTCAGTTTCCAGAAATTGTATTTATATTTTGTTGCCTGTGAATGTGACTATCTGAACAAAGCTTTTTTTTCTAATGTCCATAAATAAAACCTCACGTTCTTTCTTATGAACATACATTTCAATCATCCATGAAAAAGTGGAAAATTTGCTCACATTTGGTACAACCTCTGCAAAGCTATTTATTCCCTTTATTTCCGTGGAAACAATATATATATAGCAGTATTCATAGAAACCGTATTAAAAATTATATTTATTTTTGTTGATTCTTTGGGGGAACATTCAATCTTAATTTTCACATTAACGTGTATAAAAAGGTCGACTAAAGAATCGTTATTTTTTATCAATTTTCACGACAGTTTCTCATACTCCGTTTACAATCTGTTTATAATATCTGTCAATTCTTAGGTAAGGCTACTCCCACTGTTAACAAATTTAACCTACGTTGAACTGCTGGTCTCCGATGTTTTTATTTCCGAAAAGATTCATTTTCTATTCGAACATTCTTTCACCTGAAGAACTGGCTATTTCACCGTTGATCAGAGAATGGAGGTGGCAGTGGGTAGGTCACGAAATGGGAAATATTTGAACTTGCTATCTACTGAAATACTGAGCTGACGAGTGAGCCGCCGTAGAAGTACGTGGCAGATTATAGAGGAAGGGGAGTGGAAGGTTTTTGGGAAACAATGGGGGAATTGAAGCACATTATCGGGAACTAGCTGCAATGGCGTACCCGTGAGCCATGAGCTATCCCTTTCTACCAATGCATTTCAGCTCTCCCAGAACTTTACAAGAAACCGCCGTTCGCATGGGATGAGATCAAATTCAACACAGTCATTAGTCGCAAAGTTCAAAATTAATCAAAAACAATCGAAAATACTGTAAATTTTTGTAAATGTTTGGCTGCAATCAAGGATAACATTTTCTCTAATGTAAAAAGATACTTTAACAACGATTGGTTACGAAGGTCGGAACAAAAAAAAAATAATCTTTTCCATAAATTTCTAGGTGTTTTCCATTTTACAGTTCTATTAAAGTCAGCCTTTGCCAATTCTTGTCTTTTCACCTTCACCTTACTAACTATCATCAGCGGATAATATCGAAAAGACGCCCACAATTCTAAGAGGCATGATATACCAGAAAAGATGATATCTATTCTTCAGAATTCACCATTCCCGCTATGTCCATTAGAGGAAGAAATATCCAACGAAAGGAAAATACATTATATAAAGGAACATAGTGTGTTATTCCCAGGCTGGGTCATTGCCATTCTTTAGATGCCGGAGCGGAACCATTTTTTCGAAATGAAATGGGGTGACTAGAAACTTTCTGGTCCTTCTGACAGAACTCTCAACCTTAGTGATGAATCACTTCTAAGTGTGCATGGAAAATAAACAGACAATGCTTCGTCATTTCAGTTTCGAAATTGTTCAGGCAAATCACTACATTGGACATCTTAGAAAAAGGGTGAAATTGGACGTAAAATTGGTTCTAAGGGGACGAGCTTTTGTAAAGTTATCTTGTTATGATGGACTTTTGTAACCGCAAAAGGTTTAGCAATGGAACTTATTTCAATTGATTATCTTCTTAGAAATATTCGCGTTTTAGTTTTTCATTTAATCTCTATTTGATCTTTAATGAAATTGAGCAATTTTCAATTTATTTGGTTGGGAAAATTTCTAACTCCCCTTGTAAGTAAGCAGATTTCGTCCCTGCCTTTCATACAGGCTGATCACGTCACTGGTAATAAAAATTCCTTCCCATTGAATCAACGAAGTAGCAAAGATGACTTCCTTTAATACTCCATAAAAAACTATATCATTCTTTGATGTTTATCGGAAAACATCTCTGAAGAAAACGTTAGCCAAAAAGTTATCACCAACAAAGAAAGGAAAAACTTCTTAAAAGATACGAAACACATTCTCAGCATCTTCCGCAAATAATGTCTAATAATATTCTGTATTCACTTCACTCCCTAATAAGTCTTTGGCATGATAACAAAACTTTTGAGATGAAAGACCATCACAACTCCTCTTTCACCCTCAGTTTGTGGAGCATTTCCATAGAAATCTCTATCGACCGACTTGTGGTAAGAAGGTCAAAAAAATTTGAAACATCCCCAGCCACAACCGGCTTCAACACACACATGTATAGACTCTACATAGCGCATCATAAGAAAGTACCTCGGAATTCGCCAGAGTAAAATTAAGTCAATGTGGAAGGAAGAGGGGATGGAGAACTAAAAGTGAAGGGAACCAAAACCAACGAAAATTCTCTGCAAGGATACTACGGTGACCGCTTGTTTTTCTCCACGGAAATATGGTTTGGGCGTTGGTGCATAATTTTTATTTGTGGAAAAGCCTCGCCTAGAAAGGACCATGACACCGGTGGGGAAGGGATTAAGGACATATGTATTATGTAATGCTTCCATGTATGTATGTGTTTGATGTAATGAGGAAAGTGAAGTGATTTGTTGAACCATCAGATATTATGGACTAGTTTATCATGTTATTATATGAGCTTTATAAAAATATAGTATTCTAGCCTCTGGGTATCAGTAGACCATCTGAAGTTATAGGACATATATGAAAAAAGATATATTGTGCTGCTTGCACTGCTAAAGGATAAGTTCTAAAAATTATTTTATTTCCTGGACTCTCGCTTGTTGTGAAACTCTGAACAATACAAAATCATGACAATCAGCGAATCTTGGTGTGGAATCCTTTTCAAAAATACGATGTAATTGCTATGAATTATTAACTTTGACGGATATCCACAGCCGCATTTGACAGAGCCCAGGATGAAATTTGGAAAATTGGATTAAATATTCAATGAAAACAGTTCAAGCTTTTAGTTCAGTTTTCGTGTGGTCGGAATTTCATTTATTTATGTGTTGCCCTTGTCTGAAAATAAATAGCTTTTTGGGTACATTTTTTCGTGATTATTTTTTGCGCAATACACTAGATTAATCAAGTATAAAATTCAAAAATGCAGAATGGATGTCATTGAAACAAGGTCATTGTTGAGTTCAATCATATCAAGGATTATATTGGGTTTATTGATTGAGCAGATGTGTCACTTTATTATTTATAACAGAGAGATTATGGCTTAATGTTCTCAATTTGTAGGTAGAGAAAGTCTGGATTTTTATGGATGCAAAAGGACTACGGATCAGTCATGGAAAATGGATCGGAAGGGGGGTGTTCTCGGAAAATCTGATTGTGGAGCTGGTTCGACCTTTCGGAAATCTGACGACTATATTCCAGATGTGTGCGGATGCCTCAGTGTGTAGAGTGTAAGGCTATCGCTGAGGAAGGTCACAATTCAAATCTGTCTGGTGGTTGAAGGATTTGTATTGTGAATGGATTCCGGATCCCAGTCGACCCAGCTGTGAACCTGAGTCAAATTAGAGTAATAATCACAGGCGAGCGCAATGCTGAACACAGAGCCTCCTACGGGATTATCAAGTGTTCTAGAAACGCTAAAAGACCCAGATCGAATTGGAGCCGATTACAAACCTACTGTGGAATGCCTTAAGCTTAGGGGCGGACTTATTCAGATTCAAAGCGGGTCTGTTCACTAATATATATATATAATATGACAGATCTTTGCTACTTATTTCTGTAATCAATGCATTTATTATGTGGCACTGTGGGGTTAAATGAGTTTGGGGTTGTTACGTGACCTTCTTCAGTTATAATGACATTTTGTAAATGCTTGGAAGAGGGGTCGCAATGACCCAATCTACTACTGTAATATGCCAATTGGGATTTTTGACGAAATAGCAAATTAGGCCAAATTATTAAAAAGAAAATAGAGAGAGATCCCCTTTCCAGGGTACTAAAAAAATTCAATAACATCACTGGGCACCATGTAATATCTGCGCCATATGATGCCTTCAATACGCTATCATTTATCGCATTAATGTAGATAGGAACCGTGCGAAGACCGATGACCAGTCAGATTGAGAATAGTTTTTATTAGCGTTGATCTTATTCTGCTTCTGTTTACTTCTTTCTCCAAGTCTAGGACCAATAGGGTCCAGGTTTATGATTTGGTGTAAACGCAAGCAGATATCACTAGTTTTGTCGAGCTGTCATCGTAGAAGAGTATGTCGTTGAAATCCTTAACCCTAACATTAAAAGGTTTGTAACTATCTATTTAGCGAAGATGAATGATTCGGTGAGAAATTCAGAAAGTGTCAGAAAGTCGATGCGTCTGAGAGAAGATGTTATGTTCCATTGAACCCAGATGTTACTGTCAAAGAGAAGAGAAAGCATAGGTGACAAAATGCAACCATGGCGAGCTCCACTTCAGACTCCAAATTCCCCTGGGATTTCACCACGATCCAGCACACTAACAGCTTATAGTTTTTCCATCCCTTCTGTGCAGAGTATTCCAATTAAACTTCGTGTTGATGCTCAAATGAAAGAAAGCCTTTCACTAAAAAAGGATGTGTTGTCTTTGCTTCATACTCAATAGAGTTGCAAATCTTGCCGTACGAGAACCTGCCACTTTTACTTTAGATCAAGCTCTTAAAAATAGAACCGATAACAGCTACGATGAGGAAATCCGCTCACGGTTGTTGTCAGCCAACAGAGCCTATTTCAGCTTACAAAAACTGTTCCGCTGGAAACGTCTCACCATAGGGTTAAAGCTCTTACTGTACAAGACAATGATCTTGCCAGTCCTCATGTATTTCTCGCAGACTTGGGTTCTTAGCAAGAAGAATTGCGAACTCTTGGCTGCGTTCGAGAGAAGAATTTTTGGCCCCTACATGAGGATGGACGATTCCGTAGCCTACATAATGACGAAATCTATGAGCGATACCAAGACCGTCCGGTTGTGGATAAAATCCGGCTCAATAGCTTACGGTGGGCGTGTCACTTAATCCGTATGGATGAGGATGATCCCACCTGGAAAGTCTCTAAGGGCAATATCTATGGTAGGAAAAGAAGAAAAGGCATACCCTGCCTGAGATGGAGCGATGGTGTAGGTCAGGACGCCAGACAGCTTTTACGGATATCGAATTGGTGGAACTCGGCGCCAAACCGGGATGTCTGGAGTTCCTTACCGGATACCGCCGTTGATGATGATGATGATTTTAGAAATAGTCCCACGATGCAGTATTGCTATGATATGTCGTTAAAATTTTCTTGCATTACTTCACAGCTCCTAGTCCTTTTTCTAGTTACAAGCTGCTGTAAATTTTGTGGCGATTTAATGATTTGAGCACTTGATTTGTATTCGAAACTGGATATCGGGCGCTAATCAGCACAGCTGCGAATAATTACCCGATTCGAATTGGAGCACTAATTTCAGGCGAGCGCAATGTTGGCCTCTTGTCTTCTAGTGATCGATTATAAGATGCTTTCGTGCTTCTGCTGGACATGAATAAAACCATTTGATAGGATTTTTCTTCTAACTCATATTGCCATACATTATTTTACGTATTCTAAGAAACTTCTTTGCAATAATGGAGGTTGGCATGGGTGTCATGGTAACTGAAAAAGTTCTGCCTCCAGCCGTCTCCAATTTTAGGACACAGCCTTCACGTATTTGTTCTCCAGGTTATGCCCGTTATGTCCTTTTGGAAGGAAATACTTAACTTGAATAGCAAAATGCCATCAGCCGTGTTTTCTTACTTTGTTGCTGGTACGATAAAGACAGTACAAGGAAAATTTAATATAGGTCGATGAAACATTTGCCTTCTTTCCTATTTTCGGAGTTGAAAAACCTCGGCGAAAAGTAAAAGCCCTTTTGTTGAACAATGCAAAATAATTGAATTTAATTGACAAAAGAGATTCAAGAGCTAAACATTTTGGGGCGAGAAAATCTACAGAGCCATTTAAAAAAAAATATTTTCGGAAAATTTAAATTAACAGCGTTTTCCTACAGTAATTATCAAATAATTGGTCAGTAGAATCTCAGAAAAATCGCCATATTCGTTTGATTTTTGAGATAACCATAATTGAGTTGAGTTCATTTTATAATAAGATATTAAAGGATTATCGAACTTCGATTATCGAAGTCTGAATACTCTGAGTTACAAGGCAAAGAGACAGCAGACGAACTGGCCAGGAAAGGGGCAGGGACACCGCTACATGGAGAGAAATTCTGTGAAATCGGAAATGGGTTCATAGCTACTACGCTAACAAACGAAGACAAGTGGCTGAGGGAACTGCATTGGACTAATTTACCAGGAATGGAACAGTCCACGATGCTCAAAAGATTGCTTGAACCTCGCCAAAAATAGCCAATCATTGTCGGAATACTCACTGGCTATTGTCGATTAAACTAGCACCTGGTTAAGCTAGGGATATCTACGGACATTGAGGTTTCTGTGAGGTGAGTGGCGAAACCTCCACACATATTTTGGAACAGTGTCCGGCATTTGTGCAAAGTAGGTTGATGCACCTGGGAGAATACCTAATACCAGATGCCGGGTTGATACACTTTCAACTATAGGTTATAGGTATACTATAACTAGTAAAGGGGCATCATATTTTTTTAGGATGCAATGCGACTTCGCCTGACAATATTTTGATTGATATTAATCAAATTTTCTGAAATTATGATATTACTCAAGTTTATGCTGATACTGCATGTTAGACTTTATTCAGTTGAAAATAGAGGTGTGAGGAGGCCGGGCAGCTGCATACGAAGCGCATGGCCGTATCTTCCTCCTCCTCATAATCGCTGAATATAGCCGAGACAATCACTCTATTTTTAAGGTTTTGTGTGAAACAAAACCTTATTAGAATCGAGTCGCTCCGTCTATCTGTCTGTCACACCCGATTTATTCGGAAACGGCTTCACCGATTGTCACGGAAATTAGTAAGAGTGTGTGATCTGCTATTTCCTTTACATGCAGCAAGTGGAGCCATTTTTTGTTAAGTTTAAGGGGAGGCTTCCCATATATATGAATGGAGGGTGCTCAAAATATGACCCAGAAAAAGTGTAACAGGTCTCGTTCTCAGAACCTATCCAAGCGAAAAATATGAAAAAAATCACATTAGTGCATTTCTACGAAATCTAGGCCTCAAAATACATCCGCTTACGATATCTGCAGAAATAAAATTAATAATAGTATATTTCCACATTTTAGAAATTTACCCGGCATTCCTCTTTATGCTCATCTTAGAAGTACATCTTTTCTCGAAATCGGAAATCTTGAGTTTTCCGCAAGTCTTTAATGCCACGCGATTCGTCAAACCGTTTCCTCAGGAGTACAGTTTGGTAGCGATAAATATGCCTTCGATCGGACCACGCTTCTAGATTTCGCAAAGCCCTTTTATAAAGTCTACAAACTTGTTGTTTATGGGTTAAGACCGCAGAAGGAAATCAATCATAAAAACTTTATTTAATTTTATAATTTAAATAACTTTATTACATCAAGTGTACGAGACACTAAAAACTGCGCCACATTGGTATTGAAAATTCCAAACAACCGAGACAAAAGTTGTCAAATTAGCAAATAAATATCGTTAGATATGAGGTTTTGGATAATAACCTGAATGTATATAAAAAATTAGTACTACCTGTGACAACCTTGCAGCTTACTGACGCTTTAGAATCCTCCTTACGTAAAATGGAGAACACCTAAGTGCCAGTCGTTCTTTAAACGTCAACGTATGGACGCTAAACTGGAATTTGTCAAAAAGCACTTTTAATGGATTATAGAGTGGGCGCAAATCGATTCCTGAGATGAAAACAAATAAATTTAGATGGTCCTGGATTCTGCGTCTGTTATTGCCATGGCATAAGAGAAGACGATGTTTGGGTGTCGAAAATTTATTTTTGGGAGGGAGAAGTGTGAATTCTAGCTTTGTTTCTTCATAAATTAATTCCGTTATGTACAATGAAATGCTAGAAAGTCCTATCTCTTTCATGGATGAGAAAATTGGTTAAGACTGGGATTTTAACAGATTCGCGTTTCCATACATGTCCCCAAGGAGCCATTTTTGTGGTTTGAAGGTACAAAATATCAATATTACAGTTGCCAGCGTGCATTCGGAGTTGAATCCCATAGCAAATCAGTGGATTTACTGCAACGCATTATTTATAAAAATAAAACGCAAAATTCAATTCTCCTTATTGTAATGCGACTGAACAGGAAGTATAGGATCAAGCAGATCTCAGTTTTCTCCAAACTTTAACAATACCTATACCAAAACAAATATTTGAAATTATCTGAAAAAGTGGTGAACTTACTAATTATTAATATCTTTCGTTCAACGGTTTTCGTAAGTGATACAAAAATTTACAAAACTGTTACGAAAAATGTTGAAATATTTTAAAGGTAAAAAGGTAAAAGGTAAAAATATATAATATGAAATTTGAATAAATTTGAAAGTAAAGGTTTTAGTAAGTTTTTTATAATATTTAAAAGTTGTTCTAGAAAATGTCATTTTTCAAATGTGCGTTTATACGTATATGTGCCAGTGTGTTTGTAAAAGAAATAAACTACCAACAAAATCGCTTATGTTCATAATCTTTATATCCTCACGAATTTTCCTTCGAAATGTCCCATCTGAAATTCTATTTCCTGCTGAAGAAAAGTTTGCATTACAGTTGATTTCCGTCTTCTATTGAATTGAATTGCTTTTACCAAAAGAAATCGAATAACAGAAGGATGAGGGAACTGGAAAAACGATAGCTTTGGATGGAATAGTCCTGGCGAAAGTTTTTGAATGTTTAATGCATTTTGAAGGCTTTCCTGCAAGTCATAATCACAATTTCGAATTGATCTGATTCGTATGAAGAGAATAAAGAACTCCACTGCGATCCATAGAATTTTTTTACACCGGTGGAAGGGGATGAAGCAGTCATGTAATATCCATAACTGACCTAGTTATCTATTTATTGATTTTACATTTCAGAAACAACCATGGCCGTTTTTGTGTACGGAAAGATTGTGAAGACATAAGGCGTCTTTTTATTGATTTCGAATTTATCAAAGCATTCTTATCTTATCCTACGAATTTTTATTATTCGTATATAATTGTAGGTTTGATGTTAGAATCCTTTTCTTATATAATAGGATTGTACAAAATATGTTCAACTTTTTATTTACTCAGAAATCAATATCAAAATTGTTTGGTCTACAAGAAACACGTTTATACATAGTACTACCCAGTATTCTACTGGTCTTTCTTCTTTCTGATGTCACCGTGTGTATTATTATGTTATATCATTCGCTTCAAACCAATAAATCTCGTTTACCGCTTCAAGGAATTCCGTCTGGAGGAATGTAGACTATGCCAAAACCAATGAAACAAATCTTCTAATCCTTAGAAATTATCTGATCCAAAGTGATAGGACACCATGGATACTAGGTAGAAAGAACGCATAGGAAAAACTGTAATACATGGAATTTTTAGGGTTATCAATCTAGGTTGATAGGACATGCCGGAAATTAGTGACAATAAGGTATTAAGATCAGACTAGTGATAGATAGATAAAGCAACACTCCGCAGTTATAATAATTGTTTTATGTAAATAGTTTGTGTACACTAGTATCCATATGGAATACGTCTCCTTTCTTTGCGTATAATACATTTCTGATTTGCTTTTCGATGACTTAGCCAGGACGAAAATAAAGATATTGACTGTCTTCTTTTGAATCATAGATATAAACCACAGTCAATTTGGGGCAGCTGATAATCTTACGTCTTTCAGCTATGGGAATTGCAGAGATTAGGAGGATTATAAAGTTCGCAAGAGAGGACGAGAACAAATATATTGGCGACTAATCGATAGCTTAATGACAGGATGTTGATAAGTATCTGGAGATTTACGATAGAGATTGATATTTACGTTTATGGGATAAAGTCGCTCATGGTTGTTTGAGTTGAGACTACAGATTATCTTCCAAGACGCCAAGCTTGTGCAGTAAATTTATTGATGCTAATCGTTGTCGGAAGCTTCTTAGCCTTTCCTTGGATAATTAAGGTTAATCGTACTGCATAGTGAAATGCACCTATATATATAAAGTACAATTTAAAATTAGGAGAGGGAAAGAAATATATTGTTTAGACGGTAATTTAATTTTGTACACAAATTTTGTAGAATAACTTTCAGCCATTAAAGGGGGCACCAAGGAACCTTCTCTTGATACTAAGGGAAGATACAGGGAAGTATCTTCATGCTTAACCTGAAAAGAATGAGAATTCTGGTCGAATTAAAGTGTTACGAAGAAACTCTTAACAGCCAATTTCTTAATCAGAGCTATTCCGAAAATTTCTAAAGGGATAGGTTAATTACCCCCCGTTTATTTTTTCCAAAATATGTGGATCCTCAGAACCAAGCTACTGGAATTTAGGTGTCTACTTCATTTGTTGTATGACGTCATTTGCATAATTGTTGTCGTCTATCCTAGATATAAAACTTGCCTGTACAGCTCGTGAAGCTCTGCTCAGTCTTCAGTGTTTATCGCAGTCACAATAACTACATACTTAATCTCAATTTTATTGCTAATCTGCTTCCTGTATTTTCAATAGCTCAGCTTATCTCAAATTTGAGGCTTACCATCCACCTCTTCAAACTGATTCCCACGCTAATGAATCTGACGTATTTTCGAAGCGTAAATTTAACTTTGTTAGTACTCGTTTCCTACCACTTGGCTGGAGCAATGTACTGCAAAATTTATCATGCAATCAGGCTGTCGTGCATTTTACGATTTCTTGGAAAATACTTTCGTCCCAATCTGCGTAAATACCCTGTATAAATGCATAAGCGAGGGTTGGCTTTATAGCCTTGTGTTCTTTTACAGAAAATGTATTTATCAATATTTATTGAGTATTTAGAACTCAATTCAAGGTTTTCTAGTTACATGTTCTTATTTCACAGTCATTGTTCACTGGACTCGTTGTTAAAATTGTCCCTTTTTTTGCGACTGTTGCAGCATTCCTGCCTACCTTGTGATACTTCTTTTTTTTCTGAATCCTTTTGTTATTGAAATTCCCATCGATAGTGCTAGCATTAATGGCAATCGTGGTCCCTAAAGTCTCTTTGATTGATTAAACCAAATTGCCCCTCCTTTTAGCATTGCCAACATTTGGAGCAATTCCACCTGCCAGCGCCACTAATGTTGAGGAAGCAATGAGAAGAATGAAATTGGAGAACATGACCTAACTATTTCCTAGCTGAGTTCTGGAAAGTGAAGAGCTGGGACCCAACATTGTGGCTCAGTGAGTTCTTCATTCGAATTATTGAGGAGAGTAGAATACCGTCCGGCTGATAAGAAAGTATGACTTTTCCAAATGGAAAAAGAAAGGCAGTCCAGTAGAACGTTCAAATCATCATCCGATCTGGTTACTCTCCCATACCATGAAAGTTTTCGAAAGCATTCTTGATAAATGCATTCACGACATTGTTCAAAGAGCAGTAAACCAAGCTGGGTTTGTCATCAACTGCAGAACTATGGACCAGTATCAGCTATACGGCTACTCATCAGGAAACATCGTAAGAGGCATCACCCCTAGACTACATTTCTGGATCTTGGGAAAGAGCTTGACTGCGTGCTACATGAATTCGTCTGGTATTCTTTGCAGCAACAGCTAGTGCCAGAGGGTCTTTTGCACTGGGTTAAATTGCTCTCTGTGATCCAAAAAGTAAAGTTCGAAATGTGGCAGGTATATCAAATTCGCTTCGTCTCTTTGTCGAGCAATCAAAAATAGAATGAACGCGTCATACAAAACGGTCTCAGATTGAACCAGAGTAAAAGAGAATTTTTGCCAATCGACCCTAATCAAACAGATAATATTACTGTCAGTGGCAGTGACCTACCCAGAACTGAGCAATTTGAATATCTCGGATGAATGCTATCAGCTGGTGGCAGATTAACTTGCGTGAAGTGGTGTTGTACGCCTGACATTTTTCATGATCGACACATCAACATCCCAAATCCCAAATTTACCGCTTTATGGTTCACTCTTTCGTCCTCTATGATTCTACTTCGAATATAAAAGGCAGTGAACGGCTCTTCGCGGTAATAGAGACGAAGATGTTGCATTGGACTTGAGGCGTAACGCATCATGATCACACCCGAATTGAGAACATCCTCAATTGTTTTGGATTACCCTGTGCATGGAAATTGCGAGAGAGGTCGTGCAATTCGGGCCGACGAGAAGCCAAATGTTAAGATTGGTCTGAACAGCAAGGTCAGTGACAAAAACCAAAAGGTCGGGCGAAACAGCGATGGGTTGATACACCAGATGGTGATTTAAGAACCTGTTGACTCCATCCAGATTAGGCGCAAGATCGAGCAAAATGGCGCAACTGATCAAGACGGGCAACCCTGCTTCTGTACGGGACTGCATCTTTCTAGATAGGTACCCAAAAATATAACGTGGCACTAAACGAAACTCGCTGTTCAGTATTACTCCTTTCCTCTATTTGGAAAATTCTCGGATGGATTGTTTGTCTGTCTGTTTTTGTTTTGTTTGTCTGTCGTTGGAAAGTGAATAGTTTCGAAACCTATCGTTGAGGCCTGCCATATGTTTACGCGGCTTTTTCTCACCAAAATACCTCCTTCCTCGTCGTTTACCATGCGGAACGCAGATTGCGGTATTACATCGCTAGGTAGGACCAGTTAACGGCACCCTTTCTCATCACATTATGAGTTTCTACGATTTTATGAATTTTTGAAGCAAGCATTTGCTCCACGATATTTTCTATTTTCTAGTTTTTACCCCATCCTGTTTGCGGAAAATCTAGGGAATTTACAAGCAACATGCTCTACATCCTCCTGGGTCGTCATACCGGAAGCGATACTGGTATGCACGATACCCTCTATGTTCGCTTAGGAATTATATTAGGTAGTAGCTAACTATTCCATGTCGTCGTTTAATCCTCTCAGGGACAGTTCTGTACGTTCAGCGTTTTTCAGGAGAAGCGTTTAATCCCTTATGCCACCTCCGAATAGATTGAGTCCATATTAATTGCTGGCGGTTGATATGGAACTCAGTTATGATGGGTCTTATAGGCGTCGACCCTCGATCGTAAAGATGTCGATGATGATCAGACTCGTTATCAGACATCCTGTTTCATTGGATATTATGCAGTAGCCATATGATGTCGCCAATACACTTAAACGATGTGGAGCCTCAATTTATTCCTTATAAACTTTTTTGCTCTTAAACCGGAAGTCCCGAGAGCAAAATCAAATTAATAACTCTTGAGATAGCATGCCCACTCTAGATGTGGTTCGCAATTTAAGTTTTTGGTCAATCGTTAAAGATTGATCATTCGGTGGCTGCTTTCGGATATGTGGTTTGCTCGTCAATCCTGATGTTTATGGAAGTTTAATTTCTCTTTTTCTCTGCGAGTGCGGGACCCTTGCTTTGAAGTTAATATCTAATTTCCGAAATTGCCTCGGTTGCGAGGACGCCAACCTCTTGACGATAGTCACTCTATTGTCGTCTACAAAATCACCCCTTCGGCAAACTGTCAGAATGGAAATATACATATATTTTTATCCAGAGGAGCGAGCCGTACAGGAGCCCTTCTAGAGCTTGACAGATTGTACAATACATTTTTGGGTTAATCGAACGAATTTTAAAACAACATCAGGACGGTTTCAATGATGATATGCACCAGATATTTGGGACTGCCTTATTTGGCTAAATCTTCAGATATTTCGTCCCGTTTCGTAAAATTAAAGACACTCCTCGGGCTGAGAGTAACCATATTTATTCAACCCCATTGTTACCTCTGAGATTTTTGCTACAGTAATGATTGACGGTAGATCTTGCCATTCGGAATTTGAACTGCCTATTTAAAAATCGTTCGCCTTGTTCCTGATCGACATAAGCATATTGTAGATGGCACGTGCAAATAGTTTGCCTATGCCGTGTAATAGGTACAGGTCTATAAGACGAAGGATCTTTACACCGATATCTGTTCAAATAAAGTGAATAATAGCCTATTATTATACAGTGTGTCTCATAAATTTGCAGCCTCCTTTCGCATGTATGGGGAACTCCCACCCCCTTAAATTTGACCTAGAATGGAGCGTTTACAGTTCCCATCTTTCCACCAAATTTGGTGTCAATTGCCATAACCGCCTCTGTGAAAAATACGTGTCACAGACAGACAGACAGTAAACCGATTTTAATCAGGTTTTATTTTACACAAAACTTTGAAAAGGGCTGAGAAGAGAGAATGGCATTTTAATATTTCACTGGATTATCAATTATTCTCGTTAATTATGACGTCAGCATCTTATTTGCATGGCTTCGGATGTTTTAAGTTCGCACGAAATTGATAAGTTTAACCTGCTATAATTTGGACACTAATATTTGGATTTCCACAAAACTTGGCATGTGTATGCACGAGTCTGTCCTCTTTGCCGGTGCTTGGTACTCCTAGGATGAACTTATGGGGGGTTTTTCAGTCAATTTCTAAAAGTTGGTAATATACTATTAGTAAGTTTATTTGAGCAGCCATCGAAATGGGACATATTTCGAGGCCTAGATTTCATCTAAGCGCACCACCCTGATTTTTTTTCGGATTTTTGGGTTGGGTAGTTTCCGAAAATGAGCCCTGCTTCACTTTAAGTGCGTACATTTTGAGTCCTTACTCGCGCACTTTGCGATTCACGCCAAAACTAGTATTAGTTACTAAGCGTGGCCTTTCATTTGATACCCTACACGATTATATCCGGTGAAAACATTTTTTAAATCCCCCCTTGGCATATATGGGGAGCTCCCACTTTAAACTATACCTAAATTTATGTCACTCCATGTATGTGAGTGATTTCATTTCATTCAGTTCCCATATGACCATCAAATTTCGTTCGGATCGGTTTACCCGTTTCGGATAAAAGGGCGTGTGACAGACCCTGGACTGGACAGACAATGAGTCGATTTCAATAATGTTTTGTTTTGTAAAGAGAATGCAATTTTATTAGGGTCATGTTCTAAAAAGACAAGAATTTTAGAAAAAAGTGCTTTGGACAGACGACGACTAAAGTACTCTCATTGCAGGGTCCATGTGTGGAGGAAAAGGGAGGCGCTCTTTCACACAAGTGCAACCAACATTCAAATCAATTGAAAAGGGATTGTGGGTGTGGGTTGTCTAAATGGAAATGGAGTAGGTAAAATCATTACTCTACGAGGCAAGGTTAATGCTGATGTTTACTCAACACTGCTAAAATAAAGTAAAGTAATACCAGAAGGACAAAGACTGATTGTGACGATTTTATCTCACGAAAGAACAATGCTCCCATCCACACAGTCAAAATGTTTCTAAATACCTTAAGGATGAAAATATCAATATCCTTAAATGGCTTCTCCAGAGTCTTGACCTATCGCCCACTGAAAATGCTTAAGCTATTTTGAAAATGCTTATTTCCATGAATTGGAAAGCTGTATAAAAGAAACTTGGGGAAAAATTCCTCCAGAGGAGTGCAAGAATTTCATTGAAACAATGGAAGATCATTTAATAAAAATGTCATACACAGACCGCAATTATGGATATTAATAGATATAGTCGAAACATGTTTCAACATGTTTTCTTATCTTTTTGTATTAAATGTAAAATGCCAGCTACTTATGTGAATTGATATTTTAGTTACGACATGATTTCTAGCATCCTTTAATGTATGCTTATTGTTTATGAAATAAAATTAAAAAACAGCTCTTTTTTAGAAAAGTTATTTTTATATTAATTTAAAATACATGCATACAGTATGTATTCGAAAATTTACTGTAAATTCCCCTTAAGTCCTAGCTAGAAGTAGAAAAATATTTATTATAGTTTTGAACATCTTTTTTAAAAGTTTGATGTAAACCCCAGTATTAAAAATTAATAGTAGGTCAAAAATGTCTGTTTCACCTACATTTACCACAAAAAGTGGATAGTCTGACTAACCTAATAAAATATGAACTGCAAACTATCCATAAACGAATCCATCTTACATAGAGAATCCACAAAACCTTTCAAATCTGAAGCGGCGCACAAGTAAAATATTATATTTTTCCCTGTTGTGAAACTGGGTTATCATTAGCCTTCTTCGTGGTTTTGTCCTTCATCGATGACATCACCAGAATGGGGATATTTTGATTGATTGCGTACTTCAATGTCCCTTTTTCCAATACTTGCTTTTGTTTGTTTAAAGTTGTTAATCGTTCTTCAAGGTATTATTCGAATATGACTGCGTATTGCAAGAGATAACCAAGTTTATTACGCAGAAAAAAGATAGTATAATCTAATTTCAAAACGCTTTCTGGATAGTCAAGAGTATTTTAGTGGGGTGGAGGGGAAAATGCAACAATCTTACCAACAAACTGTAATAAAATACAATATGAAACATAAATCTGGAAAATTTCCCTCTCTTGAAAGATGTATACATTTTTCTTAGAGGACATTTTCACTTTAACTCTCTTAACCATCAATATGGAGCAGATATACTCCTATATGTGGTATACACCCTCCGGAGGGATATAGTCAAATAAACGACTAGATCGAAAGCAAAACAACAAGATAGCCGATTTTATGATACTAATCAAACTGAATCGTATCATTTATCGAGGGTTGCAGGCGAAAACTTTGCAATGTGACATTTGAATCGATAGTCCTTTCTCCATAAATTGGTGTAATTAAAGTGTGTGGTTCCGAAAGATGGACAAGCACCCACCCACATCGGATCATAGATCTATAAGCTAGCAATAAATACACGAGTATATGTCATATGTATAATTCGTCAGTAGTTATAGATAGAGACTTGTGTTCGTTTATGCCCTTTTCCATGATAAATGTCCTTTGCGGTTATGCGACAATAAGGGTGGATTGAAGAGTTCAATCGAAATTGCTTGTAGTTTACGTGTGATATGAAAATACCATACTATGCGTTCGTGATATAATTTTTTTTATTTTCAACTTATTGCCTGTCCTGGATAGGAATTGAGGTTAAGCTTATGAATAGAGGAGTAGGTGCAGTACATACTGACTGTAATCAAGTGGGAATAAAAGTGGGTCGCATACGTCAGTGATTTTATAGTTGGTGGTTATGATTGGTGATTCCTGCAGCTGAATCGACTATTCTCGCCGAATGATGTGCGTTGATATTTGCATTATTAAAATAGAATTTGCAAGCCACGCATGAAATATTCACAATTTCGTATAGAAAGTGGCTAAAGAAGTTGTTCATTATAGGCACGTATGGAATGATCTGTATGTAGCATGTGAAACTCAAACTGAAATCTAGGCGTCAAATGACTCAGATATTTTTGCTCTATGTGGGAAACTAAATTCAACTTCCCTTAAACTGCATTTTAGAAAAATTCAGTGCAAATGTAAATATATATTAATCAAGCTGGAGCTATATTAGCATTAACAAATATACTTAATTCAATTCAAAGCACTCAGACCTTTTGTTAGGCGCTTTGTAGAACATCTTCCAGAGGCAAAGAGTGCATAAATCCACATCTTTCCAGACTACGTGAATCCTTTCGACTTCACCTCAACTTGCTTGATATATTGTAACTATTTAGTGCTGATAACAGGACTCCCTATTTTCTCAGAAACAGTTCCATATAGAAAGTGCACATATTGCCTTATTGTGTTCCATTTGACAATAATTAGTCCTTGCGACTTTTTTACGTGAAGCAGTCTTTTCTAGAGCATTACGCTTTGCTTCAGCGTTGGATATGTAACAGAAAATTTTAATAAAACTTTAGTAGGCGTATGGAGAAAGCATTTTGTCATGGTTGTAATTGAATGTATTTTCCAAAAAAGAGTCGGCTATCAATTACAATCAATTCAATTTGACACATATTGACAAATAAATTGAAGAAATGGTTTGAAAACAACTTTCCGTAAAGCACCAAAAGTACATCAATAGGAGAAGTTGCGTTGGCTGTTACAAATTGACTTAAGTCATAGTAGTAATTTCAAAAGATCCATTTTTGATTTTTTGCTGAATGAATGCTCTGACAATTTAAGAATGACACACTCATGGGGATAATATAAAAAAATTTTGGGGCAACCCTTCTTTGTCTAATGCGAACTTACCGAAAATTTCAAAAGCGTTTTTCTCGAAAATACATTTTTCAGGTTGGCAGGACTCACAACTTGAAGAAATCTGGACCGATTGACTCGAAACTTTAACTATATATTTGTAACCATATTCTGCATGCATAATTTGTTGACTTTTTTCATCTTGAAATCTTGAATTTTTGGATTTTCACGCGCGGCGCGAAACTGACATGTGGGAAAAATTCTATGTACGTCTCTAATATGTAACAATGTTATGTGTATATTCGAAAAAAGCACCTTGTTTGCTTTGAATGAAAAATTGTTGGTGAAATTCTTCGGGCCGTGGGACCTTCAAAAAAGAAAGCATCGTCGAAGAAAAGCTGTGTAGCCGCCATTTTGTTTTGCATTGCTTTAAAAAAAACTTATACATATCATATTTTTTTCATTGTCCTGCTGGGAAAAAAGCCGAAGTTACGCTTATTTATTAGGTCGCTATGGTGGTTACTCTAAAACTAAGGAAAGAGCAACTTCTCCAGAGCCACAAAAAATTAAGATGACCATGTCAACGATTAAATAAATGTAATTTTGGAACACTTGAAACATTCAAATGACGGCAACCGTTATCGTTTAAGTTGCTTGTATCTACACTGGCTAACTGCGGAACATAGGGTGTGACAGTCGCCTGCTTATACTAGTGCTGTTTTCAATATTTATCTAGTTGTCTGCAGTGCTAGCAGTGACATAACTCTAAGAGCGAGCTAACTGGGATATAAAATAAAATACTGCAACACTATTATAATACTTTTCTTAATAATAATTAAGGTTTGGAATAGAGAAGCTGGGAATTAGGGCAAAGGGAATAACATAAGACTATGAAGAGGAAGAGATGTAGATGACGATATATAGACATTCTTTTCAGGATCTAATGAAAGTCTATCCTCCACTTTGGGTTCGACTCGAGTTGAGAATTGAGTTGAGATATACGTGGCATTCCACTGTTTCGTTATTACAAACAAGGAAGCTTACTCCTTTTTTGGCTGTAAAGTGATTCAGTTTTGTCCATCGTCAGTGTTTTCCTTCCTTCCTACGAAGTTAGTTTGTCACCCTTTTTTAAAAGCGGTGGACGGCATTTTTTCGTCAGTATTTCAGAATTTTTTCTTGCTTTCGAAATGGTAAAATTGCGTGGATATCCTTTTTCTCACTGCTTTTACCATGGAAGTTTGGCATCAACCCTTTCCTGGTTTATTTTAAAGGCTTCGAGATGATAGAGGTTTGGGGAGTTCGGGAGAACAGAGCGTCATGTTCTTTGGCTAATTTTTAAGATTTTGTGTTAAAAAACCTTATTAAAATCGATTAACTGCCTATCCGTCTGTCTGTGTGAAAGACAACGCACTTTCATCTCAAATGGTTAAAGCGATTCGAACGAAATTTGGTGAGCATATGGGAACTATGAAATCCCTCGCATACGTTGAGCGACATAAATTTAAAGTTAAAGTTTAAAGGGCGCAACTCGTCAGACGCTGCCTCACCTCTGCCCTGGGAGCAGCGAAGAAGGGGTGTTCTTTGTTGATCTTTATTGATCATATACAGTATTTCACGAATCAGTTTTTATTTCCTCAGCGTTGTCCCACTTCTACAGGGAAAGAGCATGGCCAGTGATTAGGTTTATATGCAAATAACGACCACTGAAAAGAGTAAAGCCAAATAACTTCTTAACATAAAGGATAATCTAGACCTAAACTTTTGAGAATCAGCCAATTCCTAAGCAAAGCCAACCAAAGTGCAGAGTGCTGAGGTTACTATCTTGGAGTAATTCCATTTTGTTATATTCTCGTTATACTCTCGGAAGTAAAACTTTTTCATCCCCCTCCTCCCGGTGAGATACGTCTCGGGAGTTTTATGAGTATTCGTAGGTAGCTTCTGTTTAATTTTATAGATGAGATTTTCATGCCACACCTTTTCAAATCTCTGCACAAAGTCAAGGAATACGGCCGGGTAGGACACTCTACCTTCTAAAGCACAGCTTATCCGGGAGGCTAACAATAAACTTCTTCAACAGATCTTTGTTTTCTCCCGAACCTAAACTTGTGAGGCTTATCATCTTATGAGACTTGACAAACGTGGGATCTTTATCTTCCTTTGGCATCATCGTTAGTTGTGACAATTGTTAGGATTTGGGAAGGTAACCAAAGCGTAAGACACCTTTAAATATGTATATCAGTTGGATGGATTGCAGATCTTGTCATTTCTTGGATCTTTTTGGTTGTAATAAGAGCTAACTTTCAAAACGAATCGATTGAAATGCATTTTTGAGAATCGATATATTTCCCCCTGTATTACCCTACTTTACTTAAGTGTGGAAATATAAGATAATATGGCCGAATTAAACAAGTAATAAACAAAACAAGTAAACAAGTAATAATTATTTAAATTTGCTTGAAAAAATTGGTAAAAATAGCTTTCAGAAATACGGAAACGCGGGAATAGTATTTTAACCTTTAAATTTTGAATTTTCTTCATAGAATAAATAAACTAGTATTTTTGTGAAGCATATGAAAGAACGAAGATATGCTAGTGTATTTTAAAAGAGGTAGATGAATTGAGTGTGTTATCGTTTGGAGAAGAAAACGATAGATAGAGAGATAAATACATGAGTTCTACAGTGGCTTGGTATTTCTATGTCATTCTCTTGCTAACTTCCATTGTGCCACACCAACTCCTTCCCACAAATCATAAACTGTTCAACATCTTCTTTATTATTGAACTGATATTTAATTAGGGTTATAGTTTTGAATTTTTCCTCAAAAAACGAGCCAACGTTTGGCAACGTTTTTGCTGTTGATTGTTCAAATTGGTGGTTCTTTTCTCCTAGATCTACAAGCCTTATTGTTTTTTGTCCTCTCATGGAAGATAATCTAAAAATTTCACAAGGAAGTATACATATTTGCAAAAATAATTTGTATTATAATAGCATAAACGTATTCCTTAGTGATCGTTAAAAAGCTTAAGATGAATTTGGTTAGCTGCTGGAAGAGGAAAGAGTGTGCAAATCTACTAATTTAAAATATTCACTTGAAATAAGGCGAGGAGGTGGAGTGAGGAAATGAATTGCAAAAATTTTGCGATCAATACAATGTATTGGAAATTACCCCACACTGGGCGCTGATGTTGAAAAATTGCATAAGTCACTTATGTCAGACCCTACGTCCTTAAGAAAGGATCAAATTTGACACAATGGTACATATATATGAGATGGTGATTTGATGTATTTTCAATAATATGCATATTATTGAAGGGTAAAATGTATCTTATGTCATTCTACACAAAGGTGTATCCGTTTAAAGACACATGTCGACCCAGAAATCATATATTAAGTTAATGAAAAGCATATAAATCGATAGTTACCAATGAGTGCATCGCTAGTCAATTATGACAAGATTTCAATGACACATCACAACTAACATGACACAAATCATTACAGAAATGTCACTATGAATACAAAGAGTTGAGTTGGACGTATTGACAGCTCCTCCGCGTGTCAAAGTATGAAACTGTGCGTTAAAATCTATGAGGAAGCTCTATATCTAAAAATGAATATGTTTTTTCGTTTCAAAAACAAATTATGAACATGAAAGTTTTTTGTCTACATATGGATATCCTGCATCTTGTACTTGTTGGTGGTATATGCTTAGGTGAAAATGCAAAACTTACAGCAGTACGGCTGTAGAAGTCAGCAGCTGGTGTTAAAGAATTTTGGAATTACATATTAGCCATATTGCATTGGAATTCAGATTGCGAGCAAATTATGTGATAATCTTCCGCTTGGTGATCTATTATGTTTTCCACGGTTAACTCTGGCGATAGGTTGTCACCGGACTCATTCCCAAGTTAAGACTATTTTGCCCGGCAATGAAAGTACTAATTTTGGAAGCTTCGCACGATTAACTTCTATATCTTTTATTCCAAGTTTAAGTACTGCTAAATATTAGATGAGCTGTGGACAGACTAGTCTGATTACCTAATATTCTTCTCATGGTATGTGTTTAGGGATTAGCTGCACCTATTTCAGTAGTTTTAGTCTAACAACTCTATCCTCTCGTTTAAAATCCTTCACCCTTTGAAATTTCTCGTGGCTTTCCCTATGGCCGGTTTTTTGTGCTCTTCCTTAAATGGTCATTTCAGATTTCGATCCTCATGCATTCGCTTCATATGATTGTAGCTTATTAAATTTGATCAAGGTAGGTGCTAATAGGTCGCTGAATTATTTTATATTCATTGCAGTCCTTAGTGAGTAATGTCCTAAGTAGACGAAGTCTCTATTTGCTTGTTTGCTGTCTGATATCACTTTTAGCAAGGTCTCAATGTGCCTGTAAGCCCAGTACATATTATTGCTCCGAAAGGTAGTTTTTCAGTTTTAATCTATCGTAAATCAAATCAATCAAATCACATCAATCCATTTCCTACCCATTGGACTGACACTTACTACATAAGTTAAATCGAGAAAGATGTGTCCTTGCAATGACAAAACCTTGCCACCGAAACATACGAGCAAGGCATGTGCCAATGTTTACAATTTGGCCACCTTATAATACGCATTATCGAAGCTATGGTAAGGAAGACAAGATTCTCATGCACTTCCTCTACGCAGCTTCAACTAGAGCCAGGCAACGACTTCAAAGTATTCTCTGAGTGTAGGGCGAAAGAATCCTTATCTTTCGTTAACTTGGGGGTAACTCTAAGATTCAAAGTCCGCCTGCTTCCTTCCCTCTTATAATGGTATATACCTTGGGAGTCATCAAACTTGCATACACAATGTAGCAGTTGTGTAGTATTCTTTAGGTGATTTCACGCCTATCTCGCATTACTGTTATTTTTGAGCTCCACTACAGTATTTCCCATTACAGTGTTCTAGGTTTTTCTCGGTTCGTCATCAAACATTTTTTGCGCTAAATATAATACAGTAGAATCCCGATAATTCGTATCGTCAAGGGACTGACGATTTCGTACGAAATATCGGGATTACCAATTATCCGAAGTGCAAAATACAGAACATTAACTTTGGGGATTGGCAAATTTGTATGAATTATAAATATAATAGAATAGAATTATAGATGTACGAATTATCGGGATTCCACTGTGTAAATGTACAAACGTTCCGTACAGCAAAATATTCTTACATAGAAAAAACAGGAAACCCGTCATACCTGAAATGCAGATTTTTTTAGCACTATTTGAATTGATGACAATGTCTGTAGATTTTTGAAAATAATCTAAATTTTGAGTGTCATATAACATCGTTTCTAACCTATTGTTTTCTTTTCTTCTCTTTCCAGCTAAAATTATCATTTTCTACATAATTTTTTATGCAGGTTTAGCGGCATTTTTCGGTGGTATGTTAGCTGTATTTTTCCAGACGTTGGATAGTACTAAGCCCAAATGGGAATTGGATGGTGGCCTGATCGGATCAAATCCAGGTGAGTGTGGTTAAGAAATTATACTTTATTGGTCAATTACCAATCACTAAGTAAGTGCTGATTTAACAATCTAAGATTCAGTTGAAGATGAGAAGCAGGAATGGTGGTCAAAGTTGGTGGTTGCTGTGTCTAATGCAGAATGCCATTTTTTTAATATTTCACGTACTCGTCTGTCCTAGTATATTTTCATGGCTCTACAACTCTTATAAAAAAAAGAAATCCATGGATCGATTTAAAGTTAGGCGACTTTCTTAATTGGATCATACAGCCATCTCAAGTGAGACTATGTCCACAGACATCCTTAGCTTCGAGGTAGCCTCCTGCTCCAGAACTATTTCCTGCCTTTGAGCCATTGGTGTAAAGACGTGATCATATCCTGACACGCATTTTTCTGGTTCGTCCCAGTTTTCTCTCCACTTCAAGATAACATCATATCTTCTACCAAACAGATGTATGGGGATCTGAGAATCGGAAGGCATTGCAAAACCTAGATTCAGTTCTCCCAATGACTCTTCCAATGCTCTGTGCCCCCCACGTCCATTGTTTTCCCATAGATCTAATCGAATTAGTCTATGAGTTGCTCTCATTGCAGTGCTCTGAATAAACAAATCCAAGGGCAGCAAATTGAGTAATGCATTCAGAGCTGCGCCGGATGTGGTGCTCATGGCACCGATGATACCCAGACACACAGTTATTTACAGTGTGGCTAGTTTACATCGAAAATTCTTCTGTTTCACCTTAACCCACTACACTACGGATGCATAAGCGAACATCGGTCTAATGATAGCAACATAGATCCACATTACTACCTGAGGCCTAAGCCCCCATATCGAGGCAAAGGTCCGTCTACACAGCCCATAAGCTGTGAGAGCCCGTTTCATCTTTCATCTTTCTTTGTTCTAAAGAAGCTTCTTGTCTAGAAACCTGGGGTCCTCGGAAAAGAATTGTCTCAGCATGGTTGGCACAAAGAATAATAATAATCGTTGGCGCAACAATCCATATTGGATCAGGGCCTTAGAGCACTTCATTCAAGACCGTAACGGTACACTAGGAGGCAATGTGGTCAGCATTGCGTTCGCCCGAGATTATTACCATGATTTGACTCAGGTACTCATTCACATCTGAGTCGACTGGTATCCGACGTTAAATCACGATACAAATCCTACTGCCACCAGTGAGATTTGAACCGCGACCTTCCGTACGACAGCCTTGCGCACAAGGAATTATAGAGTAAATTTGCAGAGGCGACTATAACGTAACGTTTCTCCTCTTACCATTAACTTGGTATTGTAAGTTGACCGCAACAAGGTCCTGGGAACAGAATTGTCTCAGTGTGGTTGGCTGTAACAATTTTTACATCTCAGAACTCAGGCCCTCAGTCTCGAGGATCTTTCATCGAGATTCTAGTCCCCTTGACTGAGCCAATACCACAGATACTGTTAAAACGAACCCATATATATAAGGACAGTCCTGCAACTTTACCAGCTTTGCCGCCAGTAGGTAGGAAGAAGCGTTGGCATGCTGCAGGTTGATTTGACTAATTTTGGGTTCAGTGTGGATCTTACCGGGGTTACCAGCTTGTCCTCACCTTCCATTGAAAGGTCTGCTTTGTTGCGTCCGATTTCTCTGGATATAGCCACACTTGTTGGTGATAGGCAAGCTTGTAGTCCTTTCTACTTTACGGCTGAAGTTTCCTTCTGCCGAGCGCTCCTCTCCCGTATTTTAGAAGAGTTAGGTAACAGTGTCACCGACCGGCCGGTCATAGTCAGATTTCCTACACCTCTCATTAAGGGAGTTGCTGTTCTATCCTTTTGGCTGACCGCGCCGTAGACACCGACACGACACGACAAAGCGAAGAATGTGACTTCTTACCACCTGGGGAATTAAAATCCTTTGCTTCCATCTTCACGTGTTTTTCGATACTCTTAGTGTAGTAGTAAACTACCACAAGCTTCCCCACCACGTCAAGATGGTGTCTGAGGGAGAGTATATACAATGTAGTATTTGCAGGGGGCATTTCAATTTCTTTCTTGCTATAGACATCAGAGCACTTTGCAGTATATGTTCCCCATATGCGTATTGAAGAGTAGTTTTGTAATTTCCAAATGTTTGACTCCTGTTTCTCTTTTAACCTCTATTTCATATAGTCTACTTGCTCTCAGGTGATTAAGCTTGCACTTTCTAGCGAATTGTATTATGCGGTCTGGACCCCTGTCTTCCTGTAATTGTATGTACCCCAAGCTTATGCTGCCCCTTACCACCCTTAGGAGTGGTTCTATGATGATTTTTAGGAACCTCTAAAGTAACATTGGGGTGATATCAGTGGTTGAAAGGTTCCCACTGTCCATCTTACTCTAGCATATCACTTTTGTGGGATAGCACTCCGGGAAGTGAATTCTGAGAAGAAGATCTCCCTTTTACTCATAAACGGAAGTTATGCGCTATCATTGATTATGGTTTTGTATCTGTGGGAATTTGCTTCACAGAACCTCCTCAAGTTTTTTTGCTTCTCTGATCGCGTCGTTGGTGCACTTTTGTACTTCGGCTAAACCCCAGCTAGGATCCTGCTTCACCAGACATCGATTCATCCGACACCCCATTATAATAATATTCCCTAAAGTTATGTATAGTACCCCTTCCCCGGTGCTTGCCACGAATGCTGGCGTATTCCCTACATTATATTTTTTGAGTCTATTACTAAGGATACATTCAGGAAGGTCCTCTTTTTGTTCGATTAGTGTTGCTGATCGCACAAATTTCATTATGCGTGCTGGAATCACACCTGAAGAAAAGTGGTAGCACAAGTCTATCTGCCAATCTCCTCGCCGGCTTCCAGTAAGACTTGGACAGTCACGAGGTCTCCAGTCAAGAACTTCGAAAGACGTTCATAAATTTAAATTTTGATTTGAAAAAGATGCAAGGTTCAGTCGCAATCTCAATTACCTCCTTGTAGACTATCAATCTGCATCCAATACGTGGAGAGCTCTTTAGCCAAATCATATTTACAGCTCTGTTGATTATTTTCGGGATGGAGGCACCGATAACATTAGTCTGACCATCGTTCCCACATGATGCAACTCTGCAATCTCTTCTATATCGTTAGTCTAATATTACCAAAAAAAATATATATGCATTACACGTTGGGTTGAGACCTTGAAATTAACATCTACCGCTGAACTGATGAAGCCGAAATGTAAATCCTCGTAAGAAGCTAGTAACACTATGTAGAATGGAGGAGAGCGATCCCTCACTTCATTCAACAGAAATGAATAATGCACATTCCTTCGATTAGGCAATGACCACTTTGAAGAGAAGGCTTCCGTTGCTGGATCGCCGATCCTATTCTATATAGCACAACACAGCGGGATGTTCAATGAAGTCACTCTCTGCTGAATTTTCATGCACCAGCAGAGAAGTTTTGTATCAATGATAAAAGAAGCTTACATTTTTCAATTACTGCAGTCTTTAACAGATCCTGTTAATGAAAATGATTAGTTTTTCACCTAAATTGGAGTTTTAGATATGGCATAAGGGAAGATTTCCGAAATGGATGCTGTGCAAACCAAACGCACTGAAGTAAATTAACCAAAACAAAACTTTAGCTTTTTCATGTATTTTTAGATATCAATTCTCTTTTACATTGTTCTGTTCACTAACTACAATTAGTGTTTATTTGGAGTCGCCTTTCAAACTGCCCACATCCAGACGGGTCTTTAATAACCCAAATGACTTTGCAGGAAAAAAATGTTATCTTGCCCCCCAATTCCATTCCTAAAAATCCCTTTAAATATATTTTTAGATTAATCTCGCAGAGCCCTGGCTTTATTAATTAAGGCTAAAAAATATCCTCTTAGAGCATGTCGAAGAATTTCCTTCGCACCATGAACAAAGATATCTGCCAGAAACATTCCTTCAACACATAATTCATCCTAATTAAATCGGACCAAAACTCTAGATACGAAATTATGTTTTTAATTAACAGAGAGTTCTCGTTTCCCGTAAAGTAGCAACAACACCAGCGTTCTTGCTCCCTAGAAATAATATGCTAGTTAAGCATTTTCCGAAATTCTATCTTTGGGAGAAATTAATTTTCCTTCCCGACTCAAATGACCTACCAGAAAATTTGCTACACTATTGAAGCTGTGAACTCACCCAGTCGTGGGCGACGAATATAATGTCAGGGTGAAGAATGGAACGAACGTGCAGGAGGGAGTGGATAGTTATTTTTTTGCGAAATTAACATTTTCAAGCGAAAGTAGCTTTAAAATAAATCATTAATTGAATTACACGTAAGCAGATTTGCAAGCATGGATTTTTGTTTGTAATAGATTCTCACCATAAGGCGTTGGGGTGTGATTTATGCCTACTTGTTTGTAGATAGATAAATATAGTGTATTTAGCATCGATATTGGATCTTAGTATGAATGGAAATCTTCTACACATACATATTAGGGGTTGCGAAAAGTTTTAGTTCGGTTTTATTGAACCTGAAAATATTAACCAATCTATGAATGACCTTTTCCAGTTTTTGTAAGATTCCTTATCGTTGCAATTCCAAACACCCTAGCTTTATATATTGGACTCCCAAAATAACAGTCGATCAGCATCATAGGTTTTTTTGAATCTGTGGACTTTCCCAGAGGCAGGCGTTGTATCCAGAAGATGTGGATCGCTCCAATGGACTATGGCTCCGAATTCGGAGGCAAACAATACAAATCAATAAAATCAAGATTCTCTGTCTATCAGATTAACGTTGTCTTGTATGTAATATTTCAGATTGAGAATCTCATCTGGTCATCGTACTTTTCCTATTTGCGATAATGGATATGAAAGTCCTGGGGGTTTAATGTGAGTACCTGCCTTGTCGGCATAATCCCACGGTCCTCTTCGGACACGGATTGATTTTGGGACCACAATTAGAGCCCCGCCATGACGGGCACAGAAGTACAGGGTTATACTGAGTGCAGGCTCAGCATTCATACCAGTGGATGCGAGGCCTATCTAACACCTCGGCCGCAACTAAGGCTGTATAGGGCAACTCCACGCTTGAGCCCCCAGGAGCTCTGCCCGCGATGTAGGCACAACCACAACGAAACTCCCACAAGGGGGCCAACCGCAAATAACCGGGCCGAGAACACATTCTCCAGGAGTTCTCCCGGAGCATATGCTCTCAGAGGGCGTCCCGGTTGCCATGGTACCAAATAACCTCCGGTGAGGCTTCGTGGCAGAGCCACTTCAGATGACTCCCTTGCAGACTCGGGTCTGATCACCCTCCTCGAGAACGTGAGGGCAGCACTCCCCAACAGGTTAACTGGAATCAGCCCGAAGCGGAGAACCGCAACGGAACCTTTCACTAAATAACTACCGCTCTGCGTACAACACAACATAAAGGACATCACAAGACAACACTAACACCAAACACACAAGACTGGTGGCTAACCACCGCGACCACTAGGCCATTCGTCCATCACACTGCAGGCGAAGCAGCGTCGAGGAGCTCCCTCCTTCGTCCCAAGGCAGCACGCGCGAACTCATTAGCGCATTTAAGTGTCCCACTGCTAGCAAGGCATTCACTAACATCGAAGATGCCGTTCAATACGTGAACAGAGAACATGTAACCAGTCCTCCGAGTCAGTCTCACATAAAACACAGCCCTGACTGGAGGTAAGGTTGGCCTTGAAGAGGAACTCATTCAAGCTACCATGCTCCGTCAGGAGGGAGTCCATCTCGAGTCCGAAGTCCACGACGGAACTTCTTCTGGCAGACACGTTTCTAACGTTCTCATACGTGACCCGACCTTTCCGACATTCATCGCATCTAAGCTGCCACTTAGATGTTACACTTTCAGTTAACAGCCTTTTGACCGCAAGCGGTCCTAACCCCTTCCAACTGATCAACACTTACTAAATCGGTTTGCAGCAATCCTGTAGGCCGTGGCACGCCGGATTACTTCCAGATCAAAAGGAGGAATACCCAACAAGACCTGCATGGCGTCGGTCGAGACCGTACGACACACAGGAAGACACGTTAACAAAGCCACTCGCTGACAAGCGTAGAGCAGCGGACACAACATAGGGGACCCATACCTAGAACACGCAAGAAAGAGTCCCACATAAATGAATCTAGCAGCTCTCCTGCTTACACCCCACTCACACCTCATCACACGCCTCACCATACACACCAATTTAGTTAGACGAGGCTTGAGCTCGCGCAGGTGCACGCCCAAAGACATGCGTTCTGTGATCGTGACTCCCAAGTAGGTCACTTTCTGCCTGTTTTTCAAAGATACTCCGTTAAATCTGACATATGGCCGACGACGTAGGATGCCTTTTAGCATCACCGCAACGGTTTCCTCCGTTGAGATCCCGACACCGACTTTAAGGGACCACGCGTTAACGATGCGCATGTATTCGGTAGCCTGCTGCTCGAGCTCAAGGCGAGTGTTCCCCTCAACAAGAATGAGGAGATAAGCCGCGTATGCAACGACTGTCGAAAGCTCACCCAATAGTTCGTCCATCATCAGGTTCCATATAAATAGAGCCGCGATGGATCCCTGTGGGCAGTCACGCTCAACATTCACCCACACACCCTCATTGACACCTTGGACGAATGCTTTCATACCATGGAAGTAGCTCTTCCACAGAGTTTCTTTTATTTTAGTATGTGAAAATTCGCAAAGATTAGCAACTATTCTAAGCCATCACATGGTCGTCAGCCTTCAACTCTAATTTTGGATGCTACCCGAGAATTGGTGAACGTAGGTTACCTAACCGCTAGCTGTTTTTTGACAATGTTCCATGATGTTTCTTTAGATGACTTTGTACTCTTCTACAGAACTTTCTGTTCCGATTGTAGCCTATAGTTGAATCAGTTTCTAGACTTCCACTGAGGAGTGTTCTCGTTGCTCCTATCTGTTTTGGCAAATCGGAGTTCCACCGTCGTGTTTTACCCACAAGCCGGTCGTGATCATCGTTTGTTTTTTTTAATTTCGGGAATGGAGGGAATGTGCTTTCCAAGAATTGTGACTTCGGCGCTCAACATTAATGAATATGAAGACATGGGGGTTTTCAATTATTTTCCTGTCATATTGGGTAGCTTTTATTAGTGCTCCTCTAGGAATTTGTGCCTTATCGTAGAAGTAAGTAGAACACCAAAGACACTCCTTATCTCTCTGTTGATCTTTTATGATTGATTGTACCGTGGCAGTATCACCATTACATTGTTCGGTAGCTAAGATATTTTGAAGGTTTTTTAAAATTACCATGCAAGATTTAGCGCGTCGGAAGTTGAAATTTCTGATCTTCTCACTAACAACCTATGGATTTTGTATTAGGTATATAGTATTTCTTAACGATTGATCCTACGGCTGATTAATGTGGTAACCGCTAAACGTAGTGCCTTTTTTAACCTTTAGATCAAGATTCTGAGGGTTATGTCCCTACGGGATTTTGAGCCCCTAGAAGAGACCTTTTCTTCCCCAGATCAGGACAGTTCTACGACCCCAACCGGTACTGCATCAACCAACCGTTCATAGCATCGGCAATATCTAGCCCTAACATTCTACAGTTGACACTTAGCAAACGTGGATGACTAACGATGATACAGTTCTAAGCGCTCAGAGGAGTTTATTTCTAAGCAGTTGGCTCTGCTCATTCACACTCGTAATCTAATGAATTGATTTTATTTGGTTTTGGCTCCAAATGGAGACTTCTTCTTCCCAGGAGCAAAAGCCTACTTGTGGGTAAGGCTTTGGTGTTAGCAGGTGGACCTTATTGGAGCCTAGCGGAAGGAGTGCGTGCAGCAAGGATCTACTTCGGCTGGTTCAATTTGTTAGTCCCCAATTGAATATATGGATAATTTGAGTCCTGGCCACGGTCGAAATTTAGTTGTTATTTTCGGATTTTCACAAGTATGTCTGAGGATCTGGGCTGAGCCCCTTTTTGTTGCGACAAATCTAGTTGAAGTGGGGGGCCGCTAAGTATCCAGAGTTCACTATTCACGGCCACATCAAAACTGCCAAGGTCTCTTAGTCCCACTTTCGATTGAAGTTTAGTTACGGTAAGCTAGATGGTTGCTGCTATGTGAAATTTCAGTGATGAAGGCTTGTATTCTTGTCATCTCTTCAGCTGAGGCTCTACAAAAAGAAGCTGTTGGATTTCGTCTGATGTCTTAGATATTGGGTCCGATTAGTAGGGTGCTTCGGTGCAAGAATGAATATATAATTCATATCCTAAGCGTTTTACAGCCTTCGTTTTCACTTTTGAGTAGTAAATGAGTCCTACTAAATTTCTGTCGTGTGAGTTAGCTAATGAATTTGGCAATTAGTTGGAGAATGATGTGGGTTAAAATTACAACGCACTGTAGTAGTTAGTAATTAATCATTAAAGTTTCCCGCGATACTAAAATCGATTATGTCTGAGGGCATCTCTTTACCAGGATGCAGAATGCCCAATTATGACAATATCTAAAGCTTTGTCTTGATTTAGTGTCGCCTACGACTATTTTCTTATCAGTAGTTGAAAGAAGAATATGGACAACGGAAAAGAAAGGAAAATTAAGGAGTATATACGTTGGGAAGTCTAGCTGATGAAGAACATATCAGAAAAGGAAAGTGTATTTCGGAAAACTTTAAAAGTTTATATCTCAATCAATTTTGAGAATTTGAATAAAAACAGACAAATTCGTTAGAGGAATATATGTCGAGCGCCCCGGGTTGGGAAAATTTTCAAAAAATGGAGGATATTTTTGTATCTAGTCTGGTTCTAATTCAACCTGATATAGGCTGAGATATTTCATTCGATTATGCACAGATTTTACGTTCTAATCATTCATCTGCCGAAACCTCTTTAAATTTGTTAATATCAACACTTGGAATCGCCTGGATATTTTCGCTTCGAAAAATGTTCGGTCCCTTAAATGGAGCTAGGCGATTAGGTAGCGTATATAACAATTAAAGTAATATGCGTCTGGTTGTGGATAAAATCCGGCTCAATAGGTTGCGGTGGGCGGATTACGTAATCCGTATGGGTGAAGATGATTCAGCTCGAAGAGTCTCTAATGGCAATATCTATGGAAAAAGGAGATTGGTACACCCTGTTTGAAATAGACCGATGGCGTACAAAACCAGAATATCTAGAGTTCCTCACTGAGCCAGGCTTAGACCCGATAATGGTTGTTGCGCTGCTGCGGATGATCACATATTGGGACAATATGAAAAGCATTTTTGTCAGTTAGCTGCATAGAAACAGTCGGGAGTCGAGTGTGTACGACCATTTCTCTTTTCTTAGCAAATCACCTCCATTTAATTCGCGATGGAGTCGGTGTTTTCCTCGTAGTATTTCAAAAGGGGTTTGATTGGCAGGATATTAATCAACAGCCGATGCTAAGGTGAGACGTCCTTATAGAAAATAAGACCCTAGCAGAATATTGTCGATTTGCGTCTTATGCGAACTGTCAGCTTCGTCCGAGCTGTCTACGGTTACCCAGTAACCGGAACCTATGTGAGATCCAACTGTACCGTAAATTTTGACAATACAGGCGGCCGGTGATCAATTAAAAGGCATCGCGTAGTTGTCAGATCATCTTTTTTCCCGGCTTGGGTGAACCTATCTGTGCTGCGTATATGATAAAAATCAATGGTGCAGTCTTCTAAGGTGACAGCGAGTTTCATAAACCAGTCATTACATCACTTGCGTATAATAAGTCGACACGAAAATTTTCATTATCTTCGTATGTTCTGGCTGATGGTTGAAAGTGGCTTGCGGCATTCGCTCAATTGTGGTGCTTCATGGTGAATGGAAGTTTATTACTCCTCTAGATTTATGAAGCACTTTTTCCTGTTACTTATTTTATTTTAGTTTGTTTTACCATGTTGGTAAATGATTAGCATATCATTGATTTATCGAAAATGATGTTGCTGTTTTTTCTGAGCGAAACAGAGGAACTTTTTTGCAAACTTTTCGTGAAAATCTTAACTATAATAAGAAAAAGCGCTTGCCGTATTGTCTACCTCGTGACACAGTTTCACTAACATCGCTTTATCTGGGGAGATTGTTTCCACTTTGATATCTTTTACCTTTTCCATGGTATATGGTATATGGAGCTTTTACTTTGCCGTAAGAACATCGATTATTTATGAGTTCCAGGGAAATTCCTTAGTAAGTAAGTTTAGATATATCGCGATTTTCTACTACTACGGACTACACCAAGCTTAAACTTATGCCCAAAGTGTGGGATAGCAAATCAATGCCTGACGACTGGTTACAAGGCATTATCTGCCCCATTCATTAAAAGAGATATCACAAAACGCAACAATTATAAAGGTATTACATTGCTGAGTACCAACTATAAGATGTTCTCCGCTATCTTGCTAGGTCGGATAGCTCCATACACCCAGAAGATCATTGGTTCATACCAAATAGGCTTCACTCTAGGCAAATGAGCAACATATCAAATTTTCTCACTGCGGTAGGTAATCGAAAAACTACTGCCAAATAGACAGGGTCAAACTCTACACGACCCCGAGAGAATTCGGTATAGCGATGAAATTGACAAGACTGACTAGGCAGACCCTGACCAATATTCGAGGCCAGATAAAAGCAGCAGGATCGTTCTTGAGACCATTCAACACCAAGAACGGTGTAAGATAAGGGGTGCTTATCATGCATCCTCTTTAACCTGGTCCTGGAAAAAATCATCCATGATGCTGAGTTAAACGCGAGAACCGTGATCATTTTTAAGTCCACTAACGATCCGAGACGTACAAACTGCCTTCATCCAGATCGAGCAGGTGGCGCGAGATCTTGGGCTGCAAGACGAAACATAATAGCAACGTCAGCTCCCAAAATCAACCAATCAACAACATCAAATCGCACTGGTGAAACGTGAAGAATAAAGATAGGAGACTAACACCTTGAGACCGCTGATAACTTCTCCTATCTAGGGTGGAACATCATTACCGATAACAGCTACGATGATGAAATCCGCGCACGGTTGTTGTCAGCCAACAGAGCCTATTTCAGCTTACAAAGACTGTTCCGCTCGAAACGTCTCACCATAGGCCTGTACTTACTGTAGAAGACTATGATCTTGCCAGTCCTCATATGTTCCTCGGAGACTTCGGGTTCTTAGAAAGAAAAATTGCGAATTCTTGGCCGCGTTCGAGAGAAGAATCCTCCGAAGAATTGTTGGTCTCCTACATGAGGATGGACGATTCTGTAGCCTCTATAACGATGAAATCTATGAGCGATACCATGACGGTCAGGTCCTTGTAGATGACGAAAGTCAAGAATATGTTAGAAAAAGAAGACGAGGCAAACCCTACCTCAGATGGAGCGATAGCATGGGTCAGGACGCCAGAAAGCTTTTAGGGATAACGAATTGGTGGACTTCGGCGCAAGACCGGGATGTCTAGAGTTCCATACTAAGGCATCGCGGTTTTAAACACAGGATGAACCTCGCCGTGAAAGCTGAAGAGAGAGTTCTACAACATTTCTTATTTAGGTGCAATTCTAAGTTCTCTTTGTCAGGTTTTATTGTTGCACTGCTATTATTTTTTTATTTAAATATTTCAATGGTTTGATTTCTCAAAAATTAATGCATAATACGAGCGATTTCGTGGCTTCGCTAATCCGTTTTTCCATTTAGTCAAGTGAATTCTATTTAACAATGTGTTCTAATTATTTGCTATTTTCTCTACCCTTCAACTATATTTAGCTGTTTAATTCGGCCAAAACATTTTTTTTTGTTTCTCATCTTCTTAAGGTACTTTTTTTTCATCTTATTCTCTTTTTTGAGAACAGTTGGCTGAGTTCCCCGATTCAAAACCCGTCGACATGTTCCTATATTTTATTTAGGGTTCTTATAAAAAGATCTACTATAACATTGTCAATTTCGTTTATCACATGAGAAGTCAAATTCTCCACAACTTTCAAAATTACTTAAATTCCTCTACGTATAACCTCGACAATAAGTTGGGGGAAATATGTAGTTTCTGCTTTCATTGGTTTTCCCGAAATTAGGACGTCCTTATAATTTGCAGACCTTACTAAGCATACGCAGCTTTACACTGGAAATTACAGTCTTTCGAGCGGTTCGCTTTCATCAGGGACAAGGACATATTGTTGGCATTTGTATGCATGGACTATATATATACCCAAATCTGTATTGTCTATAACTTAATTGCATCTTCGTCTTAGTCATTCACGAATAATTTGGTTGAAATTTCCAGTGAATGCAATTAAGTACCGAACGAGCGAATTGTACATATTTGAAATACCTACGCATACTTATCTTCTTTGCTCTTTATTCAGGATTATATATGCATGTCCGCATCTGAGATGGGGGGAGAAAATTTAATTATGTTTTCTACATTTATCCTCATTAAAATCGCACAAAAGACCCGTCGCTGAGTTTTCGTAACTTCTCGTTTGCCCTAAGAGGATAAGAGTTAGTCATTCCCAGGATTATTTGTCCTTACTATAGAATTACCTGCTGTTAAGTCTTTAAAAGCGTATTTTAAGCATAATCAACGTTGCGACCTGATTACTGCTGCAAAGATCTCGTAATAATAAAAATAGGTTACACATAATTGTACACAACGCAATCTAATAATATAATCCTTACGAGCGAGAGAGACAATGACCCTATTTTTGACAATAACGTAAAAGTATGCCCGAATCATACATTGGTCACTGGAATGCGAACGGATAGCATTGGGGGACGTAGGGTTTACAGTATAATCGTAATCACACAACCGGTCTTATCTACTTGGAGAAAGCTTTTGAATTTCTATTTCCTTCTATTTCGATCATAAGGTGGATAATGGTACACTGGAAGGAGAAAAGATATATCCTGTAAAAGAGTTATTGAGAAAACCTGTTCAAAGCTATTGAACTGTCAAAGGATTGTTAAAACAACTAGTTCGATTCCTTATGTAGAAAAGGAAGGGCAAACTGCTGCACTGTGAACCTGTCGATTAGAGGCAGAGCTTGGAAAGGAGTCTGCTAATTGATTCACTCTCATTTCCTATATGATCGGGAACTGTTTTCTGACTGAAAATAACCGTCCCTTCATCCAAATATAAGATATAAAAATATGAAAGACTAAGCCAGCAAAATTAGATATCTACCAGTTTTTATGACAATGTTCCAAACCGGAGAAAAATAAAAAAACGAGGTGAAATTTCGCTGCTTTATTAACGGGTGTGATGGTCGAGATGGTTGAGGGTCAGTCTCTCGATCTTGTTTTGGATTCGAATCTCGTTTGTGTTTCTATTTGTGCTAGTATACTGTTTTAGGCTTATCACTTGATGACCAATAAGTGTGATGATAATGAAATTGAAGCATATTTTGATTGAAAACTGAAACTATGTGGATGCTCTATAATCTACGAAGGAATGAACAGGAGACGTACTGAATCTGGATGATTCATCCGAATTTCCTTTTAAATTTGGGGGTTCAAATCGATCGTAGTGATTATAAACACTTTGTCTTAATCTACGCAGGTGGATCTTGCCAAACTCCTTCTGAGGCACAAAGAGCATGCCTATAGTAAACTGCGAGATGTATGTTAACTGATGATCTAAAAGGTTCTGAAAATTTCGTAATTTTCAAATGCGGTAAATGAAAAGTAAGATGGCATTCACCCAACTATTTTCTTTTCAGAGACACTCTATTAAATGCAGTAAACGGTAGTAAATCACTTTCCAGAGGGGAATAAATGACCTGCTGAGCTGGTTTCTACAGAGCTGCTTCTTTCACTCATACGGAAATTTTGGGAATATGAGATCTACCTGCTGATAATCTCAAGATTCACATAAAAGATACTTGCATTGAGTGCAACAATTGGAGGGGTACTTGTGTGCTTCCTAACGTTACAAAGATAATAGTTAAAACTACCCCGGAACATATTAAAAAACATCTCGAAAGATTAATCGACCAAGCGCAGGGTGTCTTCCGCTCTGGATCCTCCACCATTGATCACATCAACACCCTGCGGGTCATTTTGGATCAGTGTGTCGATTTCGAGAAGGAGGAGGGCGGGAGGACCTAACAGCATGTGTAGAGCGACATATAATAATAGTAATAATCGTTGACGCAACAATCCATATTGGTTGGTCAACATTCGATTCCTGATCACGCCGAATTTTTTTAGCCATGCTCCCCTGAGATATTTATGGGGATGTTTAAAGTCTCGTGTGTATATCGACAAACCTCGTATCCTCACTTAGTTGCGCTTGAATATTCATTGTGAAGTTTCGCTCATTAGTCGTATATAGTAACTGAACAACAGTTTAGTTCTTCTGGTTCACCCTGGTGATACTCGTTGAGGCCTTCCCGAGCTTCGAGATAATTGTATTTGGGAGTTCGATCAAGGATTGCTTCCGCTATTATTCATACAGGTGATGCCGTATTGTCAGCAATCAGCTCTTCTGTAATTCGCAGCATTTCAGCCAATACTTTTCACGCATTCTTGTGTTCAACTTTCTCAATCACTTGCTGTAGGAACTGATGACTTGTCTTGTTAATTATCTTTTGAAGATAAGTTTTCCTGTTCCTAAATGTATTTCCCGCCTATAGAGACACTGTAATAAATGACAAAAGCTTATCATTTTTGTATTCGAGACAATTGCTTACCTTCTTTCTTCATTACTTATTTTTCGGGAGGCTTGGTTCAAACTTTCTTTGGCTTATGTACCAACATGGACTCAACCTTTTCAGTTAGATGTTAATCTATCTCGACTGTTGAATTTTCTAGTTCACACCGTTGTCATCCCTATTAATTATAAGCAAAGCCAGATAAGAGACCGCTATTTTAACTGGTGTCATCTATCTTAACATATTGTAGTATCAGTGGCGCCGACGAGCAGGATATTTGCTTTACTATATAGCATCTTTCAATATCATCAGTAGCATTTGTAGCGTTTGTCTCGGGCTAATGCAAAACGTTTTATATGTATGTAGCTATTGTTCCGAAAACAACTAATATTATAGTTCAACTGTAAAGTTTAACTTGATCTTCGATAAGGACGGTGAAATTTGCTTGCAGAACTTGCAGTAAAACTGGGCCTTAATTAACGGACTAACAGAGCGTTTTTGGGAAGTTTGGGGCATTTTATTGGATAAGAATATAATCATTTCTTTTTCACACTTGAACCTTTAAGATCAGTATAAAAGTTTTATTAACTAGAGTCTGGGGTTTATTCAATCAAATCAAATTGAACCCGATTGTAACTAATTTCTGGTTAAGTGACATTAACAGTGATATCTGTCCAATCAGAGTGTCCGAGTTCGCCACCATCATTGTTTGGCAAGTGACGACATTTTGAAGTGAGTTTGGAATTCGTGCGGGTGGCTAAATCCAGTTTTCGAAAAGATTTTTGGTGATTCCCATTTTTGTTTTCAGAAATTGCGGATCTATGAAAACGAAAAGAAGGGATGTCGCGCCAGTTTGTAGGTTTCTCTAGTTGTGCGGTATGTCTGCTATATCAATAGGGGCATTTCAAGTGGTGACTTCTGTACGGAAGAAAATATGCAAAAAGAAGTTGAAGGAGCACTTCAGTGTAGCTTCAGAATTTGCGGCTAGACCTTCATGTCGTTATGCTTTTAGGATAAAACACCTTTCTAGATCGGCTTCAACTCGGATGGTCCATCCCAAGCTCACTAGAAAAAATGTTTCACGGAAAAAAAAACTTTGGGAGTAACTAACCAATTGGTATTCACACTATTTGTCGTGGCGTCCTTTCGACTAAAAAGATTTTCTCTAACCTACCCAAACTGCAAACAGTTGACTGCATATTTAGGACTGCCAATATTTTGTCAATTCTAAAAAGCAATTTTCATTTCATAATATGTCACTTCTAGTCACCTCATCATAGCTGTGAACAGCCTCCAATTCAGTTATTAAATATCTACAAAGAAACCATTGACCTTTACGTGTTTCCTATTATCTTCTACTTTCAGGTCTAGGTTTTCGTCCAATGCCACCAGAATCGAATGTAGAAAGTACGTTAATTTGGTATGATGCAGGGAAGCCTGACAATATGAAATACTGGATCGAAGAGACAGAACGGTTTTTAGAGAGTAAGTACAATTTGATATCTGATTACACCTCGGCAAGCAAGCTGCCCATGAAATGCCTTTGACTTGCCACCCATTGAATATATAGAGAGTGTGGATATGATTTTGTAAAGTGTTTGCTAAATCGTAACCATTATTCACTTGAATTCTTTCTTTCTTTTCAACCCCCTTAACATCATCTACACAAACAACAGCATATAGAAATGCTCCCGGAGCAGAAAATCGTGTTAAGTGCGATTTCGATAACCCACCACCAGAGGGTAAAGTTTGCATAGTTAATATTGATGGCTTCTATCCATGCACAAGAGATAATCAATTCAATTATCCAAAAGCCGCTCCTTGTATATTTTTAAAATTAAATAAGGTAATTCTTTGTTGCTAATCGAATAAGCATAAGAAATGTTCGATAGGAACTATTGGCACTAATCGAATTATTTACGTTTGACCTGATTAGATTTATAACTGGTATCCAGATATGTACAACGATACAACAAAACTTTCACCACATATGCCCGAAGATCTGAAGGAACATATTCGAGCTGAAGCAGCCCGAGGAACAAAAAACGTAAGTTAAGGAGGCTTGGAAGAATTTCAACAGAAATATTCGCTCCTTAAATCCATACTTCCTAGTACTAGGTAGATTATGGGTTTGATTATATTTTCGTTTGATTTGATTTCGGTTGATATCATTCTCGAAGGGCCATTATCGTGCAACTCCCCTTATTATTTATGTGTAACTTCGTAACTAGGTAATAGGAATGAAGATAGTAATACGTAAGTTAGCTCTCGTGATCCACTTATTATTAACCTAATGAGATTATTTTCCCAACTCACGCCATTGTTTCCTTTCAGACAAACGTTATTTGGGTATCGTGCGAGGGTGAAAATCCAGCAGATGTAGAAAGTATTGGTGCTATACAATATATTCCACGAAGGGGATTCCCCGGATTCTATTTCCCCTTCAAAAATATCGAAGGTTACATGCCACCTCTAGTTGCTGTATATTTCGAGCGACCAAAAAGTAAGTACTTACCCTTTACACATTTGTACCTGCATAAATTACCATATGTTCTCAATAGAAGCTGTGTTATTAGTTGCATAAAGGGTAGACAACCTCCACAATCAAACATTCGCCGGATCGATGCAAATTTCTATGACTAAACCAACAGACAAACATGCACCTTCCACTCGTTATGCATAACAGTTTTAGCGAATGTAGGGCACAGAATGAGTGCACGTTATTTATAATGTATGCCGGTACTTGAAGCCAAGGGAAAGAAAAACACTGCATACCGCAACACAAAACTTTACTACAATTTAAGCAGTTTCATTTGCGGTGGTTGCTATTTTAAGACTTTCCCATAAACCGGAGCTTCGGGTTGGAAGGAGCTGGAATTTTATGCACGTCAGCACCAGAACAACAGAAAAATTCATAGAATGTGCGATTACCCTAACCAAACTCACTGCAAGGGTACCTATTCCCGACCCTTTGATGTTAATCTTGGCTGTGTGAGGGTTGATGAACGAGCAGTTATTAACGTTGTTGGTTCTGTTGCTAACCCAACCCTATTCTTAGTGGTTAGCACTGAATTCTACTCAGACGCATCTACTTGCAATGCAGAGTGGCAAACTTATCCTGGTGGAAGGATGATAGAGAGCAGCTCTAGGAAATTTTCATTAAAGTTTGTGTCTTATTACAAATTTCCTTGAAATATCCATTATCATTTGTTTATTCTTTACTCTGCCCGTAGCTCCCCCCCCCAGTAGGTGCCTGGATTTACCTTTTAATTTTTCTTTCCTTCGTTTTCAATCCTACTACAATTTTTGTTTTCAAAGTTGGGTTTGCGTAATTTAAGTGAAATGTATTTAACATACTTGTCCCTTATCTCGGCGTTGTAAAAATAATAAAGTCGAAGTAGTTAATTTTTTTGTAAGGATAAGGTAGAAAGTCTTGGTTATCATATTCGAGCTTCAACAATTCATTCTCTTTACTGAATTATTGTCTCAATTTAGTTTTCTTCCGACAATCTGCTTTGCCACACCATATCGCAGTATTTAGAGGAGAAAATCCTATAGTTAACACAAAAGCGTTTCATTAATTGCTTCCGTTTCTTCCAAGTGGTCGGACCAGTGGTCTACGCCAGAGGGTTGCTTACGGTCAAATACTCTCAAATAATAATGCTTACTGTATCGGATGCATTGAAAACTGTTGACGTTGGCCACTGAACACCCTTTAGATGCGCCATTCTGTCCCCGAAACAACTCTTGGTCTCGAGGAATTAATCAATACGCGCCCCTCATTACCACCAGGGGCAGTTAAATCCTTGAGGGTTTAACGTGAGCACCTGTCTTGCAACTTAATCCCACGGTCTTCTTAAGACACGGATTGATTTTGTGACCACAATCACAACCCCGCTGAGACAAGCAACAACGGTACCAGTCTATACCAAGTGCATGACTTAGCATTCATACTGGTGGATGCAAGACCTCCCTAAATTTCTACCGAACTAAGGAGTACTGTACCCGTTTTGAAACGCAACACAACGCCGATGCCCGAAGGTCTCTTCTCGCTTGAGCATAACCACAACCACCATGAAACTCCCCTAGTGGGAGTCCAACCGCAAATAACCGAGCTGTCCTCACATACAACAGGAGTTCACCCGAAGTATGTGAGTCCAGGGGCTTGTCCGGTTCCCATGGTACCAGTATACCCCTGGTAAGGTTTCGTGACCACTTCAGATGAGTCCCTGTGCAGACTCGGGTCTGATCGCCCTGATTATACCTTTGGAGCATTCGCCTACTGAATCACGGCCGGCAAACCAAAGTGATTACAGCGTCTCCCGGTGCCACCACTATGGAGGTTCTCCTCGGCCACTTGGTTTTGGTTTAGCCGAAAGGGCTGCCGCCTCATCTTCCTCGCCGCCACCTCTGAGCACCACCACCAGGGGTAATAGGAATATGATGCTTAACGGCAATTAATACAGCTTCTGGCACTAGAATGTCTCGACGGATCAACAATGGTGTCTGAAGTCAGTCCAGAGGTTTTCTCGAATATACACGGTATCCTCGAGTCGTAGGGTTTTCCAGAATACGCCAGTGTTTCCCAGGCGGATGCACTGGCGATACTAGAAGGCTGTCGGTGTCTCAGAGCCCTAAGCGTAACATTTTCAATCTAGTCGTTAAGGTTTTGTACTCAGCGAGGACATCCTCCAAACTGATAGGGCGCTGAAGGAACTAGATAACACACTTTGGATTCCCTTTCAAAGGAACATGGGCTCATCACTTGCACCAAGTCAAGGGCCAACACGGCCGGACCGGGGGAACTTTTGAGCCAGATGACTACAAACGCGTACAGGAACACGCGTACTGGTTTGCACGGAATACTGGCCTATAAGGGACTATGCCGCCACATTTGGCATACCCCACAATTCGCCTTACCAAAATTGGGAAATATCAGGCATTTCTTTTGCGACTGTCTATTTATAGCTAGGACCAGCTCTCGGGCAGTAGGTAAACAATTCTTTAGGAACTTCGAAGAAATAGATTGGGGCGATGCTATCTTTCGTAAATTCTATGATGACCCTAAAAATCTGAGCTGGGATAAGCCGATTCAAGTTTGCGGCATCAAAATGGTGCATGAGAACACTAAATACAGTGATACCTATCTACCTATCAGAGATACTCGTACATCTTAAAATTGTAGACCCTGAGGGTTTAACGTTGGATGCTTTGGCGGATCCTCTTAATTGAATCCGATATATTCATATAGGTTAGGTACCGAATTCTAGATCAATAACTTATAATTCAGAAAATGTAAAAAGTGCATTAAAGTCTTCTTCTGAAAAGGGATTTTCAACACACAACCGAAAGAGTGAAGTATTTTTATACTTTTCTTCTTATAAGTGCATCATATTATACGAAGTCAGAATGCTAAGCTACAAGCGATTACAGTTCGATATTTATTTGTCGTCAAGTAGAAGCTAAAGTCACATATGAATTCTGGAAAACGTAGTTTAAAAACAGGAATACTCCTAAATAAGTTATGATAACGTATCTTAAGAGACACAAAACGCTTCGTTACGAGTATCATAATTATGGTAGATTATTACGAGAAGATTACGATGGATAGACGGGGCTTTAGAACCACCTTAGGGCATGAAAGATAGGAGATGATATTTCGTTAGGATGGGATGAACTATGGTTATATACATTCTGGAAACCGTCTCCGGCCGGAGAAACCAATTTCTTGGAAACGTCCACTGGCAGTCATGGAAGGCTATACAGGTCTTCTCGCGCTCAGTTCTATGTTTAACTTAGGATCCAGGATGACAAAATTTGGATACAGTTGTCCTAGTGAAAAATAGCATCAGTTTCGGCATTAAATAGCATCAGTTTCGCGAATATATATGCCACACCCGTATCTTGTAGCTCTTATTCGTACTTTTCCCAATAGGCTTCCTATGATTAAACGGGGCGAGGCCAACGTCTCTGCCATCAATATCACTAAGTGACCGACAAACGTCACCACTTTCACTTCGGTCTTGTTCAATATTCGTAGAAGTGGTTACCTCCAAGATCCAATTGCATCTCCCTGGGTTTCTGTATGGATGTTATCCAATGCGTGGCTCTCTTCCAATCCTAACCTGGTACCAAAGTCGTCATGAAGACTCTATGACGGTTTTGGTACCAACGTTATTGAATACTATATCCACGAAGATAGCTAAACTATATTGCTTTTAGTATAGCGACCGACACCTACAATCCCATTTGATAATCTTTCACCACAATGCGTATAAACTAGCTGCTCCTGGGTCTTATCAGAATCCTGCCGACCTTCTAGGAAAGTGAGTTTCTATGTTTCTTGACCAAAATCTTACTGGGACTCATAGACTCGCTGGAGCTTTCAATGTTCTGATAACAGCTCTGCCAGTCTTGATGACCGACTTCTTCCTCTTTAGGGTTCATGTATACTTACTAGAATTTGTGCCTATAACAGGTATTGTATTCCGTATCAGTCTCCTAAGATTGGACAGACCATCATTTCACCATGCTGGCAACGTCCTTTTGCTATATTATGTAGAGTATGAAACTTTAAAGGCGATTTCGAATGCCTTTTCCAAAGCCACGAGCTACGGCTCTAGTTCCTCTTTTGTTTTGATGCTACCATTGGAAGCACGGGAGAGTTTGCTCCTGGTAACTTCACCAAATTCTTCTAGTGGATCCTCTTGGAGTCTCTAAAAGGGCGAGAGACTTCTTCAGTGAGATTTAGACATAACGTATCCAATTGTGTTCTGATCCCTGGTCAGACAATTACCAGTTCTCTACCTTGAAAGTTGTATTGTCGATTCGTTGAGTGATATCAAAGACCTTCCCCCAACTGTTAAAATTTCCGTGTGGGAGAAGGGGAAGGTTGATGTACTGCTGTTGTTACACACCTATTAGTATGTAATAACGGCAGTACATCTGCCTCTGTCTTATTTATAAAGTCAAAAAGACTAACTTTTTCGTTGATTTTGGAACTGCTCCAAAGAGTGTGCCTCGCATTGACACCACAGCCGATAAGTATGCGCTGCGTCAGGTGTTGTAGTCCTTGTAATGATCGATCGTGAGATATGCACATTGAGGAGATATAGATATGCTCCACTCGCGTCTGCTCCAGTTTGGCTATGGTCAGGTTACTAGAACTTGGAGCCCTTTGATAGTTTGGCCTACTCCGACCAATGACTCCTGCATTAATGTGACGTCGATGTCTTTCTGGTCAAATGGTAGTATAGGTCCCAGGGCGAAACGTGGATTGGTACCCACGATGGAGCATAAAACCTGGGAAATGCCTGCTGAACCAATACCAACAGCTCTACTACCAAACCCTATCTCCACCTCCACGTGCTGGCCGCTGGGAGCTCTTTCGTAACGGAAAGCTGTAGACGGAGAAGGATGAAAGCGAGTCTCCCGCGCCTAAAAACGGAACAAACTGTACCAACTGGTCCTCCAGGTTGGGGGTTGGGTAGGGCTGACAACCCTACATGGAAAACCGATGTTACGGAGCCACGAAAGGAGCCTCGGACAGGATGGACTTTAAAACGACGGACCCGGCAACGACAACGGTTAACGATTTGCGCATTTTCTCATGGAATGTGCCCTCCCTGTGCGGTGGTGAAGCTGATGACCAGCTAGCCGATACTCTGTCCCAATATAGGGCTGATATAACAGCGTTAGAAGGGATGCGATGGACAGGGACTGGTTTCCTGGAGAAGAGCCGCTACACCATATATTATAGCGGTCATCTAGTAAACCATGTGCTCGGAGTAGGTTTCTTAGTCAGCCAAAAAATGAAACCTGCTGTTATCGGCTTTGAAAACATAAGCGAACGGCTATGCACTCTGCGGTTGCGAGGCAAGTTTAGAAATATAAGCCTCAACACAACCCTCCGCGACACCTATAAGAGGGAAATGGATGCCGCAATAACTGCAGTTAACAGAGGACCTGGAGATGAAGCATCAACAAATAATTTTCACAACCACCTGAAGAACGTTATCATGGATACGGCCACAGGCATACTTGGCCCCAGCCGCAAAAGGAGTAGGAACGGCTGGTTTGGCGATGAATGTAAGCTAGGAACGGAATGGAAGAATGCCGCATATCGAGTAATGTTGCATTCTCAAAGAACGCGGGCACGCGCAGAGTCTTATCACGAACTCCGTCGAGCGGAGAAACGACTTCACAGACGGAAAAAGGAAGCCTGGGAGAACCAACAAGTCTGTGAACTAGAAAAGTACAGGGAGCAACCGCAGCAGGCGCGGAAGTTTTACCAACAAGTCAGCAGCATGAAGCCTTATACACCTCGATGCTCATCCTGCCGAGACAAAGAGGGAAATCTGATTTCCGACAGAATGGGCATATTGGAGCGATGGGTTGAGTACTTTGATTAGCTACTGAACAACCAGAACATCGGCGAGTTGGAGGCCCCGCCAACTGAAGACGACGGACAAATACTGCCACCACCATGCATAGAAGAAAAAGTCCGTGCAATTCATCGGCTTAAAAACCATAAGTCGCCAGGAGCCGATGAAATTACAGCCAAATTGGTTAAATATGGAGGCGACCAGTTACACAAAGTGGTTCATCAACCTGTGCTCAAGGTATGGGACAGCGTATCAATGCCTGGCGATTGGCAACGAGGCATTATCTGTCTCATACATAAAAAGGGAGATATCACACAGTGCAGCAATTATAGAGGTATCACGTTGCTGAGTACCATCTATAAGATATTCTCCACTATCTTGCTAGGCCGGATAGCCACATACGCCCAGAACATCATTGGCCCATACCAAAGAGGCTTCACTCCAGGCAAATCAGCAACAGATCAGATTTTCTCTCTGCGGCAGGCGATGGAAAAACTGTTGGAATATGGACAACAGTTGCACCATCTGTTCATCGACTTTAAAGCCGCCTATGATAGCATAGCCAGGGTAAAACTGTACACGGCCACGAGAGAATTCGGTATCCCGACGAAGTTAATAAGACTGACTAGGCTGACCCTGACCAATGTGCGAGGCCAGATAAAAGCAGCAGGATCACTCTCAAGAATATTCGACATCAACAACGGTCTACGACAAGGGGATGGGCTATCATGCGTCCTCTTTAACCTGGCCCTCGAAAAAGTAATCCGTGATGCTGAGGTAAATGCAAGCATCCTCTTGAAGTCCACCCAACTACTGGCCTATGCTGACGATATCGACATCATGGGAAGAACCACCCGAAACGTACAAACTGCCTTCATACAGATCGAGCAGGTGGCGCGAGATCTTGGGCTGCACATCAATGAAGGCAAGACAAAGTATATGGTGACAACGTCAGCACCGGAGACGAATCAACCAACAACATCAAAAAGCACTAGTCAAACACAAACACGAAGAAGAATAAGGATAGGAGAATACAACTTTGAAACCGTTGATAATTTCTCCTATCTAGGGTCGAAAATCACAACCGATAACAGCTATGACGATGAAATCCGCGCACGGTTGTTGTCAGCCAACAGAGCCTATTTCAGCTTAGAAAGACTGTTTCGCTCGAAACGTCTTACCATAGGGTCAAAGCTCTTACTGTACAAGACTATGATCTTGCCAGTCCTCATGTATTCCTCGAAAACTTGGGTTCTTAGCAAGAAGAATTGTGAACTCTTGGCCGCGTTCGAGAGAAGAATCCTGCGAAGAATTTTTGGCCCCCTACATGAGAATGGACGATTCCGTAGCCTACACAATGACGAAATCTATGAGCGATACCATGACCGTCAGGTTGTGGATAAAATCCGGCTCAATAGGTTACGATGGGCGGGTCAGTTAATCCGTATGGATGAGGATGATCCCATTCGGAAAGTCTATGGTGGAAAAAGAAGACGAGGCAGACCCTGCCAAAGATGGAGCGATGGCGTAGGTCAGGATGCCAGACAGCTTTTAGGGATATCGAATTGGTGGATCTCGGCGGGATACCGGGATGTCTGGGGTTCCTTAATAAGGCAGGCCTAGACCGGATACCGCTTGTTGCGCCGTTGATGATGACGATGTCTTTCTCTCGAAGAAAGACCAGCACATTAGCCCAGTATTATTTGCTTGTGTAGAGATATCGTCAGATCCTTGGACAGCATCGAATGGATCCAGGTCATCGTCCGGTTTTGCGAAGTGGAACATATTCACGTTTGCGTTCCTTACTCTGAAACTGGGTTTCCCCTTTTTGATTAGCAGTCAGTCGTCCATGGGGATTCTGGTGTTTCGCAGACGCAGCAATGCGGTGAGCTTGCCCTTATTCATGCGAATCTTGGCTACCAGGTACTAGTAACCGGTTTTTTGCGAATCAGGCCTGAAACAAATTTGAGCTTTACGCCCTCCTAGCCGTCGCTGATTTTAGCATTGCAGGAGCTGAAGTAGTCTCGGAGAGTTGGTTCTCGCATGCTATGTGGAACTCAAGGATCATCCGGGAGGAACCAAAGCGGGTAATCTATTTCTGACGGTCTGCTTGCCGCTGGCGGAATTACCGAAAGGTTTGGCACTGCTTTGCCGTCGTTTCATGCTAAGAACGATTGCGCTTGAAGGCGGTAGATTTCGCCTATTGCCGGTCTCCAGCGCGTTTCGTATTCTTCTTCTATCGCCATTATCAAGGCTTTTTCATCTTACTCGTCGACAGTGCCAGCTTCCTTATTCTTCGCAGTCTTGCTCAGAATATAGATGGTACTGGTTTTTGAGCAAGACTCCATTTCTAGTAATGAAAACACATACCTCTGACTTACTCTCCTTTCAGTGGTTTTGCTACAGCTACAATTGAAGAACTCAAGAAAGGAGTAAGTAGCTTCTGGAATGTACACATATATGCATATTATTAGAGAAAACTACAAACGTTAGGAAATGTAACAATTTTTATGTATCTCTGTTGCTCTCTGGTACTGCAAAACGTTGACGTTTTGGCAAACTGGCACAAAATAGGTACTGCGGCAATAGACACTAAGTTGTACTGAGAGGCATGATTTTTCAGTAGTTTTTTAGTTAAACAGGTACTCTTCAGTATTTTGCAACATAAATCGGAACGAATGATAAGGTTACGTTAGCTATGGTTACTTCGTGAAATAGGTCAAAATTTCCGTAAAATCGCAAAAGTAAAGTGGCAGTTTCGGTGAATGCACTCCATCACAACATTAAATGTATAAAATATCTCAGAAAGTTGCATATAGAACGGAACGACCCATTGCGGAAGCCGTTCAAAAGCACCACGATATTGGCGAAAGATATCGCAACATTCACGAGCAGACATAGCATCAAAATTGAAGTGGAAGTTCGAATGATTTTGTAAGTGGTCTTAAGTCTTTCTATAGCCCGGCCAGGGACATTAACAGTCGAATCCTTATCCACAATAACGAGCACCTCCTAGGTGTAGAATCGGACACTGCATGCAGGGTCTGTGCGGAGTGTGATGGAACCTCTATATACGTCTTAAGATAGTGTCTGGCACTTGTGCATAAGTAGATCGAGAATCTGGGAGAACAAACCAGATGCAAAGCTGAAAGATCTGGAAGTAGGGAACATTCTAAAGTTCCTGACGGTTATCGGCTTACTTGAGATACTATGATTAATAGGTGCACTATAACCAGTAAAAGGGGCATACTAGTTCTTTAAGGACGCGGTGCGACTTTCCCTTAACAGAATAATAATAATAGGTGGAGAAGCCGTTTCAATACAATTCTCCTTTTTCTTGTCGATGAAATGACTGGTCACCGTATGTATACTAGCTGCTCCTCCAAACAAAAGTGAAATCACTTCGGCTGTCTATGTACTCGAGCTGGGCAAGGCTGCTGGGCTTGACCATCTCCCTGCGCTGGCTAATGGGCATGAAGGATTTCAATGGATCATGCCCTCGGTTCTGGTTCAATAAAATGTGGCAAGCAGAATCCAAAGCAAGGGTCTCCGCCTAACGGGCAAAACATCAAGGTTATCGACTTAGGTCGGAGACAAAAGATTAACGGTCTTTTATTGTAGCTGACGGGTCGACAACTGGTCATATGGAACTATTCTTGGGCGACTGGCATAATCAGCTGACCGGGGGAGTAGGTTCTCGGGGTTTAAATACCATCAGCCGACCGGTGATGAATCGGGCATCCTCAATTATTATGGCCAGTGGAGGCCAAGGTAGGGTGGCGACTTCAAAAACCACGCAAGAAGAAGATACGTTCCGTCGTGGATTTTTCCTCTCGATCGCTGTACCCGGGCCCCAAGTTATCCGATTTCACGTTGCCAGCATTGATTTTTTTTATTTTCAGCTTCGCGCTCGTTTCCATTTTAATTTCATACTTTATTCCCATTGTGTATATCAGTATATACACAATGAATAAAACGTGAAATTTTTGACAATGTTTTTAGAGACTACCTACAGCGTTGTGAAAGATCTTCCCTTACATTTCTAAACTTGGTTAGCACACTTCAATGGAGCATTAATTTGCTTCGCACTCAATTTCACTACTTTCTTTAGATTTTGGAAAAGCTGAACCCTCTTTGTTGATTTTTTGCAACTCGGACAACCATTTGGTCATCGCACAACTCCCTTAATTCTTCCTCTACTTTTATATTTTGAAAACGGGAAGTAATCGCGACTGTTACTTGGAAGTTCTTAGCTTTTCGGAATATCTGCGGCCGCCGCCACACCAACGGGATACCCAGCACCGAAAAATATGCTGATTAGAAGGGGGAAGTGGTAGTGTATAGGTCATGCATCGATGAAATATAATGAAGAATTGTTCTTTTGTTAATCGTGATTCTAATGTTTTAACCATTGTCGACACATCGAGAAGCAGAGGCATTTGGTAATTTATGACGGTTTCTTTTTTTCGCTGCTCTGGCCGGATATCGCACTTTGCTTGATTGCTTGCTTGTTATTTCTATATTCACATTTTTGACATCCTTAGCATTTTGCGGGGCCAGTGAGCTCTGAGCCCTAATGGTGGCCACTTTTCCACAGTTTGTAGTATCGCTTTGAATTATGGTTGGTACTTTTTGCTATATCGTGGCGCTTCGAATGATCAGAATGGAGCGAGCAAAAAAGGTGATAATGATGTATTGCCCGATTCTGAATTAGGTAACAAGATACACCACGGATGCTGCAAGATCTTAAGGACCAGTGCGATTAGTTCTCTTTGCCTTTTATCATTTTTTTATATACTTCTAAAATTTGAACAGAATAATTTTTTGAAATATCCAAGTGTCTTTCAAGGGCATCGGCTCATCTCACTTTTTTTCGAATCAACTGAAAAGATTATAAGAACTTCAGACTGCATTCCTTAAAACCTTGGAAATCATTACAAGTCAATTAGCGAATACCAAACAATTTCGGTCAGACTTCGCCTATTAGGTTACTCGGTCTCTAGCTAGTTCTAAAACAGAAACTGGAAAAATATATATTGCAGGTGAATTTTCTATTACTGCCCACTCCGGCTCAACATCTTCACACATATTGCAAAATTTCCAAGCTAAATTGGGTCACACGAATTCGCCATCAATTCAATTTGAAATTTCAATCCATACAAAATTGAATTTTCCACACAATTCAATATCCATAAGGTAATACGTTCATTCGCTTGGAAAATACTAGCAGGAAGCCAAGTATTTCCTAAAACATGTCATCAACCATTCAAAAATATAGCTCATATCATATTCCCCAATTTGCCAATAGCATTCATAGTAGTGTTGGCTGCGAAGTGGGCCTATTTATCTAATGTTATTAATCCAAATGGAAAAAGATTAATTGATCTAAGCGTGCGGAAAATTGATAAGGATGTGAATTGGTTTCTGTTCAAGTTCATCTATGCAGGATGAAAAATTTAGGAAATAGGTTGATAAGCTGTTTGTGGTGGAGGGAGGTATTTGTAATAATATTATAACAAGTTGGAAACAGGAAGCTCGCCGCTTAGGTAATAAAGGTTTTGTGGATTTTTAATGTAAGGCTACTCAGATATTCGGTGGATGCAATTATACATAGCTCATTGTGTACAGACGTTGAATACACCCAATATTATATTCGCCGTGGTATTGGCATTGTATCCCTTAGGTAGTAATTTGAAAGAGGCAACGTCAACCTCCTATGACTTTGCTAATAATAGAAGAATTTTCACCAAATTTTCTAATATCGTATTATGCTGCAAAACTATTGCAAATTTATTACCAAATTTTACGGATCTGAGTGAACTTAAGCGGGTTCGCAGTAAATTTTCAAAATATGATAATACACTACAGATTATTAACTTTATTTGAGCATATATCATAATGTAGGGTATTATGATCCAGATACCATGTGAGCAGGCTACCATTTTCAGATTATACGGTTGGATAGTTTCAGAGAACGAGTCCCTAAAGTAATTGACCCATTTCGGACCCCTGCACTTCTAACTTTTGCAATCAATATCAAAGTTAACACCAGTTTCAAAAAGTACTAATCGTACCTTTCATTTGATACGCACGTGTCTATATTTGGTGTAAGTATTATAGTAAGATCTGCATAAGATTTTGTTGAAGGAAAAACTTTTACCCCTTTACTCTGTAAGTATAGAGGTCCACTTCCACTCAACATATAGTTGAGATATGAACTGCCTGTATGACATTTTCTAGCTCGCATTCACCTTGTACCTTTCCGAATACAATGTGTATGATAAAAAAGATATGAAAATAGACTCCAGGGACACGCTCCAAAAGAGTTCTTCATTTTATTTATATACCCCTGATGCAGGTATGCGGTGCGAACCTTATCAATGATGCGACTTAATATATTTGTTAGATGAAGGTTCAAAGGGAGTGGTAAAATACCTGACGGCCGATCGCATGTTAAGTATTTAAACGAGCAGCATGTAGGATCGATCAGGAGGTGAAAGAGTATATCTATCGGGAACCTCATAGAAACTAGGAGGTGGCGATATAGTAAAGCAAGAGAGATTCCATTAGATAACGTAACACAGAAATTCAACCGGAGAAAACCAGAATCATATTTACCGATTGAAAATTGTCCAGGCGTTATTTCCGAAAAAGGGTGAGGGCGGCCGTAATTTCATAAAATCTGCAAATGCGAAGATAGTATCCGTAATACTAAGAGAAAAAATCCTTTTAATTTGTGCCTGTTGTTTATTGTTAAATCTAATTGCTATATGCGAGGCTGAACTTAGTCCATGCTGGCGAAAGCAGGCTAGTCTAAGTCAATAAAGAGGAACCCCATAACGTCTAGTGTCTGTTGGTTGAAATCTGAATGGCGACGGTAGAATTTATATTGTGACTGGATGTCGGAGTAAGTCAACTAGGTTGTGCATGAGCACCTGAATAAATTCAGGGTAATAATCACGGGCGAGCGCTATCCTTACTTAATTGTCTCTCATAGGCTACCGTAGTTCTGTAGTGCATCTTCAAGGTCTTCAGAGGAGTTCCTTAATACGCTTCAACGCCTAAATTCGATTTGATTATTATTATTAATCGTGTTCGATTGTCCGTTGTCCTATCCACTCGCATCGCTTGGAAAAAGCATTTCTTCTGCTTTTATAGTGCTACCGTGGGAAGTCGGTTTTGGCCTTCCAAAGTCGTCGTCTCCTTCTTTTTGGTCCAGTGATCTTGTTCTAGAATTTCAGAAACTGTTCACTGACTCCTCCCAGCCGTTTCAGGGTTCTTGATCGGCGTTTTTCTTTTACCTTGCTTTTCAGTATCTGCCTGAAAGAAACCGAGCAACGTATAACTTGCGTTGTCCACTGAATCCTCTCATCCGTTTTCTGTTTGTTTCTAATAATCGTTTCCTTTGCACCCTATCTGTTGTCCATACAATTTACATGACCCTACCTATTCGAGGTTTCGAATCTTAGTCTGGATGAAATCTTCTAATCAGTCATATAATAAGTAGGTCGCTGTAGTATCGCATTCGGCATTCTCCGTGCACCGCCACTGGGCCTAAGATTCTCCTAAGACTCGACTTGAAAGGATTGGTTTTTGCTCTTCGGCCTGGTTCATCGTCTTCGCTGCCGCAAAACAAGAGAGGCGAATAAAAGTTTTATATAGAGGTATTTTTCAAAACTGGTCGCTTGAAGTAAAATGTTTTGTTGGCAAGCACCTTTCGCTCTGCGGTAGAGCGATGTTAAATAACGTTAGAGCCTCCATATCGCCTTGCTTTAACTCGGAGTCTGTGCCGAAACCGAACCTTATGGGTTGGTTTCGTATTTTCATTTGAGCGCTAAACTTTTGTTGGTGAGTCTAACGAGTTTTGCTGGAACTTCAAATTCGAACCATGTACACTACCGATCGGTCAACACCGTGGTATCGTGTTTGAAATCAACAACAATTTGACGGGCATCAACGTCATATTGCATTTCTTCAGAATCTGATCAACCATCTCCAACGATATTTTTTAAGAAGTTTTCGAGTCTTCTTTTAAATATTTTTAATGGAACTTTCTAGCATGTATACAACAATGACATCCTCCTATAGTTCTCGCAGTTTATCGGGGTTTAAACTCCTCCATGTCTCCGTCGTTCCAGCAACGTCCCTGCAAAATATGGTTCAGGGCTAGAAATCTGCTATAATTCTTTTCGTCAAATTTTTACCGGTTCTTTAATTTTCCCCATTAAAGTGATCATTCAATCTGTAGATCTCGTCATTTTACGCTTTCGTTTCTTCTTTCTGCAGGTTTTATCACGGATTCGCCTTAATTTTGCAAATTGTGTCGTTTAGGTTTCTTGGGTCGCTCATGATATTGTTTATATTGGCGTTTTTCTCATTGATTGTCTGCTGACACTCCTCATCAAACTAATACTGTCTTTCACTTGGATTTTGTGGGCCTGCTTCCATTATCGTTCGACTACGACCCCCAGTAGTTCCAAGCTGGATCTGTTCATTGCTTGCGTTGAAGTCGGCGAGTACTATCTTCACATCGCTCGAGGTCAGTGAATCGAATACTGGCTCAAGGCTACTGTAGAAGTCGTTTTTCACTTATTCTTCCTTGTATTCCTTTGGAGCATACATATGTTATGTGTCAGTTTTCACTCTTCTGTTGACTGGTTTGAAGTCTGTGATGTTCCCCACGAAATTCTTGCAGACCACAAAAGCGATTGCATTCTATGACATTCTTGCGACTCAGGCTTTTTTGCTTTTGGAAATAGAGTGCGTTCGGAAGTTAAATATCTCACTGGGCGGTCAAGAGTGCCATTTCTATACAGAAAGCGCACGTTCCAGGTACCAAATTCGTAATCCCAGAGGCCCTAGCCTAAGGGCCTCGTCGTTAACTATTTCGTCTGCTGCTGTTATAAGAAGCTCATAATAAAAGGGCGAGTGGTGGGAAACCAATGCAGAATACGTGGTTCGGTGTAAGCGACGTTGGATAATCTGATTTCTGTATGCCGCTGTTACGGAGCCGGTGGAATAGGCTGGCAGACAATACTGTGTTTAAAGTGATTCATTAGAAACTTGCATACTAGCATGGGCTGAAGTACGACATTCTGCAAACATACTCAACGGATTTTCACACTAACATACCACGGACCACCACCCCCCTCTATATGTTTAGTGGATAGGATGGTCCAACCCTAACTGCTTGGCTCTTAATACTAGTGTTAGGTAAAATCCGGCATCTGCCGAGATTTTTAGACAATTCGAAAGAAAAAATAATAAAGGAATTTTTATTACGACCTGAGAAGCGATTGTACCTCATTACATTGGCCTACCACATTACCTATCAATCCGTCCCATAACCGGCAGAAATTTTAAAATGTTCTCCACCTCTAGGTCCTTTCTACTAGTGCCAGATATTCTGTCAGGTGTAGTAAAATTGCGGTCAACGAAATAAGATTATCCAGAGCCTACTAATTAGCAGGAAGCACGTCGATGTAAATGTGATCTAGAAATATTGAACCAATAATCACAAAATCAATTACCAAAGGCAAATTTCTCCTCCTCCCTACAGTACCTACACATGGAATCATCCGTTACATCAAAATCGCATTATTCATTAAATTCAAATCGCATATCCTCACTTGAAATTAGTTTACTTTTTACGAAACCATTCCAGAACGTGATTTGCATAGGTAATATCGCCGACCCAATTTGCCTTGCCACCGTTAGTACAGCCGCCTTATGCAGGTTCCTTGTTGTAATGATGGTAGTTCTATTGCTTCCTTGTGCATACCGTCCCCTTATCGATAATGCCAAGGACGGAGGATTTCATCAATAATAGATCTGAAAGTCACGTCTTTGTGAAGAGCATGGAAAAAGTACATCGTTCTAGGCTATTTATGCAGTCTGGATAGCTCCTTCTTCTTTCACTAACGAGATTCATTAGTGGAATACTTTCCGAGAGGAATGAATTGGAAAGCCATAAACCTTAACAAGAGTTCAATTGTTTTTATTTCAATTTCAAGTGAAAGGTGATTTCACGCAGAGAAATTTATCTGAGTTGCTCTCGGATGGAGGGTGTTTTTTGAAGATGGTATTATTATTATATTGAGGGACATGTATCATGTAAAATACTCGTGAGGGACTCAAGTGTTCAAAAGGACCCCTCATATTCCCGAGTCTGGCTAGTGTGCGGATTGAGGGGTTACTTTTGTGGGGCCTCAGTTCTTTTGGGTGAACTTTGACTGTCAATATCGCCAATTTTTTAGGTTTTTTGGATAGCTCACCTCTTTAGGTCGACTTCGGCAAAGCAAGATGGTTATTTGGCCATCACTCACTCCTATAAGGCATTAAAAATGGCGCCCAACTTGGAGCCCTGTGTTCATAAGGTTCCCAATAAATGAATTAGGAAGGAAGGAATTCATGTTGGTGTCTCACATAAAGAGATATCAGTTTCCATCTAGCATCTACATGTGCTTGACTTTTTCAGTTACACGAATTTTTCCCATCCCACCGTGTAGAATAGGGTTTCCTCTTCTTTTCTTGGTAGGATGCCTTAAGACATTATCATTTCTTGTGCTTTTGTTGTGAGTTCTGCAGAGTGGGTGTATTTCAGCAGGAAGGAATCCTCAAGCATATATTTTTTGAATGATTGCTTATTTATTTTCCACTTGATTTTGATTATTGATTATTTCCCTAAAAAGATTCTTTTGATTCTTATTCCTTTTATTTGACAATTTACATTATTTTTGATTTAGATTGAAGCCTCTTGATATTTTTATTTTCTTACTTTTTGCCAAATTTATCGTCTTTTTTGCTATTGTCGCATTTTTATGGCTTTCAATTTTCACATCCTTCTTTCCGGCTCGTAAATTCCTTTGAACTTCCTTTGAATTTGATTGACTGATTTTTAAAAAATTGAAAATACGTTTTATCAACGAGATCACTACCTACCAAACTAACGTCGCCTACCGCCTGTTCTGCCATAAGGACATTCCGGCTTTTTTAAGCATGATTCTCCCAAGCACCATAATGATTGACAGCGACCCGGAGCCACGAAGAAAGATCTTGTGGATTGAGTTGAGGGAGGCGGCGTAAATTGCTTTACGAGTTGTGGGGATTGGTTCGAGAAAGATTGACGCGTTTCAATTCTGCGTTTTCGGAGTAGCAAATATGGCGACGAGAGAACAAAAGCACTCTAAACTTGGCTTACGTCAGTTTTGGTGGCTAATAATGCGTAATCATATCTGACATTATCGGATGTCACAGTTTGGGTGAAGGGGTTTCCGGAGTGATCGACCCCAGAGCCACTGCATGAAACTCATGAATATTGTAAAATGACACGTGAGGCACTGAAGTGTCCAAAAGTACCATCCATATTCCCGAGCTTCGCTAGCATTGCATGACCTTTCATTGGAGCTTCAGTATCTGAGAACGGACCTCCACTGTCCATTTTGTCTGCACTTTAGGTTTCTGGGACAGCTCTACCCTCTGGACAGACAACTAGTTTAGACTATCTTTTGCAGCATATGTCTCATTCTGTTGTGGAGTCGGTTCAGCCAAATCGAATTAGTCACTTTTCTTTTTTAAGAGCATGGTCCGGGAAGAGAAAAAGGATGTAGTGTATCAAGCTATCGCTGTTTCGGTTGCCATTTCGGTCGTTACTGCTCGCGTGTCACTGATAGTGATAGTGCCTGTTTCACTGGAATCAACGATGATATAGCGACTTAATGACTTATGTTTAAATCCAACCAAAGTCTTTCCACTTATGAATAGTGCATGTGACGTTAATCACTGACTTTGCCTCCAGACCATTTTGCTTTCTCCAGCAGCTTCTTGCTCCAAACTGTTTTAAAGATATATGAATAACTGAACAAACATTTGAAATAGACCTAGTTCATTGATGCTGCACCACATTTAGTCTGCCTTGGAGGTACTGGCACTTCAACTCAACTCAATTCGGGTTTGATAAATTATTATATTATTCATTACTCCCCTCCCCTCCCACCTCACAACTCCAACCTCAATATATAGGATATAGAGGCAATCCATGCTGTATTTATTCAATATTGCTAATATGATGGCCTTCTCCAATGAAGAAATCTAAGGAATCTAGTTCCGTGATTCATCGAATCAAATACCGCACCTTCAAACACACACTTCACCGCGCTCTTTTTAAGGGTCTATTTTAAAAAACACATACTTATATATTATATAATTATAAACCATCATAAACTGTTGTGTTCCTAGGTGTTTTAGGTACCATTCACCCTTTGCCCAACGAGTATATTCGCAATTGCTCCTCACCTCTTCTGCCTCGTTCAGCCTATATTGAATCCGCCCACCAAGTGCTCAATTGCCTTTCAGTTTTCCATGTAAGCATCTCAACGATTAGGCTTTCCGGTGCTACCATCTTTCATTGTGTTCCCACATCGCTTTTGTTCATTGCTTCTTCCACCGCTTGACTGGCACACCTGCCGCAATTACATCAGCAGTTGTACCTACTACCTACTACCTACTACCTACTAAGGAAAGTACAAAACCTCGACTTCGATAAGTCATGCCAATTGCGATGCACTTCGTAATATAAAAGGTTTTTGCCGAGGGTGTGCCTGCTATAGTGTCCCGATCCCACCGTACTTTCATAAATGTTTGCTCGTTAATTGGTCTCACACATCAGCTGGATTCTAAGACGTGCAGATACTCGTGGCATGCTTTTCAGGTCGCCTGGTGATTGTCATAGGTGCTGTATTCTCAAAATTAAGGATATTCCTGTATAAATAGCCACTGTATGCCCATAGCGCTACGCCGCCTACCAGATCGGTTACCGATATATTGTTGCCAATATTCTTATGAAGTTCGCTTATTGTAGTCACTTTCCCCTCCAGCCTCATTTTCCTATTGCAGTTAACGTATTTTTGAATTCATTGCACTTGCCGTTTCCGGTAGTGTGTATGTTACTCAGGTCCCCCAATCCCATAAAGCATGTACTTAGTTTTTTGCGCGCACGCCTTCACCAGATGTCCGCATAAGAGACACTAGAATTATGTGCCCTTTTCTTTCCTAACGTCCAGGAGCTTTTGCTTCGTTTTCACTGATAGTCGGATAGTCAGTGCCCGGCTGTACGCCGTTCTAAGGTTGACAATTGATGCCCTCTGTAAACCTTGTAACTTAAACTGTTCTGTTGAGGGAGCTCAGATCAAAATTGACAACGTCTTCAGATCAAAAGTGACCCCGTCTAGGTCCTTAAACTGAATAGAGACTTCATACTTTTGAACACGGTCTACTGTACTCTCACCAAATAATTTTTTGCTTCACAACCGAAGCTCGCGGCTTTGCTTTCGCCGCGATTGTGCAGAACTGTCATGAGATATACTTTTTAGTTCTTCTGGATCACTTCCACCGGGTATTTAAGATCGGGCTTGCTTTCACTTTTGCTTGAAGACATAAGACATAATACTCATGGTAGAAATGATGATCGCCTTGGGGCGAATTATTATATTTTACTTCTTTTTATAAACTTTTTTATTTGAACCTTAGTCTAAACGCCTCATTTTTTTCAATTGAACGTCTGTTCTCTTGCTGTAACCAGCGTTTTAGGTACTACTGTTCCCATTCCAAGGTTTTAGCCATCCTTTTCAAATTGGGTGATATTGATTTTTGTGTTTTAAATTCCTTTTTTCTCCTATCTGCATATTTGCTCGTAAACGGTTGGGTGTCATTCCATGTCGATTCTTGATAATCCTCCCGTGACCCAGGCGGCTTTCACCATATTGTTTGGAGCACCTTGTATTTATCATACTTTTGAAAAATTCTGGCAGTTCAACAATTTCAAGTAGAAGCAAAATAGATCCGACTTCATCATTCCTGCTTCCTAATATTTCAGGACCTTTAGGAAGTTCTCCTTCTTTTTTTGAAAGGCTTTCTTGGTCCTAAGGACCTTTCAGTGATTATCTACGCTCGGGTGCAGTCATTGTCACTAAGGATTGTGATGCTCAATCCTCTTCAATGGGAATACACTTCTATGCTTTTGTTATAGGTATTTTAAGGGGTGTCATACTGAGTTTAAAAAGCTACTTTTTAAGCCGGCTGTGAGCAAGCTGTTTACCTGCGACACATTGTAGTTGAGGGATATCGATGACTGGGATTGGGGATTGCTTGTAGACTTTTAAAAACCGCCGCTTTAGTCCTTGATCAGAGATGTGGTAACATATCTGACTGTCTGTCATATGTACTCTTCTCAGAAACGATTATATCTATTGGCATGATATTTGATGGAAAGTTGAAACCAGACACATGTAGAAAATAACATCGTTCTGAGTCAAGTATAAGGGGGATCCGAACATATACAAAAGGGGGTGAAAAATTATTTTTTTTGCCGAATATGGCTATGCAGAGTATAAGTGAAAGACCTCTAAGTTACGTCTTAGTTTTGACATAAGTTTGCAGAGTGGAGGATTACTTTCCAAACCTAGGCAGCGTAGCCGTTAGTTGCCGGAGTTATCTTGTTTCGGCACTCTTTCTAGTCACATAGCTTTTTACAGGCTATCGGAGGTAGCCTTCGGAAGCTGCCTAGAATTTTTTAGGAACATATCTTACAGCGATTAGTAAATCATTCATTAAACCCGGTTTCCGCGGGATTTTTATGACTTATTGATTCAGAGTAATTTAAGATATAAGCCTCAAGGATATTAAGGTAGGCTGTGCCTGATATGATGTTTATCTGGTTGCCCATAATAATGAATGCAAATGGAATACTATATATTGTCAGATAACCATATTATTTATCCTACTACTTACAGTAAATGATATATTTGTTTTATTTCTTAATTTTTAGCTGGCGTGCTCATCAACATCGAATGCAAAGCTTGGGCTCGTAATATCCACCACGATCGCTCAGAGAGAAGAGGATCCGTCCATTTCGAGCTGATGGTCGATTAAGAAACAGCAACAGCACTTACATAAATTAAACCAACATTTAACAATATAAAGTAATAATGCATTACACAAGCTAATAAGAGAAAAAAACCACATATAGAAATCAACAACTCAGCTCAGTACATCGCATGCACTCTCTAAAATAGACACAAAAACAATGAAATGAAAAGATTACAGCAAATTGTTACACACAATTTCAGCATTCACCATTATGAAGAAGAAATGATAGACCACATTTTGAAGAGGACTTCGTTAAAGGACTTAACCTTGATTCTTTCGGATAAAATCTGTTTTTGTTGTATCACTGGCAGCCTGTACGTTGGTTTATTTCGGTTCGAATTATGTTATGATTTTAGTTTCCGATTTGTCGTTATTTTGGTGTGGAAATTATATTTTAAAAACCGAACGTGTAATAATGCAAAACCATTTACAATTTAAGTAGTATTAAGAAATTAATAAAAATAATAAAACAAGAAATTTCGCAAAGTAAATAAACTAAGATCTAGAAAAATAAAAACAAATATATAGAAACAAACAACAAATTACACCGACTAAGTGTTTAAAAAGTAAAATAAAATTATGATTTGAGGAGAAAAACAGCAGATGAAGTAAACTTAATAAATTCAATTGTTAAAAAAGTGAAAGTAGTAGTATTTATAAAAAAGTACGCTATTTTAGATTGACACCAACAACAAAACAAGAATTATAAGGATTAATTAAATGAGGTAATAAAAATGGAAAATAATAGTCAGAAAAATTTATGAAATTCATGAGGAGTATATACAAATAAAAAAGAGATGATCTTGCGCTATTTTTAATTATCTTTTAAAACTACTTAAGCAACAAATTAAGTCTATATAAGAACGGAGAAAACTAGTTGAAGCAAAAATTCGCAAGATTGAACAACAAAAAATCCCACTACATCGGAAAAATCTCCTGTTGAGTAACAAGTGGTAATTCAACTAAATTATTTTTACATTTAATCCTTAAACAATAATTAAATTTGTAAGAGCATTTCAAGCAACATTTAAATTAGACCTTTGTTGCCAGAATCAAGAAAATTACCAACCGCCTCATATTCGAAATTATATATCCAATGAATAGTAACAGGAAAGAATGAAATAAAATTTATGAATGGCATTGATAGTCAGAAAATTGTTAAATACAACGGGAGAGTAAGTAACGAAAGAACGCAGACATCAACTTTGTAGAGCAGGTTGCTAGCTAATAGTAATAAATTAATAATTTAAACTAATAAATTAAAAATAAACATCAAAACCATACTAATAACGTAATGAATGAATAAAAAGGTGAAAATGGGTAATTTTTTAAAAAAATGAAATGGAAACACTTAAAATGCAGCTTAAACCAAAAATGAGTAAGCAAATAATGCACATTATGTTAGAACTATTAGAATGGATGGTTAGATTTCGCGCATAAAGACATCACTATTCAGCTATATAACCATTTTATTTCTAACAATAAAGTAAACTTAAAAAGAGTAAATTTGAAAGTTAATAATTTCATACCGAGTAATTTATTTCAATTTATTAAGAAGTAAGAGGAGCGCTGAAAATTATAAGAACTAAAAGTGAAATTTACTAAAAATTTATAAAAAACAACCATACACTTGTTAATTAATTTCATAAACAAAAGTTAATTCTAAGTCAACTGTAAGTAAATGTGGCAACAAAGCAAAGGATGTGTGCATCAGAAATAAAATTTATTAAGATGTAAGGACGATTGCAAATATACATATATATTTAGAAATGAAATATACACAAAAATTCTTTCGAGAATGTATATCGAGAATGACACGAAAACACGGAACATTTACCAAAGAAAAGGATAAAAATTCCAATTGATAATGGAAGTCGAGCATTCGCGCAAGAACTATTGTAATGCCGAGAGACAGCGGGGGTTTTTAATGCATGCATACATAGACGAGAACATTGCGAACTTGCATGTGTTTAATTTCTTTTTGCGGTACTTCGCAACTTTCTTAGTGCAATATATAGCTGTTTTGGAATTCGAAAAATATATAAATATGTAAATTCAGATGGTAAGCAGAATAATCTTTTATCTTTTTCCTAAGTTATACTAGTTTTCATTTAAAAATTACACTTTGTTGTTCGTAAGTTTTAAGCTAATATGTATGTATTTAGTTTTAGACACATATAGTATAGCGTTACATAAATTCCATTACAAATAAAAGATGGCCTTGTAAAATAATTAATTTTATTCGGAATTTTAGTGTCTTTTAAGATTTTTAAACGGGTTTATGTTTCCTATTTGTTGTGTTAATTTTTATGTTGGACATAACGATGCAAATATTTCATTTATAATTTCAATATTAGCAGAAAGTGAGGCCTGCCTGCCAGGAGGTTCAGAAGAGACAGACAAACTAAACAATTTCTTAATCTGTAAAAACGTATATACGTTTCGCTTTTTTAAAGTCACACTCCTATTATTATTACTGAATTGCTGAAAGATAAATAATAGACTCGTTAAATTTTTAGAATATTATAGAAAATGTGTCATTGTTAAACATAATTTGAATAGAGAAAACCAAAATAGTTTCAATAGAGAAAGTAAAAGCAGTATCAGAACGAGTTGAAGAACTTAAATAGCTAGCAGAGAACATTAGGTAAAGAGTTGCAATCCTGATTATATTGTCATCGTTATACTATTAAAAAGAGAAAAACAGGCTCTATTGGCTTATGCTCTATTTTCTTTATTTTCAATTAGATCTATGAAGAAAATTTCTGCAAAATAAATTTGATTTAACTAAAACTGGGCGTTGGGGCACCTTGAATAACAGAAAAGCTTCTAACTGATCAATGAAACATCACAGGACGTTGATATTAAAAATCAAACTCATGACAGACTGGAAAGCACAAGTCTTGATTAATTTGTCCCCAAGCCAATTTAACTTTTACCAATTTGGCTTTTTTTCCCAATTCCATTCTATGTTGAAACGCTTGTGAAATTTAAAAGAATTTCAAAAATTGTTATAAATTTTATGATATATTAATCGCTACATGCTACCCCAAGGTACCCCAACCAAAGAAGTCTCTTATCATGATTTTCAATGTAACCTTAACGGTACCACAACCGACCACCTAAACAAACAAAGAGAAAATACAACATAGCCAGCACACGAGATGGATGAAAAGTATTTGAAAACTTTACACACAATAATAAAAACGAGGGCCTCTTTTTAATTTACTTCAACAAGTAAATAAATTGAAATGAAGAATATATATAACTACAATTAAAAACTATATGGAAAATATAAAAAAAACATAAGAAATATTTATGTTGTTTTGTTAATTAATATTTAAAAACATATATATTCCATTCACTGCCCGAAAACTATCTACAAGAAGTTAATAAGTATTATTAAAAAATATTTTAAAAATAAAATTTAATAAAGAAATGAGATAATTAATGACATAACTTAAAAAATAACGATCAATGATATGATCATCTCTAATGTTATTATTTAGAAGTAGATATTGCTCTCGCTTAATTTAATTTGCCCCCGTCAGTCGGAATTTGATTTTCCTGCCATTTTTACACTTGCTAATAATTATTAGCGTTCTCCATTGCCCATTCATTTCTATTTATCCCTTTTCACGAAAGCAATCCACTTAATATTATACCGTTTAATCGTTTTCCTTTCAATAGAAATTAAAAAGTAAATCTAAAATAATACATATTCTCTGAATATAACTAAATTAGTGAAAAAGGGCGAATGCTTAGAACAAATGATATAATACATTGAATTCCCAGTCTCTAAACAAGAGGTAAAATGATTACAAAGGAGCGAAATAAATTCATTCAAACTATCGATATCTGAATTTATACGAAAACAATAATGAAAACAAAATAAAATGTTTTATGAAAGTTCAATGAATGACAAAGACGTGTAAATTCCAACGTAAAAGTTATAACAAAAGAATCGAATTAAATTTTACTTTACATCTGATTTAAAGCAGCAGAAAAAATAAATAAAAATCACTGAGGCGAAAAAGAAATTATATGAAGCTATATTATATTATATAAAGTAATTTGTTCAACAATTTTTTCTCCAAATATATTGTAGTTAAAAATTAAAAAAAAAAGATAAATAGACAACAAAAATTAAGCAAAAAATCATCAAGCGATAAAGAATGTAGAATATATGCTCTAATACCGGTTAAGTTTAAATTTAATAAATATTTAGCTAAAATAAAATAAAAAATGAGACAAAAAAATAAATAAATGAAATTTAAAATTGTGCAGTTCAATAGTGTCAGTTGGTCAGTCTGTGGGCTATCTAAGAAGCCAATCAGAACAGTCTCAGAATTTGAACAGGTAAGCGATCGGATATTCTGGTAAAGCAAAACTCACAAAGCAGAAATACAAATAAAGTTGAATCTATTCAAAGTTGACAACAGTTTAAAGGAGAAATAGTTTAAATGCTCGCAAACGTGATATTTCTCTTACAAAAAAACTACAGAACAAGTAAAAACACTCAACTCGAATATAGTACAGCAAAGATCTTTTCAACAAACTAAACAGAAAATTAAGTAGTAAACGAACAGAATAACTCTGCATACAGAAATGAATAACGGGATGGCTATAAAAGGTGATCGAGAACATAGTAATGTAAACAAAAATTTAAGATATATATGAACATTACACACTATTGTCTTTTTTATAAATAGGTGCATATACTCAAATGCTACTATAGTCGAGAGAAAGCATAGTATTAATTTTCGAACAAAGATAAATGAAAATATAATTAGTCGTTTCACAGTTATTATACATACATTATGTCATTTTGATCCTTTGTTTCTATTTAACTATCTACTTTTCCCTCTTTCACTATGTTTAGATTCGCCTTCGTTTTACATAGTTTCTTAACATGACACCACCAATCATCATGAAGACACAAACATTACAAAGCAAATGGAAAGAAATTCTGTGTTAGAATGAAATTGTTTAAATATAATAAAAATTACGAAAAGTGAAAAATGAGAGATGAGAAATTATTGGGGAATAAATTAATAAAAATAAAAAAAAATCAAATACAAATGCTTTCATTGATTATGTTTTTAATTATATTTTTTCAAATATTAACAATATATATGCTTGGTTGCAGCATACAACATATATGTTTGTTCTATAGTTGGAAAAGCAAGTTTACAACTTGTCATCTTTGAAGGGCTTGCCTAAAGTCACAGTGAATGATATCAAGATGTTTTCTCGATTTTCTTTTTGATATTATATTAGAAAACTATTAGCAACATATACCAATAAATATTGTGGGGTACTTGCAAAATTTTTTGTAAAGAAACATATTTAAAAATGGCTTATCTGCAGATGTTTCCCAGAAGCGTTTTTACTAACCTGCCGAACTCGATAGCAATTCATCTGAATTCAGAATTTCAAAATATGTTCATTAATATATGGCGTAGTCTAGTCTCTGAACGCAGGATACAAAAAAATGATTATGCAATAATCGCATTTATAGTTTCAAGCTTGTTTCTTTCTAAAAATGAAGTTATTTGAATTGATACCGCGTTAGTCATTCCAGAGCCATACAGTAAATAACCCCTTCTGTTCCGAGCTAGTAAGTGGTGTCCGTGGACCAACAACAGTGGAAGAAAGTTTATTCCAAATTGGTCCAGTCAGCTACGGACTCGTCCAATTCCTCAACAAAAATTTAGGTCTGCTTCGGGCAGCTTACTCCTCAAATTACTAGGCGGTTTCTGTCCTGAATAGATGCGAATGTGGTATTATGAATTGTATTAGGTTGTTACATATGAAATGGCCGATTTGGCAATCAAGTGAAGTTAGTTGCGATTTTGTTGTGTAACCACCACCAGTTGGCGCTGTTGGTGTTGGATAATGAAGTATAAATACTCCTACATTTAATCAAGGAGTCATATCAGTTTTGACCATCCTTGTCATAACAGCGAATGAAAAGGAAGAAAGGATGGAAAAGAGCCAAAAACGTATACTTTTTCTGTTTGAGTTCAAACTCGGTCATAATGCGGCGGAGGCGACCAGGCACATTAACAACCATTTGGAGCTGATACGGTAAGCTAATGAACCATACGGCAGTGGTTCAAAAAACTCCGATCAGGCGACGTAAACCTTCAAAGTGAGCCACATGGACTACCAGGACAGTCGATTGATAACGACGAGCTGCGTATGCTAGGCGAATCCGACACACGTCAATCTGTGAGAGATATTACAGAGGAACTGGGCGTATACTATTCGACAGTTTCCCGGTATTTGCAACAAGGTGAAAAAGTTCGACAAATGAGTACCGCAAGCCCTTACGGAGCAAAACATGACGCTTCGAATGGACATTTGCAGTTCTTTACTCTCCCGCAACAGAAGCAACCGCTTTTTGCACAGAATAGTGACATGTGATGAAAAGTGGATATTATACGACAATCGTCGCCGATCAGCGCGGTGGCTAGATGCTGATGAGCCACTGAAGCATATGCCGAAACCGAGCCTCCATCCGAGGAAGGTAACGGTGACTGTTTGGTGATCTACAGCTGGAGTTATCCACTATTCTTTTTTGGTACCTGGAGAAACTCGAGGAAATGCACCAAAAATTGAGTATTCAATGGCCGAGATTGGTCAACAGAGATGGTGTGATACTCATTCACGACAATGCACGACCTTATGTATCCAGAACAACGGTTCAAAAGTTGAACGAATTGCAGTATGAAACTCTGCCTCATCCACCATATTCACCGCAACTTTCGCCAACCGACTACCACTTTTTTAAGCATTTATTGGCGGAAAAATAATTTGGGATTCGATGATAGTTGGACTTGCACGAAACTGCCATACATGCTCTTGAATCTCGTTGGGAGAAGTATTTTTAATCGATTGGCACCTATTTTGATTAAATAAATAAATTTTTGTAAGCTTTACAATCGTTTCAAATTTCAGTACCAAAACGGCCATTTCATTTGCAACAACTTAATATATAAGGCGGCAAGCAAGACCTCCGCGCAGAGGTTAGGCAGTGTTTGATGTGTTGCCTCTGTACTCACAAGAAATTAACACCAAAATCTTCCAACTGTTAGGTGACCATTTCAATATTGGAGGTGACAATAATGCAAAACACACCGTTCGGACCTCGAGGCTGACAAAGTGGAAAAGCATTTTGATTTGCCAGACTGGACACAGCTGCAAATGCCAATTACTTCTGCTGTTTCACACACTTATTGCCCTACTGAACCACGTAAAGGTATTTCTTCCAGATTTCGAGCCCGGTTGTCTCCGAGACTCAAAAGTTCAGCTTACCAATCAAGGAGAGAGGGGGAAATGTATAATATCGATTACAACACAGTTATTGAAGGAATTCCTGCTACAGCTTTCAGAAATAATTCACCCGGACGTAACCAGACCATCACTGAATTATCATAAAGTCACACTATCAGGACCACAAATTGCCTTAAATTCTAACGAAAAAATATTTAATACAACGATCCAGGTGGAACTAGTGGACCCATCGAACACTCCTCGGGCTGTACACTTGCATATGGTGCCTAAAAAGAATAACAAATGGGGACTACGCGAACATTACCAGCATCAATAAATACTCAGTCCGGAGAAATGTATTTTCAAGAATATACCTAGTAAGAGCATTTAACTAAAGCATCTGAAAAATACGAATCAAAAACTACCATTACAACACTATTCGGCATTTATAAGGGTCCATTTTATGAAATTCGATCTATGAAATGAAGCGCAAACGTTCAACAATTCATCGGCTATTCTTTAAAATTGTTGAACATATTGACCGCTTTAATGGTGAATTCAACTTCAGGCATTTGACCCATGGTTGTAACAATTAGTAGCAATCAAAAACTCGAGCAGGAAATCTTATGATGATGTGAATATTCTGGGCCTAAGCGAAGTAAGACGGTGGGACCCTGGAGGGTACTCCCTTCCCTTCTGACTGCAAGAGTTCAGTCCAGATGCGCAGTGCTATTCACTAACGAAGACTTTCGATATAGTGGGTTGGTATGCTTTCTACAAGCAATTAAATGCAGTTTGAGGAAGGTCTCCTAAAGGTGATTGCGATTGTGATAAGTGCTCTCAATGGCAAGGTGGACCCTGACAATATCTTGCTCGGACATTTGATGGGAAAAAATGATCTTGGCGACCGTAATGATAATGGTGGGATTACCACCGTATCGTCATTGGTGGAACACAGAGCTTACCATAAGATCAGTTGGGGTTCAACTGGCTAACTCCATACGAGCATGTGGATGTGCGAAACAAGAGAAGCGCTGACATTGACCTCGAAAAGGATCACCATCTGATGGTCGTTCACGTTGGTTTACGTATTCGCCGCTTCTCGCAGGATTGGAGAGCTAGGACTTCTCACTTCCACATCGACCGGTTGTGTGCTCCAGCTGACCGTCGACAGTGGGAAAACTATCTTGCTGATCGGAAGGCAGGTACACTGAGTAACACATCTGAAAATTTCGATGGCCTTTGGACAATCGTGATGCTGAGCTAAATGCGAGAGGTACCTTCCTCTTTAAGTCCATCCAACTACTGGCCTATGCTGACGATATCCAAATCATGGAAATAACAACCCGAGAGGTACAAACTGCTTTCATCCAGATCGACCAGGCGACGGGAGAAATATATGGTGCAACGTCAGCACCAGAAAAACAAACAACAACATCAAATGGCACTGGTCAAACGACAACAATAAAGGTAGGAGGTCTACAACTTTACCGTTGAAAATTTCTCCTATCTAAGGTCGAAAATCACAACCGATAACGGCTACGATGATGAAATCCGCGTACAGTTATTTGCAGCCAGTTGAGCCTATTTCAGCTTTCAGAAACTGTTCCGCTCGAAACGTCTCATCATAGGGTCAAAGCCCTTACTGTGCAAGCCAATGATCTTGCCAGTCCGGAGACCTAGGTTTTTAACAAGAAAAATTGAGAATTTTGACCGCGTTCGAGAGAAGGAGCCTCCGAAGAATTTTTGACCTCCTATAAAAGGAGAGACGATTCCGTAGCCTATATAACGATGAAATTTATGAGCGATGCCATGACCGTCTGGTTGTGGATACAATCCGGCTAGGTAGGTTGCGGTGGGTGACTTAACTTAATCTGAAAGTGTGCGCTTGACAAAAGGGAATTTGTTATTGCACTGGTGACGGGAGTGGAAGGTGCCACAAAACTCAATAAATTCAAAGGTGTATACCACGTCACGAAAGAACATGCATGTGGTTGCAAAGTGAGGTGACTTCTCGTCTACAATGGGAAGTAACTGAAGGAGTGGAAAGAGCACTTTAACAGGGTTCTTAATCGCAATGCATCCGGTTCCGACATTATTTATCGCTGTACCTGCATATCCTGCAGATGCTACTTCAAACCATATGGAAATCTTGGAAATCCGAGACTCTTCCCGGAGAATTGAAGATGGGGATGATCGTTAAGATTCCAAAGAAGAGTACCCGTTTTTAATGTAATAATTGCAAGAGTATCTCCCTGTTCGCTGCTGTTTCGAAACTTTGAACGACAGAGAGCCTGCAGATCATTTTAGAACAATGCGCGCAGCTTAGATCTTTGCTGCTCTTTATCGATTTCGAGGAAGCCTACATGGGAGGGTCATTCCGAAGAAGCTGATAGCTATTATGAGAGCGACATAAAATGACGCAAAATTTTGCATGCACCGATTTAAAATTTCGGAGCATTTTAAGGTCCAAAATGGAGTTCTCCAGGGTTGCATCTTGTCACCGATATTATTTCTTCTTTTTATAAGTGACTTCATGCTACTTTGTAATAACAAAGTGCGAACGACAATGGTAAAAAAAGCTAAAGACATAATATGGTAAATTTGACTATGAAGATCCAGTTGCAAATACTGCCCACCATTGAAGCGTTCCGTCGACAAGTACTTGCTTGCCTTATGCTAGCCAGGGTCGGAATGTCGGGAGTCCTTTGACCATTTCAATCTCTCATGTGTCATTATACAAAGCTTTAGATGTCCTTCATCGATGTGGGAGTCCGCATCCGAACCTGAAAATTCAACAAACATAGGGATTTCGGCACGGAATCATAAATTTCCGGGGCCGAGTACCGTGATTGAAAGGGAACATTCCCGATGGATCGCATCCTCAAACGATGCCTATCCTGGATCAGATGTGCTATCAGCGCGGCCTTTTAAGCTCCCGCTCAACCATACCATCGTCAATTCAGAGTTTTTATCAAATATACGGGTGTAATAAAATTACCAGTTTTCTTCTCGTGATTTCATTAAATATTTCATCTCACGGCATAAACCAATCGTCTCCAGTTCTGTATCGATTGGGAACTTTCAGGAACGAAAACCCTATAAGCAATCCTTCCTGTCGAAAGATAGTAATGAAAACGCTCTTTAGACTAAAATACTTTTCCTACCGTTTGGAGCAAATTCTCCAATCAATTCACTGATTAACTTCTATATGAACTTAAGTTATCATAATCTCACTTATATTAGAGTAAAGTTTCTATCTGATTTGTAAACTTTACCGGATGCATATCGTTACTTGCGAGTTTTAACCCATCAGCTCTTCATCAGCCCACTTGCCAATTTCACTTTCTTTCTCAGATCTTGACGTCGATTTTATGTATTAGCTCATCACCCTCCAGAGACAAGAACGAAATCTTCCTGCAAGACAAGACCAACAAGACCACTAATTCCTCTTTTGTTGACGCGCCGACCTGAACTTTAAATTCCAAATCAGCGCCTTAAAGGCAGAATTACATACATTGTCTCTTATTAAAAAAAAACCCCTAACAGTACCCATCCCGGAATAAACAACGGCTAGAGCACGCAACCAATAATATGATAATCCTTCGGTATGCTAAAACAAAATGTCCGGTTTAGTCTACGTTCCTCCTCCGACTTTACCTCAATTCAGCCCTCCTTAACACTCTTCAATTCCCTTGTCAGAAACATCCTTGAATATTGCTGTGTAGTCTGGTCCCCCTTCCGCATTCGTGACAGCCGCGCTCTTGAAGTCGTACAACGCTAATTCACCCGGACACCCTTTTATAAAAAGAACCTTCCATGGGTTGACTATCTGCCACGACTCCGAACCCTCAATCTCCCCTCCCTGCAGCAACACCGTATATTCCTTGATATATATACTCTTTTCAAACTCTGCAATTGCCTGATGGACTCCTCTGTCAACTCGGCCATTACTTTCCGCATCGTCTCTCATAAAACATGTAGTGCAGATTTTTTGATGTACCCTTCAAGGAGCTTCTGATTTACTTCCACTCTCCTATCCCGAGACAATGCCGGTCCTACAACGCCGGGTCCTTTGAATCTGTCTCTTCCTCTAGTTTTAAGCGGAAAGTAAGCCATTTAATTGCTCCTCCCTCTGAGGACAATATGTAATAACGAATTTGTTTTCTGTGTATTGTCTTTATTAAATAAATAAATAAATAAACATCGCGTTGTGAAAACGACAACAACGTACCAACCAGAATCAGCCGTTGCACTCGCAATAGGCAGCATGGAGAGGTCAATGTTCAGCTTTCAGAATTGGGGAATTGTTATTTTGTATAATTGAATGAATGGAAAAGGATTTTAGAGGAAAGGCACCAGTTATTAGTTGGTTTTAAATAAATAAAATTAACCATTTTAATTATTAAATTTGTGATATATCATAAGTGAATGTCTGGATGGGAATTAGGAAATTGAAAGGAATAAATTGTGAAAACGAGGGAATATTACATATTATTAAAAGCAACCTCCTGTCAGATTGTTTTGAACAAAGCGAAGGTAATGTTGCATATGTCATAAAGCCATGGGCACAACAGCCTTGTCCGGAGGATGTGGAGAAGTTCAATGAACGATAACATCTTTCCACAAGCACCACCGAAATTGCCCTGGATTTGGAAAGAGGGGCAAAAAGAGTTGGATTGAAGGTAAACATCAAGAAAACCAAGGATATCAGTCTGACGGGTCATCGTAATCCCCCTATCTGAATTAATAGGCAGCGCATCGAAGGCGTCTATCAATTTGTATATTTAGGAAGCATGATTTCTGCCGACGGTGTCACCGAACTAGATGTCGCTCGACACATTAATATCTACTTTCGTTATCTAGTATCTAGAAATGTAGTTATCTCAAAACCAAAATGAACTTGAGACTGTTCTGTGCTAGTGGCCTTTCTTTGTTGCTATATAAGAGTAGCATGGTTATGCATTCATTCATTTGTCGTATCATTGGGGTATGCTGGCCTGATGCTATTAGAAACGAAGAACTTGGTCGGTGTATAGGCCTGGCACCCGTACGTATTGTGATCGGAAGGCGGAAGTGCTAGGTCGTACATTGCGTAGGGACAATAATTGTATCATTGGCTATGCCATACAGTAGAATCCATGGTTCCAAGATGGTGGACGAGTGGATCGACCCAAGGGCACTTGGCGCAGAATTGTAAAGAAGGAGTGCAGGCGTCTCAGAAAATCGTGGGGGGAGCTCAAGCGCATTTCACGTATAAATGGGTATATTACGAGAGAGAAGTCGTGTAAATAGAAACGTTTATTTATGATAATCAAGTCATTCACCATGAATAGTTTCAAGTAAGTTTCGCTGATAATATTGATTTTCAAAAACACAGGTTTAAGATGTCCTATTTACATTCTCCTGTGGTCACTATTAATAAAATATGTATACTTTTGCTTATAAAGAATTGCAGTCATTGTTTTATATCTCTAAGTATTTTCAAGACGCTACTTAAGAATATTAACACTTACAACATGAACATCTTATAAGTATATCATAACAATAAAACAAACATAACAAATTCTTAATCAACCTTAGCTTAAAACTCAACAGTAACACATTTTGTTTTCAGATATTCATTGAGAGCCTCCCTGCCAAGATCTTTTCCAAAACCACTTTGCTTGAATCCACCAAACGGTGCCGCCACATCTGTTTTATTATATACGTTTACGAAAACAGTGCCTGCTTCAATTTTATCTGCAAAAGCTAGAGCCTTGTTTATATCCTTGGTGAATACTCCACTCGCTAGACCGTATTCAGTAGAATTCGCACGTTTCATTACGGACTCAATATCACTTCCATTGAATTTCGAAATTATCATAATAGGTCCGAAAGACTCTTCCTTAGCTATGAACATATGATCTTCAACGTTGGTGAAAACAGTTGGTTCGAGGAAGTAGCCTTTCATGTTTGGTACCCGTCTTCCTCCGTATACAAGCGTGGCGCCTTCCTTCAAGCCAATCTCACAATATTCCAGGAGCTTATCGAAATGAGACTTGTGATTTTGTGGTCCGTGGGCAGTTGATCGATTCAATGGGTCACCAATTGTCATCAATTTTATATCCTTCACAACCCGTCTGACAAACTCATCGTGAATGGTGTCCTCAACAAATAAACGTCCGGCGGCAATGCAATTTTCGCCTTTATTGAAAAATACTGAGGACATACCCTGTAAAAAAGTATAGTTTCGTTTACTTGTTCTCCCTCGTACGATAATAGATTTGAAATTCGATATCAAAAAAGAATTACTACTTACATATCTCACAGCTTTGTCCAAATCACAGTCAGCAAATATGACCAACGGGCTCTTTCCACCCAACTCTAATGACACCTTTTTCAGATTTGATTCCGCGCAAGATTTCATAATATGTTGTCCAATAGGCGTTGATCCTGTAAATCCAAGTTTTCGCACTAACGGATGATCAGCTATAGCTTGGCCAGCTAAGGAGCCAGAACCAGTGACAACATTTATAACCCCTGGAGGAAATCCGGCCTTTACCGAAAGTTCAGCAAATTTGAGGGCTGTGAGCGGGCAAACTTGAGCAGGTTTGATGACAACTGTGTTACCTGCCCCGATGCAGGCTGCCATCTTCCACGACAACATCATGAGAGGATAATTCCATGGTGTAATAAGCCCACAAACACTGGAATGGAAGTATCAGTATCTATTGATATAGTTTAAAATGAAATTAACACTTACCCAATGGGTTCTTTTTTCGTAAATGTAAGAACGTTGTTTGGCCTTGCTGGATTTACTGGTATAGTGCTTCCTTCAATCTTATCGGTCCAACCGGCAAAGTAACGCCAAACATCGATGGACATACCGACGTGAGTTTTCAGGGCTAATGTATAGACTGCTCCTGAATCAACTGCTTCAATTGTAGCCAGTTCTTCCTTGTGCTGTTCCATCAAGTCAGCCAGTTTCATCATTAGCTGACCTCTTTGTCGCGCGGGCATCAGCTTCCAGCTTTGGAAGGCTTTATGCGCACTTTTCACTGCCGTATCAACATCGTTTTTCGAAGCGAAAGCAACTTTACAAAGTAGCTCTTCAGTGGTTGGATTAATTATGTCAAGAGTTTTTCTTCCTTCACCATCCATGAATTGCCCATTGACAAACATTTGAGTTGGAACAGAGATCTCACGTTTATTAGCATGCAAGACAAATCCATCGAAATAAACCTTCACGTCAGAGCCAACGCTTCCTTGTCGGAGGTTCTTTACGATTTCTAAGAAGAATTCATCGAAAACCGGAGCCATGAAAACTGATTCATTCTCCAAAGGTACATCAAAAGCATCTTTGCATTCTTCAACTAAACGCACAACATCCATTGAGCCAGCTCCAGATGCGAAGAAGTCAGTTGTTTCTTCAATAGGGATCTTTAGAATACTATTCCAAATCGCACGTAAAGCCTCCTTCTTCTGAGTCTCATCGGCGGTAAGTTCAATTTCCACTTTAGCTGCCGATTGTTTAAACCATTCCGCAGCAGGGATTACCTTAGTACCTCTCTTCACTCTTTTGATATTAACGAATTCACCATCAGTTCCCTCTATCGCTATACCGTCGTCGTGAACAATGGCAGGTTTTTTTAATCCTTTGAGTTTTAAAGGTTCGCCAGTCACTGGAACTGCTGAAAACATATGTGCTCCGAAAAGCCTTATCTGTTCTTCCTCTCCTTTGTCGCCTTCAACGTAGGCTATCGCACCGGGAACAGAGTCCAAACCTCTAACGAAATTCCAAATTCGCTTTGCCGGTTGATCTAGGTTTATTATTTGGTTCTCTTCTCGGAACATAGCAGGATCATATGTTGCGCCGATTTCAGTCTGGGGGATTTTTGGAGCAGTTCCTTTTGCAACGAGATCGACAGCTTCACCCATTGCTTTCACTCCTTGCGGGTATAAGAACCTCTTGTAGATTGTATCCAAAGTATCTGTTGGCTCTAGCGGGCATTGCTTTTGCAGCAGAATTGGACCAGTATCTAAACCGTCGTCAGCCCAGAAGATGGAGAATCCTGCGGTTTCGTCTCCCTCTATTAAAGTCCACGAAATGGCACTAGCTCCTCTATGGCGGGGTAGAATAGATGGATGATAACAGATACTTCCTAGTTTCGCTCCATCGATAACTTCCATAGGAATGAATTGTGAACAATATGGCAAAACGTTTAGGTTGGCCCCAATCGATTTGTACTGGGAAAGAACTTCTGGTATAGCAACGCCTTTTTTCCTCCATGATGGGAACTTGAAGACGGGAATATTATGGTTTTTAGCGGTGCTTGCGAGAATATCTTCGCGACTTCCCTTATCAGGAATAGTAAATACACCAACGACGGAGTAGCTTTTCTCGATAAGCAATTCTAATACGTCAGCGGCGAAATTGCTTTGTCCAATAATCGCCAATTTAAGGGGCTGAAAAAAGGTTAAAAATTATTTTTATTTTTTATTTTATGTCAGATTCCAGATTATATGTTGATTAAAAATCGATAGAAATTATGGAGGACTAACAACTTTATTGCGTGTTATGCAAAATACTTTCACAGAATGACTCTAAGTCTGTCATTCAGTGGAGGAAAAGTGCTTCTTAGAAAATTATAGGGTGAAGGTTCTAAGGGTTTAAAGTGAGTAACTGCCCTGTAAGCTTGACCCCACGGTCCACTTCGGACACGTACTGAATTGGAGATTACAATCAGAACCTCGCCATGATTAGCATAGTAACAAGTTATGGTAGTTGGTCTACTGGTTCAGGAAGTGAGTAAGCAGACTCAGCTTCTTTGATTTCCAACGACCGTAATCCTTTTGTATGGGGAAATTCACCAACTATTACATTTAATGCAAGTAATACAAATATTATGGAATATCGAAAGAGAGAGCGAAGGAGGCTCTAGTGAAGCTTGACGAAGTAGCGAGAGAAGTTGGCCTAAAAATAAAAGAAAAGAATACCAAAATCTTGGCACAAATCAGAAAGGTTACAGAAATTAGTCAAACCGTGTTGTGTGTAGCGAGATATTGACGACGAACGAACTAGTGCTTTGGTTGAGTCTTCAAGCAAAACCTTAGATTCAGTTAAGATGGACGGCGAATGGGATACCACGGTGAGTTGAAGCCGCTATCCATATTAAGGCTCGAAAGCTCCAGTGGATAGGCCGTGTAGAGCGTATGGACGATAAAAGAATTCCCATTCTATTCAAGGCTAGGTCAGAGCGGAACAACTACCAGGGAAACGGCGAAACAGATGGGAGGTTTGGGTGGACAATGTAATGCAATGCACGCTCGAAATTGGAAGACCTGGTCTGTAGACCAAGAAGAATGGAGACAAAGGTTTAGGAATACTAAGGACTCTAGCCCCATAGAAGAAGATTGACTTTATTATCACTAACATACAAGGGACCTTGCGATCATTTTTTTAGGAAGAAACAAACCCAATATATAAAGCACATATTAGATTGGAGAAGATGTCAATGAAAGGAAGCTGGAGAATCATCATTTGGATTTCCAACTCTTCGGGCGTTATAGGCACCTTGTTTTCACCTGCTAATAAAGTAATGGAGCTCAGTGAACCTATCAAGGGGAAGAGCTTCCATCAGAACATACAAACCATGACAAAAGGTATTAAGTTGGCGAAGAAAATGAAGTTGAAAAAGGATGATCAGGCAGGCCTCACAAAACATGAGATCGGAGCAAGGGAAAAGTGAAAAAAGGCTGTGGGAATCAATGAATGAAACAACCCAACAAAAAATTATCTCCACTCCCAGGAAAAAAGAACATATGAAAGGAAGTGTTAGCCAGAAGCAACTGACTTTAGTGACTGTGAAAATGAGGACACCTTAAAGAGAGAACTCAGGAGCTTGCTGAAATATGAAAAATCTAAAAGCACGCATAATGATAATAGATGGAGATAAGGGTTGGCAGGAGGATAAGGGATGGCAGGTTGTCATCGAATGTAAGGATATCAATGGTATCATTACGTTAACGAGAGTGCTGGAATCGGCAATAAAATGCTTGGGAAATGCCTATGATGGGACACAGTTTGCATCTACCAAACTGGCGTTATTGAAACTGGACTTAGCGAGTCCACTGCAGTGATGCAAAATGCTTTTACTTTGGTCACTTAGGGTTAAGAGCGGGGAGCGGGAGTGTCGATATATTATCTAGAATATAGAATCAGTACAGAGCAGCATTGCAGAATGTTGTGGGATACCCTGCAGCCGAATTCGTACTGACAAAGCTGAGATTAACTACTATATTTCTCCTCCTAGAACAGAATTGGTTGGGGATGAGCACATGTTTATCCTTCTAGTGATCAGTGACAATCGCAGATACTTTCAGATTTTAGGGTACTCGTTCTTGGGTTAGGTAGCCGAACAGCAGGTGGTGTGTCCTGCTCCAAGCAATCCGAAGTTGTATGTGGTACTTTTAAATATCGGGAACATGCCATTTAGACAGCGAAAAATGAATGGGGAATCAATGAAGGGCCCATTGTTTGGTCAATTTTTTTTCTGATCACTCCAAATACATATTACGTTGCGAATATTTTAGTGGCCTCCTTCTTGTCTTTAGGTCATATAAATCGAAAGTATAACGATGCAACATTGAATACTAGCAAATCTGTTGATAAAGAATTTCAGTTTAACAACGGCCAAACTCGTCATTCAGAAACCCTTCCATTCTGTACGAGCAGTTTTACTGTATCCAATATTCTAAAAGGGTAGTACATTGACTGTAACCCAGGGTCCCCTTTGCCTTTGCTTCTGAGAACGAGTTCCGTAACTTTTTAGCGGGAGAGAGAAACACTCGCTGTAAAACATTTGTTTAACGCTGTGTGGTGGCTTAAACCCAATTAAAAACTTCAACCATTTCTCCGGTATTCTGCCCAGTCGCTGCGCTCTTTGTTTAATATAGACAAGGACGTGTCTTTCAATTCACCAATATTAAAGAATAGGCAATTTGTTTTACGTCTCGTCTCGTTGATAAAAACAGCCTGGATAGGGTGGACAGATTAAAGACATCTTAACTGCTTCTATGGAGTATGGTAGGGTCACCCAGTAAGAAGACTACTACAGGAAACGCATTGCTTGAATTTGAGTTGTGGAATAAAGACATTGCGCATGTTCGGCGTTCTTTAATGACTTGCGTATGAAAAATTTCTTGCAGTTTCTATGGTGATAGTGTCGGATGGGGAAACAAACACAAGAAAACACAAAAATGACATTCCGTGCGGCCTAGAACCTCGATGTGTTTCTCTTGTATATAGTTTTCTTGGTTTTGCGTTTGTGAGCACCCAATTTAACGGCTCATCAATAGTTTTATTGGTCATTCATTGCCTCTATGAAAGAAATTTTGAAAATTTTTCCTATATTTCATCTGGTAGATATACGCCGAATGCCAGAAAATTGAGGGGAGTTGTTCACCACTTCAAAGGAAATTCACTGGTGGTCATAGCCTGGGTAATCTTCGTATACCATTTTACGCTCTACTACTGGTACAATGAACTCTGCAGTAAATGTTATGTCATAAGAAATATTCGCGGTTTATTGTGCATTTTTAGCTATGCCTCAGTTAACAGTTAAGTATACCAGGGGAACTAGCTCTTTTTATGAACTCAAACTGAAGGGCACAAACATTTATTTAAATTAATCTGACTGATCCCTTTCCATCCGGTATGTATCACCCAAAACTCAACAGAAACAACTGGGGAATTCACTTGGCGTGGATAACTTATTATTGGAAAACAAATAACAATTTCACGAACGCATTCACTGGATCGAGGTAGTGCATTCAACAAATGGTCTGAAACTGGCTTTAGATCTAGGAAAAAAAGAACAACTTATCTCCTAAAAATCCCAAATTATTAAGCGTCATATTCAGCAAAAAAATTGATAACAGTTCTCCGCAATTTCAGTGAAAGTCAATAAACGGACGCTCAATTAAATTCATGTGAAAGGTTATCTTTGGGACAAGATCCTAGTTTTTATTTGTTGTCGGAAGAAATGGAAAACTGGAACTTGTTTTATATTTTGAAATATTTTCGTCGGTTCATTCACAGTATTTACATAAGAAAGTAAGTTCACTAGCCGCGATTAGAAAGATTGACAGTTATTAGAGCAGAGCATGAGATATGGAAATACGTATCAACTAGTTAAAAACTGATCACCATAGAACCGGATTTTTTGTCTTCATTTCCAACTAATTTTCACTTTCTTTTTCACCTTATAAAAACTAGCGACTGTCGTAGGAGGAAAGAAAATATGATATGAACTAACGTCAGCCTGACTGATCAAGCATTTTCAAAATGCACTTTGTTATTCATCCTTTCGATAAATATAATTTCCATGTACCATTTAGAATGGACATAGATGGCAACATAAAAAGTAGCAGACGTAACAGTCTGCCCGTTGCAAGAACTTTACTTTCACTTTCCACTTACAGCTTACTTTCTAACCTAAAGTAAAAATAATGGTTGGCCATTCAACTTCACCAAAATGCACTTATGCAACAACCTCACTCACTTAATATTAAATTTTCAATGAATTCTCTATTAGACAATACAATACTAACTTCCATGATTCGTTGCATCTAAAGCTTTAAAAACCGGTTGAATGAATCTCGCTTGGATGATGGACACTTCTCAGATCTCCTAACACAATTGTCTTACGCTGAGCCATTCGCCTTATATTTATACACTTTCAAGATGATAACAATTTCTGAGATAACCCTCAGTCTCAGCAGCATCACAGCCGCCAGTAAACAATATCGATCTATCGCTCAAATCTGAGAGGTCCATTGGCAGCGAGAAATCTAACTCCGCTGGTAAAAAATCGTAATAACGCGTTAATCACAGTCTATCAGTGAAGTTCATACTCATGTACAGATGCGTATCGTATAGACCTCCGCGCTCTCAAATCAGTGGGTCAAACTTTTTCCTGTTGAGGTTTACAGTTGAAACTGAAATAACAGCGTTTGATTTATTACTGAACTATTTAGTTCTTAACGTTCATTCATAATATCTATATTGCAACATTAGCAACAGTTCAGATAAAATTATATTACTAGCATATAAATGAGTTTACGACACCTGAACCTAAATAAAACGAGACATGGATGGGGAACTGGCAACTTGAAGTATCTGGTTTGATGCCGCTTTTTTGTAAACTTTTGGGAGTGCGTGTAACCAGGCATCCATAAAACGGGTTGGTATTTCACGTATTTCTTGCATGCCTAAAAGCGAAACAATGTCCTATCCAAAGTACACTTTTCTCCTACCGGAAATATATAATTAACAGTACGATTCGCACCAAAAATTCCAGTTTTATTATTTATATAATGCAGAACTCGAAGATGAACTAACAGGGAGTAGATCAGTTTTTAAGGTTTTGTGTGAAACAAAACCTTATTAGAATCGAGACGGTGTCTGTCTGTCCGTCTGTCCGTCCGTCTGTCTGTCTGTCTGTCTGTCTGTCTGTCTGTCTGTCTGTCTGTCTGTCTGTCTGTCTGTCACACCCGATTTATTCGGAAACGACTAGACCGATTGTCATGCAGTAAGTGGCGCCATCTTGTGTTAAGTTTAAGAGGGGCTTCCCGTACATGTGAATGGAGGGGGCAAATTTTTTTTTCACAAAATGTAGCCATGTGGGGCATCAAATGAAAGGTCTCAATTAGTACTTTTCGAATCTGGTTCAATATTTGATATTAGATGAAACATAGGGGAGTGAGGGTTCAAAATATGACCCCCAAAAAGTGTAACAGGTCTCGTTCTCAGAACCTATCCAACCGAAAAATCTGAAAAAAATCACAGTGGTGCATCTCTACAAAATCTAGGCCTCAAAATATATCCGGTTTCGATATCTGCACAAATAAAGTTAATAACAGTATATTTCCACATTTTAGAAATTTACCCGGCACCCCCCCTTATGTTCATCCCAGAAGTACAAAATTTGGCATGCGTGTAATAAAGGATGTAATGCACAGTTTGGTCAAGTTTGAAGAAAATCCAATTATTATTAACAAAGTTATAGGGGGTGAAACTTTACAATTTTTTGTGAATTTCGTGCACTCTACAACCCGCATGACGTCATCATCACATATCAATTCGTCAATACCACAACGAAATGAATTCTTATGAATTGGGGGGCAGGCAATTATTTTGTTTTAGTTTTTTAGTTATTTGTCAACCCGACATGTGTGTATGTAGGTATATAATATATGCGTGCTAATGAACTTTGCGGGTAGTGCCTAATTCAGTTAGATATAAGACGTAAATCGGAAATATGGGTACGATAAATTTAGATACGTGCATATATGTGTACAGTCTTCGGTAATAGGCAGTTTGTTTGTTTAGGGTGAGCGTAATAACTATGACTGTAATATGTACGTATGTCTCGTAGTTTGGAAAAATATGAAGGATTATGTTGGATTTGTAACTATATACGGACAGAAAAATGTGCGTCTCTTACATAAGATGAACACAAAACCTTTATACCCGAAGCGCGAGCTTCCGGTATTCCGACTTGTTTTATCTTATTTCCACAGTAAAAAGATGCTACATTAAAGTTTGTCCACTTGCGTCATTTCTTCGATCTCTTACCCTCTTTGCTATTCGACTTTTCAATCAACAGCGAAAATAACCTTTCCTTGAAAAAATATTAACAGGAATCAGATAGCATTGGGTTCTGAGGGGTCTTGCGTTTGCTTTTTTAGTCAGTGGTAATTTCCCAAAACAAAAATATGTTTTGCCCCATTTACGTTCTTATATCTGTACGGACAGCTTATTAGATGCAGCACGAAGTTGTCGGAATGAAAATCCGTAGTAAAAGTCTCTATGGTGGCAGAGACATTTATGTTATGGTTGAATATTCGATCTCAGTTGCCGAAGGTGCGAATATGCACCTGAGTAGAATCAGCAGAATAATCAGTGTTGAAATGATTTGATCGAACCCATTCCAAGAACACGGTTTGGCTCTTAGGCGACGATTATAACGTTATATGAATGATCTTTAAAGCCACCAATGATAACATCCTTCATATCATTGGTAAGGCCATAAACATATATGACCTCAGTCACAGATAAAACTGGAAAGATTGATTCGATGACGCAACAGAACAGAAGAATGTCGGGATACTGGGCAATGGACCCATTTCAAAGAACGCAGAGATGCGCAGAGAAATGTCTACGCAGACTCAAAAAGGAAGTCCTAGAGAACGAATAAGTCTGTGAACTCGAGAACTACAGGAAGTAACCGTATCAGGAGGGAAAGATTTACCAGCAAGCCCACCGGATGAAACCATATACACCTGCCGAAAGGAAGAGGAAAATCCAATTTCCAATCGTATGGGGATATTAGACTGATACATAGAGTATTTTGATGGATTGCTAAACAATCAGAACATGGGCGAATTGGAAGTTCCGCTGCAGCAAGCACCAAGCCGATGCAATTCATCGGCTTCAAAAACATTGGTCGTCAGGAACCGATGGAGTTATAACGGAACTGGTTAAATATGGAGACGATCAACGACACCAGGCGGTTTATCAACGTATGCTCAACGTTTGGGACAGCGGATTAATGCCCGATGGCTGGCAATGAGGCATTATTTGTGCTATACATACAAAGGAGATATCACGCAGTGCAGCAAATATAGAGGTCTCGCGTCGCTGAGTACTATCTATAAAATATTCTACATTATCGTGCTAGATCGGATAACGCCATATGCCCAAAACATCATTGGCTCTTACCAAAAACGCTTCACTTCAGATAAATCAGTAACAGATCAAATTTTTTCTTTGCGGAAATTGCTCGAAAACTGTTGGAATATGGCCATCAGATGCACAATATTTTCATCGACTTCAAGGATGTCAAAATAGCCAGCGTAAAACTGTACACAGCAATGAGGAAATTTCCGAGCAAAACCATCCTTTTTAAATTCAACTAAATATTCAAGTTCGTTGACCATATCGACATTGTGGGAAGAACAACCCAATATGCACAAACTTTCTTCATTCGGACCGAACTGGGGGCGATCAGGCAATACGAAATACTTGGTGATAACATCAGGACAAAACAAAAAAAAAGTGCACCACGACCGTCTAGTTACGGATAAAATTCTTCTGCATAGGTTGCGGTAGGCGGATATCCTAATTCACGTGAGTGAGGATGATCGAGCTCGGACGGTAGGGGCAGTATCTATGGTAGCAGAAGAAGGCGTGGCAAACCTTGCTTGAGATGGAGCGAAGACGTAGGCCAGGGCACAGAGAGCTTTTAAGGGTATCGAATGGTGGTGGGTATGCCAAAAATGGGATCTTTAGGGTTCCTTACCAATGCAGGCTAGACCGTGTACCGGGTGTTGCGTTGCTGATGATGACTGAATCGAGCTTTCTTGTTTCATGTAACAAATGATAGTAAATAAAGAACTTTTTCAGATGATTTATAAAATTATATCATATTTAGAGCTCCGCCCTGTTATTTATATAACATGTTGGCTTAAGGTCAGATAAATGAGGAGTGTTTGAGGCAACTGACTTTGCACTATACTGAGTAAAACAAAATTAAATTGTTCAGATTACGGATAAAGGCAAATAAAGTAACTACCGTTGGAGTTACTCCACTATGCAAAATCTGCGATCCTGCGATAGGCCGAGCAAGAAAATGTACTTAATGTCCTTAAAAACAAAAATGATCGTGTTAAGGGCGTTCACCTCACCACTAAAGCAGAACCTCAGTAGACGCGCAGAAAGGACAGGAACCAGTCCTATCAGGAAACAGGCAAAGGTCCTTGACGCATAGACGGCGTCAGGACACTAGTAAATTAGTCCGAGCAAAACAAATACGTGTGTGTATGCTAAATGTTGGCAATCTCACAGAAAATACGGGGAACTCGCAAAAACGCTACGGAAAAGGCACACTGATATATACGCTCTAGAAGAAACTCGATGGTGCAGTGCCAAACGTTTTGACGTAGAACACGGATGCGGTAAAAATGGCTTTAAACTTCTTTATTTTAGAAGCCCTCATACTCAATATGGTTTTGGTTTGACTATATCTGTACATTTCTGTGATGCCACCAAAGAAGTCGAAAGATCGGCTGATGAAGTTCATATTTATATCAGCTGATCGTACGATCAATTGCTTGACCGCATATAAGCCATGGACAGGTCGACCTGAGATGAGAAAGATGCCTTCGGGCAACTTCTCGATATGGAGACCAGTAATTTGTCTGCTGATAACTATCCCGTCATTGTGGGCAAGCCTAAAGGTCATGTGGGTGAACAGACGCACGGCAACAGGTGCCATAGGGGAAAAGCGTTTGGAGCGCATAATGAAGGTAGCGAGCGTATAATCGATTTTGTGGATACCCGTGACCTTGTACTTATGAATACATGGTTCATCAAACGATTGTCTAATCTTCCTTCATTTTATAGTGGGAGTATTAAAACGTTACAAATCCCACTGCAACCAACCGCATCCTCCCGTATGACAGATTTGTGCTTTAACTACTCGGCTATCTGGACACTATTATTATTATTCTCGTACGACGCCGATATTTTACAATCGTCACTGATTGCAAAGCCCTTCCCTACGAGATCATGGCACCTCAACGTCAACCGTTGATTGTCGTTCTGCGAATCCAGCCAGCGATAGAACAGCGTGAGGAACGCACCGGTCCGCCGCTCATTAAATCGCAATTTCATGAGAAGATTACCAACCACTACGAATGTAGAAGAATCGTGAAACCAAATTAAAAACATGATCCACAGTCCCTCGGGGTGACTAAGCGAGATAAACGGTCCTTCAATCGAGATTCTTGGCTTTGGGATGACGATGTTCAAATGAAGGTCCGCGAAAACAAACGCCTCTACCGTAAGGTTCTCGACAATAAAACCCTGGTCGATTGCAAATTTACAAGAATGCCAACCGGGAACCAAAGAAAACTATGGTTGTTACCCGAGCAGTTCATTACAATAATACGATGAACTGGAACTCGGGATGGCGAGAGAGATCTGTATCGACTTGTCTAAACCCAACACCAACGCTCGCAAGATATCAAATATTTCTGTTGCGTCAATGAGGAGAACTGTACTTTGTTTACCATTTGGCAAGCAGTGACTGATAGATGAGGAGACCATTTCGAGCAGATTTCAAATAAAGAATTTGTTCCACGTCCACAAGCACTGCCAAAATTTGGTGACATTTCAACTGTCAGCGCCACAATACTGTGGTCTGGTGAGTTCTTCAATCATATTACACCATCTGACTGGCAAGAAAGCACGACTATTCTAAAATGGAAAAAGAAAGGTAGTTTAGCAGAATGTTCAAATTACCGTCCGATCGGGTTGCTGCCTCATGTCATGAAGGATTTATCGTTCAAATAACTGTGACTCAAGACGGATTTGCTAAGAACTGCTGAACTACTGACACAATACACGCTGCCCGGTTACTCATGAAGAAACAAAAGTGCATTCGTTGATCTGGAGAAAACGTTTAACAGCTCATCTGGTATACTCTGCGGCAATACTTGTGTTAAAACCACAAGAACTTCTGCGCTAGGTTCAATTGCTCATATTGAATTTGCATAAAACGGAAGTTTTAACGACCTGTCCCCATGAAATAGGCACATAATGGAAGTGACCTACTCTGAATTGAGCGATTTAAATATCTCGGATCAATGCTAGCAATGCATTAGCGCAACCTGGGCGAAGTGGCGTTCGACAATTGGCGTTCTTTGTGATCGACGTATCAACTACCGTCGCAAATCCAAAATATACCTTTTACAGTAGTGGTTGCCCTCTAGGGTTTTGAGTGTTGGCCGATTATAAAAGACAATGAAAGGCGTCTCGCGGTAATGGAGGCGAAGATGTTGGGTTGGACGAGTGGCGTAACGCGTCATGATCACGTCCGAAATGAGAATATACGCGATCGATATGGGGTAGCATCTTCAATGATATGGCCTCGTAATTCGCGCTAACGAAAATTAATCTGCCATGATTGGTTTGAACATCGAAATTGATGCTAAGCGACCAAAAGGCAGGCCGATGCAACGGTGGCTTGATATGCTGGATAGTGATTTAAAAGCCCCACGACTACATCTGAACCAGGACTTGATAGGCCAAAATGGCCAAACCGGTCAAGACGAGCTGACTCCGCTCCTGAACGGACAAAGACTGGAGGAGAAAAGGAAGGAGGAGACAATAGCCATATAGTTTTAGTGGGTAAAAGTCGCGGTCAAGGGAGAGCCAGGGGGATTTTATTTATTTTTTTAATTTTGTTTTATTTATATTTTATGAACATACAGAACAAAAAAAAAGGATTTACAGACAGCCAGGCAGTTAGTGAAACGGCTTTGAGAGGGCTCGGTTTCAGTTTTGGTCACCAAGAATAATGACGCAGGTAATCAGGTTATCAGGGCTGATGAGTGGATCTTGTAAGTTTACGTTCCTGAAGAAGTTAAAGCAAAAGTTAAAAATGAAGGGCATACTAGGTTCTATTTAGGCATTTTGGCTAACTTACAAAACTGTGCCTTCCATAACCTTTCCCATGTTTTTAAAATCAATAGGTCCTTTTGTATTCATATAATAAAATTTTATACGGCAAAATGGAGACCAGTAGACTGGTGACATTTAACTTTCTGGTGGTCTTGTTTCGGCCTAGAGTTTATACATATTTGGAGCTCAAAACAAAATTAACCTAAAACCATCCTCAGAAGAATCATTGACTTTGTAATTTGTCTTATTATCGCATTTATCACTACATTAAAAAAAATGCAGTGCTGCAAAGTTATTTGCAGAGTAAATTCACATGCTGGGATTATTTTCATTCAACATTTGCGACTGATAGTAATTTCAATGGAATCTGTTTGTGTATTTTGAAGTTTGCGGGGATGGATGAACAACTGCGAAATTATCTAAATCCGCTTGCTCTGTCGCTAAAAAAAATTTGAGAGTTTATCTACGTGATAGGTGAAATCTACATGAGTGTTTGTAAGGATGCTTTATAATTTAGGTCATAAACGATGCTGCGAATTGCTGTTTTTTTTACTTCAATATTATCAAATTTTTTGGTTTTTATTCCACAATAGTATTATTATTAGAGGAGATTTGTTAGCTCTTAGGTAAACATACTTATCAAGAACATTACCATCCCTATTTGCCCCAGGCAATGTGCTTTAGCTTCCCCAACGACTTTCCGAGAAATTAGTACTATTCCAGAATACTCCACTTGGTTTTAGGGCGTCTCGTCGGCCTTCCGGATATGATGGTTTGCACAGCGTAGTAAAGCTTGAAATGGAGTTATTGCCCTTTTCCAACGCGTAACTTATCCACTGCCACTTCCGCCTTCTTGTTATGGCATTATCTCATTTGAAAGATCGCAATAACACGACGCAAATGTGAGTTTATAAAAGCTTGGATCTTTCCCTTTTTAGAAGTTAGTTCGTCCGGTAACACACCGGACTGTCAGCCTTGGCTTTATTAGTATTTATTAACACTCTGAGCCTTATGTAGATCTACAGCCGCTTGATCGAAGTATATGATTCCGAGAGAGAGCAAGTGGGTTAGTTGTTTTAGTTATTTTTTACGACAGGAGCACGTAGGGAACGGGACGACATAAATATCCTTCTAATTGCCGCACTGAAAATTGGTGCATCACTTCAAAATTTTAACGTCTACAGCTTTCTTTTGCCTACTGAGAAATATCACATTCCACCAGTATTTACCAAGAGGTGGAAGTAGCACCTCAAAGAACAGCATCTTTACTCCGCCCAATCGCATTGATGGCAAAAAGATTTCTTTTCCGTTTAGAGTAATTCATGATCGCGTGTTACGATAGTTTCCCATTCGTCATTAAACGAAGGTGGTAAATAATTAAAAATAGTGGTACAATGTTCATTCCATTTGCTCAACTACTCAGCATCATGTATAAGAATTCAAGCGTTAGTGACCCTTGAATGATCATTGTTGTTTGCAGCAGGTTATGCAACGGTGGAATTCATTTTGTTACGACGTTCACTACGCTGCACTCCTCCTTTGTTCCCGCAACGAATTTCCAGAGAGTCACAATCACAGTCGCTAGTTCTTGTGAGTTCTCTTTCGAACGTAGACAATATCTTCACCGCCGATGACAAGATGGTCAAGGTTAAAGGGTTAAACATTTTTCATCGTTATTGTTACGGTCACCAAATCTATGTCTTTCATCGCACGTCCGAGCAAGGTCAAAGGACTTGCCGCCTCGTTTTCGGCCTTGGTGGAAGTTATTTTTCAAGAACAATCTAACAAAACTAACAATAACACTTTCTGAGAATGCCGAGAAGCATCAATAACCCTAACTTCTCCTAAAAGCTGTTATCCACAGTCAACGGTGGTATCGGCGAAGTTAGGGACTGGTCCACGCGTCACTTACGAAATTTACTTGGACGTCCAACGTGGAGGTTAAATTTTAAAAAATGCCGCGTGAAGAACCAAAGTGTTCAACTTGTGAGAGCCATAGCTCTAAGTTTTCAGGCTTTTGTGAAGCGCATTGTACTATCTCCTAAAAGCGCCTATGCAATGGAATCCGGCCATCGGCTTTCGCAATTCTTCGCGAGTCTGGGACATCCTCTAAAGTCTAAGTCTAAGATTCTTCGTTGAAGGAAACCTTACCGAGGTATCTTCATCTGAGATCTGAGCCTCCTTCTCTGTCTTACATTGGTTATATATAACTGAGATAAGTACCCCATTTTTTTCATGTAGTGGTTTAAGAAGTAGTGTTAGCAGTCTACCAGCCAATTCTCCATTCGGTTTCATGAATAATTGTAATTGCCCGCTCTAGAGTTGACTTGCACTACCATTGTGGATTCAGATCCTTGGAGTCTGTCTACTTCCTCTTTACCAGGGATGTTAGAATTGTACACAGATTAGAAATGCCCCGTTCAGTTGGCCAAGTTTCACCAGCGACTGGTGGTAATTCCACCCAAACTAACTCGCTATGTTGTTGCTATTTAGTGCTGATAACACTGCGCGACTGTCGGTAGATTTAATAGCTTCGAATGCCACAGTCGGCGTAATACTCAATTCACCAATAATATTTAGTCGGTGGAGTCTTTGAATCTGTGCTAGCAACTTGCTGAAATTACCAAAATTCAGACATTGCATTCATAAATAAAATGGGCTTTGTTATTGATGCATACATCCCATGAATTCGTTATGGTGAAACTTTCCAGGTCCTACCTTTCACAATCCTACAGCATCAGGGCAATCTGCAAGATTTCTGACATTGTTCCTGCACATGGTCTTTCCATGTTAGCTTGGAGTCGAGATGTTCTTCTAAGAACTTGACTGTTTCTACCAGTGGGATTTCCGCCCCTGGTAAGGTATTTAGCGTGTAGCTACCCCACCTAACGTCCCTAGTGAACACAATTAGTCCAATATTTCTAGAATTTACCGTGAATTCGTTCGGGAGACGGAGACTGCATGTGGATTACATGCAGAGTTACACACAGGTGGCCACATGTTGCTCTCGAAAGCTTGCTGATAACTGTTACTGTTAGATCGTCTTCAAAGACAGTGCAAAGACCTTTATGTCCTCGAGTAGAGAGAAAACCCCTCCCTGTAAGCAACGCATAATACACCTCTTTTCGGCAAATATTTGGATTTTCTCTAGTCGGTGTGAAGAATCCTGAAGAAGTTAGACTGATTGGTTAGATGCTTCTTACGTTCGTCCGGGTGGGATCTCGTGGTTTGGAAATAAATATTACCTTCACATCACACTATTAAATCGTAATGTGAGCATGTGCCATGCGTAGCTAGTCCTTCTATTGATAGATTAGGATGGATGCCATCCGAGCTCCCGGAGACTTGTATCTATGAGAAGAGTTCGCTTAAACTTTGAGGTTGCCTCGAGAGAGAGATACAAAAGCGTTGTCATGATGATCATTTAACTGAATTTATGCTTTTCTTTGGAGCTTCCTCAACCTCTTTGTGGCGATTAAAGTCAAATGCTGAATCAGCCTTTACACCCACCGAAGTTTATCTGGAACCATAGAAACTTGGATGGCATATGTCCCAGGACAATTTTCTTGGGATGTGCCCGGTTATTTACAATTGGTCTGCAGTTGCAGTTGAAGGCTTGGTCGTATTCCAATTTGGCCACAATTTTATTAATTATTATTTTATTGCAAAATAATGGGACAAAGGGTACCATCGAGGTGATTCAGTTCAGTTTTGAAAAATAAAGCCGAGTTATAAATAACGCAGGAAAAGAGAAGAAGAAGAATTCGAAAGCAATTTCTTGACAGAATAAGCAAGTCGAATAGATTCAACCACAACCACAGCCAAAGGAAGAGGCGAAAGATACTTTTCGTGAAGAGGGGATATTTCACTCCAATTCAAAAATTTCTGATGATTTGGTGCTGTGCACAGCGAATAATGGAGTAGCTTCCAAAGAGTTACTATTGCGTAGAAAGAGCAGAAAAACGAAAGGCAGGATGTTCTGAATTAGTAATGAATGGAAAAAATAAATTTTTTCTCTCTTGTTTATTTGCTCGAAACTTGCACATTGATAAGCACAGAAATAAAATCCAACATCCAAACATTTTTAGTGATACACCATGAATTTGCAATGATTCAAGTACATCTATGACAAGACTAAAATAAATATGACCATCACGCCATATTCGAAATCAAATTCACTTACCCCCCGCTATGATAATACAACTGTAGAACTGTCACCTTCTCTCGTTCAGTATATTCAAGAATAAAGTGGAAAAAAACCATAATTCAATTTTTTATTGAAACCCGACTACAAGTATGTTATCGCAAGGGATGATAGTAAAGACCGCTTTTTGCGAAATTTGGCTAAACTAATCAAACGGGGCATGTCAGCGAGGTTATCTTTTACGTAAGGGCAGTTTAGAATAGAAATCACAAGAATTTTTCCATGACATAAGGCTATTTTTACAAACAGCAGTTTTTTGCAATCACGTATTTTATAATTGGCTTCTTTTTCACTTTTTGTAATCTTGTGAAATAGAATTTTATAAGAAAACCTTCCGAAACCGGTTGGTGCCAGAAAAGCACAAATTATTTCGGTCACTTGATTTGGCGACCATAGTTATCTGTGTCTGGTTTTTTCACTACTTTTGATAAGCAGACGTTATTTTAGACTGGAGTTGCCAATGGTTAGGGTTGGTTAGTCAGCAATGTACATTCAAAAAGGTTGGTTACCTTTTTTGCAAATTAAGAGATAATATATATATATATAATTTATTGCCAATAATGTGTTACAAAGTTGTTTTTTTTATAACAAAATTTGAAATTCAGAGTCCAGTTAAACTAACTTTACATCTTACAATTACAAGTGTTGCATGCGCGCAATTTGTACTTTATACATTATGCGTTATTTAGAGGAAAATGGCAATTAAAAACCTCTAGAACTTGAAGTAAAACTAAAACTTATTCTAACTTAACCTAATTAAACTTTATAAGCTAATTTTCTTTTTTTTTTTACGTCAAAGAATTAAGAGATAAGATCATACTTCAGACATATCGTCTTTTACTTAGTTTTACTTTGTTCAAGTAAAAAGAGAAAATGTTATAGCCATTAGGAATTTAAATCTCCCGTTTTATTCTAAAGGACCAGCACACATCAAGTTAATAGTACATATGAGGTATATCTGTCCATTGGAGAAGAGGAGAGGGGTACATGTAGGTATGCAGTTAGGCATGGAGTCGACTGAAGAAGTTTCTCTTGGAAATGGTCTACATTAGAGAGGAATTTAAAATTTTCTTCATATCTCCCCTATGAACGGAATCCAATCAGTATGAGACGGCCCTTCAATAAAGTCAAATTTTATTCGATGGTCCTCGGCATAAGTTAAACCTCGGCCTCTGGAATACATTGACATCAATTGTTACGCTGTAGTGATCATTCCTTTCAATTTAGAAATTTAGGTGCAAGGTACGATCCACGTGAGCGAGCCGACGAACAACTCGTCTGGACTATGAAAGCAATTTCATTTCAGGTAATTGTAGGACTCAATATACAACAGCGCTCGGTTGCTAAATCGTTTGCAAAAAGTTATGACAATTGAATTTTGGCGTCGACAACGGCGTGATAGGCTGTGACAATACTTTGTTGACAGTTCACGTCATTCGTAATTTACCTGCGATTTTAGTTTCGCACATTTTGTTTTTTTAATTGTACAATTTGTTTCGGTTGATTTAAGAGGCTCGTGTTTGGTTTTACAACAAGTCGGCAGGATGAAGCCTTACACACCTCGAATTTCATCCTGCCGAGACAAAGAGGGAAATCTGATTTCCCACAGAATGGGCATATTAGAGCGATGGGTTGAGTATTTTGAGGAACTGCCCAATAACCAAAGTATCGGCGAGTTGGAGGTCCCGCTAACTGAAGACGACGGATAAATACTGCCACCACCCAGTATGGAAGAAACAGTCCGTGCAGTTCACCGGCTTAAAAACCATACGTCGCCAGGAGCCGATGGAATTACAGCCAAATTGGTTAAATATGGAGGCGACCAACTAGACCAAGGTGTGGGACAGCGAATCAATGCCTGACGAGTAGTAACGAGGCATTATCTCTCTCATACATAAAAAGGGATATAGCACACAGTGCAGCAATTATACAGGTATCACGTTGCTGAATACCATCTATAAGATATTCTCTGCTAACTTGCTAAGCCAGATAGCCTCATATGCCCAGGACATCATTGGCCGATACCAAAGTGGCTTCATTTCAGGCAAACCAGCAACGGATCAGATTTTCTCTGTGCGGCAAGCGTTGGAAAAACAATGGAAACTGGAATATGGACATCAGTGGCACCACTTTTTCATCGACTTTAAAGCCGCCTATGACAGCGTAGTCAGGGTAACACTGTACACGGTCATGAGGAAATTCAGTATCCCGACCAAATTAATAAGACTGACTAGGTCAGGGTCAGACTAATGTGCGAGGCCAGATAAAATCAGCAGGATCACTCTCGAAACCATTCAACATCGACAACGGTGTATTGCAAATCTTCGTTGGTGCATAATATTCTAGGACCGAAATTCTGTCTAGTACTGACCACAGAGCATAAGAGTACTTGCTGCACAGGCCATAAGCCGTTATCGAGGAGCGCAACGAATTTGTATCCCTGTAAATTAGTTCGAAATATGTGAGTTGTTAGCCACAAATGTCTATTCCTTTTAGTAGCTTTTTGCGGAAAGCAGGGAATAATTTGAGTGCAGTTTTGATCTGTTAAATGGATAGTGCTTGCCATTAATAAGGCGCGGGATTTTCCAGAAACACCTGGCTATTAGGAGAGCCCAACATTTGTCTACACAGGTGCAACGATCGAGACAAGGACGGATTGCACTCTCAACTGATTCTTTAACTTTGCGTAAGATGCTGATTTCCGTTTTATTTTGGAAACTCAAGGTTATGATTTACAGAGAAACTTGTTCTGCTTCCAGGTTTTATGTGAAACAAAACCTTATTAAAATCGTTTCAATATCTCTCTGTCGGTCTGGCTGTTAGTCTGTCACACCCAATTTATTCGGAAATGGCTGAACCGATTGTCACGAAATTTGGTGCAAACCTGGCGCTTACGAACAATAATTCGTATCCTTGTCAAGTTGTGAATTAAACAAAGTAGAGTAAAATGCCACCTGTAGTGGGTTTCGACCACAGTGGAGGCGTGAGCCAGCGTCTGTTGAGATCGCCTCCACGATCGAAACCGACCAAGTATTTGCTTTTTGTCAAAAATTTCTAGACTAGCGACTTGAAAATTTTAAATCCATCTTGCTATCGAAACCTCAATAGTGCTGCCAATAGGGACTGATTTCACAGCTATGACCTTTGACTCTCGAAAAAAGTTTCGATAAGGGTAGCGTCCGGTATATTGGATGAGTGTTCTGGACCCAAGCGAAATGAGTCAGTACGATTCTTGAGAAGTCTCCTCTCTTTCTTATAGGACATTGTAAGACCTGCATAATCTCGTAATCGGGTAGTTATCGAGCTCTGCAAAAGGAACTTCGAAAATATAGGTGGTAAGTGTGTTACAAAAATCGGAGAGTTTGTTCAAACAAGCCGTCTCTATAATAATAATAATCGGATTTGGATTGGATCAGGGCCTTGAAGTGTGTTAGAGTACTTCATTCAAGACCGTAATGGTATATTACAGAACACTATAGGAGGCAATGTGGTCAGCATTACGTTCGCCCTAATTTGACTCAGGTAATCATTCACAGCTGAGTCAACTTGTATCCGACGTCAAATCACGATACAAATTCTACTGCCACCAGTGAGATTTGAACCACGACCTTCCGTACGACAGCTTTGTGCTCTAACCACTCAGCTATCCGGACCGGAGCCGTCTCTACTTGATGTTAACATTGTAACCCCGTCCCCGTCGGCATTTAAAAGATTACTTATAGCTAAACAAAAAATGGCTGGTGTTACCGAATACATTCGGCTCCTGAAATGTTGCCTACACCATAAAATTACACCCGAGAGCAATACGAGTCCAATGTGAAAACCTGGGAATGCGACTTAATAAAAGACAATATAAAGAAATCATACACTGAACTTAACAGTATAACGCTGCAAGCACATGCGACACACTTAGAATTAGCTAAGGAATTGACAGCAAGGGGCAACTGTCAACTTTGCTCAAATAGCTAGAGCCCAAGGATGTGAGAAAGCCCATAAGAGAAGTATCCACAATAAAAAACTAACGTCTTCCCGCAATCAAAGACCGATATTTCATCATCCTGATACCCATCCTATCGCGACAATACCTATGTAATCAATGAAGCCACAATCTCTCACATGATCTCTCTTGGTGACAGGTCCCGCGAGAGGCCGACCAAGAAAATGCATACAATGTCGTTACAAACATGATGATCGGATTGATTCACAAGGTTCGGAGAAATGTTAGGGAGCCCACCTCAGTCGACGCGGCAGGACGGGCCCTGTCCTGTCGAGAAAAAGGCAAGGGTTCTTGACGCATGGACGGCGTCAGGATGTAAGCAAGTTAGTTCCAGAAAAACGAACAAAACGGATAAGTCTCTGCACGCTAAATGTTGGTACTCTAACTAGAAAGACCGAGGAACTCGTAAGAACCCTTCGGAAAAGGCGCATTGATATCTTCGCTCTGCAAGAAACCCTATGGTTTGGTGCCAAAAGCTGCGACATTGAACGCGAACGCGGTAAAAATGGCTAGAAACTTCTCTATTTTGGTAGCCTACACATTCAATATGGGGTTGGCATTGCCATCTCACAGGGTTTCCGTGATGCCATTAAAGAAGTCGAACGATTTGATGATCGCCTGATGAAGCTCACCATTATATCAGCTGATCGCACTATTTACTTCTTGACCGCGTACGTCGACCTGATGCCGAGAAAGATGCCTTCTGGCAACTTCTCGATGAAAAGACTGACGAAAAAACAGGTGCCATAGGGGAAAGGGTTTCGGAGCGCGCAATGAGGGTGGCGAGCGTACAACCGATTTTGCGGACACCCATGCTATCACTGATTGCAAAGCCGTTCCCTATCACACCTCAACATCGGCCATTGATTGCCGTCCTGCGAATTAAGCCACCGGTAAAACAGCGTAAGGAACGCACTGGCCCGCGACGCATTAAATGGTGGCGATTTGGTGAGAAGAAAGAAGAAACGGTTTCACTCATACGATTACCAACCATTACGAATGTGGAAAAATCGTGGAATCAAATGAAAAATACAGTTCACAAAGCGGCCTCTGCAACCCTCGGAATGGTGATGTTGAAATGAAGGTCCGTGAAATGAACCGCCTCTACCACAAATTTCTCGACGATAAAACGCCTGCTAATTGGCAAATTTATAAGAATGCCAACCGGGAAGCAAAGAAAGCAGTCGCTGTCATCCGAGTGGATCGTTACAAAAATCTTTACGATAAACTGGACACTCAGGATGTTGAGAGAGATCTGTGTTGACTTGCTAAAAGCCGTAACGACCATACACAGAATATCGAACACTTCTGTTGCGTTAATGACAAGCATGGTACTTTGCTTACCACCCATGGAGGCGCAACGGATAGATAGCAAGAATACTTCCAGCAGATTTCAACTGAAGAATTTTCTCTGCCCACAACTGAGCGATTTAAATACCTCGGGTCAAAGCTATCAGCTAACAGAGAATTACGTTATGAAATTGCTTCACGCATTAACGCAACCTGGATGAAGTGGTGTTGCACAACTGGCGCTCTTTATGGTTGACGTATCAACGAATGTCTCAAATCTAAAATTGACCGCAATGTCGTTCGTCCTGTCGCCCTTTATGGTTCTGAATGTTGGCCGACTATAAGAGACAATGAACGCCGTCTTGCGGTAATGGAAACGAAAATTTTGCGTTGGACTAGTGGCGTGACACGTTTTGATCACATCCGAAATGAGAATATCTGCGTTATGGGGTTGCATCGATCGTGGAAAAATTATGAGAGAGGCGTCTTCGATGGTATGGTCACGCAATTCGCGCTAGCGAGAATTCTCATGCCAAGATTGTGAAACCGATCACGACGAACCGAGCCCGCTTGTGAACGGAACGAAGGCTGAAGAAAAAGAAGAAGAACAAAATAGAATTTGATATCTTTAGGAAAGATAGGTCGACACAAAGAACTATTCCTACCAAAACAAGGCAGCCGTATATCATTCCATGATACAGTGTCACCTAACAGTATCTCTAACCAAGGAAAAATTCAACAAAGAAAGAATGTTCATCATAGATATTGCAACGAAAAACGGATTTAATCCCCCGATGATAGCAAAGCATATAAGATAGGTATCACATACTCAAAGTAATTCTTTAAGGAGTTACGGACGAATTTGTCTAAAAAGGACATCGAGGTAATTAGTTCCTGCCGGGAATATATACCCAAGTGCCAGTTAACTACAGGGAATTATCAAAAACAGCCTAAAGAAAAGAGCAGGATATACCAGATGAAGATGCATTAATTAGCCTAAAATATATATTGGCCAGAGAAAAAAAAATGGTTCATGCCCGGATCAGAGAGTACCTAAAGGAGGAAGAATTAGCTAAATGTAATAACAGATTGGTCTTTAACTTCATAACCCACTGATAAAGGTTGCAAGTTGCTATTGAAATGTGCATATGGGAATGGAAGTCGAAGGCAACGGACGGTAAATACGTGAATTGTCTCCGGCAGCCATTTGTCGAACAGATGGCTGTGTGCTGGGGAGCTCTTTGCTGAACTATGAGCCCTTGGCTCGAAAAATCACAGAAATTTGGCGTCTGGGGCGGGTGGTTGTAGTTCCCATAACATTGTCAGCCACAGGTATTATAACTAAATCCCTCACGGCTTCCTAGGATATCCTGGGACTCTCATTCAGTCTAGTTGAAATCATGCAGAAGTACACCATTCTGCATACGTGCTCGATGTTGCGAGGGATTCTCGACGGATTCTCCCATTAAACTTCCACCGGTCACCACCACCAGCGCGCCTTTAGGTTTTAAGTAGGTAAGATCGTCCGAGCCTAAATGTTTGGGACTTATTGCTAGTATTAGGTAAAATCCATCATCTGCCGAGATTGTGACAACTCCGAAAATAACAAAAGTGCTTGTCGACCAAGTGTGAAATTAAACGAAGTTCGTCAAAGATAACACCCAAGTATTGAAAAAAGTTCAGAAATGATGGAAGTTATCTACCAAGAGAGTAAGAATAGAATATTGGGGAAATCTTGAGCGAAGAGCACTGCGAAACGTCTTCACCTTCATTTAACATTATTTATTTTATTGGATTACCAAATTTATTGTGCAAAAAGTAGTGGAAGATTTATAGATTTCTGCAACTTTTACAGCCTCGTTATCGACATAATCTCCAACGTAAGGTGCCGTACAAGAAGACACCGATATCAATTGTCCAAGCTGTAGAACTGTACTTATGTAACACATTTCTAGTAGAAGATTAATGGCTAGGCTTATTTTTAAGGATGAGAGATCCACGAGGCCAAGAGTCTGCATTTTGATTTATCAAAATTGTTAGCGCCAAGTATAGTGAGGCAATTCTGTTCACAGGACCTAGTTAGGTCAACATATAATACCAGATTAACACTTCCTGTTTAATTGCACTATGATCTTTGACGCTTTCGGACGATGCAAGAATTGAGGAATATTGTTAGGACGCGAACCCTCAACATATTTGTTGGAGGAGTAACAAATACAATCCTACAGAATTTATTCGATTTCATAATTTTAGCTTGTCTCATGAATGCGATCATCAGGTGTGGCACTACTTTCATAGATCCTAAATGAAGTAATTGGTCTAATAATCTCCACTTCAAAGTTGTTTAGAGGCCCGTGGATACTAGACAAAGTCTCACTCGTAGACCGTCGTTACTAGGACTTTAGTTTAACAATTGTAGGCGAACAGTCTGTAATACAAAGGCGGAATCCAAGGAAAATGGATTGGATACAGTTTCTGCAACAGAATGAAGCTGTCTAGGTGACTAACCCCTTTGGTGGTAGTAGATCAATTAGGAGTACGGAATCGTATCCTTTTAGAGAGCTTTAAACTATTCAAGCAATTGTTCTATTATCCAAGGTAAAAGGGGACGGTTTCTGAATAGCGTTGTAGAATGTAGCCTGGTTAAACTTCGAGAACTTACACAGTGAATATAAGAGGCTCGTTAAACGTACGAAGCGAAACTGCATTAGAGCATACTGTGAGGAACTGGAAGGAAAAGGGAGACTTCCAGACTATGGCGCCACTTCTTAAACTTTGAGATGCATGATGTCGTTTGGGGGTTGGTCGAGAACTCAGAACGTTGTGTAAGAATAAACTACGCGCCGTTGATTTAGTTGACCTCAGACATCGAAATAAAACTGCAATTTTATTACTAACAAAAAGAAGGAAACTGGATAGTCTTAGTCTTCCAGACATGAGGGATACAATCGTCCAATTTTCCGAAAAAAATTAAATATCTGATAGTTATTCTAGGTAAGAAGCTCTTTTCAAACAAGCATGCGGAAGCAAAGGGGATACGAGCTCTTACAACCTATGGATTGTGCAGGTGGACCTTTGCCTTTTGCCTCGGCATGAGGACTTAGATCTCATTTAATAATGTAGATGTATGTTGCTATCATCAGGCCACTTATGCATCTGTAGTGCAATGTGTTAAGGTGAAACAAAAGATTTTTCACTGTAAACTGGTCTCACTGCAGAGCTCTATATGGGGGTGCTACCGGTGCGTGAACGCAACATCCAGAGTAACTCTAAATGTATTAAACAATTTGTAGTCCTTGGATTTATAAATTCAGAGCACTACAATGAAAACAGTTCGTATATTAATGCAGTTCTATCTATGGGGAAATAACAACAAGTCAGGAAATCGGAAGCTGGACGCTTCAGGTACGAAAGGTTTTGTGTATTTCTTAGTACGTAGCAGGTAATATATCCATATATTATGCGAGAGTATCCACTTTCGGGTGATATTGACATTCATAGTCTTCAATTTTCAAAGAAGCAATAATTTTGACGTATTATAACTTTGTTAGTAATAGTGCGATTTCCACCAAACTTGGCAAGATCGTGCTCTACATTATAGCCTACATCATTGCAATTTCGTGGTGCTAGGACGAATTTAAGGGGGGTTTCCAGCCAATTACAAAAAATTGTAGTAATATACTATTATTAACTTTATTTGAAGAGATATCGGTATGGAAGGTAATTCGGAGCCCAGGCACCATATAGTGGCAGCCTCCTGTTTTTTTTCAGATTTTTCGGTTTGGTAGTTTCTGAGAATGGCCTCCTTAAAGAAATGATCACTTTCAACCCTCCGCATCCGCCACCTTTCCAACAACTGTCAAAACTAAGACCGGCTTCAAAAAGTACTACCCGAGACCTTTAACTTGATACCCCACATGACTATATTTGGTAAAAAAAAAATTTACACCCCCCTTTTGCATGTAAAAATGAGAGGCACAGAGCATTCGAAGAGTTATTGGGAGAACTGAATTCAATTTTGGTAATGTTCTGTGATACTCTGATGCCCATATATGATATTTGTTTGGTGGAAGATATGCCGTTTTCCTGTAACGCGTAGAAAATTGAAAGGAACCAAAAGGATGTGTGGCGGGTTATACTGAGGCTCAAAAATAGCACAGGGTTTTGGACCGGAAGTCTTCCTTTGAAATAAAAACGAAAACTGTTTTTTTTTTTATTTGGGACAATATGTATTGGTCTCTCAGGTTAAAATGTTTGTAAGACTAGGTAAGGGCGCAAACCTAGAAGTGATTGACTAGTGATAAAAGGACCGGAGGTTCGCCATCTGCAGCGATGTTCAAGGTACACTAGCAACCTCAAGAGGGTTCAATTTCCCCCATGCCAGGACCGGAACCAATAACTGGAGTATATTGTAGTATTGGTTACTGAGTAGCCTTGACGACGGTAGACAAATTAATTTAAAGTTACCTTCGGTCAACTTATCAGGTTATCATAATATTGTTTGTCCACAATCTGCTTTTATTGGCTTCTTCTGCAGCTCTCTTCCCGACGATTAGCGGATTTTTGCTTAACATACAATGGCTTAGGCCCTAGTAGAATTGATAGACGACAGGTTATTAATTACCCGATTTGGAGTTTTATTTACAGTTGGTTTTTCGTATATCGGGTGGGGCGAGTTTCTTATTAACAAGTTGAGCCTTTTCAGCATTCGTTTCGTCGTGGAAAACTCTTTTCAGCCTTAGCGCAGCAATTAGAACTTGTCTTGGGAAAATGAGACGCGGATTAGTGAATCCTTGGAGAATGGAGTTTCAGTGGCTATGTGGGGGGTCGAGGGAGTTATATCTAGGAAAATCTGATTCTAGACTCAAATTTTGATATAAACGTAAAAGCATCGTATTTTGTTTTCATAATTTCTTAAGATTTGATAATTGGCCAAGGAGAAGATACGTTTTTCCGGCAGAGCCCAGAGGCGATTTGCGAAGATATGGTTACTTCTAATTATTAGCTGCTAGCATTCAAGTTCAGATTCGCTGCTATATCTTGCTCGATCAGAGCATTCACTTATCAGTTCGGTAATCATACCTTGGTCTGTGGTTTAATTATCGGTTGGTTTCAGGTTTCCCTTATTGGTCAAAATTCAGCTAATCTCATGGCAAGTCATTTGGCTTGAATATTGTGTTCTCAGTGTTCTTAAAATTTCTTTAGTTCGTAGAAAGTTGTGAAAAAAGCAAAAACAGGGTCTTCGGTCAAGAAATATACAAATCCCCTACCTTATCAAGGTCAGTCAGTTCATTTTTAGAATCAAACGTCTGACACACTCCTTGAGAAATTTCTAGCCTAAACTTTACAATCTCCAAAACAGTTGAAACCAACAAATCTTATTTTTTGGGCTTCGAAATTGTTGAAACAATTTTTTTGTTTGCTGTGTACTTTTCCGTCAATCATTGCTTTTATTTTTCCTGATTTAGCCGGTTTTACACTCCAAATTAGATTTCCGGAATCGAAGTAAGTGATCCATTTCAAATGGTGTTAACCTACCAACTACGTAAATGGATCCCTCTAATCTCGGTGAAATACAGTAATAGAATTAGGTTGGAAATGGACAACGCACTTACTTATGTATAATAATTGCTTTCCAGTTAGCGATGCACTGCTACTCCCATTTCTTGAAGCAAGTCGCATGTGTTTATTGATAATAAGCTTGCCCCAAGATGACCGGGATCTTAGGATCCAAATTGAACCGGTTTTCCAAGATTTTGCTTCACTGGCTTATCAGTGAAATTTGTTAATCAATATTTTCAGTTCGAACTGGATTTAGCAAACTGAAGATGATTTGGAATAAATTTAATCTTGGATTAATTCTGCTTTATTGGCTTTGGCAGGTCGAGGACATTTGTTTGTTTTTCTGACCCTTTGGAACTGCTTTAATCCAACTCTACGGCTTTAGGTTCAGGACGCTGTTGCTAAACACCGCTATTGCAATAATAAACATGTAAGATTAGCACGCGTTACTCCATGAGTGACGATCAAAGTGTGGACAACGCAAATGTTGATAACATCTTGAAGATGTTTATTGGAAAGATACACAGTCAGATGATGACTTAGATTGAATGGGAATTGGACGTGAATGATTTGGCAAATTTGAATTTTAGAGGAGATCGTGGTTAGTTGATTAACGGAATGATATTTGCAAAGTCCACTTTTGGAATTTGTTAAAGAGAATGAGAAGTTGGTAGTAGCCCAGGACTGTCTTGAAAACATATTTTTAAAGGAGCAAGGAGCATAAAGATAAGTTATTGAACAATTGTTCATCATGCTCATATACACTAGAAGATATATAATACTTTATCGTACGATATCATTTTTGAGTACACAAGGTGTTTCAAAACTACTGTATGCAAATTGACTAGTTTTATTTGATTTCTTAACTATTTTAGTGCAGTAAAGGTGACTATACTGCACTAAAATCATAGTTAGAGTATTGGAATAAACGTTGAATTGTAGCTACTACTTCATTCTAAAATACGTATAAAGTATATTTATAAAAGGAAAATGAGCTGTGTAGAAGTAATAGCTTTCCAAATGCAAAAATTGTGTTCTTCTTCCCCAAAATGCTGTTTTTAAGGTTTTGTGTGAAACAAAACCTTATTAGAATCGATTCGATGTCTGTCTGTCCGTCTGTCTGTCTGTCTGTCTGTCTGTCTGTCCGTCTGTCTGTCTGTCTGTCTGTCTGTCTGTCACAGCCGATTTATTCGGAAACGGCTGAACCGATTGTCACGAAAATTGGTAGGAGTATGTGATCTGCCGTTCCCTTTACATGCAGCAACTGACGCCATTTTGTGTTAAGTTTAAGGGGGGCTCCCCATACATGTGAAAGGAGGGTGCAAAATTTTTTTTCATCAAATGTGGCCATGTGGGGTATCAAATGAAAGGTCTCAATTAGTACTTTTCGAAACTGGTTCAATATTTGATATTGGGTGAAACATAGGGGAGTGAGGGCTCAAAATATGACCCCCAAAAAGTGTAACAGGTCTCGTTCTTAGAACCTATCCAACCGAAAAATCTGAAAAAAATCTCAGTAGTGCAACTCTATGAAATCTAGGCCTCAAAATATATCCGGTTCCGATATCTGCACAAATAAAGTTAATAATAGTATATTTCCACATTTTAGAAATTTACCCAGCACCCCCCTTATGTTCATCTCAGAAGTACAAAATTTGTCATGCGTATAAAGAAGAATATAATGCACAATTTGATCAAGTTTGAAGAAAATCCTACTATTATTAACAAAGTTATAGAGGGTAAAACTTTACAATTTTTTGTGAATTTCGTGCAATCTGCAACCTGCATGACGTCATCATCACATATCAATTCGTCAATATCACAACGAAGTAAGTTCGTATGAATTGGGTGGGAAAGAATTATTTTGTTTTAGTTCTTTAATCATTTGCATATGAATATCAATTATTCCAACGAGACATGTGTGTATGTAGGTATATAGCATATGCGTGCTAATGAACTTTGCGAGTAGAGCCTAATTCAAATGGATATAAGAAGTAAATCGGAAATATGGGGACGATCAATTTCCATACGTGCATATATGTGTACAGTATTCGGAAATAGGCAGTTTGTTTGTTTAGCTGTAATATGTACGTATGTCTCGTAGTTTTGTAGCTGTATACGGGTAGAAAAATGTGCGTTGAAATTTCTTAGATAAGATGAACACAAAACCTTTATACCCGAAGCACGAGCTTCCGGTATTCCGACTTGTTTTCTTTGAATTTTGACGTACATAATTTTTTTTTTGAATTGACTACAATTTTTTTTACGGTTTTTTTCCCCTAATTTAAATTAAGTTAATCGCACATTTTTAGGGTGGTGATCAATTCATGTTAATTACAATAATTAAACTACTAAGTCGGGAAAGCGGAAGCTGGACACTTCCGGTATGAAAGGTTTTGGGTTTTTTTTTTCAAATTGTTCGGTTGGGTAGTTTCTGAAAATGGGTCCGTGAACAAAGTGATCATTTTTGTCCGCCGCGCTCCCCACTTTTCCAACAAATGTCAAAACTAAAACCAGCTTCAGAAAGTACTAGCTGAGACCTTTCATTTGATACCCCACAATATAGTCATGTTTGACGAAATAAAAATTACACCCTCATTTTGCGTGTATGTAGAATGATGTAACTACATGAGCGTTCACAGTTCCAACCTTTCGACCAAATTTGGTGTCAATGGCTATAACCGTTTTAGATAAAAAGGCGTGTGATAGACAGATAGACAGACATACAAACAGACAGGCAGAGGATGTAGGAGACAGAGGACAGAGGACGGCTTCGCAGGCGATATCGGAGTAACTATCGTGGCACAAGATATTGATGAGATCCAAGTACTCACAAACGAGGCAATTTTTGAAATCAGGTATTGGTTAGAGGAAGCTGGTCTGACACTTGCGGAGCATAAAACCGTCAAACGTCGATAAAGAGCAGGATTGGTGAACACATCGTACAGCCGCAGGCAACGCTTGAATACTTAGCAGTCATCATACAGCCGCAGGCAACGCTTAAATACTTAGGAGTCATGCTTAACAAAGACTGAAATTCAAGCGCCATCTTGAAAATTTAGCAATCGAGGCTTCCGTAGCGTGCGGCCATTTTAGCAAGAATGTTACCAAATATAGGTGGTTCTAGGCAAAGCCGTCTTGCTTTATGCAGCTCCAGTCTAGGAACCATCTTTGAACGTGGAAGTAAACAGAAGAACAGACCGCAGCCCCATACCGATTGGGTGCATTGCGAACGTCATGCACTTACCGTACAACTTCAGATGAAGCAGCTTGTTTGATAGCAGGCATGATCCCCATCCACATCTTGGCGAACGAGGGTCGACGCCTCTATGACCCATCATATGCAATCGGCTAGTCCTACACCAATCGTCGGCAATTGGCACGAAGTAAATCTATTTTGGAATGACAAAAAAAATGGGAAGATTCACCTAAAGGACGCTGGACACACAGGATTATTCCAGATGTCTCTAAACGGATCAAGCAAAGGCACGGTGAGGTTAGTTACCACCTAACTCAATTTCTAAGCGGACACAGAGGGTACCGTGCATACCTTTATCGCTTCGGGCGTGACGACTCCCCGTATTGCCCGACATGCGTGATAATTGCGGAAGATGCCTGAGCATGTTGTTTTTAACTACCCGCGGTTCGTCGCACACGCGGAGGCGGAAATTGACGCCGAGGCACGGTTGACACTCGAGAATATCGTGGACCACATGTTAGCCTCTGAAACATTTTGGAGGGCGGCGGAAAAATTAATGAAGGCTATCCAAAATCTGCTGAGGAAGGAGGAGCTTCGGAGGAAAGTTACAAATAACGACAGAAGACGCAGTTCATAACTGATCCTGCCTCGCTATGTAATATCGAAATGGCAGTCCCGCGGGGTAAGCGAAGGAGAAGGAGGTGATTTTAGTGAGTAAACGTCTCAATTAACCGTATGGCAGGAGCCAGCGGTAGGTTTTGAACCTTTCCAACGTATAAAAAAAAAGACAGAGGACGTACAGGAATTGAATGTGAAGAGCTTAATGTTAGCATACGATGAAACGCAGACAGCGACTTTTATTATGTCTGTGTCAGAATTGCCTTAACTAGCTTACATAAATGAGGGTCATACAGCCGAATTTAAATCACTGCCAAGCTGCTCAGGACTTGTTATCACAAAAAGTATTTGAAAAGGAAATTAACGTTGCTATTGTCTGTAAGCAATACAAAAACCTCCACTAAGGCGTTTGGGAAAAGGTTGCAAGGGGTTTGGCTGTGGTGTGGGTCTGCGGAAATCGAACTTTACAGCACCGTGAACATGACTTTGTGAGGGTCAAGATCGACGACCTCTACTTTTACAGCTGCTATATTGCACCAAGTATGACAACATCCGAATATTGCAATATGCAGACTAGTGAGAAACGCCAAAGAGCAGAACCCCAAAGTTATTACCGGTGATTTCAACGCCTGGGCAGAGGAGTGGTGAAGTCGCGAAACAAATGAGAGGTGTTTTCCTGCCTAAACTTCACCTTGGCTAATGTCGGAAGCGTAAACACGTTTAGGCATGGGAAACTAGGCTCGATCGTGGATCTTATTTTCGTAAGTGACTCGTGACCTAGAGTAATAAATGTTAACCTCAAAATACGAAAACCAGGTTGGTCATCAGGATCACTTGATGAGAAGATACTAGATGTATTGCGGTGGCGTATTGAGTTTACAGGAACAGCTACAGTTAAGGCGTCGCAGCTGGCCCAACAGATAATTCGGGCCTGCAATGCTCCCATGCCAAAACGTATATATGCTCAGAAGCGGAACCCCTACTACTGGGGGAACGTTGAAATAGTGAAATGCAGGGCGGAATGCTTGAAGGCTAGGAGGTGAAGTCAACCCCGAAGAAACACGCCCGAATATGAGCAGCAGTACCTTGAGTATAAAAACGCGCGTAAAAAGTTGCAATGGGCCATAACGAAGAGTAAGAGTTGATTCAACAAACTCTGTAATGAGGCAGATTCTGACCCTTGGGGGAGAACGCAGCCCCGGTATTGATAGTATCCCCAAGAAAACACTGAAACTGGCATCGCGAATGCACCATGAATTTTCGCACAAATATTCACAGACTGTCTAAAAGAAGGGTCTTTCCCCGCGGAGTGGAAATTACAAAAACTTGTATTGATCCAGAAGCCAGGTAGGGCAATAGGCGTACCAAAATCCTACAGACCAATCTGCCTTCTGAATACAAGAATACAATAGGCAAGGATCCCGAGCGGCCAAAATATAACCGAACGGTGGCCCCTCGAAGAGAGTGTGGAGTAAATATGGGTGGTTTTAGTCGGTAAAAGTCCGGCATGCGCATCCTCGATTCTAGGTGAGTATCCATGATGGATTTCCCCCGGCCAAAAAATAAGACTGACAAATAGACATACTTGAGTCCATAATCAACTTAGGCGTGCCGAAGTACATGGTGCGTATCGTTACCGATTTTCTAATCGATATGCTTCTGTGCTGCGAATTAGATGAAGGAGTGAAATTATATCAAACTACATGCGGAGTTTCACAAAAGTTTCTTCTAGGGCCACTCTTGTGAATTATTATGTATAACGGAGGACTGACGCTAGACCTTCCTATTGGTGTGACCTCTATTGCTTTCGTGGACGACACTAGTGTCACGGTTGCTGCGCGCCTCCTCGAAGAAGTCGAGCTTTATGCAAATGGAACAATCTACGACATTAAATCGTGGTTAGAAAATGCTGAAAACGGAACTAGTACTTATTACCAACCGCAGAAAACGCACGTCCATGAAGATCAAAGTTGGAACACAAACAATTCATTCTAAGCTTGCGATCAACGATTGGCCAGAGGCTAAACTTCAGATCGCATGTAGAGGGAGCAGCAACTATCGCATATAACATCAGAGCGCTGATTGCGAGAATGCTACCAAATATAGGTGGCCCAAGACCGAGCCGTCGACTCCTTATTTCGGGGGCAGTTCGCCCCTACTGTATGCAACCCTCGTATGGGCAGATATACGTGAAAACACAACAAATAAGAGAAGGATTGGAGCTGCGTATCGCATAAGTACATGCTTACAGAACAATATTCAATGAAGCAGCTTGCGTGAGAACAGGAATGATCCCGATTGAGATTCTGGCGAAAGAAGGACAATGACCATACGATCGAGCGTACCTCACCGGAGAAGCTTCTGCTCGTCGGCAAACTATCGCGGAATGGCAGGAGAAATGGGACGACTCAGGAAAAAGCCACTGGACTGACAAAATCATATGGGATATCCGAAAATGGATCGACCACAAGGTGAAGTAGGTTTCGACCTAACTCAATTCTTGAGCGGACACGGAGGTTATCGAGCATATCTGTATCGATTTGAGCATGATGATTCGCCATATTGTACAAAGTGCCCGAATATTGCAAAGGACGCAGAGCACGTTTTATTTCATTGCCCGAGTTCCGCAGCCCAGAGGGATGCGTTGGAAGCTACAACCGGGGAGCACTTTCCACCCGAAATATAATTGAACATATAGTAAAAGCAAAGGGGATATGGACCGAAGTCGAAAAGGTGATTGCAGCCATCGGTAAGAATCTTAGGCAAAAAATTAAACTTAAAGTTAAGATTAAAATTAAAATTGTTCCGTTTAAGTGTTTAAGTGTGTGAGCGATTTTTTGGTCCAAATGTACATTTCGGTAACAACTTGCAGCGCCAATAAGCTGCGTAATTTTACTATTCTACTATGTTTATCTCGCGACTAGTTTCAAAAGTGGGGAATGTGAGTTGCCTCGGTCCATGTTTAAGCGGGATTTCCTGGGTTTCTCTTTCATACGGGTCAAGCTTAGTCTGCGTGACCTCTCTTAGTATTTCGACCACGTCCATTACATGTCCTTTCCAATTATGTGTTTCGCCATGGATGATTTTATATGTTGCCTATTGTATCTTTTGGCTAATTCTGCCTCTTTTAGGTGCTCTTTGACTCGACTTTTTGTCGAGCTATCTTTCCTAAAGATATCAAATTCTACTTTATTTTAATTTACCTTGAGGTCGAGAAATGGAATTTTTCCTCCTTCGTCTGGTTTATGCCTTGCAGGACTACTTCCTTTCCGTCTACAGTTTCGTGCGGCATGTGGTAGAGTCCAAGCTTTTTATCAAATAGCGTTATACTGGATCATCGATCGACCTTCAAGGAACACTTGAGATACCGAGGAATAGAATTTTTTCTTTTGGCATCAGTTGTATTTAGATATAGTGTAGAATGTATGGGCAAAGTGATTTTTTGCTATTCGGAGTCGTCCGAAAACTACAGTGTTAAACAGGTAGAATGTCATATGCCAGGGTTATGTTGATCGCCATAATAAAGCGAGTATTTTTCAATCCGAATGACGTTTGAATGACTTCGTTAAAATCATAAGAATTGAAGCCAGGGCTTTTCATGTGTTTCTTCAACAAACCGAAGGTTTATGGACTAGGTATAGAAGATTAATGGTCAGTTAAGTTGTATGGCTGAAAATCACACTCTATTTTTTAAATGCGTTTTTCTCGGAACTGCATGTTGAAAATCTGCTGTCACCATAGCCCAAAATCTATCCAACGAAATTCTTTGAAATATTCACGACTTATTCAGAACATATTTCTACGGTCCACAAACTAGGATAATTACGATTTATTCAGTAGTTTTTTCTATTCCTTAAAGGAGCCTTAAAAAAACAGAAAAAATCCACAAAGAAAACAAACAAACAAAAAAATTTAGCTATCAATATTTTGCAATAATCTTAGTTTGCGGACTGTAGTTAAGTCCGTATGTTGAAATGCCGTTTACATTTTTTCATTAAGCTGAACACAGCACCATCTAGCGTGGCAGCAGGAAAACACCTTTTTTGGAGGTGGGTGCATAAGTTGTTCTGTATTTCAATAATGAACTCTGTTATCGGGCTGGAAAAATTACTACGCATGTTCAAGATATCAATAAATATGTGGTGAAAAACTCATATTTGTACCTTCATCCAGTTCTTCACAAAAAATTCTAAAAAAGCGAAAAAAACGTCCTTCACACGGGATGACCCCCTTAATGTTCAAGCGTATAGGAGAAAATTACTCGTATCTTCAGTATATAGTGTAGGTGCATTAGAAGTCGCCAGCGCATTCCGAACAATTTCAGACGAGAAAAAATTTGGAGTCACGGAGATTGTGCACAAGGACAGGTGGACGCACAGGATGTCCTGCCCTGAATGTCTAAACCGGGGCCCGGAAAACATACTCTTCGTGGGTTCGAGATTTGCAAATTAGAGGGGATAGCTTGAAATTGTCTTGACGAGACCCTTACAAATGGAGATGATGATTCGAAAAGTGATCAAATTCCAGAAGGTGTGGAATACAGTTAGTGGCATCATCAGCTGTATTCAGGAGGAGCTTCGAAGGTTAGAGCGTTTACGAAACAAGCGGCAGCGGCCAAGAATTCTCACCGTAGAAGCAAGCCGCTAGGACTTTAATCCGCCCCACGATGTAATGTTTCTCGATATGTGCGTAGGGCATAGTGGGTGAAGAGAGGTGGTTTTAGTGGGTTAAAGTCCCACACTGTGGCTTTCGATGATTTCCATTTCTATTAAGAAAATATTCAACCTTAAAAACGAGATCAGTGGAATATGAGAAAGGAACAGGACACCTTCGCAAGTTATCTGAAAGGGGACAAACGGTGACATTAAGTGCAATTCAAGAACGAATGGCACAAAATTAAGAAAAAAACTACTAGAAAATTGCAATTTAGTGTTTAGTTTTAGGACAATGGACAGAACTTTTAAGGAACACAGGTATTTTTTTAGGGTAGTTGTAAAAAATGAAATTAGCGAAACTTACGAATTTAAAGAAAAAGAATTGGCTCTTCTATACAAGGACGATGACGTATCACTTTGGAAACAAGTTATTTTTGGAGATTTACGACAGTACAAGGTACCGCATCAGAGACGAAGAGTGGACGGAGTGTGTGTGTTTGCGGGACTATGAGTTGATTGGGCTTTGTTAATCTTGCATTTAGTGATAATTTACAGGAATCTGTCACTAAAATGGGTTTGGTTCCGAATTATATTATCTAACAGGGCAACGACAGTTAACATACACCTTGTATAGTACGTGAATGGCTACAGGAACTCCTGTTCATTCCTTAGGGCATCCACACAGTCAGGCTATAGTTCACTTTCACTATCATCACACTTAACCTCTAACCCAGGAAAGCGAGATTGAGAGATGATATTCTATCCTTTCAACCATCGCGACGTCAATGGCTACTATACGATGATCGGAAATAACTACTTTCCCCACGTAGAGTCCAGACATAAACCCGATCGAACATGGGACCACGAAAAGCAGTTATGCAAACACCACATTTATTCAGAATTTTCTTTAAAGGAGGCCCTGCAAGATTACACTATTCCATGTTCTTCATTCTATTGCACAGAAATTTGTATTATCTTCCGGCGGATACATGCAGTCAAAGAATCCAAAGGAGGCCAAAGCAACTACTGGGATTTACTCGACAAACAAATATCCTAGAATCACAACAGATGATGAATTCTGTCGTTACCTTATTATTTGTGTGTCCGGATAGCTGAGTGATTAGAGCCCAAGGTTGTCGTGACAAGGCTGATCCAATATGGATCCGCCAACGGTTATTATATTATAACTCGTATAAATAGTTTTTAACGTTTGAAGATGCTGTACTATAAACTATGTCACCTAGTCTATGCTGCTAACTCCAATTATGATTTTTTGGTCTGAAACAATAGGCTAGGATCCACCTGGCAGCGAAGCAGAAACCAGGACAGAGAAGTATAGCATTTGATACTCTTCCTTTGGAAACGAAATCATAGCAACGGTTGCTATTTACATCCTTTCAATTTGTTTTAAATTGTCAAATCAGGATAGCAATACAGTTTGTTCTTAATATTTCAAGATTTTTCATTTTATCTGTATTAAAATAGTAGGAGCGGCTGCTGATAGACAACTTATTAACATCTGTAATAAGCAACATAATGTCAAGGCGAACCAGATCCGACGCTGGAACAGGAGAGGTCCTGGAGCTTACACGAATGACTAAAAAAGGCATACAAGCTCTTTGCAAGAAAAATAAACTGTACCAGACCCCGGAATTGAACGATGTTTTATACCTACATTACCAAGGTAGATTTTGCAGTATTTTCTTTTTATTTTCTGTGTTATGAAAAGCTAAGTTAAAATATATATTTAACTAAAGGGTGTCTTAGGTTTCGCAAGCTTATCTGGAGCCTATGTATAACGGGGAGATAGAGATTGAATAAGCAGCTTATTATAAATCTATTGGGCGAAGAGAGAAAATCTGATCTGTTGCTGATTGAGCGTATGGGGCTATCCGGTCTAGCAAGATTGGGGAGAATATAGATGTATATAGATGGTATTCAGCAACGTGATATCTTTAAAACTGCTGCACTGTGTGATATCTCCCTTCTATGTATGGAAATCGGGTTTCCCTCTCTGTCTCGGCATGATGAACATCGAGGTGTGTAAGGCTTCATCCTGCTGACTTTCTGCTAAAACTTCCGAGCCTGGTGCGGTCGAGTTCACAGACTTGTTGGTTTTGCCAGGCTTCCTTTTTCCGTCTGTGAATTTCCTTCTCCCCTCGCCTGAGTTCGTGATAAGTCTCCCGTTTCGTTGCTAGCTTACATACATCATTCAACCAGCTGTTCCGAGCCTTTTTGCGGCTGGGGCCAAGTATCTTTGCGGCCATATCAATGATAACGTTCTTCAGGTGGTTGTGAATATCATTTGTTGATGTTTCATCTCCAGGATCTCTGCTGACTGCGGTTATTGCGGCATCCATTTTGCCCTTCTAGGTGTTGCGCAGGTGAGAGAATGTCGTTGCCGGATTCGTCGTTGTGTATCTGTATCTGTGCACCTTGAGGCTCTTGTTGTGGCTTCATGACAAGTTGTTTTCCGTGTAGGGTTGTCAGCACTACCCAACCCCTAACCTAGAGGACCAGTTGGTACAATTTGTCCCGTTTTTAGGCGCGAGAGACTCGCCTTCATCCTTCTCCGCCTGCAGTCTTTTGTTAAGAAGAGCTCCCAGCGGTGATCACGTGGAGGTGGAGATCGGGTTTGGTAGTAGAGCTGTTGGTGTTAGTCCTGCAGGCGCTTCTTAGGTTGGATGGAGCATCGTGGGTACCAATCCAATCGAGATTATTATACTGATTTCACTTAGGTACTCATTCATAGCTGAGTCGACTGGTATCCGACGTCAAATCATGATACAAATCCCACTGCCACCAGTGAGATTTGAACCGCGACCTTCCGTACGACAGCCTTGCGCTCTAACCACTCAGCCATCAGGACACGTAATGGCCTCTACCAGTGGTTTATTCGGAATAGCAGCTTGGGTTTTATTTTCGGCCCTTCGAGGACTGTTTTAATGGTTACTTGGGGAGAATCTTTGTGGAGAGTGGGTAGGTTGGATTGATTTGAAACTTGTAAAAAGACGGTACTAATGATACCCTGCAGCAAATCGGGGTCGATGATTGGTGGCGGCGGTTTATCCTTGATTCATGCCATGACTGCTTTGTATGCACCTCCCTGTGGGTCAGAATCTGCTTCCTTGTATAACCTCTTGAAATGTTCACCTTTACTTCAAGAGATGGCTGCTTGTAGTTCTTTCCTCGTCTATTTGTATCTGTTGTGTAACTACTGTGTGTCCGTCTGTCACACGCACTTTTATCACAAATCACTGTACCCACTGACACGAAATTTGGCGAGAAGGTGGTAACTGTGAACGGCCACACATGCAGTAGGTTATGTCTTTCCGAGATTAAGGGAGGGTCCTCATATATGCAAAAAGGGGGGTGTGCAATTTTTTGAACAAATATAGTCGTGTTGGGTATCAAAGTACTTTTCGAAGCTAGTCCTAGTTTTGACATTTGTTGGAAAGTGGAAGGGGAAGGGAAGGGGAGTGCGGAGGGAAAGTGATGATTTCTTCAACGGACCTATTTCTACAAACTAACCAACTAAAACAAATCTGAAAAATATCATGAAGTTGTGATGTAAAGGGCTCAAAATACTCTCCACATCGATATCTGTCCGAATTAAGTTAATAATAGAATATTATTATGTTTTTGGAAAAATGACAAGGAACTTCCATTAAGTTTACCCTAGGATTATAAAAATGTTGCAGTAATATAGACTTTAGTATGGAGTATGACATCCCCAAGTTTGATACGTGAAAGTAGTCAGAGTACCAGTAGGTCGAAGCTGTTTTTCCGTGTAAACTTACTGCAGCTCAAAATGCTAAATATCAGATTGAAGTGAGTAGTTTGTCATGATAAAGGCACGTACACATTATGGGCTATGTACAAATGGGAGAGTTCTGCCCTAAAATATACTTTTTATACATAAGAAGCAAAGAAAACCTTTCATACCTGAAGCGTCGAGTTTCTGGTTTTCGACTTACTTGGCATTATGATCAGTGTTCTTGTAACGATGAAAAGTTTTTCGCTTTAGGTATAGTTGCAGGTTGCATTCCTAGCTAGGGACTATGGCTATATATGTGCATTTTTAAAAGTTTTAAAAGTCTGCCAACCATGGATCAATCCCGTCGCCTATGACCTTGCAACCGATTTCTCTCGATCCACTACCTCCAAAATGAACTAAAACTAAATATCCAGCCCAGAGAAGGGTCGCTTTCTCTAATGTGGGTGAGAATTCCGGGTGGACATTCTCCCTTTTACGGCGCTGTGCTTTCGGTGTTAGAGACCAATAATTTCTTCAATGAGTGGTTACAGGTAGTTTAAGAGAGGCTTTCCAAAAGTAACACTGTGATCGAGAAGGTGATTTCAAAGCAAAAATGGGCTTTGATGACACCTTTGCGAGTATCAGATAGGGAGGCATAATTTTGGTAATATAATAGTAACGACATTGTTAAAACGGTTTAGATTTCTGCCAATTTTACACCTGTCATCGGTGGTGCACTGTTCAAGCCCAGGATTATCGAGTTAGTTGGGTATAGAGTGAATGGCAGAGTGAATCTAATTCGAACAACTACATAGAAGTTGTCATTTATATGTACGTACATCAGTTTCGAAAGCGACCATTTAGTGGTCGATTATCTTTACTTATGCTAGTGCGTCTGCTCGTAGGGGAATGAAAGTTTGGCTGTTATCTTGCAGCCAATGCACTTTATAATTGCACCGTTCATGGAAAAAGAAACTGCCATAAATGGTAACGACTTTGCTGTCATATACCGAAGAAAGAGCTTGCATCTGGTCATCGAGTTTTCGATGGTCCTATGAGGAGCGTTAATAGTCGGCTGATGACAACTGTTTGCTTTCTCACAGAATCATGGATCTAGGCCTAATAGTTTTGAATTTGGGGATAGAGACTAGCGGATTCGTACTGAAAATAAGCACCTAGTTGTACTCTGAAGGGCCATCATAGTCCTCTTATTTGCATTTACGGGCGGAATATCGTTGTATTTCTGGAGAGTATTGTTTATGCCAATGGAGGTGGCTAACTTAACGAGGCTCCTGGCATGGACAATACTAAATTGACTTTGGCTATTATGTCAAAAATTTGGAAATGCAATTACTTCAACATTAACATTAAGTTGCTGCTGTATAGGAGCAGTATATATGGTAAAAAGTGGCTGGTTATTCAGGAGTTCCAACAACTCTTCTTGATTGTAGTAAAATAATTAGTGGAGGTTTCTACTCCATTACTTTGGTTAACAAAAAAAATTAAATTATGAAAGAAAAAGTCGAGGATACGTGACATCACCTAAAGATTCACTCTTTATTGATCCTGTAAGAGTTTGACTAGTCTAGTCAAATGATTCGTTAGGTTAAATTTTTTTTAGATAAAAGCTTATTTAAATTTATTTTAAGGGTACCGCGATATCGAGTGTCTTGAAGAATATACCGGCTTGAAATGTTTATGGCTAGAAAATAACGCAATATCGGAAATAGCAGGACTGGATAATCAAAAACAGCTTAAATGCCTTTTTCTCAATAACAATCTTATCAAAAAAATCGAAAATTTAGAGAACTGTCCCGAACTGGATACTCTGAATTTAGCCAACAATCACATAAGTCGCATCGAGAATTGCGGAGTAGACAAGCTCCCAGTTCTCACAACTTTAATCCTTTCTCACAATTACATAAGAACGGCTGAGCAGTTGGAGCAAGTTGTAAACTGCAAGATGTTATCAGTTCTAGATTTAGCCCACAATCGTATTGAGGACATTTTGGTGGTGAAGGTGAGGATTTGTGGGGTAAGTGTCCAGAACAAATACAATATGTTTTTTTTTAATTTTCAGATTTTTGCACAAATTCCGGACTTACGTGTTTTAGATTTAGATGGGAATCCAGTTATTAACAAAATTCCGCAATACAGAAAGACTTTGATATTGGAATGTGTTAGTAATTGTAAAGGAATTGAATGAATATGGATGCTTATATTTCCGCTTTTATTCCAGAAAAATTTAACGCATTTGGACAGGAGACCAGTTTTTCCTAAGGATAGAGCTTGTGCTGAGGCTTGGTAAGTTTATTTGGTTGCGTGTAAAATCCTTTGCTCTTCGGATATGGCTGATAATTTTTCGTTCCATGGGGTGGCAGTTTTTTAGGTTTGTAGCGTACTGGATATCAAGTAAATATCCTAAAGGTGCAAACCGCGGAATGCTGAGGGGATCGCAACGTGTTGAGTATAAATATTGCAAATTCGTGTATGTTAACATCTTCAATAGGCTCCTAATCAAATGGGATTAGTTATCCAAGTTCTGCTTTGAAGCTGCTAGCATCTAACATTACATTCCTAATCCACCACGACGAATAGCGTAAGAAGTGGAAGGAACATTTCTCAACGGTTTTTTGCGGTATAACATCTGGTGAAGTTCCACATTTGTGGATGAAATGTTACAGACTGCTGGGCTTGACAGTCTGTCTCGCAGGGGAACTGTTCATCGTATGCCCGGCTGTCCCTGTAGAGCTGCTTCTTCCACTCTTCTACAAATCCTGGAAATTTAAGATTTTTCCCAGAGAGTGGAAGAAAGGGATAATCGTTAAGATTTTGAAAGCGAACTCGTGAATGTAACGGTGGAGGGGTGTCTGTGAGTTTCCTGCTGTTGCGAAGATATATAAGTGTATCCTCGAATGCATAACAGAAAATTTCGAAGACTCAATGGACAGAGAGCAGGCTCGTTTCATCTTTGGATCGTCCGGCGTTAATCACTTGAGCAAGGAATACATTTGAAATGTTCTACTAAGGAAGAGCATTCCGAAGAAGTTCGTAGCTATAATTAGAGCGACATATTGTGGTGCAGAATGACGGATGCTGCATCGAGCTAAAAATTTCGAGAAATCCGAAGTGCACAGCGAAGTGGAGCTGAACTGTATCGCCGATACTATTTCTCTTTGTTGCCGGTGACGTTCTCCATGTAGTCCTGCCCGGAGGTCGTTCGCTTCAATAAATCTTCTTTCCTTAAACAGTGTAACTCACCGAGGTAGCAGAATTGCAGAATTTAATTTAGGATTAACACCGATAATAGTAAGGTTCTCCGTCTGATCAATCATGCACTTTTCTTGCATTGACGTCCAGAACATCGACAGTGTTGATCAATTTGTCTATCTTGGTAGTGCACTCGACGCATAACAGTACTAAATCCGCTCTCGCTGTTTTGTCTAAAATGTAGAAATGTAGACACTGCAGCATCAACATCAAATTGAGGTTGTTTCACGCCAATGTTCCCATTGTGTTGTTATGTGTATGGCCAGTTACCCAAAGATATTTTGATTAGAGGGAGGAAGTAGCAGTGAATATGTCACACACTGGGAAATAGTGACGAATGAATTGCTGGCTATGACATGCCCTGCCATCCTAGAATGATGAATTGGTCGGCCAAGATTCACATCACCTCGAACAGTAGGCATCTCTGGAGACCTTCCAAGAGGTGAAACGCATTTTTTGAACCGATAACTGCTGGACACGCTATGATCCTTCACGGAGATATTGGCCGCGGTATATAATACAAATATTTTCGTCACCTGACTTTGTTGAAGACAATGATATCTTTCATGGCACAGTATGAATCAGTGGGTGTGTTGAACCCATGATTGATAGATACGTGTCATTAAAAATGGCAATACGATCTTTATGGTATTATGCTTCCAAATCTCTGTCATTGTGGAATCGTCCCTTAGAGATGGGTTGATTCATGCAAGGTATAAACCTTGCTAAATATGAATTTCATCTTGGCGTTCTCGTTTCATCAACGCACCGCGGAAAGAGCGTTCTCTGAAAATTTCTCCCAAACTACTAGTGATGGTATGAGTTGTTTTTTTAATTCCTCCCAGGAGCTTCCAAGGAATTGTTACTTGGCCACTCAGTGTCGGTTTCAACGTTGTCTACCCCGAATATTTCGGTCGTTCCCAATTGGTCCAGAACTCTGACATCGTTTGACATGTGACATGTTCCTATTAGAGTCGCCATTTCAGAATGTGCCACTGATATATCAATGACTTTTCTTCTGGCCAAATTGTCGAATCTGGATTTATTGTCCATATCTTCGCTTTATTAATGTCTGCTGCGCTATAAGATTCCTTATTTTCAGGTTTATTTCTGGAAATTAGTTTGACCAGTAATATCCCTGTGCACTTTCGGAACCACTGTGTGCATACATGAAGAGAGAGTAAGCCCTCAATTTTCTCAGCAACAAATCTCGGGTTTTCGATTTGATATATAGATGATGTAAATCGATGACTAATTTGAGGAGTAGTCACTTTGTGTTTCCTCCTTGTGGAGTACTTTCTATTGGTATTATATTTTTCAATAAGGTTGTGCTTCAGCTTCATTATAGTCATATTTATCAATCTGCAAGTGATGCTACTGTAGCAGCATGATATTACGAAGATAAACATAAACATCAAAACCGAGCAGAGATTCGAACCCAAGGTAAAGAAATCGAAAGGTTGACAAATTTGCCTGTAATTTGCACTACAACTCCTCTTTGGGTTTAGGCACAGTCCATGATGCCCTTTAGTGATCTTGTAAAGTGACTAACATATCGTTGAGGAGGGATAACATTCTCCGGGTTATTCGTTCGTCATTGCATGATGGACGAGTGTTTATTCGTTCATTGGCTTCATTTGCTTTACCGCAAGTTGGAATTGTCAGACAGTCGCTGCCGATTCAACTTACACTGAACTACAAATACCTTAAGCGATTCCCCCTTTAGTTTTGGTAGAGTGTGAGTATATTGGTGTATCCACAAGCGTTTATTTCATTTCACGAGTGGCTGGCTGTAAGTCGATCGCAGAACCCGTTTTTGTCAAGGCAGGGTTAAATGAAACTGTGTTGAAGGGGTCACCAAGCATCCATAATAATATTCGTTGGTGCGACAATCCAATTGGATCAGGACCTTGAAGTGTGTTAGAGCACTTCATTGAAGACGGTAGCGGTACACAACAGAATCTTGTAGGAGGCAATAGGCCCGAGATTATTGCCCTGATTTGACTCATCCACAGCTGGGTCGACTGGTATCCGACGTCAAGGTCACGATACAAATCCCATTGCCACCAGTAAGATTTGAACCGTGACCTTCCATGTGACGGCCTAGTGCTCTAACCATTAAGCTACCGGGACACAAAACATCCATACAGCCACATAGTAACCCCTTAGCCACGCACCCTTCGGCATGGTGGTCATACTTTAGCTTAAATTTAAATTACCGCCTCAAGTTTTTATCTATTTATATAGGGAACCTTTGGATCCTTTGCTTACGCTAGGACAAAGTAGCTAATCGTTAGGGAAGAGAGCAGTTGTTTCATCATGAATAAATTTTATTGATGAAGTCTCTTTCTCAACAGGAAACGTGGAGGGTATGAGGAAGAACGACGAGAGCACTCCAGATGGAATAAGGCGGAACGAAGGAAAATTCGGGAAAGCGTAAATGGTTTGTTGGAATTCGAATCCTAAATTTCTAAAATATTATGCAGGATATCTTTTCGTCATATATAGCTACACTCCGTCTTCGTAACAGAGGTGGTGGTGACCCACAAGTCGAACTTATTGCTTCGAGTAGCGATGAAGATGATACCGAACGCTCGTCAGCACCGCCCAAAGAGGACGACGAGACGCAGCCCGTTGCTGATACATTGAGCTCAGATGAGACAGTTCAATATGTCGAGTATTATGACCCTGAATCAGTCCCGCAGCGAAAGCCTTCCCGTGAGATTCGAAAATGTCAAATATGTGGTCGGGTGGAATGTAATTATGTCCACATTGAGCAACGTTCTCCTGATTCTAAAGTAATTGAAGACCCAGAAAGCATATTAGAAAGTACGAAATTCTTCCAGGAAGAGCACATTCCGGAAAGTAATATTGAATGTAAAGAAGAAGTTGCAAATGATCCAGAGGACAATTCTTATTCAAACACAGAAAATAATGCTAGAAACTTGGAGGAAAGTGACGAATCATCTCCAGATGACAACGATAATCAACATAATCCGCACAAGGACGATCTTTATGAAAAAGCATTTGTTAATTATTTGGACACTGTAGATCGCCTTATTTACATTGAATCTAAAATAGAAGCTGAAAACTCAGCTCGGGATAATCTTAGCAAAAACAGCAGTGATTCAAATATAACTACTTCGCATGATATTAAAGAAGAAAGTGTCACTGAGAATAAAACCAAAGTTAAAAGTATTAAGGAGGCTGGAAATGTTTATGGTATGCTTTCTGATGAATTAGATGGAAAGTGTGCTGATGGAGGAGGAAATGCCAGAATTAGCCCAAGGAGTGAGTCTGTTGAAGCTCAAAACCGTTTCTTAAGGAAGGCAAGACTTGACAACTTTCCTTTTCACGAGGTGGGTGGACAAGGTGAATTAACTCCTGAGCAAACAGCTAGCATTGATGAGACAGCGCAAAATATTCTGAACCAACCAAAGGGTGAACACTCAGGTTCACAGGTTTCTGAAATATCCATTGAGCCCTCCGCTGTTGATGAAAAACAATCGATTGCGAATTCTATTGATCAAAGTTTGGATGATCAGCAGAAGTCTGCTGTTAAATTCATTGTTGATTCAGATCGTGAGGCTGGATATAATGAAAGGCACCCAGAGGCTGCGCTAATGCCAAATATTGGCAAAATTCCACAATCAAGTGAAAAGAAAAAACAAGTAACAATTATTGCCGAGTCCGAAGTCAATCAGGAGCGGATGAAAATTCCCACAACCCCAATTCCTTGCAGAAAGGGACGGAAAATCGATTGGAGTCGCATTCAGGAGAAGTCTAAAAGGACCAAAATTGACAGAGATAATAGCATGGAGGGTATGCTAGACATATTTGCTGAATGGTCTCTCCATCCATTAGAGGAGGAATCAAATATTCAAAATGCCTGTTCGAGACCTACTGTGGATAATGAAGATAAGGAGGCACCTCTTGTGGAAGAAAATGGATTATCATCTACTCTAAATGAGTCTGCAATGAATACAGTTTCCCCACCTGAATGTACAGTTCTCTCACCAATTCCTCAGCACATAATGTGTTCACCGATACTTGAGCATAGTTCCAGGAATTCTAGTCCAGAAGATAGCGACGAACTAATTCAGGACGAAAATGCCAACCTTGAGAGGAAAGAAGAGGACTCGCTAGATAGTTCTTCTGAAACAGGTGGTGAAAATAATAACTATGATAACAACGTTGGCGTTCCTGTTACTACGATTAGAGACTTTGTAAGTTCTTACGATGCTTTCCTTCACAGCATAGAGGGGCGTGTACAGGATTTGAGTTTAAGGTGCAAAACAAGTTGTGTTCCTCTGAAATACTTGAAAGAGCAACCGGTGGAAGAGTGCATATCTGCTGTTTTGGATACAAAATCGGAAGCTTCCGATAAGGCCACAGGAGGGATTTTAAATGAAGAATATTGTGAAGAAGAAACCCTTTCTCAAGAAAATGAGAGAGATCAGAATAAAGACAGAAATTACGAAGAGCGTTTTCTTGGAAAAGAGTCAGAGAATTGTTCTGAAGAACACTGGAATATGTTTGATTCTCTGAAAGTTACAGGAATAGAGGTTACCTCTGTACTTGACATCCAAGAAAGACAGAATTTGGAATGCGATTATAAGTTGGAATCTGAGCAATCTTCCATAACAGTTGATAGGGAACAAAAAGTAGAAGTCAGCCATATCACCAGCATTGAGAGAAACGTTGACTCGGATACAAATTTAGAGTTGAATGAAGATATTTGTGCTGAGAAAAGTAATTCCTGTCAATCTGAACATCTAAATGAACGAAAAGTGTCTGTTTTCGGAAATCGCAGCGTTCCTTTACAATCTTGCGGTTATTATACTGACAAGGGACGACGAAATTCTGAGATTATCAGTAGACTCCTTAAAAGTCCTTTGACAAAGGCGATAACTGCTGGGGGCATTCAGAAAAATTTGGAAGATACTACCGAGGAATTATTAAGCATGAGTGCTGTCCAAAAAGCTAAACAAATTAAAGATGCTCAAGACACTGTACATACAGTGTATTCGCAGAAACAGGAATATGAAGGATCTCTTGAAATAATCGATAACAAATTGGTTATAATTCCCAAAAGAACGTTAGATGAAAAGGATTTTGACGAAAATGTGGAAGCTAGAGATTTCAGTGAGTCGAATAAGGTAGCAGTTTCGAGCGACGTGGACTATCAATCAGCCAGCGAAATCATCCTGAAAAGTAGCACTGAACAAGTTGATTGCCACGAAATACTTAGAACTCAACCAGGTGGTTCAATATATTTGGAAGGGCTAAAAGAAACTGATATTGTTGAGGAATATCAAAGAGTAGTTGATTTCGAGAACTTTAATTGTATCAGCTCTCAAAAACCGACTGACAGCAACTTGAATATAACTGAAAGGAAGGAGGATAAATTCGCAAAACTACACACCGAAGATGTTATTGAAATGACAATATCGTCGCTTACTCAATCGAATGAAGACAGCGCAGAAATCTATCAGGAAGCTCTCTCTAGCTACGTCATTTCTGAAACAAGTGACGGACCTGAAATTTTTGAATCAGCTCTGGACGAATTGAATCCCAACAATGAAGTCATCTTAAATTCTATTGCTGAACAACCAACGCCACGCTATGACTTTACTGACATTCCGCAGGATACGCTTATTTCGAAATCAAATTCTAGTTGCGACGTTCAATATGACACAACAATAGAAACTTTAACAATATCGTCCTCATGTTGGGATGAAAAAGATGCCCCGGATGATTCTGTGGAAAAATACAACACCCGCGATATACAGGAGATGCGGGAACATCAAAGCTGTGAAGGTTTAGATCCTCTCCAGGGGATGTGTCTTGAACAATATGAAACAACGGAAAGAAATTCGAAGCATATATCGATGAGTTCAAGTGATAACTCCGATTTAGAGGAGGAGGATAGCGAGAGCCACCCAGTTGACGTTTGCTTTACATTAGATAAAGGGAGGTATACTATCTGAAATTGTTGGAAAGGCTAATATTTTACTTTGCATTTAGTGGAACTAATATTTATTTATAAATAAAGGCTTTTCAGAACTTAGTTGCCTAAATAAATTAATGAGTTTTACTTTCTTATATATTTCACTTATATCCTAGGTGGAAATTAAATGTCTTTTTTGCTGGTCATAAGATCAAATTCTCTAAAATAGATACGTTCACCTGAACTTCCGCAAGCTCTGAAACAATATTTATTCTCTATATAAATCAGTTATCGCTGCCTAAATACTTCGAATATTCTGGGTGGAGCTACCAAATCTCTTGTCATTTGACGTTTGGCGGACGCATTATGAACATAGATATGCCCGCATTCGATGATATGGGCGAGGAGAAAGGAGTTTTATGGTCCATTGCCTTAGAAACCCAGTACCGGTTTTTTAAGAGCAGGAAGAAGCCGTCGATGAGTAGTATCTAGCAGAATATTTATCAAAATCCCTCTATTGTTGGCAATAGCACGGCAGACTATTGATCTCTATTCTTCTGAGATTCAAATGGAGACTGTAAACAACAATAAAAGTAATAAAAAGAAACATGAAACAATCGGGGCCCATAGCGCATGCAAATTGGTGCACAAGTTTTCTCGAAATCGTGTCCCCTTTTTTAGAATCCTAACGATCATCCCCTTCTTCCATTCTCTGGGAAAGGTCTCGGATTCACACGACTTCCTTTCGAGGGCTAGCAGCAGATCTGCAGCAGTAACTTTGTGGTCAGACCTTCCGTTTGAGTACATTGATGACCGAAATTATTTATCTTCTGCTTGGATAAAAAGTACGCCTCCGCATGTTACGGCGAGCAGTCATTTCATCTACAAGAAGATAAACTTCACTGGATGTTATACCGTTAAGAATCGGATGAAGGGTTCTTTCAACCTGTTCTCTGTTGCTCGCCATGGTGGAAGAAAAGTCGACCGTTGGCATCTCTCACAGGACCATCGAAAAATTTGCGACTACATGCAAACTCTTTCGTTGTGCGGTATACATTCCTGAAATCATTACGATCCGCGGCATCTTCCGCTTCCTTGACCAGCGCAATAGCAAATTTTCTCTTGTTATGGCGTACACTGTGTGTGTCCGGATAGCTGAGTGGTTAGAGCACAAGGCTGTCGTACGGAAGGTCGTGGTTCAAATCTCGCTGGCGGCAGTGGGATTTGTATTGTGATTTGACGTCGGATACCAGTCGACTTAGCTGTGAGTACCTAAGTGAAATCAGGGTAATAATTTCGGGGGAGCGTAATGTTGACCACATTGCCTCCTACAGTGTACTGTAGTGTACCGTTACGGTCTTGAATGAAGCGTTCTAATACACTTCAAGGCCCTGATCCAATATGGATTGTTGTGCCAACGATTATTATTATTATGGCGTACACTGCGCATAACTTCTCGGCATTTCGCTCGGTACCGGAGTTCGACCTCGTCACGCCCACCATCACCCGCAGCGGTCAGTAGAGCCTTGAACCCCGTCCCTTTATCAATCCGCTTTAATGACTCCACAGTCAGCCAAAGCTTATGACGCCCTTTTGGGACGTGGCCTACGACCTTCTAATGATGACCCAATGGTCATCGGTATTCTCAGGCGAGTTACTGAGAAGATCTGGCGTCGAGTCAGCAGATAGCTCTCCCATTGCGAACGTAAGCGACCATCAGATAGTTATTCCTTTACAGGCCGATGTCGGCGGCTTTCTTCTCGCGCACATCCAGAAGACAATCCCTAAATCTACTGCTGATCGCGAAGTGCCGGATCTGATTGGTGGGATGCTGACAGTTGAAACCTAACTGACATTATGCCGGCTGTGTACTCGAAGAATGTGCCACGAATGATGGGGCAGTGGAAGTTGCAGAGATCTACGAACCTCCCAATATTACCGTTACGTTCACCAAGGAAGGTGTTGTCAGAGCCCACCTTGGCATCCAGATCACCCGTCACGATCCCAATGTCACAATTAGAAAGCCATCCCTGAACTGCGGACAGTTGATCGCAGAAAGCATCCTTCTCCACTAAATCGAAAGTCTCTATTGGTGCGTAGCATTGGACAATTGTGATGCTTCTTAACCTGGACCGGAATTTTGCAATTAGAAGTCTATCGGAAACCGGCTTTCATGTCATGAATGCGCATCTTGCGGTAGCCATCAGACGAAACCAGACAGGACTTGCGTCTGCTACCGCAAGAGGAAGAGTAGTACTCTCCAAAGTCTCATCGCCTTACTTCGCTTAGACCCAGAATGTCTGCATTTTTTTACAAGAAAATCTATACTAGGCATTTACGTACATATTCCGGGAAGCTATTTACTTCTTTCATCAGTGTTCAGCTATCACAAATCAGACGGGTGTGTCTTTAAGTCTTCGGATTGGAAACCGGGGAGAAGGCCACACATTAGTTGCATGCGGAAATATAAAATGCCCTTATCTGTAAGGAAATCAGGAACAAGACAAGTAGAAGTACCAACTGGTACCGATTCTATTGTCATGAATGCAACTCAAGTTATAGGTGTTAATATTATGATATACTATGTGAAATGATCCAACTGGTACTGAAAATTACTACTAGTAACTAGTACTCATTTGGGCAAGATTCCGAGAGTGTCGGATGAGCCCTAATGTGAAACCATAGAATAATTGGGTTCGGCATTGAAGACAACTGGGGAGTAGATAGGATAATGAGACTGGGACTCCTACACAAGACACTTGAGTGACAACATGGCTCATCAACAGGTAAGCGGTGACATCGGGATCGAAGTAGGTTTGGAAACGCAGGTGGAGCGGAGGTGCGGAAGTTTTCAATTGGGGAAAACAAGGCAAATCTGGCAGAAGTGCAAAAATGTATTAACGGCGTAAAGCAACGTGATCCGGGAAATAAAACGGAACCGCTTCAGGGAATTCTGTGAATGGATAGAACCAACCAGAGAAGCATCCAGGCTATATCAAGATATAGCTGTCTGTCTGTCTATACAAAGAAAATGGGACATTTACCGAAAATGAAAACGAAAGAGAGTATCCGCTTCTTAGAACTTACTTCCCGGGGTCCTATGGCTCGCCGAAAGCAACAGCACCGGAGACCTCAACAACGGCCAGCAGCTGGAAAAAGATGAGATGGAAACTAGTAAAAGAAGTATGCCTGAAAGCTAAAGTAAAATGGGCAGTGGGAACATTTAAGCCACTGAAACTATATGGAATGGATGGTATTTTCTCACCGCCACACCAGAGAAACCTAGAAATCATTTTAGTATCTCCCCTTAGAGAGGGAAGGGAATTCATACTTAGAGCATGAGGGTGGCAAGAGTGGTCTCCATTTCGAAAGCGTGTAGAAAGGATCCTTTTTAGCCTTAATTTTTCGGACAGACAGATCATTGCCTAACATCGTTCATACTTAAAATGGTGAAGAAGGTTATAGAAAACTATATTAGAACTAAACTTCCAATGCGCAACCCTCTTATTGGCCAAATTGGCAACCGAACGTGCCCTCTATCAGCTGACGGATGTGGTACGGGATGCTATACAGACAAAAGAAATAGCACCATGCGTGTTTTTGGATATCGAAGGAGCTTTCGATAACACATCATACACAGAGATACGAGATACCTGATCTGAAGAATGCTGCAGAATAGGCAAATAAAAGTAGTGTCAGATACAAATGCTATTCTGTGAACACTGCTCAAAGCTTTCCAAATGTTGGATGTTATCACTGTTAATGTGGAGTATGGTATCTGGTGAACTCCTAGAATAGCCGGCAAATACTGGAATACAAGTACAGGGTTACGCTGATGATATGTTTTTGATCTGTAGGGGCAAAAGGGTTCTATGTAACAGAATCAAAACTCAACCAAGAATCACTACTAACTGGTGCTGGGTACAAACTCAGCCTAGGCCAATGTGTCATAGTACCAACAAGCAATGGGGTGAGATGAATACAGAGATACAGAGACCAAGCATTTCGATATCACACTAGACCGAAAAGTACTCAGGGAAGCACATGTTGAAAACATATGATGGAAAGCAACAAGGGCTCTGATGACTTATGGGTGCATAGCAATGAGACAATGGGGATGAATCCCGAGAATGCTGCATTGAATATACACTACAATAGTCAGGTCTACCGGTGGGCTGGTAATCTGGGCAGAAAGATCTGAATTGAACACAGCAGGCAGGAAGCGACACAAACTTCAAAGGCTGGCTTGAGTGACTGCCCAACAGCTCCCTTTAGGTTCTTCTGCCACTGACTCCTTTCATCTTCGCATACATACCTTGAGAAGGTCCGGGAACTGTAGGTGGGCGAGGGGAGGGTTCGAGCTACTTAAATCTAAGGAAGATCTATATTCTTTGTAGGTGGTACTCCGAATTACTGATACCGAGGGATAACATAACAGTACGGTTTTAATACAAAAAGAAAGTTACTCCAACGTGTTTAAGACTGAGACAACGTCGCACTTAAACAACAACTGGTTACCTGGAACATTGACGGATCTCTTACGGCAAAGGGTCATTTGTCCATTGGTCCAAAAAACATACTTCGAGTCAATGGATAGGCATACCAGAATGAAATATACGCCATAGTTAGATATGTCTTCTTCAAAATTCAAAGAAACTATAGAGGACAAGACATTGCTATTCTAACCGACGGCCATGCGGCTAAGGGCCTACCAAGTGAATTTCAAACTGGCATGGGAATGTCTCAACAAGCTGATCACGTCGCGCTAAGAAAGGAAGGGGGACGGCTTGGAAAACTGTACTGGGTGAACTCCATAAGAATCAAACGAACCCAGCTGTACGAAAGATTGTTTAAACCTCGCCAAGCAGAGCCTCTGGATTATAATAGGAATTCTCACTAGTCACTGCAGGCCAAACCGTCACCTGAGGAAGCAAAGTTATATCTACGGACATGTCTCTAGATTCTGAGAGGGCAGTGATGTAGCCTCCACACATACAAATTATACAAATTAGGCTGAGACATCTGGAGGAATATTTAGTACCAGATGCCAGGTTGAAACTCCTGGAAGCGGGGAACATAATAAAGTTCCGGTCGGTTATAGGCTGAAATGACATGCTGTAGTTAATGGGTGCACTAAAACTAGTAAAAGGGCTGAATTAACCGGTGGCATTCACTGGGAAGCTTAATCACTAAATACCATTAGCTTACACTGCACGGAAATTAAATAGGAAATCAAAGGTCAAATATATGAGAATTACGCTAAACTAAAATCTAGTTGGGTGTGATAATCCAGATGGTTTAGCATCTGCTTCTCGACCTCGTTATCTCTGGTTCGCATCCTGGTCGTCCTATACGTCTGTTCTAAACTGTGTACCGTTCACCAGGAGTAGGTTTATCACTAAAGTTCGCCATCCACGCTCTGTTCGGTCTTTCAGTTACCCCTGAAATGTCGGCATTTGACCGGTGCGGCGGTCGTATCGTGGATGGGATGCAGTTCGTTTGCCAGTTTTGACTCTTCAAGCGATCAGTAATCGAATGAAAAATGATTCGGCAACTGGCGGACATGCTTGTTTAAACTATGAGCGAGGATTTCATATTTGTCCGTGCTGTGAGCGAGAATTTATTAACATCTTTGTTGATGGTGAACAATTTTAATAAATGCTCACAAACAAAAATATCTCAAACCCTCGCCTCAAGGCCTTCCACGTCCAGAGTCGATACATGGATGGTGCTTTCAGTTCAACTGGCGGTCACGTGTAGTGCAGGCCCTTCCGGCGTAACTGACAGGCTGAAATGAACGTGGGTGGTGGGCTTTGCATGGCATTGAGCGTGATGACGATGAAATTAAGCCGCCGCGGTAGCTGTTTCGTACTATCACATCACGATCACATTTCGTGTCGTCTAGAAACTCAATTTGCTCCTCCTGTACGTAGCTTTGTTTTGCGTTGACTATATATTGTCACAGTAAGGACAAATTGGGAACAACGGTCAGAAAATTACACAGATTTGAAAGACCCTTGCATGAAGATGCGGACGAAGGAAGCAATCTTTCGAATGTTTGTGAGTTTTGGCTAGACGAAGAACTGCCTAAAGAATATAAATCTTGGCAATTTTTCTATTCATCGATGAATTGGATCATAATCAAGTTTCATTTTGATATGAAATTTGAATACCATTGAGCAGCATATGGAAGGGGCTGATACACGGTTCAGGGTTCCTAAGAGTAGAGGGAACATACGTGGAAATCACTGGTGTTTGACATAGGGTGAGGATTCCAGTACGTTTCAAACGGGAGTAAGTAAGTAGATAGGTATAGGGAGAACATTGCGGACCTAACTGATAGTCACTTTGGTGTCCAGACCATATTGGATTAAAAGGACAGGAAGGCATTGTCGGACCTATTTCGAAGAAATACTGCCTCTTTACCGAAGAAGGTCCGGACAGCGGAAATATTCACAAAAGTCAGCAGTCCCTCGAATGTGAAGCTCGAACTATGTATATAAGTGAATAAAAATGGAAAAAAGGAAGAAAAAACAAAGTTCGTTTAGAAATAACAATTATTTTCGAAATAGATGAGATGTCCTCTACCGAAATGCTTTGAAAGGTGAAAACGGACCCGGAATTGATGGGCTCTGGTTATACGGTAAGTCTTGTCAACGAACACAAAGAGCGTACTTCACGCTAGAATTCAGTAGATTCAGCGAGAGGGCAGTGAATAGTTTTCACGGCAAGCAATTAAAGTAGCTCCGGACGGACAAATACTAATATGTCCGAGTGGCATACCAGCGTTTCTGGCATTCCTAAGGGGTTTGGAAGCAGATTGCGGTTGAGATGAAATAATGATGGTGAAGATAGGATTGATGTTTCCGCATCAAAATCATCATCAGCACCACAGGAAGAAATCGAACCAGGAAATCTCGACGTTGAGATTGTTCTTGCCTCCGAGTGACTTTGGAGAAGTCTAAGGAGCAAATATTAACAACGGGAACTGGCCAAGAATTCCGGCATTTTCAAACTAGCCTTACGATGAAGCGAAAAAGAGCGATGGAGGAGGTTCTGCCTTGAGGCTAAGACAAACCTGAGGGGCAGAACCTACGAAGCTTTAATGAACAAGATACGTAAACAAAAATCATTTCAGGTTACGTGCCTTCGGCTCTTGATAAAAGTACTATAGATTATTCTTTTGCAACATGTATGACATTGGCTCATAAATACATAAAGGAAGGAGTGCTTTCCACTCACTGACTCACTCAGACCTTGGACTTGTTGGCCTCAAAAATTAACCAAATTGCTAGTTTCATATTTCCTAATCTGTTGTGAAGACACTATGCGGAAGATGGAATATGGTTTATCAGTGCGATAGTGAGCCTGTTCTACGGTCGATGCTAGCTCACGATGCATAGCCTTTGGTAAATAGGATTCCAACTGGGATTAGATTAGGGACGCTTTGACTAAACTTGGTGCCTCCCGCCCGGCTAATTAAGCCTCCTTCTTGGAGGAGTTTCTCTTGTACGAGGCTGAGTAAAAAAATATGGTGTGAACAGGTATTTATTGTGGAACATTCTTCGTGATTGTACTTGGGCAGGGAGGCAGGGAGAGGCAGTGTTGGTTAATACCGCAAGAGATCAAGCACTGGTTGTAGCTGTAAAGCATTGCGGATTGGATAGGCGGCTTCAAAATTTACCTGCGGGTAATGCTCGATTTGAAACTAAGCTACACATGAGAGCAAGCAGAAATGACTAAGTCTTGGTGAGGAGGATACCTAATATTAGGGGCTAAAACATAGTTCCAGGATTGAGATCACAAAAATCACAAAAATATTGAAATTTATTCTGCTGGCAATGAGAGAAGAAAAACGAATTCGTCTGAAATAACTGCGGGTTTCCGAAAAGATATTAGGACTGAATAGTGTAGGAAATAGCAGCAACTGAGTAACCTTCAGAAGGGTGTTAGACTTATAATCAGTGTATAAGTATACTGAGACCATTGCGGGTGATCCTAATAGAAATCTCGAGGGAAACACGGGTTTGAAAATTTAGCACACAATTGAGCGTATTGTCGATTTCGCTGACGCTCACGGCCATGCCAATATATAGCAAATAAATGGTTGTCTTATCTTCCTACAGTTTATAGTGGTAATAATAAGACGCAAATGGATTGTTTTTCCACAAGAGGCAGTCAGCAAGGCCGTTCTGCACGATACTATCATACCCCAATGTCGGTCCTTCATTACCGTTCTGTGAATTAGGCGATTGTTGAAATAAAACAATTTCGCGCGCTGCCAAGACAGGTAAACGAGTCATTAGGCGAGACACTTGACTTTGGAATGGTGGTTTTCAAATAATGAATAAATTGGCAAATTGTAAGTAACAACTGCAACTCATCACAAAGATTTTTACGTTAAACAGGACACGCGGATCGGCGAGAGAAATCTGTATCGACTTGCCAAAAGCCGACATAAGTGCATATAAAGCGCCGGATACTTCTGTTGTGGTACATTCCTTACTGGTTGGCGTCCCGGGAGGTCTCCAGACAATTTCAACGGAAAAATGAACTCATCCTCCACTGAAGCAAAGCGCTACTGACATACATATGATGCGATTTCAACTATCAAAGCCGTGGTAGGGAAAGCAAATATGGAAAATGGAAAATAAAGAGCCAGACTTAACACTGTGCATCCTCTATTAGAGTTATTGAGGAGGATAGAACATCACCACCATCTATCCAGTGGAATACTCAAATTACAATCCGATTTGTTTTTTATTCCATGCCAAGAATAGTTTTGAAAGCATTTTTTACGTCACAAATAATATATTGTATTATACTATACAACGTAATTCACGCTGAGAACTCATTAGATAAGATAGGTTTGAATATCGAATTCGATACGATTCAATCATCAATCATGTGAGCCGACGAACTTCTTCCTTCGAAATTTCATCAGGCTAAGTTGCAGACAAGTGTTGATGAAGACTTGGAACTTTTGAGTAACAGTTTTCGTCACTTTTCATCCGCTACTCTCATATAATAGCACAGAAAAATGTTAAGTTCTGTTAAGGGAAAGTCGCACCGCATCCTTGAAGAACTATTGTGCCCCTTTTACTGGTTATAGTGTACCTATTGATCATAATACCTCAAACAGGCCTATAACCATTAGGAACTTTAGTATGTTCCCTACCTCCTGATCTTTCAGCTTTGCATCTGGTATTAAGTGTTCTCCCAGATGCCTCGACCTACTTTGCGGACACTGTCCCAGGACGTGTATAGAGGTTTCGTCCTCCTCCTCACAGAACCTGCAGGCAGTGTCCGTAGATGTCCCTAGCTTCCCTGATAGTGATAGTGATATTTCAGCCGACAATGACCAGTGAGAATTCCCACTATGATTCGGAGGTTCTCTTTGGTGAGGTTTAAGCAATCCTTTTGTTCGTATCCCCCAATAAGCACCCTAGACTGCTCCATCCCTGGTAGGCCCGCCCAGTATAGTTCCTTCACCCGTTCCTCTTTATTTCTTAGATTCATAGCCATGAAACCGTTTCCGATTCCACAGAAGGGTTCTGACCCGTGTAAAGGCGTCCCTGCTCCGTTCTTGGTTAGTTCGTCCGCTGCCTCGTTGCCTTCCAGCCCATTATTGGACAAGCCGAGTGTATTCAGTCTCTCAAGGCATTCTCATACCAGTTTAGAGTTCACCTGGTTGGACCTAAGTGCCTTGATCGCTGCTTGGCTATCGGTGAGAATAGCTATGTTCTGCCCCCTATAGTTCCTTTGCAGATTAAAGAGGCACATTTGTCTATGGCGTATATTTCCGCCTGGAATATGCTAGTGTACCTGCCCATTGGCTCAAAGTACATTTTCCTTGGACCAATGACACCGGCACCCGCTCCCTCTGCTGTGAGGGATGCATCAGTGTACCAAGTAATCAGTTGCTGGTTTAGACCGTATGTCACAGCCACGCTCTCCCAGTTTGCCTTGTTACTCCAACATGCTTCAAACTTCTTATCGAAGTGAAACCTCGTTGTCATGTTATCTCGTGGTATCAGTAATTCGGGATACCGCCTAAAAAGAATATCGATCTTCCTTCGATTTAGCCAGCTCCCTGCCTCACTCATACTACCGGCCATCCTATATATATGGCCCCTTTACCCGGATATGTATTTGCAGATGGAGAGGGGTTAATCCCAGAAGGACCTCCAGGGATGCTCATGCTCCTCATTGCCCCACTGATACACACGCAAGCCAGCCAAAATAGTATCTTCGGGCTGCAACCTCATTTTTTCCTGCTATGGATCTGCAAGTCATCAGAGCCCTCGTGGCTTTGCGACCAGTGTTTCCGACATGTGTCTTCCAGAGTAATTTTTGGTCTAGCGTAATTCCCAAATATTTGACCTCTGTTTCTCGTTTCACCTCCATATCATGCAAACTTATGGCTCTCAGGTGGTCAAGCTTACGCCTACTAGTGAATGATACTATGGTGGTTTGGGCTGGGTTGATCCGCAGTCCCACCTTCCTGCATCAGGCACTAGTAACCCTTAATCCAGTTTGGATTCTATCACATAGAGTATCTTCATATTTGCTCCTACAGATTAAAACAATGTCGTCCGCGTAACCCTGGACTTGTATTCCAGGGTTAACACGTCCAGGAGTTCATCCACTACTATACTCTACATCAGCGGCGATAGTACCCCACCCTGTGGACAGCCTTGAGTGGTGTTCATGATAATAGAATTTGTACCTGTCGGTACCTCTATTTGCTTGCTTTCTTGCATTTTGCCCATCCAGAATGCCAGGGTGTTTCCCACTCCTTTGCGGCTCAGGGCATCTTGTATCTCTGTGTGCAATGTTCTTCTTCGATATCCAAAAACGCGCACAGTGCAATTTCTTTTGTTTCTATGGCATCTCGTAGTACCTCTGTCAGTTGATACAGAGCAGTTTCAGTTGACCGTCCTGCCCGGTAAGCGTGTTGACAGTGATGTAGGGGATCACGCTTTAGAACGTAAGTTCTAATATAGTTGTCTATGACTTTCTCCACCGTTTTGAGTACGAACGATGTTAGGTAAATTGGTCTGAAAAATTTGGGGTGAAAAGGATTCTTTTTACCCGCCTTCGGAATAAAGACTGCTTTTGCCCATCTCCATGCCCTTGGTATGTATCCCAGTGCTATGCTCCCCCTTACCACCCTCAGAAGAGACTCTAAGATAATTCCTAGGCCTCTTTGGATTTGTGCTGGGAAAATGCCATCTACTCCGGGAGATTTTAGTGGTTTAAAAGTTCCCACTGCCCACCTTAGCCTAGCTTCTAAGCATACCTCTTTTGCTAGTTCCCAGTTCTCCTTCCTTCCCCTTTTATTCGTTGTTGGCGTGTCATGCAGAATGTTGTTGCCTGCCACCGTGGAGTAGACCCCCGGGAAATGAGTTCTAAGCAGCAGGTGTACCCGGTCCTCCTCATTCGCGGTAAATGTCCCATCTTCCTTTTTCAAGCAAACTGAGGATATTCCCCCGTCTTTGGCTACAGCCTTGTACAGCCTGGTTGCTTCTGTGATCGGTTCGATCCCTTCACAGAATTCCCTGAAGCTGTTCCGTTTCGCTTCCCTGATTGCGTTGCTATACGCAGTCAGTGCATTTTTATATCTCTGCCAGTCCCCGGTTTGTTTTGCCCGGTTAAAGAGTTTTCGTGCCTCTGTTCTCATTCTGGCTAGGTTCTTGTTCCACCATGGTACATCCCTTGATGACTTAACTGTCTTAGTCGGACAGCTGGCCTCATATGCGGCAATGACGATTGTGTTGGGGTTTTCCACCATCGTTTCTAATTCCAGTTCGCTCCTGATGTTACCGCCTCCTTGAAGGTGGGCAATGTTGTTGCTCAAGTGCGCTGCGTAGGATTCCCAATCCGTTCTCCTGGGATTCCTTATTATTCTTTCTATTTCGGAGTTACCCTCAATGTCGAATCTGATTATTCTGTGATCAGGCATAGAGGGTTCATCCGACACCCTCCAATTCCTGACCATTCCGTTCATTAGGGTATTTCCTAGAGTTATATCTAGTACCTCCTGTCTGGTGCTGGTCACAAATGTTGGAGTGTTCCCTACGTTGTATATTTCTAACTTATGGCCAAGAATAAATTCAAGATTGGTGTCGCTGCTTCCCTAGACTTCATGGTGGGCGTTGGCATCGCAGCAGAGAAGAAGTGGTAACGCCCCCTTCTCGCAATTCTGAACTTGTTGGTGCATTTCCAGATTTTGAACAAACTAGCGAAGGCGGATATAGCCTTATTGATACGTCGAGTGACATTTACTTCGGTGGCACAGTCGGTAGAAACGACGTTTCCTAGATATACAAATTGATCGAAGCTTTCGATGTTCTGCCAATTAACGTAGCTAGCAAGAGCAAGATGATCCGTCAGACTGGGTTTGTTGGTTCATTGTGAAGTTTTCGATGGCAATCTTGGGAATCTTGGGAAAAACTTTAAACGCTTATATCTCCGTTAATATTAAGAATTTCGCAAAAAGTAGATTCTATTGAATAATAATATTGAGTAAGAAGAGATAATAAGATAAATATTGGGGGTAATTCAACGCCTTATATTGCATGTCAGTTAATATACAATAAAATATGAAAGCGCTGCGTGAGAACCTAGGATATAACCGTTGACGCAATAATCCAATTAAATGGCTTGTAAGCCTGTTAGACCACTTTAGTTAAGACCGTAATAATACCCTAGGATTAGGGTTGTGATCGCCCGTGATTATAACACGTCAGGTACTCAATGGCAGCTGAGTCGACTGGTATCCTAGATCCCATTAGGATATGCAAACTCTTGCTTTAATATTCAAAATATCTGCTTTCCTTGATGCAGATTGTAGGAAAGCCGAAATTAACTCTGTAAAACACAGGAAAGTTTACTTTCTCATTCTTATATTTATTCTCTCTAACAGATGCACAACAATTTTATAGATTTAATGTATCCAATGATGAATGCTGCAAAACAAATCATTTGCAAATAAGAGGGTTGCAAGTATTGTTGAAATCCTACATTCGGACATTCTTTTTGACATCGAATTTCTGCGAATTCTTTTCAAAATCTAAATTAGTTTTCTTTTTTTCTGGATTGTAAAGCTCCTCCCAGTAAAGCTGAGGCTGTTGCCCATCGTCATCCATTGAATCTACGGGATCAATATTATGACCGGTGCACATAGTAAAAAATTTTCCGGTAGCAAAGTAAAGTAGCTCGAATATGCTTATGATACTAGCTCCATACATTATTCCACATATTCCACCTAAAAGAGCTGAAAAGAAATTGGAACTCGTTCCTGTATCATCACTTCTCCCGTATGTGCACATGTTTCTACGAGTACTTACCTAAAACTTCTGTCCAGTCGTATATAACTGTCTGGACCATTCTATTTATATAGTTATTAGCGAAATAAAAATATATAAGGGATAAATTACCGCTGGTGAGGTTTGCCCTGAAAGTAGATTTTCATCGTAAAATAAGATATAACTACTACAATGAAGATTAGAGTGAATATTATATTCTGATCTAATTTGTGCATAGTTCCTTGGCCTGCAAGTTTGAAAGTTAGGCTAATTGCCAGGAGTGGGAAAGACAATTAGCAGGGTCACACGAAATGGTTGTTGGAAATAATTTCTTTGTGCGGAAAGCGGCCCACAAATAAACGTGGGCCTCTCCAAATGAGACCACTTTCAACCAAATTGACTACGTACTTGGCCGCATTCGCAAAAAAAATTAGAATGACTGGTTCGACGATGAATGTAAGGTAACAACGGAATGGAAGAATGTCGCATGCCGAGTAATGTTGCATTCTCAAAGAACGCGGACACGCAGAAACTTATCACGAACTCCGTCGAGTGAAGAAGCGACTTCACAGACGGAGAAAGGAAACCTAGGAGAACCGACAAGTCTGTGAACTCGAAAAGTACAGGAAGCAACCGCACCAGGTGCGGAAGTTTTACCAACAAGTCAGCAAGATGAAGCCTTACACACCTGATGAGTTGAGTATTTTGATGAACCATTCAACAACCAGAATATCGGTGAGTTGGATGTCTCGTCAACTGCAGACGACGGACAAATACTGTCACCACGAAGTATAGAAGGAACAGTCCGTGCAACTCTTCGACTTAAAAATCATAAGTCGCCAGGAGCCTATGGAATTACAACCGAATTGGTTAAATATGGAGGCGGCCAATTGCATCAAGCGGTTCGTCACCTTATGGTTAAGGTGTGGGACAGCGAATCAATGGCTGACGATTGGCAAAGAGGGATTATCTGTTGTAGCATGTTTTAGTATACGCAAATACATCTTGCTATTAACTTGGTATGATCACAATTAGGCCCTAGGCAAAGAGCTGCCTCAGAATATGTGTGCAACAAACTTAATAGCAGAACATAGGACTCTTCATCGTAACAGCTCCCAGTCTTCTTTGTTGATTCAATATGGCCGTCGCAGTCGTTTACATATGTAATTATGTTTGCTACGTAATCATCCAGGGAACTAGGGAAGCCGAAGGAACAGTAAGATAAGTCAGCATGACTAATATTCACAACAAAGATGAGACAATTGTTAAGAGAAGAAATGCATCGGAACTACAATAAGTTCCCTTCAGGTCGTGATACTGCCACCAAAGATGTCGTGGGGTTTCATTGATGCGTTGTATCTTACGCTGAGATGAGATTGACCGTAGTTAAAAGACCGTTCTGAGTGGTTGAAAATGACTAAGAGGGGAGAGCTATCCAAAAAACCTAAAAAGATAACGAAATTGAACGTGAAGGTCCGCCCGCAAATATTGAAGTTCCGTCGAAGTGCTCAAAGGACCCGCCCATATTCTCGAGCCTGACTAGTACAGAGACATGCAAGCACGTGTCGACGGACCACTTCGATGAGGCTTCAGTATTTGCGGGCGGACCTTTACGGTTAATTTTGCCATCTTTTTAGGTTTTTGATTACCGACGACTTTTCAGGAGGATCGTTTGACCGCCGTCAATCCCATTTTGCTAATAATAATGACAAAATGGGGGGATATTTTGTCATTATTATTGTTTGAACTATTTTTGCGGACCAAACATCACTATCTACACGTTTCCAAGTGGGTTAGTGTTTTCTGAGCAGCCAAGCAAGTTCCCTTCGATTTGTGCCAAAAAAACGACACCAGATCAGACCTCCTGCAAGTGCTGCCAAAACTATATAAACTAAGCAAAATATACGTTTAAATTGGCTTGTTGAGGTTTGGCAAGCGTGTGGATCCGGCATCAAAGATTTGGGTCTTGCCAAAGTAAAGATCTTAAGATATTCACATGTTTTCAGCTACTGAATTCTTTGAAATAATTCGAATGATGGCGAAGATGACGTTCTGAAATTGCTACACTGTAGAAAGTAGGGTCTTCGTTGAGAATGCTTACCAACTTAAGAGAAGTTGGAGGAAGTAGTAGTTTACCACTAGCTTTATCGTATACAATTCAGTGAAGTACAACTACTCTCCTTCATATAGAAATGAAATCAGGTGGTATTTGTCTGTTCACTGCCGGCGCAAACAGTAGGACAATGATATAAAATGATCCTAGAATGCATCGGGGAACATCTCGGAGCCTAGAGCAGGTGGTGGAAACCATCACCCTGGACCATCTGGCGATCACCACATTTTACATAATAATAATTGTGGAGCAGTGTGCAAAGTTCAGATGTCCGCTTCACCTACTATTTCTCGATTTCGAGAAGACTTTCGAAAGTTTAAACAGGGAGTGTATGTATCTGAAATGCTTTATACAGGAAGGGTCTTCCGAAGTAACTAGGATTTATTATTAATGCGGCATATGGAAGCAGGGAGGGGGGCTTATTCTGGATCATGAAAAACCTTAGGAGGAATCCTCTGCTAAACAACTCGGCTGCGTTGATGGCATATGCTTACTCTCTCACCGAGTCATGCACAACCTTTTCCTATTTGATCCTAAATTTTAATATCAACGTCAAGTTGAGAATGATTTGCGCTATCGTTCTCTTTGGTTTGCTATATGAGAGCAGCATAGTGAAAGTGACACTATTACTCGAAAGCCTCAAGCATTTGTCCATAACATACTTGTCATGTTATCAGGGCTTCCTGAGCCGACACTATCTTGAACGAAGAACTTAGTCAGTATAGAGGCCAGACACTCGGGGACGTATTGATCAAAAGATAGAAGTGGATGATTATGCCAATCAATAAAATTCACTATGCTATGGCTGATGAGTGGGTTGCGCCGGAATACATCGCAGCAGGGCAGAAATATTAAAGCATGAGATATATAATATTCCGATCTACCCAGCCTTTATTGATCTTTCCTGTATAAAAACCTTGAAAAGGTGGTAGGATATGTGTGACGTAGCAAATCAACGCTTGTTAAAAATAAAAAGAAAGGTATAGAAATATAATCGAAAGTAGATGCACTTTTAAACGAATGTTGGAAGCCTATTAATGTTTGGAGTCTATTAAAACTCATCCAAATAAAATTCAACTTACATTATTCCATATTTAAAAACTCCTCCTACGTCCATTTCTTTCATCCGCGTCCAGGAGGCAGTCAACTTGTAATTGATGTAATTACATCGCGGCAGACACATTGAACACTTCGCGAACTTTTCTGCCTGATTATTATCTTCAAGGTTTAGAGGTTCCAGTGCTTTCCACTTTTCCTCCCATCTATTTAAGCACGGAATGTCATCCAAAAGGCAATAACTTGCATTATTTCGATTATTGTAGTTTGGAGGTATGCACCCACAGAAATCAACGACATCTTGGATTCGACACAAAATGATACATTCACTCATAGTGTAATGTCTAAAAGGATACACACATATATGTACCTATATATATGGTTTCGATTCGATGGAAAAGTATGTTTATACCCTGCCTGTAATAAGACGGTTTCGTCTCTGAAGAAACATTTTCTTGCCGTCGGCTTATATCTTCGCATAAGTTCCTCGCCAACGATAATGGTGGGATCAATAGCAATGTACATTTCCCGGCCAGCCATGGCGTGCGTTTCAGAAAATCCAGTTGACGCCACTTCCGGGTATACGTCATTCTCTAAAACAGCAATCTGAAAGAACAAACTAAAAATATATCGGGAAAATAGTATAACACAGGAAAGGGTTTGTACCTTGGTACTAACCGACGAATATACGTTGTATGCGTAGTTTTCGTAACTGTCGTTAATCACAACAGTCAGTCCATGTCCTAATCCGGGAGTGTCTACAAACTTTGGTTTGTAGGGGTTTATAGTCCTGAAGCATTGGATGATCTTATAATCAAATAGTGGTAAATATTTAAAAAAAACATTTTTACCCATTTTGCATCACCACAGGTCTATCGAAATTAAACATACAACATGTTCCAAGCCAAGCTTTCTCCATACTAAATATTTCTGCGCATTCAACATCTTCATAACGCCATTGACATCTTATCAGTAAATCTTCACACTTCATGGATAAATTAGCTACGATTTCGTCAGTGCGATATGGTCCTTTAAAGTATTCCAAAAGCAGGGTATGTAGTTTGTCGATTTTGTAAAATTCATCCATGGAATGTGAGAGCGACAGCAGCATGCCGAGGTATTTTAAGGACTCCGCTACTTCTTCCACAGTGTTACCAATTCTTGTTTTTGAGTTATTTTGAAACCGGAATCTGTTGGAGAAGTTTGCCCAATTAGTGAGGATTTTTAGTTAAAATATCAAATTTGAGACCATTAAAAACCAGGCTATTCGCCTTTTAACGTTGCCAACAAAACCTTATTAAAATTGATTTAGTATATGTCCCCTTGCTATCTGACTACCACAAACACTTTTCGTAGAAAAGTTTGCAAATATTGACAGGAAATTTGGTGGGAAGGTTGAATCTCCTCTAAACATGCGATGAATGGCATTGTGTTAAGTAGGGTTTAAGAGGGTAGGCCTACAAGCAAAAGGGGGTATACATTTATTTTAACCAAATATAGGCTTTTGATGCGAAAGGTCTCGATTAATAATTTCCAAAGTAAGTCAAGTTTTGACAGCAGCTGCGAATACCACTTTTTTACGGGCATATTGTTGAAACTACTCAACTAAAAAATTGAAAAAAGTCATGACGCTGTCCCTGAGCTATCCAGCGTCATACTCCCTTATGTCCTATATTACCAAACAATTTTACAATTTTAGGATTATTAAGTAAGTAAAGTTAAGCGGTTAATCCCACTTGTTGCCTTGAAAAAAATCGATATTCCATTGAAATTCTGAATTTTTAAGCATAACTATCTGAAAATAAGTCAAGAATTTCAAGTCAAACCGAATAAAATTGACTGAAAGAGAGGAATCCGTACCGTAAATAACCCGAAGTTGAAACTTCAAACGCATTTTTAAGGTTTTGTGTGAAACAAAACCTTATTAAAATCGAGACGGTGTCTGTTTTTTTTTTTTTTTTTGAGGAGGTGGAAATCTTCAAAAGACTCTGGCCTGGGCACGCCAGAGTGTGGGATTTTTACCCACTAAAACCACCCCCGACTCCCCCCCACCCCGTGGGACCACCTTTAGGTATTACATCACGGGGCGGAGTTAGCTTACTTTAGCTAGGTCTCCTTCCGTCTACCCGCGGGGTTCGTAACCGCGTCTTCCTCACTTCTTCTGTTTTTCGCAGTTTTTCCTGGATTACAGCGATCATGGAATTCATCGCATCCCATTCTTCCTGACAGGCTACCATTCTTCGGAAAAAATTTTCCGGTGATAGCACTTCACCTAGAGTTTCCTCCAGGTTCCTCCTTTCTTCCACGAACCTAGGACACTGGAAGAAAACGTGCGCCGGGTCCTCTGGGACCCCGCAGTTTGGACAATTAGGCGAGGTGTCCAATTTAAACCTGTACAGGTATTGACGGTATCCTCCATGGCCGGTGAGAAACTGGGTGAGATTATAATTGATCTCCCCATGCTTTCTCTCCAGCCACTCCCCGATGGAAGGGATCAACCTGTAAGTCCAACGACCCTTTTCTGACTGGTCCCATCGCTGTTGCCACCTGCTTATGGATCTCTCCCTTTCGGCTTTTTTCACCTGAGATAAGGGAGAGATGGACTTGGTGTTATAAATGTTCATCATTTCGGTTGCCAGGATGTCAATCGGCATCATTCCCGAGATGACGAACGCTGCATCGTCTGAGACAGTCCTAAAGGCAGAACACACCCTTAGGGATGTTCTTCTGTAGACCGCACTCAGTTTATGTGTATTGCCTAAAACCTGCAGTGCTTTTCCCCAAACTGGGACTGCATACAGCATGATAGAGCTCACCACCCTGGCTATGAGCAGCCTGCAAGTATGCCGCGGGCCTCCTACGTTCGGCATCATCCTTGCCAGAGAAATACTCGTGGTGGATGCTCGTTTACAAGTATGCTCTATGTGCTGCTTAAAATTAAGTCCTCCGTCTATCATCACCCCCAAGTATTTGATGGCCGGCTTGGAAGTGATGATACGATTCCCGATTCTAATGCAGGCGTAATTTCTTTTGCGGCGCTTAGTGATGAGGACCGCTTCCGTCTTTTCCTCCGCGAGTGCCAGTCCAGCACTCTCTAACCAAGCCTTAATAACACTGATTGCTTCGCTTGAGTACAACTCAGCATCCTCGAGATGCTTTGCAACCACAACCAGTGCTATATCATCGGCGTAACCCACCACCGTAGCCTCCTCCGGAACCGGAAGGTTGAGCACATCATTATACATGATGTTCCACAGTAGTGGGCCCAGTACAGAGCCCTGGGGGACACCCGCGGAGACAACGTACTCTTTGGATCCGTCATCGGTATCATACCAGAGTGTCCGCTCTTTCAAGTAGCTATCGATAATAGCGGCGAGGTAGGTGGAAACACCAATCGTCGCCAGAGACTTTCGTATAAGGTTCCAATTGGCCGAGTTAAATGCATTCCTCACATCTAGGGTCACCACCACGCAATATTTGCTGGTACAACCCCTTCCGTGAATTGCATTTTCGGCCAAGCCAGTAACCATTTTGATGGCATCGATGGTTGATCTGCCTTTCCGGAACCCATACTGCCTATCTGAAAGGCCCCCTTGGCTCTCGACGACTGGAAGTAATCTATTATAAATGGCCCGCTCCAACATTTTCCCCATAGTGTCTAGAAGACATATGGGTCTATAGGAGGACGGTTCACCTGGAGCTCTGCCAGCCTTAGGCAACAGTACCAGCTTCTGCCGCTTCCATGGTGCAGGAAAAATACCCTCCGACATGCACGTTTCAAACAGCTCCGTGACCATATCCGGTCTACTTTTGACGGCAAGTTTGAGAGCCTTATTCGGTATGCCGTCAAGACCCGGGGCTTTACTGTCGCCTATTCGACTGCAGATCTCCAGCAAATCGTCCCTGGTGACTGGTGGAATCGGCGTCACATTCAGGGGGCGCTGGAAGGTGTCAGCACCCCCCTCTTGCTGGGGAAATAACCCCTGGATTATTTTCAACAAGAGCATAGGGCACGTGATTTGCGGAGACGATCGGCCTCTGAATCATCCTGTCACGATTTTATAGGCGCTACCCCACGGATTTATGTCCGCTTCCGAACAGAGCCCCTTAAAACATTCCCTCTTACTCCGCCGGATGGCGAGCTTGAGGTTCTTGCGAGCTTGCCTATAGGCATGCTCCTTTTGCCCCTGATCGATCCTACTTATTGCCCTCTGAGCCGTTCGTCTGGCTCTGTGGCAAATCGATCGAAGATTGGCAAGTTCACTATTCCACCAATAATTGGGTCTTCTAGTGGGGAATGAACATCTCCTAGGCATCGACGCGTCACATGCTTTAGAGATGCTCTGTGTGACATGGAGAGCTCTATCCGTGGAGGTGCCTGCTTTGCTAGGCAAGTCTAGCCACACCTCCATGAATGTCTGCTCATCCATCGCTTTGGCAGACCATCCTGATGTTCCTCTGGATTTCGGCTTCTGGGGTGCGGGTCTCCTGCCCTGTGGCTCCATCCTTAGCTCAAAGGTGATTGCCTGGTGGTCGCTGTACGTGAAGTCCTCACTAACTTGCCAGGACATGTCACGTGCTAACGCAGGGCTGATAAAAGTCAGATCTACAATTGACCCAGTTCCCCCTTTCCGATAAGTGTTTATATCGCCTTCGTTGGCCAGAACCACATCCAACTGGGCGAATGCTTCTAATAAGCACCGCCCCCTTGCGTTAGTCTCTTTGCTGCCCCACTCGATAGCCCACGCATTAAAGTCACCGGCTATCACCTTTGGGCTCCGTCCCTTTGCATCGTGAACAAGATCGTCCAACAGTTCTTCAAACTCGGGCAGTGTGAGGCTCGGTGGGGCGTAACAGCTATATATGAATATACCGCTTATTTTTGCCCACACAAAGCCTCTAGCCGCCTGATCCATGTTATATTGTATGGCTTGACGACCGCACGCCCATATCGCCGCTCCACCAGTCGAATCTGTGACCCATACAGCACCGTCAAGATTTCTGTACGGTTCACTAATGATAGCAATCTCCATTGCGGATTCGTAAATGGTCTGCGCAAGCAAATTTTGTGCGACCCTGCAATGATTAAGGTTTATTTGTATTAACCTCATTTTTTCACTGCAGTTAACGCCTTCCTAAATTCTGGGCATTTCCCACTTCCGGCAATATGCCGGTTATCCCTTCCCTCCTTTTCTTCGCACAAAATGCATTTGGGGTCTCTATTGCACTCCTCCCCACATCTTCGACATCGATCGGACCGATCGATACCGCTAGTGCATGCCTTCGCGAAGTGTCCAAACATTAGGCATTTGAAGCACCTTTTTAAGGAGATCTGCTCCCTTAGTCGGCAAACAACCCATCCAATCCGAACCTTCTCCACGGCCAATATCTTCTGCGCTGACTCCACTGGCAGTCGCATTGTGGCCGTTTGAGTACCGCCATAAGCCTTTCTTAGGCTCACGATGGATTTTTCCCTGAAATCCTCCAACTTGAATTGTTCCTTCAAGGCAGTGCAGATCTCTTCTCTGAATGTTACCTCATCGATATCCTTGCACTGAATATATGATAGATCTCATGTTTTTGGGAACGAACCGCGACATTCTCCCCAAGTGAGTTTAAAACTTGGTTACGAAAGTCGTCAGTTTTACCCACGCTGGATTTTTTCAGCTCAAACATGAGATCACCTTTCTGGGTCCTCCGGATTTTGCTAACATTTCCGCCTAGGTCTTTTAGGTCGGGGTCAGATTTCACCTTCTTCAGTATCTCCGCATATGTTAGATGTCCTCTGCTGGAGATTACAATTGCCTCCGGGCGAATTCGCAACTTTGGTTTCTTATTTCTTTTTTTATTCACGACCTTAGTCCAACCATCGTTCTTATTTTCTTTCAGTTTCGGTTCGCTAGCCGACTTTCCTACTTTTGGTACTTTGGGCCCTTCTGAACTTATAGTTCCCTTTGTTGGACTGGTCAAGACCCCTTTTTTCCTTTTTGGGGCCTGTTGATTCGCCAAAGCTTCCCCCTCCTTGTCTCTCACTCTTTTACTTGAGCGAAGGTCGGCGACTTTGTGCTTGGGTGTCACTTGGGTCGCCTGTGACACTGTTGAGGCTGGGATGTCCGGCTTTTCCTTAGGCTTTCTTATTTCTTCCTGTGACCTATTATAAAGCACCCTGATGGTTCTCACCATGTTCTTAATGGCTTGGTGCACGTTGTGCTTGTCCTTGATGAATTCGGACAGCTCAACTATTTTAGTCCCAAGCTGCATAAAAGGTAGTTCTTCTGGGTCAGGGCTCTGTTCTCGGTGAGTCCTGGCCAGACTACTCCTTTTACTGACTGCTTCACCTTTTTCAGTTGTTGAGCTCCCATGAGCTTTCTCTTTTGCCGGCTTTGATATTAAAGGAGATCGTAAAATTGATGAGCTTCTCCTGAATGGATCTATTTTCTGCTACTGGAGTACCTCTTGATCAGATCCGATGGGTGTCCAAATCGCCTTTTTTGGCCAGCTATCTCCTTTTAGCCCATCATTCTTTGCCTTCGCAATTGGTGTTCTTGGCAGAGTTGTGCTTCGTTTGAACACCTCCTTCTCCAAATCTAAAACACTTGTAGTATTAGATGCAACGGTGGCCAAGTTGTCCACCACCGAAGCACTGCGGTCGAGGGATATCGACGGCCGGGAGCCCGCTTGCTCACTCCCAAAAGCCGCCGGTACTGGGGTTCCGAGCCCCTGCACCGTAACTTTACTCCTTCTCAATTCGTCCATATTGGTTTTATTTTCTGGGTGTCCTTCCCATAGCCATTTTGGTCCACGCACCAGAGATGAGCAAACACTAGCCCATGCACAGTCAGAAAAGAAAAGTGCACGAACACATATTTACACATCAATAGGTATGCCCCTATCCGCCACCTGGGGTCGCGCCTGATGGGAGATCTGGCCACTCCTCACAGGAGACGGTGTCTGTCTGTCCGTCTGTCCGTCTGTCCGTCTGTCCGTCTGTCTGTCTGTCTGTCTGTTTGTCCGTCTGTCTGTCTGTCACACCCGATTTATTCGGAAACGGCTGGACCAATTGTCACGAAAATTGGTGAGAGTATGTAACCTGGTGATCCCTTTACATGCAGTAAGTGGCGCCATCTTGTGTTAAGTTTAAGGGGGGGCTCCCCGTACATGTGAATGGAGGGTGAAAATTTTTTTTTCACAGAATGTAGCCATGTAGGGTATCAAATGAAAGGTCTCAATTAGTACTTTTCGAATCTGGGTCAATATTTGATATTAGATGAAACATAGGGGAGTGAGGGCTCAAAATATGACCGACAAAAAGTGTAACAGGTCTCGTTTTCAGAACCTATACAACCGAAAAATCTGAAAAAAATCACAGTGGTGCATCTCTACGAAATCTAGGCCTCAAAATATATCCGGTTCCGATATCTGCACAAATAAAGTTAATAATAGTATATTTCCACATTTTAGAAATTTACCCGGCACCCCCCTTATGTTCATCCCAGAAGTACAAAATTTGGCATGCCTGTAGCGAAGGATATAATGCACAGTTTGGTCAAGTTTGAAGAAAATCCAACTATTATTAACAAAGTTATAGGGGGTGAAACTTTACAATTTTTCGTGAATTTCGTGCACTCTACAACCTGCATGACGTCATCATGACATATCAATTCGTCAATACCACAACGAAATGAGTTCTTATGAATTGGGTCGCAGAGAATTATTTTGTTTTAGTTTTTTAGTTATTTGTCAGCCAGACATGTGTGCATGCAGGTATATAATATATGCGTGCTAATGAACTTTGCGGGTAGTGCCTAATTCAGATAGATATAAGAAGTAAATCGGAAATATGGGTACGATCAATTTATATACGTGCATATATGTGTACAGTATTCAGTAACAGGCAGTTTGTTTAGGGTGAGCGTGATATCTATGGCTGCAATATGTACGCATGTCTCGTAGTTTGGAAAAATATGAAGGACTATGTTGGATTTGTAGCTATATACGGACAGAAAAATGTGCGTTGAAGTTTCTTCCATAAGATGAACATAAAACCTTTATACCCGAAGCGCGAGCTTCCGGTATTCCGACTTGTTAAGATTTTGTGTGAAACAAATCGTCTTCCATCGCTGTAACGATCTCAAGGATAGGAAGGTATCCTTGAGATCGTTACAGCGATGGAAGACGATTTAGTTGCAGCGCACTCAATGTGTTTTAAAATTGAGCCTTTTGTCAATCATTACTCCCAAATATTTAAGCGACTCTTGGGAGTAAATTGTTTGTTCACTAACTTTAATTTTCACGGTTGTGTCTTTCCTTCTTTTGCTGATTAGCACTAGCTCCGTTTTATGTTCAGCAAGTGATAGACCGGACTTTTTCCTACATCACTTCATTTGCGTAGATTTCGATCTCGTCTATCCGTTTTGCAACTACTGCTACCCCGATATTGTCCGCAAAGCCAATGGCTGTCACGCCGTTAGGAAGGCGTATCGTCAGCACTCCATTGTACATAATTAACCACAGGAAGGGACCTAAGGCAGATCCTGTGGTACGCCGCACGTCACTGGGAATAATTTCTGTCCGTCGTCCGAGCTTCCATTGTTCGGGGAATTCTCCTTCTCTAAGGCATGCTGTAAAAACTTTGGCAATCATACCTGGTGCTGACCTGGCTGCCACTTTCAGGGCGATATTCGGGATTCCATCTGGCCCTGGGATCTTATTTTCAGCGAATTTCCTTCCTGTATCAAAAATTTCCTTTTCTGCCACTACAGGAATTTCGTCGGGGTTTACATGGACTTTAGGCAGATTTGTGTAGTTCACTACGCTACGTTACTTGCATTTTTTTCCTCGCGCTCTTATATTGCATGTGTAGCTCAAGGATTTCAGGTTGATTTCTTCTGCGCTGGGAGCATCTCCTAGTTCTTAGGCAGTTTCCGCGACCTGTAAAGCTTTTTCTTATGTGCTTCCCGATAATAACGTGTCACCAAGAAGTACCTCCTTCATCGAATTTGTTAGTTACCCACCTCATCGTTATTCTTTTTGGTGGCTTCATATAATTCCTACACGAGGTTTGGAAGACAATAGCCTATCCGTCTGTCTGTGTGTCTGTCACATCCGATTTATTCGGAAACGGCTAGACCAATTGTCACGAGAATTGGACTCCCCAAACATGTGAATGGAGGGTACAACATTTTTTTTTATAAAATGTGGTCATGTGGGGTATCAAATGAAAGAGCTGAGTTAGTATTATACTTTTCGAAACTGGTTCTATATTTGATATCGAGTGAAACATAGGTTGTGAGGGCTCAAGATATGACCATCAAAAAGTGTAACAGGGCTTATTCTCAGAACCTATCCAACCGAAAATTCTGAAAAGAATTACAATAGTGCATCCCTATGAAATCTAAACCTCAAAAAAGATCCGATTCCGATATCTGTACAAATAAAGTTAATAATAGTATATATCATGTTTTAGAAATTTAGCCGGTAAATCCCCTTATATCCATTTCAGAAATACAAAATTTGGCATAACGAAATAAGTTAATATGAATGGAGTCGCCAAGAGTCATTTTGTTTTAGTTTTTTAGTCGTTTGTATATGAATATCAATTACTCCAAACAGACATGCGTGTATGTAGCTACTCGTGTATAGTATATGAGCGCTAATGAAGTTTGCGGGTAGCGTCTAATTCAGATAGATATATTTGTATATTAAATCAGCCGTATTTAATATACGTACTATATACGTACATATGTATGCTTTTGTGCACGAAGTAAATCGGAAATATGGATATGATAAATTTATATACGTGCATATCTATATACAGTGTTCGGAAATAGGCAGTTTGTTTGTTTAGGGTGAGCATAATATCTATGGCTTTAATATGAACGTATGCCTTGTAGTTTCGAAAAATATGAAGGAGTATGTTGGATTTGTAGCTACATACGGATAGAAAAATGTGCGTTAAAGTTCCTTACATAAGATGAACACAAAACTTTATATCCGAAGCGCGAGCTTCCGGTATTCCGACTTGTTTTTACAAATGAAATCATCATCATCATCAACGGCGCAACAACCGGTATCCGGTCTAGGCCTGCCTTAATAAGGAACTCCAGACATCCCGATTTTGCGCCGAGGTCCACCAATTCGATATCCGTAAAAGCTGTCTGGTGTCCTGACCTACGCCATCGCTCCATCTTAGGCAGGGTCTGCCTCGTCTTCTTTTTCTACCATAGATATTGCCCTTATAGACTTTTCGGGTGGGATCATCCTCATCCATACGGATTAAGTGACCCGCCCACTGTAACCTATTGAACCAGATTTTATCCACAACCAGACGGTCATGGTATCGCTCATAGATTTCGTCATTGTGTAGGCTACGGAATCGTCCATCTCCATATAGGGGGCGAAAAATTCTTCGGAGGATTCTTCTCTCGAACGCGGCCAAGAGTTCGCAATTTTTCTTGCTAAGAACCCAAGTTTCCGAGGAATACATGAGGACTGGCAAGTCCATAGTCTTGTACAGTAAGAGCTTTGACCCTATGGTGAGACGTTCCGAGCGGAACAGTTTTTGTAAGCTGAAATAGGCTCTGTTGGCTGACAACAACCGTGCGCGGATTTCATCATCGTAGCTGTTATCGGTTGTGATTTTCGACCCTAGATAGGAGAAATTGTCAACGGTCTCAAAGTTGTATTCTCCTATCCTTATTCTTCTTCGTGTTTGACCAGTGCGGTTTGATGTTGTTAGTTGATTCGTCTTCGGTGCTGACGTTGGCACCATATACTTCATCTTGCCTTCATTGATGTGCAGCCCAAGATCTCGCGCCGCCTGCTCGATCTGGATGAAGGCAGTTTGTATGTCTCAGGTGGTTCTCCCATGATGTCGATATCGTCAGCATAGGCCAGTAGTTGGGTGGACTTGAAGAGGATCATACCTCTAGCATTTATCTCATCATCACAAATGAAATCGGTGTCCAAAATTACTAAACCGATCTTTTTGCAATTTGGTGGGCTTATTCAATACATAGAAACGTAGTATTTAATCGTTGGACTGTTTTCGATAAAAAATTGCCTTTTGATATATATTTTATATATAAAGACCGCCGTTTTTTAGTGAACCAAACACTAGCTACTACTGTTATTTAACTATATACATCGACATTTTTTGGTTCAGATCTTCTAGTCCACTACAATTTTGGTCACCGCAAAATAAAAATATATTTCTTTACGGTCCTTTGAAACACAACCATGAAATGTTTTTCAATAAATTAATTATTGAAAGTTATTCAATTTATGCGATTTGAGATGATGTAATGGTCTTCGAAAAAGTTTTCGAAGTTTTCTTTAAAAATAGAGAAAATGAGCTTTTTTGCACGACAAGTGGGGTTAGCGCCGCAAGTATACGTCCTTGTGGATAGTATTTTAAGTCCTAGTTATGAAATGCATCGTATTACAACAACCTTTTTTAGAATTTCTGGTGCTTTGTTGTATGTGTGTGGACCTTCGATTTAAGCGAGTTCTTCAACCCCATGACACTCAGTCTTTAGTGGACCATTGCATTCTCCCACCTAACAGAATATTCCGAATTCGAAATAACTAACGTCCTTTTGGAGTATTCCTATTCTGAACATATGCCCAGCTGGTGAATTATTATAAAGTATTAAACAACACTGTCACCGACAGGCCGGCTGAAGAAAGTTTTTAGTTCTTCTGATTAAGGTAGTTGCTGTGTTATCCTTTCTTGTTGGCCGCGCCATAGCGCTGAGTGTTGGTTTTACACTGAAGTGTCGAGCCTATTTTCCACAGTATTCTCTGTGGGGTAACATGAATCTGGTGAGGCCTCGAAAATCCATGCCTCGGCAATGACTTGATTTCTCAATCGCGGGCAGATTCTGCTACTTGCAGAGTGATAATCCATTGTTTCCATCTTCATGTATTTTTAGACACCCTTAGTATAGCAGTAAGCTAATACAGACTGCCCACGATAAGGTGGTGTCCGAGGGGACGTTCTTCAGCCCCATCATTTTGAAGAGTGATAGGCAACGGCAGACTGAGAGATAGACAAACATAGTGCGAGCTCCTAAATGAAGCCACCTCGAAGTCCGAGTTTCGTGATTTGTGAAGCTTTCTAGCCTCGATTAGGGCTATAATCAGTGAATAAAACTTATGTGATGCGAATTTGGAAAGCATATGATGACATGCAGCGACGATGTTTTTCTAGAAGCAATCCAACCCTAGTATTATAGTATTACAGTATGCACTGTGTTTTAAAACCGATTTGGCCGTTTAAGTGTGAACCTAGAAACCTAGTTTTTAGTGTAGAATATGATTGCGACTTGCAAGACATGACATCCCCAGACAGAAAGAGGAGTAGTAAACATGCTATTGAAAGAAATAATATAACTTCTTAAGTAGTCCACATGGCCAAGAAACGTAAGTTTGCTAATGAAATTGAACCGCAAACGAAAGCACAAACGAAAACTGTAATTACGCTGAAACCACCTCAACCATTTTGGCGCCCGGGTAACCGTAAAGCCGTCATCGCCTGACATTTTTTAAAGTTTGGGTATGAAGCCCTAAACGAGGGGTCCGTGGACCAAAAAAGAGGGAGTAAGTTGCTCCCATTTGGTCCGGTCCGGCATTATGTAGATGCGGACTTAGGACCCCACAATTCTTAAAAAAAATGGAGTTTTCCACACATAGTTGTTGCAAATGAAATGTCGGATATTTGAGTAAAATTTCAAAAAACTATAACTTTTATGAAAATTAATTTTATTAGTCAAAATAAGAACCAGCAGCTTCAATGCACTTTTCCCAACGAGATACAAGGGCATTTATTCCAGTTTCGTAAAAGTCTGGGTTTCTAGAGCTAAGAAATTCTTCAAAGGCACTTTTGACAGCTACTTCATTGCTGAATTGTTTCCCCGCCAAAAAGTGATCCAAATGCTTAAAAAAGTGGTAGTCGGTTGGCGAGAGGTCGGGTGAATATGGTGGATGAGGAAAAGTCTCATATCGTAATTCATTTAATTTTTGGACCGTCATTCTGGAAACATGAGGTCGGGCGTTATCATGGAGCAGTATCACTCCATCTCTGTTGACCAATCTAGGCCGCTGAACACGTAATTTCTCGTGCATTTCATCAAGTTGGGCACAATATTTCTCTGCATTAATTGTTTCACCACGCTCCAAAAACGAATAATGAATAATTCCAGATGCAGACCACCAAACAGTTACCATTACCTTCTTCGGGTGAAGGCTCGGTTTTGGCATGTGTTGTGGAGGCTGATCGGCATCTAGCCATTGCGCTGATCTGCGACGGTTGTCGTACAATATCCACTTTTCATCGCATGTCACTATTCTGCGCAAAAAGGGATTGTTCCTGTTGCGGTTGAGTAGAGAACTGGATATTTCCATTCGCAGCGCCATGTTTTGCTCGTTGAGTTCATGCGGAACCCACTTATCAAGCTTCTTCACCTTTCCAAGCTGTTGTAAGTGCCGAGATACTGTCGAATAGTGTACGCCTATTTTCTCTGCAATGTCACGAATCGATGATCGGGGATCAGATTCCACTATCAAACGCAACTCGTCGTTGTCGATCGATGGTCCTGGGTGTCCACGAGGTTAACTTTGGAGGGTCATGTCGCCTGATCGGAATTTTTCGAACCACCGCTGTGTCGTTCGTTCGTTTGCTGCGTCAGCTCCAAATGCTCTGCAAATGTTTCTGGTTGCCTCCGCTGCGTTGTGACCAAGTTTAAATTTATATAGAAAAAGTAGACGTTTTTGACTCCCTTCCATGCTTTTTTCTTTGAGTTTTACTTGGAACTTCAATGACGATTGAAACTGAAATGACTCCTTGATCGAACGAACGACTATTTATACTCAATTATCCCATACCACCAGAGTCACCTTGCGGCAGTTTTAAACATTAAAATCATAACTAACTTCACTTCATTGAAAAATCCGACATTTCATTTGCAACAACCTAATAGAATAACTTCCGATAGTACAAACTTCTAGAATGTTGTCACACAACTAGGTGCAGGCCTTCTCGATAAAGTAGGAGATAATCAACCAGCCGGAAGCAAGTATGATGTTATCAAGAAAATAATAATCAACACGTTTTTGCAGTCCTAACAACTATTTTTGTGACAACAATATCCGCGAGACGATGGCAAACATCCGGGAGACGAGGGCATGCCGCTTAGTATCTTGAAAACCCATTTCCTGGAGCAACTCGCGATGATTCAACTAAGTTAGCGGAACAGGCAACCTCAATTATTTGCTATTGATCCAGAAACAACTGTGCGTATTGAGGTTAGCGGCAAAACCAGCATAAGTAAACCCCTCATTATTTTAAGTAAAATCCTGTTTCGTCAAATACATGTTTGTACGCAGCATACTGCCGACTTTTCAGTGTTTAGAGCTCTTCTCTAAATACCTGACGCCGGCCAGATGTGAGAATATGAGTCATGCCTTCTTTCCGAAGACCGCAATCCTTGCAAGGAGATCAGTATTTGTCCGACGCGTTGGTCACACTTGTAACATAACGTGCTTCTGCCCTGCCCTTTTAAAACCAAGTTTGACAAGTATTCTGTCGGGTCGTGTTTGGCGGATTGATTTGATGACGACGTCTTCTGGTTTGTCGTTGTTGAGTATTTTTCAGAAAATTTCGAGAAAGGTTCGACTTGATGGGAAGGGCCTCTGACTGGGGTTTGCCTTTTCTCTCTTTCTTTAGTGCCGATGTTGTCGTCGTAGTTGACCTAGACTTTGCTATCATGAAATCACTGACGTCGATATCAAACTAATGCTGTTGTTACTGTATTCTCACCTTTCTGGACACTACTTGGTCAGTTTGATTACTTCCTTGTTCTTCTTCGTTATTAACGGTAGGTATGCCCTATGTTCACCTCGTCCCCTTTTATCAGTTATGCAATAACTAAATGCGATTTGACGATAGTTATTCTAAGCCCAAGACGACAAAGAGGGGAGGGCTGTCCCAAAAGCAATAAAAATTGTCGAAATTGACCATGAAGGTCCGACCGCAAATAAGTTTTTTAAATTTAATCAAAGTGTTCTGTCTACATGCGCTAGCTTTCTACTAGCTAACCAAGTTTAGTAAAGAGAGCGGCAGGGTCCTTTGAAAACCTCGATCTCTCAAGTAGCATTGTGCAAAACTTTACATGTCCTTAACTGATGCGTGTGCCCGCTCCCGAATACAAACAATAAAAAAAAAATAAAACTAAATGAAAATGAAAGGTAAATTCTGAAATGAAAATGATAGTAAATAATAAGTAATAATAAAATTAAGGAAAAATTAAATTAAAATTTTCAATAAAAATATACATGCGAAAATATAAGGCGCTCCACCTTTAGAGCTCTAAAAGTTAGGCACACCGGGACAAACACTACAAAACGAGATTGTGCCAGCCTTGAAGCAGCATCTCGTGCGGGGCTATTCGTATATTCAAGTAAATGGTGCCGAAAAAGGTTCAATATCAGGGGCTTATCTCCTCCTTCTTAACAACTGATAGCCACTTTCGCCTGGTGGAAACAAAGTCAACACAAACGGGCGGTGCCCAAATCAGTACAAGTTATATCTTTATTTAGCTTCCGCAGATAGGTGTCCCCGCTTTTGCCACTAATGATGATGACGAACTCGAACAAGACATGTTTGCAGAGGAATCGCCGTTATTGTCACTTAACCGGAAATTTGCCTTTTAGTTTTTAGGTGTTTAATTTGTCGGTGTTTAATTTGAATTAATAATTTTACTCAATCAATAAACCCGAAAAACTTCTTGCCGAAAACTTAACGGTTTATATTTGTACAAGCAATGATAAAAAGATGATTAAATGGAACACAATTCCTTTTGACGGCGCTGAAATTTGCCGAAAGTACTCTAGCGTTTTCCTCATTTTGAATGGAGGGATTCTTAGGGGGTTAGTCTACTGCTAACATTGCGTTTTTTTTAACCTGTCATAAAAAGAAAACGACGACGTGATAAGTATAATATTCAAAAAAATCTGATCACTTTTTAGATCCTGAATTTGATACACGTCTGAACAATGGGGTGTCTATTTTGGCCCCGGCTTGAAAAAGGCGTTGCAGAATTCACAAAAATTAATTCTTTATTTAAAAATGTTATCAGTGCTTTAGATTATGTTCTAAGTTAACTGACTTTTTAAATTATTACGCTTACATATGGATACTTTCGCCAAGATTTTAGATTTCCTAATTTTTTTTTCATCGGAAATTGTTGAAGCCCTGGATTGGGACAGCTGTCGTTTTGTATTTTCCTTTTGCTTAGAAATTGAAATTGTTAACATCAAAGGATAATAAATGACCATTTCAAATTTCAAATCGATGGTTTCTGTGGTTTTCTTTTTATGGAAAAAGGACATCTTATCTGTTTTAACAGTAGACTAACCTCTTAATTAATGATTTATTTTACAGTCTTTTAAATTTTCCATTAATTAGAGTTTGCTTCAAACTTTTAGGAGAATAACTGATAGTTTGGAGTCTCGGATGTTTCGTGTAGCTAGAATATTAGGCATAAAGCAAGATAGTAAAAGGATCGCTGGATTGTTTCCCATTATTAGCAAACTGAAAATCGAAGTTGGTTTCTGTTTAAGGTTATCACTAATTAGTAGCTGACACCAGCTTACTCCCCTAAAAGCTGGTCCAGAAGTCCTGTAGCTTCGTCGTGCTTTCCACCTTCCTGAATTAATAAGGGTACGACCCCTTATACGCTACGCGACGCGACACTACATTCACCATAACTGCCGCGACGCGATATGTCTATATTGCACTAGTATGGCAGCCAATAACACAGCTATGTACATATTTTGACATATTAAGACGTGGACAGTCAGTCCTGGGGGTTTAACGTGAGTACCTATCATATAGACTTAATCCCACGGTATTCTTAAGACACGAATTGATTTTGTGACCACAATCAGAGCCCCGCCGAAGCAAGCTACGACGGTACCCGTCTATACCGTCTATACCATGGTACTAGTATACCTCTGGTAAGGTTTCGTGACCAATTGCCACTTCAGAGGAGTCCCCTTGCAGACTCGGGTCTGATCGCCGTGATTAGGCCTTTGGAGCATTTGCCTATTGCATAACGGCCGGCAAGCTAATGCGATACAGCGTCTCCCGGTGCCAACACTATGGAGGTTCTCCTCGGCCACTTGGTTTTGGTTCAGTTGATAAGGTTGCCGCCCCGTCTTTCTCACCATTAAGAGGTGGGCACAAACCAAAACTGAAAAATCGTCCTTAGTCCAGTATATGGAAATGACACGCGATACTGCAAAATATTCTCTGCCAGGCAACTCGGCCGTGTTTCTCGCTTGGCTGAATGTCGGATCGCCTGGTGTCACTGAAGTGTGTATTGCTGCCCACAAAACCATAAAAAGATATTTTGATAGGCAGTGCAGTTTGTGGCCGCGTCGCGTCACGCAGCGTAGATGGGGTCATACCAATATAATAATCGTTGGTGCGACAATCCAATTGGTCAGATCCTTAAAGACTGTTAGAGCACTTCGTTCAAGACCGTAACAGCATACTGTACTGTACCGTAAGAAACAATTTGATCAGCATTGCGCTCGCCCGAGTTTATTACCCTGATTTGATCCGAGATTTGTGTCGCCACCTTCCGCTACGACAGCTCAATGCTCTAGCCACTGAGCCATCCATTTATAGACAATATTTCATCGTTCCCTTGCTCTAGCCCATTAATGAACAGAACTTACAAGAAAAGAATATCTCTTGCAACTAATTTTAATAGCCTTCTGGCATCCCTTGCGGTCAATTTTAATCACCTTCTGATATCCAGCCTTCTGTCATCGAACAGAGTAACCTCACTTCGTCCTTCTTTTGCCTCTAACGATGTCCACCCAAAATACACTGCACTCACATAGGCGGTTGCCTGAAAACGGATTTTCCCAGCCGGCGGTCCAGGTGAATCGTGATCATCCAGTCTAGGTCCCGCTAATTTCTACTCACGCCGACCCAGATCTGGAGCTTCAAATTCAAAATTAGCGGCAGCAAACGCAAAAATTACACGAAGTCAACGTCCCTTTTTAGCTGGTCAACGTTCACCACACCCACTTTAGAGAATTATTCTTATGTGCAATTGAAGTTTCTTAGATGATGGAAATGGCGTTTAGAGTTTAAGGAAAGGTACTAGGTGGTAGGTTTTGGTAAATAAAATGGAATTATTAATTTTAAATATTAAATGTTTGATATAGCGGAATGTCAGGAAGGGAATTAAGAAATTGGGAGGAGTATGTTGGAAAAGTTTGCAGGTGATATAATCGTGCGTAAAACACAAAATGCCGAATATTATCAAATGCATTTCCTCGTCAGATTGTACTGGACAAGGTGAATAAAATATTGCACATGTCACAAAACCGCGGATACTCTGGATCGTTGGCGTGATCCCGGTGACATTCTTTGCGTTTCCGTCTGGTTGGGGAATTTTTTTCCGGACGAAGCAGCGTCAGGCAGCTTGAAGCTTGTCATCTTCTCTCGTCGTTTTTTTTCCGACCTGGAGCTACCAGTTTCAAAAACTTAACCCCCCTTAAACGCAAGGTAACATACATGCACGTGAGTTTCCAGGTCCAATATATCCACCAAACTCATATCGATGGAAGTAATCGCTTCTAAATAAACCGCACGCGACAGACAGTAAATCAACTTTATTAAGGTTTTGTTTTACACAGAGCTTTAAGAATGAACTTAACGGCATACCTATTCCTCTATGAAGGTAAAATACCTTGGAACACACCTAGAGAGGATGCTTATTTGAGGGAAACATATTGATGTCAAAAAATTACAGCCAGGTTGGACTTTTGGTGTACAACTTTGGGGATCTACTCGTATATAATAGAAATTCTTCAAAGAGTGCAGTTCGAAATATTGAGGACAATGATTTCTGCAATGACGATGAATATTCACCGTGATTTGAAAGTCGTATCCATAAAAGACCAGTTTATTTACCTGAAGTGGAGATATTCTGATAGACACATCTGAATAGTTTGGTTAAAGACCAGTCACCCAAAACTCAGTGTTATTGCTTACAAAAGAGAAATTTGTTACCTTCCTAAAAAGCCACATAAATGCTTGCGAACTCTTGACTCCAGAATTTGGCGTGGGACTAGATTGTTTTTAGATTTAATACTCAATACTTTTTCGTTATGTTCTACATAGCAGAAAGATAAAAGAAATGATATACTCCTATAAAAGGGAACCTTTGAGACGGCAGGACCAGATCTATTCTTAATTTCGCATAAAATATTTGACTTCCCATCTAGTCGAATGGTTATATACATTTATTACTTACATTTCCTCAGCGAACGTCATTAAATACTCTCTGCGCATCTGATTGCCGCTACAAATGGCAATAGCAGGAAATGGTACCTGAACTATTGGCACGGGTATTGATGACTGACTGGTTACAGTCGGGGAATTTTCAAAGTTCATATAAATATTTATGATTAGCCACGCCGTTACAGTAATTATAGTCAAGCTTACGATAATCCATAGATACCTGTAAAGAAAAATTGTCAACAATATTATCTTTTGTCAATTTGTTAAATTTCAGAGATCACATACCGGTCAGCCTTAGTAGCATTTCTGTTTACCATAAGCTGGTATCCGTGAATTTGTGCACTTTGTATATAATCAACTAGGAGCAGCTTTCCCCGACGTTCTAAATTTTTTCCTTTCATTTTGGTTTGTGATCTTGTAGGTTTGATAGCCACTTGAATATATTTCGATGTGGTTGCATCTTCCTTATATATGCTTTGAAAATAAATATGATAAATTGCGAGAGACACATGGCTGTTCAGGTAATTACAGCCTGTATATGAACATGAAACCCCCATCATAATTCAATCATTACTACAGGAGCTGCAAGTAGTTCAAAAATTACAGGGGCTTTTGTTTAGCTATTTTGGGTTTTGTACTATTCTTGGCTTTCAATAAATTGTTTTTTCAGCTTCATATTCTGCACATCTAAGAAACATTTATATTATCTCTCCCATTATTGTACACCCTGAATGAAATTTCCTAATTGGGCAAGGACGAAACCAATTGGTCAGCATCTAGTCTAAATTATTTTTGTATCTGCATTAACTATCTGAGAAATAAAATTTTAAATTTTTTTCATAACTTATACCTACATGTTATACGTAGCTGTAGAAAAGTGGTCTCTCATTCATGAGGCGGCTCGTTTGTATTTCGATATGGTCGCCTCCAACTGATAAGATAAATTCATATTATCTTGGAAAATACCAACGAAAGCTGTTAAAAAACGCTGAGTTCATATACGTTTCTGATTTTTAATCGCCGCAAAACCCTTTGGAATTACTTGAGGTAAACATGAACAACTTATAAACGTTATTGCTCAGAGTAATTTTTATAAAATAGTCATCAATATCATCGACTAGAATAGTTCATTTATTTATGTTAAGAATACAATTTATCATTTTGCTGGACGCCATCAATCATTGTCTTCTTTTTCTGTGACAGATGCCAACCCACTGATATTTACAAAATAAAATCCCAGAAACCATCATTAACTTAAAATACATAAATGCACGGAAAATGAATTGCTGCTTGGAAAATTCGTTGCTTCAGACTAGGAAACTAATTCAGGAGTTGAAAATTTTACTGGTGATTGAAACGCTATCACCGGATATTTAGCGTTTATTCGTCCGCGTTCAATAATTGCTTAAGTTTCTTTTACCCTGCAATCTCTTACGGTCGACATTATCTAACCAACTTCCTTTGGGGGCTTGATGATCTCATTATAGTTGGACGCCTGGTTTTTCGTAATATTGACGACTGCTAACTACCACCACGTTAAAGGAGGAAGAGTCAATCTTGTACTCTAGAAATATTGATACGGTCAATTTAGAACTAAAAGAAAGGCATGCTGAGAAAACTAAGAGGGCGATGCCTCAAATGAACATCAAAGTGGGCTATTGTTGCCCAAAACCGCAAAATTATACAACAAACTGAAAAAGTGGTGAATTTTGACCGTTCACGTTTGTTAATACTTTTTTTTAAGGAGTTGGAAATCTTCAAAAGACTCTGGCCTGGGCACGCCAGATTTTGGGATTTTTACCCACTAAAACCACCTTCGAATCAATTCCTACCCCATGGAAGCACCCTTAGGCATTACATCACGGGGTAGAGTTAGCTTACTTTAGCTAGGTCTCCTTCCGTCTATCTGCGGGGTTCGTAACGGCCGGCGCCTTCCTCACTTCTTCTGCTTTTCGCAGTTTATCCTGGATTACTGCGATCATGGAATTGATCGCCTCCTAGCCTTGCTGACAAGCTACCATTCTCCGGACAAAATTTTTCGGTGATGGCACTTCATCTAGAGTTTCCTCTAGGTTCCCCCTTTCTTCTTCGAACCAAGAACGTTGGAAGAATACTTGCGCTGGATCCTCTGGAATCACGTCACAGTTTGGACAATTGGTTGAGGTGTCCAATTTAAACCTGTACAGGTATTGGCGGTATCCTCCATGGCCGGTGAGAAACTGGGTGAGATTATAATTGATCTCCTCATGCTCTCTCACTCCCCTATGGAAGGGATAAACCAGTAAGTTCAACGACCCATTTCTGACTCGGCCCATCCCTGCTGTCATCTGTTTATGAATCTCTCCCTTTCCGCTTTTTTCACCCGCGATAAGAGAAAGATGGACCTGGTGTTATAAATGTTCATAATTTCTGTTGCCAGGATGTCAATCGGCATCATTCTCGAGATGACGAGCGCTTCATCGTCTGAGACGCTCCTGAAGGCAGAACACACTTGGCTGTGCTTCTTTATACCGTACTCAGTTTATGTGCATTTCCTAAAACCTTCAGTGCTTTTCCCCAAACTGGGGATGTATACAGCGTGATAGCCTGTAAGTATGTTGCGGTCCTCCTACGTTCGACATCACCCTTGCCAGAACCATAATCGTGGTGGATGCTTTTTTACAAGTATGCTCTATGTGATGCTTAAAGTTGAGTTTTCCGTCGATCATTGCCCCCAAGTATTTGATAGCCGACTTGGAAGTGATGATACGATTCCCAATTCTAATGCAGGGTAATTTCGTTTGCGGCGCTTAGTGATGAGGACCACTTCCGTTGTTTGTTAATACTCCTCCTGCAAGTTTTTTATTTTATTTAACTTCAGGTTAATAAACAACCTGACAACTTTATCAATGCTGTTATTGTCGGTCTTGAAGTCGATGAAAACGTTGTACAATAGTTTTTCCATCGATTACGCAGAGAAAAAATCTGATCTCTTCCTGGTTTGCCTGAACTGAGGCTTCTTTGGTATGTACTGATGATATTTCGAGCGTACATATATGGCTATCCCGCTTTACAAAATAGCAGAGAATGTCTATTAATGACACCCAGCAAAGTTGAACCTCTATAATTCTTGCACAGGTTGATATCCTTTCTCACATGTATCAGAAGGATAATGTTTCATTGCTAATCATCATGCTTTAATCCGCTGCCTCAATCTTTGGATACGTATTGCTGAAACACTCATCATCTAGGCATACCTTAAAAATGCGGCGCTCACCCCAGCGCTCAACGAAGGACGCAACAATGGCTGAAATACCCGACGAAACATCGGGCTGCGCAGACGGAAGGAAGACTCGCAAAGTGATGTGGCACCTGCAACGGAGACAGGAACCCAGACAGTACCACGCAGTGCTATAATTGCGGAAATATGCACAGTGGAAACTGCCGAAACTAAAAAAATGGTTTCGAATATAGGCCGAGTGAGAATGCTGTCAACTACTCTGGCGCAAGCTGAAGAGGAAAGGCTTATTAAGAAATACGCGGCAGTTGTGAAACGCATGCGATCTGCGACATTCCTCCAGAAAAATGTCAGCAAAGGGGTCAGCAAATGAAGCTGGAGGCGCCCTTGGACAGAACTTCATATTATAGGCGGACATGGAGATTAAGAGAAAATCTGCGGGAAGCAGAATTAACCGCGCCTCCCGATGAGAACACTACGAGTACCAAACGGATCGTGGACAGCCCATTGCAGAGCGAACTGGGGTTAAAACGAAAGGAGGAAGGACAATTGAAGGAGACTTCCCTCAGGTACTTTCCAATGCGCAAAAGGAGAAGGCGAAGAGGGGCAAGAAACAACAACACGCCGTGCCATCAGAAAACCTCCGCTTAAAAGTAAGGTAGAAACGAAGGACGGAGTACCAAAAAAAAGGTGCGTAGACGAAGGGGGACTACACCGACAACTCTACTTATTAAACCGACGGATGCAGGACTTTTGTGGAAGTCCTCAGTGAACCCCTTACAAGATCAAACCCGAAGATAGCGGAGCAGAAGTGTCTTCCATACATAAAACGAAGGGTGGTGGAGTCCTAATCGAACTAGGCCCGAGGACAACAAATAGAGTTAAGTTCTGTGATGCTGTGAAGGGGAGAGGAAACTTTGGTTTCCATCCTGGAACCCACGGGGTTTCTGGAAATCTGAGACCTTAACTGCCTCACTGAAAAGAATTACGTAAAAGAAGCCATCAAACGCGAATGTCTGGAGGTAACTAATGTTCGGATTGGTATCACCTCAGCGAACTCCCGAGGCGCGTCTGATGAGAACGTTGCGTAGACTGCGGGGTTGGGATGGTGTCTAGTCTTCGGAGCAGAATTACAAAAAACTAGGATGCGGTCGACATGATTCGCATCCTACAAATCAATATGCACCGGAGTGCAACCGCTTATGAGTTGCTAGCGCAGTTCGCTGCGGAGACCAAAGCTGATTTAGTACTTATCAGTGAGCAGTGCCGAAACAAGGGCCCAGTTTCATGTCACCCTGACATATTGGGTACCGCTGCCATCTGAGTACGGGACGGCACCCTCCTAAGGATGCTTACCCAATGCCAAGGGATGGCTTCGTCTGGATTCGGTGTTCAGGGATAATGGTGTTCAGTGTCTATCTTACACCGAATGAGACTTTCGATACAGGTTTAATGCTTTGATGTAGGTTATCTTAGGCATACATGGGCGGATCCTGATCGTGGTGACTTCAATGCTAGGCCACTTAAATGGGGATGCCTCAGTTAGACTCCAGAGAGAAATGAATTCTGGAAATGGCGGCAAGAACAGGACTGGTAGCTCTAAACACCGGAACTTTCGCGTCGTAACTTTCGCGTCGGAAGCACTGGTGTCTCTGGTGGACGGGTGGCGAGTTAGGGAACACTTCTCGGTAAGTGACCAGCAATACAGCTTCTTCTGTGCATGGAACGTTGCGAATGTAAACACGGGGAAGTTTGCCGAAACTCTTGGGACAGGTGGGGCCACGCAACAGGCACTGTTGTAAATTATGAATTATAAATTATGAACGAAAATAGGAGGTCATCGAAGCGTGGCAAACCTTCTACATATTGGTGGGCGGTGGAAATTGCAGAGCTCTGTAAGGAGAGTCACACGCTCCGCGCTTAACACAACGTCTAAGAGGCCGGAAGGAGGCATGTCCCATAATGAGAGAATAATGGAGAACAAATGAGACAAAAGGCGACGCAGCGCAATAAACAAGAGCAAAGCTCGCCGCTGGCAGGATCTGGTCGACCAGGTGTATGGGGACTCGGTTCAAAATAGCAACCCGAAAAATAGGGGCTCTGCGGAAACCCTGTTTACATAAGGCCGAGCAGATGGACCGCATTGTACGGGCACTATTCCCAGTGCATCTAGTATGGGATGATGACGTCGGCGCGGAGAGTTGTGCACTTTTCTCTATAAAAGATTGGAACAGGCAGTCCTATCCATGAAAAGCAAGAAGGCGACAGGACTCCATGATATTCCAGTATAGGGGTACAAACTGGTATTCCAACACCGACCAGCTCTACTGTTCGTTGGAAGGTGGCGAGGCTTGCGGTGATTATCAAAGGGAAACGCGACCCCGAGTTGCCGTCCTCATACCGCCCACTACATATGCTTTACACTACTAAAAAAGTGCTCGAAAAGCTTTTCAGAAGTAGACACGCTGCCGAAGATTTATCTCCACGTTAGATCGGTTTGGAAGCAGGGAGGTCCACAGTTGGTGCTGTCATGTAACTCCGTAGCTAAATGGGAAGCATGATGAGACTGACTATTTCCTTACCCAGATGTTAAATGGGCACAGAGGTTTTCAGTTTTACTTGTACAAGATTGGAAAGGCACGATTTCCGGATTGTGTTCCAATGGAGTTGTGGACGATGCCCATCACACTTTTTTTTTTCTTGAGGAAGGTGGGATGGGGTTCACGTCGGCCATCAGGACTGCCAGAAAGCCGTGACTAGATTATTCTTGGAAGATTAAAAGTTCAGCAAGTCTGAGAGACACAGTAAAATTTTAGCTAAGGGTTATGTGACCCCGTCCTTTCTTAAAACGACGGCGGTCTCCTGGACGGGATTCTCTGGTGACCCCTTTGGATTGCTGGTCGTTATAAATTTCCCCGTCAGCGAGGAAGACTGTGAATCAGAACCATGCTAAGATGTTATGTAGGACCAATTGCTTTACTACGACCAGAAAAGTAAAGTTCGAAGTATGGCCGATGTATCAAAATCGCTTCGTGTCTCCATTGATGTTCATCAAGGAAGCGCCCTCTCACCACGAATCTTTGTTCTTGCTGTGGACACGGGACATTCAACGTCCAGCGTCCTATACACTGCTTTATGGAGATGAAGTTTTCCTAGCGTCTAATAGCAAAAATGATCTCGAGCAACTTGTCCAAAACTGAAATGATCACCTCATGCAACACGGTCTCAGATTGAATAAAGCTGAATTTTAAATGACCGATCCCCATGAAATAAGCACAATCACTGTCAACGGCAGTCACCTGCCCAGAACGGAACAATTTAAATACCTCGGGTCAATGCTATCAGCCAACGGTGAAATGCATAATGAAATTGCTTCATGAGAATAAAGTCAGCGGGGTTGTAAATCTCCAGGCCTAGACGCGCGTCATGCTCCAGTAGAGCAGAGATTTACCGGAACTGTATTCCGTTCAAATATATACTTTAACTCTGGAGGTGCGCGCGTGTGGTTTTCATAACCAAAGCGGCCCTAAATCCGCTAAGAACTTTCATTCTAGCTGCTTCACCTCTTTCGTATTGAAGACCATAGGGTACATTTTGGGACTCATTTAAAGACGGTCATGGGGAGATCTCTTTTCTCCAAGTCCCGGTACGTCTACTTCGAAGTCAAATCTGCAGAAACCCTCCTTCACTAGGTAATTAGCTTGATTGAGCGATTACTAGGCTACAAAAATATACTTTGGCCCATTTCCGAATATAGAGGGAGCGTGTAACAGCGTGATTGCCACAGCTATCAAAGAAATTCAAACCAGAATATAATCTGACGCAATGGATAGCATACATGCTATCAACCAGGATAATCCAATCTGATTTGATGTTTGATAGTTGTGGATAAAATTCTATGAAAGAATGGAAACCTATGGATATTGGACTGGCGTTGATGATGGTTGTAGCGTACACTAACAATTAGATTATGTTGATGTTAGGGATGTTTCTTTATGAGTGAGGTTATGGAGGGCAATTTGAAAAATGTATAGCTGCGGATACTTTTACCGAGGCAAGTGTACCCAAACTCTAACTTTCGCGGCGAAATGAACAAAGATTGACCGGTTTCTAGCGAAAAGTAGCTGGATGTGGTCTTGGATCCTCAGTTAAGCTGGAGAGTAAAAGAAGAACTGAGGGTTAAAAAGGTCCTATACTCTTCCAGTCAGGAGTTGGCGTTTCCCTCACAGAGTGGTTCTCTAAATGTACAGAGTCGCAGTTCGTCCCATCATAACATACGATTTTATTGTGTGGTGGCCGACGCTGATATACAATAAAGTCAAGCTTATTTATTTATTTAATTTAACGGACAACAAAAACAGAAAACTCCAATTACTTATTGTCCTCAAGAGGAGGAGAAAGAAAAAATGTTATCCTATGTTTAAAACTACTTAAAGTAGAGAAGTTAAAAGGACCAAGCGTTGTAATTTCTGCAAAACCTAGGAGTCGGGGAATGAAAGTAGACTTTGGGCTCTACGAAGGGCACGCTGGAAACGCGCTACGTGTGTTATAAAACGTAGGACGGTAGGTGATGTTGTCAGTTGCGGAGCAGTCCATCAGACCCGAGGAAAGTTTAAAAAATGTGCATAGATCCAGATAGGATCTACGCTGTTGTAGGAAGGGAAAGTTCAGAAGTGGTCCACACGAGGGAAGCTTTTCTTAAAGAAGAGGGAACGGGTGAGTTTACGTTGCACATTTTCTAGGGCAAGACAATCACAGTAATGGGAGGGTGACCAGATCACGGAGCAATACTCGAGGGTATTCCTCACGAAGGAATTGAAGAGAGCTATGGAGGGTTGGATGGAGTCAATATCAGAGCAGGAGCGAAGTATAAAGCCTAACAATTTTATTGCTCGATTGGTGACTTCGAGGCAATGGGTGTCAAAGTGGAACTTATTGTCGAGGTCTTCAGTGCAATTTAAGAAAGAAGTGGGTGAGGATTTTAGGGAGTAGCAAATAGAGTGACACTTTCTGACGTTTAGCGCTGAACCATTAGTCGAGCACCAACGAACCAGAGTGTCTAGGTTAGATTGAGTCCATAGGCGACGATATATTAGTAAAGCAGCTTCTGGCCGTCTGCGTAGAGCGAATAGGGACAAGTAAGGAGGGGGGGGGGGAAGGTTGTTAATAAAAAAATAAAAATAACAAAGGACTCAGGATAGATCCCTGTGGGATGCCAGAGGAGGGGGAGAAGGAGCGGGAAGTACAGCCGTCAAAAGAGATGCGGCAGGATCGGCTGGAAAGGTAAGATGCAAGCCATAAAACAAGTGGTATGGGAACGTTTAGAGACGAGAATTTGGATAGAAGTATCTTATGATTTACAGTGTCGAAATCTTTAGCGAAGTCAGTGTAAATGGTATGCCCTTCTTGCCTTAAATTTAGACATTTGGCGACAAGGTTGATAAGGTCAAGCAGGTTGGAGGCAGTGGACCTACGTTTAACGAAGCCGTGTTGCTCTTTCACTATGTGTTGGCCAAACTGGGCGGACAACCAGTAGGTTCCAAAGAACCTATGTGCAGGCGCTACTAAGGCTCTGAAATCCTGCCCTGTAAATGAACTTAATCTAACATACTCCTACACTTTAATACGCTATTAAATACGCTGTAAGGTGTAGTATTGTCAGATTCCGAAATATTTGGGAGTGCTGGACATTCCTAGCGGATCACGCTACAGCCAAGCCAAGCTTCAAGAGGAGCAGGCTTCCCAACCAAGATAGAGTAGCCTCCGGCGATGTGCTGCAAGGTTATGCCACAGTGTTCTTTACTGACGGAGGAAATATAGTCTGCGTGTTCGACGAGGGAGCTTTCTCTGATCTGCGCATTTTACCCGAGCTATACAATCTTCCGGGATTCCCCAGTTTATTCCAAGAGGAATTGCTGGTGATACTGGAAAATTGTCGATGACTGTGCCATTATTCGAGCTCCAAGCTTAACAGTGTTATTCTGATCTACATATAATTACATTAAGGCTATGTTCTCTGTGATTACATCCCCTAGGTTAATGAGGCAGGGACGCGCTGAATAATTTGGGAGCATGCTCAAATTAACTCTTCTTTGAAATCCTGGTCATAGACACATAGAGAATCATCTTGAGAATCCCTTGGTGCGGGCATTCGGCGTCCAAGTGGCCACTGTAAAAAGTAGAATTTATTCGCGTTACTTAGTAACCTCTGACTTCAGACGGTGGCCCAACAACCGCGGAGAATCAAGGAGGATCTGATTATTTTATAAGAAAAGCGAAAGCTTTTGGGCAGGACCACCCAAATAAAAACTTTTCTGTGGTAATTATAACCACCTTTCAGTTGTACCTGTTAGCTAGGGTATGTACGAGCTGACTCCCGTACGGTCAATTAATTTTTAATTAATAATTATTAATTTAATAATATGTTAATTTACTATAGTTTGAAATAAGAACGATAAGTTCAGTATTTGCAACTGTTTTCTTTTAGGCTGGCCTGACGTCCTGGTGCATATCATTTTCATTTATCCGGGGGATCTATATGTTTGCTCAATCTTAACAAACCATCGCAAATTCAAACGTATGAATGGAGTGTTTAGCTTCGCTTTACATAGTTTGCAAGCGCTTGTCGCCAATCTGACCGAGTTAGGGGAAAATTTACAATCAAATTGAAAGTTTTTGAAGTTGAATGTTAATAGAGCTAAAAGTTTACAAATTTATATTCCTTGTTAGCTGTCAGTTCTCCAGAAGAGTTTCTTCCTTTTCTGTTTCTCTTTTCTCATCGTTTTATTCCATTTTCCGAGTTTATGCATTCCAAAATGGTAGTGGATGATGCGGCAGCAACCTAAATCGTTGCTTTAGTTGCGGGATCCCGGAAACCATGGCTTGGCAAGCTTTCCATAGGTACAGGGAGAAGGGCAGCTACTCGGCATTAGGGCGGCCGAGGACAACAATCCAAGCTGATGGTTGATTTATTATAATGGATACTCTAAGGAACTGCTTCCAAACCTTTCTAGTGACGAGCCACCGGCTTCGGAATGCCCAAGTTGTCTACGTCAGCGCGTAGACCTACTAGACGACTGGCTAAACTAAATCTGCACTCTCTTGTTCCCGATACCCTCTTCTCGCTGCAGTGCACAGTGCAGCTTAACTCCGCTTTGCTGTAGAACATTTTGCCTGCAATGAGGCTGAATGGACCTCTGTTCTCTTTCCATAGTATCCCAGTATAGAATTGTCCTTTATGCTTTAGGTGGTCGAGCTAGAATATGTGACAAAAATTAGAACGCTATACTCAGTGCAATGTTGTGGATAAAGTATAGTTCGGTGGATGGCCGGTGATGTTGTGGGGAGGGATTTGTTTAGAAGCGAAGATGGATCTTCATGTATTCTGCAGATAATCAAACTTACATAAGAGACATCCCCGAAGAGTATGAAATCAGTTTTGCTCCATTCATAGGCCCTAACTTTTTTTTATGCAAAACGATCCCCTGCCATGGATCGCCAATGTTGTCAGGGAGTTCCAAATCTTGGAATGGCCAGCTCATCTCAATTCTATAGAGTATCTTTGGATCCATCTTAAGAAGCCGATCCAAAAAAAATAACTAACCCCAGATATTTCCGCTAAAAATTGTTCCTTCTTGACCACTTCAAATGAGTACTGCCACTATATATATTTGTACTTTACCTGAAAGGAAGGAGGAAACCTTTGTGTACAACAATAAAAAGGCACTGGTTTTGTATTTAATTTTATTTATTAAGAGACTATCCCCATTCGTTTTTAATATCCCAATTTCTTGGCCTCCTGGAAGAGGGCTACGAGAGAATCCAAAGTTTCTTCACCAGTTGGAATAATTTGGTTCGCTGGCAAAACGAATCCATTGTTGGCATTGGAAGTTGGTCTCAATTCATAGGTGTAAGCCAATTTGACACCTTGGTTTCCGTAAGCCCAGTCAACACTAGAGCCGGAAGCTGGGTAAATTGCGTCGTATACATTTCCAACAGTGTATTTAGTTCCATAACGTACAGCTAGAGCGGCAGCAGCAACCTCTCCGATTTGTTGCAAGTCATTGTGGTTGGGGGCGTGCTCCTTAGTATGTCCATATGGGAACAGCATCAGTTGGGAGAAGGAGTGGAACGAGATGTAAGCGTAGATTTGACCTTGCAAAGTGCTGATAAATTGGGAAAGTGACTGGGTTTCGACTTCAGAGAAAGCCGATTTTCCAGCATAGGTTTCGGAACACTCAATTGAGCTAGCTCCAACTTCCTTCCAGTGGAAGCCGAAGTTGCGGTTAGCGTCGGCTCCCTTGCAAAGGAGACCCTTTGAGCGAGTCTTTCTCCAAACACGGTCGCTTTGATGGGTGTAAACATATCCATCAGGATTAACATGTGGAACGATGTACCAATCAAAGCTTTCTGCCAAAGCACGGATTTGTGAGTTTGAGCTGGTCAAGAATTGGTTGATAATGTATGTAACGGTAGCAGCAGAGATCCATTCACGGGCGTGGATACCACCTTCAATAAAAACGGCCTTGTTGCCGGATTTGAAGGAAAGTTTCACTCCAAGCAGATCACGACCTTCGTAACTTTTTCCGGCGACAATCAATTCAACGTTGTCTGGGTACTTGTCAGGAAGCGAACGAAGCCAGTCGTATGTTTCATCCAAGGTGTGATAACTAGACCAGTCGTAGATTCCAGCACGGCTCCTTTTCAATTCACTTTGTTCAGCGTCAAGAACACGTTGGAAATTGTTTTCGACGAGAATGTGTTCGAAAGCATTATCCTTGAGAATATCGAGGAATTCGGGCTCCTTGTGGGGGGCGACGAGAATGCTCACGGGATGATCAATGACAGATGCTGAGTTGAAGTATTTCAAACTGTCACTGATTCCTTCCAAACGTGTAAGGATATCAAGTTGGGCGGCGGAGCGAGGAGTAACTTTGTAGATCTTATAGTTGTCGTAACGCACACGTTCAGATTGCACAAGTGCAACCAGAAGGCCGAGGCCTAATAATATTACTAACCGTGACATTTTCACTACCGCGGGTATACTGGGGCAATGATGAAGACAAAGAGTTGAAGTCCGTATTTTATAGTCGGGCGATATCGCACAAATCCAAATATCTTTTGACGTTAACAGACGGCTTGAAGCACGTCCGTTCAATTATATTTAAATTAAGTAAGTTGATGGGTCTTAACTGGCCTTAAAGGCTTCCACTGAAATCTAAAGTTTCACTGAACTAGTGGTGGAAGATTCTAGTCTTATCTTTATAAATTAATTGATTTTGTTTATCTAAATCAAAGTTGGTATTGAGTAACAGGTCTTATTTGATGATTGCCGTTTAATCGTTTGCTGCTATCGAGTTCAGATAAAGCAGTAATCATATCTAAAACAGGGTAAGTGCTTCGGTCTACCAGAAAACGAAATTCGAATTGTTTGTATCTTAAGTGGAAATTTTACTGATTTTAGTTTAATAAAGTAAATCTTATAAGTAAATTGCTTTTCTTTTTGTGAACGGATCACTCGAAATTCACTTGAATTATTGAATTAAACAATCATCGACTCCACTTTGCTGTCAGTACACACACATACGGTTTTTAATCACAACTTTGATCATCTCAGACAAATGTTTGGTTGGTCAAGATTAGGTTATATTGAGGAAATGGGGAGTTGTATAGCTCCAAGCGTACGACTATTTTCGATTTTTGCCTGAGCTCCTTCCAGGCTTTTGCGACTATAAGGACCTCTCCAAAAGGGCAAGTTGCGCATAAGGAGACCTTTCCGAGAAATTTTCATTTGAAGTTTGAGGGAGCATATGAAATTCACCAATAGGAATTCTTAACCCCTATCTAAACTAAAGCGCCACCTGCAATAACCGCTTTGGCAAGTGTTCTAATTTCAATTACTGATCACCTAATTCTTGAAGGTATACAATGTCAATGAGTGAAATTGTAGACTTCCTTCCTTAACAATTGCTGACTACGAAGTGCTGCCCCGTAGCGCATAAATAGTAACCGCTGTAGGTCCGCCCCGTGTGTACAATTTATTTATTTTACGTTTTGAATATTAACTGCATCACCGATTTAAGGGGGTCATGCCATGTGTCGGGCTGGAGAAATCGATTTTTTTTTGCATGAATTGTATCTATATATAGTGGAGAATATGTGGGCAAAGGGATTTTTGGATATTCAGTCTTTCAGAAATTACAGTGTTAAACAAGTAAGGAGTTTGCAGCCGCGGCTACTCGATGAGAAAAAGCGTCGAATCTTTTTTTACCTGTTAGTTTTTTACCTGAGCCTTATAAATTCGAACACAGGTACAAATATAAAAAGATGGAAAACCAATCAATTGTCTAAACTTATTTGCTGTTTGGAATAAAAAGGATAATCCAGAGCACTGCAAGGCTTTCAAGCTATACTCAGTTATATTTTGTTGTAAGTATTGTGCTGTTTGTGTTCAGTGATTTTTTTAAATGGATCGTACGAAGGGAGATCGCTTTAACGTTCAACGTCATGCTCGCACTAAAAAACGAGTATTTCATGGGAATCAATACTTATCAGAGAAGAAAAAGACTTCGCATCAACATCAGCAAAGAAACTTTTAGTAAGCATGAACATGGTCCTGCATTAAGTTGATGCGGACTTAGGACCCCATCATTCCTAAAACGAATATTTCAGCTGTGGCCAAGCTCTGGTCAATAAGGCGGATTTGCGCTCAATATATAATAATTCGTAGTCATGTCGTGTTCTACGAATTATATAAAGGAGCACGCAACATCTGCGAGCCGCTACGGTCACGCTGCTCCCAGGGCAGAGGTGAGGCAGCGTCTGACGATTTGCCTCTGCCCTGGTAAGAAACCGTAAAGCCGCCATCGCTTCACTTTTTTGATGAACATGGATGTTCCAATCGCGCCAAGTTTTGTATATTGTATATTGGATTTTGCTGGAGTTTTCTCCGGTAATTCTGAAAATTTCTGCAAATAATAAAATATACGTAGTAGTAAAAAAGGAATGCGTAGGACATGTCGAGAAAAGAATGGGAACGCGGCTTAGAAATACAAACAAGAATCACAAACGCATTGGTGGAAAAGGAGCTGGAAAACTTACTGATAAGGTTATTAACGACCTAACTACATTTTTTGGGCTAGCTATTCATCGACACGCAAATTCGATAGAAAGAATCAAGCAAGAAATTTGGGCAACTTTCTTCCATAAATGTTTAACTAAGTCGGCGGCGCTACTAGTTTTGGGGCCAGGCTCGTTCAGCTCCAACGTTTTGTAAAATGAATATCACCAATTAGTATTCGTTCGCTGGCGGTTCGGCAGCTCATATAAAGAATCAAACGCCAAAATGCTTTGTGCCACCTCACTGTAACAATTCTACTTTCGCATCGAGTGCAGTCGGTAATTTCACCACTTTGGTCGTAATTTCCAAAATATCTTTCCTGAACCTTTTCGGTTAATCCTAGGCAGAACAAAGTTTCACGTTGACTGCTTAGTTATAGTTGGGATCAATTGCTACACAATTTCAATTTAGTCTGTTTATTTTCTCGGTTTAAATAAAACGATACAGCGAATTTAACTAGCCACTAATTTTAATTGAACTTGATTTTATCAAACTACTATACATTAAAAGAATACTTCAATTTGGATAATCGATGAATTTTTGTTTAACAAATAAAACGAACTGTGTGCACATGCCGGTGGTCAAGACAGGAGAGACCGGCTTATCTCCATGCGGTCTTTTCCTGTCCCAACCAACGGCACCTTCTCACCGCTAGTCCTCCACACCCGTGGCGAGCTCTAAATAGTGGAGAGTTCGACGCGCCATCTATTTGCTCGCATTCGCAACATTCGAAATAAATTTCGAATGCTGCGAATCCTGCCGCGCCACAAATGTTCTACAGACGAAAATCCTCAGCATCAAAATTGTCCAGCAGGCGAGGACAGTTGGTGCAAATGACGCAAAGTGGAAGCTAATGGAGAACTGGATAGTTTCCACCACGAGAAGGCACCTTTAACTGAAGAAGTTCAAACAGTCATCAAACCAATCTACGAAGATTTGTCACGAGATGATCTCTTGAACAGATGTTTAGGCCCAGAGACCCAGAATAACAATGAGTCGTTAAATGCATTGATCTGAACTTTCGCTCCTAAACACCTTCATTCTGGGGCCAAGGTCGTAGAAATAGCCACTTTTCTGGCTGTAATTATTTTCAATGAAGGATTCATTGGCATTCTCAAAATCCTAGTGACAATAGGATGTCAAGTTGGTCACATATGCCAGGTTAATGTCGACCGCGTAAGGAAGCGCGAATTTGGTGGTCCGAACGACGATCGACTGACCTCGCTAAAAGACCCAGAATTGAAATCAGAGAGCAACAATCGGGCTTACAAGACTTTACACTTTGAAGAAACGGAGGGTGTTCTCTATGGACCAGGTATAGCAGATTAATGGTGAGTTAAAATTTTACTGTTGATAATCAAATTTAAATTTTTAAATGCGTTTTTGTCGAAACTGCATCTTGAAAACCGGCTGCCACCATAGCTCAAAATCTATCCAACCAAATTCTTTGAAATTTTCACGACTTCTTTAATACATATTTCTACGGTCCGCAAACTAGGATAATTGCAATTGGACGGGTTGTTTTTTTTATTCATAAACAAGTCGGAATACCGGAAGCTCGTGCTTCGGGTATAAAGGTTTTGTGTTCATCTTATGTAAGAAATTTCAACGCACATTTTTCTATCCGTGTATAACTACAAATTGAACATAATCTTTCATATTTTTCCAAACTACGAGACATACGTACATATTACAGCCATAGATATTCCGCTCACCCTAAACAAACAAACTGTCTATTTCCGAATACTGTACACATATATGCACGTATATAAATGGATCGTACCCATATTTCCGATTTACTTCTTATATCTATTTGAATTAGGCACTACCCGCAAAGTTCATTAGCACGCATTTATTATATACCTACATACATACATGTCTGGTTGGCAAATAACTAAAAAACTAAAACAAAATAATTCTCTGGAACCCAATTCATAAGAACTCATTTCATTGTGGTATTGACGAATTGATATGTGATGATGACGTCATGCAGGTTGTAGAGTGCACGAAATTCACAAAAAAATGTAAAGTTTCATCCCCTATAACTTTGTTAATAATAGTTGGATTTTCTTCAAACTTGACCAAACTGGTGCATTACATTCTTCATTACACGCATGGCAAATTTTGTACTTCTGGGATGAACATAAGGGGGGTGCCGGGTAAATTTCTAAAATGTGGAAATATACTATTATTAACTTTATTTGTGCAGATATCGGAACCGGATATATTTTGAGGCCTAGATTTCGTAGAGATGCATCACTGTGATTTTTTTCAGATTTTTCGGTTGGATAGGTTCGGAGAACGAGACCTGTTACACTTTTTGGGGGTCATATTTTGAGCCCTCACTCCCCTATGTTTCACCCGACATCAAATATTCAACCATTTTCGAAAAGTACTAATTGAGACCTTTCATTTGATACCCCACATGGCTACATTCTGTGAAAAAAAAATTTGCACCCTCCATTTACATGTATGGGGAGCCCCCCCTTAAACTTAACATAAGATGGCGCTACTTGCCGCATGTAAAGGGAACACCAGATTACATACTCCCATCAAATTTCGTGACAATCGGTCCAGCCGTTTCTGAATAAATCAGGTGTGACAGACAGACAGACAGACAGACAGACAGACAGACGGACAGACGGACAGACAGACACCGTCTCGATTCTAATAAGGTTTTGTTTCACACAAAACCTTAAAAAAGCCGTAAAAAAACACCAAAATCTAAAAAATTAAGTTTATAAGCCCACCAAAAATGTACCTTTTAATATTTTCTAATTATCCTAGTTTGCGGACCGTGGAATATTGTCCCCATTAAAATGCCGTTTAGTTTTTTTTCCTAAGATGAACATAGCACCCTCCAGCGTGGCAGCAGAAAGACACCTTTTTGAAGATGGGTGCATAAATTGACACGAATTCCGAAAACTAGCTACGATATTAAGCTGAAAAATGTATCACATATACTAGAGATATCGATAAATGTAGAAGTCCTTCAAAATAATTTTTCAAAAAAAGGCAAAAAAAACGGCCTTCACACGAGATGATCCCCTTAAGTATCTGAATAAACAATTAAATTGTGAATGTAAATGAAAAGTCCATTTCTTTCTATTTGTGAATATAAGTTTACATTAAACAACTTTCGGGGCGTGGTGAAACATATCTCCAGTGTCCGAAACTAGGGAAACAGTTCAAACAAAGGACGAATCCATACAAAGACGAGGCAAACCCATACAAGCAGTGAGGCGGAATTCCCTACAAGGTGTTTTTGTTCACTTTCTTTCCTAAAAGATGCTAACATCAGTCTCGTGAGAGAGGCCCCTTTCGCCCCCCTTCGCTTCGGTATCACTATGGCGTATGTTCGTGCTCCCGTAAATTAAGAATACATTACATAAGAGGGTTGGGCGGCGATTTTGGTGAATAGTATTTCTTACGCACTGGGCATAGCGGATTCTGGGCATCTATTTAACTTTAGCTTCTTCTACCAATTTCTGTGTTTTACACAATTCTCTTCCGCAAATCAAGTCTGAATTTGGTGAATATTTTCGGCAATTAGAATGTCTTTGAGGGCATTGATATCTTTGAGAATGGTTTGGTGCTTTTTGTGCACTTAACGTTCTTCGAGAGGCTTGAAAGAAGCAGTAGAAAAGGTCAAATTGAATTTTATTGAAAGCAGAAGGGTCTTAGACTTTCCTATCATACGAATCTTTTAATTATAAAATTTTCATTATGGAGGGTAATGGAGTGGTTGTCTTAAAATCGCGGCACTTGTTTCCTTTCCTGGAAGCTTTCAAGCGCCTTCACTGCACAGGTTACGTGTAAAACAACAATCCAGCTAAAATCAATCTTCTTTAATGTTTCAGCCCGCCAACATGCAACAACATCTTTGCATGTGTCACGTTGTCACTAGCAGTTTTTTGTCACATATATTCTAGGTGCTGCGTGAGGCCCAGCATGCGACCAATCATCATTCCAAGATATCTCATACCGGTTCCGCCTTCGCAATGTTCCTCTTTTGCGGTTCGATATTAAGACTGCTTTCTTTTTCTCATTTGCCAGGGTCAGCGCGGTGCTTTCCTGCACTTACGACCAGGTCATCCAGAAACCCAACAATAAAAGCCTCGTCTGGGACAGGAAGCACAACCACTCCATTATATATAACATTTCACCGCAGGGCACCTGGTACCGAGCTCCCTGGTACTTCTGCAGTGCCAATGCACTCTTTCAAGCGTTTATCCGTTCCGTACCAGAGAATTCTCGCTGAGAGGTAATTCTTTAACAGATTCGCCAAATATTCAGGGGCACCTGTATCATGCGACTTTAATTCGGCTCCCGTTGGCGAAGCTGCAGGCAGGGGCCACTAAACTTCAGTGCTTCTTTTGTCAGCCTCACAGTGGTTACTGCATTCACCACAGGTCATTGTCATATTTGATGGTGGGTAACAGTCTATTGTAGAGGCTTCTCGCTCTTATTGTACTTTAACAGACGGATCTCCAGGTGTCTTATTGGTTTTGAAAAGCAACATTAATTTTTACTACTTGACTGAACAGGAAATATTCGTTTTTTAGGCATGCTTCGACTTTTGACGAAAAGGTCGAGCCTAGTCTTCACTACCGGCTTAAAAACTCTGTTATGGATGTTATCTAAACCTTGCACCTCATTGTTATCGATCCTACGATATATTTCTCGCAGTTCCTCCCCGATGATTATAGGTACTACGTAATCGCTGACCTAGCCTCTACTGCTTTGGTGGTAAGAAAATAGAGTGGGAACAATTCCTTACTGAGGTGATGCATAGTGCTTTTTGCAGCTGCTCAATGCCAGTCTATAAGCCCACCCCAAGGATTTATGCCATGATGTTCGCACAACTTTATGGAGCAGTTCCTTTTGCTTTTACAAATTGCCAGTTCAAACGGCCCAACAGTTGTCAGTAGCCTTGTTGACCGTCGTTGCTAGGCTTTCCGTTCCTTGGTTAAAGATTCCTTGTCCGGAAACATGAGGCTCGCAAACGTGCATACGGAGGAGCAGTCGCCTTCTAAGGATAGTAGCTTCTGCTATCCGTTATGTATGTTGGACTCGAACGGTCGAAGGTCTACTTGGATAACTAACGGAGGTCTGCAAATCTCTTTGCGGAGCTCGATTTACCTTTGATCTCCATTGGTCGCGGTGAGTTCGTATTATCCTAATCTGTGACTTACTTTGGGGGCTCTGCATTATTTCTGGCACCCGCTGCTGCCTGCAATGTGCTAATTGTCTACAATCTCCTCCCTTCGCGAATTTGGCAATTCAGGTCAGTTCCACACCATAGCAAACTATTTAGCTCTCCAAACTGCTAACCCCTATGTCAGCTTCCTGTCTTGAGGACGTTCCCAAATACTTTGGCACTGTGTCCGTGAGACATTGTCGTGTATTGGGTTTTTTATTCCTACCAGTGTAGCACTTTACTGAACCGAATCATTCCATACTTCAATTTAAGATGCTTAAGTTCAGACAGAAAAGGGGAACATCATTTTTGTGATGACGCCGCAGGGCAGGAAACTGCTCTAAGCCTATCAGAATGTGGTGTGTTTCGCGTGTCTTCCTCTATGTCGCACGGTCTCGACCGACGGCATGCAAGTACGGTTGAGTGTTCTTCCTGTCGATTTAGAGATAATTTGGCGTGCCATAAGCTACCATACAGGATCAGATGTATCCTACCGCCGCAAATATTTTTAGTTAGTAGTAGTCAGGAGAAGAGGATAGGACTGCTTGCTATTAAAAAGTTGTTAGATAAGAGTGATACATCTAAGTGACAGATTAGATGGCACGAATGTGGGAAAGTGAGCATGTAAAATATGTGTTTGCTCGAGAAAATTCTATTGTGGATGGGACATGGAAGCTTGAATGAGTTTCTCTTCTCACGATGCCTTGCCCCCACTCGGGGTTGTGTTTTCTGCTGACATAGAGGACAGGTTTCTTATTCAATGTGTTTGTCCAGTGTACTGTGGCGTCTATAATATAGAAGGCATAGACGTTTATATAGTGAAAGGCACCCTTGGTTTTAGCCAGGGCTCTGGTGGCTGTCTTATGTTTCGATGGGCTAATACATGCGGGAGGGAGTTCCCCGACGCGACTTAATCTGCGGTATGATGGGCGACTAGCCATAGTCGCCAATCTGCGGTATGATGGCTGACTAGCCATACTGGCCGTGGTGGGATGGTTTTGTTGCCGTTTCTCGCACTGGGCTAATTCCAATCAAGTCGTTGGGGAATGCTCACTCATCTGAAATGACTATTACCGCGAAGCCACCTAGGAAGTTATCTGGTACCATGGGAACCGACATGGCTCTCAGAAGGCCTATGTGCCGAGAGAATTTCTGGAAGCTGCGCTCTTAAACGGGTTGTTAGTGGTTTGCCTCCTTGTGGGCGCTGAAGACGCTTGATTACCATGGAATGGAAATGTGCTGTAGTCTGAAAAGAGACTAACTTACTACTGACTGGCTCAGTATGCTCTATCTTAGATTTGCATTTTGTCGTAATTACCAACAATATGTGTTTATAGTTAAGAACCACCATTATGATGCGGCTGTTGCCTTCATCCCACTTTAAGCCGGGTCACCCCTTGATCCGTTTGGCTGGGAAGAAATTGTATATACATTCACATGTATATAACCTTGATGCGTTCTACTTTATTTGAATTAAATGCAATGAAAATTTGTAAAGTTTCAATGTCTTTAGAGTGTTGCGATATGTATCGCTGATGGGTTTTCAAACACCTGATAATGCCTCAGTATTGATTTTGTTTTCACTAGTGAGGCACGCGAAATATAAAGATTCACAAGTAACGAAAGAAAGGAAAGAAGGCGAAAAGGAAAGTTAATGTTATCTAAAAATTATGGTCAAAGGGTAATATGGGTCCCAGGGAGAAAAGTGGATTGGTACCCACGATGGTGTATAAAACCTGGAAAACGCCTGCTGAACCAATACCAACAGCTCTACTACCAAACCCTATCTTCACCTCCACGTGGTGACTGCTCCGAGCTCTTTCTTAACGAAAAGCTGCAGACGGAGAAGGATGAAAGAGAGTTTCCCGTACCTAAAAACGGAACAAACTGGTCTTCCCGGTTGGGGTTGGGTAGGGCTAACAACCCTTCACGGAAAACAACTTGCTACGAAGCCACAACAGTAGCCTCCGACTGGACGGATGACACAACGACGAACTCGGCATCGACAAAGGAATAACGTGCGCTCCCTGCAGAAAGATGAAGCTGCCAAGCAACTAGCAGATACCCTGTTCCAATATAGAGCTGATGTAACTGCGTTATAGGAGATGCGTTGGACAGGCACCAGTTTCCTGGAGAAGAGTCGCTACACAATACATTATAGTGGCCATCCAGTAAACCATGTGCTCGGAGTAGGTTTTTTACTCAGCCAAAAAATGAAACCTGCTGTTATCGGCTGTGCAAATATAAGCGAACGGAGGAAGAATACGTTCTACGAGGCAGTTGAGCGGACCCTCGAAGCCTGTCCCAAGTATCACATCGAAATCACAGCCAAGTAGGGAAGGAGACCGTATTTAGGCGATACGTTGACTATCATAGTTTACTTCAAAATACAAATGATAACGGACTTCGAATTATTAATTTAGCAGTGTCACACGAAATTGTTGTTGGAAGTACCTGGTTTGCGCGAAAAGAGGTCCACAGACATACATGGGCCCCTCCAGACGGGACCACTTCCAACCAAATCGACCACGTGTTGATCGAACATCGCCAGCTCTCGGCCTTGATGAATGTCAGAACATATAGGGGGGTCAATATAGACTCGGATCACTATCTCGTTGGTATGGTGTTCCGAGCTCGAATAACAACAACACCCAGAATCCCCTCTGACAATCAGGTGAGAGTTAACACAGAAGCTACCCACAACACAGCCCTCCGTTACACCTTAAACAGGAAAATGGATGTCGCAATAACCGCAGTCAACAGAGATCCTGGAGATGAAGCATCAACAAATGATCTTCACAATCACCAGAAAAACGGCATCATAAATATGGCCACAAAAATACTTGGCCTCAGCCACAACAAGACTCAGAATGGCTGGTTTGACGATGAATGCAAGCTAGCTACGGAACGGAAGAATGTCGCATGCCGAGTAATGTTGCATTCTCAAAGAACGCGGACACGCAGAAACTTATCACGAACTCCGTCGAGTGAAGAAGCGACTTCACAGACGGAGAAAGGAAACCTAGGAGAACCGACAAGTCTGTGAACTCGAAAAGTACAGGAAGCAACCGCACCAGGCGTGGAAGTTTTACCAACAAGTCAGCAGGATGAAGCCTTATACACCTCGATTCTCATCCTTCCGAGACAAAGAGGGAAATCTGATTTGCGACAAAATGGGCATATTGGAGCGATGGGCTGAGTATATTGATGAACTGCTCAACAACCAAAATATCGGCGAGTTCGAGGTGACACCAATTGAAGACAACGGACAAATGCTATGACCACCAAGTATAGAAGAAACAGTCCGTGCAATTCATCGGCTTAAAAACAATAAGTTGCCAGGAGCCTATGGAATGACACCCGAATCGGTCAAATATGAAGGCGACCAATTTCACCAAGCGGTTCATCAACTGATGCACAAAGTGTGGGACAGCGAATGCCTAACGACTGGCACCGAGACATTATCTGTCTCGTATATAAAAACGGGGATATCAATCAGCGCAGCAATTATATATGTATCATGTTGCTGATTACCACCTATAAAATATTCTAAGCTACCTTGCTAGGCCAGATAGCCCAATACGATCATTGGTCCATACCAAAGAGGCTTTACCCCATTCAATTCAGCAGCAGATCAGATTTTCTCTCTGCAGCAAGGGATGGAAAAACTGTTGGAATATGGACAAGAGTTGCATTATCTATTCATCGACTTTAAAACCCCCCTGTTCATCATGGGAAGAACCATCCGAGACGTACAAACTGCCTTCATCCAGATCAGACTGCGCGAGATCTTGGGCTGCACATCAATGAAGGCAAGGCAGAATATATGGTGGCAACGGCAGCACTGAAGACGAATCAACCAACAACATCAAACCGCACTGGTAAAACGGGACTTACAACTCTGAGACCTTTGATAATTTCTTCTACCTACGGTCGAAAATCACAACCGATAACAGCTACGACGATGAAATCCGTGCATTGTTGTTGGTAGCCAACAGAGCCTGTTTCAACTTAGAAAAACTGTTCCGCTCGAAACGTCTTACCAACGTCTCACCGTCAAAGCTCTCATTGTACAAGACAATGATCTCGCCAAGCCTCATGTATTGCTCGTAGACTTGGGTTCTTAGCAAGAAAAATTGCGAACTCTTGGCCTCTAAAATTCGGCTCAACAGGTTGCGTTGGGCGAGCCAGCTAATCCGTATGGATGAGGATGATCCGGGCCGGAAAGTCAGTGAGGACCAATACCCATGGTAGAAAAGGAAGACGAGGCAGACTCTGCCTAAGATGGAACGATGGCGTTGGTCAGGACCCCAAACAGTTTCTGGAGATATCAATTTGGTCGACTTCGGCGGGATACCGGGATGTCTGGAGTTTCTTACTAAAGCCGGATACCGGTTGCTGCGCCCATGATAATAAATTGCTTGCTGGCGTTGACTGATCTCGCGTCCTCCTTATTCTTGGACATGCAAACACCTGGCTCGTACCTCATGCCGAAGATGATTACCTAGTGATCGTCGTGGGAATAGTGTTCATTCACGTTCAAAAACATAGCGCGAAGAACTCCAAAATCAAACGCGATCCTGCTTTCCGGTATGTATTCATCTCATTAGGTAATACCTTTGTCTGTTTATCTATCTATCATAGTTTTCTCAGAGACGGTTATCCGTATTGACACGAACATCGTTCTATATTCTTTTAGAGGAGGGATTCCCTATATATGCGAAAGTGGGGTAAACATATTTTTCACAGATATGTTGGTATGCGGGGTATCAAACAGAAGGTGTTGATTACTACTTTCAGAAGCCGGCTCAATTTTGACATTAGTTGTAAAGCGGTGGTGGCAGCCTAAGGGCTAACAAGTAGAGCCAGTCAGGCACCCGAATAAGTCTAAAAAAATCACAAAGCCGCCTCAGCCAAAATACCCCTCATGAAGGCAATAATAATATATTGTTATGAGAGAACTTGAGACGAGCGATGGGTTATGGTATAAGGCACGATACTACGAAGTTCGGTGAAAATCCTGTTATTGCTGACGAAGTTGCTGTAGGTCAAATTTGACCATCCTGTCGCGGAACTATTACTACGAGAGGTCAGGTAAGATTTAGTATTGCGGGATTATAGTTTATTATCTTTTCCCCTGACCTTCGCAATTTTCGTTTTAATCGGGATAGTTCAAAATACGTTGCCTGAAAAAACTCTCCTTTATTTGCGCTTGGGAACAACGTACTATGTAAAAGAAGTATCTTTTGAAAAAATAGCCGGAACACCGAATTACCCATGTCTACGAAACTTTTGCTAAGGAGTGAGGCTTAAGTTTTCTTTGACCTTCATCGATAAATCCTTATCTTATCAGAACAACTGATTCAATCAAAATGTGAAGATTATGTAGATTATACATCACTTATAAACATATGGTACTCCCCAAGCTAATTATTTCGGAAATCTCAGTTCTTATTGGATCTGCATTATGCTACATGATGTGTTATAATTTATTGAACTTCAGTCAAGTCTGCTGTTTCAATGATTGGAAGTTACAGTTTTTTGTCTATACAATCGTCTGTAGTTATGAAAAAGTCATAGTCAGGCCGATAGGGTGGATTTGTCGCAATTTCCAGACATACTCTTTGTATTCGACGTTAGAGCGATATGTGAAAATGTAAAGAAAGCGTTATCTTGAGTAAATAAGTTATAAATCAATGATAAGCGCCAAGGTTGGGAAATGCATTTTGCGTACAACTTTTGAAATCAGATAGCCCTAGGTTCCCCCCGATAACCGATAGCGTTAACAAGGACATTTATCACATATAAAATGCTTCGCAAATTGGAAGAAACAATTGTTTAGGCCATCATTTCGTTGAAATAAGTTTGGTTTAAGATGTCGCGGTTTATCCTTGTAATTATTTGTATATCTTTACTACTAGGCACTTTCCGTTCTACTCCCATACGCTATGATGGATATCGTTTATACCGAGTTTTGCCACAAAGGTCCGACCATCTGCAGTTGCTGGCTAAGCTAGAAGTGGAAAGTACAGGGCTGGTATTTTTAGACGCTATTTCTTCGCCGGGAAACTATGTAAGCATTTTGGTGGCTCCGGAAGCTATTGACGGATTTGTCGAAATTCTGAGGAATCACAAAATCATCCACGAACTTGCAGAAGAGAACTTCCAACACATTCTTGATACCGAACGAGTAGAGCTTCGTAAAACATCAGCTACTAGTTACGATTGGACTGGATATCATACGCTAAACGAAACATATGATTGGTTGGAATCGTTAGCGAAGAATCACCCAAACCAAGTAGAGGTATTGCTTGGGGGAAGGACATACGAAGGGCGTCAAATACGGGGAGTGAAAGTTTCATTCAAATCTGGAAATAAGGGAATTTTTCTTGAAGGTGGAATTCACGCGAACGAGTGGATATCTCCTGCAATGGCTACCTATATACTCAATGAGATTCTGACCAATTCGGAACCAAATATACGATCACTTGTTGAGCGTTTCGACTGGTACATTTTCCCCCACTTCAATCCAGATGGATATGTCTATACACATACCACAGATCGTCTTTGGCGAAAAACTCGTTCAAAAGGATTGGTATGCGATGGAGCGGACCCAAACAGGAATTGGGGATTCCGATGGATGGAAATTGGAGCCAGCAAAGAAGAATGCTCGTCTAATTTTGGTGGAAAAACTGAATTCTCAGAAGTGGAAGCTAAATCACTCTCAGAATATCTCTTAACCCTCAAAGGAAAAATTCACACTTACATATCATTTCATGCACATGGACAACTGTTGATGTATCCTTACGCGGCGATTAAAGAGAACGCTCCTAATCATGAGCACCTGCAACGAATTGGCGAAGCTGCAGTGAGAGCATTATCAAAACGCTACGGTACTCAATATACGTTGGGGAGTACTTACGAAGTCATTTATCCAGCCGCAGGATCTAGTCCCGATTGGGTTTATAGCACATTAAATGTGCCTGTTGTATTCACATACGAATTGAGGCCATTGAAGTCGTCAAATGGGTTCATACTTCCTTCATCACAGATTTTGCCAAGTGGACTGGAGACTTTTGACTCGTTGTTAAGTTTGATCGCCGAAGCTGACAGTCTAGGATACTATTCGTAGAATAATTACTATTTTAAGTCATATGTTTGGTTGTGTGTTTTGGTACGTTTTAAGATTATTCGGTGAAGATTCTGTGATTGATTTGCTCGCATATTAAGAAGACCATCCAATAGATAATAAGCATGTAAAACTTTAAGTAGTTGATTTTCGTTATTATTCGGAATTTTGGCAATTTTGAATATATATTCAGTTGATAATAGACCGGAACACTTTATTGGTCGATTGATGTGATTAACTGTTTTCCAATTCACCATGCATGCAAACATTTCCCTAATTAGATTTCCAAGTGCTGCTGTCCTTCCCAATGTTTCCTCTAGACTTTTCGTTTTGTCTGTTAATTTCGGACAGTGGAAGAAGACATGTTTTGGTATCTACGATATCCACTATGTTCTGTGAGAAATTGTGTGAGATCATAGTTTACCATGCCTTCACAGTATTCACACTTTGATGCTGAACACTAATCTTTGGGTCCATCGAATTTTTCAATTAGAGGAAGAACCGGGACTATAATAGAGGCAAGTTACCTTATCGGTGAACAGGACAGGACTTGAGGCCTCCTGTGAAGAGTTGCCAGATCTCCCATCAGGCGTGACCCCAGCTGGCGGATAGGGGCATAGCTATTGATGTGTAAATATGTGTTCATGCACTTTTCTTTTCTGACTGTGCATGGGCTAGTATTTGCTCATCTCTGGTGCGTGGACCAAAATCGCTATGGGAAGGATACCCAGAGCAAAAAACCACCATGGAAGACGAGAGAAGGAGTAAACTTACGGTGCAGGGGCTCGGAACCCCAGTACCGGCGGCTTTTGGGAGTGAGTAAGCGGGCTCCCGGTCGTCGATATCCCCCGACCGCAGTGCTTCGGTGGTGGACAACTTGGCCACCTTGGCATATAATGTTACAAGTGATTTGGATCTGGCGAAGGAAGTGTTCAAGCGAAGTACGACCTTGCCGAGAACACCAGTAGCAAGAACAACCAAGGATGAAATGAAGACGGATCGTTGGACGACAAAAACTGCAATAACACCCACCGCATATGTTCAAGATGCGCGACAGCAAGAGATGCTCCAGGAATAAGAAAAGGATCCATTCATAAGAAGCTCATCAACTTTGATAAAGACGATGAAGGGTAAAGTGCAGGCAAGATCAACAACTGGCAAAAGTGAAACAGCGTATAAAAGGAGTAACCCTGTCGGGGCTTATAAGGAGAGGAGTCCCAATCCGCAGGAATTACCATTTATCCAGCTTGGGGCAAAAATAGTTGAGCTGTCCGAGTTCATCAAGGACAAGCACAACGTGCACCAAGCCATGAAGAATATGGTGAGGGCTATTAAAGTCCTCTATAATAGATCGCAGATGGCGGAAAAGAATACTAAGGATACGCCGAACCACGCTGCACCAACAGTGTCACAAACGACCCAAGTGACACCTAACCAGACTACCATCGAAACACGGCGAAATAAACGAGTATGGGAAAAAGAGGGGATCCTTTAAATAATCAGCAGGCGCCTAACAGAAAAAAAGGCGGACAAGAAACTCTGAAAAGCAGCACTAATAGCTCTGAAGGAGGAAAGCGTAGAGCGAATGTAGAAAAGTCGACCAGTGTTGCGAAGCCCAAGACGAACGAAAACGATGGATGGACTAAGGTTACGAGAAAAAAGCGAAAGGAAAAGCAAAAGTGCGAACCCGTCTAGATGCGATTGGTATCTCCAGTAAGGGCAATCTGTCCTACGTGGAGATACTCAAAAGGTCAAAGCAGATCCCGACCTAAAAGATCTAAGCGGAAATGTGAATCGAATCCGAAGTACCCCGAAAGGGGATCTCATGTTCGAGTTGAAGACATCCACCGTGGGCAAGGCTGATGACTTTCGCACTCGGGTGAAGGACTCACTTGGGGAGAATGCCGCAGTGCGTGCTCAAAAACATGAGATCTACATACAATGTAAGGATCTCGATGAAATAACATCGAAAACATCAATTTGTAGTGCTCTGAAGGAGCAATTCATGTTGGAGGAACTTGCCGAGGAGTCTGTTGTGAGTTTACGAAAAGCCTATGGCGGTATTCAAACGGCCACAATAGGAGTACCAGCGGAGACAGCGCAGAATTGGATGGGTTGTCTGCCGTTTAAGAGAACAGATTTCACTAAAGAGTTGCTTTAAATGCCTCATGTTTGGGCACCTCGTCAAGGTATGCACCAGCAGCATTGATAGAATCGATCGATGCAGAAGGTGTGGGGAGAAGAACCATATTGCCAGGGAGTGCAATAGGGTCCCCAAATGCCTATTCTGCAAGGTGGAAGAGGGGCAAGATAACCGACATATTGCCGGAAGTAGTAAATGTCCTGAATTTAGGAAGGCGCTCACTGCAATAAGAAAATGGGGTTTATTCAAATTAATCTGAATCATTGCAGGGTCGCTCAGAATTTACTTGAGCAGACCACGTTCGAATCTGAGATGAAAATCGCCATCATAAGTGAGCCGTACAGAAACCGTCACAGTGGCGTATTGGTCACAGATTCGACTGGTGGAGCGGCGATATGGGCTTCCGGTCGACAGGCCATACAATGTACTGCAAGTCAGGCAGCCAGTGGCTTTGTGTGGGCGAAAATAAGTGGTGTATATGTATTCAGCTGCTACGCCCCACCAAGTTTGACACTGTCTGAATTCGTGCAAATGCTTGATAATCTTGTTGTCGACGCAAGGGGATGAACTCCGAAGGTGATTGCTGGTGATTTCAATGCTTGGGCCCTAGAGTTGGGTAGCAGAGAATCAAATGCTAGCTCTCGCACAGGCGGACATAGTTTTGGCTAACGAAGGTGCTGTAAACACCTTACAGAAAGGGGGTCAGGCTCGGTTGTAGACCTGACCTTTGTCAGCCCTTCGCTGGTGCGTGGTATGTCCTGGCACGTCAGTGAACGCTACACCCACAGCGATCACCAGGCAATCTTCTTTGAGACATGTGTCGAGTCTCAGGCCAAAGAGCTATCATGCGCGAAACCGAAAAAAATTTCAGGCTGGTCTGCAAAATCCTTGGATGAGCAGAGCTTCTTAGAGGTATGGTTAGATCAACCTGATAAAGCAGGGGCCTCTACGGAAAGAGCTGTCCATCTGGCTCAATGCATCGCCAAAGCATGTGACGCGTCCATGCCTAGGAGGTGCGCATTCTCCCGTAGAAAACCAAACTACTGGTTGAATGACGAACTGACCGGTCTTCGATCGGCCTGCCACCGAGCCAGAAGAGCAGCTCAGAGGGCGGTAGGTAGAGTCGATCAAGGGCAGAAAGAGGGCGCCTACAAGGCAGCCCGCAAAATCCTCAAGCTCGCCATCCAGCGAAGCCATGTTTTAAGGAGCTCTGCTCAGAAGCGGACGTGAATCCGTGGGGGAGAGCTTACGGAATCGTGATGGGACGATTTAGAGGCCGCTCATCTCCGCAGATCACGTGTCCCACCCTCTTGTTGAAAATCATCCAAGTGTTATTCCCACCGCAAGAGGGGAACACCGACGCATTCCAACCACCTCTGAATGTGACGGCAATCCCGCCAGTCACCAGAGACGAGCTCCTGGAGATCTGCGGTAGAATAGGAGCCAATAAAGCGCCGGGCCTGGACGGCGTACCGAATAAGGCCCTTAAGCTTGCTGTGAAATCCAGGCGGGACATGTTCACTGAGTTGTTCGAAGCGGGCATGTCCGAGGGAATATTTCCAGCGGCATGGCAGCGACAGAAGTTGGTACTTCTGCCTAAGCCTGGTAAACCTCCAGGTGAACCATCGTCATATCGACCCATATGTCTTTTGGACACGGTGGGGAAGATGTTAGAGCGGGTAATTTATAATAGATTACTCCCGGTTATTGAGAGCCAAGGCGGCCTTTCAGATCGGCAGTAAGGGTTCCGAAAAGCCAGATCAACCATTGATGCCATCAAACTGGTTACTGGCTTGGCCGAAGATGCAATCCACGGAAAGGGTGGTACCAGCAAATATGTGGTAGTAACCCTGGACGTGAAAAATGTATTCAATTCGGCCAATTGGAATCTAATACGGAAATCCCTAGCGAAGGTTGGTATTCTCGCCTATCTCGCTGCTATCATCGATAGTTACTTAACTGAAAGGTGGCTCAGGTATGACACCGATGACGGACCCCAGAAGTACATTGTTTCCCACAGGGCTCCGTATTGGGCCCCACTACTGTGGAACATCATGTACAACGATGTACTTAATCTTCCCCTTCCGGAGGAAGCCACAGTGGTGGGTAACGCTGGCGACATAGCGCTGGTTGTTGTCGCAAAGCATCTCGAAGATGCTGAGTTATACTCAAGCGAAGCAATCAATGCTGTCAAATGCTGGTTAGAGAGCTTTGGTCTGACGCTTCCGGAGGAAAAAACAGAAGCGGTCCTCATAACGAAGCGCCGGAAGAGAAATTACGCCTGTGTTAGAATCGGGAATCATATATTCATTTCCAAGCCGACCATCAAATAATTGGGAGTGGTGATAGACAGGAAGCTCAGCTATAAGCAACACGTACAGTATGTTTGTGATAAATCATCCACTGTTAGTATTGCCCTGGTGAGGATGATGCCGTGTGGGAGGGCCACGGCATACCTCTAGGTTGCTTAGAGCCAGGGTGGTGACCTCAATCATGCTCTATGCGACCCCAGTTTGGAGCGAGGCGTTGCGGATGTCAGTTAATACTACCAAACTGAATGCAGTCTACAGGAGGATAGCTCTGAGGGCGTGCTCTGCCTTCAGGACTGTCTCAGATGATGCAGCATTCATCATCTTTGGAATGATGCCGATTGACATCTTGGCAAATGAGATGGCGAATATATACTATGCAAAGCCAATCTCTCCCTTATTGCAGACGAAGAACGCTGAGAGAGAGAGATCCATGAATAGATGGCAAGAGCGTTGGGAACGCTCGGGAAAGGGTCGGTGGATTTACAGGCTCATTCCTGCCATCAAGGAGTGGTTGGAGAGACGACACGGCGAGATTAATTATAAGCTCACCCAGTTGCTCACGGGACATGGAGGATAACTCCAATGCCTGCACAGGTTTAAATTGGAGACCTCACCCGACTGTCCATCATTGTGATGGAGTCCCAGAGGACCCAGAGCATGTATTCTTAAACTGTCCGAGATTTGTGGAAGGGAAACCTAGAGGGGACTCTAGGAGACTCTAGGAGAGAATCTGGTGCCGAAAATGCTAGCACATCAAGAGAATTGGGATGCGGTCAACTCCATGATCACATCTATTTAGGATAAATTGCGAAAGGCAGAGGAAAGGAGAAAAGCTTAGTTACGTGCGCCGCGTATAGAAGAAATGGGATTAAGCTATAGCGAGCTGACTCCGCCCCGTGATGTAATACTTTATGGTGGTTCCGCGGGGCAGGGAGGGAGTCGGGGGTGGTTTTAGTGGGTAAAAATCCCACACGGTGGTGTGTCCAGACCAGTGTCTTTTGAAGATTTCCACCTCCACAAAAAGAAAAGGACTTGAGGCCTTGCGAGTCAAGGCGGTGTTCCTATAAACCGGACTCAACCTTTGAGCATTATATGTGGCATGACAGTGCAGTACCCCAAACTGGCATCGGGACATTATATCCAATAGACACGTAAGTTTGTACGAAGATGGTTCACCAGCAGGTTTGCCAGCTGTGGGCAACAACACTAGTCTTTGGAGTTTCAATATTTCTGAAAATATAACATTCTTTAACCAATTTTACTACATAAATATCTTCAGCGTCGACTTCCCAACCATATTAACAGTTTGTTTGGTATACCTCACGTGCCCTCCTGCAGAAATAAAGGCTGAATAATTTTGAGCAGTAGCTTGAAACATGTAATTTAAAGAGCTGCCTGAATCTCCCCATTTCAACCACGTAGGCGCTTTCCCACGGGCTTATATCTGGCTTTGAGTGGAGTCTTACTTCACTGTATAACTAGCATGAGGTTTCTTCTAACTTCCTTACAGACACACTAGTTCACCTCCTGGTCAATCCTACTCATTGCTCCCTGGGCCGTTCGGCACTGCTCCACAAGCAGTTAGGCCTTCGAATGGGGAAAGTATAACAGCTCGACATCGATGAGTCGCACCCGCCGCGATACGTTCCTTGATATATAAGCTCTCCCCCAGATTGCCTCTAATAAAACACACCTTAAATGTTATTTACCAATTGCTCGCTGGCGGTGAAAGGGCAGTGTAGGTCCCAGGGCTAAGCGTGGAATGGTATCCACGATGGAGCATAAAACCTAGGAAACGCTTGCTGAATCAATACCAGCAGCTCTACTACCGAACCCTATCTCCATCTCCATGTGGTGACTGCTGCAACAATATCGCCTACAATCCCCTCTGACAATCAGTTGAGAGTGAATAGCATATAAACCCCTCCGTAATACTTGCATGGGGAAATAGATGCCGCGACAACCGCAGCTAACAGATGTTCTGGTTATGAAATACCAACGAATCACAACCACCTGAAGAACGATATAATTGATACGGAAAAAAGTATACTTGGCCTCAGCCGCTGACTCGATGATGATTGTAAGTTAGCAACGGAATGGAACAATAGCGTATACTGGGCAATGCTGTACTCTCAAAGAAAGCGGGTACGCGCAGGGGCCTATCATGAACTCCGTCGAATAGAAAAGCGGATTCACAGGAAGAAAAAGGAAGCCTGGAAGATCCAACAAATCTGTGAACTCGAGAAGGACGGGGAACAACCGCACTAGGCGCGGAAGTTTCACCAACAAGCAGGATGATACACTTCGATTCTAATCTTGTTGAGACGAAGCGGGAAAGCTGATTTCCGACAAAATGGACATATTGGGGCGATGGGTTGCGTATTTTGATAAACAGCTCAACAACTAAAAAATCGGCGAGTTGGAGGTCCTGCCAATTGAAGATGACGGACATTTGCTGACACGACTAAGCATGGAAGAATTGCAAGTCGCCAGAAGCGGATGGAATTTCAGTCGAATTGGTTAAATATGGAGACTACCAATTTTACCAAGCAGTTCATCAATTGATACTCAAGGTGCGGAACAGCGAATTAATGCCTGAAGATTGGCAACGATGCATTATCTGTCTCATACATAGAAAGGGAGACATCACTCAGGGCAGAAATTATATAGGTATCCCGCTACTGATTACCATCTATAAGATATTCTCCGCTATCCTGTTAGGTCGGATAGCCCCATACGCCCAGAACATCTTCAACTCATACCAAAGAGGCTTCACTCCAGGCAAACCAACAACAGATCAGATTGATTGATAGAAAAACCGTTGGAATATGGCCACCAGTCGCACTATCTTTTAATCGACTTTAAAGCCACCTATGATAGCATAGCAGGGGTGTAAAACTGTACACGGCCATGAGAGAATTCGGTACCCCGGCGAAATTGATAGTACTGACTAGGCTGACTCTGACCAATGTTCGAGGCCAGATAAACGTAGCAGGATCACTCTTCAGATCATTCAACATCAACAACGGTCTACGACAAAGGGATGCGCTATCATGTGTCCTCTTTAACCTGGCACTGGAGAAAGTGATTCACGATGCAGATGTAAATGTGACAGGCTCCATCCTTTTCAAGTCTACCCAACTACTGGCCTACGCTGACGACATCGACATCATGGGAAAACAACCCGAGATGCGCAGTCTACCTTCATCCAGATCGAGCAGACGGCGCGAGATCTTGGGCTGGACATTAATGATGACAAGATGAAGAATATGATGGCAACGTCAACGCCAAAACTAAAACCGAAAGAACGAACAACTTTGAATCGCACTGGTCAAACGGAAACAATGAAGATGAAAGACTACAACTTTGAGATCGTAGATAATTTCTCCTATCTAGGATCGAAAATCGAAACTGTTTTGCTTGAGGCGTCTCACCATGAAGCTCTTACTATACAAGACAATGATCTTGCCAGTCTTCATGTATTCCGTGGAGACTTCGAGAGAAAAATTCTGCGAAGAATTTTTTACCCCCTACATGAGGATCGACGATTCCGTAGCCTACATCCCGACGAAATCTATGAGCGATACCACGACCATCTGGTTGTGGATAAAATTCGGCTCATCAGGTTGCGTTGGGTGGGTCAGGTAATCTGTATGGATGAGGATGATCCAGCCCGGAAAGTCTATAAGGGCAATATCTATTGTAGAAAAAGGAGAATAGGCAGACTCTGCCTGAGATGGAGCGATGGCGTTGGCCAGAACCCTAAACAGCTTCTAGAGATAACCAATTGGTAAACTTCGGTGGGAAACCGGAATGTCTGGAGTTTCTTACCAAGACCGGATACCGGTTGTTGATGGAATCCCTCCTCAAAAAGAATATAGAACGATGTTCGTGTCAATATGGATAACCGTCTCTGAGAAAACTATGATAGATAGATAAATAGGCAGAGGTATTACCTAATAAGATAAATATAGACAGGAAAGCGTTTGATTTTGGAGCTGACGTTTATTAGTTCTTCGCTATATGTTTTTGAACTTGAGTGAACACTGAGGCTTGACCGTGGTTGTTGTGCTGGGACTAGGAGGCGTCGTTGGGGTTCTTGGAATTGGCGTTGTTGAAGTTGAGGTGGTCGAAGTGCTAGATGAACTTGAGGTAGCTGAACTGGTGGTTGTGTTTTTGGGAAGTTCCGGGGTCACCAATTAAGTAATCCAATTACTTTTTATTTTAATAATTTCTTTACCGTTAAGTAATTAACACCACTTCTCATTTCAACAATCCTTATAAATATTTAAGATATTTTTAAATTAACAATTCATATGTTATTTTCATTAATATACAATTAACATTACTTTTTAATTCAACGAACTCAAAAAGACTTCTCTGTTCAATTCCCAACTTGATATCTATAATTTGTGACAGGTCTCCTAAAACAAAATCATTCATCGCATACTTTTTTGAGATCCTCCACTCCCTTGGCGTGCCACGCAAAGTGGATAGATCCGCGCCATCTATTTGCTCGCACTCGCAACATTCGAAATAAATTTCGAATGCTGCGAATCCTGCCGCGCCACACTATGCCCACGGCGATCACTAGGTAATCATTTTCGGCATGAGGAACGAGCCAGCCATGTCCAGGGATAATGAGGACGTGAGATGAGTCTACGCCAGCAAGGAATTCATTGTCTAGGGCGCAACAACCTGTATCCGGTCTTAGTAAGAAACTCCAGATTGCTGACTTAGATATCATCGTAAATTTTTTAAATTATGGGTTTCATTTACCAGGGATTTGTTTTTCCTTCAAACTGTATACTTTTCTATCTCGTTGACTTCTGCAGCGGTTTTTCACTGCGGAATGGTTTCAATATTTGAGAGAGATTGTCTTTCGAAAATATACAACCCACAAACAGTGGAAGTAAGATTGTGCAGTAAAGTTGTATATAATTTTCTATAGATCATTCTTCTTTTGATTTTGCTAAGTTCTTTTATATTCCTTGGCGTTTTATCTGCGCATTAGCTGCAACTTCCCTGATGTTTCTGGAACTGGCACCAAGCAGCAGTGATCTGACAGCAGCATAAGTATTGTAACACGTAAAATTACTCACATACTGGATTAAAAGTAGAGAATGGCTTTTTTGCAATTTAGTTTTTGACTGAAAAGTTTTAATTTCTTTATTTATTCCAATTTTCATTTATATTCATCTTATCTTTGGAAATAAGACCTCGAATCTCAAATAAGCAGTGAGCTCCCTGACTTGTTTTTATGCCACTACATTGAAGTTCGGCTATTATTTAAAATTTGTCTGCTCTAGTAAATTCCTCCGTTTTAATTTTGCTTCGTCGTCTGGCAATTACAGCGGAAAAATGTTCAAATAGTGGACGTAAAATTAGATAGTAGCCTAATTCAAATGCTGCTACAAGGCTGAACCCGATAATAAGTCCCAGGAGGCCTCCAAATGATGCTAAAAGAAAAAGTACTTCAAATTGTTGTATCAACAATATAATAGCCATGTAAGCATTAATTACCCAACAATGAAACCCAAGTCTGGTAGATGTCCTTCCTGTGCCGCGTTGAGATGAGGTCGTTGAAGTACACATGAACAATGATTTCATCCTTAATTTTAACGTTTTTACTATTGAATAAATGCGTTACATTTAAAAAATTATTGTCTCACTAGGAGTTCACTCACAAAAGATTTTTGGAATTATAGGCGAATTCTCTATCCAGAATCCCAGTAGCTATCTCTGGTGGATATTGATTCAGTTTGCAATCAGGCAGGCATCCGCATAAATATTTGGCAGTCCTTTTGTTTGGAATTGCCGTTTTGTTGAAACCAGGCAACGCACCGGTGATTAACTCTGTGTTAAGGAAAATTTTGTCAACTATATAGTTAGCATACGAGTGTGCTATATGATCACGGAAACTTATTAATAGAACTAATGTAAATATACTTTTATTCTCTGTCACGCAGTCTAGTGCCTCCATTCTGCAGGGTGGAAAGGTTGCATTGTTAGTAAATCCGAGAGGAACACACCCACAAATTTCGAAAAATAGTCTTGATCTGCATTCAGCTAAGCAATTGATGTATGAATAAAATTTCATTACTTCCATTTTCTTCTCTGTGGGGAATAAACAGTCTCGTTCGCGAGGAGTAAGCTGAAGGACATCTGGTGTTGAATATGTTGCTTCTGGTGTAATACTTATGAAGTTTTCTGTCTTAGATGATACAAGTTTCGCTTCAGCGTTCAATCCAGGATAATCGTAGGCACTGTTGATGAATATTAGGAATCCATACCCACTGAGAAAACTAGCGAAATAGTCGTCTGGTATTGGATTAAGGAGCACAGTAAGTCCTGTAAGATAACCACTAGCCGTGACGCGTCGAGGTTTTTTAGGTATTGTGTGAGCTACTTTCCTAAAAGGAAATTATTAGAAGAATAGGCAGATTACTTAAATATATGTATATTTAATCTTTAAAAACGCTAAGCAAATCAATAATGGAATCAACCTTGACACAACTAGCTTATGAATAATCTCAGACTAGCCAGACAGTATAGGACTAAAACAACTGAAGGTAGCTGGACTTTTCTCATAACTTCCTAAAAATTCCTTTAAACTACTAGATTTTGGAAGAAAATGCTAAGATATACTATAAAAAAATTTATTTTACATTTTGGCCTGCTGAATTGGCAGCCTACGAATAGATAAATACAAAATGCGATGCCACTATTATTTCTTGCTAATATGACACTTTTGTCTTATTCTTCATCGATGAAGCTACAGCCCAAATCGAGCCTTTGCCTCCCAGATGCATCGCCTCCAATAGAAAATCTTGGAATTAATCTGCATGCTGCGTCCACTGAGTCCTTACAATGTTTTCTTAGCTTCCCTTTTGATCGGATACCATCGACTCTGGTGGTTCATCAAATAATTCATATAATGCATGATTCTTTTGATTCGCCAGCCCTTCCTTTACAGCTTAGAAAATCTTATCTCGAAGATATCAGTCTACTTTACCGACATTTGCGTCAAGGTCTATGACTGGTATCCATGCATCTTGTAGATGCGTAGTTTGTTGTGTCTGTATAGGATCTTATTATGAGGACCGCATAAAATACTTTTTTAACAATAGTAATCCGCCAATCAAGAGTAGAGCTCCTAGGTAGATGAATTGGTCCACCCGTTCGAAATCATGCTCGCCTTATGCGATGTTCTGCATACTAGCGCCGCCTTTCGAGTTTAGGTCATGTATTATATTTTGTTTTGGATTCATTGACCCTGAGCCCCACTTCATTGACTGCTGACCCAAACTCCTCGAACACTTCCTTCCTACGAAACATCGATGGGATAAAGATATCTACCTCGAGTGCGTACACCACCAGTTGAGCGGATTTTACTAGTAATATACCTCTAGTATCAACTGCGGCCACATTCCTGACGACGTATTCAAGCACCAAGTTAAAGAGGGTGAGGTCAGAACCATCCTCTTGCATAAGTCCTAACACTATAGGAAAGCTTTGTGCCAGTTCACTTTGCATTTTTACCTGACCCTCACTGTTAATCATTGTGGCTTTCGCTAGCCGGACTTACTTCGGTGGGATTTTTGGCTCCAACATTATTTTGTACAGAGCATTACAATTTACACTATCGTAGGCTTGATATAAATCGACGAACAGTTGGTGCTTAACTGCAAATATCCGGTCTGTTGTAGATCGTCCGGAAGTGAAAAGACTTTGTCATTTTCCGATGATGCTGTATACTCTCTCAGTCATCGTTCGATTATATTTGACAGCAACTTGTAGCACGTCCACAACAATGAGAGTTAGAGTAGTTTTAGCAACGCAGACGATCATCCTTTTTGTACACTGGACAAATTACACTTTTCCCCCAGTCGTCAGGTTTTTTCGGCTGTCTAGATTCTGCTGATTAGTTTGTGAATTCGCTGGTGAGCTCTGTGCCCTGTTTTTTTGAGAGCTCGGCTGGGATGCCATCGTTTCCGGGAGTTCCTATGTGGGGTGCGGGCACTTGTTTTCTTTTGGGTCATCCGGAATGGCAAAGGGGTCGGAATGTGTCGTTGCTGGGCTCAGGAGTCTTGAAAATACTGAGCCCATCTTGTTACTTGTACATCATTCTTTTTCAAGCTATCAACGAGCGTTAAAATTTCATTGTTATTGGACTTCCGTTGTAATCGTCTGCAGATCTTCTTAGCGCATCGATTTAGTTCGTGATACGTGCCTTGTCTGGCTCGGGTTCGTCTTTCGATTAGTAGGTAGGCTCAGGCTCATTGACCCATTCGTTACGGTTTCTCCGTTCTACATGCCCAAGGGTGTTTTTAGCTGTTTTATAAGTTTGAGAAATTGCGAATTCTAAAGCAGACATTATATTGGGAAAACACGGTTTTTCATAGTATTATTTTTTCTATTGTGTCAAAGCACGAAATTAATCATAATTTAAGTGTGTATTTCTTAGCTTTTCTCCAATTTTGCTTCCGGTCTATTTCAAATAAAATTTATTCCGCAAAAGGACAACTGACATTTAATGGCAAACGACTATATTCAGAGTAAAAGAATACAACTCATGCAGTGTTCTACTTCGTTAACGGTTACAAAGACCTGCCATATAAGTAACTTTCTGCTCTTTTCTTCCCTTTTAATTTTTCTAAATATTTATCGAAGTTGTAGAGCGGATGCTGGCTGAATTCTGCTATTACCTACCTATCCTACTTTCGCATGTATGCGGCCCCAATTAAACTCAATACAAAAAATTCCCCCCCTTCAGATGCCGATCATTACTCACAGATTACGTACCCAAAATTCTAGATGAAAATCATCCAGGGGTTGTTCCCCCCAGTAAGACAGAGCTGCTGGCACAAAGAAATGTGCGAGTGAGGACAATTCTCGTAGTATCCAGAGGCGAGCTGCTGGAGGTCTGTGGTAGTACAGGCTACATCAAAACAAAACAGATTTGGACGACATACTGAATAGAAAATGTTGCTGCCATTTTCGAAAGCTAGCCAGCAGAAGAAAGCTCTGGTATGACACTGATGACAGAGCTTATGAGTACGTTGTTTCCGCCATTGTTCGACAAGGCTCAGAACTGGGGCCGCTTCTGTGGAACATCATGTACAATGACGGATTTGATTTTCTGGTTGCAGCGACGACACAGGTGGCAGTATTTGAGTCAAAAATTCGGACGAAAGTCGAATGCAAAAAATTTTTATAAATTTACCATTAACTTTTTTTTACAAACAAGTCGGGAAGCTTGACCCTTCAGGTATAAAAGGTTTTGTATTTCCCTATGTGAGGAGCATAACGTAGTTCTCCATTGGCTTATAGCATTGACCCGAGATATTTAAATCGCTCAGTTCTGGGCAGGTTACCGCCATTGCCAGAGCTCAGCGATTTAAATATCTGGAGGGGCAGATTACTGCCATTCAAAGAACTGAGCGATTTAAATATCTCGAGTCAATGCTGCCAGCCAATGGAGAATTGCGTAATGAAATGTTTCAAGCATTAACGCCACCTGGATGAAGTGACATTCTGCAATTGGTATTCTTTGTGATCGACGTATCAGCGCACGTCCCAAATCTAAAATTTACTGCAATGTCGTCCGTCTGTCGCTCTCTATAGTTTGAGTGTTGACTATAAAGGACAATGAACGGCGTCTTGCGGTAATGGGAACGAAGATGTTGCCTTGCACTGGTGGCGTGACACGTTTTGATCACGTCTGAAATGAGAATATCCGCGATCGATATGGGTTTGCACCGATCGTGGAAAAACTGCAAGAGAGGCGTTTTCGATGGTGTGGTCACGTAATTCACGCTAACGAGAATTCAACAACCAGTATTGGTCAGAACATCGAAGTCAATGGTAAGAAACCAAAAAGCCGGCCAAAACAATGGTCGCATGCTACACTGGATGGGGATTTGAAGGTCTCGCGATTACATCCTGATCAGGCATTGGATAAAATAAAATGACGAAACCGATCACGACGGGCCGACCCCGCTTATGAACTGAACGCTGAAGAAAAAGAAGAAGATGTGAGGAGCGGTGAGCCTGACAGTTCCGTGTCACATAGTTAAAAATTCTATTGGCATCTATTTTTTAGAAAGTAATTTAAATGATTCATTTGATGGAAGGCCCTGTCAACCTCATATGCTTCACACTCTGAGTTTAATATTATTAGCAAATGCCAACAATTTAACCAACATCAAATATAAACAAGTCGGAATACCGGAAGCTCGCGCTTCGGGTATAAAGGTTTTGTGTTTATCTTATGTAAGAAACTTCAGCACACATTTTTCTGTCCGTATATAGCTACAAATCCAACATAATCCTTCATATTTTACCAAACTACGAGGCATACGTACATACAGCCATAGATATTCCACTCACCCTAAACAAACAAACTGTCTATTTCCGAATACTGTACACATATATGCACGTATATGAATTGATCGTACCCATATTTCGGATTTACTTCTTATATCTATTTGAATTAGGCACTACCCGCAAAGTTCATTAGCACGCATATAAGTTAACCCGAACGGAAATGCTGCACGCGCAAACACACCTGTGTCAGCACCACATCCAAAAGCGACGTCTGCAACTATTGGGGTCATCGGTGCAATCGAGGAAATCGCATGATTGCACATTAGGCAAAATCAAATTAATTTCTTTTATGTTTCAAAAAATTGTAGTTAGTTGTAATTAGAATGCCAAACAGGCATGAAGCAATAAATTGTTTTTTTTAATATAACAACCCGATATTTTTATTAACTGGCGCCCGAGCAGGGACCGCTTCGCACGTGTGATTTTTTGATAAGTCTTATCCTTAGAATCTCTAGTAACTTCGTTACATTATCGCAAAGTTTCCGCGAATTTTAAAACGATACGCGATAACCAAGTAATCGTTTTCGTGTAAACGCGAATGAAAAGTTTTCGGAGTGGAAAAGATAAAACCGGAATTAACCAAAATTTCGAAGCACGCGTGTTTTTCCTGATTTAGCCCCAAGTAGCCTTTGAATAACCAAAGGAGGCAAAAAGGACAATCGCTGATTAAGGATCCGAAGCAGTTCACCATAAAATTCGAACAAAACAAAATTTCATCCGATATGAAAGCAAGAGCGTTCTTAATGTAAGTAATTACAAATTATTATTGTAAAATTACGCCAAATTGATTTCTCTAAAAAAGTTAACCAGATTCAATTAGAATAAATTCAAAGTTTTAAAGGTTCAATTAAGAATTGTATGTTTTGTTTTACCTTATATTCATTTATTAAAGCTATTGCATTATTGTGACTAAATTGTCTTTTATATACAAAAATATTTAATTCATTTTAATTCAAAAGAAAAATACTCGAAAAGCGAATCGTTTGAATTGACATAATCAAAAGTGAAATAATTAAAAGTGATTGAATTCAGGAAGTGAATAGTGAATATCTGCAATCTTTTGAATTTATCGGGAAAGGTGATCTTTTAGTTATTCAAAAATGTCGAATCCTCATAATTTGATTCAACCACCGCGATTAAATCTCGATGGCCTTGCTGATGCTTTGCCCACTTTAGAACCACCGATTAATGGCAATCATAATGAGTCTAATAATGCTCCGAACTACGAACTGCTCCAAACTATTTCCCGAGTAGTTGAGGAAACTCTCCGTACTCAAGGGAGACAAATGTTTAGTGCATTATTGAATCCCGCATCTGACATTGGAGATGAAGTAGACGTACCAGTTAATATCAGTAATAATGAGAATCTGTCCGAAATGGATAGAATTCCTGACGTCGTTAAGAGCTTGAGGACATTTTCTGGGGAACCAGGTGAATTCAGCTCATGGCGAAAGAGCGTTGATAGAATCCTTCATATTTATGACCATCTAAGAGGCACGCCGAAATATTACGGTATACTATCGGTTATAAGAAACAAAATTGTAGGTAACGCAGATATAGCATTAGAATCGTACAATACCCCTCTGAATTGGACTAAAATCTCCAAATGTTTAAATCTGCATTACGCGGATAAAAGAGATCTTGGTACCTTAGAATACCAGATGACAACCTTAGTCCAAGGTGCGAATACCGTTTCCCAATTCTATCAGGAAGTGTATAATCACCTATCTCTTATACTTAACAAATTAGGGTCGATTGAAATGAGTCAGGACGCGATGAATATCATGACTCAATCGTACCGCGAAAAAGCACTTGATACGTTTATCAGAGGACTAAAAGGTGATTTGCCACGGTTGCTTAGCATTCGCGAACCGGCAGACCTACCGCAGGCCTTACATTTGTGTTTCAAACTTCAAAACATGGATTATCGTGCCCAATACGCGAATAATTCCAGCACCAATCCACGGAAGGTTCTCCATAATACTCCACCTCTTGTTCCACCACGTAGAATGATGTCTATTCCTTCTAGACAGGCACCAATACCAGCCCCTAGGCGCGATTTTCATCCACAATTGGTCCATAATCCTCAAGTGCCACAGAGACCACGATTCTACTCACAAGGTTACCAACAACCCCAACATGAGGCTCCCCAAAATAAGTTACCTCCTCCTCGACCACCACGAGGACCAGTACCTATGGATGTTGACCAATCCATCAGGTCTCACGCCATAAATTATGCCAATAGACCCCAAAACCAATGTTGGCTACCAAAACGTCCCCAACAAGCCTCCCAAAGGCATCACCCTCCACCTAAGATACAAAGAGTGTACTACACAGAACCTGATGAAACCAATGATGTTACAGAGGAACAATACGAACAAGACATGAACCAAGAGGACCTTAATTATGACCAGACCCTAACTGACTATGTGGACACTAGTGACGAACCAAGTATCGACCAATCCGAACAGCTGGACGATATCTATTTTTTAGATTAACACGCTCTTCACTCCCATATTTCGAGCATGTAGCACGAAGTGGAGAGCGTCTCAGATTTCTTGTGGACACAGGGTCTAACAAAAATTATATACAGCCTAGACACATCCGAAACCATATACCAAACAACAGAGCTTTCTACGCTAACTCCGTAGGAGGTAGCATCGAAATTACGCATCATGCATTTGTAAACTTATTTGGCCCTGATGCAACGAAAATTCAATTTTTTATCCTTCCAAGTTTGATTTCATTCGATGGTATAATTGGTAACGACACCCTTAAACAAATGAAAGCTATCATTCACACAGACGAAAACTATATGACACTTCACCCTAACTTACACATTCCTTTGAAACAGCATATCTCAGAGACTGTTAACAGCATTAACATCAGAACAACACATCTAAGCCAGGAGCAATCGAGTAGGTTAAAGTTAATCCTTAAGAATTGCTCGAAACTACTCACAGAACCCGACGAAAAGTTAACGTATACTAGCACAGTAAAGGGAGAGATACGTACGAAGACCGACGACCCTGTATACTCCAGGTCATATCCCTACCCAATGGCCTTGAAAGGAGAAGTTGAGAAAGAAGTAAACAAGCTTCTCAAAGATGGAATAATAAGACCCTCCAAATCCGCTTATAATTCACCAGTTTGGATCGTTCCTAAAAAGCAAGACGCATCCGGTGAGAAAAAGTATCGAATGGTAATAGATTATCGCAAGCTCAACACGGTTACTATCCCAGAGAGATACCCCATTCCCGAAATAAGTGAAATTTTAGCGAATTTGGGCAAAAACCAATTTTTCTCTATAATCGACCTGAAGAGTGGATTCCACCAGATCCCACTCAAGGAGCGCGACATACCAAAAACGGCTTTTTCCATTAACAACGGTAAATTCGAGTTTACCCGTCTTCCGTTTGGGTTGAAGAATGCTCCGTCCATTTTTCAGAGAACCCTCGATGATATTCTCCGAGAGCACATAGGGGTGTGCTGTTACGTTTACATTGATGATATTATCATCTTTGGAAGAAACGAGGAAGAACACTTTAGTAATCTTGAAAAAGTGTTGAAAACCTTAGAAGCCTCCAACATGAAAATCCAGTCGGATAAATGCGAATTTATGAAAACGGACATAGAATTCTTAGGATTCGTAGTAAGTAAGGATGGTATCAAAACTAACCCTCAAAAGGTCCAGGCAATTGCGAATATGGCAGTACCTAAAACATTGAAAGATCTTCGATCATTTTTAGGAATGTCAGGATATTATCGACGTTTTATTCAGGATTATGCAAAAATTGCAAAACCCCTAACGTCTCTTTTAAGAGGGGTAGACGGACGAGTGTCCAAAAATCAATCCAAAAACAAAATCGTTCACCTCGACTCGAAAGCCTTGAATGCTTTTAATAATCTAAAAAATTGTCTTGTGTCTAAAGAAGTAGTACTGACTCATCCGAATTTTGAAAAGGAATTTCATTTAACAACAGACGCTTCTGACTACGCCATTGGTGCAGTACTCTCTCAGGATAAAAAACCCATCGTCTTCCTTTCCAGAACATTAACAAATACCGAAGAAAACTATGCTACCAATGAGAAAGAGATGCTTGCCATTATATGGGCACTGACCTCATTGCGAAGCTACCTTTATGGTTCTCGAAAGATTAAAATATACACTGACCATCAACCACTTACCTATGCTCTTAGCAATAAGAACACTAACAGTAAGATGAAAAGATGGAAAGCCATCCTAGAGGAATACAACTACGAGCTAGAGTACAAGCCGGGTAGAGCTAACGTTGTCGCAGACTCGCTTTCGCGGCCTCCTAAATCAACCCTAATCAATTCCCTTACCCCTACAGAACATAGTGATGAGAGCTCGTCACACAACCTCATCCCTACTGTCGAGTCACCCATTAATGCATTCAGGAATCAAATTATTTTAAAATTCGGCAATGAAGACAGCTACCAGCTACAAAACCCTTTTCCAAATTATTCGAGACACATATTTATCAAGGCGCAATATTCAAATAACGAATTAATAAGTATCTTCAAGCGTTACCTCAATCCTAACACCATAAATGGTCTTCTAACTGCCGAAGAGAATATGGGCCGCATCCAAGAAATTTACCCTGAACATTTCAGTAGCTACCGAATACGCTATACGCAGAAATTTGTCGAGGACGTCTCTAACGAGGCCGAGCAAGAAGAGAGAATACTACAGGTACATAAACGAGCGCACCGCAATGCCGAGGAAAATCGGTTACAGCTATTAGAGCATTTCTATTTTCCGAGAATGTCGGCAAAAATAAAAAGCATAGTAAAACGATGTTGTACTTGTAAAGTAAATAAATACGACCGACACCCTAATAAACCCTTACTAAACGCTACTCCTATCCCCGCATACGCAGGTCATACAATTCATATCGATCTCTTTAGCACTGAGGGACATAGAGTTCTAACTGCCGTCGATAAATTTTCTAAATTTGCCCAGGCTAAAATAATTGCTTCAAAATCCATCGAGGATATTAAACAACCCCTTACAGACTTACTTTTCTTTTACTGTGTGCCAGAAATCGTTGTCATCGACAACGAAGGAGCGCTTAGGTCCGCCTCCATAACCTCCTTATTAGAAGATGACCTTAAAATCCGAATCTATAAGACTCCCCCTTATAAAAGTGAGATAAATGGCCAAGTTGAACGCTGGCACAGTACGCTTACTGAGATTATGCGATGCCTAAAGGAAGAAGGACCACCAAGATCCTTCGAAAATCTCTTGCAGCGTGCTGTTTACGAATACAACCTTACTATTCACTCCACTACGGGAAAAAAAACCAGTTGAGCTACATTTCGGCCGAACTCCAAGAATAGACCCAGACGAATTAGAACGAATTCGGCTATCAAATATTGAGAAATTAAGACAGAAACAACAGACGGACATAAAAAACCACAATAAGACGAGACAGCCCACTAAGCAATACGAAACTGGAGAAACTATCTACGTAAAACAAAACAAAAGAAAAGGATCAAAATTGACAGCACGATACAAACAAGAAATTGTTAAAGAAAACAATAATACAACCGTTTTAACTGAATCTGGAAAAATCATACATAAAAGCCACATACGTAACTAGTCTTCCCTTTTCAGGATCTTACCCTACTTGGTAAACGCCAAAATTGAGATTTTGGACTTCTCGAACTCCCAAATCGTCTTGTTTCACACAGGAAGAGCAAAAATACAAGACGGAAATTTTAAATTGATCCACACTATCAACATCGATCAATACGAGCGCTTCGTAACAGATATTGAACCTGTTCTTAATCTCCCAGAAGTCAGGCACTATTCTTTCTCATCTCATTTATCTTACGAGCTCAAGCAAATTCAGGAATTTATTCGAAATCTAAAACCACGAAAAATTAAAAGGTCACTTGATTTTATCGGCAGTACTTGGAAATGGATTGCAGGTAATCCAGATCACGAGGACTTTGTCACTATAAAAGCAAAAATTAACAATATGTTAGAAAATAATAATAGACAGGTTCTAATCAATCAAATGTACACTGAAAGAATCAATAATATTACACAAATTGCAAACGAAATTCAGAAATTATTTAAGGAAAGCAACAAAACAAATTATGATATGATATTAGATGTTAAATTCAGATTGTCAATAATTAAAGAAGAATTGAAAAATATAAACCTAGCAATTCATTGGGCAAAATTAGGCGTCGTTAACTCAATTATTTTATCAAAAATAGAAATGAAATTAGCTACTGACATTTTAGATAAAGAATTTGTACCGTACTCCACAATAGAAGAAGCTTTAGATTTCGCGGAAGTAAAAATAATAACAAATTTGTCATGTTTACTGTACATTATAAATATTCCTTTGACGACTAAGCCTATCTATGAAACATTATTAATTAAAGCTGTAAAGAAAAAACATATTATCAATTTCATCGAATTTAGTAAAATTTTGAAAAATGATGAACAAGTATTTGGCGTAATTGAAAACTGTAAAAATGTAAATTCTTTAACCATTTGTAAATCGGATGAAATTTTGGATATCTCAAACACCTCTTGCATACCAAACCTGATGAAAAGCCTTACAGCCACATGCAAGACAACCAGCAATGCGCACATACCAACCATTGAAGAGATTGCATCCGGTACCATTTTGCTGAACCAATTTACTGGTACAATCGAAGCTGAGCAGATAGCCCATAAACTAAACGGTACCTATTTAGTCAAAATCCATAACACGAGCTTAACGGTAAATGGAAGGACCTTTGTCAATCGCGATATAACAACGATGAATGTGCTACCTGCCATATTACAACCATCTCCAGAAGTTAACACTTACCAGGAAGTACTCTCACTACAAATGATGAAGAATCTCCATATAAACAACACCAGCGAGATTCAACTTATGCGTACCGAAACTAGCATCCATCGAATAACAACATACTCAACACTTACCATAATTGGCGTTTTTATCGCTTTCATCATTTCCTTCCAGTTATGCTTAAAATTCAAAACTAAGAATATCGTTTCAGAAATAAAGGTTAAGCAATCGACGGAACTACCATCACTGGTTCCGACATCATCGTCGTCTTCGAAATCCGATCCAGAACCGCCAACATCAATTCCAACATCAGATCCACGATCAGCAACTACCAAGGTCAGGTTCAACGACATACGATTCTTTTAGCGATTGGGGACTATCGCATTTAAAGCCGGGCGAGTTAACCCGAACGGAAATGCTGCACGCGCAAACACACCTGTGTCAGCACCACATCCAAAAGCGACGTCTGCAACTATTGGGGTCATCGGTGCAATCGAGGAAATCGCATGATTGCACATTAGGCAAAATCAAATTAATTTCTTTTATGTTTCAAAAAATTGTAGTTAGTTGTAATTAGAATGCCAAACAGGCATGAAGCAATAAATTGTTTTTTTTAATATAACAACCCGATATTTTTATTAACTTATATCATATACCTACATGCACACATGTCTGGTTGACAGATAACTAAAAAACTAAAACAAAATAATTCTCTGGGACCCAATTCATAAGAACTCATTTCGTTGTGGTATTGACGAATTGATATGTGATGATGACGTCATGCAGGTTGTAGAGTGCACGAAATTCACAAAAAATTGTAAAGTTTCACCCCCTATAACTTTGTTAATAATGGTTGGATTTTCGTCAAACTGGACCAAACTGTGCATTATGTTCTTCATTAGACACATGCCAAATTTTGTACTTCTGGGATGAACATAAGGGGGGTGCCGGGTAAATTTCTAAAATGTGGAAATATACTATTATTAACTTTATTTGTGCAGATATCGGAACCGGATATATTTTGAGGCCTAGATTTCGTAGAGATGCACCACTGTGATTTTTTTCAGATTTTTCGGTTGGACAGGTTCGGAGAACGAGACCTGTTACACTTTTTGGGGGTCATATTTTGAACCCTCACTCCCCTATGTTTCATCTAATATCAAATATTGAACCAGATGCGAAAAGTACTAATTGAGACCTTTCATTTGAAACCCTACATGGCTACATTCTGTGAAAAAAAAATTTGCGCCCTCCATTCACATGTACGGGGAGCCCCCCTTAAACTTGACACAAGATGGCGCCACTTACTGCATGTAAAGGGAACACCAGATTACATACTCTCACCAATTTTCGTGACAATCGGTCTAGCCGTTTCCGAATAAATCGGCTGTGACAGAATGACAGACAGACAGACAGACAGACAGACAGACAGACAGACAGACAGACAGACAGACAGACGGACAGACGGACAGACAGACACCGTCTCGATTCTAATAAGGTTTTGTTTCACACAAAACCTTAAAAAGGGCTAGGGAGAATTAGATTCTTCTTGAATGGAATTTTAATATGTCACTCGAATTTCAATTATTCTCGTTAATTATGACGTCAGCATCTTATTTGTATGGCTTAGGATGCTGTTAATTAGCACGAAATTGATAAGTTTGAACTGCTATAACTTTCCCAATAATAGTTGGATTTTCATAAAACTTGGCATGTGTATGCACGAAGCTGTGCTCTATGTCGGTGCAAAATTTAGTAGGATGAACTTAAGGGGAGTTTTTTAGTCAATTTTTAAAGTTGATAATATACTATTAGTAAATTATTTGAGCAGATACCGGAATAGGACATCTCTCGAAGATTAGATTTCACATAAGTGTTTTACACAAAATCTTAAAAGGGGCTGCAGATAAATAGATTCTTCATAAATGCGACTTTAATATTCCACGCGAATGTCAATTATTCCGGGTAATTATGACGTCAGCATCTGATTTGCATGGCTTTGGAAGCGGTAAATTCGCGCAAAAGTTTGAACTGCTGTAACTTTGGCGTTGATTGCCGGAATTCGGAAGTCCTAGGATGAATTTAAGGGGGGTTTTTCAGTTAATTTCTAAAAAGTAGTGGTATACTATTAGCAAGTTTATTTGAGCAGATATCGGAATGGGACATATTTTGAGGCCTAGATTTCATCTAGGCGCACCACTCCGATTTTTTCCGGATTTTTAGGTTGGGTAGTTTCCGAAAATGAGTCCTGTCTCACTTCAAGTGCGTACATTTTGACTCATTACTCACGCACTTTGCAATTTATGCCAAAACTAATATCAGTTTCGAAAGGTACAAATCGAGACCTTTCATTTGATACCCCACGCAGCTATATCCGGTGAAAAAAAATTTTGAATCCCCCCTTTGCATGTATGGGGAGCCCCCTTTAAACTCCACCTAAATTTATGCCACTCATTGTATGCGTGGGATTTCATAGTTCCCATCTGTCCACCAAATTTCGTTCGGATCGGTTCAGCCGTTTTGGAGAAAAATGCGTGCGACAGACAGACAGACAGACAGACATTGAATCGATTTTAATAAGGTTTTACACAAAACCTTAAAAACGGTGCATCCCCATACCTACTCCGTACGCGCTAGTTCTAGATGCTTTAGTTTGTTAATCGGATTGTCTTTAAAGGTTTGTTTGGTAACACAAACCCTATTAAAATCGATTCAATGCCTGTCTGTTTGTCGCACGCACTTTTCTCAGAAATGACTACGCCGATTGACAGAAAATTTGGTAAGAAGGTGGGAACTGTAAACACATGTAGTAAGTTACATTATACATGCAAAAGGGGATGTAAATTTTTTTCACCGGATATAGTCATGTTGGGCCTTAAATGAAAGGTTTCGATTAGTAGTTTTCTAAACCGCTGGGAGTTCGGAGGTTGAAAGTGATGATTCTTTTAACGGACCTATTCTCAGACACTACCCAAGCGAAGAATCTGAAAAGAAATCATAAAGGTGCCCCAATGCGGTGTTTAGGCTTCAAAATACTCTCCAGGTCGATATCTGCGCAAATTAAATCAATAATAGCACATTACTGTGTTTTTGGGGAAAGTGACTAGAACCCCCTTGCGTTTATTCCTGAGCTACTAACATTTGTAGTAATATCGAATATAGTATGACATCCCCAATGAGCGTGCGATGGATCCCAACAATCGTAGTATAAATAAAAAAATTGGGAACATCACCGATTGTGACGTGAACATATTTCAAACTTTTTTAGTTCCTTTACGATTTGTTGCTAATAACACCGGAAAAATTAAATGTCAGAATCCAGCTCCTTCTGCTGTGAGATATTGTAGACTAGTTCGGAAATGTACTAATTGTACATCAATGTCATATCATTAAAACCTATAAGTGGCACTATGATTTCAATAGCAATAAAGAGATTGCCGCCCAAAGACTTTGAACTACCTGAAGATTACTATCTGCTGCGCAACTATAGTAGTTTCTTCATGATAAGTTGCACCACTGGGAGAAACGTTCTGCATCCCGTTACAAATTATTTGGTCTCACTCTGCTCAGGGCACCAAGCTATAGCGCAAGGTCGCGATTCCAATCCTAATGATGACAGAGGAATTTTCTTCATGACTAGATGTCGAATACCAGCCGACTCACCTGTAAATGACTACCTCCCGAACAAGCGCAATGCCCACAATACCTCTCCTAGTATATCATTACGCTCTTGAAATAAAGCGCAATCTTTAAGGCCTAGATCTAACATGGTTGGAAATGCGGGGAATATTTTTAACTTGTCGGTCCCAATGCATGTCATCAGTATAACTAACGAGTACCGTCTGTGGTTCATATCGATAACCGGAACATATTTCTATGATCAGCCTATACTTACATACAATATTTTGATGAATCACCTTACATAAAACGTTATGCCAGTCCGTCTACACAATCACAGTAGACCTAGAAGTAAGCTGATCCAACAAATCGACCACCGGCCATTCTCCACCCGCTCTTTCATTCTCAACTTTCTCTAAGCATGGGTGACGATCGCATAGTCCTGGATTGCGCATATAAACCCTTCCGTATCAGTAAATAGTTTCCCAGCACAGAGCTACAGTTTTAAAAATGAAGATGGACAAATGGCTACTGCGTCATAGGACGTTTTCCAAATCAACTTTCGTACACAGCAATATTCCCAATGCATATCCCAGGAAAGGATAGCGAACACATTCAATGTGATTTCAGTACCAGCTTCACATATTGTAGGAATTAGAGAGTAGTTGAGTATCTTTCTGCGGTAGCTTTTGAAGCTTTCGACCTTCCGTCGGACAGACAGATAGACAGTAAACCGATTTTAATAAAGTTTCATTTTACACAAAACCTTAAAAATGGGGCAATTGTACGTATATTTCTATAACTAAATATATTTTCACTTAGAAAACTGGAATGAAAAGTGTTCATCAGAGAAAACATGAGTTGCTTTCTTTCAGAAAATATTTTGGGTGACTATAAGTTTTGATGAATAATTGCAACGAATTTCTAACAACAGACGAAGAAACATAAAGTAACTAGGAACTGTGTAAGAAGAAAAACTACTTACGCCGAGTATGTATTTTGTTCTGTTCCATAATAGTTAAATGAACAACAAACACCCATGGATGAGTTGATTGTTTGAAACAACATATCGCAACGCGTCAGTGTTCCTTTCCAAACGCATCGCACTAACAATTCATTGCAATCTGGTGCCAATTTTTCATACAATTCGACAGTGCTGAGTTGATTCTCATCCAGGATTGCATCCAGCTTCGAATAATCCTCTTTCTTATGACGAGTAGTTTCAATGAAACCCAGAAGTAATACAAACAGCTGAGCTAGTTCGTTGGCGGTCATATTTGCTGGCTTTTTCCTGAAAATAGGAAATTTAGAACTCCGTGGCTTATCGATTTTTCAGGATGTAAGCAACATACAAAGATCGCGCGTAGTGCATCGCTTTCCTCCTCGAAATCTTATTAAAATTGCACGCTGAGACTGCTGGAAATGGTATATGCCAAGTGGGAAAATGGGAGCTTTCAATCACGGTCACCGTTAGACTTTCCGTATTCCAGTTCCAAGATATCACCAATAATATGAGAGAAACACATAATCCAATGAAGACGACTATAATCCAGAATAATCTTTCACCGTCAGTTGCCGCAGGCCATGTGATATAATGGAATCCGTGTAATCCTGTCGAATTACAATAACCTTTGAGGACATCCACTATCCAAAAATTGGACCAATTCCTAGAGATTTTTAATGACTTATCACTTTCAAACTTGTTTTCAGTTTTATTTGGTAGGGTCCACACTTGAGCTTTCTTATACTTAGACCCCATTTCAAAAACAGTATTTATCTGACTGAATTCAAATACTCCAAAGTCTGCATTGATTCGCGCAGGGTAAGAAATTCCATCTACAGCGTAATTAGATATTCTCCAAAGGACAACACCTTTCCATGTTCTATAAGGAATGGCCGATAATGATAGTGATTAACCAATAGACGTTCGAAGAAAATTGTTCAAGGCTACACCTAATTGCTCGCAACTATAATAGAATGGCAAAATCTGCGAGGGCGGGTTGTGTGGAACGTGATACATTTCTATTTTCTTTACTTGAGTTTCATGGTAGATTCGGAAATATATGTAGACACAATGATAGTTTTGAAGAGGCAAAATGACAGGGCAATTACTCAAAGAAAATAAACTTCTTCGTGAGCACAGATAGCCTCAAAATGAGAAATCTTATCCATGCAACTTGACCTTGTAAGTAATCAACACCTTAATCCAATATCTGCCTGGTAGTAATCTATTGAAGACTAGGAAATAATATGTTGTAATATTTTGCGGGAGGGGGGAGTGTCAACAAGTGATGCGGAATTTTTAAAATCATCTCCCGAAAACTAGTCAAGATATCAGATGTCAATACAAAAGGTGGCAAACATTTGCCGACCAGATAAACTTCTCAATAAGAGTTTATGCTTGCCCGGGATGTTTGGATATATGCACATATAGGAAACCAGACAATCGGCGAAGTATTAGGCAAAAATAGCGATCTGAACCATGTGGTTGGTGGTTTTGCTTAATACTTGTTACACCGGCCTTTGTTTTCAGCGTTCTAGTACTTAGACTTCTATTAGACTCATTTTTATTAAAATCGGTTGAATGTTTGCCTGTCTTTTTTTTTCAGGAGGTGGAAATCTTTAAAAGACTCTCGCCTGAGCACGCCAGAGTGTGGGATTTTTACCCACTCAAACCACCCCCGACTCCTCCTCTACCCCGTGGAACCAACTTTAGGTATTACATCACGGGACGGAGTTAGCTTACTTTAGCTAGGTCTCCTTCCGTCTTCCCGAGGGGTTCGTAACCCCTTTTTCCTCACTTCTTCTGTTTTTCGCAGTTTCTCCTGGATTACTGCGATCATGGAATTAATGGCATCCCAGTCTTCCTGACAAACTACCGTTCTCCGGACAAAATTTAGCACTTCACCTAGAGTTTCCTCTAGGTTCCTCCTTTCTTCCGCGAACCTAGGAAATTGGAAGAATACGTGCGCTGGGTCCTCTGGCACCCCGTCGCAGTTTGGACAATAAGGTGAGGTGTCCAATTTAACCTTGTACAGGTATTGACGGTATCCTCCATGGTCGGTGAGAAACTGAGTGAGATTATAATTGATCTCCCCATGTTTTCTCTCCAGCCAGTCCCTGATGGAAGGGATCAACCTGTACGTCCAACGACCCTTTTCTGACTGGTCCCATCGCTGTTGCCATCTGCTCATGGATCTCTCTCTTTCGGCTTTTTTTACCTGCGATAAGGGAGAGATGGACCTGGTGTTATAAATGTTCATTATTTCGGATGATAGGATGTCAACCGGCATCATTCCCGAGATAACGAACGCCGGATCGTCTGAGACGGTCCTGAAGGCAGAACACACCCTTAAGGATGTTCTCCTGTAAACCGTACTCAGTTTATATGAATTACCTAAAGCTTGCAGCGGGTTTCCCCAAACTGGGACTGCATACAGCATGATAGAACTCACCACCCTGGCTATGAGCATCCTGCAAGTATGCCGCGGTCCTCCCACGTTCGGGATCATCCTCGATGCCGCTAGTGCATGCCTACGCGAAGTGTCTAAACATTAGGCATCTGAAGCACCTCTTTAAAGATATCTGTTCCCTTAGCCGGCAAACAACCCATCCAATTCGAACCTTCCCCACGGCAAACAACTTCTGTGCTGACTCCACTGGCAGGCTCTCGTCATGTTCTTAATGGCTTGGTGCACATTTGCTTGTCCTTGATGAATTCGGTCAGCTCAACTATTTTAGTCCTAAGCTGCATAAAAGGTAATTCTTCTGGGTCAGGGCTCTGTTCTCGGTGAGTCTTGGCCAGATTACTCCTTTTACTGGCTCCTCCGCCTTGCCCATACATGTAAAAGGAGGGTGTAAAATTCTTTTTTCACCGAATATAGTAATGTGGGATATCAAATGGAAGGTCCCGACTAGCACTTTTTGAAGCCAGCCTTAGTTTTGATATTTATTAGAAAGGCGGGGAGTGGGAGAGGTGAAAAGTCAAAAACTACACAACCGAAAAATCTGAAAAAAATAATGAAGCTACCTCTATATGGTGCCCTGGCCTCAAAATACTCTCCATATCGATATCCGTTCAAATTAAGTTAATAATAGTATATTACCATATTTTTGGGGAAATTGATTGAAACCCCCCTTAAGTGTATCCCAGAGTTATAGAAGTTGGTAGCAGTATAAAATATAATAGGCAGCATATTATCATATATGAAGTTTGATCAAAATCATACCATTAGTAACAAAGTTCCAGTAGCTCAAGTTGACTTTACCGTGTAAATTTACTGCAACTGAATATCAATATCACACTAAAGTGGGTAGTCAGACATGCTAAATGCAAATACGTAACGGATTACGTACAAATAGTATAGTTCTAGACTTAAATATACTCACAAAAGAAGCAAACAAAACCTTTAATACCTGAAGCGCCCAGCTTCCGGTTTCCCGACTTGTTGTATCTACCCCCTTCGGACAATCAGAAATACCCATGCCAAGATTCGAATCCAGGATATCAGATCAAAGTGATGTAGTATATAGCATCTCTGCCATTGCGCCATAAAGCAATTGAATTCTCAGGGTACATGCTCAACTTCAACACACCACAAAAAAAAATTTTCGTCCACCCTCTTCGGGCGAATACCTATTCCCACACAGCTCATACAAGCCAAGCTTTCGGATTGCGTTTTACTGTCGTAATAATCATCATTAACAGTGCAACAGGCAGTATTCCGTCTAGGCCTCCCTTAATAAGGAAGTGTAGACAGGCCGATTTTGCACCAAGGCCCACCAATTTGAAATCCTGAAAGCTCTCTGGCGTCCTGGCCTACGTCATCGCTGCATCCTATGTTGGGTTTGTCAAATCTTCTTTTACCACCATAGATGTTGCACTCATAGACTTTCCTACCTGAATCATCCTCGCCCACACGGATCATGTGTCACTTCCAAGGCAACCAATAGAGTCAAAATGTATCCACAACCAGACGATCATTATTCATCCTCTTTTTTTGGGGAGCCAAAAATTCTCAAGTGGTGGTCAAAGGATAGTATAGGTCCCAGAGCGAAACGCAGATTGGTACCCACGATGGAGCATAAAACCTGGGAAACGCGTATTGAACCAACACCAACAGCTCTACTAAGAAACCCTATCTCCACCCCTACGTGGTGACCGCTGGGAGCTCTTTCTTAACGAAAAGCTGCAGACGGAGAAGAATGAAGGCGAGTCTTCCGCGCCTAAAAACGGGACAAATTGTAGTATCTGGTCCTCCAGGTTGGGGGTTGGGTAGGACTGACAACCCTAGACGGAAAACAACTTGTTACGAAGCCACAACAGGAGCCTCGGACTGGACAGATTACACAATGACGAATCCGGCAACGACAAAGGAATAACGATTTGCGCATTTTCTCATGGAACGTGCGCTCCCTGTACAGAGATGAAGCCGCCAAGCCGATACCCTGTCCCAATATAGGGCTGATGTAATAGCGTTACAGGAGGTGCGTTGGACAGGGACCGGTTTCCTGCAGAAGAAGGGCTATACCATATATTATAGTGACCATCCAGTAAACCATTTGCTCAGAGTAGGTTTCTTAGTCAGCCAAAAAATGAAACCTGCTGTTATCGGCTTTTAAAACATAAGTGAACGTCTATGCTCTCTGCGTTTGCGAGGTAAGTTAAGAAATATAAGCCTCATTAACGTTGACGCTCCTACAGAGGAGATTGCAGAGTCAGAGAAGAATTACTTCTACGAGGCAGTTGAGCGGACCCTCGAAGTCTGTCCCAAGTATGATATCAAAATCATACTTGGAAATTTCAACAGTCAAGTAAGGGCGGAGGCCGTATCCAGGCGATACGTTGTCTCCAATAGCTTACAGCAAAATGCAAATGATAACGGACTGCGGATTATTCAATTAGCAGGGTCACACGAAACGGTTCTTGGAAGTACCTGGTTTGCGTGGAAAGCGGTCCACAAACATACATGAGCCTCTCCAGACGGGACCACTTCCAACCAAATTAACTACGTGTTGATCGAACGCCGCCACCTCTCAGCCTTGATGAATGTCAGAACATATAGGGGGGCCAGTATACACTCGGATCACTATCTCGTTGGCATGGTGTTCCGAGCTCCAATAACAATACCACCTAGAATCCCCTCTGACAATCAGGTGCGAGTGAACACTGAAGCCATCCATAACACAACCCTCCGCGACACCTATAAGAGGGAAATGGATGCCGCAATAACTGCAGTCAACAGAGGACCTGGAGATGAAGCATCAACAAATGATCTTCACAATCACCTGAAGAACGTTATCATGGATACGGCCTCAAACATACTTGGCCCCAGCCGCAAAAGGAGTCGGAACGGCTGGTTTGGCGATGAATGTAAGCTAGCAACGGAACGGAAGAATGCCGCATACCGAGTAATGTTGCATTCTCAAAGAACGCGGGCACGCGCAGAGACTTATCAGGGACTCCGTCGAGCGGAGAAGCGACTTCACAGACGGAAAAAGGAAGCCTGGGAGAACCAACAAGTCTGTGAACTAGAAAAGTACAGGGAGCAACTGCACCAGGCGCGGAAGTTTTACCAACAAGTCAGCAGGATGAAGCCTTATACACCTCGATGCTCATCCTGCCGAGACATAGAGGGAAATCTGATTTCCGACAGAATGGGCATATTGGAGAGATGGGTTGGTTGAGTACTTTGATGAGCTACTAAACAACCAGAACACGGACAAATACTGCCACCACCGAGTATAGGAGAAACAGTCCGTGTAATTCATTGGCTTAAAAATCATAATTCGCCAGGAACCGATGGAATTACAGCCGAATTAGTTAAATATGGAGGCGACCAGTTAAACCAAGTGGTTCATCAACTTGTGCTCGAGGTATGGTCAGTGAATCAATGCCTCATGACCGGCAACGAGGCATTATCTGTCTCATACATAAAAAGGGAGATCACACAGTGCAGCAATTATAAAGGTACTTTGCTGAGTACCATCTATAAGATATTCTCCGCTATCTTGCTACGCCGGATAGCCCCATACGCCCAAAACATTGTTGGCCCATACCAAAGAGGCTTTAGTCCAGGCAAATCAGCAACAGATCAGATTTTCTCTGTGCGGCAAGCGATGGGAAAATTGTTGGAATGTGAACATCATCCATTCTTCGATTTTAAAGCCGTTTGTGATAACATAAAAAAAAGACTGTACACGGCCATGAGAGAATTCGGTATCCCGACGAAATTGATAAGACTGACAGAGCTGACCCTGACCAATGTGCGAGGTCAGATAAAAGCAGTAGGATCACTCTCAAGACCATTCCACATCAACAAGTGTTTATGACAAGGGGATACCCTATCATGCGTCTTCTTTCGCCTGGCCCTGGAGAAAGTGATCCGTTATGCTGAGGTAAATGCAAGAGGTACGATCCTTTTTAAGTCCACCCAACTACTGGCCTATGCTGACGATATCGACATCATGGGAAGAACCGGGATATACAAACTGCCTTCATCCAGATCGTTCAGGTGGCGCGAGATCTTGGGCTGCACATCAATGAAGGCAAGACAAAGTATATGGTGGCAACGTCGGCACCGAAGACGAATTAACCAACAACATCAAACCGCACTGGTCAAACACAAACACGAAGAAGAATAAGGATAGGAGAATACAACTTTGAGACCGTTGACAATTTCTCCTATCTAGGGTCGAAAATCACAACCGATAACAGCTACGATGATGAAATCCGCGCACGATTGTTGTCAGCCAACAGAGCCTATTTCAGCTTACAAAAACGTTCCGCTCGAAACGTCTCACTATAGGATCAAAGCTCTTACTGTACAAGACTATGATCTTGCCAGTCCTCATGTATTCCTCAGAGACTTGGGTTCTTAGCAAAAATAATTATGAACTCTTGTCCGCGTTCGAGAGAAGAATCCTCCGAAGAATTTTTGGCCCTCTACATCAGAATGGACGATTCCGTAGCCTACATAACGACGAAATCTATGAGCGATACCATGACCGCCAGATTGTGAATAAAATCCGGCTCAATAGGTTACGGTGGGCGGGTCACTTAATCCATATGGATGAGGATGATCCAGCCCAGAAAGTCAACAAGGGTAATATCTATGGAAAAAAAGAAGACGAGGCAGACCCTGCCTAAGATGGAGCGATGGCGTAGGTCAGGACGCCAGACAGCTTTTAGAGATATCGAATTGGTGGACCTCGGCGCAAAACCGGGATGTCTGGAGTTCCTTATTAAGGCAGGCCTAGACCGGATACCGGTTGTTGTGCCGTTGATGATGATAAAAAATTCTTAGAAGGATTCTCCTCTCAACGTGGCCAAGAGCTGGCAATTTTTCTTGCATGTACAGTAAGAGCTACGATCCTATGGTGAGCGGAACAGTTAGTGCAAACTAAAATAGGGTCTGTTGACTGCCAACAACCTTTCGCGGATTTCATCGCCGTAACTGTTATTGATTATCGTCGGAATAAGCCAATAGTTGGGTGAACCTAAAGATAATGGTGCCTCTCCTAATTACACCAACATCACGGATCACTTTTTCCATGGCTGGGGGTTAAAGAGGATGCATGATTGAGCTTCCCCCTGTCTAAACCGTGGTTAATGTCGAATGGTCGCGGCAGTTATCCTGTTGAGTTTTATCTGGCCTCGCACATTGTGTTGCAGCCTCACAAGGCGACTCGAAAATAAAGGCTTGGAATTCTCAACTGACTAGTAATTGTTTACTCACAGGTATTTATCCAATAATTTTACCTACAACCTTAATTGTTTGAAATTTGTAATTTGCTGAGTAGATATACAAATACTAGATAGTAATAAGTTTATTGTAGGAATTGGAATAATTGTAATTTAGAGCTCAATGCTCTTGCATTCTGCCTACCAAGAGCCGCCCGGGTCTTAAACTCTATGCTCTTCATAGCAGGTTGAAGAACGTAGTAGCGTAGATAGTAGGAGAGTTGAGATTGATGTTCCTCTGCTTCCAGGTGTTGACCGATTTGGGACCTTCTTCTTTCGTTCGGTTTGTATTATATCATCCTGGGAAGACGATCGTTTGCCAACTTAATGTTGTGTTAATGGTGTATGGCTAATATTCTTATTAGTGGCACTGCCTGGATGGAATGTAGTCTGTCTTGACTAGCACAAGTTCTTCTACCTCTGTTTTAGCCACTTCGTCCTATGCTGAAGCCGATGACTCCATCGGTTCCAGAATGAATGTTTCATGGATCGTACTAATTTCCACCTCTTTATAAGAGTTTTTTTCGTCTCACTGGGATCGCTTCACAACTCAAATCAGTTGTCTCCGGTGATAAAATGCCCAGTTAAAGCTAAAGCTTATGTTGGGACACTACTGATTTCCACCCAATCGTTTTGTACAGATGGCGCTTCATCGATTTCACACCGGCTTCCCAAAGCCCGCCAAAGTGGGGACCGTATGAACTTCCACTCTAGGCCATCATTAGTTAATTTAGCACCGCTAGTCTGTTTTGCTTCTCTGTATTCCTTTTGCAACTGTTTGTTAGCACCTAAGAAAATGCTTCCACAGTCGCCGTAGATTGTTCGGCGACTCCCATGTCCAAAAATGAATCTCCAAATAGCTACAATGCACGTTGTTGTTGATAAGTCTGATGCCCTGCGATCCATTTTATAGTGATTGGACTGGCGTGGCCAGTTCCCCTTTTCATGAAGGATTTATACAATCGAACTCGCACCGGAGATAAGACTACCATTAATTATTCTCTGGGTCTCATGTTCATTTTAAAACACCCGTGTACAGTCTTCCGTACCAGCGAGTGTCCTCCTATTATCGAGTATTTCAGTCGTAATGTGGTCAAAGTTAGGTGTACACCCCCATGTAGTGTTTGAAGGTGAGCTCCTTGAGTAAATAACTTTGCTAATTTTCCGTTTTGTATGATCGCAGGATGCTTAATCTTTTCTCCCAGCAATGCATGGTGTATTCTTCCGCCCACCCTGATACCCTGATGGTATCGATCCAAGGACTGCACAGGACTAGAATAAGATATTGGCTTGGATTATCGAAGTTGATTTAGCTCTGCGCCAAATGTATATTGTTGTTCCAGTTGGATGTACCTGTCGTGCGCAATCTTCAGCTGTCCTGAGGAAACTGTGGCATTCAAACGTGGGCGGCCTAGAATTATGTATAAACCTCAAGCAATATGCTAACTCTCTTTGTAATTTCTTAAAGCTTGAATAGCGGCTGAAGATGTCTGGCTCAGTTTTGTTTTGTATAATAGTGAGGACATGTTCTTCTATATTGTTGTGAGGTAGTGTTATTGATTTTGGCAATTGAATACTTTAGGACCTCAATCATTTAGGTCCGTGCCACTTCAGAACAGCTGTCAATAGTTCTGCAGGACTTATCCCCCTCGTATCGACGTTAGCTGGATATTCATTCGTTGAGACATGGTTCCAATTGTTATCAGAGCTTTCTTGTCGAATGATGTTCACAGTATTTATTAGGTAAACCTTCTACCTCGCTGCTGATGAATCCATCCAGGCCAATACGACTGTTGAGTCAGTCCAACAATATTTTGGTACGTCACTCCATTCATGTGCTTTCAATACTTGGGTCATAAGTTTCATTAATAGAACTGCGCCACATCGTTCCAATCGGGGTATGGGCTGGGTTTTGATGGGGGCTACCTTGGACTACGATACTACCAACCGCACATTTACTGATAAGGGAGTAATTACTCTGATGTAGATAGTGGCTCCATAGGCTTTTAATGATGCATCGCAAAATCCAAGGAGCTCTAGTCGGTTTGTCGGGCAAGATCCGGTCCAACGTGGAATTTGTAAATTGCGTACTGATGGGAACTAATTCTGTCCAAGGGACCAGTTCTTGATAGTTCCATCTTCTAAGGGATCATCCCAATCGCATTTCGTTAACCATAATTTTTGGATCGTGGCTTTACCAATTATTACGCATTTGGACATTTCGGTCAATATTGAACGTTTTGTGTGATTTGATTGTTCTTGCTGTAGTTCACATCTATCGTGGATGAAAATTCGTCTGTTGCCGGGAGCCATCGAAGGCCTAATCTTTTCACAGTTCTGTAAGTGCAATGTTTAGAGGAAGTTACGTTTCTTGATCTTCTACTGGAACGTGCTTCAATATCTTAGGTTGATTTATTATCCACTTATGTATGTGGAAGCCTCCTATGTTTACCAACTGCTGTAGTGTAGCGTAGTTTAGTTGTAGAGCTGCTTTCTTTTATGACCGCATGATGTGGTAGATAATAGGCTGGTTTTTTGTCAATATGAAGTGCTGGCACTTTCTGCATGTATCCCATACTGACATATTCCTTTATGAAAACTTTATATTTTTTATCAAGACCAGGATCTTGTGTTGCCCCAATCGAATATATTAAATCCGTTGAGAGTCATCTAATTCTATTGACGGATTTCCGTCTGACTTTAATGGCAGCATCATCGAGTATTCACCTGTTGCAAATCGATTCGTTGTCTGAATGTAAGTGGTTTCAGTTTCCTTGCCCTGAACTGTCCATGGACTAGTTGACGGTGGTTCTTCAGTCTGCTAGAATTTCCGTAATGTCTCTGCTAACCCTACGTACGACACCATTGCCTGCATGGCCTGCCCTTGAATTGGCCCCCAGCATAGTTTGGTACGCTGTGCACAGGGGTTTCCAGGTAGTAGTATATCCCCATATACATCCGCTCCGATCAAAATGTCTATTTTCGATGGTACACAATATGTAGGATCTGCTAGATCTGCTTTAGGTAATCCATTTGGTATTTTCATCGGATTGTGCACCGACGGTAATGGTGTCGTAGCAGACTTTACAATTAGAGGATTGAAGATCAATTGTTCAGTCACTTTGATTGCCGTCACTGTTCTTATTCCTCTCGTGGTAAGTTGATTTGCAACGCCAACTCCCCAGATTGGAACGTTTGCATGATTGCGACCGTCCTTGAATAGTTGCGTTGCCGATTCACTGATGAATGACCATTGAGCGCCAGTATCTAACAGTTCTCGTAAAGTTATGACTCCAACTTCTGGTTTAGTGATTTGAATCAGCGCCTGGCTTTCTGAGATCTCAACAGGTTCAAGAAGACTGTGAATATTTGTCGGAACCTGAATAGTAGCTTGAATGCTATCCACATACAATAGTGAGTTGTGCTTTTTCCCGCAGATTTTGTAACCATGTTTCGAAGAGCACCTATTGGCTCTATAGTTTCTTTGCATCTAAAGCACGACTGATCATCTTCCGTCCGTACTGCATGGGTGGCAACCAATCCTCCTTTGCATGGTTTACCCTTCTGATTCGTATGCCAATCAGCAGTAGAAAGATTCGAGTATCGTGAACCGTTTAACTGTTTAATGAATCCTGAAAACTGTGACAGTGGCGGAATCACGGTTGAGTTACCAATATATTTGTGCCATTCCTTGAGAGACTCTAGGTCCAGTTTCAGGCTGAGCATCGAATAGTTCGATTTTAAATGTTCGCATTCGTTTTAATCCATTGAAATCATTGTGGAAGCATTTCTGAACGTTCCAGAAACGCTGTAAGATTTCCTGAGATACCATGCGGTGATTGTCGTAGCGCTCGCAAAGCAGCTTCCACGCTGGCTAATAGTTTACTTCTGTTATGCTGAGGTAATTAATAAGCTGCTCTGCTTCGTCACACAAAGTGCTCGGAGACACTGCATTTTTTAAACTAGTGTTCTCATGGACCATGCTTTCGAAGAGATACCGAAAGACAAACCAATGGATGTAGGTGCCAATAAATGACGGAATCTTAATTCTCCCCAGCTTTAATGACTCCTTTGGACTGCAACCCCTCCCGACGTTGCTTGTGACTGGAGGATGTTCATCCTTTCGCGTAATATTGTAGAATAGTCGAGCAGCATACTTTCCAATGCTTCCTACTTGTCCGTACATGTACTTCATGAGAGATTGCGTGATCTTTGCCAATCTCTTATGTTGTAGGATATTGGTTTTCGCACTTAACCCAAACTTCCTTCAATCTCTCCAACCTGGTTTGCTAAGTACGTTAAACTATGATGCGTTGAAATGCCTTGAAGTCGAGTTCTTAAAGTTCAAACATTATCCTTTCTGCTTAAAGAAGAGGAATTAGTGCTTATTCACTTGTATCTACTTGCCTATCTGGCTCGACCAATGTTCCGGGGTAAAATTGGGAACGTCTTGCAGCCTTACAAGGCTTGGAATTCCCAACTGACTAATAATTGTTTATTCGCAGATTTTTGTTTATGAATTGATTTTGTTGCTGGAACATGGGCACTGAATCTAACCATGTTGGTTGCTCTGAATTGAAGGTGTTTCTCGGGGATTATATAACTGAATGCAATTCTGTCGTGGCAGCACGGTTGACGTCAGGAATGCTTGTACGATATAAACTTTTTGTTTTTCTATTTCACCATTGTATTACTAGGCATTCTCGGTACTTTCCAATATGTGATCTACCAGCAACCGTAAGAAGTCACAAACTTCGAATCCACTAATGAGTAATAATGTTGTGGCCGAAGCGCGGATTTTGGAAGGTTCACTAAATTCATCTCACTTCATGAAGAATTCTGAGGAAGACACGCTTTCCACTTCAATGAAAGCTTGCATTTAGTGTCTTCGGCGCACCCAACCCGAAAAAAAATAATTTGGGATAAACTGAAAATCCGACTACGACCGGCCCCGGTGAGACTAATACTGGACATAGCAGGCTCTTCGGTTAGCGGTGATGTGTGCAAGAAGTACTATATGTTATAAAATCAACATATTTACGATCGAGAATGTTGGGATGTACTCGCCCAGTTAGACTCTCTTAGAAGATCGGATAAAAATTTCACCAGCCCACGAGTTGAATCTGTACAATGCCTCTTGAAAGTATGTCATCCGAGAAAACAGGTGACAGAATTAAAATGCAAATATTTTAACATAAAAGTTTTACAGTAAGAAACCGAGGACTTCCTTATTACCCTTCGAGCACCTCAATGTACCTGAGATGGATTTATTCAGCGATGCTAAAAATGTACAGGGTGCCTACAGCGGCTACTAAGAAGTATTTTTCTATCATGTCTTGCTTTGGATTACGTGCCTTTATTTTGGCAGAAACTTAAGGTGATCTTCATACTGAAACCTGGGAAGGATGACTATTTAAATGTAAAGAAATTCAGTCAAATCAGCTTAACATTATTCTCCCTGAGATATCCGAAAACTTGTTGAGCATCGCCACAAAAAATGAGGGTTGCACCGACTAAATGAAAACCATCATGTCTACCAGTGTGGAAAGTCCCGAGAGATTGCTCTTCGCTCTTTGGTTTCAATGATAGTGGTATTCATGGACACTGAAGTGGCCTTTGACTGTGCGCCTTTACAAAAACTCTGTGATGCGGCCAACAAGCATAGGATCGATGCAATTTTAATTAAGTGGATCTATGCTATATTATGCTAACCCAGAGGTTACTGTGTCTTGACAACAGAAGCAGCGAAAGGTTGCAATGACGTAGGTGTGCTATCGCCACTTCTGTGAAGTCTTTTGATCGACTTGCAATCATAAAGACTACGAAAATTTCCATGCCCAAGCTTATGCGAATATTGTAGCTGTTCTAGATGTTGGGCAAGATCTCGGAAGGGCGTATAGAATTGTACAATGCGCCGTTGAATTAATTGACAGACTTTCAGTAAATCCAAACAAAACCATCATGTTGTTATTTACAGAAATGGGAGAACTGAATAGCCTTTGTCTTCCAGAGATGAGGAGTAGAATACTTTAACTCTCCGAAGTAGTGAAATATTTGGGAATCATACTAAATGAGAAGCTCCTGTCGAACAAACATGTGGAGGTAAAGACGAAGGGCATTCTCATAGCCTATAGAGTGTGTAGGCGGACCCGACATGGACTTAGGACTCATGCAGGAATGTTGATAGAAGAGAGAGTAGATAGAATAGAAACATATCTATTCTTAGGCGATGGGAGCAGGTCATAGACTAATTCGTTTATGTCTATGGGAAAACAATGAAAGTGAGAGGCACAGAACATTGGAAGAGTTTCTGAAGGAACTGAATCCAGTTTTTGTAACGTCTTGTGAATTCGGAATAACTATACATCTGTTTGGTAATTATCCGCAAATGTAGAGAAAATTGGGGCTTTGGGGAAAACTTCGATCACTTCGAAAATCGTCCAGGAATATATTAAAATTTATACGGTGAGACTACACACTCTATGGACCTGGTCATTGCGGTGTAGAGGGAAATGGAATTTCGGATACCTTAGCAAGAAAGCCATTATGAAAGTGTGTATATACAAATATATAAAACTCCCTATTTTTCGTACAACCCGCGTATTATGATATGAATTTTTACAAAATGAACGACGTGGCCCATATTCCTGGACTAATTAGTGCAGTGGCATGTAAATCCTTTTCGAGGGCTGCGATTGAGGTGTACTTAAGTGCGAGTGGCCACGAACGGTCTTTATTTGATAATTTTCCCACAGTGAAGTATAGTTCTACCCTCGGAATTGATATTAATAATCTTGGGATGGTAATTTGGCCTTGATGGATGGTAAAATTAAAAGATCCACAAGAAGAATACCTTTATGGTGGAAAAAAGAAAATAATTGAGTTGTTTCTAAAATTCTTGTGTATTTTGTAAAGTTCACACAATTCATTAAGATATTAATTAATCATTAGGTGCAGAAAAACCAGCAAATGTGAGCTCAAAGTTAACAATTTGTATTTTCTCGAACACTTAATTTGTGTGTTTATATTGAAGTTTATTATCCTTAACTTCTTCCAACAGAATTGTTGGCAAAGCAATCAAATAAAGGACGAATTGTTAAAAAGTAAATGAACTCGAAAGCGGTTACAAAACTGAAACCCATGATGAGGCCCAAAAGTCCTCCGAATGTTGCTGGAAAAAACAAATACTATAGTCAGTACGTTGGCAGAAAACTTTACTTACTTCTATAATAAAATTTAATGACGAACTTTTCAAGGAGGAACAACATCTACCACACATTAAAAAAGAAAAAGATTGATTCAAACAAATGGTCAGTTCGGCAACTAAATTCACCAGTCGCACTCCTTTCTCAGGTGCCCATCATTATTTTAAAGTAACTCCTTCAAAACTTGGATGTTCATATAGTGTCACACTCTATTGTCTGGGAAATGGCTGAAATGATGGCCTGTGAATCCCTCCAAATAAAATAGGTTTTTCGTTGATTTCGAAGAGTAAGACAACTATTTTCTCAGAATATTTTCGTGTGTTGAATCAAATATGCTGATTGAAAACTTTTCGAAATCAGGTGAAGTGATTGCTGAAAATGTGTGCGCCAAAAAGTGTCGCTCTGAAAACTTATCCAACTAAAAAACCGCAGAAAAAATCACGACGATGTACCTACATAAAATATAGGGCTGGAAATACATCTTATATAATAATAAAGAATAATACTACATATACTTTAGAAATTTATCAAATACTATGTAGTTCATCATAAGGGTACACCATTTGTTATAAATATGGACGATATTATAGGGCATAATTTTCGAAAATTTAATAGACATCCTGCTATTACTAACAAAGTTATTGTACCTCAAAATTTCTTTCTCCAATAAATCCTCTGCACTATAAAACGTTATATGTACAACATATTCTAAATATATATAATATATATACTTTATATCAGTACTACAACCAAGTGAAAAGTCAGGCAAAGGCATTAAGAAGATCTTTTTTGTAAGGTTTTGTGTAAAACAAATAATAATGACAATAGCTCATTCAAACTAGTCAGCAGACGGGTGAAGAATAAAGTGCAGAGGGTTTGCTGGAACTATGCAATCCTCAGTGAGACACCTGCAGTTGAAATTTTGGATACACTAAAGCAGAAACCTTGTATCGTATGCAGTTGGGATGGTAGAGCGAAAGTCAGGAACCAGCGAAAGTGTTTTAGGTCACTAAAGGAATCGTAGTAGAGCCAGGCAGTGCGATTTTCGGTAACGAAAGCGAAGAAATATTGGGGTGGGTTTTGGGGATTACCCTCCTAACATGCTGAGCATGCCACTATGCGGGCATGAATTTTGCAGATGCTACCGAAAAGGAGGTTCGAATAGCCATAAATAACTGGAGGTGCCTTGGTTTTGAACGGGTGCCGAATTTCTGGTACAAAAAGTTCACCAGAGTACATATTCGATTGGTACATAGCATAAACTAGATCATTAGTCAGTCTAAGGAATTTCCACCCTTCATCACTACTTGAATTGCCTATCTTGTCAATAAAAAGGATACCTATCCTGTCGGTAAAAAGGACCCCGCAGACGCAAAACTGATTACTTGCTTACCAATTCTTTACACATCATATCCTCGAGGACCACAACATTCTGAAATCTCTTTAGTTATTATAGCTAAGCTATATAAGCTATGACCGAGACAGATTTTTACAAGTACCTAGGAATTCTGTAAGGAACTCATGGTCGAGTTAGTGATCTAAAGGATGCTGTGCTGTCCGAATTAACGTCTCGAGAAAGTAGTTGTAGTTTAGATAATATTCTCCGCTACTGGTATTGCACCTAAATCGCTTAAGTCTTCCCTTGATGTCTTTGGCCTCTGGTCAGGGCTGGTTAAAATTATACAGAAGTACACCATTCTTCATGTGTGTTCGATGTTGCGTTGAATCCTCGACGGACCCTCTCATTAACCTACCAATGGCCACCAACAGAGCCCCTTTATATATATATTATATATATGGTATAAGTGGGTAAGATCATCCGAGCTTAAATGGTGGCATTTAGTGTGAGTATTAGGTCAAATTCGGCATCTGCAGAGATTGTGATAACTCGGAAATAAAAAATATTAATCTTTGGCGCGGTAATCTAATTGGTTCAGGGCCTTGAAGCGTGTTAACGCACTTTATTTAAGACTATTATGATACACTGCAGGATTACAATACCCTGTAGGAGACAATGCGGTCGGCATTGCGCTCGGCCCGTGATAATTACCCAGATTTGACTTAAATATTAATTCAAAGCTGAGTAAGACACAAATAAAACTTTCTTACCTTCATTGTCTATCTTTTATTTTAGGGAGGTGGACATCTTCAAAAGACAGGTCTAGGCACACCCACACCAGCGTGTGGGATTTTTACCAACTAAAACCATCCCCGACTTCCTCCCTGCCGCGCGGAACCACCATAAGGTATTACATCATGGGGCGGAGTCAGCTCACTCTAGCTTAGTCACCTTTCTTCTATGCGCACCGCACATGATCGCGTTTTTCTCCTCTCCTCTGCCTCCTCTTTTGGATAGATGCGATCATGGAATTGACCGCATCCCAATTCTCTTGATGTGCTACTATTTTCGGCACCAGATTTCCTGATACCAGCACTCTCCAACCACTCGTTGATGGCAGGAATAAGCCCGTGAGTCCACCGACCCTTTCCCGAGCGTTCCCACCGCTCTTGCCATCTATTTATGGATCTCTCCCTTCCAGCCTTCTTGGTCCGCGATGAGGTGGAGGTTGGTTTCGCATTGTATATGTTCGCCATTTCATCTGCGAAGATGTCAATCGGCATCATTCCAGAGATGAAGAATGCTGCATCATCTAAGATAGTCCTGAAGGCAGAGGTTGCATAGAGCCTGACTGAGGTCACCACCTTGGCTATAAGCAACCTAGAGGTATGCCATGGCCCTCCCACTGCACGTGTTGCTTATATCTGAGCTTCCTATCTATCACCACCCCCAAGTATTTTTTTTTTTGTGCGTACACGGAGGTGGAAAATCGTAGAAAGATACGTCCGCCGCCCGAACGGTAGAACTACAGCGGGCGCGTGTGGGATTCACACCCACTACAAATCACCCCCGGTCTCTTCAGCCCCATCCCCGCGGGACCACCATTGAGGTATTACTTTCCGGGGTAGGTTTGCTCTTAGGCACTCATCCTTCTCCTATTTGCAGCTTTCCTCCTTCTTTGTTCCTTCTGCAACTCCTCTTGCGTTTGGGTGACTGCGGACCGCAAGCCACTTCTCCTCGGACTCCAGCATCTCAGTAACCAAGCTCTCCGGGGTCCCACTCCTGCCCAACACCTGGTTTACGCTCCTTCTCTCCATCGCAAATCGTGGGCAGTGAAACATCACATGCTCTGGATCCTAAGGTATGCCATCGCGTCTGGGACGCATCTACCTGTAGCAACCACCGTGTCCCGTGAGGAACTGGGTAATGTGGTAGTTGATCTCCCCATGTTTTCACTCAAGCCACACCCTAATGTTGGGAATGAGCCTGTGCGTCCACCGACCTTTGGTAGACTCATCCCATCTGCGTTGTTAGAGATCAAGCGATTCTGACCTTACCGCATTTCTACACTGTGCATGCCCCTCCATACGTCTTGCATTGTACAGGACACTCATTTCTTTGGCCAGAATGTCGACGCGGATCATGCCTGCCACCACCAATACTGCCTCATCTGATGTGGTTCTAAAAGCACTGCAAACCCTCAAAGCGAGTTCACCAGCTTCCGTCTCTGAGAGTTTGCAAGCGCCTCTGCCCACACAGGGGACGAGTAGAGCAGGATGGAGCGCACCACTCCGACTAGCACCAACCTCCGGCAATGTTTCGGTCCACCAATATTTGGCAACATTTTTGCAAGTGCCGTGGTGGCACTGGCTGCCTTTTCGCATGCATAAGTCATAGTCGATGAAGCAGATGCCAACCATCTGCAATTCAATAGATAACAATGTCTGTAGTCCTTCCTGGAATAACATCCCATTAGATAAATAAATCCCCGACCTTCCTGGAATAATATCCCATTAGATAAATAATTCCCCGACCTTCCAGGAACATTATCACCATGGGTAATAAAAGTCTGAACCCATATAGTAATTAAGACCACAGGTCATAGGGAAACATGTTTTGTATAGTTTCCCTGTGTTAAAGATAAGAACCATGGGTCACAAGGAAATATGTGTTGTATATTTCCCTGTCGACTCATTAGTAAATAAGACGTAGTATTTAAGGAGGTGTAGAAAACGGAGATCAGCAGTTCCTCGAGTACTACCAGAGCGTAAGCACTCTGGCCCTCGTGAATGAATAAAAAAGTATAAAACAAATATCGTTTCATTTGTTAACCCATTTGTTAACTGTTATTTGTTAACTGGCGCCCAACAAAGGATTTGAACCTATCCTATTCCTTGATAATTTTTTTTCACGGCAAAGTTATAGCCGGTATAAGAGAGAGTGTAGAGTACATGTGATAATCGCGTCGAGTTGCACGGTGTTATAGCAGTGATAAGTGGCATTCTGGCGAGCAATTAGAGACAGTTAAGTGTTAGTTATAGTTACCTGTGAAAATATGTCGATGTTAATCCTGTAAGTAATTTTTTTTTTGTAAAACCTTGTAGCTAATATTATCTACTTTGCTCTTATTTCTCTATTCTCTTTTGAAATTTCGTAAACTTCGAAAAAATGTCACTGAGCGCAGATGCCATTACTGACCTTATAACCCGAATCACTACGGAGATTGTATCTAAAATGCAATTCGAAGTGCAAGGGCAAATCAATGCATTAGCCATTGAAAGTCAAAAGATTTCAGCGGAAGCAGATGCCGCCTTAGAAACGCGACTTCAGTATGCACTCCAATCGCAAAAAAATGAATTATCTTCCCAATTTCATTCTGCTATTCCTTCTAGAGAAGTAAAAAAGTACGAAGATGTACAAATTAATGACGCTATTCCATGTGAAATTTCGCTGGACGTTGTAAAAACCGTGCCAGAATTTTCAGGAATAACTGAGAAATACCCCTCTTGGCGACAATCGGCCAAAGCGGCTATTAAGCCTTATGAGAGATACGTTGGATCAAATCGATATTATCAGGCGATTTCAATTCTTCGTAATAAAATTACAGGAGCAGCCGACACTGTCTTGTCTTCGTTTGGCACTCCTTTGAATTTTGAAGCTATTCTAGTTAGACTTGACCATACGTATTGTGATAAAAGACCATTGCATCTCTTAGAGCAGGAACTTTCAACTCTTCGGCAGGGTAAATTATCTATAGTAAAGTATTACGATACCGTGGAAAAACAGCTCACTCTAATAACAAACAAAGCGTTAATGCAATATTCCGAGAACCAGGAAGCATTGCAATTGCTGAATGAAAAATACAGGAGCGACGCACTGCGTGTATTTGTATCTGGATTGAATCGCCCATTAAGCGATATACTGTTTTCCAGCAGACCCGTAGATCTTCCTAGTGCTTTAGCGTTGGCTCAAGAATTGGAAATGAACCGAGAAAGGTCAGCTTTTGCTAGTGCATTCGCTGAACGAAAAACTTTCAATCCAATGCCTCGCAAACATTTTCCACAGTACAAGGTAGAGTCCCAAACAAAGAAACAGATTTTACCTACTCCCGAGCCTATGGATATAGATCCATCATTTTCGAGATTCAATAATGTATCAAATTCTAAAAGAACTCAGAACAGGTATTCGACGACTCACCGACCAAATTTTAATACAAGTGGACCAAATAGAGTGTTCCACCAAAACCAAGTGACAAATTTTTCCCGACAAGGCAAACCTAAGAATAAAGAATCCGGTAAAGACCATAAAAGATCACAACGTGCCAATTATATTAGTGCACAGAAATACGGATCAAAGTCAGCTCAGAATTATCCTAATGTTTCAGATGATGAACAACATTTAAATGTTACTGACCAACTTCATTTATTGAACACTAGCTCTCGACTACCTTTTATTGTGAAAACAGCAGCTAATGGAAAAAAGTTGAAGGTACTTATTGATACTGGAGCTGCAAAGAATTACATCAAGGAACTTTCATTTTTGAAATCTATTAGACCGGTACAGAATCCATTTTATGTTTCATCAATTAATGGGTCAACCAAAATTTCAAAAAAATGCACCATTCACATTCTAGGACAGGAATCCGAATTTTTCATTCTACCGAACCTGGTTGACTTTGACGGAATATTGGGTTATGACTTCCTTAAGGAAATCAGCGCTAGTGTTGATACAGGTTCAAGCTGTATCAGACACCAAAATGGCGTGGAACCTCTTTCCTTTATGGAGTGTGCTCAGGTAAATACCTTGAGGATGGATTATAGTAAAATTTCTGAAGAGGTTCGTTCGGAATTCAGATCAATCTTGAGATGTAATTCTAACGTTTTTGCTGATCCAAACGAAGCTCTACCATACAAACCTGCCAATAGTAATGTCGTAGCAGACGCTCTATCTCGTCAGTACATTCAACATCTCAGCAACGATAATTCCACTGGGAGAACTTGCACAAACAGTGAAGTATCTTTTACTCAGTACATACGGACCGTGTATGAACCGATAAATAGTTTCAGAAACCAAATATTTTTATCACTGGCAGAATCAACCGAAATAAAAACAACAGCACCGTTCGCCGGCTATCTCCGACACGATATTCAATTTAAGGATTTTCATTCATTATATATGGTTCTTAAAAATGTAATTAACTATAATATTGTAAACGGAATTTATTGTCCGCTTGATGTGCTCGGAAAAATCCAAAACGAATTAGTGGAACTATTTCCATCAGTCCGATTTAGGCACACTACTAAATTCGTTATTGATCTTCTCAATAGTAACGATCAAGTGGAAATCATAGCTATAGAGCATGAAAGAGCACACCGTTCAGCAAACGAGAACTACCAGCAAATTTTTGATAGCTATTTCTTTCCCAAGCTTAGGCGGAAAATTAAGGCTTTCGTGGGAAAATGTGCTATTTGTGCGCAAGGAAAGTATGCAAGACATCCGAAGAAAGAGATGTTGACTCCTACTCCAATCCCCAACTACCCTGGTGAGATCTTGCACGTGGATATTTTTAACACAAATGGTCTTTACTTTATCACATGTATCGACAAGTTCTCTAAGTTTGCCATTGTAGAACGTATATCCTCTCGATGCATAGTCGATATAAAGAATGTTCTACTCAAGATTATTGGATTTTTTAGGAAACCAAGAATACTGGTTACTGACAATGAACCTTCATTCTGTTCTCAAACTATCGAATCTCTGATTAAAAACAAGTTCAACTTATCTCACTATACCGTACCTGCAATGCATAGCGTAAGTAATGGTCAAATAGAGAGATTCCATTCAACACTTGCTGAAATTTCGAGAACTTTGAATATGGAGAACCACACCGATGACACTGAGGAAATAATATTAACAGCCGCCATCAAATATAATGGTTCAATTCACTCCGTAATTAAAAGAAGACCTGTAGACGTCTTATTTTCCCTACCTGAAAAGGAAATTAAGGAAGTAAGATATCTCCTCCAGAAAGCTCAAGAGAAACAATGTCAAATCCAGAATAAGAAACGGGTATCCCGTGAATTCCACGCCGGTCAAGAAATATTTGTTAGAATAGACAAACGGCGAGGAACAAAACTGACTAGGAGATATGTAAAGAAGATTTAGGGACAACTGTATTAGTTGATGGCAAAAAGATTCACAAAGATAATATTCGATAAAAATCTTTTCGGATTACTAGTCTTCACCACAACCAACGCACGACTATTGCACTTCTCAACGGCTATGTATATACCTTTCCGGAAGGGTAACGTCGCGATTTACCAAGAATTTATTTATTTAATACACACCGTGAACCTAACCGAATTCGAAGTAATCGCAGAAAATATTCAGAACTTTGAAAAGCTATTTAAAGTTAAAGAAGAAAAAGCATCTCTTGAAGCTGATTTTAACGAAATTACGAAATTACTAAACTCCTTGCGATTCCACAAACAAAAAAGATCAATTGATTTCATAGGCTCTGCATTGAAATTTATTACTGGCACTCCTGATCATAGTGACTGGACAATACTTCAAGAAAAACAATCTAGATTGCTTATAGCGGAAAATCAACAAATTGAGACCAATACAGAACTCAATGCAAAAATTAACGAATTAACCACTCAAATTAATACGATTCAACGTAATTCCATTAGGGTGGAAAATTCTGCAAGATCCAGCCTATTTCAACTAATCTCAATAAGAAATGAAAGAGCAATAGGTCTATTAGATAATGTCGTCTACTCGGTTACTTTTGCACGCTTAAACATTGTAAATCCTATTATTTTAGCAAATTATGAAATAAGAGATTTGATTAATTCAAACGTTACTATTAGTCTAAATGATTTAATGACAGCCTCACAAGTTAAAGTCTATTCCGACGAAAACATATTAAAATATTTAATTAAAATTCCAAAAATTGAGGAAATCTGTCCATTAGTAAAAGTTTCTCCCGTAGTTCATAATAATACTACTCTAAATCTGCTTCATCAGCATATCTCTACGTGTGAGTCAGGAAACCAAGCATTAAGAAATTGCCTTAAGTTTATCTATCTGGCAGAAGTATCCCTTCGACCACTGTTTAGTGCAGATTTTCAGTAACGCCACAGCCACGTGCAACACCACGACAGCCCACCACATTTCACCAATTGTACAAATCGACGAGAATACAATACTCATCAACGACAACAATGCAAGGATCATCGAGAACGGTAGCGAGATGGCTACTAACGGAACTTTCCTCCTTATTCACTCGAATGACGTACACATAAATGGCACGCTATATCCAGTAACATCCAGGAAGCCGACAATGGAACCACAGACACCGAGCGTTTTCAACCTAAAGAATTTGCAAAAGATCGATCAAATGACAGACCAGTTTGAAGCGAAAAAAAAACAAGTAACTGGCTTGCAGCTGCTATTTTCGGATTTACAATGTTGACAATGACGGGATCAGTGTGCTACTGCAGGTACAAGCGCCGCGAGAATCATGAGGTCATCATACTCCCAGTCCAATTCAACAACGACGAGAGAATGCAGCTCATCCTGAAAACCATCAATAGCAACTTGCAACAGATTCGGGACGAATCTGCTTAAGAGGGGGAGTAGTCATAGTCGATGAAGCAAATGCCAACCATCTGCAATTCAATAGATAACAATGTCTGTAGTCCTTCCTGGAATAACATCCCATTAGATAAATAAATCCCCGACCTTCCTGGAATAATATCCCATTAGATAAATAATTCCCCGACCTTCCAGGAACATTATCACCATGGGTAATAAAAGTCTGAACCCATATAGTAATTAAGATCACAGGTCATAGGGAAACATGTTTTGTATAGTTTCCCTGTGTTAAAGATAAGAACCATGGGTCACAAGGAAATATGTGTTGTATATTTCCCTGTCGACTCATTAGTAAATAAGACGTAGTATTTAAGGAGGTGTAGAAAACGGAGATCAGCAGTTCCTCGGGTACTACCAGAGCGTAAACACTCTGGCCCTCGTGAATGAATAAAAAAGTATAAAACAAATATCGTTTCATTTGTTAACCCATTTGTTAACTGTTATTTGTTAACTCATACTCTCGGTGTTCCTTAAAACTCAATTTGGTGTCAATTATTACCGAGGTATTTGATAGCCGGCTTTGATACGACCGTATGTCCACCGATCTCCACTTTCACAGTGTTATTTTACCTGCGGTTCGTTATTAAGACCGCTTCCGTGTTCGCGTCCGCCAAGGTCAGCCCGGCCTTTTCTAGCCAGGACTTTACAGCTCTCACTGTTTCCGTTGCGTAAACCTCCACATCTTCTGGGTGTTTTGCTGCAACAATCACAGCTAAGTCATCAGCAAAGCCGACAATCGTAGTCCCCTCTGGGGCGGGAAGAGAAAGCACCCCATTATACATGATATTCCACAACAGGGGACCAAGTACCGATCCCTGTGGTACCCCGGCTGTGACAATGTACTCTTTGGGGCCCTCATCCGTCCCGTACCAGAGAGTCCTCTCTGAGAGGTAGTTTTCCACCAAATTCGCTATCCGGGGACACCTATGTCAGCCAACACTCCTTTAATTCTATTCGAGTTGGCCGAGTTGAATGCGTTTTTGACATCCAACGCCACCACGGCACAGCAGCCGCCAGAAATCAGTGCACCTTTTGCCAGGTTTACCACCATGCCAATTGCGTCCCCCGTAGAGTGGGTGCGTCAGAAACCAAACTGCGTTCCGACAAACCATTGCTGGCTTCGACGATGGACAGGAGTCTTTTGTAGATGACTCTCTCCATAATCTTCCCCATTGTATCCAACAGGCAGATAGGATGATACGTCGCTGGATTTCCACGTGGCTTGCCAGGCTTCGGAAGCAACACCAACTTTTGCTTTTTCCACTGGGCAGGGATATTCCTTCTTTTAGGCACGCCCCGAAGGTGTTGGCGAAAAGGTCGGGCCTAGTCTTCACTGCCAGTTTCAAAGCTCGGTTGGGGATGCCATCTAAACCTGGGGTCCCAAGTATTTGATTGTCGGCTTGGAAGTGATGATATGCTTCCCGATTCTAATACGGGCGTAATTTCTCTTCCGACGCTTAGTGATGAGGACCGCTTCTGTTTCTTCCTCCGCAAGTGTCAAACCAGAGCTCTTTAGCCAACTTTTAACAGCACCGATTGCCTCAGCATCTTCGAGATGTTTTGCGACAACAACCAGCGCTATGTCGTCAGCGTAACCCATTACTGTGGCTTCCCTCGGAAGGGGAAGATTAAGTACATCATTGTACATGATGTTCCACAGTAGTGGGCCTAATACGGAGCCCTGCGGGACATGCGCCGTAATGAACGCACACAGGATATCGAACACTTCTGTTGCGTTAATGACAAGAACCGTACTTCTGGGGTCCAGAAGCCTCCTTTCAGTTAAATAACTGTCGACGATGGCAGCGAGATAGGCGGGAATACCAACCTTCGCTAGAAATTTCCGTATTAGAATCCAATTGGCCGAATTGAATGCATTTTTTACATCCAGGGTTACTACCACGCAGCATTTGCCGGTATTACCCTTTCCATGAATTGCATCTTCGGCCAAGTCAGAAACCAATTTGATGGCATCAATGCTTAATTTGGCTTTACGGAACCCATACTGCCGATCTGAAAGGTTGCCTTGGCTCTCAACAACCGGGAGTATTCTATTATAGATTCCCCGCTCTAACATTTTCCCCACCGTGTCCAAAAGACATATGGGTTGGCATGAGGATGGTTCACCTGGAGGTTTACCAGGCTTCCATGCCGCTGGAAATATCACTCTCGGACATGCACGCTTCGAACAACTCAGCGAACATGTCCGGTCTGGATTTCAGGGCAAGCTTAAGGGCCTTATTCGGTACTCCGTCCAGACCCGGCGCTTAATTGTCTTTTCATTGTCTATCTAGCAGTATCTATGGCTGTCTGTCTTTCCGCCACGCGCATTTTTCTCAGAAACAGTTATGCCTATTTGAATTGAATTGAATTTGGTGGTAAGGTTTGAATTGGGAATGTCCACACATGCCATGAGTAGCATCATTCTACCTTGAATTTAAGTGTAGGGGCGGGGTCATGCAGGGTCTCAAAGGGAAAGTCTCAATTATTTTTTGCGAATGTGGTATTAGTTTCAACATTACAAGGAAAGGGAAAAATGATGACTTATTTGATGGGGCAATTCCCAAAAAATACTCAACGAAAAATCACGAAGCTGCCACTAGAGAGTGTCTAGGTCTAGGTACTTTCCTTACCGATATCTGTTCAAATAAAGTTAATAATGGTTATTATATTTTTGAGAAATTGAGTGGAAAGCGTGCAATTTATTCTATAACCACAAAATTTCAGTAGCATAGGTTAATATTACCAAGTTTAGTAGAAATCGCACTATTACTAACAAGGTCAGAAGTGACGCTTTCCGGTTTCCCGAATTGTTACTTTTTTAACTTGTTTTAATTATTTGTAAATGAGGTTCAGCTTCTCGAGATATATACATGCAGCCAGAGTGCACGGGCAGTGAATAATCACATGCTCTGTATCTTCCGTTATGTCATTGCATACAGGATTATTCCGCGAATCATTCAGTGCAGATATTGGAGTAATATTGTCATAGTTGGTATCATTGTTTTTCGCCTCAAGCCACACTCTTCAGCTTCTTGCGCAGTTTTATCCGCCTCTTCCTTTCTCCAGTCAGACGGCCTTTGGTGCGTCTTTTTGGAATGTAAATTACAAATTTCTTCGCGCTAGAAAGTTGAAATCCACCTGAACCTGAACCTGGCAGGTCGTGTGTTTGTGTAATATACCACGAATTACGAGGCCATAAAAGTTACAGAAACCCACAAACTTTTCACTGTTACTACAGTTACCCTAAGCATAGCGGCTTATTATAAACGGTCCACCCATTTCTGTCACAATATCACTTCTAGGAAGCCTCTCGGGAACTGCGTGTAGTTCCTCATAGAAAGCATACTTCTATCGGAAATCACCGTGGTCTCACTGAACAATTGCAACGTTCCTTAATTTAGATTGTCATCTCGCAGTTAGGTCCTTGTAGGAATCTGGCCCCTAGTTCACGAAAAGGTGCTTTGCCGTAGTTGGCAGCAGTAGTCGGATATGGATATGCGTCATGTCAGAGGATAAAAGCATAGTACCCATCTCATTTTGCTTCAGCGCAGAACGTTAAACCGATATCGCCACAAACCACAAACATAGCAGGAGTCTCAAGGAAGGCATACGTATAAGGAAGCCTGGAAGAGCCACCAGGCCACCAGTAAAGCACAGGAAGCAACCAGATCAGGTGCGCAAGTTTTACCAACAAGTCATCAGGGTGAACACATATACACCTACATGCATATCTTGCCGATAAAAAGGAAGAAATCGGATTTTCGACCTTATGCGAATGTTGTAGCGATGGGTAGAATATTTTTATGCACTGCTTAATAACTTGAATTTCGACGAGTTAGAGGTTCCGTCAACTGACGACGATGGACAAGTAAGTAACATCAAAATTTATGAGCCATGATACAAGTTGTAGATAAAATGCGGCCCCACAGGTGCGGTTGGCGGCTCACTTAATCCGTATGGATGAGGATGATCCAGCCCGGAAAGTCAATAAGGGAATCTATTGTGTAGTAAACTCTGTATGATATAGGCACTTTGGCGCACTTTATATAGAAGAATTTTTTTATATCCACTGTCAAAAGAAATCAAGCTGATGTGAAACAAGCACTGCCTTTCAATATGTCATAGAAGCAGCAGCGCATCCTGAGTTGTGTGCAAACTTATCATCTTCGCCTTACTACATTAGTTGTTAATAATAACTTAGATGGTAAGGTTAACGAAACTGGCGGAATGAAGTCAACGAACAACAACAAAAAAGCAAAGAGATAAAGCTCCTGAGTTCAAATATACAGTGTCTAAAATAGGGTGTAGTGTTGAAATTTACCAAGTAGCTGAATCCAGTCTTGGAATATATCCTTCCGATATCTTGTTGATATCATATCGTTGAAGTAAACATGCGCGATAACCTTGTTCCTGAGTTTTAGAGTGCCACTACAAATATATATCGATGAATGTTTGAGTTAATTCCAATATAATAAACTGTTTAAAGGGGATAGTACTTATTTATGAGCTTTGGCCTATTTAGATCAGCAGAAGCAACCTCAGTAGGATACTGGTTGAGCTCACAGTCGGGCAAACAATTGCAGGGTGAAATCTTGCTCCTATGATTCCTTAATATCGTTTCGTTCAATCCAGGAATTGCTCCCATAAAAGCATCTGAAATTGGAGAATTTGTTGGCTGCTCTGTCTACCAAAAGTAGCAATGAATACTAACTTGCGTTTTCCGTAAAACAGAGAATCGATTCCATACCGCAAGAGGGGTAAACTCCATTATTTAAGTATCTCATAGGCACACATCCGCACAGGTCGTATGCGAGTTTGGCACGGCATTCTGCCAAGCAATTTATATAAGAGTAGCGTTCCATTACATTTACCTTTTTCTCGTTGTAGAAGTAACAATTCCTAATTTCTGGCCTCAATTTTGCAACATCCTTCGTTGCGTACGATGAAGATGGGAGAACTCCAATGAAATTTTCGGTATTAAGGGGTAATACTTTGATTTCAGCGTTGGCATCAGGGTAGTCATATGAGTCGTGGATGAGTATCCGAAAACCGTAGCTACTTAGATATGTTCCAAAATAGTCATCAACATGGGCGTTTAGTAACACACTAAGGCCTGTTTGATAACCAGAAGAACCTACACGAAACGGCTTTTTTGGTAGCCTATAGATACTCTCTCTGAAAATCGTAATTTTAGGAGGTTTTGAAATCTTGTCTTCTCAAAATAGCTAGCTAATATTGCCTTACTCGTCTAAATTAGTCATTCCGAGTCCAAGATAATTGAAGGAGCAACAAAATCCCTCGGAGGTCTTAGAAGGTTGGAAGAGGACACCGCATTCCACCTTTCTACCTTTCAGCAAACATTCTGCTAACATCTCCCTGCAAGGCGGTACTAATTGCTGTAGAAGCTGCAAATCAGTCATGCCATTTGCTTTCAAAATTCGCCCCAGCTTCAAATATTCACGATAAGCTGACCGACTGGTTCCAATAAAATCAAGTGCCAGAAGAAAAAGTTTCGCGAGTTCATCAATTGTTACATTTTCGGTATTGGTTCTAAAAGAAAAGGAATTGTGACGGTATTTTGTTTATAGGATTGAAAAGGGTAATTCGGTCATTAACGTTAACAAAGGTGTAAGCTACATGTAAAAGAAATAAAAATGGTACAACAAATGAGGCTCTGGAAGCTATCCACACTGGCGTCCGCTTTATTATTTTATTTAAAAGTGAAATGTGCGCAGATATACGATACAAACGCCAAAAATATATTTTTATTTTCTCGGTATTTCTTCCTTACTATTTTAATTTCCACGTTTTGCAGAGCTGGATCGATATCATCAGGGATAAGAAAAGAAGTAGTAGATATGGATATTTAAGGGGGCAGTCTTCCATTACAACAAAAAGTTTTTTTTAAATCTCCATTAAAAAGACAAAAAATATCATTTTTTTCTTCTTCCTCAGCGTTGGTCCCGCTCAAAAGCGGCAAATGTGGTTGGGCGATGATCAGGAAACCGTCCTGTTTGGCCGTAGTCGACCTAGAGGGCATTGCAAAAACTGAAATAAGTCGGGATACCAAAAACTGGACGCTTTAGTTATGAAAGGTTTTGTACTGAATTACTGAAAATTATAGTAATATACTTTATTTGAACAGATATCGGTGTGGAGGGAGTTTGGGCACCGAATAATGGCAGCTTCGTTATTTTTTTCAGTTTGGTATGTTCTGAGAATGGGTCCGTGAAAGAAGTGACCACTTTCCAGCCTCGATTTCTCCCCTTGTGCATTGAATGTCAAAACTGAGTTGAAAAAATTAAAATGTTTACTTGATACCCCACACGACTATATTTTATGGAAAAAAATGTGTAAATGTACACTCCTTTTGCATGCGTGGAGACACCCCTTCCAATTTCAAGTAACTCACTGCATACGTGAGCGCTGAAAGTTCCCACCTTCTCATCAAATTTGGTTTCAATGGTATAATAGTTTCTGAAAAAAGTTTGTAACGGATAGACTGTTTTGAATAAGGTTTTATTTTACGCAAAACCTTAAAACTTCGGACTCGAGGGCCTCGATCACATACACAATGGATGCTTCTCCTGTCTCAGATATTTATGAGATGCGGCCTTTGGAGCTCCCATCCTACCTTCATTATAGAGAAGTAGAGGAAGAGGAAGTTCTCTGCTAAAAAAAACAAGTCGGGAAATTGGAAGCTGGACACTTCAGGTATGAAAAGTTTTGTGTATTTCTTATACAAAAAGATTTGAGTGCGCATTTACCCCATTAGTACCTAGCACCTGTGTGCTATAATCTACATTACTGCAAACGGTAGTGCTAAGATGAACTTAAGGAGGGGTTTGCAGCGAATTACTAAAAAGTATAGTAATATACTATTATTAACTTTATTTGAAAGAATGTCGGTATGGAGGGTATTTCGGAGCCCAGCCACCACATAATGGCAGCCTTTTGTTTTTTTTTTTCAATTTTTTCGGTTGGGTAGTTTCTGAGAATGAGTTTATTAAAGAGGTGATCACTTTCGAACCTTTTCAACAAATATCAAAACTAACACCGGCTTTGGAAAGTGCTAACCGATACCTTTCATTTGATATCCCACATGGCTTATTTGGTGAAAAGAAAATTACATCCTCTTTTGCATGTATGTGTACCCCTCCTTAATTCGACGTAAAAGGATGTAACTCACTGAATGCGTGAGAATTCATAGTTCCCACCTCTCCAATAATTTTGGTGTCAATCACTATAACCACCTCCGAGAAAAATGCGTGTGACGGACAGACAGTAAACGGATTTTAATAAGGTTTTGTTTTACACAAAACCTTAAAACAAAGATAACACAAAGAAAGATTTCAAAGTAGAATAAAATAATAAAATTGAATAAACGGCATGAAGGGGAATGCAGTAAAAGAAACAAATATTGAAGAAATTTAGAGAAATTGAAAACTTTTAGTAAAGGTTTAGTTTAATTTCCGATAGTATTTCACTGTACATCTCAAAATTATTGACGCAATGCAGTTTAATGGAAAAAGTTTTCCTATAAATTGTTTTTCAAGTTCAAGGGTAACTTGTGATGACATCTGAGCAGCTGCTTGTGGAATGCCTTGGAACCAGGGTGTTTCTCAAAAGATGAAGCCCTTATGGGAGTCTCGGTAGAAGTCGGGGATTTCGGGCCCCACAGAATGGCCAGAGGAGAGCTCGGGCCTCCAAAGTCAAACTCGTGAGCTGAAATTGCGAAAAGGATTCATTGCCCACCAGCTGGAATACCAACAAACACTCATCTCCAAACTGCAAAAAAAGTTGCGAGCCAACAAAGGAGAGAAGGTCCAACTTGCAAGACAGATTCAACAGCAGCAGCAAGGTTAAGAGCATGAACACTATCACCGGAAATCAAAAGAGGTTGAAGTAACCTTTAATAACACATATCGAAGGATATGAAAAGATTTTCACTTTTCATAAAGAGCCACGGCTGAACACGGCAACAGCTACCATTCTTTCATTAAGGACACATTCCTTAATTACTCGAGGTGTCTAATGGAAAACAGATCTAGCCGATATTCTATCAGATATCAGGGTTGAATACCTTCAGCTTCAAATGCGTTCTGTCGCAAATTTTGTGATTGAAAAAAATAAAACTCTCTCCTTGGAGAACCCGGCGCTCCTTTAAATCGTGATCGGGTTGTTTGTGGTCACCTTGGACCCCACTCAAGAGCTCTTTGAAGTCATGAAAATTAGGTATATCTTCATCAAAATGTGGGTCTTGGAAAGGCAAAACCAGTTAAGCGAGTGCAGTGCGAACTACCAGAACTTGAGGCACATCACCCCTAACTGTACGGTGCGCTGCCACGGAATGCTCGGGGCCCGCAACTGATGTGTCGCATTGTTGCAGTTGTAACCAAGCTGACTAACTTGTAAGTTATCGTGAACGCCCAGCCAGCAAAGAAGTGGTAGACAGAAGGGAGGCTGCCAAAAATAGGAAAAACACTGAAAGCTACCGAGCAAGCAGACACGATGCCACAACTACCAAAAAGTTTACAAGTCCGGTAGTCTCTTATGCTCAAGCCGCTCATGAAACTCTTCCAAAAGGGGCTATTCCACCCGCTTGCAATTTACCTACCGATGCTTTGCAGAACCTGTTTGCTTTTCCGCTGCAGCGGCAATAGGCAAAACGTCAAACAATAACCGGATTTCAATCGTCTCCATCTATATCTTATGGAGTTCTCGAACTAGGCAACTGGGACAAGACTTGCTTTGAGTAATCTTAAATCAAAGTCTAAATACGTTGTTTCCGATGGCAGCTTCAACTCAAGGCATACCTTCTTGGGCGATACGGCAATCAACAGAAATTGGGAAACCCTATTGAATTGGATCCATAACCGGTCTTACCAAATTCTCAAACAAGACTGTCTGAGGAAACAAACGTTTCAGATTATCGCCTGCCTGGTAGTGTTTTACCAAGCGCGCCCGGTAACTATGCTCGTCATCCACACTGCAAGAGCGAAGATCAACAACCATCATATTTTCCGCCTAGACGAACTAAAATAAACTTAGGACTAAGGCTGAATATGAAGAAACTATCAACTGCCCTAGCTTTTTGGATAAAAAATAGACTTAGCAGCCACAGCGGACATTAAAATTACTACATAAAGCTTATTAAAGTCAGTGAGTTTCAATGCAACTCACTTCCTCACGACGCAATGCCACACCTGAAGATCAGACAGATTTGGGGCGATATCAAGCGCGTGTTCCAAGAAATTAAGGTTAATGCTGAACATAAAGCATTGCTTCCCCGGATTTCAGTCTAAATACTAAGATCCGGGAAATGGTGGTGAATTTTCGTAACACACAGCTGATCTACAAATTAGCAAATATGAAGACCGAGCCAAATACAACTAGCTCACTACTTTTTCCTCAATGGATCTTAACTAGTTCACTAGGTATTCATCAACGAATCCGTCAACCAACTCCACGGATTCGAAATTTTCTAAATTTATCACAATTTACGGTTCTGGCGAAAAACCTAAATGGTAAATAGCATAGCTTGACGAAATTCCACAACTTCGCCATAAGAAACTTCTCTGTGGTTTCAATCAAGTTCCTACTTGCAGTCTACAACAACTGCATAAATAATTGTTATTTCCCATCCACCTGGAAAGTACCCAAAATTATTGCCATTAGGAAAAAGGGCGCCGCTACCCAGCTAGAAAATTTTAGGTCCACCTCCTTACTATCTAACTAGCTGAAACTATTTGAGAGAGCATGGGATATCGAACCAGTCCAGTATTCCGATCTCAATAACACAATTTCTGATCAGTTCGATTCCGATTTAAACGCTCTATCCAATACGCTCTTAACAACCTCCATGATACCATGAGGACCCGACGACACGTGAATAACAAACCTCCTTTAGCCCATGGTCTTGACCAAGAAAAGGCCTTGGTTCCGTGTGCGTAAAGAGACTTGTACTTTGTATTTACAAATTTGTGGCGCGGCAGGATTCGCAGCATTCGAAATTTATTTCGAATGTTGCGAGTGCGAGCGAATAGATGGCGCGGATCTATCCACTTTGCGTAGCACGCCACGGGAGTGGAAGATCGCAGAAAAGTGTGCCATGAGTTGTTGTCTAAAACGTAGTAGACACACAAAAAAATTTATCTAATGCAGTAATTATGTTTTTCGTAAATGTCTCTGATTTGTAATATTAAGTTCGAATATATGAATAAATACTGAAGTCCTTCGAATTGAAAATAGGAAAACGGAAGTTGAGTCCGCCGACTAAGATTAGGTCAAATAACATGTATAACTAATTTAATAATAAATGTTAACTTAAATATTATAATAAATATAAGTAATGTTAAATACTTAAAATTAATTAAAAATCTGTTTCCTACCCCTATTATAAGACCTGCTATCCGATTTGAAAATGACACTTCCGATCTCTGTATGACCTTCGAATGATGGATAGACACTGCACTAAACTGCCTTAAAATTTGAAAACCAAAAAGTGTGATCAAATCGTCGAAGTATATCGGCGATCGAATTCGTTCTCAATCTTATGGAAAGGATTTTAGAAAGAACAGAAAACCATCCCAACTCTAACATTGGAAGACTACACCAACTGGGTAAAATAAGTCGATTGGGCAGATTTCTTAGCCCTTGCCAAATAGTGATTTCCACCGTCAACTTTACATCATTTTGTTTCCCTTTGATGCTGTTAAGATTGATAAAATAAATACAAGAAAATAAAGCAAATTGCAGAAAGGTCGGGTTGGTCAAACAAATGTAATCGTCATCATCATCCACGGCGTAACAACCGGTCTAGGCCTGCCTTAGGCCGCCGAGGTCCTCCAATTCAATATCCCTACCAGCTGTCTGGCGTCCTGATCTACCTCATCGCTTCATCTCAGGAGATCCTGCCTGAGATGAAGCGATGAGGTAGGTCGTCCGGGCTGAATCATCCACACGGATTAGGTGATCCACACATCTCAACCTGTTGCGCCGGATTTTATTCACAATCTGACGGTCATGGTATCGCTCATACATTTCGTCGTCATACATGCTCCGGAATCGTCCATTCTCATTTAGGGGGCCAAAAATTCTTCGCAGGATTCTTCTCTCGAACGCGGCCAGAAGTTCGCAATATTTTTCACTAAGAGCCCAGGTCCCGAGGAATACATGAGGACTGGTAAGATCATTGTCTTGTACAATAGCAGCTCTGACTCTATGGTGAGACGCTTCGTGGAAACAATTTTTGAAAGCTGAAATAGGCTCTGTTGGCAGTCAACAACCGTGCGCGGATTTTATCGTCATAGCTGTTATCGGTTGTGATTTTCGACCACAGATAGGAGAAATTTTCAACGATCTTAAAGTGTTAGTCTCCTTTCTTTATTGTTTTCGTTTGACCAGTGCGATTTGATGTTGTTGGTTCCTTGTTATTTGTCGCAGACGTTGCCATCATGTACTTCGTCTTGCCTTCATAATGTGTAGCCCAAGATCTCGCGCCGTCTGGTCGATATGGATGAAGGTATACTGTATCTTAGGCTGTTCTTCCCATGATGTCAATATCGCCAACGTAGGCCAGTAGGTGGGTGGACTTGAAGTAGTTGGTACGTCTTGCATTGATATTTGCATCGCGAATCACTTTTTTTAGGGTCAGGTTAAAGAGGATAGGATCGGATATTCCCTTGTCTTTCACCGTTATGCTGAATGGTCTCGAGAGTGATCCTGCTGCGTTTATCTGGTCTCGCACATTGGTCAGAGTCAGCCTAGTCAATCTTTTCAACTTCGTTGGGATACCGTATTCTTTCATTGCCGTGTGCAGTTTTATCCTGCCTATGCTGTTGCCGTATCCGGATAGCTGAGGGGTTAGAGCACAAGGCTGTCGTACGGAAGATCACCGTTCAAATCTCGCTGGTGACAGTGGAATTTGTATCGTGATTTGACGTCGGATACCAGTCGACTTAGCTGTGAATGAGTACCTGAGTCAAATTAAGGTAATAACCTCGGGTGAGTGCAATGCTGACCACATCGCCTCTTACAGTGTACTGTAGTGCGATTCAAGGCCCTGATCCAATATGAATTTTTGCGCCAACGATTATTATTATGTTATAGGCGACCTTAAAATTGACGAAAAGATGGTGTCATATTCCAGCAGTTTTTCCATCGTTTGCCGCAGAGATAAAATCTGATCTGTTGCCGATTCGCCTGGAATGAAGCCTCTTTAGAATGGGCCAATGATGTTCTCCGAAGAATTTTTGGCCCCCACATGAGGATGAACGATTCCGTAGGTTACGGTGGGCGGATCACTTAATCCGCATGGATGAGAATGATCCCGCCCGAAAAGTCTATAAGGGCAATATCTACGGTAGAAAAGAAGACGAGGCAGACCCGGCCTAAGGTGGAGCGATTGCGTAGGTTAGGACGCCAGACAGCTTTTAGAGATATCGAATTGGTGGACCTCGGCGCAAAACCGGGATGTCTGGAGTTCCTTATTAAGGCAGGCCTAGACCGGATACCGGTTGTTGCGCCGTTGATGATGATGATGAATGATGTTTTGGTCGTATATCGTCGTATATCAGTTGCTGAATCGTTTGATGTAATTGGTCGCTCCCATATTTAACCAATTCGATTGTAATTCCATCGGGTCCTGGCGACTTATAGTTTTTAAGAGGGTGGTGGCAGCATTTGTCCGTCGCCTTCAGTTGGCGGGACCTGCAAACTTTGGTTGCTGAGCAGTTCATCAAAATACTCAACCCATCGCTTCAATATGTCCATTCTGTCGGAAATCAGATTTTTCCCTTTGTCTCAGCGGGATGAGCATCGAGATGTATAAGGCTTCATCCTACTGACTTGTTGACAAAACTTCTGCGCCTGATGCGGTTGCCTCCTGTATTTTTCGAGTTCACAGGTGTGTTGGTTCTGCCAGGCTTCCTTTTTCCATCTGTAAAGTTGCTTTTCCGCTTAACGAAGTTCGTGATAAGTCTCTGCAAGTGCCCGCGTTTGGTATGCGGCATTCTTCCGTTCCGTTGCTAGCTTACATTCATCGTCGAACCAGCCGTTCCGACTTTTCTTGCGGCTTGGGCCAAGTATGCATGTGGCCGTATTAATGATAATGCTCTTCAGGTGGTTGTGAAGATCATTTGTTGATGCTTCATCTCCAGAACATCTGTTAGCTGTGGTTATTGCGGCATCCATCTCCCCCTTATAGGTGGTACTGAAGGCCGTGTTGTGGATGGCTTCAATATTCACTGTCACACTAAACCAAATATAATAGTCAACCATTTTAAATAAGCTAAAATATTTTTTTTTTACCTACCCATAAGGTATAATTCGCGGTCAACGGACAGTATAGGTCTCAGGGCGAAACGTGCATTGGAGCACACGATGGAGCATAAAACCTGGGAAACTCCTGCAGAGCCAACACCAGCAGCTCCACTACCAAACCCAATCTCCATCTCTACGTGGTGACCGCTGACAGTTTTTCTTAATGAGAAACTGTAGACAGAGAAGAATGACAGTGTGTCTCCAGCAACCAGAAGCGGGACAAATTGTATTAGTCCGCCAGGTTGAAGGTTGAATAGGGCTGATACTGAAAACCGAAGTTACGGAACCACGATAGAAATGATTGACTCCACAACGATGAACTCGGCAATAAAATCACACAAAGGATTTCTGCATTTTTTCATCGAACGTGCGCTCCCTGTATAGATTGATGTCCAGCCACTAGCGGATACTATGTCCTAATATAAGGCTGATGCGCTTTACAATACGCTGGACAGGGACCGGCTTCCTGGAGGGAGTAGGAGGTCTTGGAGATGAAGCAGCAACAAATGATCTCTACAATCACCTGGTGAAAAACCGATTTAATCTCAGTCCCGAAAAGGCTTCAAAAGACTGCTTCGACGATGAATACAAACTAGCAACCGAACAAAAGAACACTGCATATCGGGCAATGCTGCACTCTTAAAGAACGCGGACACGTTCAAAGGCCTATAATGAACGTTGGACGCCGAGTGGAGAATCCGCTTCACAGACAGAAAAATGAAGCTAGGGAGAACCAACAGGTCTCTGGACTCGAAAACTACAGGAAGTAGTCGCATCAGGCGTGGAAGTCAAAAGGATAATGCTTTATATACCTTGATTCTACCAGGGATGGGGCAGTCCAGGGTGCTTATTGGGGGATACGAACCCATGCGCACAAAGGATTGCTTAAACCTCACCAAAAAGAACCTCCGAATCATAGTGGGAATTCTCACTGGTCATTGTCGGCTGAACTACCACCTAGGGAAGCTAGGGATATCTACGGACACTGCCTGCAGGTTCTGTGAGGAGGAGGACGAAACCTCTATGCACGTCCTGGGACAGTGTCCAGCACTTGTGCAAAGTAGGTCGATACATCTGGGAGAACACTTAATACCAGATGCAAAGCTGAAACTTCTGGAAGTGGGGAACATACTAAAGTTCCTAACGGTTACTGGCCTGCTTGAGATACTATGATCAACAGATACACTATAACCAGTAAAAGGGGCACAATAGTTCTTCAAGGACGCGGTGCGACTTTCCCTTAACAGAATAATAATAATACCTTGATTCACATGCTGTTGAAACAAAAAGGGAAGTCTGATTTATGACCGTATGAATATATTGGAGTAATGGGTGGATTAAAAAGCATAAGTTGCCAATAGTCGATGGAATGACAGCCGGATTGTTTAAATATTAAGGTCGCTAACTAAACCAAACGGTTCATTAGCCAACGCTTAAGTTACAAATCAAAGCCTGACGATTGGCAATGGGACATTATCTGTCCCAATCACAAAAAAGGGGATATCACGCAATCCAGCAATTATAGAGGTATGCCGTTGCTGAGTATTACACTCGTATATAAGATATTCTCCACTCTCTTCCTAGGCCGGAGGCCCATACCAAGGAGGCTTCATTCCAGCCAAATTAGCTATAGATCAGATTTTTTCTGTGCGAAAATGGATGGAAACTGTTGAAATATAGCCATCAGTTACAGTTGGGCAAAGCCTATACAAGAACCATGCAAAAACTCGGTATCTCAAGACTGACTAGGTTAACCTTGATTAATGTGAGGAGCCAGGTGAAAGCAACAGGATTACTCTGAAGACCATTGAGTATCAATAACGGTCCAAAACAAGAGGATGTCCTATCATGCAACTTCTTTAATCTGGCCTTGGAAAAAGTGATCACCAATCTTGATATTAACGCGAGAGCCATTATCCGCTTCAAGTCCACGCAACTACTGGCCAGTACAGTTTACCTTCGTTCAGATCTTGGGATGGATATTAATGAACGCAAAACGAAATACATGGTGACAACGTCAGCACCAAAAACCAAAAAAATAATAACGTCAAATCGCACTGGTCAAACCAGAACAATAAATATAGGAGACTACAATTTTGACACTATTGATAATTTCTCCTATTTAGGGTTGAAAATCACATAACACCCACGACGATGAAATGCGCTCACGGTTGTTGGGAGCCAACAGAACCTATTTCAGTGTACAGAAACTGCTCCGCTCGAAACATCTCACCATAGGGTCAAAGCTCTTACTATGCAAGACGATGATCTAGTCAGCTCTCATATATTCTTTAAAAATTTGGGTTGGTAGCAAGAAAAATTGCGGAATCTTAGCCGCGTTCAAAAGAAGAATTCTCCGAAGAATTGTTGGCCCCCTATTGACGATTCCGTAGCTTATGTAACGACGGAGACGAAACAGAGGCAAATAATTTAAGGTGTGTCTGCGTAAAACAAATACGGGCAGGTGAGCATGGAGGCGAGGTCATTGATAAAAAGCAGGAAGAATAGTGAGCCAAGTATAGAGCCTTGGTAAACACCAGAGGAAGGAGAGAAGGAACGAGATGAGTAACCTTGAAAAGAAACTTTGCATGAACGGTATGAGAGATAGGACGAAAGCCAGGAGATGACTGAGGGAGGGAAGTGTAGTAATGAGAGTTTAGAGAGGAAAATATATGGTGAACGGTATCAAAGGCTTTGGAGAAATGGGTATAAATAGCATGTACCTCCTGTCGTGAATTAAAGCATTCAACAACAAAGTTGATAAAGACCGAAAAATTTGAAACCGTAGATCTATATTTCACGAAACCATGCTGCTCTTTGATAATGATGTGACCGAAATGCATGGTCAACCAGTCTTTGACGTATCTTTTCAGGATTTTGGAGCAAGAGGAGAAAAGATAAATGACGCGGTGGTTCACAGCAAGAAAAGGGTCTCCGCTCTTGAGGAGAAGGATGATAGGGGCTCTTTTCCAGAGATGAGAAACGTAGCACTCTTCTAGACTTTTGTTGTAGATTATACTCAGGGGGAGAGAAATGTGTTTTCTATAGTTAAGGAAGCGCATCGGGGCCAAGTCCAACATTGGGGTCAAGATTACCAATGAGGAACTCAACCAAGGAAGGCATAAGGAGAGGAATGGCCAGAGATTCGGAGCAATCTGGAGTTATGAGAGATGTAGAGGGTGGAGGGCTCGAGGGAGAAACAACTGAAGAGAAGTAGGTGCAAAAAATTGCGAGGGTGAGCTCGAAAGGGTTTAAGTTACTGCGAGCAAGGGCGGCTTCCACGCGCAATAAGTACCTTTTGCGCGCTTTTCTAACCATTGACTTCGCAGTAGAGCGTATAGCTTTAAAGTGAGCAAAGTCGGCGCCATTCTTAGAAGTCCGAAACTTCTTCCGCAGTGTATGTTTCAGGTGAATGTTTTTAAGAATATCCGTTGTGAATGAAGTTGGGTAGGCAGGCAGGGGAAGAAGAAACACAACAGGAGAGGAGATCGGGCAGGATATTGTAAAAGGTATTTAGAACTCAAACTTTAGATTTATGCTTGGTTTTGGGTTTTGAACGAGGGAGCTCCGCTTCAAATACAACCGCGGGGTAGTGAGCGTCAGTTTGGCGTACAGGGATGTGCAAGGAAATAAAGAGAGGTGGCGCTCGGGGAGCTTGGATAGGAAGTGATTGAGAGTGCGGCCCAGGGAGTTTTTGGTGGTATTGAAATTCAGGGCAGAGCAAATATTGAAATTCAGGGCAGAGCAAATATTGAAATTCAGGGCAGAGCAAATGTTCATAAAGGAAGAAGGTGCAAGGGAAGGATGGGAGAGGTTGTTGGAAGGAATTGGAAGGCTAGGATGATTAGGCCAGTGGAGCATGAGGAGGTTAAAAGCTCCGCAAAGAAAAGGAGGGAAGGGAATCTGACGGTACGGAGTTCAGTCAAACTGTCAAACCATCTTCATACAGGTGAGAAGGGCAAGCACAGGGGGCATATACAGAAAACATAATGAATGGGAGGAAGTTGGGCGAGGAGACATAAAGAGCAACATAGTCAAAAGGAAAGTCAGAGGAGGAGAAGAGGAGTTCGGTGGGGAGTGTATCTTTTATTGCATTAGGACTCCACCGCCGGTGGACTTACAAGATGTATCCCGAAAACTGACACAGCACAGAATGGCATCGCCCAGCCAGGTTTCGGAGATACAGATGGCATGGTGTTGCTGAGCCAGCGCGGATAAATTGAAGGCCTCCGACTTGGTTCTTAAACCCCTAACGTTCTGATAAAACAGATGGACGGTAAACGTGGACGGCGAAGCAGGCGGGTGGCTTTGAAATTTACCCGCGGATTGGGCGCTTGTATGGCTTGATGAATACACGTTCAAGCCAGAAAAAAGGGTTGCCGAGGACGTCTACTTCGTGTGGATGAATCACCCGGTCGGTGTTGTTGTCTTTTGTCAGTTTGACGCAAGACAGAGGAGAAAGTAAACCAACTCTGCTCTTTATGTACTCTAGTATATCGTCCGTAGAAGTTGCGAACGCTAGCTTGAAGATGAAGAGCTGTTTAGGTGTGGAGCTTCGTTGGTGATATTAACGATGTTAAAAAGTGGGAGGCAGGATCGGAGGCTCTGTGCACCGAAACTCGTCACACAAGGGCCGCTGGATCAGGGGTATACAACCAGTGAAAGCAAGCCAGATGTAGGAAGGCGTTGCAGATGAAATGCATAAACTCCTGAGAAGATGTTGAGGATACACTATTAAGCACAGTAGGAAATGCCTTTTCAGAAGTCAAAGTCTCGTCGAACAAATTCCTAAGCCGCCGGGAACACGTAGATAACGACGACTTAGTAGATATGCATCACTGCACATTGCATCAGTGTTGCGGTTCACGTTTATGGCGGAATTTAGTGATTGTGCTAAATCGCTGGGTTTGGTTAAGCTATCCTTGGCAGAAAGAGAAATAGACACAGCTGAAGATACAGTAGATGCCACCGGTAGAGGGACTTCATTCGACTCCATTCCACTTGATTCGTATGAGAGATAATGATCCGGCCAAGAAAGCCTATATGGTTTTTTAGGAATATCTAAGGCAGTCCTAAACCAGATAACGGTGATAACGGTGATAAAGTTTAATTCAGATAAACCATGTCTAAATGTAAGACACTAGGAGAAAATAAAAACCTAAAATTTTTCTCAATTTTTACGAAGCGCACCGACAACGAATGTTTCGAGAAAAACGCATTAAGAGTTTGTGCACAGTGCATGGGAATAGCCTCGAAAAATGAATCAGTGAGAAAGTGGACTGTGAGATTCTTAATTTGCAATAGATTATAGCATAGTTGGAGTCATGGCCAAACGAATAACTCGGAATGGATATGTGGAATCACGCCAGAGCCGCGTCTCACTTCATTTCAGTAGCATATAATATCACAGGAAAAGTCAACCTTTCCTTAGAAATAGAACTGAAAACTCTTATCATTGGATCATATCGTTTGGAGCACTCACGTACAGTTGGATTTGAATTAGCCAGTTCGTTAAATGAACCAAAAATAGATAAAGCTACAATTTATATTGTTTCAACACCAAAAGGTAAAATACTTACAAACTTTTAGCCAATCTGTAAGCCCTACTCTTCGAAATTTTGTTGATACTGCAAATTGTTACAGCTGGAAAAGGCACATCCAATGTTGTGAAATGCGTACTTTCTATAACTGTGATGGTTGGGATTTCTTTACTCCACGCGTAGGAAAGCCACAATAATACGAAACAGAGGATGATCGCAACAAGGACGATTATGAACCAGGCGATTTGTTCAAACTGACTGACATCATTTGTCGTGATGTAACCACAGCCATGGAGGGCAGTCGAAGAGCAGTAGCTTTCAAGACTTTTCAGTAAACTGCACTTCTCAAAAGATTCAAATTTCGGATTGCAATGCTTTGTTACGGTTATGGGTTTTTTATTATCATTAATGTATTGTAAACTGATGGTAGCGATTTTATTTTTTGAAACCATTTTGATCAAGGGTGTGCAACTACTAACTTCCGTCAATTTAAAACAATCTAATATAGCCACAACGAGGACAAACTGTAATTACATTGAAAAGGGTAACAGGAAAATTAAAGAAAATGTGAGAGGAAAAGTTTGTTAGATATACGAGTATTCATAACATTTTGCCCTAATTGTATCGCTTGTCCACAATTATATGTAGTGACATACAGGTAGTGCCCATATTTTCTGAACGAGCTCATTAGCGGTAATTCCTATGAATATTTCATTAATCATTAATCATTAAGAAAATGTTACCCGGTTGAATTTTGAATGTAGAAAAAGAATTTATTTGATATCTACAATAAACCAAAAATCGATTTTCTGAATTACGCTTATCTCTATCTAATGTGGGGCATGAATTCGGTTAAAAAGAAATAATTTCAACAGCTACACTAAAGTTCATATATATATGGAAAACCTGACAACATACACTAACATTAAAGCCCATCGCTCTGGCACCACCTTGTTGCTATGGGGTAGTTCATAGCAGCTCACTACTACATTAAGGGATTATTCTAATGTTAAACACGTAAAAACTATAAAAAGTAATCGCCTTAAAACTTTCTATGCTTCTTTACTAAGTCATCAAATTAAAATTTCATGGCTAGAAAAAATAAAAAGGGAAAATGGCGGCCACAGTGTTCAGATGCTGAGGCTTGGGAACACAAAGATAGGTACTCACGCTGTGTAGTACCCACGTTTCCTAAACCTCAAAAGTCGTTAGCTGTGCTTGACAATTCCTTGCAGACGTTGATTGGGCGATGTGAGCCTAGCTCTGCCAAGGTGGTAGTTGTGACGTATATCAGGAGCCAGCGCCTTCAGGACCTTGGTCGGGTAGTGTGCATTGAATCGGTGTTAGTATATCGCGTTGCCTCGAGCGACCGATGATCCGCTCGTGAGTTCCGGGATCGGCTAAGTATAGGTCAGGCTCAGGGAACTAGGGTAGGGGCTTTGTCTCCGAGGGTTAGAAAATTGGGTGGGCAGGAAGGGTGGAGAATCAAAAGAAAAGGCAGGGAGAAGAAGGAGGACCAGACTGCCAGCTCTGCTTACTAAGTCGGCAGAAGGCAAGAACTTCGCGGAGGTCCTCAGCGAAATACGTTATAGGATCAAGTTCGACAATCGCGGAGCAGAAGTATCTTCTATTCGGAAAACGAAGGGTGGTGGATTCCCCGTCGAATTAAGCCCAGGGACAACAGATAAAAGTACGTTCTGTGAAGAAGTCAAAGGTCTACTGGGAGAGAACGCTTTGGTTTCTACCCTAGAACCCACGTGCTCGTTGGAAACCCGCTGTTACAAACATTAAAAAAACTTGCTTTAAGAAAAGTTTTCATCAGTTTTCATCCTACTATTTGGGTATAGGTCGACACGCGCATATGCATTTAGAACACAAACAAAAGTAGATCGCTGCATAATATTTTGCAAGATTTGACCTACTATAGCTTTATTAATAATGAAAGAATTCCTACGAAACTTTCACTATGATGCGTTCATATTAAAACCTACATATATTACTGAGGACGAATGAACTTAAGGGGTGTTTACAGTAAATTTTCAAAATATAATAATATATTATTATTGACTTGAATGAATGATAATGGGGGTCCATTCCATGTGCTACTCGCATACAGCAATAGAATAGGAACACTGGCACAGAACAGTCTAAACTTGATCTTGGTGTTGAGATAACTGCATTGTCTGGCTGTTGATACATTCAATTCATCAGAAACCACGCTTCCTAAATATATAAATTGGTCAACGCTTAAAATGCTCTACCCATTAATGCAGATAGGAAGAAGACCCGTCAAAATGAGAACCTTTGACTTTTCGAGATCGATGAAGAACAGGTAAAGCGAAGATCTAAACTGCGCGCACTGTTTCAAACTGATCCGCAAGGTATTGATATGTTCAATACATGCATGCTCTCTATTAATCAAGTTTTCAAGATGTTCTTTGATGCTTAGATGATAATTGCGGCAGGGACCATGCAGATACCCCTTAAATTTTTACATTCAAAACGAGTGCCCTTCTTTAGAACCTTAAGGATCATGCGCTTCTTCCATTTAGTAGATCTGCAGTAATAAAGCAGCGATAAACAACTCTGTGAGGAGACTGTCAAGTCCTGTGGCTTTACTCCGTTTGAGTGCATTGATGACCGAAATGATTTTTCTTCTGGTTGAAAAAACAGTGTTATGTACGGTAACAAGCCATTTCAACCACAAGAAAGGGAACATTACCGGATGCTTAAATTACTCGTCATCGTCAACGTCCTTCACCGGACTATCGAAAGATTTGCGACCACATGTAAGCTGTTTCGTGATGCGCTGACTTCTGAAATAATTGCGTTCTGCGGCATCTTCCACTTCCCTGATCAGCGTAATAGAAAATTCCCTTTTGTGATGCCACACACTGCACACAGTGCGTCATGCCAGCAACTCGCTAAAAGAACCTTCGACCCTACCGCTCATGATTCTTTGCACGATTCTGCAGTCAACCAGATCTTATGACGCCCCTTTGCGACGCAGTTGATGACCTCCTTACCACTCGAGGAAACAACGTTTTTGATGGCGGCCCAATTCTCGTTGATATTTTCAGACGGCTTACTCCATCTCCAATCAGCAAAATAGTTCTCGCACCGTCGAACGGCTACGCACTGCGCGCTTGCGAGGCAAGTTTAGAAATATAAGTCTCATTAACGTTCACGCCCCTACAAAGCAGACTGCAGAGTCGGAGAAGAATACCTTCCGCGAGACAATAGAACCAACCCTCGAAGCCTGTCCCAGATATGATATCAAAATCATACTTGGGGATTTTAAGAGCCAAGTAGGGCAGGAGGCCGTATTCAGGCGATACGTTGGCTCCCATAGCTTACACCAAAATATAAATGATAACGCACTACGGATTATTCAATTAGCAGGATCATCCAAAATGGTTGTTGGAAGTACCTGGTTTGCACGGAAAGCGGTCCACAAACGTACGTGGGCCTCTCCAGACGGAACCACTTCCAACCAAATTGACCACACGCTAATTAAACGTCGCCACCTTGACGAATGTCAGAAAATATGGGGGGGCCAATATAGACTCGGATCCCTATCTCGTTGGCAAGGTGCTCCGAGCTCGAATAACAACACCACCTAGAATCGCCTCTGACAATCAGGTGGGAGTTAACACTGGAGCCATCTACAACACAGCCCTCCGCGACACCGACAAAGGGAAATGGATGCCGCAATAACTGCAGTCAACAGAGGACCTGGAGATGAAACATCAACAAATGATCTTCACAATCACCTGAAGAACGTTATCATGGATACGGCCACAAACATACTTGGCCCCAGCCGCAAAAGGAGTTGGAACGGCTGGTTTGACGATGAATGTAAGCTAGCAACGAAACGAAAAAATGCCGCATACCGAGTAATATTGCTTTCTCAAAGAACGCGGGCACGCGCAGAGGCTTATCACGAACCCCGTCGGGCGGAGAAGCGACTTCACAGACGGAAAAAGGAAGCCTGGGAGAACCAACAAGACTGTGAACTCGAAAAGTACAGGGAGTAACCGCACCAGGCAGGAACTTTTACCAATAAGTCAGCGGGATGAAGCCTTATACACCTCGATGCTCATCCTGCCGAGACAAAGAGGGAAATCTGATTTCCGACAGAATGGGCATATTGGAGCAATGGGTTCAGTACTTTGATGAACCACTGAACAGCCAGAACATCGGCGAGGTGGAGGTCCTGCCAACTGAAGAAAACGGACAAATACTGCCACCACCAAGTTTAGGAGAAACAGTCCGTGCAATTCATCGGCTAAAAAATCATAAGTCGCCAGGAGCCGATGGAATTACATCCGAATTAGTTAAATATCAAGGCGACCAGTTACACTAAGTGGTTCATCAACTTGTACTCAAGGTATGGGACAGCGAATCAATGCCTGACGATTGGCAACGAGGCATTATCTGTCTCACATAAAAAGGGAATTGTCACACAGTGCAGCAATTATAGAGGTATCACGTTGCTGAGGACCATCTATAAGATATTCTCCGCTATCTTGCTAGGCCCGATAGCTTCATACGCCAAGAACATCATTGGCGCATAACAAAGAAGCTTCACTCCAGGCAAATCAGCAACAGATCAGATTTTCTCTCTGCGGCAAGCGATGCAAAAACTGTTAGAATATAGACAATAGTTGCACCATCTATTCGTCGACTTGAAAGCCGCCTATGATAGCATAGCTATGGTAAAACTGTACACGGCCATGAAAGAATTCGGTATCCCGACGAAATTAATAACTGACTAGGCTAACCCTGACCAATGTGCGAGGCCAGATAAAAGCAGCAGGATCACTCTCAAGACCATTCGACATCAACAACGGTCTACGACAAGGGGATGCCCTATCATGCGTCCTCTTTAGCCTGGCCCTCGAGAAAGTGATTCGCGATGCTGAGGTAAATGCAAGAGCTACTATCATCTTTAAGTCCACCCAACTGGCCTATACTGATGGTATCGACATCATGGGAAAAACCACCCGAGACTTACAAACTGCCTTCATCCGGATCGAGCAGGCGGCAATTATGGCGAGATCTTAGGCTGCACATCAATGAAGGCACGATATGGTGGCAACGTCAGCACCGAAAACCAACCAACCAACAACATCAAACCGCACTGGTCAAATGGGAAGAATAAAGATAGGAGAATACAACTTTGAGACCGTTGATAATTTCTCCTATTTAGGGTCGAAAATCACAACCGATAATAGCTATGATGATAAAATCCGCGCACGGTTGTTGTCAGCCAACAGAGCCTATTTCAGCTGATGATCTTGGCCATACTCAAGAACGAAAAAGTTGAGAGTACGTCCAAGTTCAACATTGCTCTACTGCGAAAACCTTAAACAACAAAGGTCCCCGCTCAAAACGCAGGGGCGAGCGAAGGTACGTCTGAGGTCACCATAGTAGACTTCAGGCAAAATGGTATCTGAAGGATGCTCTGAAACCAGAGGAGGCACTTAAGAAGGCTCAGGGCAGATCTAAGTCTTTAACGTCTGAGCCGAAAAAGGGAGTCTACTGCTCCGACATTGGAGAAGAGCTCGAAGCACTAACGAAGCCGATGGCCAGCACTAAAATAGGCTAAGTAAACCTTCTATGCAAAAGCCGCATCTGTAGTAATCGCAAAGGCAAGTTTCAAGGATAACATTGAAATAGTGCCGGCTCAAGAACCCTCAAAGTATGCAAGCGATTTTGAATTTCTGTTGTGAAAAACCTAGAGCTTGCATCATTCACAAAAGAAACTTGAGATACATATGTCTTTCAGAGTTTCTAAGTGAAGACCTCGTGGCTGTCCAAGTCTGACTGGAAGTCGGGGAAGAACTCAAGACACAGTCATGGCATCAGAATACTTCCTAGGAGATGACACCCGAATAATACCGGAATTAATCGTTAGACAGGCGAAGTTCTTCGAGAGAAAGGCTCTAACACTTGTTTTCGGCTGCGATATCAACGCCCATCATGAGGTCTGGGGAAGGTGAGTACCTTCTGGAATTCATCCTCAGTAATAAGTTAGAGTACATAATGTAGGGAAAACACCAACATTCGTGACCAGTATTAAATAAGAGGTACTAGACATAACTCAACTGAACACTTTGATCAGCAGCTAGGTCGAAAACTCGAGGATGTCGGATGAGCTTTCTATGTTGGAGCACAGAATAATCAGATTCGACATTGTTGCCCTCGGAAGTAAATAGAATCCTAGTCTGTTTTCCTGGGATTCCAACGCAAGACACCTGAGTGACAATATCGTCAGGTGAGCAGTGACATCAGGAGCGAAATGCAGCTAGAAACAGTGGTGGAGGCCTCAACGGAGTCGTCATTGACGCGTATGAAGCCAGAGACCTAAGACAGTCAAGTTATCAAGGGACGCACTCGGGTGCAGCAGGAACCTTGCCAGAGAGAGTGAGAAATCAGGTAGGAAAACTCTTCAAACGGGCGACGCAAACATGGGGACAAGTTACAAAAGGGCACTGACGGAGTATAGCAACAAAGGTCTTACTCCACGGGGGAAGGCAATAGCATTCTGTCTGACACCTCAACAACGGACAGAAGAGGAAAAAGATGAATTGGAAGCTATCGAAAGGGGTATACACGTAAGGTAGAGCAAAATGGGCAGTAGGAATTTTTAAATAACTCACAATCACCGGAGTAGGTGGTATTTTTCCAGCATAGCCTTGGAATATATACCAAAGGCTTGAAAATGGGCAAAAGTGGTCTTTATTTAGAAAAAAGATAAAAAAGATCATTTTTACCCTAAATTTTTTAGACCAATGAGACGGTCGAGGAGGTCATGGACAATTATATTAGAACTAAGGTTCTAATGCGCAATCCCTTACATCCATATTAGCACACTTACCGGGCGGAACAGTCAACCGAAACTGCTCGGTATCAGCAGACGCAAGTATTATGGAATGCCATAGAAATAAAAGAAATAGCACTGTGGGCGCTTTTGGACATCAAAGGAGCGTTCGGTAACACATTGCATACAAAGATACGAGCGAGATGCCCTAGCCTCCTAGATGGGCAGAATGTTAAAACAAATAGAAATACCGACAGGTACAAATTCTATTGTCATCAACACTACTCAAGGTTGTTCACAAGGTGGGGTATTATCACCACGCGTGGTTCGCTCAATAAAGTCTCGATACTCTGGGTTCTAGGCCACATTGGGTTAGAAGGTAATGAAGCAGCGGACGAGCTGACCAGGAAAGGAGCAGTGACGCCGCTACATAGGTCAGAGACATTCTGTGGAGTTGGAAATGGGTTTATGGCTACGACATTGAAAGAGGAAGAGGAACGGCTGAGGGAACTTTACTGGGCGAAACTTAACATGAATGGAACAGTCCAGGGTGTGCTCATGGGGGGATACACATCCAAGCGTTTGCAAATTGTTTAAACCTCACCAAGGGGAACCTACGGATCCTAGTGACACTCACTGGTCACTGCAGGCTAAACTATCACCTGGGGAAGCTAGGGATATCAACGGACACTCTCTGTAGATAGACACTCTGTAGATTCTGTGAGGAGAGTGATGAAACCCCCACACATGTTCTGGGACAGTATCAGGCACTTGTGCAAAGTAAGTTCAAGCGCCTGGAAGAAAGAATACTTAATATCAGATGCCAGGTTGAAACACTTGGAAGTGGCCAACATAATAAAGTTTCTGTCGGTTATAGGTTTAAACGAAATACTACAGTTTGTAGGTATAAATATATTGTATATAACCAGTGAAGGGATACAATAGTTCTATTAGGACACAATGCGGGGCACAATAGTTAGAAGAAATTTTTTAATCAGTTTTTTCTCTTATCCTTTATCCTTTCGATAAAGCATAATGAAGAAAAATACTTCAAGGAGAAGGAATACTGGTCTGGCAAGTAGTAAGATATATAATTTAGATGTTGTTCATAAAATTTAACTGGGAATCTTCTATCGCAATCTAAAAGTAATGAATTTCAACTCCACGGTTTCGATAACATCAAAATTACTGTATGTTGGTTGCACGGAACACTCGTTATTCCTAGTTGGGTGTGGTAAATTGTAGAAATCAGTAAAAAAAAAATTAGAATCAATTTAATCCGCAGAATATGCATAGCTTGAAAATATCAATTGCAATGGGGACATACTCTTTGAGTAAATCGGACAATATTAAAAACTAACAAGAAATTTGATCACTTACCGAGTAATTGAATCCAATCTTGGAAAATGTCCTTCCGATATCTGGTTGACACCATATCATTGAAGTAGATGTGCGCAATTACTTTATTCGTGATTTTCGCAGTTCTGTTGGAAATACATTTAATAAGCCAATTAAAATGCTAAATAGGGACACAAACAAAGCGTACTTATTTATAGATTTTGGTCTAATAAGATCAGCAGAAGCAACCTCCGTTGGGTATAAGTTTAGCTCGCAGTCGGGTAGGCATTCGCATCGTCCTTTCCTAAAGTCATGCCTTCTCAGTATAGTTTCGTTTAAGCCAGGAATCGCGCCAGTGAAAACATCTGGAATTGAAGAAATACCGGCTATGCTCGGCATTTGAAGCTACCTTAGAGGTGCTTACTTATGTTTTCCATGATGCAGAAAATCGACTCCATACCGCAGGAAGGAAAACTACCATTATTCAGGTACCTCATGGGTAAGCATTTACATAAATCGTAAGTAAGAACAGCACGGCATTCAGCCATACAGTTGACATAGGAGTAACGTTTCATCACACTTAATTCCTTTTCGTAATGAAGTAGACAATTTCTGACCTCCGGCTTCAATTGGGCAACCGCTTTTGTTGCATATAATGACTGCGGCAATATTGCAATGAAATTTTCAGTGTTGAGAGGTAGCACTTTAGTTTCCGCATTCGTATCAGGGAAATCATATGAGCTGTGAATGAGAACTCGAAAACCATAGCTGCTGAGATATGTTCCAAAATAATCGTCGACTTGTGGATCCAGTAATACGCTGAGACCTGTTTGGTAGCCAGATGACCCCACACGATATGGTTTTCGTGGTGCCTTATAAGTTCGACCTCTAGAAGTAATTTGCTTGTTGATATTTAAAAAGTAACAATAACCAAAATAGCATCTAACCGATGTGAATTAACATCTTTGTGTCCAAAATAATTAAAGGAGCAACAAATCCCCTCAGAACTGTTGACGGGTAGAAATATTTCATCGCAACGTACTTTACTTTTTTTCAATAAGCACTCGACTAGCATTTCCTTGCAAGATGGTACTAGAAGTTGTAGAAGTATCAAACCATTTATACCATTCGCCTTTAAAACCCGTCCCAGCTTTAAATATTCGCTGTACTCTGAGCGACTGGTTCCAATGAAATCCAAGGCAAGGAGAAAAAGTTTAGCCAGGTCGTCTACTGGTATATTCTCTGGGTTGATTCTGGAAGAAAGGAGGAAAGGGTGTGCTGAAATATCCTTCATCTTTTTAGTATTTAGCCTAATAAGATCGGTTTGCTGTCTGTCTGGTTGTGCCTGTCAGTACCATGTCTGGGATCCAAAGCCAAACGCTGAAGAAGGCGAAAAGTAGTCACCGAAATATGCATATTTACATAAAATAAATTTCTAGTAAAGCTAACGGAAATGGTTTTGGATTTTTTATTTATAGTGACATAACTTTACTTAAACGCTATAAGCGCAGGTTTTTGTCAACAACACACAGATGTTATCAGAGCAGTGGGGATGTTTAAAATGGGAGGCATAGAGGAGTCAACGATAATGAGAAGACAACAGTTACACATAGGCTTCTTAAAACCTTTGAAAAGCAGACGAACACAACGCTTACCAATAAAGAATGTTAATGTGGAGGGTACAGCAGGGTCAAGGGCGAAAACCAGCCTGCTCTATATTAATCAAATTTCCACGTTCTTTTCTTTCTAGGATGGTTTTAGCAAATATTACCAAAGGAAGCACGCAAATGTATAAGAATCTCAGATTCCTGCGATTTACGAATGAGTGGAAGTATCAACTGTCCAGAGACTACAGAAACTGCATTGAAAAGTTTTACAAGTAGATCGTCCACTGAGGGCAGAAATAATTGCACTTTTCGTAATTTCTTGCGCCAACGGAACTTCAGTGCATTTCGTTCAGTCCGCTCTCAGTAACCAACAAAACTCTCAGCTCCTCACATTGGTCGATACACGACTACATTTCAGCAGTCAGTCAGGTTGTCTTTTAAGGACGCAACCGCCAGTTATAATACACATTAAGACAGTTTCGATAGTGGTGGAGACTTTTTTGAGGGTGGCTCAGTATTCGCCAATAACCCCGGGTATTTACGCAGAAATAAAGTGTTCCTACTGTTGGTGGGCAACCTTATTAAATTTACGGAGCCCATATTCTGTTCCCCTTGTGATGAAACGCACTAGTAACACACGAAAGAAGGTAAGCAGGTAATCTCTTTCGAGGCCGATGTCAACCCCTATTTGGTTATAGAAAATCAGAATACAATTCCTAAATCTAATGCTGAATGCGACATTGTCGATCTGATTAGATCCACGCGGTCACTCGAAACCCAACTGATTTTTTAACAAGCCATATCCGCGAACATTGAGTCACCAAAGACGATGAAGTGATGATGGCAATGGCAGTCTGTAAACCTTCCTATATCAAAAATCTCTACTAGCGCTTAATATTGAACATTTTCTAATGCTCCCTTACCTAGTGAACTGTAACCAAAATCTCGCAGTCGAAATCCTCTAAGCACAGTCTTCTACGTCATAAAAGCGCGCTTGCAATACCTGTCGGCAACAGTTCGACGCCAAGCTCAATAACGTACGATAACACAAGCGCCAAGAGGGAGAGAAGTATTCCCCAGAGTTCCACCATCTACTGAAACAGAACTACATGACACTCAATGGTAAAAACCACAATAAATGCATTCGACATGCGAAAAGCAAACGGCCCTTGCTCTTTTGGAAACATTCTATTGTGAAGCACTCCTTTTCCTATTAGGTCATTTCGAAATTGAAACGTTTGTTGATACATCGATCACAAAAAATACCAGTGTTCCACATCATTTCAACCAGGTTGGGCTATTGCGTAGAGCAATGTTACAACGTAGTTCCCCATTGGCTCATAGCAATTATCCGAGATATTTAAATTACTCAGTTAAATTGGAATTGGTTGTCAAAAATTCAGTTTTATTCAGATTGAATCTAAGACTGTGTTGTATGAGGTAATCATTCCATCAGGTCCTTTCTCTTTCTCCGATTTCATTCGTCTTGTTGCTTCCTCGACTTCGGTGGCACTGAAAGTGTAATTGCTCCAAACTTCAGCAGTTGTTATAGAAGTGGTGGATGAACAAACTCTTTTATTGAAGTCTGCTCGAAATATTCGCGCCATCAACCCGCCGTGGCTCATCGATCGGTAAGCAGAGTACCGTTCTTTTCAGTAACACAACAGAACTGTTTGATATCCTGTGTACGTTGATGTTACCTTTTGGAAAGTCGGTACAAATCTCTTTCGCCGTTTCTAGTGTCCAATTTACCATAAGGATCTTTGTAATTGGTGGGTGGGTGGTGGTCAAAGGGTAGTATAGGTCCCAGGGTGAAACGTGGATTGGTACTCATGATGGAGCATAGAACCTGGGAAATGCCTGCTGAACCAACGCCAACAACTCTACTACCAAACCCTATCTCCACCTCCACGTGGTGACCGCTGGGAGCTCTTTCTTAACGAAAAGCTGCAGACGGAGAAGGATCAAGGCGAGTCTCCCGCGCCTAAAAACGGGACAAATTGCACCAACTGGTCCTCCAGGTTGGGGGTTGGGTACGGATGACAACCCTACAGGGAAAACAACTTGTTACGAAGCCACAACAGGAGCCTCGGACAGAACGGGCTTTAAAACGATGGACCCGGCAACGATAACGGATCAACAATTTGCGCATTTTCTCATGGAACGTGCGCTCCCTGTACAGAGATGAAGCTGATGAGCAGCTTGCCGATACCCTGTCCCAATATAGGGCTGATATAACAGCGTTACAAGAGATGCGATGGACAGGGACCGGTTTCCTGGAGAAGAGCCACTACACCATATATTATAGCGGTCATCCAGTAAACCATGTGCTCGGAGTAGGTTTCTTAGTCAGCCAAAAAATGAAACCTGCTGTTATCGGCTTTGAAAATATAAGCGAACGGCTATGCACTCTGCGCTTGCGAGGCAAGTTTAGAAATGTAAGCCTCATTAACGTTCACGCCCCTACAGAGGAGACTGCAGAGTTGGAGAAGGATACCTTCTACGAGGCAGTAGAACGAACCCTCGAAGCCTGTCCCAAATATGATATCAAAATCATACTTGGGGATTTTAACAGCCAAGTAGGGAAGGAGCCTGCATTCAGGCGATACGTTGGCTCCCATAGCGTACACGAAAAAACAAATGATAACGAACTGCGGATTATTCAATTACCACTTTCAACCAAATTGACCACGTGTTGATCGAACGCCGCCACCTCTCAGCCTTGATGAATGCCAGAACATATAGGGGGGCCAATATAGACTCGGATCACTATCTCGTTGGCATGGTGCTCCGAGCTCGAATAACAATACCACATAGAATCCCCTCCGACAATCAGGTGAGAGTGAACACTGAAGCCATCCACAACACAACCCTCCGCCCTACCTATAAGAGGGAAATGGATGCCGCAATAACTGCAGTCAACAGAGGACCTGGAGATGAAGCATCAACAAATGATCTTCACAATCACCTGAAGAACGTTATCGTGGATACGGCCTCAAACGTACTTGGCCCCAGCCGCAAAAGGAGTCGGAACGGCTGGTTTGGCGATGATTGTAAGCTAGCAACGGAACGGAAAAATGCCGCATACCGAGTAATGTTGCATTCTCAAACAACGCGGGCACGTGCAGAGACTTATCACGAACTCCGTCGAGCGGAGAAGCGACTTCACCGACGGAAAAAGGAAGCCTGGGAGAACCAACAAGTCTGTGAACTAAAAAAGTACAGGGAGTAACCGCACCAGGCGCGCAAGTTTTACCAACAAGTCAGCAGGATGAAGCCTTATACACCTCGATGCTCATCCTGAATAGGCATATTAGAGCGATGGGTTGAGTACTTTGATGAGCTACTGAACAACCAGAACATCGGCGAGTTGGAGGTCCCACCAACTGAAGACGACGGACAAATACTGCCACCACCAAGTTTAGGAGAAACAGTCTGTGCAATTCATCGGCTAAATATCATAATTCGCCAGGAGCCGATGGAATTACATCCGAATTGGTTAAATATGGAGGCGACCAGTTACACCAAGTGGTTCATGAACTTGTGCTCAAGGTATGGGACAGCGAATCAATGCCTGACGATTGGCAACGAGGCATTATCTGTCTCATACATAAAAAGGGAGATATCACACAGTGCAGCAATTATAGAGGTATCACGTTGCTGAGTACGATCTATAAGATATTCTCCACTATCTTGCTAGGCCGGATAGCCCCATACGCCCAGAACATCATTGGCCCATATCAAAGAGGCTTCACTCTAGGCAAATCAGCAGCAGATCAGATTTTCTCTCTGCGGCAAGCGATGGAAAAACTGTTGGAATATGGACAACAGTTGCACCATCTGTTCATCGACTTTAAAGCCCCCTATGATAGCATAGCTATGGTAAAACTGTACACGGCCATGAGAGAATTCGGTATCCCGATGAAATTAATAAGACTGACTAGGCTGACCCTGACCAATGTGCGAGGCCAGATAAAAGCAGCAGGATCACTCTCAAGACCATTCGACATCAACAACGGTCTACGACAAGGGGATGCCCTATCATGCGTCCTCTTTAACCTGGCCCTCGAGAAAGTGATCCGTGATGCTGAGGTAAATGCAAGAGGTACGATCCTCTTCAAGTCCACCCAACTACTGGCCTATGCTGACGATATCGACATCATGGGAAAAACCACCCGAGACGTACAAACTGCCTTCATCCAGATCGAGCAGGCGGCGATTGGAGCGAGATCTTGGGCTGCACATCAATGAAGGCAAGACAAAATATATGGTGGCAACGTCAGCACCGAAGACGAATCAACCAACAACATCAAACCGCACTGGTCAAACACAAACACGAAGAAGAATAAGGATAGGAGAATACAACAAGCGAGTTGAAAATTGACCGAGTACTAAACCATGGAGTTTTAGAAGTTAAGAACTACGATGTTCACTGGTTAATTTCATAAAAACAATGGCACTGACAACTTCAACAAAGGATGAATTTCGTAGAAACTTTGTATAGGAATCTTTTCACTTTTTCCAACAACACAACTGGTGCTAGTTATTTTTATTATTTTTCCAACATCTTCTATCTTTCGGTTCTCATTTTTTTCTCATTCCAAAATATGACATTTCTCGTCAGCTACTCTGCTCTTCACTCCTGTAGCGTGGTCTAAACTGAGTGGAGAGCGCCGGTGGCGTCATCTGTCCGCTGGTATTCGGAACATTCGAAATAAATTTCAAATGCCGCGAATCCTGCCGCGCCACAGAGTATCACAATGAAGTGCCCTTTGTATCTCCTCAGCTATTCATCATGGTGGATGAGAAGCCTAGCGTTAGAATCCGCCACAGGAACATCTGCAGGCTCACGATTTCCTGTAAGGAAATATGCTGGTGAAATCTATCTTTCTATGAGAGTTTCAACCCCTTAACCGGAGTAAACCGTCCTTTGTCACAGCGTATACTACGAGCAGGGGGCGCGAGATCTTGGGCTGCACACCAATGAAGGCAAGACAAAGTATATGGTGGCAACGTCAGCACCGAAAACCAACCAACCAACAACATCAAACCGCACTGGTCAAACGGGAAGAATAAAGATAGGAGACTACAACTTTGAGACCGTTGACAATTTCTCCTATCTAGTGTCGAAAATCACAACCGATAACAGTTACGATGATGAAATCCGCGCACGGTTGTTGTCAGCCAACAGAGCCTATCGCAGCTTACAAAAACTGTTCCGCTTGAAACGTCTCACCATAGGGTTAAAGGTTTTACTGTACAAGACAATGATCTTGCCAGTCCTCATGTATTCCTCGGAGACTTGGGTTCTTAGCAAGAAGAATTGCGAACTATTGGCCGCGTTCGAGAGAAGAACCCTCCGAAGAATTTTTGGCCCCCTACATGAGGATGGACGATTCCGTAGTCTACATAATGACGAAATCTATGGGCGATAGCATGACCGTCAGGTTGTACATAAAATCCGGCTCAATAGGTTACGGTGGGCGGGTCACTTAATCCGTATGGATGAGGATGATCCCGCCCGGAAAGTCTATAAGGGCAATATCTATGGTAGAAAAGGAAGACGAGGCAGATCCTGGCTAAGATGGAGCGATGGCGTAGGTCAGGACGCCAGACAGCTTTTAGGGATATCGAATTGGTGGATCTCGGCGCAAAACCGGGATGTCTGGAGTTCCTTATTAAGGCAGGGCTAGACCCGATACCGGTTGTTGCGCCGTTGATGATGATGATGATACTACGCCGTAATTTTCGTACTTTGCCACGACATAGGAGCCCAAACATGTTAAGGCTACTCGTCTCGCTTAACAATATCTCGCATTGAAAGATTTTGTTGACTACGCAACAAGAAAAGCTCGTATTGGACACACGGGTTAAATTTACTGTAGTTCATTCGCTTCAAAAAGAGTTCGGTTGCCATATTCCATCTAGCCCTGTAAATTGCGACTTAGGAATGCACTCAAAGTATTCCCTTTTTGTAGTTAAAGGTGTTTAACCGTGATAAAAATCTGTGGACTAGCGTCCTGTAAAAATTTCGCATTTATTAGTCTACCAAAATATCAGTTTCCTTTGAATAGGTTATGACCACGTAATTAGATTATACAACACGAGTTTTGATTAGATTCGGTAATATCGGGTTCTCTGCAGCAGTATAGAGGGCCCACAAAAGGCGCATCTTCTCCAACTGTAGCGATGGTTAGATGATGGGACCCTTTAGAATACTCCACTCCCTTCCGCGTCGTGCAAGCAAGCCCTTCGATAGCCCCGTGGCGGACATAAGTAGTAAGCTAATCTACGCTGATGAATAGCTGAAGGAGAGGAAAGAGCACTTCTCTACGACTCAAAATCTTGTCATACCCGGTGAAATTACACCTCTTGTAAATGACATGACACCCCCGTAACGTGCGGATGAAGACTACCTCTCTAAACAGAAGCGAAATCATCGTTGCCCTCAATGCACTTTAATTTGTAGCCTTGCAAAATTCCATTAATTCGATCATTTTTGGAATCATAGACAGTCCAAGTATCGTTAGGTTTTCGAGGAAGGACGCCAGTCATGAGGGCGACAACTGAAACGATGTTTGTGTGCTTCCTACGATCTCCAAGATATTAGCTAGAATATTCTGAAACGCATCAAAAAAGATTTCGAAAGCTCCATTAATAGAGAACAAGCTAGTTTTCGCCCCCAATCCTCCTGTACTTTTCACATTAATACCGCTCGGATCACTGTGAAACAATGGGCATTCAACTGGGTGAAAAGGGAGGATACCTGAATAGTTTTGCGTATTAGAGACATTTCGGGGAGCTAGTAGCTATAAATGCACACGCATATGTTATTGCTGTTACTACTGGAAAATCCAGTATGGACTTCTGCATACTTGTTGTTAATTAGGCGCAGAAAGTATTTTCTTTATATTGAGCTTCACTGACAGCAAGGAGACCCAAATAGCTCTCCAGCTATTACACTCAAATGAGCTATGCTTTTTTGGATAGTCACCATCTTCTTTTGCTCTTGGAAAAAGCCCATGATTGTCAAGATTAAAAAATAAATGAACCTGCTAACGATTTTGATCGGCTCACTTAAGGGCTTTTTTGTGACGGAAACGGTTCAGTATATTGCAAGAAAGTTGCCACGGAATCGAATAGATTCGCAGCTGTCATTTCTTGCGCTCTTCGTTTATTCTTTCTTATGTGTCTGCAATCTGCCAAGTTTTCTGATGCCCTTTAGACACATGGCTGACAATTCGGCTAATGCCATAAAGAGGAGCACTTGATATTCTTCTACGAACTCGTCAGCAAGACAGTACCGTACAGTAATCATTTATCATGATTACAATGTTACTTTAAGAAACTTTTTCCGAGACTGCATTCAGGTCCTCATAAAAAGCCTCCGTCTCCTCTAAATCGGAAGTCCGCACTAGTGTTAAAATGCCTTTTATTTTCAACGGGGATCTCCGAGCAGGTACCGGGCTCGACTTCTAGTGTATTTTTTTTTTGCTTGATTGCTTGACAACAGAATGTCAAATCGTTAGCCTTAGAATGTGTACTCAAGATGGAGAACCAGAGCTCTCGTCACTGTTGTCAACTAAAGCTCTATTGCGATGCAGCAGCTTGTGTACCCAGTACGAAACTATTCGTACGATCGTAGATGTATGTCAGACACAAAAGAATTGTTGCATACATTTTCTATAAGAGTATTCATACGATCTAACAGCAGATGTTTCCTGTGCAACACAGAGCGTGTCAGACACGGCATGGTACGAGTCAAGAATACTCATCTCCAGTCTTGAATTTGTATATCGCGAAATTACAAATCAAATAGAAGTTTGCATTATATTCTACACATTAAAGCACTTTATATTTTCGAAAACTATGCATGCCCTTAAGGGGTACATTTTGATATAGATTAGCTTACGACGGAACAATTCCTAAAAAACTCACGCTTATGTCGATGCTGCTTCGCTTCCAATGGAATGGTTTTGGGACACCTTCCATTACGGGGTAAAATATTCTTTGCAAGAATTCTGACCTATGCATTCTAATGCTAATACTCAATTAGGTATTAGCACTGATGAACAAATTAAAAATTTACAGAATAAGCAAAAAAACCTAGTTCTTTTCTTTATCTATAATCACTGTAAAAAATAAACAAGCCGGGAAACCGGAAGCTGGACACTTCAGGTATGAAAGGTTTTGTTTGCTTCTTCTGTAAGTATATTTGAGTGTAGAATTATCCCATTTGTACGTAGGCCGTTATGTATATGCATTTAGCATGTCAGAATTAGTACTTCGGGTAAAGACAACTTTGAGCTACTGTAACTTTGTTACTAATAGTATGATTTTGATTAAACTTGGGGATAATATGCTTCATATTATATTTTATACTACTACCAAGTTCTATAAGTCTGGTATAAACCTAAGGGGGGTTTTACGCAAGTTCCCAAAAATATGGTAATATACTATTATTAACTTAATTTGAACAGATACCGATATGGAGAGTATTTTGAGGCCTGGGCACCATATAGAGGCAGCTTCATGATTTTTTCAGATTTTTCGGTTGAATAGTTTCTGAGAATGGGTCCGCTAAAGAAATCATCACTTTGCACCCCTCCCACTCCCCGCCTTTTTAACAAATCTCAAAACTAAGACAGACTTCGGAAAGTATTAATCAAGACCTTTCATTTGATACTCCACATGACTATATTCGGTGAAAAAAATGTTCACACCCCGCTTTGACATGTGTGGGGACTCCCCGTAAATCTCAACGTAGAAGGATGCACTCACTGCATGTCTGGGCGTTCACAGTTCCTACCTTCTTACCAAATTTCGTGTCGATCGGTATAGCCGTTTCTGAGAAAAGTGCGTGTGACAGACAGACAGACAGACATACGGACAGACAGACATTGAACCGATTTTAAAAAGGTTTTGTTTTGCAAACAAGACCTTAAAAAATGGACACAAATTCCAATTTAGAAATACTTACAAACTCCTGGCTAGCTTATATGCTTTACGCTTGGAAATTCTGTTGATACTGCAAATTGTTACAGCCGGAAATGGCATATTTAGCGTTGGAAAATGTGTACTTTCAATAACAGTTATGGTTGGAATACTTTTACTCCAGCTGTAAGACAACCAAACCATTACGAAGGACACAATGACAGCAATCAGAACAATGATAAACCAAGCAATCTGTTCGAATCGAGTAACATCAGTCCTCGTAATGTACCCACAGCCATGCAGGGCAGTGGAAGAGCAGTAGCTTTCAAGACTTTTTATTATCTCACATTTTTCGAAAGATTCAAAACTCAGATTGCGACTTGTGGACACGATTTTAGGTTTCTTCTGATTCTGAATTATTTGAGGACTGATGTTCGAAATTTTATTTCTTGAAACCATTCCGTCCGGAGGTTTACAATGACTGGTGAAAACATGCACCTTCGATCCTATAATCTCTTGAACTTGCGTTGAGCAGTATTTATTGGAAGGTACTTAAAAGTGATATCAATTAAGCTCCAGTAATTATAACAAAAATTGAATACAATATCAGGAGTTCTTAAATACATTCTTTCTTCAATTCTTCTTCTACCTTCCTTGCTTACTTGAAGAAGTACTACCACACGAAAATTAAACCCTATTAAACTTAATCTCCGTCAATAAAGTTGATTGATACTCTGCCATGCTTACGAGCATATAAAATTAGTTTATTGTTAGATCCATTTATTATAATTAGAACATTTAGTAGGATTCAACAGATTAGTCTGATAGTTTCGGTTAAAAAATATGGTAGTATTCTCGGTAGAACCCTCCTTATTCTAGGTGAACTACCACATACTCCACACATGTGTTCTGTTTATAATAAACATGGGAAATAAGACCTCACTTGGTTTGGGGTAAAAATTTCATTTAGGCTAACGAATCTAAAATTTAAATCAATAATAATTGATTTATTATTGATTCTGATAAGACTGGGATAAGGTTGAGAACAATAATAACAATTTCGCATTGAAAACCTGGAGGAGCTGAAGCATATTTCGGGGATCCGGAGAAATTGAATTAATATGGTTACAATGGCGGAATATAAGCTGTAATAAAATAGGCAAACACTCACAGTTTAGCCTAAAAAGGAAAATAATGGTTAATAGTAGTGGGACTTTTGCCCATTAAAACCGCCTCAGTTTTCCGTGGAACAGAATCTAGTTAAAATCGAATCAATGTCAGCTTGCCTTGTTTAGGGCTTTGTGTGAAACAAAAACCCTATTAAAGTGGAGACAATGTCTATCTGCCTATCACATGCAATTTGCTGGGAAACGGCTAAACTTATTGTCCCGATTTGGTAAGAATGTGTAGTAGTCCAGTCACTAAAGCTAAAAATTAGGTGCAACCTCCGAATTTCCTTAGTCAAGACCCATTGGTATTAACTTTGGGGTGGGGGTAGAGGATGGAAACTTTTCTTTGAAATAACCACATAAATCGATTAAATGGTCAACTCTAAGCAAAAAAATATTTAGTAAAAAATTTTTTCAAAAATGTCGGGCGATGACGGCTTTACGGTTTCTTACCAGGGCAGAGGCAAATCGTCAGACGCTGCCTCACCTCTGCCCTGGGGGCAGCGTGACCGAAGCGGCTCGCAAATAGAAAATGCTCCTTTATATAATTCGCAGAACACGACATACCTACGAATTATATTCCCCGGGGGGAGGCGCACATCATGCGTATATAATTTTTGTTCTTTATGCCACCCTCTATCCGCACCCAAAATGGGTTTAACTGAAAGAATTCGGAGTTCAAAGCTTTAATGACTGGACTATAGTCTGTAAGTCACTTTACATGCTTTAAGTTGCATGACATTGCGTTGAGTTTAAGGGCGGTTACCCATATATGTGAAAAGGGATGTAACTTTTTTTACTAGAATATATAATGAGAATATGTATTGCATATCAAACGAAAGGACTCAATTAATACTTTTCAGAACTGTTTATATCAGTTGGAAAATAAGAGAGCCTGGAACCAAAATGCGAGTACCAAGAAGTGTAACAGTAAGTTCTCAGAACCTACCCAACCGAAAAATCTGAAAATAGTCACAACGCATCTATATAAAATGTAGGTCCAAAAATACATTCCATTCCAATATCAAATAAAATTAATAATAGTACATTACTATAAATTTATTCTAGAAGAACGAAATTTAGCACTGGCATGCAAAATATTATTTGTGCAAATTTGTGACACATTTGTGGAAAGTGTCAAGGAAATCCTATAATTAACAAAGTTATAATTGGTCAAATTTTCCGATTTGGTGCGAATTTACTGCCCAGAATCTGATGTGGAAATATAGTGATATAACTGAGAGACGAAAAGCCCATATATGTATACGGACGCCGTATAGGGACAATTTATTTTGACTTCGTTACCATTTTCTAGTTATTTGTATGTCAGTTTCAGGTTCTCGAGACGAGGCATATGTATAAGAAACTTGCGCGTAGTGATCGATTCGGATAAATATACATGTATGTTGTAATGAGAAAATGTAATGAGCAGTGAGATTTCCGTTTCACACATGGTTACCCCAGGAAGGACACTCTTCTGAAGCTCGGACGGCAATATCTTTCAGCAAATAGCCGCAACGGCCCCTAAATCCTGATCCTTCTGGAAGACAATTATCTACGAAACACTCCCAAAGGCAAACACAAGAAATGATCAGCTTTTGAGGTATGCTACCGAGGGTAGGATAGGAAACTCTGCAAGGTGGGATAGGAAAATGAGGCATAGGAACACTTGCTTCTTGGGAAAAAGGGGTAAAACTGAAAACTTGAAAGATGAAGTCAAATGCATCTGTATCTTAGCCTGGAACAATGTTGAGAAACAATTGTTTCCCTATCCGATACATCAAAGCAAAGATGTGAGCAGGATTGGCGATGGTAAACGAACATCCTGACTGGCCAAAAGGTCCGCTCTCAAATATTGAAGCTCCATCCAAGTGCTCCATCGACACGTGCTTGTATGCTTAAGTGTCAGCCAGGTTCCGGGATTTGGGGATTATGTCGAGCAATTCAATCCCTCACTTGTCATTATACAAAAATGGATTTGTCATTTCTGATGCGTGGGTCCGCACCGGATTCTGAAAATTCCACAAACAGGGTGATTCGCGCTAGCCAACCGAAATAACATCGCGCGAGCTAAACTTGAAATGCAAATAAAAAAATATAATGGCTCGCCCACGCGCGCCGCGATCGAAAGGGAAGATCAACGACGGATCAAATAGTCAATCAATATTTCTCCTGTCTCAGATGTATGCTGAAGCACGCCTTAGAGGTTCCCACTCCATCCTCCAATAAAATGGCTTGAGAAGTTAGGAACTTACTTAAAAACACCAATTATAGCGGACTGCGGATTATTCAATCAACAATGTCGCACGCGCCATATCTCAGCCTTCATTAATATCAGAATAATAATAATAATGCTCGAATAGTAACACCGCCTAGAATCACCTCTGATAATCAAATGAGAGTGAACACTGAAGCCGCCCGCAATAAATAACGCAATCACTTAAAGAACTTTATCGACCTCACCCTGGCCCCACCCGCAAAAAAGGTCGGAACGACTGCAATGCTGCATTCTCCAACAGAAGCACGTTCGAAGATCTACCACGAACTTCATCGACCGGGAAAGCGGCTCCACAGAGAGAAAAAGGAAGGTCAAGAGAACCAACAAATTTGTGAGTTCGAAAAGTACAGGGAACAGCTGCACCAGGTGCGGGAATTTTGCTAATAAGTCAGCCTTATACATCTTGATGTTGATCTTGTCGTCACAAAGATAAAAACCATATGGGCATATTGGAGCGATCGGTTGAGTATTTTGATGAATTGCTCAATAACCAGAATATCGGTGAGTTGCAAAAGGTGGTCAGGCGCCGATAGAACTACAGCTGAACTGATATGGAGGTGACCAAATACACTAAACGGGTCATCAACTTATGCTGAAGGAGTGAGACAGTGATTCAAGAGCTGCCGATTGGTAGCGAAACATTATCTATCCAATACATAAAAAGGGGGATATCACCCAGAGCAGCAATTTCTAGATATTACGTTGCTGAGTACCATCTATAAGATATTCTCCGCTATTGCGCCCAGATTATCAACGGCCCATATCGAAGAGGCTTCTCACCAAATAAATCCGCAACAGATCAGATTTTCTCTGTGCTGCAAGCGATGGAGAAACTGCTGGAATATAGCAATCAATTGCACCATCTTTTCATCGCCTTGGAGGCCACCTATGATAGCATATTATAGTTAGAGTAAAACTCATCGCCGTGTACAGATGAGAGAATTCCGTATCCCGACCAAATTGATAAGATTAACTACGCTGACCCTGACTGATGTACGAAGCTAGATAAAAGTAGTATGCTCACTCTCGAGACCACTCACATCAACAATGGTCTAAGGCAAGGGGATGCTCTTTCATGCATCCTGTTTAACCTGATCCTGGAAAAGTAATCCATGAACTACTGGCCTTTGCTGACGCTATCGACATCATGGTAAGAACAACCAGAGATGTACAAACTACCTTCATCCAGATCGGGCAGGCGGCGTGGGATCTTGGGCTGCTCATTAGTGAAGTGAATGGTGGCAATATCAGCGTAAAAAAACCAAAGAAGGAGCAAAATTAAATAGCGCTGGTCAAGTGAGAATAATAAAGATAGGAGAATACAACTTTGAAACCGTTGATAATTTCTCCTATCCAGGGTCGAAAATGAAGTCTGCGCACGCTTAGTGGCTGCAAAAAAAACTTGCAAAAACTGTTCCGCTCTAAACCTGTGCTGTACCCGGAGGCTTGGGTTCTTAACACGAAAATTGGGAACTCTCTCTGTCGCAATCGAGAGAAAATTTTTTCAAAGAATGTTTGCGCCCTACATGAGAAAGTATGATTAAGTAGCGTAAATGTATAGCGAGGAAATTTTTGAGCGATACCACTTCCGTCCGATTGTGGCTAAAATCCGACTCAATAGATTATGGTAGACGGGCAAATTAATCCGAATGGATGAGGATGATCCAGCCCAAAAAGTGTATAATGGCAATATCTGTGGCGGAAAAAGAGGTGGTGATCCTGCCTCAGATGGATCTTAGGTGTAGGCCAGGACAGCCAACAGCTTTTAGGAATGTTGTATTTGAGCTAAAAATCAGGATGATACATAGTCAAGCTGCCCTGGGGATGTCTTTCTGATTACACCGTTGTAAAAATCGGTGGGACTACTTTGATCACCTAATGCTCTGGCGACGGTTTATTTTTTCCCACGTCGAGACTGAAATCAGCAATTAGGTTCTCAGCAGAATAGGGTAATGGTACTTTCGAGAACTAGGAACAAATATAAATACAATACAAATAGAAATGGGAGAGTCCTAACGCCGCATCAAATTTCTCTTCATAACCAAACAAACATTTTAGAAAGTTTATCCTGTCGAAAAGCAGGAGGATTCACAGAAGAATTGCGGGAATTCAGATTATGAATAATTCACACAGGATTCACAGATTTGAGAGAAGTATTACCAGCACTCAGACACTTAGATGAACTGACAGAAAGACCGGGCACTGATTTTATTAAGGTATTGTTTTCGACAAAACCTTAAAAACATGCGATGAGGAACCGAACTTCTATTAAAAAGAAAAGTGTTTCATCCAAAAATGTCTTTATTAATATTTAATACAAGTCATTTTTTAACAGTCGTACACTCTCTGTGACCATGAAATGCATCCACTGTGATCCTTCCTCGCCTTTTCGCTAGTCGCTGAGAGAACCACCGAAAAAGTGGGCGCAATGACAGATAATATGCTAGTTCGAACGCAGTTACTATACTGAATCCAAAAATAAGTCCCAAGAGTCCTCCAAGCGAAGCTGGAAAATTAAATGGTAATTGATTCAGTACTTAATCAAACATACATCTGTACCTACCTAATATGGAAATCCAATTTTGGTAAATATCTTTCCGAAACCGAGTCGAAATTAAATCGTCAAAATAGACATGCACTACCACTTGGCTAGTAATATTCAAATCTTTGCTACCAAAGATAAGGTATATTATCCATTACCCATATTGAAGCTTGGACAATTTAGGATCTACTCACAATAGGCTCAGAGAATTATAAGAAAATTCTCTGTTCAGAGCTCCAGTTGCTATTTCTGCCGGATATTGGTTCAATTCACAATCAGGCAAGCAGTTGCACTTCAGTGTGGAGACTGTCCGAGTATCATTTTGAACGGTGGTTTTACTGACGCTAGGCGTTGCTGCATTGATTAAATCTTGAATTTCGAAAAAAAGTGGAAATTTCGTAGGCACATTTCTATATGTAAACAGTTTTTAGGAGACACATAAACAAATCGTGCATGGATGGAGTGTGTATGTTACTTACATTTGTACATAGGTGACAAATATACAAAATAAACTTAAACTTAAACTCCGATATGAGCTCAAATTACTTATTTCTCTTTGATACCATCTTTTACCGCATTGACGCTTGGTCTTCTTAGTATTCGGTTAGCGAAGAACGTTCTATATAAAAAATTATATCGGCGGCAGAATGGAACCGTGGCGGATTCAGTTTTATACCTCGAATTCCTGTGAAATTTTATCTCGGTGCAGCATGCGACATTTAGCGCTATTAGTTTCTCCGGAATGTCCCTCCTGCGTAGAGTACGCCAGATATCCACTCTGTTCGTGCTATGGAAAGTTTTGTTGAAATCAATGAAGAGCATGCGAAGCCAAATTCGCGCACTGCTCCAAAAGGCCCGTAAGATGTTTATGTGATCAATGTAGAAAAATCCGAAACGAAAACCAGCATGCTCTATGTCGAGCAGGCTTTCGAGTTATCACGATCACCATTTCACCTTTAGCAAGCTTCTCCTGAACTAGCTCAAAGAAAGCATCCATTTAAAGTCTGCGTTGGTGCATAGCACTGTGCAATTATGAACAGAAGTGTATCAGCAACCGGCTCCCAAGTCAAGAGAGCCTTGTGGCAAGCCTCAGAAACAATCCGACACCAGATTCGCGTCTTCGAGCACACTGCCGCAAACGGAAAAAGAGTACTCCCAGAGTCCCACCATCTTATTTCGTTTAGGCCCAGCATATGTAGCCTAGATCCTTGGGATTCTCACTTGAGCTGGAAAAAGAAAGAATTCAAGAAACTCTCGCTACCTTTGTCGAAAAGTGTGCGATCATTCCAGAAATCAATCGCAGTCCATTTTCGATAGCTAAAGGTCTAGACCGTCAGATCAGCCCCTATCCGAGGCATTGTAGACCTTCCGGTAGTGGTAAAGTTTTAAAACTTGAAGGTTGAAGTTGAAGGTTAGTAGGCTTTAAATAAATCCATCAATTGTCATTGCCTCATAGACCCCCAGAAAGTCTCCTAATGTTTGGAACAAGAAAGTTTAACGCAGGCTCTTGGGACCCACCAATCAATCATGGTGAAAAGTAAAGAGGATACAATGGGATTATCGCTTCCTTCGATGTCACTGCACTTTACCCAGAGTTTAGGCCTATGTCTAATGTTGATCAAGGGAGGATTTGATAAATCTCAATGAATCTTGTCGACAATGGACGAAAAAATTAAAGTAGTATATCAGATTAGCTGAAATATACGTAAACAGGAAATACTTCACAGATAGAGGAGAGCACTAGACAGACACATCGTCTCTGCTAGCCACGAGAGGGAGTGGAAAACAATTAAAAGGAGATAGATACCTTAAAATCGGTAGTAGCAAGACATATCTTAGGAAAAATCTACATGGTGGAGCCTTAAATCGCCCTTAAGGTTTTATGTTAAACAAATGTTAATAAAAAGCTTTTGACGGTCTGCCAATGTAGCTGTGTGGGCTATCAAATGCAACGATAGGTCCAAAAAAGCAAAAAAAAATGAAAATATTAATTGTTAATATTATTAACAAGAATTTACTACATTTTAGGATACAGAATGCCAATATTACAGTAAAGTTAATAATTTGCTATAGAGTGTGTCCTGTTGACAATAGAAAAAACACAGTGCAAGGCACTACTCCCTTAAGGAAAATTGCTCCATGGAATGGTCACTCCCTTCTAGTTGGGATGTCAAGAAAAGGGCAAACGAAAGAAGCTCGCAACTTGGGCAAACTATCATATATTGCAGGATATTCCGAGTTTGTCGTATGGTGTCCCTTGCAAATTTCCGTAATCCTGCACATATTTGAACACGTTTGGCCCGAAAGCTCTCGCGATCGTTGCTATAGGCGTATCAAATCCTATTGGGGTGATGGGCCTTCGCCATCTGAAGTCAGCACTGTTAGGTAGTGCGAGTAGATTTCACCCTTCGTATTCAGCACTGAGACCCCGATTATACTCACCAAGCGGCTGTCAAGAGAACGGAATCGTCTATTCAGTCCGTCGGATTTCGTCACCGACTACAACACCTTAATGGCTCAAGACCAAAATCAAGCCCTTGCCATCGACCGGCTTCCAATATCGCTAGTACCTTCGCTTGGAATACACTGACGAATCCTGTAAGACCGTAGGACTCGAGTGCACTCTCGCATCGACTCCACGGACCATCTTCGATTCGTCGTCAGCAAGGAATGCTTTTCCATAACCTCGCAACATCGTCTGCAAGATCCGAGAAAAATTATCTCCTGTGGTCCACTTTCGATATCTGGAATATGAGCATATATCCAGACTTTGTAGAAACACGCGAAATAGATCTGCTCGATGTACAAGAATACAGGTAGATGAGTTTCCAGTCGTGGTGAGGTTCGTTAACCTGGTGTGGAGTTCGGACTAATCTCCGCTAAGCGGTTCTACACTACAGCGCCTCCGCACCTACCCGCTGAAAGCAGGTTGACAATCGCGAGGCTGGCGGAACAACCAGGTAGAATAAATAGTCTGCCTGGGTCTGTCGAGAAAAATAGATCTCATCATGGTTGTGTTTTGCTTTAAAAAAATGCAATGTCTAATTTAATTTAGAAAAGTTAAATAATACTCATGTCAGTTAAATAAATTAATTTAATTCTAAAAAGGGTGATAAATTGGTGATTAACCTTTTTGGAGCCAGTTTCTGACAAGATCCTGACTGGAAGATTTCAGTCCGGATTAAGGAACATCGTAATTCACCCGTGTGGAGTTTAGATCTCCGCTTGACCCGCACTTCAAGCATTTCGAGGAAGCTTTCGATAGCGTGAATAGAAAGTATATCCGGCTTGCTCTATATAAGAGGAGCATTCCTGAGAAACAAATAGCTATTACCAGTGTGTCATATCATAGTACAAAATGTCGTAGATATTATTTCTTCTTGTTATCGATAACGTTCTTCATGTTGTCTTGTTTGGAGGAAATGGAGGAGTTTAATGTACCATGACATCATTTCCCAAATACATCGAATACGTTGATGATATCTGTTGACTTTCTCGCCGGGTTCTGGACCTTAGCCAAATGGTTCAGGATTCGAAAAGACAGGCAAGTAGAGTTGGACTGAAGATAAAAGGTTCCTCCGCTAATATTCTTACTGTTTCTTTCCTGATATATGGGAGTAGCACATGGGAAATGAAGCCAACTTGTTCTAGTATATCATCGGAATACACTGGATTGATATTATTTCGAAAAAAACAACTTATCGTAGAACAATAGGGGAGGATTGCGAGCCTTTAGGGGAGGCCTGGTTGACGCGCCATAAACGTCCGGACGATATTCCAATTGCAGTAGTTGAGAAACATATTGAGGAGGCTGTCTGGGCAGGTGAAAGTTATCAGGTTGGACGGACGACAAAGAAAGGGCTAGAATTACATAGGCTGAAGCTGGCAGAATACAAGCCTGAGGTTGTATTTGTCAGTAGACGAAAGGACGAAGGAAATTTTACAGTTTTGTATGGGGCAGTACGTAATAAAGTGCAAGCCATATATCACTTATGTCGCTGTTATGCTGGATCGGAGATTAGCTTTATCGTTAACACTTCGCTTACGCGAATGAGAAAACTAGCAATGTTGTATACGCGCCAACGGGAATGCTGCCCGAAATTGGAAAACCAACGAGGCGGCAACTGTTCGAGAGTGGTTACATCCATTCTGTTACATGCAACATCACTTTGAATGAAGGTAAAGTTAGGGGGTACCAGTGGAGGCTCCCGCTGGTATATTGTCTGGGTTCACTAAGTTCCCAGCGTATTCCAAATAACGTCAGACGAAGTAGCTTTCGTGGTTTTTGTGCACGAAATTCATTGACATTCTAGTTGAAGGGTTTAAAATAATATAGAATCGAAAGGTAGGCGGTATTCATGATGTCGAGGAGCGACAACGGAAGGAGAGAACGCTCATAATGAGGGTCTAGCAGCAGCCCTGGAATAATGCTCACATTACTGCTTGGTTTATACGCAGTCAAGAAAATGCCTATTACAACTTGAAAATTTTTACCTCGACATTGTAGGAAAGGTCGAAGCATGTAGTCTCCACGAATTCGAGACTCTCTAGTAAGCGAGAACGGGTTGAATTATTGCCCTTGCGAAGAGAGGCGAGAGGAAAAATAATAGAGCTCTTACGAAAGAGCACCAAGCAGGGAACGTTCTGACCGTGGAAGTAAGTAATGTCTGTAGGTCACTCCGTTGAGGACAGTTAGTAAGGATACCTAGTTTATTGGGTTATACTGTGGTCTACGGTGACTTTTACCTGATTAAAAGTAAAAGAGTAAACCTCGATAGTGAAAATGTACATAAAAGAACAAAACTAACAATCTATAGTGTCTTATTTATAAAGCTTCGGCTAATCCTGTCCAACGGCTGACAGGCAATATTTGCCTTCGGACAACAAGTCAGCAGGTGAATTTTGAGTACAAGGAGAACGGTCGAGGGCGTAACCGCTATAATAGATTACTTGTCCTTTTATGCGCCAAGTGTAGCATATGGACAAAAGCCCAGGTAGAAGGTAGGCGACCGATTGGGAAATTTTTTGGAATAGATGGGTGGACTCAAATATCAGCGGGAGTTACACGGTGTTTTGTTTTTTATATTTGATGGCTTGGTCGTTTTCCCCAGAAGGTTGGATACATGTAAAGGACCGACAAATAAAACATAGCGCCATAGCCTAAAGAAGTTACAAAAAATATTATATATGTTTGGATCAAGTCAACTCTCACCCCTCAAATGGTAGCCCTGGATAACCATTAGGCAGCCATCGTGGGGAGAAAAAACGTGAACGGAATCCCAGCACTTAACGTTGAACGTGGCAAGAGGTATAAATTAGATCCACTCATATGTAATGGAACAAAACAATGGATTGCATATCCAGGTGGTAGACCAGTAGGAGGTAGCTTCTAAAGATTCGGAGGAGTTCGTTGGTTACATGATAATCACGATCGATCAAAAACGCAACCCAAAGTACAAAAAAATACCACTGACACTAAAGGAAGGAAAACCTTAAACCGTTAAACAATATAGCGCCAACACTTCGGGGAATAGAAAATGAGGAACTGCGCGAAAAACTCAACAAGCTAGAGAAACTTACATTACAGCTTAGTTCGTAAGTTAAACAGCGGGAAAACGAAATCCTCAAGAGAAAATCTCAGGCTAGCTTACTTCCAGTGAAGTGCCGCAGTGTTAATGGACCAAAGAGAACCAAAATAGATCAAGAAGAATCGGCTAGAAAAACTGACTGGATCTTGCAAACAAGAAGATCGTATGAGAAAAGAAAAGCAGGTTCTTCGCCGAAAATCATTAGGCGAAGTCCCGTGAAAAAAATTCAATGGTACAGGTACAAAGGCAAAAACCACAGGAAGTTATGGCTAGGGTACTCCGCCCAACGCGCCAATAATGAAAAGAAGATACAATAGTCAGTAAGCGAGGACTCCCATTGTTTAAAGTAAAAATATAAAATGACAGGAAGGAGGAACTCCCAGCTCACCATCGACAACAAGTTGTTGATTTACAAACGGATCGTCAGGTCCATTTTGACGTACGGCATACAGTTCCCGGGCTGTGACAACCAATCAAATTTAGAGGCCGTACCAAAACAAAGTGTTTAGACCATAGCAAACGCTCTCTGGTTCATTCGTAAAGAGGACGTACTTAGGGACCTGAAAATACAGTTCGCTAGTGAAGTCAACGATTAACCTCACATGAAAATAAAGTAGTCCAAAAATTGACAGATATAGCAAATATGATGAGACGATTGAACAAATTAAAGTCAAATCCCTCACTAACATAAAGGATAACTATTGAGGAACAGCCAGTTGCTCAGCGAAGCTAACCAAAATGCTAGAGTTGACCAGATGGTCTTCTTCCAATAAAAGCGAAAATCAAAATTTGCAGAGAAAGCTGCTGGATGTAAAAATCGCAGTCGTAGTTTGGCGAGAGGTGGTTTTAATGGGTAAAAACCCCACACTCTCAGATAACGTGAACCCTGGGGTTGGCTTTTTGAAAATTCCCACCTCTGTTGATGTTGAAATATTAAATTTGGCGCATGCAATGGAAGTGTGTAATAATTGTTTAACATTTGGAAGGCACAGTGTGAAATGAAAGTAATTCAATTTAGGCCATTTTTGCCTACCATCGGAGAAAACATTTGCTTTGACGTATTAAACAAATAAAGAAAATAATGATACATAATTGCGAAAAATATAATAATAAACTTTTAGCATTTTCCGGAACTATTTTGCTGTAACAATCTAAATACTGACTTCTATTCTTTAAGACGCAGTCAATCTCCTCCATCCTACAAGTCGAATGACTTCCATTATTTGGCAATGCAAGTGGAATACACCCACACACTTCATAAAACAATCTTGCGCGACATTCAACTAAGCAATTAATGTGTGAATAATATTTCATGAAGTCCATTTTCTGTTCTGTTCGAAATAGACACCCGCGATACTTTGGGCTAAGTTGACGAAGGTCTGAAGTAGCGTACGTAGATTCTGGAGTGATGCCTATAAAGTTTTCAGTCTTGGATGAAACAACTTTGGTTTCAGAGTTTGTTCCTGGATGATCATATGCATTGTGAATGAAAATTCTAAACCCATATCCACTTAAAAGAGTGCTAAAATAATCGGCGGTCCTTGGGTTTAGAATAACAGTTAGTCCAGTTTGATAGCCGCTGCCTGTAACGTGTCGAGGTTTGCTGGGCATAGCGTTCGCAACTCTTCTGAAAATAGAGATCAATAGAGGTTAATAAATTAAACATGATTCTTATTATCTTTGGGGGCTTTCTTATGTGACGTTTTCTAAAACTCATTTTTAAGGTTTTGTGTAAAACAAAACCTTATTAAAATCGATTCAATGTCTGTCTGTCTGTCTGCCATACGCATTTTTCTCCAAAACGGCTAAACGGATCCGAACAAAATTTGGTGGACAGATGGGAGCCATACAAATAAGATGCTGACGTCATAATTAACGAGAACAATTGAAATTCGAGCGAAATATTAAAATTCCATTCAAGAAGAATCTAATTCTCCCTAGCCCTTTTTAAGGTTTTGTGTGAAACAAAACCTTATTAGAATCGAGACGGTGTCTGTCCGTCTGTCTGTCTGTCACACCCGATTTATTCGGAAACGACTAAACCGATTGTCACGAAAATTGGTGAGAGTATGTAATCTGGTGTTCCCTTTACATGCAGTAAGTGGCGCCAACTTGTGTTAGGTTTAAGGGGGGGCTCCCCATACATGTGAATGGAGGGCGCAATTTTTTTTTTTACAGAATGTAGCGATGTGGGGTATCAAATGAAAGGTCTCAATTAATATTTTTCGAAACTGGTTCCATATTTGATATTGGGTGAAACATAGGGGAGTGAGGGCTCAAAATATGACCCCCAAAAAGTGTAACAGGTCTCGTTCTCAGAACCTATCCAACCGAAAAATCTGAAAAAAAATCCGATATCTCCACAAATAAAGTTAATAATAGTATATTTCCACATTTTAGAAATTTACCCGACACCGCCCTTATGTTTATCCCAGAAGTACAAAATTTGGCATTCGTGTAATGAAGAGCATAATGCACAGTTTAGTTTGAAGAAAATCCAAGTATTATTAACAAAGTTATAGGAGGTGAAACTTTACAATTTTTTGTGAATTTCGTCCACTCTACAACCTGCATGACGTCATCATCAGATATCAATTCATCAATACCATAACGAAATGAGGTCTTATGAATTGGGTCGCAAAGAATTTTGGTTTAGTTTTTTAGTTATTTGCCAACCAGACATGTGTGTATGTAGGTATATAGTATATGCGTGCTAATGGACTTTCCGCTAATTCAGATAGATATAAGAAGTAAATCGGAAATATGGGTACGATAAATTTATATACGTGCATATATGTGTACAGTATTCGAAAATAGGTAGTTTGTTTGTTTAGGGTGAGCGTAATATCTATGGCTGTAATATGTACGTATGTCTCGTAGTTTGGAAAAATATGAAGGATTATGTTGGATTTGTAGCTATATACGGATAGAAAAATGTGCATTGAAATTTCTCACATAAAATGAACACAAAACCTTTATACCCGAAGCGCGAGCTTCCGGTATTCCGACTTGTTTATATTTGATGTTGGTTAAATTGTTGGCATTTGCTAATAATATTAAACTCACAGTGTGATGGGTATGAGGTTGACCATTATCAACACAGGGTTTTCCATCAAATGATTTATTTAAATCGCGTTTTCTAGAAAATAGAGGGCAATGGAATTTTTACCTATATTCCACGGAGCTGTCGTGCACTCGTCGCTCCTCACGTCTTTTTCTTTTTCTTCAGCCTTCAGTTCACAAGCGGGGTCGGCTAGTGGTGATCGGTTTCGTCATATTATTTTATCAAATGCCTAATCAAGATGTAATCTCGAGACCTTTAAATCTCCATCCAGCGTATCAAGCCACCATTGTTTTGGCCGGCTTTTTGGTTGCTTACCATTGCTTTCGATGTTCTAACCAATACTGGTTGTTGAATTCTCGTTAGCGTGAATTACGTGACCACACCAAAACGTGTCACGCCACTAGTGCAATGCAATATCTTCGTCCTCATTACCGCAAGACCCTGTTCATTGTCCTTTATAGCCGCCAACACTCAGAACTATGGAGAGCGGCAGATGGACGACATTGCAGTAAATTTTAAATTTAGGACGTGCGCTGATACGTCGATCACAAAGAACACCAGTTGGGGAATGCCACTTCTTCAAGGTTGCGTTAATGTGTGAAACAATTTCATTACGCGGTTCTCCATTGGCAGGTAGCATTGATTCGAGATATTTAAATCGCTGAGTTCTAGCAATGGCAGTAACCTGCCCCTCGAGATATTTAAATTGCTCAGTTCTGGCAGTGGCAGTAACCTGCCCAGAACTGAGCGATTTCCATATCTCGGGCCAATGCTATAAGCCAATGGAGAACCACGTTATGCTCCTCACATAGAGAAACACTAAACCTTTTATACCTGCGTCAAGCTTCCGGCTTGTTTTCTTTTATATTCATTTTGAAAGTAAAATATGTTTGGAGTACAGTGCAGAAACTTTAGACCGAAGTTCAGAGTACGGGCCATGTTAATCGTTTCTCCCGAAATCATATTTTTTCAACTGGTCGGAAGCACAACTAAAATTCGATCGGGCTGACATTTTTACACATTATTCTATACATCAGTAGTCTTAGCCCGAACCAGGATCATGTAAGTATTTTCGTAAATAACTTCACAATTTTATTCTAGATTTTCCAGGATTTTCTTCCAATAATAATAATAAAAAACTTATTTCTTTGTGGTTGCAAACTCCGATATTTCGGGAACCACTTGTTCCCTTCATCAGTGCTAACCAGTCCAGACTTGTTAGCACTGATGGAGGTTATCGGTATTTGCAAGGATAAATATCTACACTAACGAAAAAGAAACCACAAGTTTTTTACTATTTGAGATAATTAATCGTTGGAAACACCGCATAATTACACTCAGATTTGAATCTTAATTCAAAACATTGAAAACATTGCATGACTTTGAGATTGCCAAAAAAAAAATCTAAAAAAATTTGAAATATCGAGCACCACGTAAGAACATCCCCTTATGTCAATTACAAAAATCAACTTTTCTTAAGATTATGGACTGAACCATTGAGCGAAAAAATGCAGGTTTAGGTCATTGAGTTGATGCATCGGCTTGCTTCTGTAAAACTTTCCAGCGAATACGAGCTCTCTCAAAGGACGGTAACTTAATTTTGAAGGTATTAAGGATACAAACAAAAGTTGAAGGTTTAGGAATGAAAGAAGAATGATGCAAGAAATATTAGAATAAATGTCTCTTCGACAAGTTAAAAAGTTCCCCCTGCTTTCATAGTAGAAAGTGGGTAGCAGTAGTTTCCAGAACTAACCACTTTGACTAGATGAACACAAAGCCCTAAAAAGGAAGATAATGGCTGCGGCTACTAGCATTACGTGCAATAATTCATTATATTTTTGTATTTTAATCTATTTACACTGGGAACCATATTCTACAATAAACTTAAGCACTTTTTGTTGACAGTATTGAAAATATTATTTAATGATGGGTGCAAGGCAGAAACCAGAAGCTCGGTTCATAACGTATGGCATCCGATTATGCATGCTTCCAGAGCAATGCAACCACGCTTCATGACTCGATCGCACCGGAACTTTCTCACGTGCCTTAAGGCAACTTAAATATATTTACTGATAGGGAAAAGAAAAATTATTGGTGAAAAGTTATAACGGTCTTGAATGAACTACTCTAATATGTTTCAAGGACCAGATTCAATGGGATGTTGCTGCTAATCACTTTCTTAATGAAAAAGTTGTAGGTGGAGAAGAATGAAGGCGTCTCCCGCGCCTATCAACTGGTCCTCCACGGAAAACCAAAATTACGGAACCCCGATGTGAGCCTGGGACTAGATTGACCACATAACGACGAGCCCGGCAACGAAAACGGACTAACGATTTCCGCATTTCTTCAAGAAACGTACGCTCTCTGTACATAAAAGGTACTGCCAAGAAGCTAACCCATACTGCGCCCCAACATAGGGCTGATGTTATAACTTTGCAATAGATGTGCTCAACGGAGACCGATTTCTTGACGAAGCAACACTACACCGTATATTACAGGGGTCAACCAGTAAACCATGTGCTCGAAGCAGCTTTCTAGTCAGCCAAAAACTGAAACCTGCTGTTAATAATAATAATAATAATCGTTGGCGCAACGTTGAATGTGTTCGCTATCCCTTCACTGGCTTATGCATTCGGAATATTGCCGTGGACGAAGACCGATCTGGAAAACGTCCAGCGGCGGATACGGACAACTATGTCCAAATTCCGAATGCATCACCCAAAGTCTGCCGTGGAGCGAATGAACCTGCCTCGTGACATTGGAGGTAGGGGCGTGGTTGACGTGACGGCACAACATCATCGGCAAGTCGACTCGCTGCGGGCTTATTTTTACAGTAAAGAGCAGGCGAGCCATGCAAGGCTGTCTGTAAGGCAGACTATGGACTGACTCCACTTAACTTGAAGGATCGATCTTTCAATCCTCTGAGTGGGGTGAAGTCGGACCAGGAACGGATCGATGAATGGAAGTCGAAGGCAATGCACGGTAAACACGTGAATTGTCTTTGGCAGCCATTTGTCGATTTGCATCTGTCGAACAGATGGCTGTGTGCTGGGGAGCTCTTTGCTGAGACGGAGGGGTTCATGTGTGCCATTCAGGATAGCGTGGTCGCCACCCGAGCTTATAAAAAGCTCATCATGAAAGAACGGGTGGAGAACGACCAGTGCAGAATGTGTGGTTCGGCGTTAGAGACGTTGGACCATCTCATTTCTGGCTGTACTGTTATGGCACCGGTGCAATACATCACCAGGCATAATGCTGTATGTAAGGTTATCCATCAAAACCTTGCATACAAGCATGGGCTGATCACGGGGACATGTCCGGTTTACCGATACGAGCCGCAAGCAGTACTTGATAGTTCTGCTTACAGCATGTATTGGGACCGGCAAGTTCTGACTGATCGCCATACCGCACACAACAAGCCTGACGTACTGTTAGTTGACAAGACGGGTCGCTGCGCGTATATTATTGATGTTGCTATCCCCCATAATAGCAACATTGAACGGAAATACGTGGAGAAGAAGGTGAACTATGAGCCATTGGCTCGTGAAATCAAAGAAATTTGGCGTCTCGAGCGGGTGGTTGTAGTTCCCATAATATTGTCAGCTACAGGTATTGTACCTAAATCCCTCACGGCTTCCCTTGATATCCTGGGACTTTCGCACAGTCTGGTTCAAACCCTGCAGAAGTACACCATTCTGCATACGTGCTCGATGTTGCGGGGAGTACTGGAAGAATTTTCCCACTGACCTACCACCGGCCACCACCACCAGCGCCCCTTTAGTTTTCAAGTAGGTAGGATCGTCCGAGCCTAAATGCTTGGCACTTAGTGCTAGTATTAGGTAAAATCCGGCATCAGTCGAGATTGTGATAACTCGGAAATAATCGTTGGCGCAACAATCCATGTTGGATCAGGGCCTTCAAGTGTGTTAGAGTACTTCATTCAAGGCCGTAACGGTACATTGCGCTCGCCCGAGATTATTACCCTGATTTTACTCAGGTACTCATTCACAGCTGAACCGACTGGTATCCGACGTCAAATCACGATACAAATTCCACTGCCACCTGAGATTTGAACTGCGACCTTCCGTACGACAGCCTTGCGCTCTAACCACTCAGCTATCCGGACATATAACCTGCTGTTATCTGCTTTAAAGATGGCTAAGCACTGCAAGGCACAATTCTAAACAGGTGACGCATTAACGTTCATGCCCCTACAGAGGAAAGGATACCTACCAGCAATAGAACGAATCTTCGAAGTTTGCCCCAAGTATGACATCAAAATCATACTTGGAGATTCTAACGCTAGCTAGCTAACATAAAAACACTAATGACAACCAACTTCGCATTATTCGGCCATGAAATGATCATTGCAAGTACCTAGTTTATGCGGTAGGCGACCCCCAAACAAACGTGGGTTTCTCCAGATGGGGCTACTTTTAACCAAATTGATCACCTGCTAATCGAACGCCGCCACCGCACAGTCTTGACGAATGTCGGAATATACAGAGCGTCCAATGTAAACTCCGTAAAACTAATTACATGCATGCTAATCTCAAGCCCAGGTAAAAGAGGAGGGTTTGTGGCAACGTACTTTGTACTTCTTCTTCATTTTCTTCAGCCTTTATATCGGTCACAAGCGGGGTCGGCTCGTCGTGGTCGGTTTCGCGATTTGGCTCTATCAAACGCCTGATATGGATGCAATCTCGAAGCTTTTAAATCCCCATCCAGCATATCAAGCCACCGTTGTTTGGTCGTTCACCATCGACTTCGATTTTCAGACCAATCTTGGCAAGCGAATTCTCGTTAGCGCGAATTGCGTGACCATACCATCGAAGACGCCTCCCTCGCAATTTTTCCACGATCCTCCTTTATCCAGATTGCGTTAATGAATGAGCAATTTCATAACGCAGTTCTCCATTGGCTGATAACGTTGACCCGAGGTATTTCAATCGCTCAATTCTGAGCAAATCACTGCCGCTGACAGTGATTGTGCCTGTTTCATGGAGATCGGTCGTTAAAAACTTAGTTTTGTTTAGATTCAACCTGAGACCGTGTTGCATGAGACGATTTTTGGACAAGTTGCTCGAGATCATTTTTGCTATCAGATGCTAGGAAAACATCATCTGCTGGACGTTAGATATCGCGTGTGATGGTGTCCATAACAAGAACAAAGAGGAGTGGTGGGAGGGCGCATCCTTGATGAACACCAACAGAGACATGAAGCGGTTTTGATACACCCGCCATACTTCGAACTTTACTTTTCGGATGGTGGTAGAGCAGTTGAACACGGGGCACGAGTTCTTCTGGCACAAAGTGTTATCGTAAAGCATACCAGATGAGTGGCAATGTAAAGAGGGCAATGCTTCTCACGGTGTTTCACCATGAGTAACCGCGCAGCGTGTATTGCGTCAGTAGTTCCGCAGTTTTTGACAAATCTAGCTTGATTCACTTTGTGCTATTGTCAGTAAAACAAAATAAAATACTGAGGTCAGGGAAAGAGATAAATAAAGCATTGTTGGAGTTATTCCTCCGTAGTGGCAGGTCTCGCGACAGGATGAGTAAGCGCATGCATCCGATCTCATTAAAATAAACAATCGGGTAAAGTCACAAGCCTCGGAAAATTGCTAGTCGGCGCGGCAGGACGACCCTGCCTGAAATGGAGCGATGGCGTAGGTCAGGACGCCAGACAGCTTTTAAGGATATCGAATTGGTGGACCTCGGCGCAAAACCGGGATGTCTGGAGTTCCTTATTAAGGCAGGCCTAGACCGGATACCGGTTGTTGCGCCGTTAATGATGATGATGACATTTTCAAAAACAATAAGCATTCAATTATCTTTCAATTTGTCGCAATTACGATAATTATCTACTTCACAGATAGATAGATTCATTGAAGATATCATCGCAGTATTCATGAATGAGGGAAAGTAGCACCTTTATAGGGAGTGAAGAGGTAGTATAGCAAAATTTCCGCGGGGAGACGATTAAGGCCTTAATCCAATTCAACACATTGCTAACCAAAATAATTTCGCTTTTGTTTTTGGATGAAATTGGTAGTCTCTGCAGCGTGCGTGTTTCTACAAATAGAAATATTCTCGGGAATCAATCAACTCATGCGAAATAAACCCGCTGGGCCCGACAATTTTCTTTCAGAGTTATTTATCGCTGCACCTGCACCTTTTGCAAATCTACTCCACATAATGGCATCCATTTAGAGTGTGACAATTGGAGGGGTGTCTGCCTAGGCTAGGCCCTCATAAAAGTAATAGCAAAAATAATTCTGGAACGCATCTAGGATTCCCCTTTACTGACTACATTAATCCACTACGGATCACTTTGGAACAGTGCACAGAGAAAACTTTCGACACCGTGAATAGAGAGTGAGACATTTTGAGGTCCAAAGCCGAATCCGCCAGGGTTGCATCTTGTCGTCAGTATTATTCCTTCTTGTTATCGGAGATGTTTTCCACGCTGCTTTGTGACCCGTGGAGGAGTTCAAAGGACGATGATATCTTTCCTTGAACACGTCATCGTCATCATCATCAACGACGCAACAACCGGTATCCGGTCTAGGCCTGCCTTAATAAGGAACTCCAGACATCCCGGTTTTGCGCCCAGGTTCACCAATTCGGTATCCCTAAAATCTGTCTGGCATCCTGACCTACGCCATCGCTCCATCTTAGGCAGGATCTGCCTCTTCTTCTTTTTCTACTATAGATATTGCTTTTATAGACTTTTCGGACCGCCGTGACTCGCCCACCGTAACCTATTGAGCCGAATTTTATCCACAACCGGACGGTCATGGTATTGCTCATAGATTTCGTCGTTATTAAACAGGTCGGCTATGCTAATAACATCTGTTTTCTCTCTTTGCTCTCTGTGTCATAGATTTTGGCCGAATGATTCTGGATTTAGAAAGAGAGGCAGGTAGAGTTGGCCTGAATATAAACACAAACAAAACGAAAGTTCGGAATATCCCGCCTCCTCCCTACCTGCATTAATGGACAGAGCATCGAAGGCATTGGTGACTTTATATAGTATGTCTAAGAAGCATGGTCCCTTCCGACGGCCGCGCCGAACCGGATGTTACTGGATACGTTGAAACGCTATATCCACCTTATCTAAAATCTGGAATCTGTCAATACTAAAATCAGGTAGAAACTATTCTGTGCTCATGTTCTTTCTGTGTTGCTTTATGGGAATCTTGTGAGTTGCTGCCGAATCCCCCCATCTGTTGCGTTCCTTGGCGCAGATAGGAGAAGTCTGAATATCCACATGCATCAGGGGATGTATCCGCATGCTTATGCGCAGTCCGAGTTGATGGGAGCAAATGCTATGGTTAAAAATTGGCCATGAGAAGCATACCCAGAAATCAAACCAACTATGGAGAAGAAAAAAAAGTTTCTTTTACGATACAGGGCTTCGCAAACGTAGTACCGGCAGTTTCTGGGATCGGGAAAGCTGGCTCCGACCGTCGATATCTAACGACTGCAGAGCCTCAGAGATAATAATAGAATGCAATGAGGTTGGCGCTGAATCCATTTCGCAACAACTCTAAAGCCTGGAAGGTCACCACGTTATCCCCGACAATCGAGATTCATCGTGGGACTCGGCAAAGTTGTACGAATACTCCCCGGATAAACATGAATACTGCTGTTGTTAAAGACTGGAACAGCAATTATTTCACTTGGAAACGCATAAATCATCTTCTTGAGTATAAAACACACTCTCCCTACCAAAATAGGATGACCGCTAACTTCGGAAAAGCCACTAAGAAAAAGTTGTACAGGAGATGGTGCAACGGTAGGATAATACTGGAAAAGGTCGCTTGACCCATATATTGCTCCCGTGTATTGAGAAGTGGATCGAGCAAAAAAATGGAGAAATGGATTATCACCTAACACAGCTCCTTACAAGACATGGTAGATACTGAAAGTGGTTCCAATCCTTCGGATTGGACTGTCCCGAATGCGTAGCTACGCCTGAGAACCCGGATCTTGTTATGCTTCATTACCCGTGATCCGCACTGCAGAACTGAATCACCGACGCACACGTGACTTAATCATGCTGGTGTAAGCCATAACCCTCCCTGCGTAGTAATACTTTACCGTGGTCGTGTGGGAATATGGGCGGAGAAGTTGGGATGGTTTTAGTGGGTGACAATTCCACATACTACTGCGATCTGACGCGGCAGGGTCTTTTCAAAATTTCCAGTTCCATCCACAAAAACAAATTGGGAGTAGCGCAAGGAAAGTGACCACCACTGTCGCTCAAAAACTGTAAGCCTTCATCAATATCTGTTTTCGACGCCTCATCGGAGTTCGCTGGTCTGACATTATTTCAAATGAAGAAATTTGTCATCCGTAGGCGATGTGGTCGGAAGGCACAAGTGGTAGTACATTAATCACACATTAAGGAGTGTTGACAATTCCATGCTGGCAACGTTTTGGAATGGAATCCACTATCCCAAGGTTGACGACTAGTAGTTTGCCTGAAGAGCTCTTTGCACAGAAAAGTAGAGGAGGGGTGCGGACATTTCAGGAAGTCCTGAGGAGAGCTGAAAGACGTTTCAGCGAACCGTGAACGATGGCGCATAGGTCTGGTTGACGCGCTGTAGCCCACCAAGAGGGGAATGACAATCATATATATGTGCTTAAAGTCTAGGAAGCTGCAATAGATACTCCTGCTAAATACGCTTTCTATTTTTTTTAAGTGCAACTAATGTTTTCTTGCTTTTCTAAGCCTTTGACCCGTTCACTAGCGGAATCGGCTCGTCGTTATCAATTGCACCATTCTGTTCTTCTAATCTGCATGCAGTCTAAATTCTCATCCGCGCGAATCACGTGTCCATACCATTGAAAACGCCTGCTAATAACTTATTAAAGTAAACGTCAAGTGTGTTTTACTATAAGTAAGTATTTAGACAGAAGAAGAACTTGCAGGAACACTAACTCCCAACAAGTGCCTCGAGCGTTGGAAACCAGGACTGGGAAGAAGCGAGTTGGCAAATTAGTCAGGTAGGATTTTGTGATATGGTGCTTGGAGAATTAATTTCATCCAAAAACTGTCAGGATCCGGTTCCATGATTAAAAGAGCTGACCCTGCGATAATCGCCAGGAGCAGTCCGACACCAGACTCGTGTGTGCTATAAAAGCTGTAAGACGGAAAGTTCTACCATCTCACTTCCCTCAGGACCAGAATGTGTTATATCTCTCATGTTGGAGAAAGCGAGCATTCAGTTTACTGCATATCGTTTTCAGGGAGCATACGCACACTCCCAAAATTAATCATAAGCCATTCGATAGCCAAAGTTCATACCAGTGAGATTTGTCCCTATTTGCGACCCAGTAGATGTTTCAATAGCAGGAAGATTCTAAATTTGCAGCTTGCTAGCCTTCCTTTAGTTGGCTTTTACGCATGAAATACTTTGAGTGTATTCTTAAACATCATACCACAAGGCACTAGATTGGTGCAAAAAATATTGAGCTAATTGTGCTCCTACGCAGGCAACTACCCTAGACACTCGTAACTTTGGAAGAAGCGTCAAATGGACAATCAATTCAAATCTAGTGGACAAAAGCATCATAGATTGATTTTATTAATACTTATTGGCATAGTTTTCTTCCCTAAGTCTTACTGACGCATGTTGAGCATGTACGCTTTGGATTGCTTCTGATTTTAAATATCAGCGGGGGAAGTATTGAGGGAGCAAAATGCTTTCAGAATTGATCACGCATGATAATTGTTGATAATCTCACATTGCAAACCAACAACTCTTGGGAGTGCCAAAACTATGTCCGATTGCTGGGGCCGATGCATCGTGGCGGGAGATGAGTACAAACTAGTAATATCTGCACTTACAGTGAATAGTGGTGGCTTTCTGTTCCATGATTATTAAAGGAACAACATATTCCAATCGATGAGTTGGCCGTTTGAAATAATGTATCACACCGGGTCTGAGTGCCTTTCCAAACACATCGACGTAACATTTCATCACAATCGGGGGCAAGTTTTTCATACATTTCCAGTGTGCTGACATTGTTCTCAGCCAAAATAGCTCCCAGTGTTTTATAATCCTCTTTTCTTCCGTCAGTAACTTCTACAAAATCCAAAATCCGCAAGAACAGTTTAGCTAACTTATCCACTGTTATATTCGGAGGTTTCTTTCTGGAGATAAAATATTTCGAATTGTTAGAAAGTTGACTATTTCGAAATTAGAGGTCAATAACTTACAGCATCCTTGCCTGCTGCATAGCTTTCCTTTTCGAAATTTTATTGAAATTGCATATTGAGACTGCCGGAAAAGGTACATTCCATGTATTAAAATGAGTACTTTCAATCACTGTCACTGTTGGTGTTTCTGAGCTCCAATTCGACGATATCACCACTAACACAATTGCCGTAATTATTGCAATTATAACCACTATAATCCAAAATATTTTTTCGGATCGTGTTGTGTCAGAGCGAGTTATATAATTGAAGCCGTGTAATCCCGTCGTATTGCAATAGTGTTTCAAAGCGTCAACTAGCCAGAAGTTATACCACTTGCGCGAGAACTCTCCATGTTTTTGCCTTTGCAATTTGTTACTATTTCCGATTTGTACAGACCAAGCCTGGCCATTTGGGGACCAAGACTCCATCTCGTAATGCCCTCCTTGCTACATTTGCATTCAAAGGTGTACTAACTACATCAGGAAAACTGTTCCAGATATTTATATACTCGTTTTAACGGTAATTGGTATTCTAACAAAGGCTAGGAAGGTCGGTTGAGTTATTTCTGTTGACTGCATTCATAATGACCGCTTTATTAACTATGATTAATTGGCAGAACACCCAAATTAAAATAAGGAGAAACCCACCCAACAATCAGTGTGACTTCCAGCTTTCAATGACGAACAGCGTCGAACACGACACTGATAAATACAGCTTATATGAATATATCCGTACGGGATTAGTGCTTTCCTTCAAAGGCTAATTGTTACACTTAGAAGTGGGAAGTGAAATGGAAAATGATTGACCTGACAATCGAGAAGGCAATTAAATTAATAGTTTTATCAGACATATATACGTAGACAAGGTACATATTTGGGTGTATCCAAGGTCTCGACTTCGACGTCCGTTAAACCATGCAAACGCCCACCTTAAAATTCCTTGGGAGCGGAAGTAGAAATCCTCGCCGACGTCAACGTGCACAGGCAATGTAGCCATGGGTAGAAAAATTGACAAATATAAGGCGCGGCATATTTTCCTTTTAGGTTGCTAAATTTTTGTAACATATGTTTTTTTAAGGGAAAAAAAATCTTCATAAAGATTGCCAATACACTAGGTAGTGTAGCATTTTAACCCACTTGAAAACACTCACATCCACCTCCTAAACAGATCGACTACAATAAGTAAATTTTCTTTCGAATTAAAGCAATCAGGAAAATAGAATCATAACCTTCGACAATCTATTAAGTATGATTTAATTTCTATATCCGCATTTCATGCCAGTAGATAGGCCTGACGAGAGGGTGGTGGTGGCGTCTGAAGTTCCCCCGGGGGCTCGGAATAGAAATTTCAATGAAAAAAGTCGAGGAAACTGGAAACTAAACGCTTCAGGTATAAAAGGCTGTGTTTCTCTATGTGAGGAACGATGTGTGCATGACAGTTCCATGTGTACATAGTTAAAAATTCCATTGCTCTCTATTTTTTAAAAAGTCATTTAGGCAAATATGGCGAGCACTGTATTGATAATAGTCAACCTCATACGTTTTCCAGTAGGAGTTCAATAGTATTAGCAAATGTGAAGAAGCTAATCTACAATAGATACAAATAAGTCGGAATACCGGGAGCTCGGCGATTCAGGTATAAAGGTTTTGTGAAACTCTCTATGCACATTTTTTTCATTCCTCCATAGCCAAGAGCGCAACATACTTCTTCACATATTGCCAAATTCCTAAATAGATATGTTCCATGGTGGACATATGTACATATTGAAACAAACATATATACAGGGGTGCAAGATAAGTCGACCTGGATCCATTAAAGAAGTGTATTGTATCCATCATTTCTGACTGATTTCACTATGAAACACCCTTCCCAAAACTTAAGCGTTTTTTAGATACTCGAGTTTTAATTTTCTTCATAAAAATGGCCGATTCTTCGCCTATTGAATTAGATATTTTGAAATATGTGACTCTTATTATTTTTATTATTTCATTTTAACATGCAGAATAAGATGCTTTGTGACCTCAATATACATAATTGTACGTAAGTTAACTAAATAGGTCATTATAGACGTATTGCATTGTTTTATTTAGTTATCTAAGTTCAAAGAATAAATTAGATTGAAGAAGGGCCATTATTTTTAAATCCCATTTAGCATAAGAAGCTAAGTTTTTCTATGAGTTTAAATAAAACTAGATAATAATAGATTGTTATACCTCGTTGGATACCTGATAAAACGTAGATATCTTTGGGCACATCCGTAGAGCAGTTCACAAAAATTACATTTTTTTAAATTTGTGCAACTTTTTCAACGTTCAATCGTCTACAATGCCTATGATAGCATAGCCAGTGTAAAACTGTACACGGCCATGTGAGAATTCAGTATCCCGACGAAATTGATAAGACTGACTAGGCTGACCCTGACCAATGTGCGAGGCCAGATAAAAGCAGCAGGATCACTCTCAAGACCATTCGACATCAACAACGGTCTACGACAAGGGATGCCCCATCATGCGTCCTCTTTAACCTGGCCCTCGAGAAAGTAATCCATGATGCTGATGTAAATGCAAGAGGTACAATCCTCTTCAAGTCCATCCAACTACTGGCCTATGCTGACGATATCGACATCATGGGAAGAACCACCCGAGACGTACAAACTGCCTTCATCCAGATGGAGCAGGCGGCAATTAAGGCGAGATCTTGGGCTGCACATCAATCAAGGCAAGACAAAATATATGGTGGCAACGTTAGCACCGAAGACGAAACAACCAACAACATCAAACCGCACTGGTCAGTCAAGGAAGAATAAAAATAGGAGAATACAACTTTGAGACCGTTGGCAACTTCTCCTATATAGGGTCGAAAATCACAACCGATAACAGCTACGATGATGATAGGCTACGGTGGGCGAGTCACTTAATCCGTATGGATGAGGATGATCCCATCCGGAATGTCTATAAAGGTAATATCTATGGTAGAAAAAGAAGACGAGGCAGACCCTGCCTAAAATGGAGCGATGGCGTAGGTCAGGACGCCAGACAGCTTTTGGGGATATCGAATTGGTGGACCTCGGCGCAAAACAAGGATGTCTGGAGTTTCTTATTAAGGCAGGCCTAGACCGGATACCGATTGTTGCGCCGTTGATAATGATGAATCGTCTACAACGACCTATTTAGTTAACTTACAAGGACATTTGCCGCTTCGACCAATATGCTGGTTATCCTGTCTCTCCTTTACTGCGTGCAATAGGCATTTCCTTAAGGATACTGGATTACTGGATAACGATAGAAACGTGATTTTTCGACCATATGTTTATTGATATCTCTAGTATATAATGTATGATAACTTTTTCAGCTTGATACCTTAACTAGTTTTTGGAATACCTGTCAATTTATGCAGTCATCTCCAAAAAAAGGTGTTTTTCTGCTACCACCCTGGAAGGCACTGTGTTCATCTCAGGGAAAAAAACTAAACAGCATTTTAATGTGGACAATATTCCACGGTCCGCAAACTAGGATAATTAGAAAATAAATAAATTTTTGGTGGGCTTTTAAACTTAATTTTTTGGATTTTGGTGTTTATTTACGGCTTTTTTTATGAATAAAAAAAACGACCTGTCCGATTGCAATTATCCTAGTTTGCGGGCCGTAGAAATATGTATTAAAGAAGTCGCGGAAATTTCAAAGAATTTGGTTGGATAGATTTTGAGCTATGATGGCAGCCGATTTTCAAGATGCAGTTTCGAGAAAAACGCATTTAAAAATTTAAATGTGATTATCAACAGTAAAATTTTCACTCACCATTAATCTGCTATACCTGGTCCATAGAGAGCACCCTCCGTTTCTTCAAAAAAGTCTTGTAAGCCCGATTGTTGCCCTCTGATTTCAATTCTGGCTCTTTTAACGAGGTCAGTCGATCGTCGTTTGGACCACCAAATTCGTGCTTCCTTACGGCGGTCGACATAAACCTGACATATGTGACCAACTTCCCATTGTCACTAGGATTTTGAGAATGCCAATGAATCCTTCATTGAAAATAATTACAGCCAGAAAAGTGGCTATTTCTACGACCTTCTCCCCAGAATGAAGGTGTTTAGGAGCGAAAGTCCAGATCAATGCATTTAACGATCATTGTTATTCTGGGTCTCTGCTCCTAAACATCTGTTCAAGAGATCATCTCGTGAAAAATCTTCGTAGATTGGGTTGATGACTGTTTGAACTTCTTCAGTCAAAGGTGCCTTCTCGTGGTGGAAACTATCCAGTTCTTCTTCTGCTTTGCGCCATTTGCACCAACTGTCCTCGCCTGCTGGACAATTTTGATGCTGAGGATTTTCATCTGTAGAACATTTATGGAAGAAAGTTTCCCAAATTTCTTGCTTCATTCCTTCTATCGAATTCGCATGTCGACGAATAGCTAGCCCAGAAAATGTAGTGAGGTCCTTATCAGTAAGTTTTCCAGCCCTTTTCCACCAATGCCTTTGTGATTCTTCTTTGCATTTCTAAGCCGCGTTCCCATTCTTTTCTCGATATCTCCTACGCATTCCTTTTTCACTACTACGTATATTTTATTATTTGCAGAAATTTGCAGAAATACCGGAGAAAACTCCAGCAAAATCCAATATACAATATACAAAACTTGTCGCAATAAAAGTTTCTTTGCTGATGTCCTTTTTCTTTTCTGATAACTATCGATTCTCATGAAGTACTCGTTTTCTAGTGCGAGCATGATGTTGAGTGTTAAAGCGATCTCCCTTCGTACGATCCATTTAAAAAAATCACTGAACACACAAACAGCACAATACTTACAACAAAATATAACTGAGTATAACTTGAAAGCCTTGCAGTGCTCACTCTAGACTGGATTATCCTTTTTATTCCAAACAGCAAATAAGTTTAGACAATTGATTGTTTTTCCATCTTTTTATATTTGTATCTGTTTTCGAATTTATAAGGCTCAGGTAAAAAACTAACAGGTAAAAAAAGATTCGATGCTCTTCCTCATTGAGCACTCTAGCCGCGGCTGCAAACTCCTTACCTGTTTAACATTGTAATTTCTGAACGACTCGGAATATCGGAAAATCCCTTTGCCCACATATTCTCGACTATATATAGATACAATTCATGAAAAAAAAATCGATTTCTCGAACCCGGCACATGGGATGACCCCCTTAAAACATTCCTCCCTTTTCTACAAATTCTCAATATTAACGGAGATTCTGGCATTTATAGTTTAACCTAAAGATTTCTGCATTTTTCGTGGCCTTGATATGCAGCAAATTCATTTAATATCTGAATAATGGAAAATTAGTGCCCCAAAATGCTAGAATTATCATATCTAAGTGAATTTGCTCCATATCAAGACCACGTTTTCTCCCATTTAATACGTAATATTTCTAAATTTTCCATAATTAAGGCCACCATTTTTACCTGCCATTTCAAAGCCAACATAATGAGGCAACTTTTATCAACTTTGAAGGTTTGTACCATTACAATAATCCTTATTGAAATTTAGATACAAAACCCATTTTGAAATTTGAATTTAAACAGTTACATCTAGGAAGGGATGATGATCTTTGAAATTGAAAAAATATCCTTTTATAAGAAATTTATGTATTTATATTTATGGTATCATTTGGGATTAAATGGTTGAAGGAGAGAAAATTGCGATGCTTTTGAGAAAGTCACGCTTTTTCACACTATTCACGAGAAACGCGAACGGTACAAGAAAGAGTGCCCATTCCTTGGACCAATTTTCTTCAGACATGTGGTACTATAAACCATAGAACCATTATATACAGGACATTCTGTATACAACTCTTGCTGATTTTCGACAACCTTACTTACTCTTACTTAATCTTGCTTACTCTCGGCGGTCGTCAGTGACGGGGTCGCTTACGATGCGGAAATTGACGTCCCCGAGGTGCCGGTGTAAGTAGTTCTGACTGACCAGTTGGCAGTATACCTGCTTCCTAAGTAGTAGCCTTGAGAAAACCTCTCGGCGAAGAGCAAACCACGAATGGGCGATACACGGCGAAACACACAGCTTCATGGGCAGCTGGAGTGATGTGAGCCTAGCTCTGCCAAAGTGGTAGGTGTAACGTGTATCAGGAGCTAGCTCCTGCGGGACCCGCGTTGCTCCGAACGATCGCTGATCCATCCGTGAGTTCGGGGATCAACTAAGCGTAGGTCAGGCCTCAGACAACTGGTGTAGGGGATGTGTCCCCGAGGGTACACCCATTCCTAACTATTGCGGCCCACTCCACACTATGCGCTGGTGAATGTTCCATGGGGAATAAATCTAATTATACAAAAAAAAAATCCATGAAAGAGCAGGGAAGGAGGAAGAGCTAGCGCAGCATAAGAATACGTCTCTCACGGCAGCGATCAGCCAAAGAGGCAGAGAGAACTGAAATACCCGAGGCGACCACGACACGCCCAAATAAAAACGTGTGACGTGTGACGTGTGACGGAAACTCCAATACCCTGTAGTACCCCTGTTCCAAAAAAAACCCAGTCAGATTTGCCAGCCCTGAGCAGGTGGATCCGTACACGAAACGAGCCGATCGTCCCAGCTAGAGCCAAAGAGGAAACGTTCATCAGGAAATGCGCGGCAGTGGTGAAACTTATGCGGTCGGCAACCTTCCTCCAAAGGAATGTCAGCAAAGACGTCAAAACCGGGCTAATGGAACTGAAGGAGCTATTGGACCGCATCTCTTTCTTCAGGCGAACGTGGAGAGCAGCGGAAGACACTTGGAAAGCAGAAACAGCCTCACTTCCCGATGAGAGCACTACTAATGCCAAACGGACCCCAGATATCCCACTGCAAAGCGAACTGGGGAGAAAGCGAAAGAAGGACGACGTGCCTGAAGGAGAATCTATGAAGGCAGTTTCCAAATCCCAAAAAAAGAAGGTAAAAAGGATAAAAGGAAACCACTAACTACGCCGCCAGAGACCCGTCTGTCAAAAGACAAGGAGGCTACAAACCAAAAGTGAGTAGCAGAAAAGACGACGGAACGAAAAAGGACTAAACGTCGGCCCGAAGCGGACTAGCAAGAGTACGTTCTGCGAAGCGATCAAGGGGTTGCTGGGGGAGAATGCTCTTGTTTCTAGTCTAGAGCCCCATGTGCTTTCTAGAAAGCCACGATCCAGGTTTCTGGACTATGGACACACGTAAGCAGCTTGCAAGGGACCAGAAAGGAAGATAGCATGCCCCCCAGGTAGGTCAACAAGCGAAGACCTGCAATGAAAGCAAAAGTTGCGTTCTGTGCGGGGATCGTGGCGCGTTTGGTGAGAGCGCCGCATACACTGCGGGCTCGGGACGATGTCCAATCTTTAGGGCGGAACTAGAAGGGCTAGGGCGCGAATAGCATGATCCGCATTCTACAAGTTAACATGCACTGGAGTGTAACTGCTCAATAGCTGCTGGCGCAGTTCACTGCGGAGGTAAAAATTTATCTAGTGCTAATCAGCGAGTAATACTGAAACAGGGACCTGGCTTCATGACATATGGGTTTGTCTGGATTCTGTGTTTAGGGTTTTTTAACTTCTTCCTGATGCCAAATAAGACGATGCTGGACTTTCGGCGCCGGCTTGATGCTCTGGAGGACAGGCTCGGGCATAGAAGAGCGAGTCCTGGTAGGCGGTGATTTAAATGCTAGGGTCCTTGACTGAGGCATGCCTCAACCAGACTTTAGAGGAAAACGGATCCTGAAAATGACGATGAGAACCGCGCTCGTAGTTTTAAACACCGGATAGACGCCACTGTTTCGGTGCCCAAATTACGAAGGAAGAATCCCTGACATCACTTCCTCGTCGGAATTTTTGGGACAATCGTTGAACTGGTGACAACTCTTGGAAGACTTCTAGACAAGTGATCACCAATACATCGCGTTCGAATTGGTTGAGGCTACTTGCCAGCGTGCACCAACCCGGCGCCCCGTACGTGCGGAATGTTGCGAGGGTGAACATCGGGAAGGTCGTTGAAGCTCTTGCAGCAGGCACAATCGCGCTGGATGGCACTTCGGGGGTAGAAGCGGTGCAGCTGACCTGGACGTAAACTCACTGATGAACCTGATAACGACAGCGTGTGAGGCTTCGATACCCCGGAGGGTCCTCATCCATGACAAGCTTTCTATATATTGATGGACGGCAGAAATTGCCGACCTACGGAGGGAGTGACATAAGCTCCACCGTTTGGCATGCACCATGAAAGCAGATTATAGATGAACAAAAGGTAGACTCCGCATTGCCATAAATAAAAGCAAAGCTTTAGGTTGGCTGAACCTGATCAACGAGGTGAATGAGGACCCGCGGTGACTTCACTATAAAATTGTCACCAAAAAAATCGGGGCTCTGCGGAATTCCTGCAGTGGTGTTCCGCCAACGGCCAGAATTGCTGCTTGGGCGTTCAAAGCTTTCCTGAAGGAGTGCACTTTCCTTGTCATTGGAAGGTAGCAAGACTCGCGCTGATCAGCAAGAGAAAAGGAGACCCGGAGCTGCCGTCTGCATACTGACCGCTGTGCATGCTTGACACGGTCGGGAAAGTGCTCGAAAAGCTCATCAGGAGCAGACTCGCTGAAGCGATTCGCGCTGCCGGGGACTTATCCGCAAGGCAGTTCCGGTTTAGAGTGGATTTTGTTTGGATTTCGTGGATGCCGTTCATCGAGCCGAGGCACAAAGCCGCCTATCTTAACGGATAGTATTTCTCATAACGCTTGATATCAGAAATGCCTTCAATTCCGTAAGATGGACAGATATGCTAGGTATAGTAGAAAACTCATTCCACCTGCGAAGCTATCTCTTGCGGATATTGAGAAATTATCTGAAAGATCACTCCCTGCTCCATGAGACGCTAGAGAGCTGGTGGAGGATGGAAATCATGTGGCGAGTAGTACAGGGATCCATCCTAGGACCAGACCTATGGAACACTTCTTACGATTATTTGCTGAGGTTCGATATCCCAGAAAAATCACGCCTGGTCGGTTATGCAGACAGCGTTGCGGCACTTGTTGTTGGACGCTCTGTTAAATAAGCGCAAACAGACTTGCCATATTGATGCGATGGGTAAGCGGATGGATGGCTGCTCATAATTTCAGCCTTGCGCTGGAAAAAACCGAAGTAGTCATCTTGACCAGAAAGGGAATCCCAACGCTGGGCACTATATGGAGCAGCGGGCAGAACTGCAACTGGAGTCTCGGCCTTGAGTTGGCTAAATCCGGATGTTGGGGTCCCTATATCTACTAGGAGACATCTTCTTATGGGAGCAACGCAGTCCGCTCTTCTCTATGGCGGGGAGGTATGGGTTGATGCGCTTGAAAAGAAGGTGCATCGTAAACGCCTTGCTCAAGTGCAGATATGAGGAGTTTTGCGAGTGGTGCCTGCTTATCGCACTGTCTTCGAACCGACCGTGATAGTGATCGCGGAAGTGACCTTGCCAAGGGGCATAAAGCTATCTACAACCGTGAAGAATGTAAACGCACCCTTACCGAGTGACAACTCTCTTAACAAAATGAGACAACAGGCAAATGGACTGCGCGGCTTATTGATGATTTCGATCCGTGATTGAACCGAACGCAGGGTGATATTGATTACTTCCTTACCCAACTTCTAAGCGAGTATGGGGGTTTTCCGTCTTGCCTGAACAAGATTGGGAAGGCGCGATCTCCTGATTGGTTGTTCTGCAATGTCGTTTTGCGCATTATGTTCGGGCTCTTCTTATTGCGACGAAGATTGAACTCGACCGGCAGAGGGACCGGATGCCAAGGGGTTCCCTGAACTAGCAGCTCCCTTTTTCCCCTGTCTTCTCTCACTTGAAGGCTCCAAAAGCCGGGAGACTAGGAGAGCTAGCCAAAAATATTGTGTGATAGGGTTCCAGGCCAGTTATCTGATGACAGGGAGGTTTTTAGTTGGTAGTGTTGATTGGCGCTATAAACCAAATGTCAGAGGTCCGCGATACACTCATGGGTTCATCATCATCATCAACGGCGCAACAACCGGTATCCGGTCTAGGCCTGCCTTAATAAGGAACTCCACACATCCCGGTTTTGCGCCGAGATCCACCCTAAAAGCTGTCTGGCGTGCTGACTTACGCCATCGCTCCATCTTAGGCAGGGTCTGCCTCGTCTTCTTTTTCTACCATAGATATTGCCCTTCTAGACTTTTCGGGTTGGATCATCCTCATCCATACGGATTAAGTGACCCGCCCACCGTAATCTATTGAGCCGGATTTTATCCACAACCGGACGGTATCGCTCATAGATTTCATCATTGTGTAGGCTACGGAATCGTCCATCCCCATGTACGGGGCCAGAAATTCTTCGGAGTTTTCTTCACTCGAACGCGGCCAAGAGTTCGCAATTTTTCTTGCTAAGAACCCAAGTTTCCGAAGAATACATGAGGACTAGCAAGATCATAGTCTTGTACAGTAAGAACTTTGACCCTACGGTGAGACGTTTCGAGCGGAACACTCATGGGTTACTTACAGCTAAAATGATAAGAGTTGTATTCTACTTAGCATCAGTATGGGTGGCTGCATTCTATAATGCATACAGTGCCCAAAAAAATTATCTGATAATGCGATTTGTGGAAGAACCGCCCTAAAGGTATTCTGTATTTTTGGTGATATCAAGGGCAAGGCGGCATGCGCCATTGCAGGAATAATTATAACTGACTTAAGAGACCATAGTTAAGAGACTAACTATGGTCTTAATCTATTTCTCAAGGGCATGTAGGATGCAGCAGATCCTTCTATATGTATACGAGCACGTTTGATTATGTTCCATCTAAATGGTTTAAGTGAGGAAAAATTCCACATTCTAGTAGCGTAAAAAGGCCAATGACTTTTAAAGATTTTCAACTCCGGAAAAATGGAAAGGCAGATAGAAAAACGCCCAGACTGCCAAATGTGTTTATTTAAACGTAATTTATTGTTATATCGCAAATCTTGAAAACGTTAAGCGGGGTCCTATTCAATCCTGTATTCATGCAATGATAACTTTATTAATCTTTAGTGAAAGTAACTATTTGACAGTTGTACGTTTCTTGTTATTATTGAATGTTTCTACAGCGATCCTGCCTTGATTTTTTGCTAGTTGTTGGAAAAAATATCGGAAAAGCGGACGCAGTGTCAAGTAGTATGCGAGTTCAATTGCAGTTACTATGCTGAATCCAAAAACTAGTCCTAAGAGTCCTCCAAGCGAAGCTGAAAAATTAAATGACAATATACAATGCACGCAAAAAAATATAAATCTGCATATACCCAATATGGAAATCCAGTTCTGGAAAATATCTTTCCGATAGCGGGTTGAGATTAGATCGTCAAAATATACATGAACGACCACTTCGCTGGTAAGTTTCAGATCTTCACTAGAAAGAATGAGTGACGCTATCCCGTTCACGTACCAAATTTGGATAATTTTTTATCTACTTACAACAGGCTCATAGAATTATAGGAAAATTGTCTATTCAGAATTCCCGTCGCTATTTCCCCTGGGTATTCGTTTAACTCACAATCAGGCAAACAGTTGCATGCTAGTGTAGAGGTAGTACCAGTGCCATTCTGACGAAGAGTTTTAGTGAAACTAGGTGCTGCTGTATTGATTGAATCTTCCATTTGAAAAAGAAATACATTTTCTTTAGTTATCTTTCTACTTATATATAGTATGTTCATATATACACTAACTTTTATTTTTCAATACGCAATCAATCGCGTCCATCCTACACGTCGAGTGGCTTCCATTATTCAGGAACCCTGGCGGAATACAACCACACGACTCATGGAACAACCTCGACCGACATTCGGCTAAGCAATTAATATAGGAATAATATCGCATAACACCCATTTGCTGTTCTCTCCGAAATAGACAGCCACGATTTGCTGGACTAAGCCCACGTAAATCTGATGTAGCGTACGTAGATTCTGGTGTGAGACTTATAAAGTTTTCAGTCGTAGTCGTAACAACCTTGGTCTCAGAATTGGTTCCCGGATGATCATATGCACCGTGAATGAATATCCGAAACCCATATCCACTTAAAAGGGTGCCAAAATAATCATCTTCAATTGGATCTAGAATAACAGTGAGTCCTGTTTGATAGCCACTGGCTGTAACGTGTCTAGGTTTCCTCGGAATACTGTGACCAGCTTTCCTGGAAATATAGAAAGAAATTAAATGAAATATAACTTAACTAATTGCGAAAAATACACTTGATAAGATAATGCATTGGGCTATTAAGCTAGAAGATGCAGGACCACGGTCTCAATATTTTGAATGACTTTTATAAAAATGTTAAGCAATTGGCATATCTTTTAAGGACTGATAGCTTATTATCACAAACATAAAAATCAAAAACGAACGGTTACACCAAATAACGACTAGTATCCACTTGCAGCACTAACCACTTAAGCTCAATGAATATTAAGTATTCTGGACGAAGTAGAAAATAATAACGTGGAGCAGAATAAAAGGAGTACGTAAAAAGAAGTTTCAAACCGAAAGCTGCACATTTCACGTAAAAAGTATGACTGGTTTAGGGACCAAATAATGTCTGAATTAATTGAAGGATGGTTTGGAACCGGCAGAGATCATCCAGCATTCAATGCCGAAAACGAAGAAGGAGGGAGCAACATAGAACAGTCACAGGGATGGAATCCTCACAAAAAACCGGAGTCTAAAAAAAAGAAAATTCGGATGGGTTAGGGCTCCAGTTAGGAGCCAGACGCTATCCAAGTGTAGTCAAGAGCGGCCGACTGGCTATTCTACCTATATCATCTCATCAAATACTCACCCTTGAGCAGCAGGAAATCATCGAGAAGCTTATCTCCGGCCAGATGTGTAAAATTTGCATTGACAGCCTTATATTCAGCCGCATACGCTTCCGATTAGGTTTGATACTAGTAAACTGTCCAATGGAGGACATGACACAATGGCCCAGGACTATAGGTTCAGTGCCAAGCTGGGAACAAAATTAATTGTTAACACCTACTGGGGACGCTACACCAAGGGGACATATTCTGAGAGTCTACCTTTCTATACGCACAATGATAGTGACTGAGGAGCTTTTAAATCTTATAATTGTCCAAAATTAGGGCTGTGGGGAGTGTTCAAAACAAAAGAGAAGCCAAAACAAAACTGCTTATCATTGGTATGGATGACCGATGTCTGAAGGGAATCTTAAGCAATAATAGTCCCATCGGCTACAGATTCAGAGATATGCTAGTATCCATACACGGAGAGAAACTGAAAGGGATCCTGCGGAGGAGACATCAGGTAAAAAATCTACCCAGATTTCTAAATGAATCGCGGAAATTATGAAGACTGGAAGATGGGGAGTGAATATCGTGGTAAATTTACTTCCTATTGAGGACGAGGAGCTAGGTGATCTTGACCTGGATCTCGGAGAGCGGATCACAGACAAGCGCGATATTTGGAAGGGGGGCGATATGTTGACGCCCGAAAAGAACCCCAATGTGATTGCAAGGCCGATCTCCAAATTTTTCATTGAAATATTGCTGATTCAAGAACCTTTGGTGTATCGGGGATAGAATTGTGGTCTACAAGAATCAAATATTCATGACACCCTGTACTGCAAGAGGAAGGCCCTACCACTTCTTATTAGCACGACGAACGAAATGCGATTTGAAGAAACAATGACACAAGCCAAAATAATCGAGTATTCTCATGAATTTATTGTTAGTTGTCAGATTGTGCTTTCACTATCATCACACCTAACGCTGTGCAAATGATAAACTCAGAGCAATAAGATGCACAAACACTCATAACGACTGAGATTCGAACCCAGAGCAGCAAATTTGGAAGACTGGCGCCATTAAAAAGGCATGTTGTATAATATAGGGAAAGATCCTATGTCACCACCTTCCGGTTTATAGCAGCTGAAAACGCGAAGAATATCTATAGACATTGTCTGCGATTTCCTCGGTGGGGCGATGAATGCTCAAGATCTATGTATTCTAGGACAATAAACGTCATTTGTACAAAGTAGGAAAGCAGTTCAGAGGATAGAAGAACATACCTGGGGAGGAACAGGAGACGGAAAACTAAAATACATCGGAGTGCCCAGGCGAGAAGGGCATCCCGCCTCCATATTTCTATGACTGGGACTAAAGACTGTTCAGCTCAATCTGGTAATAATTCACTTGCTTGAGTTGACTCTAAAGATTTGAATCAGGCAAGCACCGGATAGTAGGCTGACATTTGTAGAGAACGGACGTGTCTACAAATTGATATTATTAATAACAATTAAAATTGAAATTAAATTAACTTTTATCAAGAATATAAAAAGATATTTATTTATATTATTTAATTTATTTATTATTTAATTAATAATACATATATAATTTAAAACTTAATTGAAACTAATTTACTTTTGAGTTATTATCTAAGTTACTTTTCCTTAAAAAGTTTTGAGAAAAAATTCGTTTTTTTTGGCTTGCGGGAATGAGCGGCGAGCCGCCGGCGGGTGGCGGAGCAGACCGGCCCCCCACCATAAGGCCTAGGGGCACTCGGATCGGTCGTGGAGTCCGCAACGAGGAGGATCCAGACTTGAAAATAGCCAAAGTGAGGATAGCCAATCTTGAAAGAAGAAATGGCGAGCTGGCGAAGACACTCGAAGATTTCAAAAAGCAAATGACAACATTGATAAAAAAAATGAAAAGCTTACAGAGCAGCTAATGGCTGGGGAGGCGGGCCCGCCGTCTCCAAAGGTAGCCAGAAAAAAGGTTAAGCTATCTTCGACTACTTTTGCAATCATGGAGGAACCGGGCTGCCTTGAGGGCGAACAAGTTCTCGACAGCGAATCTGTCCGTATGGAGGACACAGAGAGCAGTAAAGCAGACGATACGAGAGTTGGCGACAACGGTGGCGATGGAAATGTCCCAGAAGAGGATGCTAACCAGGCAAGTTGCAATAGTGAAGATGGAAAATTGGGTGAGTTTTTGGTCTAATTAAAGAAAAAAAAACAAAACTCAAGAAAAAATGTTAAATAATGTTAAAAATAATGCAAGTACGAGTGAAAATTTAAAAAATAATGCAAGTACGAGTGAAAATTTAAAAAATGGTCCTACTGGGGATACAATTAGCACCCGAAATAAAGAAAAGGGGGAAAGGGTGCCCCCCATTAATGTTTATAAATTAGGTGGTAGAGATTTAGCCACTCTACTTAATAGGAGCGCGGGGCTCTCAAATTTTGTTATTAAAAAGACGGGGGCCGAGAGAGCCCAAGTCAAATGCAATAAAATTGCAGATTACAAAAAAGCACGGGAGGTCCTCGAGCGAGTGAAGGCTCCTCACTTCACCTACACTCCAAAGGAAGAGAAGGTGCAAACCTTCCTTCTGAAAGGCTTGGATGCGGAGGAAGAGCCCGATGAGGTCAAAATGCTCCGGGAGACGGGAACTGAGGTTAAGTTCCTCTCAGTGTCACGGTTTAGTACGAGGAGGTCCGTTTTGGAAAAGCAAATCCTGCCGCACTTCCTCGTGCAGATAAGCCCGGAGAGCCGGGGAAGCGATCTGATCGGCATCAGGTCGCTTAATTACCAGGCCATTCGTTTTGAGCGCCTGCTAAGGGGCGAAATAGTCCAGTGTCGAAGATGCCAGCGCTTTGGTCACTCGGCAGTGAACTGTCAAATGACCTTACGATGTGTAAAGTGCGGGAAAGACCATACCGCAGCTGAATGTTCGCTGACTGAAGCAGATGGCAAGGAAAAAACTTTCTGTGTTAACTGCGGAAGCGGAGGGCATCCGGCTTCGTACCGTGGATGTCCTGCATACCGCAATGTTAAGGTCACAAGGCAGCAAGCACCGAGATCGGCCCAAAGAACGAAGGTGTCAGCGGCGTTGGATGGTACCGTCCCTTCGGCACAAATCGTCTCGGGGATCCCATTTGCAGAAGTAGTTCGACAAGGGGGAGCTAAGAAGCCCCAACAAGATACAAGTGGCGGGATGAACACTATCCTCAATAAAATACTAACCATGTGTGAAAACATGCAGCATACGCTACACGTACACAATACAAAAATAAATAGCATAACAGAATATTTACACAAACAGCATGTCCGCTGCTAGGTCTGCAGTCACAGCGGTACCACTGGATGGTCTCCGGATCATCGCGATTAATGTGAATTCCATCGTAGGAATCCATCGAAGAGCGGAGCTCCTTGATTTCGCTACCAGACAACAGCCTGACATAGTCTTGATTTCAGAAACCCACCTCAATCCGAGGCATTCGATAACATTCAACGATTTTGAATTCGTGAGGAACGATAGACGAAATTGTGATGGGGGAGGTGGTACCGGAATACTTGTGGGTCGCCATTATCGTTTCAGGCATATTAATAGGCCTGAATTTGAAACCTTTGAGTGTATCGAAGTCCCATGTATTCTTTTTTCACTGCCTAGAGGAGGGAATTTATACATTCTGTCAGTCTATGCAGTGGGAAACAACCGAGCCAAGTTCAGGGAGGAATTCCATTCTCTGTTTACGATACTCGAACTGAATAGGCTGCATAATTACTATATTATAGCTGGCGACTTGAATGCTAAGCATACCTCGTGGCTAAACGCCACAAACAATCCCAGAGGGGTATTCCTCAAATCTTGGATAGAGCAATACCAGATAGAGTATAAATGCGAATTATATGGGTCAGAGAGTCCAACCTGGCCCAGGGCAAATTCCTATCTGGATTTGTGCATTGCTGACGCGCGCTTGAACTTTAATTTTAGGAATCCTCAACGGAAACTACAGACTCTTCCTTACGATAGCGACCATAACGCTATTCTTATTGAAGTTCTGTTTGATGGACGAAGAGTTCGCCTTCTGCCGATGGACAGTGGCGTCCACAGGCTGAACTTTAAACAAACAAATTGGAAGAAATTCCAAGAGAGGTTTATTCGGGGATATCGAGAGGAATGCCCACCTCTTGATGGGGAAAACGATAGTACAATTGCACCGGGTGACAGGAACTTGAGCAACGAGGAAATACTTCAGTATCTTCTCAAGCTGGAGAACTTGACGCTGGAAACAATTGAACAAGTCGTCCCTAAAATTAAACCTCGCAATAATATGGAAGGATATGAAACTGCAGCCATAAAACGGTTGAAAAAAGTGAAAAGCCTTCTGCTCACTCGCGTCAACAAAATCTATCGGAGATATGGGGACTATCATCATCCCATATTGGTTGAGTTCAAATCACTTCTAAAGATCGCGCGGGATCTTATCCGTCAACATTACGTAAATGAAGTGAACTCCCAGTGGCGGGAGAAGTTAAAGGGTATTTCACCAAGCGATCCAGATTCCATGTTTACTAAGATAAATACGTTATTCCGGAAGAAGTCACGAATAACTGTGCCGAGAATTAAAGTCGGTGGCAGCGAGATACAACACCTTATTAACTCTGGTATAGACACGAATAGTGTAACTGCTGATGCGCAAGGCAATTACATTGTGATGGATGATGCTCTGAAACTTGAACTTATAGGGGAGCACTTTGAATCGGTGCATCGGCACAGAACGGACTTAGAGCCAACGCGACTTTCGGAAATTGTAGAACGAGATGTCCACAATTTCAAATATAGCCTGAACGGCACCACAGTTCTCCAATTTAGCTCTGCGTTGCAGGCTAATCTCATACCGAGTGATAATCTGCTTGATTACTTTGTCTCATGTGTTGAGTTAACTTCCATATTCAGAAGAGTAAACAATAAGAGATCATCCGGTATGGATGGCATTCCCAACGTGGTCCTCAGGCATTTACCAGACATTGCCATTCGTAATTATTGCATTTTGTTCAATAATTTATTGAACAATTCCTTCTTTCCAGGACAATGGAAGAAAGCCCGAGTATTCCCGATTTTAAAGAGGGGGAAGGATTCATCCAGCCCTCAAAGCTACCGCCCAATCAGTTTGCTGCCTAACATCAGCAAGGTGTTTGAGGTTTTGGTATTGAAAGCCTTGAACGAGCATATCAAGAAGAAGGAATTATTGCCGAACGCGCAATTCGGATTTCGATCTGGACATTCGACAATACATGCAATAACGAAGGTAACGTCTGATATTTGCTGGCGGATTAACAATGGTGAGTGCGTAGGCGCTTGCCTTATAGACACGGAGAAAGCCTTTGATACCGTCTGGTTGGATGGACTGATTTTCAGGCTCCTGAAGAATTGCCAGTCACCTCGTAGCGATGATGTGTAGTATGCTGTATGGCAAGTGCTTTGTCATTACGGACGGAAATCTCACTACTAACAGAGAATTTCATGTTCTGAATGGATTACAGCAAGAGACAGTGACTGCGCCTACACTTTTTGCGGTATTTGCCGGCGAATTGCTCAATTCTTTCGATTTTAATAAATCTCCTAAAAGGTCGTTGGTTGCCTTTGCTGACGATCTGATAGCCTACACGGCGCACAAGAAGGTAACTGAGGTGCAAGTTGAACTTCAGAAGATGTTCAATGATATTAAGTTCTTCACGAACAGTTGGCGGATGAAAATCAATGCGCAAAAGTGTGAAACGATTCTGTTTCGGAACTCCTTGGTGTATGCCAGTAGGAACTTGAAAAGGAATTGGAGAGATTTCCACATTGTCGCGAACGAGGATAGTTCTGAGCGCATTCCTCATAAGAAGTGCGTTAGATACCTGGGTGTGCGTCTTGACGAGCGTCTTCAATTTAACGAGCACGTTAAAGTCGCGCTAGAAAGCGCTCGCAAGGCATTCATGTCTCTCCGAAGACTCTTTTATGCTCCACATCTTAGCCGGAAGGTTAAGATTATTTGCTATCTTACTTTGGTTAGACCGGTGCTCACCTACGGGTGTGCTATCTGGTTTAATTTGAGTGCTAGCCGAATGGAGAAAATAAGGATCTTTGAAAGGAAATGTCTGCGTGCTTGCACGGGGCTTAATAGGACTGCTTCGTCAAACTATGAGCACTATGTAACTAATGAAGTGATGTATGCAGCTGCTGCTGTGCCAAGAATCGGCACAGTTATCGTCAGATTGATTCGGAATCATATAGTGCGATCTGCTTCGCATGGTGAGAACCCTTGGGTTTCGCAGCCGTTCTACCCAAATGATGGGTATTTCGAGAAAACTCTCACGACAGGCTTCATTCCTCCCGAAGCGTTCGTGTATCTTGACAGGAATGGTCTAATTCTTGATTCTGCCGGTGATCCGGTTATGTATCATATACATAGACGGGCCACGGACAAAAGGATAGAATACCCCCCCAATTTGACAGTGGGGGCTCCGGGATTCGACTGGAGATACTCCAGAGCGAGAGCAATTGACATTAAGCGGGATGAAAAAGGGAAATCTTGGTACTGGTGGCTGCGGGATGCCGGTGAGCGGTGGCCGTGCTCAGTTCTGCCATTTGTTTCTTGGTGGGGCTTTGTAAATATGTATATATTGAACGGGTGCTGATTTTGTCTCCAGTTGTAACTTATAAATACATACGTTATTATTCTTTGTTTTTTTTGTATGGATGTTATTGTAAAAAAAAAGAAAAAGTGTATAATATAAAATATATAATTATGATAGTTTTAAGAACAATAATTTAAGTTAAAAGTACCTTTTGAAGCGATCAAATATTTATTATTACTTTTATATTTCTTTATTTGCCACTAAGGCCAAGTGAATTCTGTCGGGTTTTTGACCATTTCCCGACAACTTATTGTAAAATTAGATTTTCGTTTCTTACTGTTTCTCTTCTCTGTCTGTAAATCGTTATTCAAAAATTTTGAGAGCCCACAGTGGCCATTAGATTTAAGTTATTTTTGTTATTTTAAAAGATTGTTTTTTATTGTTCATTTTTCCAATCTATATACTATTGTTACCTATTTCTTAAAAATAAAAATGATTTTAAAAACAAAAATAAAAACAAAACAGACAAGCACCCGTTTCGCGAATATATCCATAAAGCAAAAGACCCCAAACAACAGTAGTTCTCGGAAATGTTCTGTATATCCCCGAAAATGTTTGCCTCACCTTCATAGCCATGTAACACATTAAAAGCTACAAAAATTTAAAAAACAACGGAATTGCTCTATTTATTTACACTGACCTAACTTTGGAGGGGGTTAATTTAATCCTCATGCACTTTTCCGAGTTGTCACAATCTCGGCAGATGCCGGATTTTACCTAATACTAGCACTAAGTGCCAAGCAATTAGGCTCGGACGATCCTTCCTACTTAAAAGATAAAGGGGCGCTGATGGTGGTAGGCCAATGATAGAATCGATCGAGAACTCCCCGTAACATCAAGCACATAAGTAGAATGGTATATTTCTGCATGGTTTGAACCAGACTGTGTGAGAGTCCCAGGACATCAAGGGAAGCCGTGAGGGATTTTGGTACAATACCTCTTACCGACAATATTATGGGAACACTTTCTCGAGACGCCAAATTTCCTTGATTTCCCGAGGCAGTGGTTCGCAACTCACCTTCATCTCCACGTATTTCCGTTTGAAGTTACTTTTATGGGGGTAGCAACATCGATAATATACGTGGAGGCACCCGTCTTGTCAACTAACAGCACCTCAGGCTTGTTATGCGCTATATAGCGATTAGTTAGAAATTGCCGATCCCAATACATGCTGTAAGCATGTTGCGGCTCATACCAGTAGACCGGACGTGTTCCCGTGATCAGCCCATGCTTGTATGCAAGGTTTTGGTGAATCACCTTACAAACAGTATTTTGCCTGTTTGTGCATTGTACTGGTGCCATTACAGTCCAGTCAGAAATGAGATGGTCCAACGTCTATAACGCCGAACCACACATTCTGCGCTGGTTGTTCTCCACTCGCTCTTTCAAAATGAGTTGTTTATAAGCTTGAGTGGCGACCACGCCGTCCTGAATAGCACACGCATTATTATTATGTCCCGCTACCGGATTGGGACATTTAAATAGATTGCGGTCTTTATCGACCCCAGAAGGGTTTTGAATTGGCTGTTCTTGCTGCTGAAAATGTACTCCAAACCATGCTTCTCCCGTTTCCGTATCAATGACAGGGATATTTCGTTGAATATTGGTTCGGTTTTTCGACTTGTTGTCTACTACTTTTGTTGCCTTTATTTATGGGCATTATTTGCGCAGATAACGTAACGAAGACTATTTCACAGCCTAAATACCATATGCATGGACCACCATAATTTTTTTCAGAATTTCCTTAAAATGGTTGATCCCTTCCGACCCAGCTAGTAGTACTAGTCGAAACTTTTCACTTTGACTATATGCGGCGAAAAAAAAAGGTGTATGGGGACCCTTCCCCCACTTAAGTTGAACGTGCAGCAATGTAATTCACCGCATATGTGGATTCACAGTTCAAACCTTTCCACCGAATTCCATGTCAATAAGTGTAATCGTTTCTCAGAAAAGTGCGTGTGGCAGACAGACAAGTCGCCAACAAATTTGCCTGTCCTGCACATAATATGTGCTGGCAAGTTAGCGGAGGCTTCACGTACAGCGATCACCAGGCAATCACCTTTGAACTACGGACGGAACCACAGAGCGGGAGACTCGTGCCTCGGAAGCCAAAATCCAAAGTAACGTTAGGATGGTCTACAAAAGCAATCGATGAACGAGCATTCATGGAGGTGTGACTAGACCAACCTAGAAAGGCAGGCTCCTCTCAGCTAGAGCTCCCCATGCTCCACAATGCATTGCCAAAGCATCTGAAGCATCGAGGCCAAGGACATGTTCATTCCCCACTATAAGACCTAATTGCTAATGGAATAGTAAACTGGGCAGTCATCGATCGACTTGCAACCGGACCAGACGAACTGTTCAAAGGAGGTGGATTCGATCAAGGACAAAAGGAGCACGCCTATAAGGAAGCCCGCAAGAACCTCAAGTTCGTCATTCAGCAGAGTAAGAGAAATGTTTTAAGAGGCCGTGTTCGCAGGCAGGCGTGAACCCATGGGGTAGCGTCGGGGTGATTCAGAGGCCGTTCATCTCCGCAGATCACGTATCCTGCCTTCTTTTTAAAAACCATTCTAGGGCTACTTCTCCAACAAGATTTTATTTTCGATAGTTACTTGCAGACGCTCTGATATGACACCGATGGTGGGCCCAAGGAGTATGTTGTCTCCGCAGGTATCCCTTAGGGCTTCGTACCGGACCCACTACTATGGAATAACATGTACAATGATATACTCACCCGGTGGGCGGGTTATGCCGACAACATAGCAGTGGTTGTGGTCGCAAAGCATCTCGTAGGTACTGAGTCGTACTCAAGTGAAGCAATCAGGCTTGGTTTGAGATTGCTTCGCTGGAAATCATGGAGGAAAAGACGGAAGGGGTCCACATCAAGCGCTGCAAGAGAAATTAATTCTGTGTTAGAATTGGGAATTACATTATCACTTCTAAGCCCGCCATCAAATATTTGGGTGTGATACTAGACGGGAAACGCAATTTTAGCAGCACATAGAGTACATTTGCCAAAAGCATTCACCACGAGTATGGCTGTAGTAAGAATGACGCCGAACGTAGGAGAGCCGTGGCATACTTGTAGGCTGCTAAGAGCCAGGATGGTAAGTTCTACCCTGCTGTATGCAGTCCCAGTTTGGGGAAAAGTGCTGCACATTTTAAACAATGTACACAAACTGTGGGCGGTCTACAGAAGAATAGCCTTAAGGGTGGGTTCTGCCTTCAAGACCGTCTTAGATAATGCTGCGTTCGTCATCTTGCGAATGACTGGCATCCTGGCAGACGAGATGATGAACATTAATAACATTAGGTCCATCTTTCCTTTATCGCAGCGGGGAGCGAGAGATCCATAAGCAGATGGCAACAGCATCAGGACCATTCAGAAAATGGTCATTGGGCTTACAGGTTGAACGCTTCCATCAGGGAATGACTGGAGAGAAAGCATTGCGAGATCAATTCAGTTTCTCATCAGTCATGAAGGATATCGTCAATACCTGTATAGGTTTAAATTGGAAACCTCGTGATTGTCCAAACTTCCATGGGGCCCCAGAAGACCCAGTGCACGTATTCTTATAATGTCCGAGAGTCATGGAACAAAATAGGAGACCCAGAGGGAACTCTAGATGAAGGGTTATCAAAGCCCATGGAAACTCAAATAAGATCATGAAGGATATCAGGTTGATCTGGAAAAAAATCACTAATTAAACATTTATTGGATTGTCGCCAGCCGTACATAATAAGACAAGCAACTTCACAGAAAAGGTTTTACATAAAACGCAACGTACCACAAAAAGCATGCGACAGCTTGCCGTGGAGCTCAGAGTAGACGCATTCGCTGAATTGTCCGCGGCGTGTATATTCAGGGACAGTTCATACCGTTGCCTGATGCAGGTAACCCTCCAGGCGAGTCATCTCCCTATAGACATAATGAAGAAATATGTTGGAACAAGTAATCTACATCGCAACGAGTCTTGTTAGATCGACAATATAGATTTCATAAAACCAAATCAAACGTAGATGCCACCAAATTAGTTACAGACTTGGCACAAGTGCAATTCACAAAGAGGTTGGTACCAACATATTGCGTAGTGGTGACCCCGGACGTGGAAAATGTGTTCAGTTCACCAATTGGAGCTTTATACGGGACTCCTTGACAGTTACTTACAAAAACGAACGCTTTAGTATGATAACGATAACGGATCCAAGGAATACCTATACAGATTTAAATTAGGCGCTTCGTCTAATTGCTGAAGGTGCGATGATTCCCGAAGGAAACAGAGCATGTATTGCTCCAACATTCGAGATTCCTAGATGAAGGGAGAAAATATATTAGGTGAAATTCTTATACCTGTGAGTTGAAGCTTAAGAATGCACTCAAACTCGGTCCTGATCTGTTTCTGGAATGTGCGCACACTTTTCAACAATGGTAGCAAGGGTCATCAGAATGCCCGCTTTCTCCAACTCTAACGGGAATTCTAGCAATAGAAACTGGAGATTCTTGCCCTAAGCGAAGTAAGAGGGACTATTGAGAGTACTGTTCTCTCTCTTGCAGCAAAGGGCTTTTGCACTCGGTAAAGCCGTGTGGTAGCCGACGCGAATCCGGTGTCGGATTCTTTCTGACGGCTACCGCAAGGTGCATTCCCTTGACCTGGGAGCCGCTTTTAAAAGACGTTGGTCCAAGTTACGGAACATTACAATCGTAAAATGCAAAGCACTAGTAGAAACTTCCGACGTTGTGTTGAATGATGCTTCCGATAACAAATTACACGCAGTTCAGGGGAGCTTAATAAAGATCGACATTGCGATCGTGAGGGGTGATCTGAACGCCAATGTGGGTTTTTACAACACTTTGCTTGGACATGTGATGGGGAAACGTACGACAATGGTGGACGGTTTGTGAATTTCTGCAGTTCCCATCGCCTCGTCATTGGTGGTACATAGTTCGAGCAGAGAGCCATAAGGTCAGTTGGGTTTCAACCGACCGGCACCATACGAGGAATTAGATTGACCACTTCACGATCAGCAGTAGATTTAGTTGTCTGCTCGATGTGGATAACAGGAGATGCGCTGACATCGACCTCGAAAGAGATCATGCGAGAACTATCTTGCTAATTGGGCGGCAGGTATACTGAGCAACTAACCTTAGAATATCGATGAGCATGGAGCTGCCAACAAAGATGCTTTTTTTCGACTGCTTGACAGGCCAGCATCGTCCCGAGAGGACGTCATAAGATTTGGCGAATTCTGGAATAGTGTAAGCCAATCGGAAGGGGTTGAAGGCTTTATTGACTGCTACAAGTGATGGCAGGCGTGGTGGTTGGTACTCCCATAAGGAGCGAAATCCCGAGAATTCCAATGTGGAGTACGTCGTCACAAGCGAGAGTTTGTAATTGCGCCAATCAGAGAAGCTAAAGATGCCGCAAAAAGCAAGGATTTCAGAAATGAATACCGCGTTACGAAAGAGCTTGCATGTGGTCGCAAATCTTCCTCGGTCCTTTGAAGAACGTTATGGTAAAGGCCGACTTCTCATCCCCGATGACGAACAACTGAAGATGCAGAAAGCACACTTCACTACGTTTCATAACTGTATCACATCCGGTAAAGTTCCTCCTCTTATGGATGAAATGGTTAGTCACCGTAACATGCGGATACGGGCTGTTCCTTCAAGCAGAAGGGAGAATTATTTCAGCAATCAATGCATTCAAACGGAGTAAAACTGCTGGCCGGTCTCCCCGCAGAGCTATTTATCGCTGCATCTGCAGTTACGGCAGATCTGCTGCCTCCACTCGAACGGAAATTTTGACAATCCAAGACCTTTCAAAATTCCAACAAAACGGACAATTCGAGGGGCATCTTGGTGCTCCTTGCAGTCGCAAACATAGTACCTAAAATAAGCCTGGAATGCATTGACGAACATCTTGGAAACTTTGTCGACAGAAAGCACGCTGGATTCTGCTCCGGATCTTCCAGCATTGACCAAATCACCCCTTCATGGATCATTTTGAAACAGTGCGCAGAGTTTAGATCTTCATTGCACCTGCTCTTCACCGATTTGGAGAAATCTTTCGATAGCGTAAACAGAGAGTATATCTGGAGTGCTCTACGCAGAAGGGGCATTTCAGGGAAATTAATAGTTCTTATTACAGCGAGAAATTATGGCGCAAAATGTCTTGTGCTGCACGGAGGTTAAATATCGGAGGATTTTGAGGTCCAAAGCGGAGTTCTCCAGGGTTACATCCTGTCACCAATATTATTTCTTCTTGTTATTGGTAATGTTCTTTATGTTACGTTGTCCGGAGGACGTTGAGGAATTGAATTGACTATGACATCTCGACTAAAGTGATCACCTCTGTTTGCTTCCTCAACGGGACATGAACCTTAGTCAAGGGGTCGCTCCCCATACATGTGAATGGAGGGTGCAAAATTTTTTTTCATTAAATGTGGCCATGTGGGTATCAAATTAAAGGGCTCAATTAGTACCTTTCGAAACTGGTTCAATACTTGATATTGGGTGGAACATAGGGGAGTGAGGGCTCAAAATATGACTTCCAAAAAGTCTGTTTCACTTTTTGGGAACCTACCCAACCGAAAAGTCTGAAAAAAATCACAGTGGTGCATCTTTACTAAATCTAGACCTCAAAATAAATCCGGTTCCGATATCTGCACAAATAAAGTTAATAATAGTATATTTCAACATTTTACCCAGAAGTGTAAAATATGGCGTGGGTATAATGAAGAACATAATGCACAAGTTGGTCAAGTTTAAAGAAAATCCAGCTATTATTAACAAAGTTATAGGGGGTGAAACTTTGGCATTTTTCGTGAATTTCGTGGATTTTACAACCTGTCTGACGTCATCATCACATTTCAATTCATCAATACCAGAACGAAATGAATTCTTATGAATGGGGTCGCAAAGAATTATTTTGTTTTAGTTTTTAAGGTTTTGTGTAAACACAAAATCTTATTAAAATCGGTTTACTGTCTGTCCGTCTGTCTGTCTGTCTGTCTGTCTGTCTGTCTGTCTGTCTGTCCGTCACACGCATTTTTCTCAGAGACGGTTATAGCGATTGACACCAAATTTGGTAGAAAGGTGGGAACTGTGAACGCTCACGCATACAGTGAATTACATCCTTTTACGTTGAATTTGAGGGGGGGTCCTCATACATGCAAAAGGGGGGTGTAAAATTTCTTTTCGTCAAATATAGTCATGTGGGGTATGAAATTAAAGATCTCGATTAGTACTTTTCAAAGCCGATCTTAGTTTTGACGTTCGTTGGAAGGGTGGGGAGCGCGGGGGGTTGAAAGTGATCACTTCTTTAAGGGGGCCATTCTCAGAAACTACCAAACCGAAAAATCTGAAAAAAATTAGGAGGCTGCCACTATATGGTCCCTGGCCTCCGAAATACCTTCCATGCCGATATCTGTTTAAATAAAGTTAATAATAGTATATTACTACAATTTTTTGTAATTGGTTAGAAACCCCCCTTAAATTCATCCTAGTACCATGAAATTTTGCAGTGATATAGGCTATAGTATAGAGCATGATCTTACCAAGTTTGGTGGAAATCGCACTATTACTAACAAAGTTATAATACCTGAAATTTGTTGCTTCTTTGAAAATTGAAGACTATGAATGTCAATATCACCCGAAAGTGGATACTCTCACATAATATATGGATATATTACGTGCTACGTACTAAGAAATACACAAAACTTTTCGTACCTGAAGCGTCCAGCTTCCGGTTTCCCGACTTGTTTAGTCGTTTGTATATGAATATCAATTACTCCAAACGGACATGTGTGTATGTAGGTATATAGTATATGCGTGCTAATGAAGTTTATGGGTAGTGTCTAATTCGGATAGATATTCGGATATATATATATGTACATATTTATGCTTTTCAGCACGAAGTAAATCGGAAATATAGATACGATCAATTTATATACGTGCATATATATATACAGTACTCGGAAATATGCAGTTTGTTTGTTTAGGGTGAGGATAATAGATATGGCTTTAATATGTGCGTATGCATTGTAGTTTGGAAAAATATGAAGGAGTATGTTGGATTGGATTGGAAAATGTGCGTTGAAGTTTCTTACATAAGATGAACACAAAACCTTTATACCCGAAGCGCGAGCTTCCGGTATTCCGACTTGTAGTCTCTTAGGGTGGTGTAATTTCACACGTAAGAAGCAACTTTAACCTATTGTAACTTTGTTAATAATGCTAGAATTCCCGCCAAACTTTCCAATATGTTATCATATCATGACCTATCGTATCACAAAATATTAGATATGATTTTATGGTAGTACAGTCAAATCTTTTTCAAAACATAGTAATGCACTATTATTAACTTTATTTGAACAGATATCGATATGCCGGGTATTTTGGGACCGAGATATTGTAAAGAATCAAAACCATCAACTTTGATGAAAAAAATTGTTCAACCTCTTTTGTACAAATGTTGACCCCCTCCCTTAAACTTAGTATTGACATATGTAATTTGCTGCATGCATGGGGCTCAAAATTTCAATCTTTTCAAAAAATATTGTATAAATTCGTGTACAAATAGAGGAACAGACAAACAACAAACCAATTTTAATATGATTTTGTTTTCCACAAAATTTTAAAATGGACTTCTGTACTTACATCGGATTGTTGCTGGTTTCTATTCCATGATAATTAAAAGAGCAACATATTCCAATGGAAGAGTTAGACGTTTGGAATAACGTATCGCACCGAGTCTCAGTACCTTTCCAAACACATCGAAGTAGCATCTCGTCACAATCTGGTGCCAATTTCTCATACAATTCCAGTGTGCTCATGTTGTTCTCGTCCAGGATTGCTCCCAGGGTTAGATAATCCGCTTTTACTCTGTCAGTAACTTCTATAAAATCCAAAATCAGCAAGAATAGTTTAGCTAACCTTTCCACTGTTATATTTGCAGGTTTCTTTCTGCAAATATAGAATTCCGAATTGTTGGTATGTTGGCTTTTCTGAAAATAAAAGTCAGCAACTCACAGTATTCTCGCCTGGTGCATGGCCTTCCTTCTGGAAACTTTATTGAAATTGCATATTGAGACTGCTGGGAACGGTATGTTCCATGTAGAAAAATGGGTACTTTCAAACACTGTTACTGTTGGCGTTTCCGAATTCCATTGCGACGATACGGCAACCAACGCAATTGCCGTAATTATTGCAATTATAACAACTATAATCCAGAATATTTTTTCTCCCCGTGTTGTGTTAGAGCGAGTTATATAATTGAATCCATGTAATCCTGTAGTATTGCAGTAACCTTTCAAAGCGTCAACTATCCAGAATTGGTACCACTTGCGCGAAAACTTTGTTGGGTTTTTGCTTTGCAAATTTTGACTGTTTCCGATTTGCGTAGTCCAAACTTGACTCATCGTGACTTAACTCTAAAACCTTTCGGATTACATTTGAATTAAAAATTGTAGTAACTCCACTAGAACAGATTCCAGATAAATAAATAAATACTTCTACAGACGATATTCAGCCGAAGGCTAGAAGATTGATTGGGTCCTTAATGACCACATTATTAACTATGATTTATTGTCTGAACCTGCCCAACAATCAATGTAGCTTTCAGTACCCTGATAAGTTTCAATATGGAACAGCGTAGAACATCACACCCCCACAAGGATAATTTATACATTCGTACTCTATAGTTGCATTCTTTTTAAGGTTAATTATTGCATTTAGGAGTAGAAGCTGAAAATTATTGACTTGATAATCGGAAAGGCAATTAAGTGAAGATGATGATTCAGAATAAAATAATTTGCCATGTATATAGATGGAAGAGATTTTAACACACTTCTTGTAGAAAATGGACAACACTAAATTACTATAAGAAGTTAATTGTATTTTCCAAGGAACGGCTCCGAGATTCAAATACTATTAGAAAAGGAAGTATAAGCGCCATGTACACGCTATCATTTACAACTTTCTGCAAGGCACAGAATAAAGTTTGTATTAACCATTTTAGTATGATTGTGGCTTTCTCTCTTTCAATCAATATTCACCCCTCAAAACAAGAGCTTGTATCGGTACTCAGTGTCAGTGCGCCTCATATAAAGATAATATTGAATTCTAGACTAAAGACAAAAGAATGGAGCAAAAAATAAAGGAAATTATCATACAAATTATGAAGGTAATATTTGGGGGTGGCCGAATAACCATCCGGGATAATTATGATCAACCCGGAAAGCAGAGCTATCCCAAAAACATCAAGAGTGGCGTCAATCGACCGTGATTCAGCTTCGAAATTTTTGGCCTTTCAGTCGCCTTAACTTATACATGGAGCACTAAGATCATACCAGAATCTGGAACAATAATTTAAACAAGGAGTAGCATTGGAGCAGAAAAAAAAACTTCAAGGTATGAAAGATTTTGTTTTTCATATGTGAGGAACCTTGACACGACGATTTCACTTGTATAGATATAGTTTAAAATTTAATAGTCCACTATTTTTCAAGGTTCAAATCTCACCGATGACAGAGGAATTATTACAGTGACTGGATGTCGGTTATCAGTCGATTCAAATCAGGGTAATAATTCTAGCTCCTGTAGTGTACCATTACGGTCCGGAATGCGGAGTGCTCTAAGGCATCCAATTGGATTGACGCGTGTTATGGCATCATCCGCCTAACATACTACAGGAAGACACATGCACAACATATCCACTTTCATTCTAGAATTTCTGTTTTTTTCTGTAAATCTAAATTTGCTTATACATATTACCCGCATAATAATTTGTGTCCGGATAGCTGAGTGGTTAGAGCACAAGGCTGCGGTACGGTAGGTTGCGGTTCAAATCCCACTGGTGGCAGTGAAATTTGTATCGTGTTTTGACGTGGGATACCAGTCGACTCAGATTGGTCTGAACATCGAAGTCGATGGTAAACGACCAAAAGGCAGACCTAAGCAACGGTGGCTTGATACGCTGGACGGGGATTTGAAAGCCTCGAGATTGCACCCAGATCAGGCATTCGATAGAGCCAAATGGCGAAGCCGATCACGACGAGCCGACCCCGCTTGTTAACGGGACAAAGGCTGAAGAAAAAGAAGACCAGTCGACTCAGCTGTGAATGAGTACCTGAGTCAAATCAGTGTAATAATCTCGGGCGAGCGCAATGCTGACCACATTGCCTCCTACAGTGTACTGTAGTGTACGGTTACGGTCTTGAATGAACTGCTCTAACACACTTCAAGGCTCTGAACCATTATGGATTGTTGCGCCAACGATTATTATTATTATTATTAATAATTGCCTTATTTAATGTCCCAGACTCTAACTTTATTCAAAAACATGCGGGAAGCAATTCAGATAGAATAAGCACTTTGTCACAATAAATTAAGAATCCGGAGTAGAATTATTTGAGTTATATTTCGGATCTTAAGCAGAAACTCTGCCAAAAATAAAATTGCTATTTCAAAATTGTCCTTTTTTTATAAAGTAACGATCCAGTTACTTTAAGGGGTTATATACAGTTAGAATTTTCATAAAAACGATTTTTTTTATTTTATTTTCTTAATGTACATATATTTAAGAATACACACAGAAAATTTCATATCGTTCCGGTGAATATTTTCGAAGTTACATGCAAATTTTAAAAGATGTTTCAGAGCGGTTGGAAGCATAAGACCGGAGCGGCAGCGCTTACCTGGAACGCTGTGTCCCTTTTCTGCACCTACCTATTCTAAATGTTCCCTTTTAATGTATTTAGATGAGTAAAACATCAGTGTGTTATTGTCGTTTTTATACCTAAAAGGTAAATTTTAATTTTGCTCTCCCCAAACTGGAAAATATTTAAAAGTGGTAGTCAGTATAAGCAGCTAAGCCAAGCAGTAAACTTGTGAATTCGTTAAAATTCTATTTGTAATTTGAAAATGAAGGCTTCTAGAGAAATGAGAAAATCTCTTAACATACGTAAGTCGTCTCGACGAAAAAATGTTTTTAATCCAAAAACAGCCGAAACGGATGAAAGTAGTTTCAGTGCCTCGGCAAAAAATTTAAAGAACAAGAGGAAACCTCAGTTCCGCGTGATCCGTCTGTTGAGTATTGCATTTTAAATTTGATAACAGTATTTGCAGCAATTTCTGAATATGTGAAATGTAAGACCTGTGACGGAAATGTGAAGTTTCAAACTGCTTCTGGACGAGGACTTGGTTTTAAAATTGTTTTGCTGTGTGAAAAGTGTGCAGATCGTAACATAAATTCTAGTCCTTTTGTCGCGCACTCTTATGAAATAAATCGACGATTTTTATTTGTCATGAGAGTCGTCGGATTAGGGTTAAAAGGTGCAGCAAATTTTGTGGATTAAGGAATGGTATCACTATTATATTATATGAAGGCAATAGGAATCACACTTGGACCCAATGCGCATTCATATGCTGAAAAAGAAAATAAGCAGCGCGTGACCATTTCCGATATCAGAGCGCGTGAGAGTACCCGAGATGGAAGAATGGCTCGCAGACAACATCAGCTGGAGTTATTAGAAGCTGCCGAAGCGACGGAGGGTTTATTATATGGTCCTGGAATAGACGACTCTATGTAAGTTGAAAAAAAAAATTTTTCATCTTATGTAAAGTGCTTTTCAAACTTTAAACGCGTTTTTCTCAAAATGGTGCTTTCAAAGTCGGTGACCAACATTACTCAAAAACGGCTAAACCGATTGCTCTCAAATTTTAACACAAGCTTCTTAAATATATTTTTTAGTAATTGATCGAAGATTTTATCTTACCGATTAATACTTTTGTTTTATAAACAATTTAAGGCCGAAATTTTGGACGAAAATCAATTTTTTTTTCCTAGAAACCACCATTTTGTCCAAAAAAATTATTTTGCTTATTCCTTCGATTAATTACTAGATTTAACATTACTTTAATAAAATCTGTTTGGTTTTTTAATTTGAGAGGTTCCAGTTCAGTGATATAGTGGTCACCGCAAAACGTCTTTTTTGAGAGGAGCTTCCGGAGATCAGCTGTAGCTCCTGTCCAAATAAATATTTTTACTAGTTTTAAGTCTGAAAATATTGTTAAAAGATACCATAATATATGTTCAAATATTTAGATCAATAACTTTAAAAGGTTTCTCAAAAAAAATTCTGGAAAATTGGCTTTTTTTCGGCCTTCTAACTGTATATAACCCCTTAACTGGCGCAGTCGCATAAATAAGGGCGGAGGACGATTTCGTTAAAGTAAACCTTACCTTAAAACCGCAAAGTTCCGACAGATCATCGGTTCGCCTAGTTAAAAACTCAAACGGAAAATAGTGGAATGGCAAATTCCAGTACAAGTTCCCAGGCCCAAGTTTCAACGGTAAATATTTTCAATTCACTTCAGGTTGCTGATGCGATTAAGGACCTCCCAAGATTCAAAGGAAACCCACGATTCCTTGATAATGTGAATGAAATACTTGACCTCACTAAAATAGCCTGTGGTACTTCCTATGGTCAATTGTGGGCGAGGCCAATGAGGTCCTAAACATGTACGGCACGCCGTTAAATTGGGATCTGATCGAGGAAAATCGTATCCTTCATTATGCCGATAAAAGGAATGAAAATTCCCTCATAATAAATTTACACTCGTTAAAACAAGGTAACGAATCAGCGCAAAAGTTTTACACTGAAATTGTGGAAATACTCAGTACAATCATGTGAGTATTCACGAACATGCTGACAGTGTAATTTCTTCAAAGAAAAATCTTTTCGCAGAAATGTGTCTGCATACATTCTTATCGGAATTGAGAGAACCTGTTGGTTTCGCTATTCGGGCAATGAAACCCACAACCATATCAGATGCTTATACATACTGCATAAAAGAACAAAATATATTCTATACAAAGACGAATTTGAATAAAAATGTGTTCAGCACAAGACAAGTGAATGTACCTAAAGCTTCATTTCCACAACCAAACAAGGATATAACTAAACCCAAAATTATGCTCCCTGCAATAGCACTACAAGGTTTCGCTTATTCCCCATTTAATCAACAATATAGGCCTAACTTTTTGCCTCAACTAAGATCGCCTGGTATAAATACATTACAAAATCCTTTCGTTAGACAACAACAATTCGGACCTTCACAGAATCCCCAGTTATTATAATGACGAATTTCATACCAAAACAACTACTCTAATTTCCCACAAAAAGGACCTATATTTAATAAACCAAATAACGGACCTCCTCCAAGGCTTGAACCCATGGAACTAGGTTCAAGCACTATCAAAAGGAACCAACCACAACCAAGGGTTTCAGGAAGCAACTTTTCGCGATCAACAGGACCACCAAATTTTATGTCGAAGGAATTATTTAATGTTGGTGGACGATACTCCGACTTTTACAACCCAAACTATAATACCCCTTTCCAAGAATCAGGTCATTCAAATTTCCAAAATGATACTCTTCTGGAAACTAGTTATCAAGTTCATTACCCATACAGGCTAGACCATTACTACTTTCAGTATTGGTACAAAGATGAAGACCTGGCCTACTTTATCCCGTACGAAAGCCATCCACAAAATGTCAAACCAGCCAAAGAAACAATAATAAATGAAGAAAATGTTGATACGAATGCCTCGACAAGCCAATTGGGTTCCTAAACGTCAACAAACATGGCAACCTATTACCCTATATTAACATTTCATCCCATTTGGACGACCATTGAAATTTCTTATAGATACAGGACGTCTTCCTCTTTCACCAATCCTGAATTTATAGATGCCGGCGATATAAAATTAATAAATCCAATTTCAATTACTACAGTAGTAGTACAGCTTTCTAAACACGAAATTAAAGAAGAAGTTACGTTACCGAATTTCCCCGAATTCCACCAACCAGGCAACTCGCGATTCTTAATATTTAAGTTCCATGGTTATTTTGATGGGCTAATTGCAGTAGATATTTTGGGTAATCTTAGAGTTAAAGTCGATTTGGGCAATCAAGTAGATGTCACTAATAAAGCCCCCCTTTAAATTTCAAACCAAATTTCATGTCCAACAAATATGTTGTTCCACCAGAAACAAAGACAATTGTAAAACTTCCTGTGGATGTGAAAGACCGAGATATTTTCATTCAATCTAAATATCTCCTGATTTGGTAATCTTCGAAGGAATTTACACTACCGTTAATTGGTACGCTCCCGATGAAGTTTCTAATCTCTATCAAAAGGAACAAGTCCTCTTACTTGAACATCCCTTGGTGGTAGAAAATCTTGTCCTTATGAACAAATAAATAATATAAATGTATGTTATGAGAAATCTGATAGGAGTGGTAAGCAAATGTGGAGATTGGTGATCGACTATAGGACGTTGAATGAAAAGACTATAAGCGATAGGTATCCCCTCATAAATATTAACGATATACTAGACAAACTGGGCAAATCTATGTATTTCTCGACGTTAGATCTAGCCAGTGGATTCCATCGAATAGAGATGGATCCACGCGATATGCCTGCCACGGCCACTGTTGAGGGAGATCACTACGAGTATCTGCTCATGCCATTTGGCCTAAAAATACACCCTCAACTTATCAGAGAGTTATGGGTAATGTGCTTAAAGATCTTCAAGGCACAATTTGCCTCGTCTACTTGGACGACATTATAATATTTTCGACTTCATTATAGGAGTACATGGAAAATTTTAGGAAGGTCTTCCAAAAGCTCCGCCAGGCAAACGTCAAAGTGCAGCTAAATATGTCAGAATTTCTTAAAAAGGAAATAGCTTTCCTCGGACATTTGGTTACAACTGAAGGTATTAAACCGAATTCGAACAACTTCAAATGATCGACTTCCTTATTCCAAGAACCACAAAGGAGATAAAATCGTTTCTCGGTCTACTCGGCTACTATCGCAAGTTCATTCGAAATTTAGCGAAATTAACCAGACCACTCACTGAATGTTTCAAAAAAGGTCGACACATTGATCCAAACGATCATTACTTAGTTTTCAACTCTTGTCAAGACATTCTCATGAACGAACCCCTTCTCCAAACACCCAGATTTGAATAAACCTTTCATCCTTCAGACAGACGCGAGTAACTTCGCAATTGGAGCTGTATTATCACAGGGCCCGATCGTGATAAACCAATTTATTACGCTAGTAGAACAATGACCGATTCTGAGATAAATTATTCTACAATTGAAGAGGAGCTCTTGGCCATTGTCTGGGCCACCAAATATTTTCGGCCATATCTTTTCGGCAGAAGGTTTAAAATTGTGACAGACCACAAGCCACTCACGTGGATGATTAACTTAAAAGATACAAATTCGAGATTAATACATCAGAGGTTTAAATTGGAGGAATATGACTATGAATTATATTACAAAAAAGGCAGTCAGAACAGTAATGCTGACACAATAAGCCCCATAAATTCACAAAAGAAAGTCAAAACGGCAATAAAACCGAAATTAACGTCAATGACATCGCTGGGAGATCCTTACAGAGCACTAGAGTACTAGAGATACAGCTGTGCATTCAGCCGAGGAAAACCTTAATACAGGTATTCCAATTTCTGAACCTCCCTTAAACGGATTTTGTCTTCAATTAGTACTCGAAAAAACTAATAGAAAACCTCAATCGGCCATGGAAATGCCATTCACAAACAGACAGTGACGCATGATTCGAATGCAGGAATTTACAGAAGCAGCCCTTATTGAAGTTTTCAAGAAATTTGTCCCTTTTAAGAGGTTATCCCCTGTCTATAGCACAGACGAGATTTGTGCAGGACATTTACACAAATCACTTCTCTTAATCTAATAATTTCAAAATTGTAAGATGTACAGAAATCCTAAAAGGCATAACTGAAAACGATGAACAGGATGCTATGATAAATGACTACCATCTAAAAAGCAACCATCCAGGTATAAACGAGAGCCTTGCTCCTCGTAAGAGAGAATATTACTTTCCCTTCATGAAGAATAAAATTACCCAAATTATTAACAAGTATGAAAAGTGCCATAGCAGACCTCGGAACCTCCCAAAAAACCTTTAGACGTTATCCACACGGACATTTACACAATCAATAAACAATATATATTAACTATCATCGATGAATTCTCAAAATTTGCGGTAGCCTAAACCCTTACAGCTTGAAATAGCTTAAATATTAGTAATTCACTCAAACATTTCATTAGCCTCCACGGTATCCCTCAAAATGTCGTTAGCATGGTAACTGATCAGGCCACTGAATTTACATCTTCCATCTTTAAAGAGTTTTGTAAACAGTATGCATTAAATCATTACATAGTGTCATACCAACAAACAAGTATTATAGTAACGGGCCTCTAGAAAGCTAAACTCGATAATTACCGAGACTTACAGAATAGTACATGACAAATAAGGACCCAGAGGACATTCTAAATGAAATGATAATCACCTATCAAATTAGTTACAATATTCACCCCTTTTGAACTATTCCACGGCAGGTAAGGACATAAAACATACCAACAGTCATGAATATTTACAAAAATTACGACAATTTCGAATACCGCTTTATTCCGAAATAGAATCTCTTCTACGCGAACAAACTAATAAAATATTGACAAAATTAAATGAAAACAGAGAAGATCCTGAAAGTTACAATGAAGGATCAGTAGTATTTATCATCATCATCATCAACGGCGCAACAACCGGTATCCGGTCTAGGCCTGCCTTAATAAGGAACTCCAGACATTCCGGTTTTCCGCCGAGGTCCACCAATTCGACATCCCTAAAACCTGTCTGGCGTCCTGACCTACGCCATCGCTCCATCTTAAGCAGGGTCTGCCTCGTCTTCTTTTTCTAACATAGATATTGCCCTTATAGACTTTCCGGGCGGGATCATCCTCATCCATACGGATTAAGTGACCCGCCCACCGTAACCTATTGAGCCGGATTTTATCCACAACCGAGCGGTCATGGTATCGCTCATAGATTTCGTTATTGTGTAGGCTACGGAATCGTCCATCCTCATGTAGGGGGCCAAAAATTCTTCGGAGGATTCTTCTCTCGAACGCGGCCAAGAGTTCGCAAATTTTTCTTGTAAGAACCCAAGTTTCCGAGGAATACATGAGGACTGGCAAGATCATAGTGTTGTACAGTAAGAGCTTTGACCCTATGGTGAGACGTTTCGAGCGGAACAGTTTTTGCAAGCTGAAATAGGCTCTGTTGGCTGACAACAACCGTGCGCGGATTTCATCATTGTAGTTGGTATCGGTTGTGATTTTCGACCCTAGATAGGAGAAATTGTCAACGGTCTCAAAGTTGTATTCTCCTATCCTTATTCTTCTTCGTGTTTGTGTTTGACCAGTGCGGTTTGATGTTGTTGGTTGATTCGTCTTCGGTGCTGACGTTGCCACCATATATTTTGTCTTGCCTTCATTGATGTGCAGCCCAAGATCTCGCGCCGCCTGCTCGATCTGGATGAAGGCAGTTTGTACATCTCGGGTCGTTCTTCCCATGATGTCGATATCGTCAGCATAGGCCAGTAGTTGGGTGGACTTGAAGAGGATCGTACCTCTTGCATTTACCTCGGCATCACGGATCACTTTCTCGAGGGCCAGGTTAAAGAGGACGCATGATAGGGCATCCCCTTGTCGTAGACCGTTGTTGATGTCGAATGGTCTTGAGAGTGATCCTGCTGCTTTTATCAGGCCTCGCACATTGGTCAGGGTCAGCCTAGTCAGTCTTATTAATTTCGTCGGGATACCGAATTCTCTCATGGCCGTGTACAGTTTTACCCTGGCTATGCTATCATAGTCGGCTTTAAAGTCGATGAACAGATGGTGCAACTGTTGTCCATATTCCAACAGTTTTTCCATCGCTTGCCGCAGAGAGAAAATCTGATCTGTTGCTGATTTGCTTGGAGTGAAGCCTCTTTGGTATGGGCCAATGATGTTGTGGGCGTATGGGGCTATCCGGCCTAGTAAGATAGTGGAGAATATCTTATAGATGGTACTCAGCAACGTGATACCTCTATTATTGCTGCACTGTGTGATATCTCCCTTTTTATGTATGAGACAGATAATGCCTCGTTGCCAATCGTCAGGCATTGATTCGCTGTCCCATACCTTGAGCACAAGTTCATGAACCACTTGGTGTAACTGGTCGCCTCCATATTTAACCAATTCGGCTGTAATTCCATCGGCTCCTGGCGACTTATGATTTTTTAGCCGATGAATCGCACGGACTGTTTCTCCTAAACTTGGTGGTGGCAGTATTTGTCCGTCGTCTTCAGTTGGCGGGACCTCCAACTCGCCGATGTTCTGGTTGTTCAGTAGCTCATCAAAGTACTCAACCCATCGCTCTAATATGCCCATTCTGTCGGAAATCAGATTTCCCTCTTTCTCTCGGCAGGATGAGCATCGAGGTGTATAAGGCTTCATCCTGCTGACTTGTTGGTAAAACTTCCGCGCCTGGTGCGGTTGCTCCCTGTACTTTTCTAGTTCACAGACTTGTTGGTTCTCCCAGGCTTCCTTTTTCCGTTTGTGAAGTCGCTTCTCCGCTCGTCGGAGTTCGTGATAAGTCTCTGCGCGTGCCCGCGTTCTTTGAGAATGCAACATTACTCGGTATGCGGCATTCTTCCGTTCCATTGCTAGCTTACATTCATCGTCAAACCAGCCGTTCCGACTCCTTTTGCGGCTGGGGCCAAGTATGCTTGTGGCCGTATCCATGATAACGTTCTTCAGGTGATTGTGAAGATCATTTGTTGATGCTTCATCTCCAGGTCCTCTGCTGACTACGGTTATTGCGGCATCCATTTCCCTCTTATAGGTGTCGCGGAGGGTTGTGTTGTGGATGGCTTCAGTGTTCACTCTCACCTGATTGTCACTCTGACCATGCCAACGAGAGAGTGATCCGAGTCTATATTGGCCCCCCTATATGTTCTGACATTCATCAAGGCTGAGAGGTGGCGGCGTTCGATCAACACGTGGTCAATTTGGTTGAAAGTGGTCCCGTCTGGAGAGGCCCACGTATGTTTGTGGACCGCTTTCCGCGCAAACCAGGTACTTCCAACAACCATTTCGTGTGACCCTGCTAATTGAATAGTCCGCAGTCCGTTATCATTTGTTTTTTCGTGTAAGCTATGGGAGCCAACGTATCGCCTGAATACGGGCTCCTTCCCTACATGGCTGTTAAAATCCCCAAGTATGATTTTGATATCATATCTGGGACAGGCTTCGAGGGTTCGTTCTACTGCCTCGTAGAAGGTATCCTTCTCCGACTCTGCAGTCTCCTCTGTAGGGGCGTGAACGTTTATGAGGCTTATATTTCTAAACTTGCCTCGCAAGCGCAGAGTGCATAGCCGTTCGCTTATGTTTTCAAAGCCGATAACAACAGGTTTCATTTTTTGGCTGACTAAGAAACCTACTCCGAGCACATGGTTTACTGGATGACCGCTATAATATATGGTGTAGTGGCTCTTCTCCAAGAAACCGGTCCCTGTCCATCGCATCCTTTAATAATAATAATAATAATCGTTGGCGCAACAATCCATATTGGATCAAGGCCTTGAAGTGTGTTAGAGCACTTCATTCAAGACCGTAACGGTACACCACAGTACACTGTGGGAGGCAATGTGGTCAGCATTGCGCTCGCCCGAGATTATTACCCTGATTTGACTCAGGTACTCATTCACAGCTGAGTCGACTGGTGTCCGACATCCAATCACGATAACAAATTCCTCTGCCCGCAGCGAGATTTGAACCGCGACCTTCCGCTACGATAGCCCAGCGCTCTAACCACTTGAGCCATCCGGACACCATCGCATCTCTTGCAACGGTGTTATGTCAGCCCTATATTGGGACAGGGTATCGGCTAGCTGCTGGTCAGCTTCATCTCTGTACAGGGAGCGCACGTTCCATGAGAAAATGCGCAAATCTTTATTCCGTGTTCGTTGCCGGGTCCGTCGTTTTAAAATCCGTGCTGTCCGAGGCTCCTGTTGTGGCTTCGTAACGAGTTGTTTTCCGTGTAGGGTTGTCAGCCCTACCCAGTCAGTAGTATTTATAGGCGAAATAAATATAAAATAAAAATAATAAAAATAATTATGTTACAGTAATCACCGACAAAAACCAAAAGCTACATAAACCAAAAATAAAAAGAAAACGTAAATTTCAGGCTACTACTCCTACTGACCATGGTAACCGGACAAAAAATGGACTTTCAAGACCTGACTGACAAGAACTGATTACTTCCAATCAAATTAGGAAACGCACGTTTAATAACATCTTACAATAACCTGGCACATATTGTACCACTTGATAAGTACAGGGACAATATCGACAGGATATACGACTCACTGGCTACTTTTTACAACACCACAGAATATTGAGAAACATTAGAAATAATAAAAGGAAAGGCGGAAGAAGTTGAAACCAAACTCCATACAATGATGCCTAAAAAACGAACAAAAAGGGGACTAATAAATGGATTAGGTACTATCATAAAGAGCATTACGGGACACCTAGATGCAAACGACGCGATCAGAATGAATAGTGAAATGGAAAAAATCCTAGGTATCGAAGGCAAACTCGAAACCAAATTAAACCAGAAAACTCAATTAAACGGGAAAATGATTGAACGATTTGAAAATATCACCTCACACATTAATCAACAACAAAAGAAAATAACTGATTATCCAAAATACATGAACGAAATTTCCAAAATCAAATAAGAAACGAAAATATGAATATGAAATGCTTGAAATACTTGACCGGAATCTCCGAAGCAATAAGTTTAGCAAAATTGAACATTATTTCGAAAATGATACTCAGCCCACTGGAGCTAGATGAGTTATATCGTTTATTTGGAAGTCAAGGCATACATATGATATCTGTGGAACATATATGTACTCGTATATAATTTATTCAGTCTACAAGCAACAACTCGATTATAATTTTTAGTATAAATATTCCCTCCCTTACCTGTCAATGAAAGAAAAACAATGCCAACTAAACTTTACGTCCTGGCAATTGCCAAGAACACATCTAGGAACTCGATGCAAAATGTCATAACAGTAGAAGAACATTTTACTGCCTGCAAACCATTTACTGGATAGTCTCTAACTCAAAATGTGTAGCCAATATTCTTCTTCCAGGATCGAGAAAAGGATATGGAGATCTTTGAAGCGAATCTAAATAATCTACTGTTGATAAACACTCCCGAGACAACGACCAACACTAGCTGCGGACCAAAGGAATTCCAGGTGAAAGGAACCGTCCTAATACGCTTCAAAGACTGCAGAATAACAATAAGCAAGATTACTTACAACGCTCAAATACAAACCTTCTGGGACGAAATTAAAATATATCCGACAACGATCAATAAAATGAATTTTACATTGCCTACCAACATCATTCAACTTAAAAGCTTAGAGAATTACCAGTTGCGCTCGTAGGACTTGACAACCAGCACTGGATCCAAGAACCTTCACATAACGATCACTGCTACCACCGGCTTCACCTTCCTTGCCATCCTTATCTGTTACGTTTCATGGAGAATCAACATGATCATCATCAACGGCGCAACAACCGGTGTTCCGTCTAGGCCTGCCTTAATAAGGAACTCCAGACATTCCGGTTTTCCGACTTACGCCACCGCTCCATCTTAGGCAGGGTCTGCCTCGTCTTCTTTTTCTACCATAGATATTGCCCTTATAGACTTTCCGGCCTGGATCATCCTCATCCATACGGATTAAGTGACCCGCCCACCGTAACCTATTGAGTCGGATTTTATCCACAACCTGGCGGTCATGGTATCAATAATACATTACGTCGTTATGTAGGCTACGGAATCGTCCATCCTCATGTAGGGGGCCAAAAATTCTTCGGAGGATTCTTCTCTCGAACACGGCCAAGAGTTCGCAATTTTTCTTGCCAAGAACTCAAGTGTCCGAGGAATACATGAGGACTGGCAAGATCATAGTCTTGTACAGTAAGAGCTTTGACCCTATGGTGAGACGTTTCGAGCGGAACAGTTTTTGTAAGCTGAAATAGGCTCTGGTGGCTGACAACAACCGTGCGCGGATTTCATCATCGTAGCTGTTATCGGTTGTGATTTTCGACCCTAGATAGGAGAAATTATTAACGGTCTCAAAGTTGTAGTCTCCTATCTTTATTCTTCCTGTTTGATCAGTGCGATTTGTTGTTGTTGGTTGGTTGATTTTCGGTGCTGACGTTGCCACCATATATTTTTTCTTGCCTTCATTGATGTGCAGCCCAAGATCTCGTGCCGCTTGCTTGAACTGGATGAAGTTTGTACGTCTCGGGTCGTTCTTCTATTATGATGTCGATATCGTCAGCATAGCCCAGTAGTTGGGTGGACTTGAAGAGAATAGTCCCTCTTGCATTTACATCTACATCGCGGATCACTTTTTCCAAAGCCAGGTTAAAGGGGACGAATGATAGGGCATCCCCTTGTGTAAGACCATTGTAGATGTTGAGTGGCCTTAAGAATCATCCTGCTGCTTTCATCTGGTCTTGCAGATTGGTCAGGGGCAACCTAATCAGTTTTATCAAATTCGTTGAGATACCAAATTCTCACATGGCCGTGTACAGTTTTACCTTAGCTATACTATCATAGGCGGCTTTAAAGTCGATGAACAGATGGTGCAACTGTTGTCCATATTCCAACAGTTTTTCCATCGCTTGCCGCAGAGAGAAAATCTGATCTGTTGCTAATTTGCCTGGAGTGAAGCCTCTCTCGTATAGGCTAATGATGTTCTGGGCGTATGGGGCTATCCGGCCTAAGAAGATAGTGGCGAATATCTTATAGATGGTACTCAGCAACGTGATACCTCTATAATTGCTTCACTATGTGATATTTCCCTTTTTATTTATGAGACAGATAATGCCTCGTTGCCAATCGTCAGACATTGATTGGCTGTCCCATACTTTCAGCACATGTTGATGAATCACTAGGTGTAACTGGTCACCTCCATATTTAATTAATTCTGCTGTAATTCCATCGGCTCCTGGCAACTTATGATTTTTAAGCCGATGAATTGCACGGACTGTTTCTCCTATACTTGGTGGTGGCAGTATTTGTCCGTCTTCTTCAGTTCTGGTTGTTCAGTAGCTCATCAAAGTACTCAACCCATCGCTCCAATATGCCCATTCTGTCGGAAATCAGATTTCCCTCTTTATCTCGGTAGGATGAGCATCGAGGTGTATAAGGCTTCATCTTGCTGACTTGTTGGTAAAACTTCCGCTCCTGGTGCGGTTGCTCCTTGTACTTTTCGAGCTCACAGACTTATTGGTTCTCCCAGGCTTCCTTTTCCGTCTATGAAGTCGCTTCTCCGCTCGACGGAGTTCGTGATAAGTCTCTGCGCGTGCCTGCGTTCTTTGAGAATGCAACATTACTCGGTATGCGGCATTCTTCCGTTCCATTGCTAGCTTACATTCATCGTCAAACCAGCCGTTCCGGCTTTTTATGCGGCTAGCGCCAAGTATCTTTGTGGCCGTATCAATGACAACGTTGTTCAGGTGGTTGTGAAGATCATTTGTTGATGCTTCATCTCCAGGACCTCTGTTGACTGCAGTTATTGCGGCATCCATTTCCCTCTCATAGGTGTTACGGAGGGCTGCGTTGTGGATGGCTTCAGTATTCACTCTCACCTAATTGTCAAAGGGGATTGTAGGTGGTGTCGTAATTTGACCTCGAAGCACCATGCCAACGAGAGAGGGTCCAAGTCTATATTGGCCCCCTATTTGTTCCGACATTCGTCAAGGCTGAGATGTGGCGGCGCCCGATCACCACGTGGTCAATTTGGTTGAAAGTGGTTCCGTCTGGAGAGGCCCACGTATGTTTGTGGACCGCTTTCCTCGCAAACCAGGTACTTCCAACAGCCATTTCGTGCGATACTGCTAACTGAATAATCCGCAGTCCGTTATCATTTGTATTTTCGTGTAAGCTATGGGAGCCAGCGTATCGCCTGAATATGGGCTCCGTTCCAAGTTGACTGTTGAAATCTAAAAGTATGGTTTTCATATGGGATAGGCTTCGAGGGTCCGCTCACCTGCCTCGTAGAAGGTATCCTTCTCCGACTCTGCATTCTCCTCTGTAGGGGCGTGAACGTTACGGAGGTTTATGTTTGCATAGACTTTCGCTTATGTTTTCAAAGCCAATACCAGCATGTTTCATTTTTTGGCTGACTAGTAGGTTTCCTACTCCGAGGACATGGTTTACTAAATGGAAACCGGAACCTGTAAACCGCATCTCCTACAACGCTGTTACATCAGCCTTATATTGGAACAGGGTATCGGCTAGGTGCTGAGCAGCATTCGGTCTGTACAGGGAGCGGACGTTCCACGAAAAAATGCGCAAAACGTTGTTCCTGTCTGAGGCTCCTTTCGTACACTCTCTGTACTAGAAACAATAATCGCCCCGGTGCGAATTTTCATTTTCTATTTCTTCTTTTTAGTCTTCTCGGCTCAATCTTGATCCAACGGTCACATTCTTTTTGACTGTTTGTCGGCCCTCTTGCTGGAGCTAGTATTTCGGCCACTATTCGTTGTCCGGATAGCTGAGTGGTTACAGCACAAGGCTGTCGTACGGAAGGTCGCGGTTCAAATCTCATTGGTGGCAGTGGAATTTGTATCGTGATTTGACGTCGGATACCAGTCGACTCAGCTGTAAATGAGTACCTGAGTCAAATCAGGGTAATAATCTCGGGCGAGCGCAATGCTGACCACATTGCCTCCTACAGTATTCAGTAGTGTACCGTTTCGGTCTTGAATGAAGTGCTCTAACACACTTCAAGGCCCTAATCCAATATGGATTGTTGCGCCAACGATTATTATTATTATTATTCGTTGTCTAACTGCCTCCTTTCTCCAAGTGGATAGCTGTTATTTCCTCAAGGGTTCCGCCTCCTGATCTTTTGTTTCTCGGAACATCTATGGGTGGTTGGGTGAAGGAACTTTAACGGCTGCTAATTCACAACAGTGAGCAGTTTAGGAAGTGAAAGGAGCGGTCCACCGCGATATTCAATCGTATGACATCCGAGGAAGTTCCACCTTTCCTTGACGTTATAACACGTAATAGGATACAGACTGATTTTCCAAGCAGAAGCGAAATTATCTGCACCATCAATGAATTCAAGACGGTGTTCCTGAAAAACTGTTTCTGGCAGCGCTTTCAGTTTCTGCATAGTTACTATGAATCCTACTTATCCGTAACTCCTGGGAATATGTAATTTTTTTTCTGAGAATTGAGTAAAAGAATAATTATCAAAAATGAGTGCAAAACCGAAAGGGATGCTTGCGTACTTCTTGATGTTGCAAAAATAATAGATAAAATAGTCCTGGAATGCATCAAAGAACATCAAACAGACTGGTATCCAGTCTAGATGATGTGGCACTGATCACCGAACAGGCTTTCAATGACACAAACAAGGCATGTATCTGAAGTGCCCTACGGAGTATTGCAGAGAATCTAGAAGAGCTTTAATGGGTCTAGACGCACCAAACTTTTTTGTTAAAACTAAATAGACAACATACTGAACAATTTACCCTATCGAAGAGCAGAAGGATTCGCTCAAGTATTACGGTCGTTCTGACTAGCCATAACCAATTAGCAGGACATGAATTGAATACAAGTATTATAAGATGTAATGAAGAAGCGGAATCTACGGAACACTTTCTGTATAAGTATTTCGGTACTGATGTATTCCAGTTGCGACAGATAGGAACATTTGGTTTCATCTATAGCTATCATTTGGAGACAGACTAAAAATATGCATTTACTCTAAGGAAAATAGGAAATGTAAAATGCACTATAAAAGAAAAACGGGAAATAAGGAATGTTGAGGGTGAATTAAAGGAATGAACAGCGGATGTGAGGTCTTGTAAGACTACGGAAGAAAGGCCACTACGCGTTTTAAGTAACTGAGAACTTGAAAGCCTCAGGACGTTACGTGGCAATAACCATTCCGAGGACAGCATTCACGTAACAACATTATCGCAAAACATCAAATATAATAAAAGATTAACAAACATCACATATTCAGAAGCTTACAGTGGAAAAGAGTGAGCTATCAATCATAAGATATTTATTACTCCTGTACATACATTTCCATTCGAACGTGTTTGAATCTGTATATCATCCAATTCTGATTAGATTATGGACCTAACCCGCCAAATTAATATAATTTTCTAATTTAAAGCCAACAAGGTAAAATTTGTACCTATAATAAATCAACAGTAAATTTTCCGGATTTATATACTTCAGATCTAAGCATTTTTGATAATGATTAAACGCTTTAATACGCTGATATCAATAAAAACCTTATCTATAGATCTTTATTGTGAGGGAAATTACGAAATGATTAGATTTGCAAGGTATCAGCTTTGTGTACAAGGTGGACGAATAGCCACTATGTAGAATATTCCGTTATATTTTTATTAAACTAATTATATATCTTTTGTTTAAACAAATATCTTTTATTGAAGAAGTTTTGATACTGAGGTTCAAGTTAAAAGGATTCAATTAGAGGGGAATAGTATGTGAGTATATCAAAGAAGTGGACTTAGAGAGAACCATCGAAAAGTTAACTTGGAGTACATTCACATCTACCCTGTATCAATGACTAAACGTTTTCACTTTTACCCCTAGCTTAAGACTAAAGTTAGAGAATTACAAAGTTTTATTCCGGGCCGGCACTTACTTTGGAATCATGGCGCGGAGTATTATTATTCTTCTGGTGTTTACTGTTTGTATAAACGAGATTAGTTCCACACGCGTACGCTATGACAACTACAATATCTATCAAGTTCTCCCTAGCAGATTGAAGCATCTAGATCTCCTAGTCCAACTCGAGAAAAGTAGTGGTAGTTTAATTTTCCTGACCCCAATCGTTGCAGTTGACAAGCATGTGAACATTTTAGTTGCACCCCATAAAAAGCCCGAGTTTTTGAACATTCTAGACGATAACGAAGTGTTTTATGAACTCGTCCAGGAAAACTTCCAACAAATTCTTGAGGCTGAAGATACCGAATTTCGTAGTAGATCGGCTACATACGACTGGACTGGCTATCACACACTGGAGGAAACCTACGAGTGGTTGAAATCCTTGGAGGCAAGATTCCCAGATAAAGTAAAAACTATAGTAGGCGGCAAAACGTACGAAGGACGGGATATTTTAGGGGTGAAGGTGTCATTCAAAGCTGGTAACAAAGCTATCTTTGTTGAAGGAGGTATTCACGCTCGAGAATGGATTTCGCCGGCCACTGTAACATACATCCTGAATGAAATTCTGACAAGCAATGATGATGCTTTTCGAAGTATGGTTGAAAATTTTGACTGGTATGTATTCCCACATGTAAATCCAGATGGTTTCGTGTATACGCATACAACAAATCGACTTTGGAGAAAGACTCGATCCAGGGGTACTGAATGTTATGGAGCAGATGCTAATCGAAATTGGGGATTCAAATGGATGGAAATCGGCGCAAGTTCAGATGAATGTTCAGAAACATATGCTGGCAAGGAGGCATTCTCAGAAATCGAAACGAAAACGCTTGCCGAGTTTGTCACTGGAATAAAAGATGAACTACTAATGTACGTGGCTTTCCACTCGTATTCGCAATTGCTTTTATTTGCCTATGGCTATACTCCCGAACCTATTGAAAATCATGATGATCATCAGCAAATTGCAGAGGCGGCAGTTGCAGCCTTATCAAAACGATACGGAACGCAATATCAAGTTGGAAGTAGCTACACCACCATTTATCCAACATCGGGATCAAGTCGAGACTACGCGTATGGTTTCCTGAAGATCCCACTGGTCTATTCGTACGAACTCAGACCAGCATCTTCAATCAATGGCTTTGTCCTACCTTCAGCGCAGATAATTCCTACCTGCTTGGAGACGTTAGATTCCTTAGTTGCAATGATATCGGAAGCTCAAAAGTTGGGATATTTAGTATAAGCAATTATTGAAAATGAGTGTATCCAAATAAAGCTTATCTGATGAAAGTTTCAGATTAATCTTTGCACCGAAGAACAATTTGCATTTTCAATCAACCTAGGCATTTTAAAAGAAAGGCATATCAGTGAGTAGTAGTAAAGCAAGTCTAAAACCGGAAGTCCGACGCTTCAGGCATGATAGGTTTCGTTGACTTTTTTATGAGACTATTTGAATACACGATGGTTCCATTTATAGATAGCTTGTAGTATATATACATTGAATATATCCGATATTCAAATCGATGTGATACCGGCATTTTATTTCTTAGGGAGTAGTAATTTCTCGCGAGTAAGTCAATTTTGGTCTACTATAACTTTGTAAGTTTTCCACCAAATTTTTCAGTATGGTGCTTTACATTAGAACCTACTGTGGCGCGGCAGGATCTGCAGCATTCGAAATTTATTTCGGATGTTGCGGATGCGGACGGGTAGATGGCGCTGAACGCGGAAACTCTCCACTCACTCGTTTTCAGAACGCACCGGGGGAGTGGAGAGCCAGCGGTAAAAAATGCCGTTGGTTGGGACAGTAAGGACCGCATGGAAATAAGTCGGTCTCTTCTGTATCCAACCGTGGCGCGGAACACTTCGACTCGCGTTTTCCTCGTAAAGTCAAAATATTATAATCGAAAAAATAAGAGTTAAATAGTTAAATTAAATCAAGTCAAATCATTACAAGTCCAACCTTTTCTTTGCTTTCGATCCGATCTCGACTTTTCTATTTACTGCCCTCGACACCCAAAAGTTACTACGAAAATTCCCCGGGCATCTCACAAGAGCGAGCTTGTCGTGCGAACGGACAATGTTCGATTCCAACAGTGAAGATTAATTAAAGTGGTGACCCCGATAGGAAAAAGTGACAAATTATCCGCCATCGCCGCCATTGGTGAAGTTCTATTGACGACAAAATTCGTCCGAGCAACACGGCAGAAATAGAACTTCCAAACACCTTTCACACACCGGACCAGCCATCATTGCCACGACCTTCCGACAATCTTTGCAGGAAATACTATCCGCGCTTCAGAAGTGTTCCCAATGTGTGTGGGCGGATTAATGGCGTAAAAGTCTGACGACGTTCGTCAACAAAAAGAAAGTGTCTACGAGATCTCCATATTGCATTCCTGTAAACGCCAGAGTAGCGGACATTCTTGGTAATCGCTTTGAATTGTGGCTGTGTCGCTCGCAACTGTTCCGAGTCCGTGCCCAGCTCGCGCCGCTCTTTCGGCATTTTCTTTTCATCTTGGACAACGGCTCGTGGACAAAAGGAAAATCAGAATTGGGCAGAGTCCAGCCCGCGATCAGGTTCAGAGCAATTGGGCGCTGCAGCGTTCGGAAAGGATAAGTTGAACAACCGCCCGGTCTCCTCGCAGTCAGTGGCCGCGTCATTGCCGTCGTCATTTTGCAGCAAACGGACGTCCCCAGCACCGCCAACGCCGCAGCTACAGCCCGGCGAATTTGATCCAGCGCCGCCGTCGAGGAGGACCCCAGCTCGACTGGAAATTATTAAATATATTTATCTCATCTCTATATTCATTTTATATTCAATTGTAGCATTAGTTGTGCAATATTTACACGAATTATTCATTATATTAAAAAGTGTTAATAAAATTAAAGCCGCTGCAAGAGACGGCGTTGAGGTGTTTCGAATCGCTAGTTCTCTGTTTTCCCGGTGTTTTTGGTCTGCGCTGGAGAGCGTCCGCTTCGGTCGTCGTTTTTCTCGGTTCGTGCGTGCATTTGTGGGTACGGCCTGCCGTGTTGGTGTAAATTTCACCGCGTTTCAGTATAAACTCACCGCGCCTGCATCACAATCTCGTACTTCTCGGTAGGAAAAATGTCGTTTGACAGTAAAGACGCGGCAGGCCCATCGGACCCACAAGTGACCGCCCTCGCCGTACGCGTTCCTCCGTTTTGGCGTCGGAACCCCGAGCTGTGGTTCGTGCATTTGGAAGCACAGTTCCAAATGTCCGGCATCACATCGGACGCGACCCGTTTCAACTACGCGGTGGTCGGCCTGGACGAAGAGTCCATACTTCTGGTGTCCGACGTAGTGAAGTCGGCATCGTACGCTCAGCTCAAGAGCGAGTTGATCAGGCGCCTGTCGGCAAGCGAGTCGGCAAAATTAGACCACTTGCTGGCGGGTTTAACGTTGGTTGATCGAACTCCCAGCCAATTGCTTCGTGAAATGAGGCAATTGGGTGGGAGCAAGATCGGCGACGACCTGATCAAGTCGCTCTGGCTGCGTCGGCTCCCGGAGGGCACCCAGGCGATCCTAGCCTGCGTCTCCGGTTCCTTGGAGGAACTGGCAGCAACGGCCGATCAGGTACAGGAGGTGTACGTTCGCCCAACCATAGCGGCCGTTCAACCACCGTCGGATGAGGTCAGCGACTTACGGCGCGAGATCGCGGCCTTAACTGCCAGCGTGGCCGAGATGCGGGCGACGTTGGACGCTCAGCGTTCGAGTGCCAGGCCGCGAGCTCGCTCACGGTCTGCCACACGAAAAGGGCGTTCGGGTAGCAGGTCGTCAAGACAGCCTGCGGACCAGGGTATTTGCTGGTATCATCGTAACTTCGGAGATAAAGCGACAAGATGCACGCTACCTTGCAAATTCGCGCCTACCACAAAAAACTAGGTCCGCGGGGGGTCTTGGCGACGGCCACCCAGAGCGCAGCGCCACGTCGCCTAACTATTTTCGACCCCCTCAGCAGGCGCAACTACCTCGTCGACACGGGTGCGGAGGTTTCGGTTCTTCCCGTACCCCAGCATCATCGACTATACCCACAACCCCTCAAACTGGCGGCAGCAAATTCCTCCCGCATCAATACATACGGGTACAGGCAAGTGGACGTGAGTCTTGGCTTGCGTAGGACGTTTCCGTGGCGTTTCATCCTGGCGGATGTCAGCTTCCCCATATTAGGCGCAGACTTCTTGTGTCACTATGGGTTGCTGGTGGACTTGCAACATAAGTCCCTTATAGACCCCACAACCAACCTAAATTCGTCGGGCCAAATCGTATCTCACGCTGACAATAACCTTTCCGTTCTTTTGGAAGACATCTCCGACTTTCGTGTTCGGACACTCCTCCAAAAGTTCAGCCAGATTACTACCGAGTGTAGTCTCTCGAAACCAGTAAAGCACAATGTGCAGCACCACATAAATACTACTGGTTCCCCGATTTTCTCAAAGGTGCGTCCTCTACCACCCCAGAAACTGGCTATCGCGCGGAAAGAATTTGAACAACTTGTTCAACAGGGTATCTGCAGGCCCTCAAACAGCTGTTGGTCTTCCCCTTTACATATGGTTCCTAAGCCAAATGGCGAATGGCGTCCCTGTGGGGATTACAGAAGGCTAAACGCACAGACTGTTCCTGACCGATATCCGATTCCACTCATCCACGACTTTGCGCATCACCTCGCGAATTGCCGCATCTTTTCGACCTTGGACTTAGCCAAGGCATACCACCAAATCCCAGTAGCTCCTGAAGACATTCCAAAGACGGCAATATGCACACCCTTTGGACTCTTCGAGTTCACCCGAATGACTTTCGGATTGTGCAATGCGGCGCAAACCTTTCAAAGGTTCATTCACTCAGTCCTGCGAAACCTCGATTTCTGTTTCGTCTATTTGGATGATGTTTTGGTCGCTTCTTCTACTGAGTCTGAGCACTTAGCCCATCTCGAGTGCATTTTTCAACGTCTCCTTGAGGCCGGTTTAGTCTTAAACGTTGAGAAGTGCAAATTCCTTCAAAAACAGGTGAGATTCCTCGGCCACTCCATTTCCTCTGAAGGAATACAGCCCGACCCAGACAAGGTGCAAGCAATCACAAGCTTCCCGCGTCCAAAAACAGTGAGGGAGTTGAGGAGGTTCTTGGGCATGCTAAACTTTTACCGTCGTTTCCTGCCCAAGGCCGCCCATCACCAGTCCGTTTTGAACGCGTACTTGTCTGGCCCCAAAACAAAAGACACGCGAGAGATTGTGTGGTCTGAAGAGGCTGTCTGCGCGTTCAATAAATCCAGACAGCAACTGGCTGATGCTACACTTTTGGCATTTCCTCATCAAGATGCACCCCTAGCCGTTTTTGTTGATGCCTCTGACATCGCAGTAGGTGCTGCCCTTCACCAAAAGGTGGACCAAGTTTGGCAGCCGTTGAGCTTCTTCTCGAAGCAGTTGAATCCCGCTCAACGGAACTACAGCACCTACGATCGCGAACTGCTCGCCGCATACCTGTCCATCAAATACTTCCGTTTCTCCCTAGAAGGCAGGCCGTTCACAGTGTTCACGGACCATAAGCCTCTCACGTTCGCTTTGAAAGAGAAGCCCGACAAAGCGTCCCCTCGTCAGCTTCGACACCTGAGCTTCATAAGCCAGTTCACGTCAGACATCCAGCACGTGTCCGGGAAGGACAACATTGTTGCTGACGCTTTGTCTCGTGTCTCCGAAGTCAACATCCCCGCCTCACTCGATTTCTCGGCTATTGCCAAGGCGCAAGAGGATGACGCAGCACTTCAGAGCCTCAAGTCCAACCCCAAATACAAATTTCGGGAGTTGCCCATCTTCGGCTCAAACCTCTCGCTCTGCTGCGAAGACTCGGAAAAGGGACCTCGGCCCTACATTCCGGCCACATTTCGCAAGGAAGTGTTCCACGCAGTTCACGACTTGGCGCATCCCGGCATCAGGACAACAAACCGGTTAGTCACCGGAAAATACTTCTGGCCCTCCATGAATAAGGATATCAATTCCTGGGCCAGAGAGTGCATCGCATGCCAGAAGTGTAAAGTCTCCAGGCATGTAAGGAAAGAAGTGGGCTCATTCCCCCGCACTACCAAGCGTTTCCACACCATACACCTCGACATAATAGGGCCTTTGCGAGACTCGCACGGTTACAAGTATTGCCTCACAATCATCGACAGGTTCACGCGGTGGCCTGAGGCAATACCTCTGAAGGACATTACGGCGCAATCTTGTGCCGAAGCCCTCTGCCGAGAGTGGATACCTCGCTTTGGCGTCCCTGCAGTGATCATCACTGACCAGGGAATGCAATTTGAGTCAACCCTTTTCTCCGAGTTAGGCAAACTCCTGGGTTTTAAACGCCAGCGGACTACTGCATACCACCCGCAGTCCAATGGGATGCTAGAACGTTGGCACCGGACGCTGAAAGCCGCCATTATGGCACGCGACGACCCGTCCTGGACTCAAGTCTTGCCTCTCGTCCTACTCGGCCTTCGTACAACCCGCCGAGAGGAATTTGCTGCCAGCCCCGCGGAGCTGGTTTACGGGGAGAACCCAAGACTCCCAAGCGATCCGGTCTTCGACAAGAGATCGGGTCTCACGGAGTCGGGGTTGGTGCGTCTGCTGAGGTACAATCTCCGACGCATCAAAGCGCCACCACCCATTCGACACTCGTCCATACCTGCTTGTTCGCCCAAGGAACTGGACACGTGCACGCACGTGCTGATCAGGACGGATGCCGTCCGGAAGCCGCTGCAGCCTCCATATGAGGGCCCGTACCGCGTTCTCGAGAGGGGAGAACATTTCTTCCAGCTCGAGATCGGTGGTCACAAAAAGGCGGTCTCTTTGTCCAGGCTGAAACCCGTGTGCGCCCCGAAGCAACGTCGTGTCCGCTTTGTGGATTAACGGCGAACGAAGTTCGGGGATCCGTCGCCGAAACCCCCTAGGTTTCGTCTGGGGGCGGAGTGATGTGGCGCGGCAGGATCTGCAGCATTCGAAATTTATTTCGGATGTTGCGGATGCGGACGGGTAGATGGCGCTGAACGCGGAAACTCTCCACTCACTCGTTTTCAGAACGCACCGGGGGAGTGGAGAGCCAGCGGTAAAAAATGCCGTTGATTGGGACAGTAAGGACCGCATGGAAATAAGTCGGTCTCTTCTGTATCCAACCGTGGCGCGGAACACTTCGACTCGCGTTTTCCTCGTAAAGTCAAAATATTATAATCGAAAAAATAAGAGTTAAATAGTTAAATTAAATCAAGTCAAATCATTACAAGTCCAACCTTTTCTTTGCTTTCGATCCGATCTCGACTTTTCTATTTACTGCCCTCGACACCCAAAAGTTACTACGAAAATTCCCCGGGCATCTCACAAGAGCGAGCTTGTCGTGCGAACGGACAATGTTCGATTCCAACAGTGAAGATTAATTAAACTACATTGCTGCAATTTTACGGCCCTAGGATGAGCTTCAATGCATTATTATTAACTTTATTTGAATAGATATCATCACGGGTTACTAGCTAACTTCTGAGAATGGGTCCCTGAAGTAATTGACTCCTTTGGAACCACCTTTGCAACCAATGTCAAAACTAAGACCGAAAAGTACTACTAGGTACTAATACTTCAGAAGGCTGGATTCGGGGGAAAAAATGTAAGGGATCCCCCCCCCCCCTCTTTAGGCTCAACCTTCAGGAACGTACTTCACAGCATGTGTGAGCGGGTTCACAATTCCAATTTTTCTACCAAATTTCATGCTAACAGATATAACCGTTTCTGAGAAAAGTTCATGTGGCGGACAGACAGACAAAGAACCGATTTTTAATCTGTATTATGCGATGTATAGGAGAATTTGTAGTTGATCTTTAGCAAATATTCCTCGGTCAACGTTCTACGAACAGTACATTTACTGAATATAGTTATACGATATTGTTAAATTTATTTGGGGAGAATGGGGAGCACTTTGAAAGCAGATACCATATAGTGGCATCATGGCGATTTTATTATTTTTTTTGTTGCTTTTTGAATGTGAACCCTTCATGTGAATGCACATTATTTAAACCCCCCACTCCACGCTTTTACAATGTCAACATGAAGACCGAAATACCCTCATATATATTGCAAAAAAATTGGCCCCCTTTGTGCATACATAGGGATCCTTCTCCTTAAACTTTACGAAACTCAGAAAAAAAGATTACATCGAGTGCCGCAAAGATACAGAGAGCATGTAGCGCTTCTCAGCCATGCGTATTGTATTTAAAAAGCAAATGCTCAATTTCCAGTAGAATTGACAAATAGACGAATACGTGCCATAAAACCATTATACGCGGTCGATATTTCAGGAAACTATTTGTATTTTAAGAGACCACTGGTTTCGTCCAGTACGGAAGGAAATCATAAGACGTTGCCTCAGCCTCTGCCTGGGAGCAGCGTGACCGAATTCAGGGCTCCCTTAATTCCAAACAAGAAATATTTCAGCTCCAGTCGGCTTTTGGCCAGGAATACTGGGCGGTTTTTTCGTCTGGATATAATTCGTACCCACCACGTGTTTGCGAATTAATAAAAGCGAGCGAACTACATCTGCTAACCACTTCGGTCACGCTGCTCTCAGGGCAGAAGCGACATGAGTTGCTTATGATCTAGACGAAACGTAGTCGTCTTTTAATATAAATTTCTTTCCTTTTAAGGCAAGCCCAAAATTGGAAGTTCATGGAGCAGAAAAGTGAGAAGCAGTCCTTCCCCAATTGGTCCGGTCCGGCATCAACTGGATAGTGGATTCAGGGCTGCCTTCATTCCAAACAAAAAAACTAAATGAATTTGGGAAATCGCACAACCAATACAAAAAAGTGATTAAAAATCTACAAGCATTCATTTCCAGAATTGAAATCGGGTAGATTATGCAAGGAACCGAACTCCGATCCATAGGGTGGCACATACAAACCGATCACGCCATCAATCAAGGGTAATGCTCGGCGCCAACCACTAATTCTGATTTGCTGCGAGATATTATTAACAATCTTTTAAAACAAGTCACTATCCGAGGCGATGTTGATGGTTCGGTAGCAGTAACATTTCCAACCCTTCCTCAACACTTTCCTGCAATATACAGGGTGCACATATCACAAGGGGACAGATCGGGAGAGCGTGCCGGCCATTCCAAATCGCCTCTAATTGAGATAAGGCGCTCTGGAAAGTGTTCCCTCAAAACAGCCATCGATGCTCTTGAAGTGTGTGCTGTTGCACCGTCTTGTTCGAACCAAGTGTCCCCCAAATCCAAATTTTCTAGCCGTGGGAAAAAAAAAATTCTGTAGCATGTTTACATACCGGTTCGAATTCACTGTCACTCATTTTCCTCAAAAAACCAGGGACCAATAATTCCAGCTGAGGAAATTGCACACCACACTGTGACTTTGGGTGAATGCAAAGGCTTTGGATGCAATTCTCGAGGGTTGGTGTCAGCCCAGTAGCGCATGTTTTGTATGTTAACCGACCCACACAAATGAAAATCGGCTTCATCGCTAAAAAAGACAATAGCACCCTCGGGAACGACATCAAGAAGAAGCTCACACGCGTTCATCCGAGAATTGAAGTCACGTTCTGAAAGTTCCTGCACTATCGCCATCTTATAGGGATGAAAATGAAGATCATCACGAAGAATTCTTCTCACAGAACGATCGGATAGTCCAAGGGCAGATGCGTGTTTGCGCGCAGAACGCCGTGGCGATCGCAACATTGACGCTCTCACTGCTACAATGTTCTCAGGTGATCTAACGGGCCGAGGGACTCCAGTTCTTCCTTTTGTCGCACTTGCAGTTTGTCTGAATGTAGTGACCCATGTAGCAATTGATTTGCGGCCTGGGACGGAAGCCAACGGGGCTAAATTAAACCGATTCCGAAATGCACGCTGTGTTGCAATAACCGAACATCCGCTTGAAAAGTAAACCTCAACGGTAAAGGCACGCTCCTCACTATTTCAACGCATGATGGCGACTGAACCGTGTCGGGATAAAACTTTACAGTATCCCCTCTTGAACGAGACCACTAGCGCTCCACTATGACATCAACTAACTGAGTGGCGCGCATTTTAAAAAAGGAAGTTATGCTGCCGCACCCTGTATTATCGGAATTCCCTGGCCTGATGCAACACTATTTCGAACGAACAACTTCATGAGTGCACACCCATGGATAAGGTAATCAAAGGGCAGAATCGCCAATGGATGGATAGATCAGACATTAACGAAGAGCGACCACTGCATTGGTGACTATGGCATACAGTGGATTCCACTCTGCCAAGATGGCCGACAAGGGGGGGACGCGGAAGCACTTGCCGCAGAGCAGCAGAGGAGGAGTGGCAGCGTCTCGGGAAGCCCAGGGGGAAGTTAGCTGCATTGTAGAGAACCGCGAATGATGCCACGGAAGTATAACGCTATGCCTCATCAAGGGGTAAGTGACCACCACCTCTTTTATCGCCTGTGGTTGGGGCTTAAGAATACACTCAAAGTTTTCCCTGCTTGTAGTAAGAGGCGGCAAAAAGTGATAGAATTTTATGGGCCAGCAATCTCCAAATTTGGAAACTTTATTACTACCGAAACGTCATCAACGCCTCGGATAGTTACTGACCTCACACCGAAAACTTTTGGTTATCGAAAACGGACTATGATAAGTTTCTGGAATGTGCACTCACTCCTCGACAACGGTAGCAAGAGACAATTTCAACGGGCGAAGTAAGATTATGTGATTCTGGAAAGACTTGTCCTCCCTTTTGCGACACTTATGGCAATGTGCTTTTGTAGTCTGGAAAACCGGTGCCGTGTTGTTTCTGGCGGGTACCGCAAGGCACGGTTATGACAGAATTTTGCCTGGAAGATTCTGGTCCAGCTTAAGAAGCATAATAATTGTAGAGTGCTATGCACCAACAGAGACTTCCGATATAGTGGAGAAGGATGTTTTCTACAAGCAACTACATGCCTTTAAGGAGGGGCGACCGTGATGATAATGGTAGGAGGTTTGCGGTTTTCTGCAGTTTTCGCGGCCTCGTTGGGTTTCAACTGACCGACACCATACGAACAATCAGATTGACAACTTCGCGATAAGTAGTAGATTTAGGAGTTGTCCATTGGATGTGGGTAGCAACCTGCTATCCCTCAAGTTCAACATCGACCGCTTGTATGATCCAGCTGCCGTTCGATATTGGGGAAACTATCTAGCTGAGCGGACGACAGATATACTGAGTAACCCACGTATATGTGCTGGATCGATGGGCGGAGGAGATTGGAGGCTTTATTATCCGCCACGTGTGATGGTGGGCGTATTTACTATTGTGCTGATCAGGGATTTGGGAGATGTCGCAGAACGCAATGATTTTGGAAGTGTATACCGCATCACGAAAGAATCGCCATCAACGGAGTAAAACCGCTGCGCTCGATGGTCTCCTCGCATTGTTGCACCTGCAGTTACTGCAAATCTGCTACTTCTACTCGTACGGAAGTATGAGAATCCGAGATCTTTCCCAGAGAGTGATAGAAGGGGATCTTTACGATTGCAAAGAATGGCACCCGTTTTGTCTGTGATAATTGGAATCGTATCTATGTGCTCGCTGCCTGCATTAATTGGCAGAACGTCGAAAGCGTTGATCAATTTGTATATCTAGAATGCGTGGACTTCTCCGAAGGTGGCACCGAATTGGATATCCGCTGACGTATTAACAGCGCCAGACCCCTTGCCTTGCTGCTGCTTTGTTCAAAAATCTGGAAATGCCGCTATCATAATACCAAGATTAAGTTAAGGCTGTTCTGTGCTAAATAGGAGTAACACAAGAAAAGTGACCCCGACGTCAATCGAAAGCTCCAAGCAGGCGTGATACTATTTGAAGCGAAGAACTTGGTCGGCATACAGGCCTTTCATCCGTATGCAACGTGATAAGAAGACCGAAGTTGCAGTGGATAGGTCACACACTAAGGAGGGAACCAATTTAATTGCTAACTACGCCACTCTTCGACTGCCTTTCCCCAAGAGCACTTGCGCAAAATAGTAATGGAGAAATTCGGGCATTTGGGAAAGGCCTACAGGGAGCTGAAACGCATTTCACTAAACCGTGAGCGAGGCGAGGGAACGTAATTAGTGTGCTATGCTCCATTTAGACCCGAATGGCAACCATATTTTAGACCGCAAGTTCTGGGCGAGGCAACCCTCTCAACTACTCAGGTAAACCGCGATGAAATTCGTAACATGTTCGCGGAAGAAGTCCTTGGAGCTGCGGGGAATAAAGTCCACGGTCTAGATGTACTAAGTACCAAACAAGGGGTTTCCTCCCACAGTGGAAGCACCAGAAGCCCATACGCATCGGGATAATAGAAAAAGTTATATAAGAAAGTCGAAACCCCACACCGACCAAGCGCATTGCGAATAATCATTTGCCACCAATAGAGAGGAATAGAAACTGTTGCAGTGACGTGATTCTCATTCAAGAATATTTTGGTGCGCATACTGGCTTCGGAAAACATTTCAAAAATGTATGGCGGCAAATCGCTGCATTCTGAGGAAGGAGGAGCCTTGAAGCAAAATAATAGCAACTTGAATCAAAGTTAGTAAGTGATCCAACCTGTAATGGGGCAATAAGTGAAGAAAGTAGTTTCAGTAACACATGGACTGATGATAGGGGCCAGCGGTAGGTTTTCAGCTCTTAGCGATCAAAAACGACGGAGAAACAGACGGTCGGACATACACACGAAGTGAACCGATATACATATATAAGAACTTGTTTCTATAAAACCTCCAAACAATTGATAATATGTTAACTTCTTGGCTTATACCTGTTTTTCGCTAATTTACAATTTCCACCAATTTTCTCCACTTTTTCTTTTTTACATTAAAGGGAACTGTTTGGCCCAGATATTTCATCCCCCTTTCTTTCTCTTACTTCAAATCACAATTATCAAAAATTTTGTCCACAGTGAGGAATTTTCACTTTACTTTTATTTCCTGCATATTCCTTTAATTTTTTTTTTTTTTTTTTTTAATTATATGCTTGTCACTACCTACTAAATGGTATACACCCTGCCGGTTCGCCGAAACGAAGGTTTTCCGGAAAACGTCCCTTCCCTTTTTTAAAATGTGGCCTATCCAATGTCACCTCCTCCTTCTAATTAATCTATCTACCGGCACCTGGCGTAATTATCCATCTGTTAATGCCTCGAGCCAATGATACGTTGGCGTTATTTAATAATGAAAGCTTGGAGTTTTCGAGGGACAGTACTGACTATTCACGTATTGACGTTAAGATATATGCAGTTAAATATTTTTGACAAAGCAATGAAGGCGTCAACAATCGTCAGCAGAAGTAATACTTCTTAGGTATACACATTATCGACGACGGCTCCAGTGGTATGTTCATTACTGCAGATACGAAAAGTATGATGACCGGCCAGATTGAAAACCTTAGTTTTAATAGTGTTTATCTTCAGTCCGACTCTCCATGCCTGCAAATACTTACTAACGGTGGTATAGCGTCATAATTCTTGGATCTAGGCCATCTGTCATTTGCCAGGAATGTGGCGATGTTAAATTTTTCTTTATTTTGGGATTGGGGTAGGTGAAGATATCTGTTTAAAAACTTCAAAAGGCGATGTCCTTCCTAACATTAATAATTTTGGGGAAAGAGCGAAATTCTTGATCGCTTGCTAGAGAGGAGAAGGACCTTTAAAATGGTATACGTTGGTGATGGTAAAAATTTTAATAGTGGATATCACCACCCGTTTGAGAAAAATTGCTCCATGGAATAGTTACGCTAACTTTTACCATTGCAGACTAGAATTTTTCGTGAACACTGTTAAAAAGTCGTGTCCTGTCCAATAAAGTCACAATTTCCCACTCCCACATTTATTTAAACTCTATTTTTGGATGTCCGTGACATTTACAAATTTCTCATAATTAATCCCATCGTTTTTACATGTCATTGAAAAGCTAACATAATGGGACAACTTTTGTCAACTTTGCAGATTTGTAAATTTTGAAATTAAATGAAAAATCGACTTTGAAATTTCGAATGTATTTAATTAACTTTACATAGCATGCTTACATTATATTAATTGACTTACGTGGATGTGTAACACCATCGTTTGAAAGAATTTAATATTCCAAACGTAGAATTCTTGAAGCTAAGTTATGGAAGCTTTTTAGATTTCAAAACCTAGGGGGGTCGAAGGGAATAAATCTTACAGAAGTATTCTTCTACTGTTAGGGACTGTAAAAAGGAATAGCCAGTTTTCGTGTCGTCCTAAATTCCCTTACTTCAGTCATTCAATTTTTCCGAAATAAATTTCCAAAGGGAAATTTTCGAAAAGTTCAGTTTAGCTCAGAACAAAACCAGAATTATATATTGAGTATCAAATGGGAAATTAACTATGTTTTCGCGCGGTTGGTTTCAGTAGAAGATAGAATTTGGTAAAAGTCTATAAAATGGTCGGTCGCCCTCAGAAAGTATATAATTAAATAAACTCACCACGTGTGTATACCACGCCGAAACAGTGAAAGCTTTTTGAAATGTTCGATTGCTGCTGCCTGTATTGTACTGTTTGCTTTTTTGCAAACAATTGAGTTGAGACAGAAAACATTTGTAACGAAACACTTGATGGAAGTTGGTTTTTGGAAATGCAAAATTTAAGGCCAGTTGAAAATATGCCTACACGAAAAACAAAGTAACAGAAACACGAAAAGAGCCTCGGAATGGATTGACAAGTGAACGACGAACCCGACAACGAAAACAGCCTAACGACCTGCACATTTTCTCATGGGACGTGTATATCCAATGCTGCCCAGTAAGTAGCCGATACTCTGTCTCAACATAGGGCCATAGGGCTGATGTAACAGTGTTGCAAGAGATGCCCTGGACGTTTTCCAGCAGAAGAGCCACCACACCATATGTTATAGTGGCCATCCGGTAAACCATGTGCTCGGAGTAGGTTTCCTAGTGAGCCAAAGAATGAAACTGTTATTGGCTATGAAAACGGAAGTGAAAGGCTATGAACTTTGCGTTTGCAAGGCAAAGTTCGAAATATAAATCTCATTAACGTTCACGTCCCCACAGAGCAGAGGGATACCTTCCACGAGGCAGGAGAGCGGACTCTCGAAGCCTGCCCCAAGTATGATATCAAAATTATACTTGGAGATTTTAACAGCCAAGTAGGGACAGATACAGGTGCTACTTTATTTTCCATGGCTTACACAAAACTACCAATGATAATGAGTTACGGACTTTTCAGCCAGCAGCATTGCCCGCGATTTCCGCGGAAGACGGTCCACAAACATATATGGACCCCTCTCAACTAAATTTACCATGTGCTAACCGGACGCCGCCACCGATTAACTTTGATGAATGTCAGAACAAATACGGGGGCCAATATAGATTTAGATCACTATCTCCTTGGCATGGTACTCCGACCTCGAATAACAACACCAGAGAGGATTGTAGCCCTCTGACAATTAGGTGAGAGTGAATACTGAAGCCATCCACGAGCAATGGATGTCTCCATAACCGCTATCAGCAGAGGTCCTGGAGATGAGATGAAATCATTGATACGGCCACAAACATATTTGCCTCAGCCGCAAAAAAAGTCGAAACCGCTGGTTTGACGATGAATGTTAGCTGGCAATGAAACGGAAGAGTGCTGTGTACTGAATAATAATTCTCAAAGAACATGGGCACGGGTGGAATGTTATCATGAACTTTGCCGAGTCGAGAAGCGAGAAAAGGAACCAAAAATCTGTGAACTCGAGAAGTACAGGGAGCAACTGCACCAGGCGCGGAAGTTTTACCAACAAGTCAGCAAGATGAAGCCTTACATTCACCTCAATGCTCATCCTGCCGAGAAAAAGAGGGAAATCTGATTTTTGACAGAATTGGCATATTAGAGCGATGGGTTGAGTATTTTGATAAACTGCTCAACAACCAAAATAGCGGCGAGTTGGAGGTACCGCCAGCTGGAAATTACGGGCAAATGTTACCACTACCACTAGCATTTAAGAAACAGTCCGCGAAATCCATCAGCTTAAAAATTATAAGTCACCAGGAGCTAATGAAATTACAGCTGAATTGGTTAAATATGGAGGCAATCAAATACACCATGCGGCTCACCAACTTACACTTATGGTGTGGGACAGCGCTCTCTTGTTAAGCTGGATAGAGCTATACGCCCAGAATATCATCTGCAGATACCAAAGAGGCTTTACTACAAGCAAACCATCAACAAATCAGATTTTCTTTCTGGGACAAGCAATGGAAAATCTATTGGAATATGACCATCAGTTGCACCATCTTTTCATTTACTTCAAGACCGCCTATGGTAGCATAGCCAAGGGAGAATTCGGTATTCAACATCGAAAATGGTCAGCATACCATCTGAGCGGATTAAGATTCGCTAACAAATTCCGAACAATTTCAAACGAAACAGCTTTCGTAGTCGCAGGAATGGTGCCCATTGATATTTTGACTGAGGAAAGCATCCAGCTTTGGTTATGCGCAGCCGTGGAGATGTTAACTATCACTTGACTCAGTTTCTGACTGGGCATGGTGGATACCGTAGGTATTTGCAGCGTTTTGGACATGACGATTCTCCCTTCCGTCCTGAGTGTCTAAACAAATTTGAGGATTCAGAGCACATACTCTTCGTTTGTCCGAGATTTGGAAATGAGAGGGAACAGCTTCAACTTCTCTCGATAAGACCCTTACAAGCGAAGACGATCATTTCGCAAATGCTCGAATCCCAAAAAGTGAGGAATGCAGCTAATGGCATCATAAGCTGTCTTCAGGAGGAACTTCGAAGGTTAGAGCGTTTACGAAAAAGTGGCAGGGAGGGAACAATTCTAACTGTAGAAGTAAGCTGGTAGGGCTTTTAGCCACCCGCCCCATGATGTAATGTCTCTAGATAGTTGCATGGGGTATAGCGGGTGAGGAGAGATGGTTTTAGTGAGTTGGACTGTGACTTCCGATGTTTCGGACCTCTGTAAAAAATAGACAAACAAACAGTCAGACAGACAGTAAACCGATTTTAATACGGTTTTGTTTTACACAAAACCTTAAAAATTGCTGATCGACGGTTTTGTCGGATTGTAACTACTGAGTGACTGTTCAGATAGCCCCACTGACTTTAAAAAAATTAGAAGAGCTTTCATGGTGTGCCCCGTGGTACAAAATTGTGTGCAAGATTGCGTGAAAACTCCAGGAGATCTTTTTTTATGTATTTTCTTTTAATAATTATTTTAAATTCAGTGTATTATGTTCCTTTGCCTATTTTAGTCTCAACATCAGATGCATTTATGTACAATCGCTGAAAACCTATCATTTTTTTAGGTTTGTCTTTTTTGGCTATTGAGACACTGCAAATTTGAGACTTTATGGACCGTTTTTCAGGAGTATGCGCGTCATTGCACTTCGTGAGATTCCAACTTGACATATTAATCAGAATTCCTTGACCTATCAAACTATTATATGATGATATCTGGATATGAAGCTAATGAAAATTGTTTACTTTATAGTACTAACATTGGTTCTTCATTCCTGCTGGCATGAAGTGATCTTGCACTGCACGCATAAGAATAAAGTAGGAAAGTACAACGATCAAGATTACACAAATAGGAAAGTTCTTTCAAAAACAAAAGCAAAAGCAAACCGAAAACTCGGCGTTTCAGGTAAGACAAGTTTTGTGAATCTTTTATGTAAGAAAATCTGGGTACTCGGTGGTTCAATTTATATATGTATACATATACCGCAATATACGTAAAATATACCTAACAATACGATGCAGTGCTGACATTTTACCTCTTAGAGAGTAGTAATTTGACGAGAAAGAGGCAATTTGGACCTGCTATAACTTTATTAATGATAACAGGATTTCCATCGAACTTTCCAGTATGATGCTTCATATTAAAACCTGTAAAATTTTATGGATCGACAATGAACTTAAATGGAGTTGGCAACAAATTTTCAAATCATAATATACAATTGCAAACCTTATTTGAGAACGTATCGTAACGAGAGTCTTTTGAGGGGTAGATATCGCCGTAATTTTTTTCAGATTTTTCGATTCTGAGTGCGAGTTCTCGAAGAAGGGTTCGGACCCCTTTCCCCCTTTGCAATCAATGTTACAATAATATCGGCTTTAAAAAGTACTGATTGAAACCTTTCATTCAGATTTCAATCAGATGGGCAAACATGAGAGACAGTCATGAGGCATAAGTCACTTTGTCCAAGCAAAGGTCCACCTGCACAGACCATAAGCTGTAAGAGCGCGCTTCCTACCTAGCATGTCTTGTTTTCAGCTTTTGTCAATACCGCGCGTTTTGTATTTCTACACAGCGTTCCCAGGCTTGGATCAATAGGTAACACAGCCACGTCATTCACACCGGCTTGGATTAACGGGTTCATTTACATTTAGTGGGTGAGACTTTAGCACCTTTTCACGAATTCGATACACAACCGATATCTCCAAACAAGTTCATTTAGTTTGAATAATGTTCTTTCCCAGGCATAGGTATGAAAACTTTTTTATTTTTTTGTGAATAGATAGGCATGTGCCCTTTTCTCACATCGCTGGGTAGCTGCCATCGATCCCATAGGCCTTGAAATTTTCAAAGGACAGTATAGCACCTCTTACTTTTCATTAGTAACCATCGCTTTCGCAATGTTCCAATTCCCCTTCCACCACATATATGTATGTTGAAAATCGCCCTCTGTCTCTCTCCCACTTCGGTCAGCTGTTCTTCTTGATGGTGAATTTCCAGGAGAGTCTATAGAGACTCAACTCACGAGTTCGTGAAAGTTCCATCCGGTTTTCTAAGAGAGTCCAACATGGCCGATCCTGCCTTGAATTCTCTATTTCTCCTTCCCTTTCCTCACAGGATGCTCTGATAGAGTTTCACTTCGAACCTTTTCGAGCGTTTTATATTCATGGCGGGAGTTTTCCGAGTTTAACGAATTATCATTATTTTTACTTTTACAAACAAGTTTATAATTGATTTCCTGAATTTTTGCGGTTCACGATTATACCGTGGAACCATTTTACCGTTGATAACAGGAGATGCGTCTAATAATAGGAAAAGTGTATGATTCAGGGTTTCCTATTGGCCTTCAATCGCCAAAAGAGTTCTTAGTCGCACGGGGAGTTGCGCTTTGCTGTTAGATCAACTAGGTCACATCTCCTTTGACTCAAGAACGTAGGAGTGCACTCTACGTTCGCAGTCATGAGACCAGCTGAGGAGATGAAAGCAAATAGCTTCTCTCCTGTAGGATTTCCATTACTACTCCCCCGACAAATATGTTGAGTGTTCACATCATCACCTATGAAGAGTTTCAGGCTATTTGAAGCGGTATGCATTACCAGATCGCGCCCGTTGAAACTCTTCAATGATATGACCGTTTGTCACACCACGGAATCTCTGGTTTTCAGGTAAATAAAATAGACTTGCAGAAAATGATATGTATATTCGGCCTTATGTCGAAAAACGAATATTCTGTAGGCTTCTGACCGGTTAGTCAAACATTACCGAAATTTTTTTGGCCAGCATGTAGTGTGTCAACTTATATATCAACGTGTTTGAGTATTTCTTGCACTTACCTCGCTCCCTGAATGTATACATCAGTGAACTGCAAAGAAAAGAAGTACAAAAGTACGCTTTAATTGATAGTCTAAAGATGAAATGTGAAAAATGCAGCGTAAGTAACGTGAATTCATCCTCTGTTCGTGTCAAGAAGAAGGGAATCGAAGAGCAAAGCCTAAGTCAGATTAATCATTTAACTTTTATGGATCGCTACGAAAAGATGGATGCAAAAAAAGTATCACTCATACCGGGATATCGAAAGGAAAAATGCAAGTTGCATCTCAACACAAAATCAAGTTGAAACTGTTCCGTGCTATTGTTCTCTCTCTATTGCTATTTGAGAGTAGCACATGAAAAGTGACTCCCATTGTCGCTCGAAGTACTGGCACGCGTACGCAAGGCGTGCGAACGTCTCGCGAAGTTCTGGAGGAAACTTAAGCAATGACGCTTAGGTGTAGTTGACACGCTATGCCTCATCAAGGAGTAATTGGCGTCCATATATCATCATCATCATCAACGGCGCAATAACCGGTATCCGGTCTAGGCCTGCCTTAACAAGGATATCCAGACATCCCGGCTTTGCGCCGAGGTCCTCCAATTGGATATCCCTAAAAGCTGTCACGTCCTGACCTACGCCATCGCTCCATCTTGGGCAGGGTCTGTCTCGTCTTCTTTTTCCACCATAGATATTGCCCTTATTGACTTTAAGGGCTGGGTCATCCTCATCCATTCGGATTAAGTGGCCCGCACACCGTAACCTATTGAGCCGGATTTTATCCACAACTTGGCGGTCATGGTATCGCTCATAGATTTCGTCGTTATGTGGGCTATGGAATCGTCCATCCTCAAATAGGGGGCCAAACATTTTTCAGAGGATTCTTCTCTCGAACGCGGCTGAGAGTTCGCAATCACATCCATATATGCTTGTATATATTGTCCGAATAGTATTTCATTCCACGCTGACTAGCGTCACGAATGCTCGAAACTGTTCTAGACAACACAACAGGTTGATTTCCTCCAGGTGCTTATTTAGGGCCTCTTTTACATCATTTCTTATTTGTTCTTATACGGGGAAGGAGTCCATGTCTTATATTACAACTATGGTGGATGACTTTAGTTTTTTAACGGAAGCACCTTCTTGCACCGCCATCTTTAGTTGTTGCAAGAATTCGGGTTTAAAGTTTCCTACTACTCCAAACTGTTAAAGTATCACACAAGCAATCTCATTTGGCTCAATTTCTTATTAGGATTTGTTTTCCTCCTTCTCTCCTCTCCTTTTTTGCAGTGGTCCATTTTTTACAGACCTTCTGCCACATTTCCAGTTCTTTATCTCTCGCTTTTATGACAATGTTCGGAACCAGGCTGTGTGTCCTTCTTTTCGGCCGCGGTGTGAATATCTGTCTGTATGCTTCGTATCAGGTGCAATGGTCGTTATTTAGATCACCACTGGGGTACATTGTGGTTTTTCCATTTCTATTTCTCGCAGAGTTCGGAGATACCATTTTTCACATTTACATTGATATTTCCTTGCTTCTTAGTTACGGCTTTTATTTTATGTAGGATTCGTCTGTGTTTGACCAGGACGTTCTATTTTTCTTTTCACGAACGGGTACACACGTACATATTATTTTCTATTTTGGTAAACTTTATTCGCCTCAACAAGCTTTCAGGTAAGCTTGAGTTTCAATGGAATGGACGTTTCTGAGGCATTAGCCGAAGAGCCGCTTCGAAATGATATCATTATGTCTACTATAGTGCCAGAATTTATACCCGCCAGTCCAAAAGCCTTTTATTCAGGATCCAAGTCCATACCAAAGCTAATTTTTGTTGCCTTGTCAAAAGTACCCTGATACAATATGTCATGATTCATAACTGATCACCCCCCGGTCGTTACTAGCTTAGGGTAGTGCTTCTGAGCATATCGTCGTGTTGCTTGCTTCAAAGTTGCTGTCATATGGAGGCAGGGGTGCTTTAAACGACGGCGGTTCGCTCAATACATAAGTGTTTTATCATTTTTCTTAGTTTTCAATCCCCCCCCCTTCATCCATACCATATTCGCAGCTGTAAAAAGTAAGTGTACTAAGATATTACATCATCAAATCAGGGCAGCAGTGTATACATGGATGCCATTCACGCCTCGGTGGGCTATAACGCGCCAATCACACCTATACGCTATCGTTCCTGGTTACCTGAAATTCCCTTCAGCGCCCACCGTGACCTGCCGAGACATTCGCACTCCTCCTCTAATACTCTGCGCCATATGCGCTTTGGTGGCCCACTCGTCGGCGAGTGGTAATGTGTGACTTATCTATTACCACTTCCGTCTTCCAATCACGGTGCGCATAAGTGCCAGGCCTATGCACCGACCAAGTTCTTCGTTTGGGATAGTGTCAAGCCAGCGTACTCCGATGATGTCGGTGGCAGGATGAAGCCTTGGCGGCTTTGGAGCACAGAATCGGCGAAGCAATTAATTTTTTGTGCCATCGTAAGTCGCTCTAATAATAGCTATTAATATCTCCGGAGTGCCCGTCCTGCGTAGAACACTCCAGATACACTATCTGTTCGAATTTTAAGTACCGCGCACTGTTCCAAAATCATCCGGAGTGGAAACCAGCCTGTTGTCTGTAGATCAAACCTTCGAGGTGTTCTTTGATGCATTGCAGGATTATTTTAGCCATTATCTTTCCAACGGCAGGGTGCGTGCAGATACCCCTCCAATAGTCACAATCAAAACAGGTCCCCTTCTTTGCGATCTTAACGATCATCCCCTTTTTCCACTCTCTAGGAAAGGTCTCGGAGTTTTATGTACGAGTGAAAAAAGCAGATCTGCTGTAACTGCAGGTGCAACGATAAATAACTCTGGGGGGTTTCGTGAAGACCAGCGGATTTACTGCTTTTGAGTGCATATAGGCTGGGAGGAACATCCGTATTTGCATGTTACGGTGACAAGCTACTTCATCAACAAGAGGGGGACCTTCACTGGATGTGATGCAGTGAAGAACCGTAGTGAAGTGTTCTTTTCACCTATTCAGTTGTTCATCGTCGTGGATGAGAGTCAACCGTTGACGTTCTTCACAGGGCCATCGATAGATTTGCGACCACATTTAAGCTCTTTCGTGATGTGGTATGCATTTCTGAAATCATTGCCATCTGCGGCATCTTCCGCTTCCCTGACCAGCGCAATAGCGAATTCTCTCTTGGCACGGCGTACACTACGCTGAACTTTTCGGGATTTCACTCGGTATCGGAGTTCGAGCTCGCCATGTCGCCCATTACTCGCAGCGGTCAGTAGAGCCTTCAAGCCCTTTCTTTCAAGGATCCGCTTCTACGATTTCGCAGTCAATCAGATCTTAGGACATCCCTTCGAGACGTAGCCTACGAGGAAAAAGCACTTTTGATCGCGGCTCAATGCTCATCAATATTCTCCGGCCGGTTACTTAATATATCCGTCGTTCGGTCAGCAAAATAGATCTCTCATTGTCAAGCGACGGCCGAGGCATGCAACTCAGAGAGTCGCAGCTCCCCAACCCTGTGAAAAGTGGCAGACGCAACAGGCAAGCGAACCTAAGCGACCGTCAGATGGTGATTTCCTTCGACGCCGATGTCAGCACCTCTCTTCTTATGCACATACAGGAAATAACTCTTAAATCTACTGCTGATCGCAAAGTGTTCGATCTGACTGCTCGTACGGCGTTGGTCAGTTGAAACCGAACCGACCTTACTGCTAAAGTGCCACCCGTCACGAATCATTTAGGAAGCCTCGCCAGAACTGCGTTTGATTCCTTGTAGAAGGCACACCTTCTCTACTATATCCGAAGTCTCCTTTGTTGCATAGCATTGGACAATTGGGATGCTCCTTAACCTGGACCAGGATCTTGTAGTTAGAAGTCTGTTACAAACCGGCTCCCAGATCAAGAAAGCTCTTCTTGCGATAGCCGTCAGAAGCAATCCGACACCGGATTTGCGTCTGCTATCACTTGGCTTTGCAGAGTACAAAAGCATATTGCCCCAAGAGGGAGAGGAGTGCCCTTCAGAGTCCTACCATCTTCTCTGCTTAGACCTAGAATGTCCTGGTTATATCCCTGGAATTTCTGCTCAATTTGGAGAATGCAAGCATTCTCTCATTACCGTTATTGAGGAGCGCACATTCCAAAAACCAATCATGTCCGCCTTCGATAGTCGTTTTGCCAACAGTAAAGTTTCAAAATTGGCAGGTTGATAGGCCACTTTTAGTCGCCTCTTTAGTGACTTCTTACGGCAAGCACGGAATAGCGTATTTTTAAGCCCCAATTCACAAGGGAGGGTCAGCAATGTAGCCATAGGTATTTTTTGTGCAAAGAAAATCAATTGAATCTAATTATATCGGATGACTTCTAAGAATTATTAACACCATATTGTCCACTTTACACCATGCTCCAATCATAAAACGTACCTAGGGTGATGAAGTTTCCAGCCTTGGGGTAAACTCAGAATCAAAAATGCAATTCTATAGTATATGTCCTTAGATTTTCAAGGTATGCAAGAATAGAATATACGGATCTACCCATAATCTACAAACTTCTGTGATACCTTAACAAACTATTCCATTTCTAAATTGTTTCGCGTAGATGAGTCAACTTTCGATTCTTTTGTATAGTTAAGCTACCGTTTCCCACACTGCTTTTATTTATATTAGTTTCTTCTGTAAGCAGAATGGCTTAACCACACCGTGGTAGATAACTGAAATGCAGACCGCCCATAATGTATCTTGCACCATGATGCCCCGGAAAATTTAATATACTTTTGGTGTCCGAGAGCGTGAAAATGACCAATGGGTCAACAACAATACCCTAGAGCCCGATGATGTAAAGAAATGGTCCCTTCGTCCGAACGATAGTTAACTTTTATGTTTCCAATGTAAATTTTCGTCGTTTCCAGTATCTTCTCACTTCAGTACATGTAAACATAACATCACTCAAGATTTATACATTCCTTTATCTATGCTTTGTTGTCGTAACATGTTAACGGCAAACAAATTGAAATTCTTTGACTAACAGCTCCTTAAGTGGACCATAAAATCGATTTCGTTCAATAGAAAGTGGTTTTCCTTGGGGGCCAGTAAGAACGTCAGTTTGACTGAGAACGTATCTTCTATTGATTAAGAATTTCAGCCGGTGAAGCATCAATCTTCCGTAGAAGCGCTTGAAAACGTACCATCAAAGGTGAATGTCGAAGGAAAGAATGTAATCATACAAACAAATAATCCCAACTTAAGGCCAGCTTCGGGCCATCTTGGTGTTCTTCTTCTGGTGGATATGTACATCGAATTCGACATGAATGAGACCTTTTACCGTTCTCAGTGAGTAAGCATTTTTATCACACCCGCGGAGACCTGTTTGATCCAAACGTGTTATAAGCAACTATTCCCTTCTATTCGCTTACACATTACCCAGAAAACACCCAAGTTCTCAGAGCATAATAAAGATTTCTAAATTGTCAAGATCTCGACAGTAATCGTCGCCTCAAGTGAAAATCAACACCATCTCATAAAGTAAGAAACATTCGTGCTCAGCCACTTGCAGCATGCAAATGCCACTTACAGCGCCGCCTTACATCGTCGGAAGCAACTGCACGGTCTCACCTTACCTTTTCGTCCTCGGACCTGTAACCCGTTGCTCTGAAAACACGATTTTCACTGTAAAAGTCCGCAAAAAACACGGTCCAGAAAGCAAAAACACAACTCCATTAAATTGGACTGAGTGTTTTTGCTAAATTACATATAGGCGCCACTTGTACTGCTTCAGAGAATTTGCCGATCATAATCAAAGATCAGGCAAACGATCTTAATATCTTTCGTTCGATATTACACATTTTAAGATACTTGTCGGCGTTTCAGATACAATCTAGTGATAACCTCCACAACCATATGTTCTAAGTGATGCTTTTCTGGGATGACTGCTTCTTACCAAAATTTAGATTCGACGGGACGATACAGGCACAAGTGATGAATAAGACTAATTGGGAAATCATGCCATGCGTCGCGAGAACCGTGATGAATGGGAGGTTTTTGGTGACGAGCAGTTAATCATTGTTGGATGAGTCAGTTAACAACGTTAATAGTATTTTAATAACATTAATGATGCTCTGATTATCGATATTGCATTTGGAATATTAGGGCGAATGACCTGCTGACACCTAACAAATAATGGATCCATCTATGTAGCTCTAGAATTAAGAAAGCTTTTGAGGTCGCGAAGGCTAAACAGCAGCGAGAAGTCTGCATGACACGAAAGAACTTATTCGATGTAGTTTCGAGGGCAGTTAGCCAATTTTCTTCGCAGACTAAATTCATTTTCTTCAAATTAGGCAGCAACCGACTGGGTTTCCGATACACAGAACATTAGGAAAATAAAGGGGCCAAGCAGTGGACCTCAGACAAGCCCGACGAAAGGGGGGTGAAAACGAAGAAATCCCCCTGTGCCCGGAGAAGGAATTTTTATGAAAAGAAGGGATAATAATTTTGCATCCCAGACACGTATGATTTTGACCCCAGACCCCATTTTCTGCATAATTTTCACCATGAACCCGAATTTTTTCTGTGTAGCCTTAACTGCAAGATAAATAGACGCCGAATATATGTAGTTCTCCATTAGCTACCCCGTCTCTGTTTGAGAGTGGGAGCCAATTTATCTCTCTTTGTGGGATGATACGTGTCTCTGCAGGAGACAAGCCTCTCGTCTACCAAAACCGCTAGTGGGCGGTGATAGCCACACCCTGTACTAGGTGACCCTCCTATTAACAAAATCCTAGATCCAGACTGAGGCCTGTGAGGAGTGGCCAGATCTCCCATCAGGCGCGACCCCAGCTGGCAGATTGGGGCATACCAATTGACGTGTAAATATGTGTTCATGCACTTTTATTTTCTGACTGTGCATGGGCTAGTGTTTGTTCATCTCTGGTGCGTGGACCAAAATGGCTATGGGAAGGACACTCAGAAAATAAAGCCAAGATGGACGAATTTAGAAGGAGCAAAGTTACGGTGCAGGGGTTCGGGAGTGAGCAAGCGAGCGCCCGGCCGTCGATATCCCTCGACCGCAGTGCCTCGGTGGTGGACAACTTGGCCACCGTTGCATTTAATACTACAAGTGTTTTAGGTTTGGAGAAGGAGGTGTTCAAACGAAGCACAACTCTGTCAAGAACACCAATTGCAAAGGCAAAGAATGAGGTAGGAGATAGCTGGCCAAAAATGGCGATTTCGACACCCATCGGATTTGATCAAGAGGTACTCCAGCAGCAGCAAATAGATCAATTCAGGAGAAGCTCATCAATTTTACGATCGCCTCCAATATCAAAGCCGGCAAAAGAGAAAGTCCATCGGAGCTCAGTAATTGAAAAAGGCGAAGTAGTCAGTAAAAGGAGTAATCTGGCCAAGACTCCTCGAGAACAGAGCCCTGACCCAGAAGAACTACCTTTTATGCAGCTTGGGACTAAAATAGTTGAGCTGTCCGAATTCATCAAGGTTAAGCACAACGTGCACCAAGCCATTAAGAATATGGTGAGAGCCATGAGGGTGCTTTACAATAGGTCACAGGAAGAAATAAGAAAGCCTAAGAAAAAGCGGGACATCACAGCCTCAATAATGTCACAGGCGACCCAAGTGACACCCAAGCACAAAGTCATCGACCTTCGCTCAAGTAAAAGAGTGCGAGACAGGCCCCAAAAAGGAAACAAGTCGGAATACCGGAAGCTCGCGCTCCGGGTATAAAGGTTTTGTGTTCATCTTATCTAAGAAATTTCAACTAACATTTTTCTATCCGAATACAGCTACAAAACTACGAGACATACGTACATTTTACAGCCGAAGATGTTACGCTCACCCTAAACAAACAAACTGTCTATTTTCGAATACTGTACACATATATGCACGTATATAAATTGATCGTACCCATATGTCCGATTTACCTCTACATCTATCTGAATTAGGCTCTACCCGCAAAGTTCATTAGCACGCATATACTATGTACCTACATACACACATGTCTCGTTGGAATAATTGATATTCATATACAAATGATTAAAGAACTAAAACAAAATAATTCTTTTCCACCCAATTCATACGAACTTACTTCGTTGTGGTATTGACGAATTGATATGTGATGATGACGTCATGCAGGTTGTAGAGTGCACGAAATTCACCAAAAATTGTAAAGTTTTACCTTCTATAACTTTGTTAATAATAGTTGGATTTTCTTCAAACTTGACCAAATTGTGCATTATATTCTTTATTATACGCACGCCCAATTTTGTACTTCTGGGATGAACATAAGGGTGGTGCCGGGTAAATTTCTAAAATGTGGAAATATACTATTATTAACTTTATCTGTGGAGATATCGGAACCGGATATATTTTGAGGCCTAGATTTCATAGAGATGCACTACTGAGATTTTTTCCAGATTTTTCGGTTGGATAGGTTCTGAGAACGAGACCTGTTACACTTTTTGGGGGTCATATTTTGAGCCCTCACTCCCCTATGTTTCACTCAATATCAAATATTGGACCAGTTTCGAAAAGTACTAATTAAGGCCTTTCATTTGATACCCCACATGGCCACATTTTATGAAAAAAAATTTTGCACCCTCCTTTCACATGTATGGGGAGCCCCCCCTTAGACTTAACACAAAATGGCGTCAGTTGCTGCATGTAAAGGGAACAGCAGATTACATACTCCTACCAATTTTCGTGACAATCGGTTCAGCCGTTTCCGAATAAATCGGGTGTGACAGACAGACAGACAGACAGACAGACAGACAGACAGACAGACAGACCTGTGAGGAGTTGCCAGATCTCCCATCAGGCGCGACCCCAGGTGGCGGATAGGGGCATACCTATTGATGTGTAAATATGTGTTCATGCACTTTTCTTTTCTGACTGTGTATGGGCTAGTGTTTGCTCATCTCTGGTGCGTGGACCAAAATGGCTATGGGAAGGATACCCAGAACATAAAACCACCATGGAAGACGAGAGAAGGAGTAAACTTACGGTGCAGGGGCTCGGAACCCCAGTACCGGCGGCTTTTGGGAGTGAGCAAGCGGGCTCCCGGTCGTCGATATCCCTCGACCGCAGTGCCTCGGTGGTGGACAACTTGGCCACCTTGGCATATAATGTTACAAGTGATTTGGATCTGGAGAAGGAAGTGTTCAAGCGAAGTACGACCTTACCGAGAACACCAGTAGCAAGAACAACCAAGGATGAACTGAAGATGGATCGTTGGACGACAAAAACTGTAACAACACCCACAGCATATGTTCAAGATGCGCGACAGCAAGAGGTGCTCCAGGAACAAGATAAGGATCCATTCAAAAGAAGCTCATCAACTTTGAGATCTCCACCAATGCTAAAGGCGATGAAGGAAAAAGTACAGGCAAGATCAGTAACTGGCAAAAGTGAAACAGCGTATAAAAGGAGTAACCCTGTCGGGGCTTATAAGGAGCGGAGTCCCGATCCGGAGGAATTACCCTTCACCCAGCTTGGGGCAAAGATAGTTGAGCTGTCCGAGTTTATCAAGGACAAGCACAACGTGCACCAAGCCATAAAGAATATGGTGAGGGCCATTAGAGTCCTCTATAATAGATCACAGATGGAGGAGAAGAATAATAACAACACGCCGAACCCCGCTGTGCCAACAGTATCACAAGCGACCCAAGTGACGCCTAACCGTACTACCATCGAATCCCAGCGAAATAAGCGAGTACGTGAAAAAGAGGGGGATCCTTTAAATAATCAGCAGGCGCCTAAGAGAAAAAAAGGCGGACAGGACATCCTGAAAACCAACACCAACAGTTCAGAAGGAGGAAAGCATACAGCGAATCTAGGAAACTCGACCAGCGTTGCGAAGCCCAAGACCAGCGAAAACGATGGATGGACTAAAGTAACCAACAAAAAAGCGAAACGAAAAGCAAAAGTGCGAACTCGTCCAGATGCGATTGTTATCTCCAGTAAGGGCAATCTGTCCTACGCGGAGATACTCAAAAAGGTCAAAGCTGATCCCGACCTAAAAGATCTGAGCGGAAATGTTAACAGAATCCGAAGAACCCAGAAAGGGGATCTCATGTTCGAGCTGAAAAGATCCAGCGGTGGCAAAACTGATGACTTTCGCACTCAAGTGAAAAACTCACTTGGGGAGAATGCCGCAGTGCGTGCCCAAAAACATGAGATCTATATACAATGTAAGGATCTCGATGAAGTTACATCGAAAGGAGAAATTTGTACTGCTCTGAAGGAGCAATTCAAGTTGAAAGAACTTACAGAGGAGTCTGTTGTCGGTCTACGGAAAGCCTATGGTGGTACTCAAACGGCCACCATACGAGTGCCAGCGGAGGCAGCGCAGATGTTGTTAGCTGCCGGAAGGGTTCGGATTGGATGGGTTGTTTGCCGTTTAAGGGAGCAAACTTCACTAAAGAGGTGCTTTAAATGCCTCATGTTTGGGCACTTCGCGAAGGCATGCACCAGCAACATTGATCGGTCCGATCGATGCAGAAGGTGTGGGGAGAAAGGCCATATTGCCAGAGAGTGCAATAGGGACCCCAAATGCCTATTGTGCGTAGCCAAAGAGGGACAGGATAACCGGCACATTGCCGGAAGTGCCAAATGTCCGGAATTTAGGAAGGCGCTCACTGCAATGAGAAAATGAGGTTTATTCAAATAAACCTCAATCATTGCAGGGTCGCTCAGGATTTACTTGAGCAGACCACGTTCGAATCTAAGATGGAGGTTGCCATCATAAGTGAACCGTACAGAAACCGCCACGGTGGCGTATGGGTCACAGATTCGACTGGTGGAGCGGCGATATGGGCTTGTGGTCGACAAGCCATACAATGTACTGCAAGTCAGGCAGCCAGTGGCTTTGTGTGGGCGAAAATAAGTGGTGTATATGTATACAGCTGCTACGCCCCACCAAGTTTGACACTGCCTGAATTCGAGCAAATGCTTGATAATCTTGTTCTCGACGCAAGGGGACGAAGTCCAAAGGTGATTGCTGGTGATTTCAATGCTTGGGCCCTAGAGTGGGGTAGCAGAGAATCAAATGCTAAGGGGCGCAGTCTATTAGAGGCTTTTGCGCAGCTGGACATGGTTTTGGCTAACGAAGGTGCCGTAAACACCTTTCAGAAAGGGGGGTCAGGGTCGGTTGTAGACCTGACCTTTATCAGCCCTGCGCTGGCGCGTGGTATGTCCTGGTGCGTCAGCGAACGCTACACCCACAGCGATCACCAGGCAATCTTCTTTGAGACATGTGTCAAGCCACAGGGCAAAGAGCTATCATGCCCGAAACCGAAAAAGGTTTCAGGCTGGTCTGCAAAATCTTTGGATGAGCAGAGCTTCTTAGAGGTGTGGTTAGATCAACCTGACATAGCGGGCGCCTCTACGGAAAGAGCCGTCCATCTGGCTCAATGCATCGCCAAAGCATGTGACGCGTCTATGCCTAGGAGGTGCTCATTCCCCAGTAGAAGACCAAACTACTGGTGGAATGATGAACTGACCGGTCTTCGATCAGCCTGCCACCGAGCCAGAAGAGCGGCTCAGAGGGCGGTAGGTAGAGTCGATCAGGGGCAGAAAGAGTGCGCCTATAAGACAGCCCGCAAAACCCTCAAACTCGCCATCCAACGAAGCAAGACAAAATGCTTTAAGGAGCTCTGTTCAGAAGCGGACATCAACCCGTGGGGGAGTGCTTATAGAATAGTGATGGGACGATTCAGAGGCCGCTCCTCTCCGCAGATCACGTGTCCCACCCTCTTGCTGAAAATCATCCAGGGGTTATTCCCCCAGCAAGAGGAGAGCACCGACACATTCCAACCACCTCTGAATGTGACGGCAATTCCTCCAGTCACCAGAGACGAGCTGCTGGAGATCTGCAGCAGAATAGGAGACAATAAAGCGCCGGGCCTGGACGGAGTGCCCAATAAGGCCCTTAAGCTTGCCGTGAAATCCAGGCCGGACATGTTCGCTGAGTTGTTTGAAGCGTGCATGTCCGAAGGAATATTTCCGGCGGCTTGGAAGCGACAGAAGTTGGTACTTCTGCCTAAGCCTGGTAAACCTCCAGGTGAACCATCGTCATACCGACCCATATGTCTTTTGGACACAGTAGGGAAAATGTTAGAGCGGGTTATCTATAATAGATTACTCCCGGTTGTTGAGGGCCAAGGCGGCCTTTCAGATCGGCAGTATGGGTTCCGAAAAGCCAGATCAACCATTGATGCCATCAAATTGGTTACTGACTTGGCCGAAGATGCAATTCACGGAAAGGGTAGTACCAGCAAATATTGCGTGGTAGTAACCCTGGACGTGAAAAATGCATTCAATTCGGCCAATTGGAATCTAATACGCAAATCCCTAGCGAAGATTGGTATTCCCGCCTATCTCGCTGCTATCGTCGATAGTTACTTAACTGAAAGGAGGCTATGGTATGACACTGATGACGGACCGCAGGAGTACGTTGTTTCCGCCGGTGTCCCACAGGGCTCCGTATTGGGCCCACTACTGTGGAACATCATGTACAACGATGTACTTAATCTTCCCCTTCCGGAGGAAGCCACAGTGGTGGGTTACGCTGACGACATTGCACTGGTTGTCGTCGCAAAGCATCTTGAAGATGCTGAGTTATACTCAAGCGAGGCAATCAGTGCTGTCAAATGCTGGTTGGAGAGCTCTGGTTTGACGCTTGCGGAGGAAAAAACAGAAGCAGTCCTCATCACGAAGCGCCGGAAGAGAAATTACGCCTGTGTTAGAATCGGGAATCATATCATCACTTCCAAGCCGACCATCAAATACTTGGGGGTGGTGATAGACAGGAAGCTCAGCTATAAGCAACACTTACAGTATATTTGTGATAAATCATCCACTGCTAGTATGGCCCTGGCGAGGATGATGCCGAATGTGGGAGGGCCACGGCATACCTCTAGGTTGCTTATAGCCAGGGTGGTGACCTCGATCATGCTCTATGCGACCCCAGTTTGGAGGGAGGCGTTGTGGATGTCAGGGAATGCTACCAAACTGAGTTCAGTCTACAGGAGGACAGCCTTGAGGGTATGCTCTGCCTTCAGGACTGTCTCAGATGATGCAGCATTCGTCATCTCTGGAATGATGCCGATTGACATCTTGGCAGATGAGATGGCGAATATATACAATGCAAAGCCAACCTCTTCCTCATCGCGGACAAAGAACGCTGAGAGGGAGAGATCCATAAATAGATGGCAAGAGCGATGGGAACGCTCGGGAAAGGGCCGGTGGACGCACAGGCTCATTCCTGCCATCAAGGAGTGGTTGGAGAGACGATACGGTGAGATTAATTATAATCTCACCCAGTTTCTCACGGGACACGGAGGATATCTCCAATACCTTCACAGGTTTAAATTGGAGACCTCACCCGATTGTCCAAATTGCAATGGAGTCCCAGAGGACCCAGAGCATGTATTCTTCCACTGTCCGAGATTTGTGGAAGAAAGGAGGAATCTAGAGGAGACTCTAGGAGAGGTGCTGGTACCAGAAAATCTGGTACCGAAAATGCTAGCACATCAAAAGAATTGGGATGCGGTCAACTCCATGATCGCATCTATTCAAGATAAATTGCGAAAGGCAGAGGAAAGGAGAAAGACGCGGACACGTGCGCCGCGTATAGAAGAAATGGGATTAAGCTAGAGTGAGCTGACTCCGCCCCGTGATGTAATACCTTATGGTGGTTCCGCGGGGCAGGGAGGGAGTCGGGGGTGGTTTTAGTGGGTAAAAATCCCACACGCTGGTGTGTCCAGACCAGTGTCTTTTGAAGATTTCCACCTCCTCAAAAAAAAAAAAAAAAAAAAAAAAAAAAAAAAAAAGACAGACAGACAGACGGACAGACAGACAGACAGACAGACAGACAGACAGACAGACAGACGGACAGACAGACATCGAATCGATTCTAATAAGGTTTTGTTTCACACAAAACCTTAAAAAGGGGTCTTGACCAGTCCAACAAACGGAACTAACAGTTCAGAAGGGTCCAAAGTACCAAAAGTAGGAAAGTCGGCTAGTGAACCGAAACTGAAAGAAAATAAGAACGATGGTTGGACTAAGGTCGTGAATAAAAAAAGAAATAAGAACCCAAAGGTGCGAATTCGCCCGAAGGCAATTGTAATCTCCAGCAGAGGACATCTCACATATGCGAAGATACTGAAGAAGGTGAAATCTGACCTAAAAGTCCTAGGCGGAACTGTCAGCAAAATCCGGAGGACCCAGAATGTTTGAGCTGAAAAAATCCAGCGCGGGAAAAACTGGCGGCTTTCGTAACCAAATTTTAAACTCACTTGGGGAGAATGTCGCGGTTCGTTCCCAAAAACATGAAATCAATATCCAGTACAAGAATCTCGATGAGGTAACATCCAGAGAAGAGATCGGCACTGCCTTGAAGCAACAATTCAAGTTGGAGGAATTCAGTGAAGGATCTATCGTGAGCCTAAGAAAAACTTATGGTGGTACTCAAACGGCCACAATGCGACTGCCAGTGTAGCCAGCGCAAAAGTTGTTGGTCGTGGGGAAGGTTCGGATTGGATGGGTTGTTTGCCGACTAAGGGAGCAGATCTCTTTAAAGAGGCGCTTCAAATGCCTAATGTTTGGACACTTTGCGAAGGCATGCACTAGCGGCATCGATCGGTCTGATCGATGTCGAAGGTGTGGGGAGAAAGGACATATTGCCAAGGAGTGCAATAGAGACCCCAAATGCATTTTGTGCGAAGGAAAGGAAGGACGGGATAATCGGCATATTGCCCAAAGTGGTAAATACCCGGAATTTAGGAAGGCATTAACTTCAATGAAAAAATGAGGTTTATTCCAATAAACACCATTGTAGGGTCGCTCAAAATTTAATCGAGCAGACCATCTACGAATACGAGGTGGTAATTGCCATCAGTACGAACCCTATATAAACCGTCACGGTGGCGTATGGGTTACGGATTCGACTGGTGGAGCGGCGATATGGGCATGTGGTCGACAAGCCATACAATGTACTGGGGGTCAGACATACATCAGCTTTGTGTGGGTGAATATAAACGGGGTATATGTGTACAGCAATTACGCCCCACCAAGCCTGACACTGCACGAATTCGAGGAAGTGCTTGACAGTCTTGTTCCTGGCGCAAGGGGCCGTAGTCCAAGGGTAATTGCTGGTGACTTTAATGCTTGGGCCCGTGAGTGGGGTAGCAGAGAGACAAATGCAAGGGGCCACAGTCTATTAGATGCTTTCGCACAGTTGGATATCATTCTGGCAAACGAAGGATATGTAAACATCTTTCAGAAGGGGGAGTCAACCTCAATCGTAGACCTAGCTTTTAGCAGCTTTGCAGTGGCACGTGGTATGTCCTGGTACGTCAGCAATGACTGAACGCACAGCGGTCACTTCTATGGGCTATAGGTGGAGTTACTGGGCAGAAGACCATCATGCCTCAAACCGAAAAAGACGTCAGGCTGGTCTGCTAAAGCTCTGGATGAGCAGACCTTCACAGAGGTGTGGTTAGAACAACCTAATAAAGCAGACGCCTCTACGGAAAGAGCTGCCTATGTGGCTCAATGCATCGCTCAAGCATGTGACGCATCCATGCCTAGGAGGTTCTCATTCCCAGTAGAAGACCAAACAACTGGTGGAGTACTGAACTGGCCAGCTTTCGATCAGCCTGTCACCGAGCCAGAAGAGCGGCTCAGAGAGCGGAAGGCAGAATCGACCAAGGGTGAAAACCCTCAAAGCTCGTCATCCAAAGGAGCAAGAAGGAAAGCTTTAAGTAGCTCTATTCGGAAGCGGACATAAACCTGTGGGGGAGCGCCTATAGAATCGTGATGGGGCGATTCAGAGGCCGATCATCTCCGCAGATCACGTGCCCTTCACTCTTGTTAAAAATTAACCAGGGGTTATTCCCCCAGCAAGAGGAAGGCATAGACGGCAATATCACCAGTCGCCAGTGACGAGGATAGGAGATAACAAAGCTGCAGATGTGGATGGCGTTCCGAATAGGGCTCCTAAACTTGCCGTGAAATCCAGACCGGACATGTTCGCTGAGTTGTTCGAAGCGTGCATGTCCTAGGGGTTATTTCCTGCATCATGGAAACGACAGAAGTTGGTGCTACTGCCTAAGGCTGGCAAACCTCCAGGTGAGCCAACCTCCTATAGACCTATTTATCTTTTGGACACTGTGGGCAAAATGCTAGAGCGAGTAATCTATAATAGATTATTCCCGGTTGTTGAGAGCCAGGGAGGTCTCTCAGATCGACAGTATGGGTTCTGTAAAGCCAGATCAACCATTGATGCCATCAAAATGGTTACTGGCTTGGCCGAAGATGCAATTCACGGAAAGGGCAGTACTAGCAAATATTGCATAGTAGTGGCCCTGGATGTGAGAAATGCATTCAATTCGGCCAATTGGAACCTAATACGGGAATCCCTGGTATTCCTGCTCATCTTGCAGCGAACGGAGGCTTTGGTATGACATCGATGACGGACTCCAGGAGTACGTTGTCTCCGCGGGTGACCCACAGGGCCCCATACTGGGCCCACTGCTGTGGAGCATCATGTACAAAGATGTACTTAATCTTCCTCTTCCGGAGGAAGCCATGGTGGTGGGTTACGCCAACGATATAGCGTTGGTTGTGGTCGCAAAGCACCTCGAAGATGCTGAGTTATACTCATGCGAAGCAATCAGTGCTGTTAAGGATTGGCTAGAGACTTGCGGAGGAAGAAACAGAAGCGGTCCTCATCACCAAGCACCGTAAAAGAAATTTTGCCCGTATTTCAATTGGCAATTACATCATCATTTCCAAGTCTGCCATCAAATACTTGGGAGTGATGATAGACGGCAAACTCAGCTACAAGCAACACGTGCAGTATGTTTATGACAAAGCATCCACCGCAAGTGTGGCTCTGGCAAGGATGATGTCGAACGTGGGTGGGCCACGGCGTGTTTCCAGGTTGCTTATAACTAGGGTAGTGTGTTCGATCCTGCTCTATGCAGCTCCAGTTTGGGGAAAGGCATTGCAGGTTGCATTTAACGTTAATAAACTGAGTGCAGTCTACAGAAGAACAGCCCTAAGGTCATCTCTGGAATGATGCCTCTTGACATCTTGGCAGATGAGATGATGAATATATATGAGGCGAAGTCTATCTTTCCTTTATCGTAGACGAAGAACGCCGAAAGGGAGAGATATCTAAATAGATGGCAAGAGCGTTGGGAACGTTCGGGAAAGGCTCATCCCTGTCATCAAGGAGTGGTTGGACGACGGCAAGGTGAAATTAATTATAATCTTACTCAGTTTCTCACGGGGCATGGAGGATATTGCCAGCACCTCTTCAGGTTTAAACTAGATACCTCATCCGATTGTCCAAACTGCGATGGAGTCCCAGAGGGCCCAAAGCATGTATTCTTCCGCTGTCCAAGGTTTGTGGAGGAAAAGAAGAACCTAGATGAGACTGTAGGAGAGGTACTCGTACTAGAGAATCTGGTGCGAAAATTGTTACCATGTCAGGAAGACGGGGTGCGATCAACTCCATGGTCGTATCTATCCAGAGCAAACTGCGAAAGGCAGAGGAGACTAGAAGAGCGCGGTTACGTACGCCGCGTAGAGACGAAAGCGGACCGAGCTAAAATGATGAGCTGACTCCGTCCGGTGATGTAATACCGTACGGTGGTTCCACGGGGCTTGGGGGAGTCGGGGGTGGTTTTAGTGGGTAAGAATCCGACACGCTGGCGTGTCCAGGCCAGTGTCTTTTGAAAATTTCCACCGCTTCAAAAAAGAAAGCAACAAAAAAATCTAAACTGATGAGTAGAAAAACACCATCCCAATTTAGCGTGTCGATTGGATAGTTTGCTGTCTGAGGTAGCTGACTGTATTCGAATGGAGCCTCACTGATACCTGATCGCCTCAGTGAATAAGTTTGATCTTGCCGTGCAACGTGGGCTACGACAGGGCAGACCTCCTTACCCTCATACTCGTGGAAATCAAATGAATGTGGAGTTTAAAAAAGAAAATCCATAACAAACAAACGGAATCCTGTACCGCACATAAACTGGCTCACCAGGCGGAGACGCATATCCGTTTGGGAAGCCAAGCAGTGCAGTCAAGGTTCAACCTGAAAGCAGAAGATGCCCTTAAGAAGGCTCAGCATAAACATAAGCCTTTAATGTTGAAGCAGCGAAGATCAACCCACAAGAGGGGAATGCTTCCACAAAACTCAAAACCAAATCTGAGAGGGGGAAATCCAGAAGTCAGGGTTGGTGGCAGGAGCCAGTCAACAATTAACGAAAGCAAAGCGAAAGGCGAATTGACGAATCCAACATCCTAGGTACTATGTGTATGGGTCGCCATAATTTTCTATAATTTTCGGATGGGTAGTTTCTGAGAACGGGTTATTAAAGTAATTGACACTTTTCAATCCCCCCTACTCCTCTCTTGTAAAGTCAATCAAACTAATTTGAAAAGCACTATCCTAGATCTTTCATTTGATACCTCACATGGCTATATTTGGTGAAAAAATTTTTGCATATCTCTTTTGAGAGTTTCAATAGATATAACCGTTTCTGAGGAAAGTTCTTGTGACAGACAGGCAGTGAATCGAATTAATAATACCTCATTGCTAAACGCCCAAAGGAATATTTCTGAAATCCTGGATAGAGCGATACCACATAGAGTGTAGTGTGTGAGTGCGTGTATGAGGTAAGGGAGCGGCAAATCCTCTGAGCGCTCAGACCCTAGTGGTCCATTGTACTCCATTCCCCCGTCTAACGGATTATCCTGGATTTCTTTATATACCGCAGGATTTCCGTACACTTGGAGCACATCAGCACCAAAAACTGATGTCGATGTGTCCACAGGCAACGCACTCAAAATGTTCCGTGGATTCCGCTTCCTCATTACAAGATGTACACGTATTATCATCCGAGTGCAATCTAAGCACTGCTTAACGCCCTTCATCCAACTTGACTACATATTGCGATGCGCCTGCCCTTCAACAGCACGTCAATCGCCCAGGTTGCCACCCTCAGAATCGCATACACTTCAGCCTGAAAGATCGTTACATATTGTCCCAAGGGAAAAGTCCACTTCTCATTTTTATTCGAGAGGTTAACACCGACTCCAGAACCCTGTTCTGTTTTTAAGTTGTATGTTAGAAAACGCCAGTATATTTTGCCAGGCAATCTTCTGGTTCGTTCTAATTTTCTCCATGTTTCAGGATGACTTCATATCTTCTACCAAACAGATGAATAGGGATCCAAGAACCATAAGGCTGTGCGAGAAATTTCCCATAGATCTAATTAAATTAGTCGATGAGCTGCTCCCATTGCAGTGCCTTCAGTAAGCAAAACGAAGGGCTGCAAATTGAGTAATCGATTTAGCGCTGCGCCGGACTTAGTGCTCATGGGACCGCAAATACTCAGACACAGATTTTTTGCAGTGTGGCTAGTTGACAGTGAAACCTCTTGTGCTCCCTTCTAACCCACCCTAATACTGCCTGAGGCATCAAATGTCAGTCAAATCAATTGCATTGCTGGTAATGCCATGCACTGCAATCTACTCTCCCGAAATGGCCGACGAGTGGGTCGCTTAGAGGGAACTTGGCGCAGAACAACTTGGGCCTCCAGTCGGGGGGGAGCTGAGACGAATTTCAGGTAGCCACCAACGATGGCGCGCATGTGTGTTTGACACGCTATGCTCCACAAAGATGTGACTGGCAACCATATCACCTCTGTTTCCTGTTGTTCCGGGTAACATGCTTCCAACGAAGTCTGTACAAACTCAACTATAGTTTTTGAAAGTTCCACCCGGTTTTCTAAGAGAGTCAAACTTGGCCGACTCATCCCTCTGAGGGAGTCTGCATCGCCTTCCAGCCTTCCTTTTTAATTTCTCACTGTATGCTTTAAGGAGTCTCGTTTGGACCGTTTTACGAGCCTGATATATTCACACTATGAGTTCCGGAAGCTAACCGGTCTTCATTCTTACTGTTTTTACGTTCACCAGTCAAAACTAATATGCTTGGTTGCCTAAATCTTTGTAGTTTTCGGTTTTACCAGGGAACCGTTTTACAGCTTTCCCTCGGGTAATAGGACAAGCATTCTCGCAGCACTCTAATAGTGTACGAATCAGAGTTTCCAATTGATCTTCTGTCAAAGGAGTCCTTAGTCACCTTGCCTTTATTGCTAAGAGGTTCTTTGAATTTTATTCAACGCATTTTTTTAGGATTCCATCTTTGTATCCACAACTGTCCGCCTACAATAGTCACATTAGATTCTAGGTAATGGTGATCTGATAATGAGACTTTGTCTTGTACCACCAGTCTCTAATCAACACTATCACCTTTGTAGTGTAAATTGCTAGGTCAATTACTTCATTTCTTCTTGGCACCATGAGCGTAGGAGGCACCCTACATATGCAGGTCATAAGACCACCTGAAGTAATGAAATAAAATAGCTTCTCTATTCTACGGTTACATTTGCTACTGAACCAACAAATATGCTGAGCGTTCGCGCTCTATCGAGAGGTTAAAATCACTTGATTTTGCAAGAACTATCAAATTCTGTAGGGTAAGTAAGCAGAGTCAACTATTATGTGATGTTTCTCCTTCTTCCACTAACCTGGGAACAGAATTTTGTGAATATTTGCCTCTAATAATTTTGACATCAGGACACTCTCGGTCTCCAGGACCTCTCATAGAAAAAAACGAACCCATGGCTTTTGTACCAAAAATATATAAGGGCAGTCCTGCATCTTCGAGAGAGATAGGAAGAGGCTTTAGAATAGAATGTTCCAGATGTCTTCATTTTGTAGTACCTCCCGATTCCGTTCGCTGTGATCTTTCTTAGGCTCACGGTGCACGGACTGTATTGATCTTTTTCTACATATTAGACCAATTGCGTCCTTTTCTCTTAATAGAGGCAGAAGAAAAGGTTCTAAGAGACAAGATTAGGCATGCAGTCTATTCTTCTTTGTGAAGTTTCCTTCTGCCGAGTCTTCTTCTTCCTCCGCTTTCTGGAAGACCGACAGGTTTGTGCATTTCTGGCTGACGTGCCGAAGACACTGAGTGCAGGCTTTCGACTAAAGTGGAGAGCATGTCGTCGGGGGAGGGGGGACAGATATCTGGTGAAGCTTACAAAATCCTTGCCTCAACCGCAACTTGATTGCTCAAAGTCTAGAATAAATTCAAATTCTGTGGCTGCTTACCACTTGGAGGAGAGTTACAATCCGTTGCTTACATTTCATGTATTTTGGACACTTTTAGTGTAGCAGTAAACTACTACAGGCTCCCGAAGATGGTTTCCGTGAGGAGAATATAAGCATAATTCTACTTTGTTGCAATGTAGGACTGGTACAAATTGAGCAAATGCCCACTCAAATATTCTTATATAAGAAATATATAAAACCTTTCATATCTGAAGCATTCAGCTGCCGAAACCCCTACTTGTTTCAAGATATCGATGATCATATCTTTTTGGTTCCGTGGGAAGGGTTTAGTTCGCCGAAACTCTTTGGAAGTATCAAGAAAACCAACTAGTCTATATGCATTATTTTCCAATCACGGCTTGATATTCTTGGTGTGGAGTTAATAATAGTTGGTTAATTGGCGAAAGATATTTTTAGTGATAAGTCAGTAAAAGTACAGAAATCTCTCTAGATTCGACATGCTACCCGCAACTATTAAACGTCCTTTATGTCATAAGAGTATCAATTGTTTCAACTACTTTACCCCATTTAAAACGCAGAAGGTACTACAAATGTATCTTAAATAAACGAGTAGCCCTTGATCCGTAAAAATTTTGGGGAAAAATTTGGATGTTTGTAAGCGATAAAGACAATACACTATTTAGCTACATATATGTATGTATTACACAAACTATAACTGATCTACATTCATCTGTGAAGCTGCACACACAATTAGATACATTTTCGAAGATCGTGAGGCTTATCTCCAGTTATACACCGCCATAACAATACAATGACTCTAGGTTCTAACAAGAAAGCTGTTTGGTTCTCATTGACCCTATGTGACATTGTCGGCATCTATCTAAGCGTGTGTATTTGAGACTCTTTGTCTTCAAATTCCGCTCAAGATACAATTTTGCAAGAATCTTAGGATATACATTCTATGAAATTGAGTAGCAAAAGATACTCCCATGGGAAGAAGAAATGCAAGTTGTGGTAGTCAATTCCATTTTTTGTGGGTAAGTAATCATTTTACCACGATCACGACTAACATTGCAAGATAGCAGATTATATCCATTTATTGAGAGAAGTATTTGCATGCAATTTGCAATAAAGAAATGGAATATCTTCAAATGAACACTAATGTTGTACTTGATCCACTGGGCGAACTTGAACTTTGAGGTCAAATTCGATATGAAATGCGATAGGAAGGGGCTGGTCAATGTCATTTAATCGTGAGTTTGAAGTGGTTCAAATGTTGATATGAAAAGTATTTCAATCTCATCCGGGGAAATAACCAGCTTAATAGTTAATTAGAAGATATACCTCATAATTTCCACTGTTTTGATAAGGCACGCTTATTTCCTATGCTACAATTCAAGAGAAAGTCTCAGGTCCATAACTAAAGAGCATCCCATAAAGCCTCCACTTTTCTTCCGAGAGGCATTAGTCATTCTGATTTGGAAAGCGGCGTCATTTTCTTTAATAAATTCGTGAAGCCTGTCAACTTAACAAATTTACTGTTGTCTTGGAGAATTAAGTACACACTATCTTCATTTTCGATTTGGGCTGGTCGGACGATCTAAATTTGGGCTTGGGTTCGTTTTCATCTTTTCACGGTTTGATTGTTTGAAAATTCTGTCTCCCGTCCTGCCTTTGTTACTGCCTTGTACTGGAGTATATTCAATTTTCCCAATTAGGGTGCATATGACCATAAATTAAACTGTGGGCAATATTTTACTCTCCTTTTGGTTTACTGGCTATTTTCACCTTGACTACCTAACGACCAGCACGTTACGATGGGAACGCTTCTATGTACACTCCGCTGTGACCAAGTGAATTCCTGCATAAATCAATGAGCCCGTTGTTTACTTTGGTTGGTTTTCCAAAAACGGTACCGCTTCAAAATAATAATTGTAGCCTTTCGCACAGAATCAAGATCTCCGCAAATTTCTGGCGTAATTATTTCCTACTACGTGCAGAATATGGTTACTATGGAATGCTCAGAAGGTTCCGAAATGTCAAAAAACGAGCGCGTTCCTGGTATTGCGTTGGCACCGGAATTTTATTGAGTCAATGCATTTGGTATATCGCCAATTACGTACACTTTTATAAGTTTACATGACTGTGGAGCAGTTGAATTTAGAGTTGCTGTCCCAATTCCAACCATTTCCAGATGTCGTCATTGCTACATACAGTGGTAGCTTTTCCTTGATCTTTAAGTCAATAGTACCCAGAGAACCTGAGCATAGCTGTAGTAACTTGACCTACTCGTCATACCATAAACAAAGAACTTAGTGAAGGGGAGTACTCTTAATTAGAACATGGAACAATTTTAAAATCCAACATTTTTTTCCTAGCCTTCATGTCGCTGAAAATACTTATTGGCAGAGACAACACTGTCAATTCCGTTCACTTCTGATTTCCTCTTTCTTGGTTCACTCCCTCAATTCACGTGGTTTGAAATCCTCGGAGCACGAAGCAATTATGTGATATCCACTTACATACTTTACCTAACATATGAGCCAAGCTCAGCCTGAGTGTGGCAGCGAGTTACCTTGGTCCGACATGGTCAGCAGGGGGTGATTTGCACACGTCTTAAACATTAAAACGTAAAAGCGGACTGTTGACGCCTTATTAGAGATTCTGTTGGGTAGTTGCTGCTGGCGGTTAGTAGGAGCCTAAGACCCGCCAACAACTACAAGACAAGATGAAGTCTCTTGAATGCATTTCCCGATCTTTCCAAGACACTGCACACCATATATGGAAATTATAATTGACCAAAGTCTGAAATTAAGCGGTATGATTGACTACCAAATTTGACGACCAATGCCAATAGTACTAACAGCGACTGTACTTATTGGAAATTTTCTGGTAGATGGAAGTTTGTAATGATGATCGTAAACGTTAACGGTGATTGGGATTAAAGACCCGGGAGCCAGCAGCAGCTTCTCGGTAAATCACGCATTTTATATTACCATAGTGGAAGCAGAAACTATTTTCTGCGGAAGCATGGCTCATTTCCAGAAATTTCCTTATAGGTAATACTTTTTTGTTAGCTCCTCTGCCTCCTTCGTGCCTTTCCGTGATAAATCCATATTCGGTTGCTTCATTTCTTTTATACTATAATATTTCCGGCTTAACAGAGCTGCCACAGAATTCGCCTTTTACCAGTCACGGTAGCGAAGTGTGCGTCAACTTGGCTCGTATATGGTCCGGACTCTTGTTACGCTGTAGGCGTCATGTAAGACGTTTCGATGATACCAAGGATAAATTTCCTTGGTTAGGCTCGATGTGACTTTCATGAAATGAGTTGAAGCGCTTTTCATTCAAAAGCGTTCGCTCGAGACTATTACTTTGATTTGATTCAGGTACTCATTCACAGCTGAGTCGACTGGTATTCGACGTCAAATCACGATAATAAATCTGCCACCAGTAAGATATGAACCGTAAGCTTCCGCTACGACAACCCAACGCTCTAACCAATTGAGCCGTTCGGACACTAGGTGGCGGACATCGTAAGGTGCTGCTATTTTGCCATTTATGAGATCATCATCATCATCGACGACGCAACAACCGGTATCTGATTTAGGCCTGTATTAGTACGAAGATCCAGACATCACGGTTTTCGCCGAGGTTCACCAATTCGATATCTCTAAAAGCTATCTGTCGTCTTGGCCTACGCCATCGCTCCATCTCAGGTAGGATTTGTCACGTCTTCTTTTTCTACCATAGATATTGCCCTTATAGACTTTCCGGGCTGCATCAATCCCATCTATACGGATAAAGTGACCTGCTCACCGCATCCCATTGAACCAGATTTTATCCACAACCTGATGGTTCTTTCATCGTTATATAGGATGCGAAATCGTCCAAAAATTTTTCGGAGAATTTTTCTCTCGAACACGGCTAAGAGTTTGCAATTTTTCTCGCTAAGAATCCAAGTCTCCCAGGAATACATGCGGACTGGCAAGATCATTGTCTTGTACAGAAAGAGCTTTAACCCTATGGTGAGATGTTTAGAGCGAAATAATTTTGGTTGCACTGTAGTTTACACTGTTCGGATTAATTGTTATAGGCTGTGATTTTTGGTCTCAAAGTTGAAGTCTCTCATTTTAATTGTTTTCATTTGACCAGTACCATTTGACGTAATTAGTTCTTCCGATTCTGTTGCAAACGTTGTCACCATGCACTTCGTCTTGCTTTCATTAGTTTGCAGTCCAAGTAGTCCAAGTCCGTCTGCTCGATCTGAATGAAGGCAGTCTGATCATCTTGGGTTGTTCTTCCCATAATGTCAATATCGTCAGCATAGGCTAGTAGTTGTGTGGATTTGAAGTTGGTGCGTCTCGAGAGTGATTCTGCTGCTTTTATCTGGCCTTGCACATTGTCAGGGGCAACCTAGTTAGTCTTATCAACTTGGCTGGGATACCGAATTATCCCAATTCTCCCTTTACCCTGGCTATTCTATCATAGACGGGCTTGAAGTCAATGAAAAAAGATTCAACTGGCGGTAATATTTCAGCAGTTTTTCCATCGCTTGCCGCAGAGAGAAAATCTTATCTGTTGCTGATTTACCTGGAGTGAAGCCTCTTTTGTAAGGGCTAATGATACTCTAGTCGTATGGGTCTAGCAAGAGAGCGGAGAATATCTAATAGATAGCCTGAAACCTCTATATGTAATAGCTGCACTGCTTGACATCCCGTTTTTATGTATGGAACAAATAATGCCTCGCTGGCAGTCGTTGGCCATTGATGCGCTGTCCCCCACCTTGAGCATCAGTCGATGATTGCTTGTTATAGTTGGTCGCCTTCATATTTAATAAGTTTGGCAGTATTTCTATTGGTTCCTGGCGATTTATGGTTTTTAAGCTAATGAATTGCACGGGCTGATTCTTCTGTGTTTCTCCTTAGTCTTCTATTGGCGGGACTTTAAATTCGCCGATATTCTAGTTGTAGTGTTGTTCATCAAAGTACTCAACCCATCACTCCAATATATCAATATGGTCGAATATCAGATTTCTTTTCGTGTCCCGAGAGGATGAGCATCGAAGTGTATAGGGCTACATCCTGATGACTTGTTTATAAAACTTCCACCCCTAGTGCGGTTGCATCCTGTACTCGAGAGGATGAGCATCGAGGTGTATAGGGCTTCATCCTGATGACTTGTTTGTAAAACTTCCACCCCTAGTGCGGTTGCACCCTGTAATTTTCGAGTTTGCAGACCCGTTGATTCCCCAGGCTTCCTTTTCTGTCAGTGAATTAGCTTCTCGACACAACGGAGTTCATGATAGGCATCTGCGCGTGCCTGCGTTCTTTGAGAATAAAGCGTTGGCCGATATGCGGCATTCTTACGTTCCATAGGTAGCTTATATTCATGGTCGAACCTGTTGTTCCGACGCTTCTTGCGACTGGGGCCAAGTATATTTGTGACCACATCACATGCTTCATCTTCTGCCCCTCTAGTAGCTGCGGTTATTAAGGTATGTATTTCCCCTTAATGGAGTCACAGAAGGCTTTTTTGGATGGATTCAGGCGGTGTTGTACTTCGAGCTCAGAGCACAATATTCACAAGGTAGTGATCCGAGTCTATATTGGCTACCTTATATGTTCTGACATTCATCAAGGGGAGACGTGGCGGCGTTCAATCCAGATGTGACTCAATTGTTTCTGGACTGCTTTGCAAACCAGGTACTTCCAATAAACATTTCGTGTGATATCCGCTGTCCGTTATCATTGGTGCTCTGAGGTGGCGGGGAGGAAGACGGGGCGGCAACCCTGCCGGCTGAACCAAAACCAAGTGGCCGAGGAGAACCTCCACGTAGTGGCACCGGGAAACGCTGTATCGCACGGCCGTGATGCAGTAGGCGAATGCTCCGAGGCCTAGCAAGGGCGATCAGACCCGAGTCTGCACGGGGACTCATCTGAAGTGGCTTCGGTCACGAAACCTTACCAGGGGTATACTGGTACCATGGGAACCGAGGTAGCCCCTGGACTCTTATACTTCAGGAGAATTCCTGTTGTATCTGAGTACAGCTCGGTTAGTTGCGGTTGGCCTCCTAGTGGGAGTTTCATGGGGGTTGTGGTGATGCTCAAGCGAGAAGAGACCTTCGGGCCTCGACGTGGTGTTGCGTACCAACACGGGTACCGTACTCCATAGTTCGGTAGAGATTTAGGTGATGCTCGCATCCACCAGTATGAATGCCAAGCCATGCACTTGACATAGACTGGTACCGTTCTGCTTGTCTAACGGGGCTCTGATTGTGGTCACAAAATCAATCCGCGTCTTAAGAAGACCGTAGGATTAATCCTACGTTAAACCATACTATCCCCTCAGGGGGGAGGGTTCGGCCGCAAGGCTTAGGCACCTCTAAGGCAACGTTGAGTAGAACATTAGGTCCTGTCCGTTATCATTGGTGTTTTTATGTCCACGTATCGCCACAATACGGTCAAGGCTTCAAGGGTCCGCTCTACTACCTTGTAGAACGACTCTGCAGTCTTCTCTGTAGTGGTGTGCACGTTAATGAAGCGTATATTTTGAGATTTGCCTCATAAACGCAGGGTACATAGCCTTTCACTTATATTTTCAGAGCTGATTACGGCAAGTTTCATTTTTTACCTGGCTTTGAAACCTGCTCCGAACACATGGTTTACTGGATAGCCACTAAAATATATAGTGTAGTAGCTCTTCTCCAGGAAACCGGTCCCTGTCCAACGCATTTCTTGTAGCGCTGTTACATCAAGCTTCTGGTGGGACATGGTATCGGCTAGCTGCTGGACAGCGTTCAATTCAAGGAACGCACGTTCAATAAGAAAATGCTTACATCGTTCTTCCGTTTTCGTTCCCTGGTTCGTCGTTTTAAAATCCGTCCAGTCCGAGGCGCGGTAGACTGGCTGGCAGACTGAGATAGCTTCAAAAATTACCCTAAGTCAATTTTCCCAACGTTCTACCTTGTAGAGGTCACCACTTTGAAGAACATGTACGGGTGATAGCTATCCACGTAATCTTCCAGGCGACAAGGAGTCTGCAACAAGGATCACCTCCCGGATATTGGCGTAACCAAGGCATCCGGATATTACGAATGGGCTTTCTTTTGCCTGTATTTCGGATCTCGTCATACCGATCTTCTGCAGAAAAGCGCGTATAGACTCCTTCAGTCTGAGGAAGTAATTTATGAAATATGCGAAGAACGTGTACCAGTCTGCACTCTCAATTGCATAAACCTCATCTCCGCTCAGACTTTTGTCTGATACAGACGCAGACACTTGTCTGTCTGTTGTTTGGCACAGACCCAGCCATTTGTGTTGCTAATGTCTGTCTGATGTGTGAGACAGACATAGACTTTTGTGTGTCTTATGTCTGACGTAGTCCCAGACATTTGTGCTGTTCCATAGGATTTCTCCGTCCTGAATCTTTTGATGGCAGTGTTTAAATTTTTGCGTAAATAAAATCAAATGATTGGCGGTACATAGGCCCACGCTGATTTCAGCTCTTGGCAAAATATGGAGACTTTTAAAGACATATGCAAGTTAATCACTCGCTACGAGGTGAAAGTGGATAGAATGACTCCTTCCAGAGCCCATTCCATTTGTTAGAGCTTGAAAAAAGGCGCTCTCGGTCCTTAATCATCATTATGAGTGGGCGCCGAAACGGAAAATCTAGCTTGAATAAAAGCTGTTTCAACTAATGCACCCATTCGATCCGAGAGCTATGCTTCGGGCTATCTTAAGTACCGGCTCAGTCAAACAATTACTGAAACCATTCGAATGGTTGAATTGTGTAAACTTCATGTTTCCCGATTTTAGAACCCTGGTGCCATAACAAGTACAAATATTCTGACATTTCAATTTAAATTAATTACAATGCTTCGTGGAAGGGGTAGAAAATGTCCTTGCACGAAATTCTCGAAATAACGGGTCTGGTTATTTCCAGGCAATCACCGATTAGAAGGAGCTCAAGCGTCAGCGGCGTTTTGTGTGATTTTACAAGCGCTTCCAGCTGAGTATCCTCTTATTGCTCTCTGGTGAAGTCATCAGCATTGATCGCAGCGGGTAAGTTGATCACTTTTATTCTCGGCAATTCACTCAATTTTCTCAATCTGAATTGCGTTATATTATTAGTGAACTCGGAAGTGAAGCTTAATCGCCGGGTTTGCAGCGGTATTACTTTTTCGCTTTTTTTCTGGAATGCATGCCGGAGAGGGTCATAATCCATCTAGAATGAAATATCTGATCTAATATTTTTCCTAGGATTCTGCACTTGAATGAGACTACGAGTTCGTAATTTTTTTTGTGAGAACCCAATTCTTCGAGAAATACATGAAAACTTAGAAGATGTATAATAGGAGCTTTGACCCGATAGTGGGAAACTTCAACCGGAATCGTTTTCGTAAGCTGTAGGCTCTTTTGGCTGCCAACAACTATGCGCGGGCTTCGCCATCACAGCTGTTATTGTTTGTGATTTGTGGTCCTAGACAGGAGAAATTTTCAAAAGTTTTCTTTTTGAATTGGATGCTCCAATCTTCAATTGATCCGCAATTTGGAATGTGGTTGTTGTTTTTATTTTTAATGCTGACGTTGCGAATCCAGTCCTCTGCCACCAGTTTGATTTGAACCGCCACGTTCCGCTACAACAGCCTAACGCTCTAACCACTGATCCATCAGAGATGCTATTCGGAGGTCATAATCCGTGGCTTCAGAAAAGGTAGCACAAATAATGAGTAAACGCAAACCTTCTAGGTAGTCTTAAATAGGCTGTGTCCATTAGCAAACGAGAATTCTGTAAGGAAAGTTCCTTAAAGAATTCGAGGATGCAGATCTAAATTCCTCGGGAACAGCATACAGTGCTGTTATGAAGAAAATTATTGGATGAACACTACAACTCACCTGTTCGCATCTTCTACTCCATACAGTGTAACAACTTGAAGAGGTTCGCGGAGAATTGGCGATAACAAAGATCTCGATTTGGATGCTGTTCCCAATAGAGCCCTTAAATTCACTCTTAACCCACCTGGTTCATTAGCGTACTGAAGGAGGAGGAATTTTCCCCGATCGGTAGAAGAGACTACAAATGATTTTTCTACCGAAGCCCAATACGCAAACCGAAAAATTCCTCATCAAACCTCCCAATTTGCCTTATGAACACAGTACACAATTTTAGAAAGGATAATCTACAATACTTCCCCTACCATCCAATACGGGGATAGCCTTTGGGAGTGGTTGTCTAATTTTTGTGAAGCTAATTCAACGATCGACAGCGTATAGGTCCAATAAACGTTAGACCCCAAAAACGCGTCCAATTCAGCTAATTGTGAAGTGGTTTAAAAGCTCATTGGCTAAAACGAGTACTGCTAATTACTCGACTAAGGCATTCGAAAGTTACCACTCGGAAAGGACACGTTGGTACGATTCGAGTGAGAAATCCAAGCATTCCATTGTCACGGCTAGAGCACCACAGACCTTAGTGTGGAGTCGTTTTTACTGGAACGTGATATTAAATGAAGTTCTTTTCCTTCCCGTGGTTGCTGTGATTGTCACGAAACAACTTGAAGACATTGAAGTGTTCGCCAATGAAGCTAACATCGTCAGAAAAGCGTGGCTGCAGATGATTCAGCTTGACCTTGGGGAACAAAAGGCAGAGGCGGTCTTGATTACCAAAATAAATACGATTTATATTGGTATTGAAAGTCACATTCATTTCAAAGGCGATTATCAAATACCTGGGGGTGATGATTGACGCGAAGATCAATTTGAGGGGATACCTGAAGTATTCCTGTGAGAAAACGGGGAAAAGCGATGATGCCTAATATTGTCCAGTCATTGAAGCTGAAAATCGGGTACGACCTCCGATTTTCCCATGGTTTTTTTTTCATATTAATTAAAAGTAAACCGAATCCATTGAGAATCAGCTGCATTTAAGCCTTCGTAATAAATTGTAAAACTTTGGTGTATTTTTGTGCAGTGTGTCTTACTCCATAAAAGCTTTCCATTTTTTCAAAAAGAAATCATTTTTTATTAAATATCTCAAAAAATAAAAGATGATAATGAAAACCTACACTTAATCTTTTATCGAGAAAAGAGCCTCATTTTTGTACGGTATTTTTTCACTGTTTTTTTTTTCATTTTTTGAGATATTTAAAAAAATACTTGTTTTTGAAAAAATAATAATAGGATAATAAAATTACCGGCGTAAATCACACTTTTGCTGAAACTACTCTGTGGCGCGGCAGGATTCGCGGCATTCGAAATTTATTTCGAATGTCGCGAATACCAGCGGACAGATGACGTCACCGGCGCTCCACTCAGTTCAGACCTCGCTACAAGAGTGAAGAATAGAGTAGGTGACGAGAAACGTCGGATAAAAAAAATAATAATAATAAGTAAGAAAAAAAGACAGTTGGCCGTCATTGTGAAAAGAACGTGTTTTGTGGAGAAAGAAAATAGTTACGGACGGAAGTCAGTATAATTTCTAATATCCCGGATTTATAATAGGAGTACTTTTTTGAGATTGTGTATTGAACTTTGTTAAATACGAGAACTTTCTAAAATACAAAAATCATGCCAGAAAACTATTTCAAACGTACCTGGTTTGTTAATTTTACCTGGAATTCCGGACGAAACGTCTAGATATTAAGTTTTCATTAAAGTGAAGTGAATAAACATCGGTTCAACTTGGAAAAGAATACAAGCTCCTAAAACTCTACCAAATTGTTACAATTTTTTGCGTAGGCTTAAATACAGTAGGTTCTTAAGGGATCCAACTAACATTTAATTTATATGAGAAAACCATGTCCTGTTTATATAACTTGCGGTTTCGTGCAGGCAGAGGCAACTCATTAGACGCCGCCGCGCCTCTGTCCTAGCAGCAGCGTGGCCGAAGTAGTTACAAGTTGGCATCTGCTGCCTTATATTAATTCAAAAACACGACATGAGTATGAATTATAATCAAGACAAACCGCCCTGTAAAATTTAGACCTAAGCCGGCCGAGCTGGAAAACTGTTAGTAATAGTGGGGTGACTCGCAAAGGGGTAGCATCAGCCACATGCTGATTCTTCGTATTGAGGTGTAAATTCAGCGACTACACGGCGAGATCAACTACCACCTGACCACGATAGCATGATGGTTTCCTGGTTAAGTATCTGCATCGATTCAGTTTGAATGATTCTCTCCTTTGCCCCAAATATGGTAGCATACCCGAGGACTAAGGGCATATCACGTTCTATTGTCCAAGATTTTGCTGAGAGGAGGAGGAGGAGAGGAGATGAGGAAAAACCTGGATGACTCTTTGGAAATCAGCATAAGTCAGCGGGACACCGCTAAATTCAGGGAAAGAAATAAATAGAGTATTGTTGGAGTTATTCTATTACGCCTACTTGATTACTCTTGATGACAAGCCTCGCGACAATGCATCCAATGTCGTTAAAAATAAAATAATCGTGTGGAGTTCTAGGCCTCGGAAAAATGCCGGCGTTCACTTCAGTCGACGCGACAGGAGCGGCCCGATGATTTGGTGCCAAAAGGTGGGACATAGAACGCGAACGCGCTAAAAATAGCTATAAACTTTTCTATTTTGGTAGCCCGTACAGTCGATAGTTTTCGTGATGCCATTAAAGAAGTCGAAAGATTTGAGGACCGGCAGATGAAGCTCACCATTATACCAACTAATCGCACTATTCACTTCTTCACCGCATATCACACACAGGCCGATCTGGTGCTGAAAAATGCCTTCTGTCAAATTCTCGATACGAAACCTGTAACGTGCCTGATGATGACTGTATGCCATGGAGGAAAAGGGTTTTGGAGCACGCAACAATCGATTTCACAAACACGCACTACCTTGTACATGCGAATACATGGTTTATCAAACGATGTCGCATATTTCTACATTTTATAGTAGGAACAGGAACGCAAATCGACTATATTTCATAAGACGCCGCCATTTTAATACAGTCGTTGACTGCAAAGCCGTTCCCGATGAGAGTATTGCACCGCAAGATCGGCTGTTCATCGGCGAATCAAGCCACCGATACGACAGCGGAAGGAACGCACTGACCCTCCGTGTAATAAATGGTGGCAATTCAGTGAGAAAAAAGAAGAAATGGTCTTAGTTAGGCGACTACCAACCATTACGAATGTGGAAGAATCGTGGAAGCAAGTTAAAGACACGATCTGCAACCCTCGGAGCCACCAAGCCAGGTAAGCGGGTCATCAACCGAGATATTTGGCATTTGAATGACGATGTCCGTGAAAAGACGCGCGATCACTGTCAACCGAGTGGTCCATTACAAGGATCTTATAAAAAACTGGAAACTCAGCATGGCGAGAGAGACCTTTTTCGACTTATCAAGGACAGACATCAGCGCACACAGGATATTGAACATTTCTATTGCATTAATCACAAGAACGGTACTTTGCTTATCGACAGACGAACCACGGCGATTAGATGGCGAAAATATTTCCAGCATATTTCAACGGAAAAATTTCTTCATTCTCAACTTCCACAAACATTTCCACCTGCCAATGCCACTGAAGTCAGGGAAACAATGAAACGAACGAAATTGGGGAAAGAAACAGGACCTGACGACATCGCATCTGACGTCTGAAAAGCGAAGAGCTGGGACCCAACACTATGGCTCAATGAATTCTTCAATGGGGTTATTGAGGAAGGTCGAACACCATCTGGGTAGCAAGGAAGCACCACCAATATGGGAAAAGAGTAGTCCAGCAGAATATTCAAATTACTGTCCAATCCAATTGCACACAAATAATAAACGCGCTGAGTTACTTATGGAGAGACACCGTGAGAAGCATCACTCTCTTTACATTGCATTTCTGGATCTGTAGAAAGCTTTTGACTTGGTGCCAGTCGAACTCATCTGGTACGCTTTATCACAACACCTAGTGCCAGAAGAAGTCGTACTCTGGGTTAAATTGCTCTACCACGATCCGAAAAGTAAAGTTATTTTATCACCACTCCTCTTTGTTCTTGGTCAATGTCAATGTCACACGGGGTATTCACCGTCCAGCGCGCCATACCCTGCTTTTTTTTCTAGAATCTCATAGCAGAGATGTTCTGGAGCAGCTTGTCGAAAAACGGAATGATTGCCTCATGCAACACGGTCGCAGATTTAATATGAATAAAATGGAATTTTTGTGGACCTATTCAAATGAAAGAGGCACTATCCTCTGGGGCTATTTAAATATCTCTGCGTTATGAAATGGCTTCACGCATTAGCGTAACCTGGATGAAGTGACGTTTCACAACTGGTGTTCTTTGTGATCGACGTATCAACGAACGTCTCAAATCTAAAATTTACCTCAGTGCCGTCCGCTCTGTCACCCGCTATGGGTCTGAGTGTTGACCGACTATAAAAGACAATGGACGGTGTCTCGCGTTAACGGAAAAGAAGATGTTGCGTTAGACTAGTGGAGCAGCACGTCGTGATCATTCCCAAAATGAAGATATCCGCGATCGATATGGTGTTGCACCGACCATGGAAAACTTGGCGTTGTCGATGGTATGATTATATAATTCGAGACTTCACTACCTTTCTCTGTGACAAAAAGACAAAATTATATATAGGCAATAATTCAATCTTATATTGTGGTACAACAGAGTAAAGAAGAATAAAATTTTAGAATATTTACTGGATTAGTTGTTAAATTGAAATGTTAAAAATTAAATATCCTTACATCCACACATCAAATATTACTTCTTATTATTGTAATCCAGCTTTTAGTTGCCGCTTTTTTTATGCAGCAGAACCAAACAAGTTCCCTTTTGTTTTGAAATCAATTTTTTCGCTTTTCCCATTTTCTCAGGGGAAGAGGTAAAAGCTGCCGCAACTATCCACTTCTTAAAGTTCGTCATAACTTTCATTAACTGAAGGCTTTAGATAATCAACTCAGTCATCATAATCAGTGCTAATGATCATTATTAATTTCAATGGGATAAACAACCGTAAAATTTGTTATTTATGAATTTCATACTTCCTATCACTTTTGGAATGAAGCTGTATCTGTATTCCGATTTTTCAACGAAATTAAAATTAAATATTACAAATTCTCATAAACGAATTTTTCTTTTCAGCTGTCTCCATCCATTGATAGTTTATGAGATAAATAAACATTGACATAATTAATTTCACCACAGAAGTTGCTTTTGGCCGGAAAGCGCGTTGATCAGAGAAAGCAAACAGGAAAAATGAAAGCAATAATGTGTTGGGAAATAGCCTTTTTTCAATTTAAGATTTCATTTCAATTAAAAACTGCTTTTTCGTTAAATTGGACTTTTTTGGATCATCTCATTGCTTCAATTAATCCGCGGATAAAGCCAGTCTTGGGTGCACAATGGAGCTATATGCAAATCGCAGATTTTAATTTAATTAAGTATCTTCAGCGACAATAGGCACAATACTCGCACAAGGTGTCATAAAAGTGAGTATAAGTTATCAATTAATTTTTAGAAAAATTTGATCCCAAGGAAAAGTGAGCGCCATGTCTGGAATCATTCAAAAGATTAAGGGGGTCATCCCGTGTGAAGGCCGTTTTTTTTTGCCTTTTTTTGAAAAATTATTTTGAAGGACTGGATAAAGATAGAAACGTGATTGTTTATTGATATCTCTAGTATATGTGATAAATTTTTCAGCTTGATATCGTAACTAGTTTATGGAATACGTGTCAATTTATGCACCCATCTCCGAAAAAAGGTGTTTTTCTGCTGCCACGCTGGAGGGCGCTGTGTTCATCTGAAGAAAAAAAACTAAACGGCGTTTTAATGTGGACAATATTCTACGGTCCGCAAACTAGGATAATTAGAAAATATTAAAAGGTAAATTTTTGGTGAGCTTTTAAACTTAATTTTTTGGATTTTGGTGTTTTTTACGGCTTTTTTTATGCATAAAAAAAAAGACCCGTCCGATTGCAATTATCCTAGTTTGCGGACCGTAGAAATATGTGCTAAAAAAGTCGTGAAAATTTCAAAGAATTTGGTTGGATAGATTTTGAGCTATGGTGGCAGCCGATTTTCAAGATGCAGTTTCGAGAAAAACGCATTTGAAAATTCAAATGTCATTATCAACAGTAACATTTTAACTCAGCATTAATCTGCTATACCTGGTCCATAGAGAGCACACTCTGTTTCTTCAAAAAAGTCTTGTAAGGCCGATTGTTGCTCTCTGGTTTCAATTCTGGCTCTTTTAGAGAGGTTAGTCGATCGTCGTTGGGACCGCCAAATTGGCGCTTCATTTAGGCGGTCGGCATAAACCTGACATATGTGACCAACTTGACATCCCATTGTCACTAGCATTTTGAGAATGCCATTGAGTTCTTCATTGAAAATAATTACAGCCAGAAAAGTGACTATTTCTACATCCTTGGCCCCAGAATGAGAGTGTTTAGGCGCGAAAGTCCAGATCAATGCATTTAACGACTCATTGTTCCCATTCTTTTCTCGACATGTCCTACCCATTCCTTTTTTACTACTACGTATATTTTATTATTTGCAGAAATTTGCAGAATTACCGGAGAAAACTCCAGGAAAATCCAATATACAATATACAAAACTTGTCGCAATTGGAACATCCATGTTCATACTTGCTAAAAGTTACTTTGGTGATGTTGATGCAAAGTCCTTTTTCTTCTCTGATAAGTATCGATTCCCATGAAAAACTCGTTTTTTAGTGCGAGCATGACGTTGAACGTTAAAGCGATCTCCCTTCGTACGATCCATTTAAAAACACTGAACACCCAAACAGCACAATACTTACAACAAAATATAACTGAGTATAGCTTGAAACCTTTCAGTGCTCATTCTAAACTGGATTATCCTTTTTATTCCAAACAGCAAATAAGTTTAGACAATTGATTGGTTTTCCATCTTTTTATATTTATAGCTGTGTTCGAATTAATAAGGCTCAGGTAAAAAACTAACAGGTAAAAAAAGATTCGATGCTCTTTCTCATCGAGTACTCTAGCCGCGGCTGCAAACTCCTTACCTGTTTAACACTGTAATGTCTGAACGACTCGGAATACCGGAAAATCCCTTTGCCCACATATTCTCCACTATATATAGATACAATTCATGCAAAAAAAAAACGATTTCTTCAACCCGACACACGGGATGACCCCCTTAATGCACCAGTTTAATCCCCACCTGAGCTGCAAATGAAGCGCTACATGTGGCCAGGCGAGTGTCTTGGGTTGACATAATCCAACGGGTCAGGTACGATTCTGCAAGCAAATATTGTAAAAAAGTAGCCGTGGACAAGCAGAAAGTTTCTGGGAGATGAATAGCATTGACTTTACACTGTATTTCAGTGGCTCCCCTTCAAATACCTTCCCTATCTTTGGAGGTAATCATGAGGCATTACAACATTGGGGTCTGTTGCTGGCTGGCTTTTTATTACAAGGGGACATTTTACAATTTGTTTAATAGGAGAGTCGCCCAAAACACCAAAGTGATTTCTCGCCCATGTACGTTTCGGCGGTTAAACCGCCAACCAATAGGGATGGAAGAACTTGGTGACGTACCGTTTGGACGAACCAATTCAGCGAATTTATCGTTTGCGCCTATTACATATGTTATTACCGTGTCGAGAGGATGCAGACGTCGTCTTCACGACGCGTTCATAACCCGAAACTAAGCCATATTCCGTAATAGAACGCTATCAATAGTGATAGTGAAAAATAATCTAGTTGCCCTTCAAACTAGCTAACAAATTTTTCAGGTAGTTTCACTTGAGCTCGGTATGTAGTCGTCAACAATCCAGACCAAAGGAGCAACTCGAATACTCCCCATGAACCCTAGAATCAGGAAAACTTTAGTAGAGTGTCGACGAAATTCATAATTAAATTTCCATCGCATTTAACGTCATATACACAGAATACGGAATAATCCCAGGCAATAACAACATCTTTTCTGCTATTTACAGAAATTTGGGTGATCGTTTGGCTGGCCAGATTACTGCGGTAGAGGTATACGGAGGGGCAGAGTTGAAAAACTTGAGAAAGGAAATTAGCTGCATCCCGCAGGCATATCTTGGAAACCACCACTAACAGTGTACGAACGTATTACGGACATTACCGGAAGTTTATTTATTACGAAGAAGAGTGAGCTCGCCTACGAATGGACCGGATGGCAAGGGGTTCCATGAACTAACAACTCCATTCCCCCCTCCCCTCCTGTTAGTGAAGGCTCCCTAGGCTGGGAGAGCGGGAGGGCTAGCCCGGAATAATTTGTCAAAGGTTCTGATGATAGGGAGGCCTGCAGTTGATAGTTCAATGGAGTACTGTTGCGAGAGTCCATCATTGTCCGTAAACGCTGAAGCAGAAACTCGTGGTATGTTCTAATTACATCTTCCAAAACCAAGGAGGATTTTATGAATATCCTATATACAGGACGGGAAAGGGGTAATCACTATCTGAATTAGACAAAAGTCTTCAGCAGCAGACAAAGCAGTATTGCCTTACATCTTATGCGTTCATGGCAGCCCTCCAAATCATTGTCACTATTTTTAATCACGGGGATAACTCTTCACCAAGGAACCAGGTCTCCTCATCGTTTGCAAAGTCTGCGCAAACTTTACTTCAATTCTTTGTGTGTGTATGTGACAAAAGCATTCCTTACTTTAATTCGCCTCCAACCTATAAAACGTACATCTGTCAGAACTTTTCAAAAATTCCAGGTGTAGGTTATGGTAGTGTGACGAGGAAATTATCCATCACATAACATTTGCCTACACCAAAACCTATCCTTATTATAAGTAAATTCCGTTCGGCGCAAAACCGGGATGTTTGGAGTTCCTTATTAAGGCAGGCCTAGACCGGATACCGGTTGTTGCGCCGTTGATGATGATGAAATTCCGTAGACGATCTTGTAAAACGATCGGCTCAAACTCCTGTGGGGTCATACTGTTGCCACCGACCACAGTGTTGACCTCAATAGACCCGATCTTTCTTTGCTTCTCAAAGAAGTGCAAGTGTGCTTCATAGCCGATGTAGTTGTACCCCTGAACCGGAACACTGTTGAAAAATGGACGAAAAAATATCGAATTATGGCCCGTCAGCAGGCATGTAGACTACAAAAGATCTATGTAGTCCAAAATTTAATTTCAGTGACGTGATTAGTCCGGCAGAATTCGCATAAAGCACTAAAGACGCTGTTTGGAAATACAAAAAGCTGCCATCCTTGCAACCTGCCCGGTTGCGGGTCAAATGGGCTCTATTCTGAATTCGCACTGTCTGCTATTTACGATCTACATGTCTCTGCAATTAAAAACTACCGCCCACACTTCAACCGTTACCGATAATCAACAAAACATTTTCATTTTCATACAACCACCAGTATCCAGTCTAGACCACCCTTAATAAGGAACTTCTAAAAGCTGTCTGGCGGCGCCATCGCTCCATCTCAGGCAGAGTTTGCCTCGTCTTCTTTTTCTACCATTGATACTGCCCTTATAGACTTTCGGGACTGGATCATCCTCATCCATACGGAGTAAGTGACCCGGCCACCGCAACCTATTGAGCCGAATTTTATTCACAACCAGACGTTCATGGTATCGATCATAAATTTAGTCGTTATGTACGCTACGGAATCGTCCATCCTCATTCTTCGCAAGATTTTTTCTCTTGAACGCGGACAAGAATTAGCAATTTTTCCTGCTAAGAACCCAAATCTCTGAGGAATTCGCGAGGACTGGCATTCGTCTTGTACAGTAAGAGCTTTGACCCTATGATGAGACGTTTCGGGGGAAACAGTTTTTGTAAGCAGTAGTAGGCTCTGTTGGCTGAGAACAACCTTGCGCGGTTTTCATCATCGTAGCTGTTATCGGTTGTGATTGTCAACCCTAGATAGCAGAAATTATGAACCGTCTCAAAATTGTAGTCTCCTATCTTCGTTCTTCTCGTTTGACTAGTGCGATTTGATGTTGTTGCATTCTTTGGTGTTGCCGTTGCCACCACGTACTTCGTCTTGCCTTCATTAATGTGCAGTCCAAGATCTCGCACTACCTGCTCGATCTAGATGAAATCAGTTTGAATGTCTCGGGTCGTTCTTCCTAAGATGTTGATATCGTCAGCATAGGCCAGTAGTTGGGTGGACATGAAGAGAATAGTCTCTCTTGCATTTACATCTACATCGCGGATCACTTTTTCCAAAGCCAGGTTAAAGGGGACGCATGATAAGGCATCCCTTTGTGTTAGACCATTGTAGATGTTGAGTGGCCTTAAGAATCATCCTGCTGCTTTCATCTGGTCTCGCAGATTGGTCAGGGTCAACCTAATCAGTTTTATCAAATTCGTTGAGATACCAAATTCTTTCATGGCCGCGTATAGTTTCACCCTGGATATGATATCACAGGCGGCCTTAAAGTCGATGAAAAATAGTGCAACTGATGACCATATTCCAACAGTTTTTCCATCGCTTGCCGCAGAGAGAAAATCTGATCTGTTGCTGATTTGCCTGGAGTGAAGCCTCTTTGGTATGGGCCAATGATGTTCTGGGCGTATGGGGCTATTCGGCCTAGCACGATAGCGGAGAATATCTTATAGATAGTACTCAGCAACGTTATACCTCTATAATTGTTGCAAAGCCTGTTGTCTCCCTTTTTATGTATAGAACAGATAATGCCTCGTTGCCAGTCGTCAGGCATTGGTTCGCTGTCCAACATCTTGGGAATAATTTGATGAACCGCCTGGTATAATTGGTCGTATCCATGTTCAACCATCAAGGCTGAAAGGTGACGGCGTTCGACCAACACGTGGTCAATTTGGTTGAAAGTTCGTTTACGTTTTCAAAGCATAATGATGCCACAAATACATGAAGAATTTGATACGTTTATTTCAAGTAGACTTGTAAATATGTGACTCCATGCTGCTGGGAGTCACAACTGTCCGAAAAATATATAAAAGTGCAACCAACTTTGGCAAAGACTCATGTCAACAAATATCTGCATTTTTAGAAGAGAACGCTTTGGAGCGATGAAGCTAAAATCAACCACACTGGGCGTTCATTTATCACCCAAAGTGCTAAGAATGCAATTCTAAATACACCTGCAAAAATGTGAAGTGGGGAGGTGGTAGTCAAATGGTATAGATTTTCTTCCAAAGCGATGGATCCATTAGCCAGAATTGAAGAGGATTGGATTTTTATGCCAGATAAAGATCCAAAGCATACAGATAAATTGATGAGAACGTGGTTATCGGCTTAAAAAATGTAAGTCCTCAAATCAAAATCATTGAAAGGATGTTTAACACAGGATCGCGCAGAAAAAATACAAAATCTTCAACTAACACCATTGTGCCCCGAAAACCTTCGTAATTTCCATCCCCGTTAAAGAGTCAAGATTGGTGTAGTGACGATCTGGAATTAAAACAGCAATCCAACAGAAGATGTCTGGAATTACTGTGAAGAAGTCGAAACGGTCGCCAAACAATGATAAAGGCGAATGTATTTGCGCTCTGGAGTCCAAATATCGCTGATGCTCTTTGTTGGAGAGGCTTGAAAAAATTCGGTTCGAAAGACCAACTTTCGCCGGCAATTTTAATACAGCCCAGCTAGTAGCTTCAGCCGCTAAATTTTACAGGGAGTGGGTGAAGCCTAACAATGGGATAACCCGAAAATCATACAACCCTTCCCATTGATTCTTCGAGGCGAAGCTTTTACATCTACGCAGCAAAGCACCAAACGGAGGGATTGTATAACCTTCGGGTTATCCCATTGAATAAACTTTATCCACTTTTTCGAAGTTTAGCGGTTGAAGCTGGTAGCTTGGCTACGTTAAGATTGCCTTCGAACATTGATTTTTTATTCAACTTCTGCACAGTGTCCCGCCAGTGTGTTTAATTCTGTATCTTAAATATTTTGCAATAACAATTCAATCTAATTTGATGAGAATTAGTTTATACAACATGTTCTTATTCTAGCCAGTCATTGTTATTCAATATCATCTGCGAACCATTCCAAGATGGTCCGAAATTGCTGAACACCGGTTGCTTGACTTTTATATCTTTGAAATCCGGATTGAATGCGGTGCTGTACGTTTTTAACTCCGTCCTCGGGGAGAATGAGGAGCTTATGAAGGAGGATGAAAAAACATCGTTGTCACTCCCTTAACAAGTTATGGCCCCTCAAAGTGGTGGTTTTATATCATCATGGTAAAGTTTGATGTTCAACATTACTCCGTTGAGGATGGATGATAGGAGGTGTATGCAAGAGGAGGGAGAAGGTCCCCTTTTTAATTTCGTTAAAAAATTGTGGCCGCCACCGCCCTTAAAAAGTTATGGCGCCCCAAGTTTGGGCTATTTTCATGTCAAAGCGGTGAGGGTTAACTTCGAACCCATCCCTGCGTGTGGAAGAGAGGATATGAATAGAGAGGCGCCTCAAACGCCGTTAGAAAATTGTCACCCTCGGGGAGAAAGGGGGTAGAGAAAGTAGGGTATGTTGAAGGAAAAAACAGTTCCCCCTTTTAAAAGTTCCTGCAGATTTGTGGCCCAAAAGGGGTCTCCCCGTGTTTTTTGGGGAGTTAAGGGCCCCTCTTTCCCCGGAGTTTGATAGGTAAATAGTCCCACTTTGGGGCGCCATAACTGTTTAGCAGGGATGGCGGCGGTTATTTTTTTTTTGGTTAGAAAGAAAAGAGCTTCCTGTTTCTTCTAGATATACTCTCCATCCTCTCCCTCTCATCGGGTAGGGTTAAACTTTGATATGACAAAAAAAAAAATAGTTAGGATCTATAACGTTTTAAGAAGAGCGAGCATGGCCACCACAAGTTTTCAACGGGTTTGAACAAGGAACCTCCTTCCTATCGTCAATAAAGTTTCCACTCTTTTCATGGATGGGGTTGAAAGTTCATCCTTGCCAATCGAAAATTATTGTTACTCCTATGTAACTCAAAACAAAACTTCAACTTATGATAGTAACCATGTCCAACGAAACCTTAGAGGAACAAATTGTCGCTCCAAACTACATGACCGGAATATTGTCTAAAAATTTATCTTTTTACCACCCTGTTATCTCAGCATATCCGTGTCAGATCTCATAAACAGAGCTTCAAATTTCATTTCACATGATAATTTATGGACAAGTTCAAAAAGCAATCATAAGTGTAGGCCTAAACTTTTAATAATGCAATGTTCGCAGTGTGGTCCATTTTAATGATCTTTCACTTGATCCATCATCAAAATTCCATTCTGCCCATACCAGTGATAAAGTCAACACGAAGTTGTTTGTTGACAGAAATTAAGGAAGAATCAATTTAACAACGTGAGAGCGATGAAAGTAATAATGGAATATGATCGCACTATCAAATTACATTTCCCAACTGTCGCTTTTATTGATTTTTCCATCGAAGACTGAAGTGACGACTCATGCTTCTTCTGACCAAATATAGTTCTCACTGAATGCAATGCGGGGTTCAATGTTCTTTAATGCAATGCAATCAGCAGGTATCATCTTGATTACCATTTACGTGGCTGCGATCGAACCATAACTGGAACAGAATCTCATACGGCAAGGCACCGAAGATACAAGTATGATCTCTTGTTCACTCAGTTCTGCTCTGTTACTGATTCCCATCCGAAGTACCTTTTGTAATAACAATTAGTTTTGCTATTCTTGGTAATTGATGAGTTGCAACATTTTATCTGGTTAATAAGCGCTTCTTTGTTTGAGCATGTGGGCTGTTCACATTTGTTACATATAGTAGTTGCGAAACCTCCGTCAGCTCCATTTTGTAAGTAGTGTTACAAGGTATGGATGGACACGGATTGAAATATTTCTTGGAGTTTCAAGCAAGTTATTCGTTTTGGAATGCTATCATATGCCTATACCCATAAAACTACCTAATTTTGGGGTCTTTTAATCATTTCCTCGAAGATTTCAATCCGCAAAGTTAAAAGTTTTCAAAATTTTCGTTGGAATCTTTAATAATAAGATTATGCACCTTTAACGGAAACTCATGTTCAAGCTGGCGAGTTTGACAAATTCAAACGACAAATTCAAGGAGTTTCCACGAAAATTAAGGGCTTATTTGGCGAAGTGTTCATCTCTGACATTTGATTTCCCATTGGAGAAATCCAAATCCAAAGCAGGGTCCCAGAATTGTACAAAAAAGCACTTATCTTTTCAATTAGGTAATTTTGAGGGACCGCATTATGTAAGTTCACTGGCAGGGGGATTCTAATTACAATTCCCCTTCTTCCCCTTCCTATGATTGTGTTGCTTTGCTTGTCTCTCGTCCAACTTCGTTCCGTTTATTGTATCTTGTATATACGTGCTTGCTCCTCTCACCTGTATGAAGAATTGTCTGATAATTTGCCTGAACTCCTTACTGTCAGGTTTTCTTCAATCCTTTTCTTCCTCTACGGAGATTTTAACCTCCCCATGTTCAACTGACCTAATCATCCTAACTTTCCAGTTATAACAACCCCTCCCTCTCTTTCCTTCTAATCTACACTTTTATGAATATTCGCTCCGCCTCGCAATTCAACAATACCAAAAACTCTTTGGGCCGCACTCTCGATCTACTCCTTTTTCAATCTGCACGAGCGCCACCTTTCTTTGTATCCTGTATGCGTCACCTCTCTTCAGTTCGAATACACTATCTTCCTGATTTCAAGGCCATGCTATGTGGAAGTCAATAATTATCAAAGCACACGAGTGGTACATGATGGGTATCCCTTGCTGGCGGTGATTTGAAACCGTTTTATTCCAAAACTCACTATTCTTGTAACTCCACCCAATATTTCCTCACTTGTATCAATTTCGCTGACTGCACTGGCAATTTCCCACAACAATCCTGCAATTGACGCTGCTCTTACTGTTCTTCCGTGTTTACTTCCTTGACGACTGCGCCCTACATGCCGCTCCTAAATGCAAACTGCTCCGAATCTCTAGAAGTTCCTTTTTTAAGGTTTTGTGTGAAACAAAACCTTATTAGAATCGAGACGGTGTCTGTCTGTCTGTCTTTTTTTTTTGTTTTTAAGGAGGTGGAAATCTTCAAAAGACACTGGCCTGGACACGCCAGCGTGTGGGATTCTTACCCACTAAAACCACCCTCAACTCCCTCCAAGCCCTGTGGAACCACCGTACGGAATTACATCACAGGGCGGAGTCAGCTCATTTTAGCTTCGTCCCCTTTCGTCTCTACGCGGCGTACGTAACCGCGCTTTTCTGATCTCCTCTGCCTTTCGCAGTTTGCTCTGGAAAGATACGACCATGGAGTTGATCGCATCCCAGTCTTCCTGATATGTTAGCATTCTTCGCACCAGATTCTCTGGCAAAGCACCTCTCCTAGAGGTGAACAGGTACTGGCGATATCCTCCATGCCCCGTGAGAAATTGAGTAAGATTATAATTAATCTCACCATGCCATCTCCCCAACCACTCCTTGATGGCAGGGATGAGCCTGTGTGTCCACCGACCCTTTCCCGAGCGTTCCCAACGCTCTTGCCATCTACTTATCGATCTCTCCATTTCGGCGTTCTTCGTCTGCGATAAAGGAGAGATAGACTTCGCATTATATATATTCGTCATCTCGTCTGCCAAGATGTCAGTGGGCATCATTCCAGAAATGACGAATGCTGCATCATCTGAGACAGTCCTCAGTTTGTTACCGTTAAATGTAACCTGCAATGCCTTTCCCCAAACTGGAGCTGCATAGAGCAGGATCGAACTCCCTACCCTAGCTATAAGCAACCGGGAAGCATGCCGAGGCCCTCCCACGTTCGGCATCATTCTTGCCAGGGCCACACTCGTAGTGGATGCTTTGTCATAGACATACTGCACATGTGCTTTATAGCTAAGCTTCCCATCTATCATCACTCCCAAGTATTTGATCGCAGGCTTAGAAGTGATGATATGATTCCCAATTTGAATACGGGCAAAATTTCTTTTACGGCGCTTGGTGATAAGGACCGCTTCCGTTTTTTCCTCCGGAAGTGTCAGAACATAACTCTCAAGCCAACCCTTAACAGCACTGATCGCTTCGCATGAGTATAACTCAGCATCTTCGAGATGCTTTGCGACAACAACCAGCGTTATATCATTGGCGTAGCAGCAGTGGGCCCAGTACAGATCTCAGTGGGACACCCGCGGAGACAACGTACTCTTGGGGTCCGTCATCGGTGTCATACCAAAGCCTCCGTTCTTGTAAATAGCTGTTGATAATAGCTGCAAGATAAGCGGGAACACCAATATTCGCCAGAGATTCCCGTATTAGGTTCCAATTGGCCGAATTGAATGCATTTCTCACATCCAGGGTCACCACTATGCAGTATTTGCTAGTACTGCCCTTTCCGTGGATTGCATCAATGGTTGATCTGGCTTTAGGGAACCCATACTGTCGATCTGAGAGACCTCCCTGGCTCTCAACAACCGGGAGTAATCTATTATAGATTACTCGCTCTAGCATTTTGCCCACAGTGTCCAAAAGACAAATAGGTCTGTAAGAGGTTGGCTCACCTGGTGGTTTGCCAGCCTTAGGCAGTAGCACCAACTTCTGTCGTTTCCATGATGTAGGAAATATCCCCTCGGACATGCACGCTTCGAACAACACAGCGAACATGTCCGGTCTGGATTTCACGGCAAGCTTAAGGGCCTTATTCGGCACGCCATCCAGACCCGGAGCGTTATTATCTCCTATCCTAGTGCAGATCTCCAGCAGCTCGTCACTGGTGACTGGCGGTATTGCCGTGTCGTTCAGAGGTCGCTGGAAGCTGTCTATGCCCTCCTCTTGCTGAGGGAATAACCCCTGCATGATTTTTAACAAGAGTGTAGGACACGTGATCTGCGGAGATGATCGGCCTCTGAATCGCCCCATCACGATTCTATAGGCGCTCCCCCACGGGTTTACGTCTTCTTCTAAACAGAGTTCCTTAAAGCATTCCCTCTTGCTCCGTTGGATGGCGAGCTTGAAGGTTTTGCGGGCTTCCTTATAGGCGCACTCTTTTTGCCCTTGGTCGATTCTGCCTACCGCTCTTTGACCCGCTCTTCTGGCTCGGTGACAGGCTGATCGAAGGCTGGCCAGTTCATCATTCCACCAGTAGTTTGGTCTTCTACTGGGGAATGAGCGCCTCCTCGGCATGGACGCGTCACACGCTTTGGCTATGCATTCGGCCACATGGACAGCTCGTTCCGTAGAGGCACCTGCTTTATTAGGTTGGTCTAACCACACCTCCATGAAGGTCTGCTCATCTAGAGCTTTAGCGGACCAGCCTGACATCTTTCTTGGTTGCGGGCATGATGATCTTATGCCCGGTGACTCCACCCATAGCCCAAAGAAGATTGCCTGGTGATCGCTGTGGGTGTAGTGGTTCCTGACACAGCAAGACATACCACGTGCCAGTACAGGGCTGACAAAAGTTAGGTCTACGATTGAGGTAGACCCCCCTTTCTGAAAGGTGTTTACACATCCTTCGTTGGCCAGAACGACATCCAACTGTGCGAAAGTGTCTAATAGACTGCGGCCCCTTGCATTTGTATCTCTGCTACCCCACTCACGGGCCCAAACAGTCTGTCTGTCTGTCTGTCACACCCGATTTATTCGGAAACGGCCGGACCGATTGTCACGAAAATTGGTGAGAGTATGTAATCTGGTATTCCCTTTATATGTAGTAAGTGGTGCCTGCTTGTGTTAAGTTTAAGGGGGGGCTCCCCATACATGTGAATGGAGGGTTGTAATGATAAGAGTGGAGATAGGAAGATCAGGTCGATCATCCTTAGTGGCCGATAACGACCTAGAGGGCAGAGCTATCCCAAAAATCTAAACAATTTGGCTAAATTGACCGTGAAGGTCCGCCCACAAAGATTGAAGCTCCATCAAAGTGCTCGGTCGACACGTTCTTGCACGCCTTTGTGCTAGCCAGGCTCGGGAATGTGGGGGGGTCCTTTGAGCGCTTTGATCCCTCACGCTTCATTACTAAAAACCAACGTGCCTTTTCCGATGCGTGGGTCCGCACCGGATTTTAAATTCGAGTTGACAACGAATTTCGCGACGGCCTATCGATGGACAAACAGAACGCGAGCTAAATTGGAAAATAGAAAAAAAAACCGGCTCGACCGCGCGCGTGGAGCCGTAAGTCTCCGGACCCGAGTGCCGCGATCAAGGAGGGGAAGATCCACGACGGATCACCGTCTCGATTGCTGTCTCTTCCGCCTCAGATCTTGTACGAGGCGCGGCCTCTGAGGTTCCCACCCTTCCTCGACATCCTCCGGCCAGTTATTCATTTAGAGGATGTCCCTTTAATAGCAATTCTGCGGGAGTAAGGAGGAACGAAGGGGAGGAAGTCCTCAAACTACGTTCAGATTATTCAGTCATCATTATTCAAGCATTCAATACATGTTAAAACAAAAATTATTACAAAAAAAAAGATGAAAATAAAGATAACTAAAAGGTAAAACTTACAAGAAAAGAATAAAATAAAAATCATAAAAAAAAGAAGAAGAAAAGAAAAAAAACGAACAACTTACTCAGATGTCACTCCGAGCTCGGATTGATGCTTCTGGTACCTATTTTTTTTTTAAAAATTCAAAATATTAATAATTACAAAATATATAGTCCTTAGAAAAAAAAAACTGACGTTAATTCACTTCTTCTCTATAATTTCGTACTTCACGTTTTATGAGTTTGTTTTGTTTATACACAGAGCGGGAATTCCGACTTCTGCAGCTAAATATTCACTTCATTATCCGATATTTCAACTATCTGTCTTTTCAATTGTTTTTCTCCTCTTTGCCCTAAATCACTGTGCCTTTATCACTTGTCTTCCACCAAGCACTAAAAAAACCACTCTCCTCCAGACCAAAACTCTTCCACCGTTCTTTCTTCCTCGATTCCCAAGAAAAACCCTCCTTCCTTTCTTTGTCTTCCACCAAGCACCAAAAAACCACTCTCCTCCAGACCAAAACTCTTCCACCGTTCTTTCTTGACCCCTCCACCCAGCAACCTTCTCGCTGTGCTTTGTTCGTGCACCGCTTCTATTCCTGCTACATAGCCTTTCTCACTCGGCGATGTTGCGGCAACATGCGCATGCGCCTGCAGATGCGGCAAATCATTCGCCTCCTGTCAAGATCAATTCGCTCGAATGCATTGAATAATGTGCAATCTGCGGCGAACATTAAGGCAATTGCACACTATTAAATGCATTGTTTAAGCAAATTAATTAAGAAAGAGCCGAATGGGAAATATGGGTACGATCAATTTATGTACGTGCATATATGTGTACAGTATTCGGAAATAGGCAGTTTGTTTGTTTAAGGTGAGCGTAATATCTATGGCTGTAATATGTACGTATGTCTCGTAGTTTGGAAACTATGAATGAAGGATTATGTTGGATCTTACATAAGATGAACACAAAACCTTTATACCCGAAGCGCGAGCTTCCGGTATTTCGACTTGTTTACTCTTTCTTTTGTTGCGTTCGTCATTGGTAATCTTGGCACCGATAGGCTTCCAAGCATCTTTCTTCATAACTGTAAATAACACATCTTGCCTCTTTCGTATATAATCTTTAACAGAAGTCTCAAAGAATTCTACTGTCCTCATCTTTGGACAGGCGCCGTTATTACCCCTATCCTCAAAAGGGGAGACCCTATTCTAGCTGTGATCTGTTGTCCTATCTTTTTTCTCTCTCTTTGCTCTAAAACCCTCGATAGATACGTCAACGACTGGTTTTTCGACCACCTCAATGAAAGAGGAGCATGGCTTTTGTAAAACATCGATCTACTGCTTCCGGCCTTCTGGACTTTACCAACCTCGTTTCGAAATGCGTTAATTCACGGTCAAAGGTACACGACTTCGTCAATCATAATATCCTCCTCTCCAAGCTCCTTCATGTCCGGATAGCTAAGTGGGTAGAGTACAAGACTGTCATACAGAAGGTTGCGATTCAAATCTAGCTGGTGGCAGTGGGATTCGTATCGTGATTTGACTTCGGACACCAGTCGACTCAGCTGTGTATGAGTACCTGAGTCAATTCATGCAATAATCTCGGGCGAGCGCAATGCTGACCACGTTACTTCCTGTAGTGTACCGTTGCAGTCTTGAATGAAGTTCTCTAACAGACTTCAAGGCCCTGATGCAAGTGGATTATTGCGCCAACGATTATTATTATTATTAAGCTCCTTCCCCCCAGGCTTTAAAATATTTGCCTCTTATCGCTTTCGCTGCTCTTTTGCAATGTAACCAAGATACTCTGATGTGTTATTGTTCGGTTTAAAAGCTGACATTACATGTATTTCGTATCCTTTCGGTGAACAATCACTGCTTAACCCCTTTCAAGATTTGGGTATAATATTCCACGACAAACTTCATTTTAATTCCCACCTCTTTGAAAACATCAGTTGCGTTGGTTTAATCCTACGTTCATCCTCTGACTCAATCCTCAATCCAGCCCTCGAAAAGGAAAATACCTCAGCCAGTGGTGTAATGCGATTATTGCCTTCTCGAATGTACACACGCTCCTTTACAACGATCTTAAAGGCCCCCAAAATGTTTCCTTTTTCAAACTCGAGTGAGAATCCCAGCAATAGCTGAAGCTAACTAAGGTGCTGGAAGTCTAGGAAGTACTCCTCTCTCTTTTGTGGCGATGTGGTTTTGTACTCTGAGAAGTCTAGTGCTAGCAGATGCAGTTCATTAACCTGACATTATGATCATAATGGGTTATCTGAATGTCAAAGCGGTATAATTCTCGACCGCAGAGCCTGCCGTAAGATCAGTTGAGTTTCAATAACCCACACCGTACGACCGATGAAATTGACCACCAAGAGGTGGAAAGAAGATTTTATCAGGGTTCTTAATCGTATTACATCTACCTGAGGTGCTTCCTCTTGTGAATGAAATGGCTAGTCTGTTCCTCCAAGCAGAAGAGAAATCATTTCGGGCTTCAGTGCACTGAAACGGATTAAAGCCGCTGGGCTTGACGGTCTCCCCGCAGAGTTATTTATCGCTGCACATGCAGTTACTTGCAAATCTGCCACATCCGCTCGTACGTAGAGAGTGGAAGAAGGGCAGCGAAACTACACAGATGGAAGAAGGAAGCCTGGGAAAACCAACAGGTCTGTGAACTCGAAAAGTACAGGGAGCAACCGCACCAGGCGCGGAAGTTTTACCAACAAGTCAGCTGGATGAAGCCTTACAAACATCAATGCTCATCCTGCCGAGACAAAAAGGGAAATCTGATTTTCGACAGAAATCAGCATATTGGAGCCATGTTCCATTAACATCTATTAGATGTTTTCTGCTATCTTGTCGTGGTCGGATAGCCCCATATGCCCAGAACATCATCGGCCCATACCAAAGAGGCTCCACTCCAGACAAACTGTTGGAATATGGTTGCACCATTTTTCCAACGAATTTAAAGCCGCCTATGGTAAAACTGTACACGGCCATGAGAGAATTTGGTATCCCGATGAAATTGATAAGGCTGGCTAAGCTGACCCTGATCAATGTGCGAGGCCAGATAAAAGCAGCAGGATCACACTCAAGACCATTCGACGTCAACAGCGATCTATGACAAGGGGATGCCCTATCATGCGTCCTCTTTAACCTGGCCCTCGAGAAAGTGGTGCTGAGGTAAATGCAAGGAGCACGATCCTCTTTAAGTCCACCCAACTACTGACCTATGCTGACGATATCGACATCATGGGAAGTACGACCCGAGACGTATAAACTTTGAAAGTGGCGATCGACGTGAAATCCGGGGCTGCACATCAATGAATTGTAAATAATTGGTTGGCGCAAACGTCAGTTATCCGTGGACGTGTTGATCAGGAGGTGGAAGTGACAGTGAATAGGTCACACATTCAGGAAGGGTGAATCAGGCGAGTTGCCCTGGGAAGTCATGGGCCAGAACAGTAGAGGAGGAATTTTGGGTTCTCAAAAAATACTGGAGAGACCTGAAGTGCATTAAAGGGAACCGTGAATAATCGCGAATTGGTTCGGTTGGCGCGCTATGTCCCATTTAATGGTGAATGGCAACCATATGGCATTTATGACGATTCAATGAAGTGCCAGTCCTAAGTGGTTACATTAAAGATGGAAAGAGTATTAAGAAAAAGGCAATAAGTAACATATGCCTTTTCTGTGACAGTAGGCTCAACTGTTTTAGACTGATTGAATATGACAGAGGGGCAGAAAAACATAGATTAAAAGATAGACGGGCAGACAGGCATTGTCGATTCTAATAAGATTTTGTTTTATACAAAACCTTAAACTGTTGAGGTGCTTCGCGATCCTCATTAAATTCTGCGGGAGCATCTTATATATACATACTACAACATATATAGTAGAAAAGAAAAGTTGGAATATTCGTTTTGCAGACGCGACATTCAACTCATTATACTTAATTTATATCTCAAAAGCAGAACGAAAAGATGTCCCTTAACAAAATAATGTTCATTATTTTCGAGCCCGAAAATCATATAATACTTATTTTCTATCTTCGTTGTTTTTATGCAATATACTGGGTCCGATAGCTCTTAGTCGAAACATAGGTTAGTCTACATCGTACTTCATAATATAAAGCATGCAATCCAGCGGATAGCAAATACCCAACGTACCTTCGATGTAATACATACTTGTGCAGAAACAATCTTGAATCTTCCTCATTATTGTAAAATGCAAACAGTTGAACCTCTCTTTCAAGTCCTTCCCAAGGCGCTTCAAAGCGATAAATCCATCAGTTAATTGTTCTCCCGGGTCCTGCTGCCTTCTGATAAGCGTGTTAAACATAACAAATTACAACCCTGCGGGGGATCGTCAGAGTATCTTTTCTGACTTTTTTGTTATCAAAAACACAATTCGTCTGCATTCAAAGAAAATTCCCAGGTTTCTCATGCCTTAATGTTCATGTGGCTAGTGTGGTGATCACAAGGCGCCGGGCGGCGCAATCTTCTATGCCAGCGTTTCTTAAGATGTTCACCGAACGTTCAATCAGATCCGGGTATTTGGCATAGGACGTGCAGCTAAGTGTAATATGCACAGAAGGTAATAGAGAAGGTAGATTTCCTAACAGATTCAAGTACATACCCCAGGGCATCAGTCTTGATAATGGTCTACTGCAAGCTGTCGGGAAATCTTGTCATGATCTCTAATTCCGCCCTATTAATGAAAATTGAAATAAATGAGAGATCGTGTCCAAAACGGTAGTTTAACGGTTAGATTGGAGTCTAGTTGAATTCTACTTGGGATGTATTACTCCTATCAATATCAGCTCCCAGGCACGCTGCCAAGTTACATGTACCTAGTAAATACAAACTAGTTAATCTTTGCAGAGATTTATACGACACGAAATCGCCGTGACTTTTTGGTATACCTCACGACAAAAATCTTATCTGCCTTGCAGAAAGGGTTGCCAAATTCGAACCTCTACATCGAAAGTCGGACGGACGGTTCTAAATGATACTAGCACTCGTCCTCCATTATTTACAAACTATAGCTTTTGAACGGGATAAATAAAGTGGTTCATCCATGCACGGAGTCCATCCCCATTTAAAAAAAATTGCTAATTACTCTTGGAAACTTTTCGAGAAACGGAAGCTCTACTTCTCTTGACCAAGTCGCGAAAATGTCTTTGATGCATCAAGTAGTGTAATTGCAAATATACGATTTGCATGCGAATGTGCATTTCATATGCAAGTGCAGATATATCCATAGTAGTGGCGGATGACCTAAGGTGTGAACAAATTGATGTTATTGTGCAATGCATGTTTGTTTGTCACTGACTGACTGGAAGCAGTGACTGGCTTTCAGGTACATAGTAGAATGCCTGCATGCCCATACAAACATGCCATGGTGAATGCTTCTTTCGCACAATAATTAGATTTATGATCCCATTCAACTGCCACTTTTGCCAACTCGAAGAATTTCGACCGTTAGACAGACAGTTTAATAGAAGTCAGATTGAAAGTGATCCATAAATCATGCACTGTATGAGCAATAACCTTTCGGAGAATTTGTAATTTAGTGACAAATTGACTCATGCAAAAAAGAAAAGGCAACGATCACTTGCCTTGCAGATGGTTATGAACCATTGAGAAAGTTGGAAGTAAACAGGGGAACTAGGAAAGGATTGTAGATAATGCACATTTCATTTGGGAATTGTCTAGAAAAGTGGAGAGAGGTTAAAATTGGTTAAGCAACTCCTCGGTCCCTTTCGTTATAACTGCGCCATGACCACAACTGGAACCATAAAGTAAATGTTAGTTGATTTCTTACCCTTATTCTGAAGCTTTCTTTGTTACCCTTCTTCTGAAGTAATCTCCAAAAACGATGCTACCAAGTAAAGTGAGCAACGGCGTAATCATTAATTGTCACCATTTGTAAATTATATTATACATGTAATTATTTATTCACAATTATTGCAAATTGAAACCCAAAAGTAGAGGCACGCCCTCATCGGAGCGCTGTCAGCAAGCAAAAACGACTATGCGATTGAAACCTGCAATGTTGCATGCAATTATTAAAGAGAACCAGAACTTCGGATAGATGACTGATCGCTGGAAGCAATCAAACGACAAAAGTACCCTATCAACTATAGATTTGCCAACATACCAGGGAATGAGCACAGGGAGAAGCCGATACTTCGGAGGTGGCATCATGTGGAAAACCTACCAAAGTATCCAAAGAATCCTCGAAGAGTATAGAGGCTGAAACGACATTACCAAACAGGTAAATAGACCTACTGGATAGGAACGAGGAGAACTTCGCCATGCTATTAACATTGTATGCTCGTCCCAAACTCAGGTAAAGGAGGAGGGTTTGAGGCAACGTACTCTGTATTATCCTCAGTAAAAGCAAAAATAAAATGCTGAGATCAGGGAAAGAGATAAATAGAGTATAGTTGGAGTGATTCCACTATGCTAAATCCTACCTGATCTCTCTTGGTGAGAGGTCCCGGGATAGGCCCACCAAGCAAATGCATACAATGTCGTTGCAAACATGATGATCGGATTGAGTCACAAGCCTCGGAGAAACGCTAGGGCGTCCACCTCAGTCGACGCGGCAGGAGGGGCCTCGGTCCTATCGAGAAATGGGCAAGGGTCCTTGGCGCATGGACGGCGTCAGGATGTAAGCAAGTTAGTCCAACGGCCAAAACAAATACGTGACTGCACCGCGCACGCACCACAGACAGGTCGACCTGATCCGAGAAAGATGCATTCTGGCAATTTCTCAATGAAAAGACTTGTCACGTGGCTGCTGACGACTATATTATCATTGCGGGCGACCTTAATTGTCATGTGGGTGAAAAGGCAGAAGGTAACAGGTGCCATGGGGGAAAGGAGTTCGGAGCACGCAATGACGAGCGTATAATCGATTTTGCGGACACCCATGACCTTGTACTTATGAATACATGGTTCATCAAACGATTGTCTCATCTTCCACATTTTATAGTGGGAACAGTAAAACGGAAATCGACTATATTCTCGTAAGATGCCAACATTTTGCCACTGTCACTGATTGCAAAGCCGTTCCTTATGAGACCATCGCACCTCAACATTGGCCGTTGATTGCCGTCCTACCGATAAAACACCGTGAGGAACGCATTGGCCCGCGGCGCATAAAATGGTGGCGATTTGGTAAGAAGAAAGAAGAAACAATTTCACTCTTACGATTGCCGACCATTACAATGTGGAAGAATCATGGAATCAAATGAAAGACACGATCCACAAAGCGGCCTCTGCAACCCTCGGAGTCACCAAGCCGGGTAAGCAGTACATCAACCGAGATACTTGGCTTTTGAATGATGATGTTGAAAAGAAGGTCCGTGAAAAGAAACGCCTCTACCACAAATTTTTCGACGATAAAACACCTGCTAATTTCCAAATTTATAAGAATGCCAACCGGGAAGCAAAGTAAGCGGTCGCGGTCACCTGAGCGAACCATTACAAAAATCTTTACGATATACTGGACACTGGGGATGGCGAGAGAGATCTGCATCGACTTGCTAAAATCCGTAATGAACGTGCACAGGGTATCGAACACTTCTGTTGCGTTAATGACAAGAACGGTACTTTGCTCACCAACCAACGAGCCGCAACGGATAGATGACGAGAATACTTCGAACAGATTTCAACTGAAGAATTTGCTCATCCTCCACTTCCACAATCATTGCCGACATTTGGACCAGTTCCACCTGTCAATGCAACTGGTGCCCAGAGGTGGCGGTGAGGAAGACGGGGCGGCAACCCTGTCGGCCAAACGAAAACCAAGTGGACGAGGAGAACCTCCATAGTGGTGGCATCGGGAGACGCTGAACTCACTTTGCTTTGCCGGCCGTGATGCAGTAGGCGAATGCTCCAAAGGCCTAATTAGGGCGATCCGACCCGAGTCTGCACGGGGACTCATCTGAAGTGGCAAACTGGTCACGAAACCTTACCAGGGGTATACTGGTACCATGGGAACCGGGAAAACCCCTGGACTCTCATACTTCGGGTGAACTCCCGTTGTATGTGAGAACAGCTCGGTTATTTGCGGTTGGCCCTCCTAGTGGGAGTTTCATGGTGGTTGTGGTTGTGCTCAAGCGAGAAGAGACCTTCGGGCCTCGACGTGGTGTTGCGCATCAACACGGGTGCCGTACTGCATAGTTCGGTAGAGATTTAGGTAAATCTTGCATCCATCAGTATGAATGCTAAGCCATGCACTTGGTATAGACTGGTACCGTTTTTGCTTGTCTCAGCGGTGCTCTGATTGTGGTCACAAAATCAATCCGTGTCTGAAGAGAAGACGGTCCGATGACCATTTCCGCGCAAACACCGCACCACACAGTCATTTTTTGATCGAAAAGAGGCTGTTCTTCAATTAATTGAGGATTTTCGGTTGCGTAGAAACGACCGTTTTGGTTATTTACGTCACCATTTAACTGAAAAGGGGCCTCGTCTGACATGATGATTTTTCGCCAAAAGTCTGGTTCATTGCGAACAATTTCGACGGTCCATTTGGCATAATCAAGGCGTTTCGGATAATCAGCTGGGTTTGATTTTTGTGCAAATTAAATTTTGTAAGGAAACATTTTTAAATCGATACGAATTATGCGCCTGAGTGTGGTTCTTGCATGATGTTTGATGTTTTCAAAGTTTCGTTGTCTGAATGTGTGACTGATTTACTTCGTATGATCATAAGTGTATATACACTCGAAAGCAACAAAATCACAGATGCCTGTTATCATCGGATTCTTTAGCGAAGTGTTAATGTTGTGTAGAAAACAGTGGATAGCTTTCGCGGCTAGGTGGAGAGGGTGCTAGGTGAGAAAGCTGACGTGAAAGCTCGGAAGCAACAAATAGTGACCGAGTGCAAAGACCTAGACGAGGTCACATCATGAGAGGATGTCTGTGCTGCGCTAAGGGAACAATTCAACCTTAACGAAATAGAACGAAACAGAAATGTGAACTGTACAGAAACTATGGTAGTGTCACGTGGGTTAAAGCGAAAGTCAAGTCAAGTCATATCTACAGCTGCTATGTTCCTCCTAGTGCAACATTAGCACAATATGAGGAGATTTTAGACGGCTTTTTGTTGGACGCTAGAGACCACAGCCCCAAAATCATTGCCGCGGATTTCAACGCGTGGGCTTTAGACTGGGGAAGTTGAGTGACGAATACCAGAGGCCAAATCCTTTTTGAAGTCTTCGCGGAGCTGGACATCGAACTAGCCACCTTCCGAGGCAGCGGGCTAGGCTTAATCATCGATCTGATTTACCTCAGTGCCTCGTTGGCGACAGGGATGGTCTGGTGGGTGAGTGAACACTATACCCACAGTGACCATCAAGTCAGGAGCGGGGGGAGACAACAGTCGAGTGAACATCAAAAGCGGGAAAAACCACTGAGGTTACGACCCGAAGTGAATGGCGCTTGAAAAAGTGAGCCGGTTATGTCAGCGGATAACTGAGGCCTGTGGCTCTACAATGGCGAGATGCAAGGTCCATTACAGTAGGAAACCAAACTACTGGTGAAACCAAGAAATCGCGCTATTGTGAGCATCGTGTCTTCGAGCGAGGAGGCTTTTCCAAAGGACTAGAGGGAAGCCAGAACATCAGCTGTCGGAGAAAGAATGACGCGATCTTCGAAGTAGCATTAAGAAGGCTATACGGGAAAGTAAGAGGAATTGCGCCTTGAAGTAAATACGAATCCGTGGGACGCTGCTTACAAGGTTGTAATGGATACGAATCGTGGATAAAAATCACCTCAAGCGACGTGCCTGCGACTCTTGTTGAAGATAATCGCAATCCTTTTCCCACAACAAAAAAAAAGTGGACTTCATCCAATGTTTCAGCAGAACGTCTTCACAATCCCCGGGGTGACCGAAGAGGAACTCCGGGGGATCTATGGACGAATTGGCGACAAACACACTCCGTGATTGGACGCGATTCCGAGCAAAGCCCTGAAGTTGGCTGTTAAAACCATGCCCGCATGGTTCATTGGTACAGTTGAATCATGCATGGTTGGGGAAGCGTTTCCAGCTCAGTGGAAGAGGCAAAGGTTGGTTCTGCAACTGAAGTTCCAAAATCCGACTGGCGCATCCACCCTCTTCATATTGCCCTATCTGTCTTTTAGACAGGTTAGTGATATACAACAGGTAGGGCAAGGGAAGTGGGATGGTTTTAGTGGATGAGAATCCCACATACTGCTGCAGCCTGGTGCAGTAGCATCTTTTTAAGATTTCCACCTCCACCCATAAAAAAAATAAATTCATTCTATTGAGCACAACCATTAAGGATAATACAGAGGATAATAATGATTAGAATAATTAAGGATTATACAGTGGCTAATAATGATTAGAATAATTGTGGAACTCCGCCATAGCCGGTCTCAAGCCCGGGTGTAAAAGTAGCAGGGATGCATAGCTTCACTATAAATGACCGTACTCCAGCGCAGAGTCTCATTGAATAGGTGAAGAAAATACAGGAACTTTCTTGCCTTACAGATTACTCACTGAGGAAGCTATCACCACCTTGCCATATATAAAATGCACTACCAAGAATGAGGAGAAGGAGAATTTTATGGTCCGGTACGGATAATCGGCGGAAGTCGCCTACCTTGGTGACTGGGTCCTTTTCCCGTAATCGACAGCATGGCGTCAAAACTGCTAATCGTGGGTCGCCCTGACGTCTAGTCACCACGGTGACCAGGAGCAGGGATCGGTCTGCTGTCACCATTTCGCCATAATTTGTAGCAGCTCCTGAAGGGAACTAAGGATACCAATTTCTTTATCAGCCGCTTCTGCTACGAGATAACAACCCCGTGGGCAAGTACAACTGCAATATGCGCACACGACTGTGCAGTGAGTCGGCAGCAGACGGGTGAAAAATAGAAAGCAGAGGGTTTACCAGAACTATGCCACCTCTAATGAGACACCCGTATTTGAAATTCTGGATACATTAAAACAGAAACTGTCTTTTTTATGCAGTCGGATGTGTCGGCAGACGTGTCTAGAAGGCAATAAAAAGTTTCAAGAACTGGAAGGTCTGGATTGGGTGCAGACTTTCTGCTAAAACTAGCGACTAGAGGCTAGCCAAAATTACACAGAAAGAGTGGCATACCACCTTCTTAGTGTACCAACACCTGAGGGTAATAATACCTCAGAGCTCATCCGTATATGAAGGAGCATCTTCGAGTGGCTGTTCTTAGATGACATCGAGTTGTATGCTGGTAATTAGAAGTTTGTTACGAATAGCAGACATGTTCAGTGGTCATATACAGATGGAATTTGGATTAGGCAAGTGTCGAATCCAAACCATCCGCAAAGGTCAGCACGAGCCGCATGCCGGGCATGGCATTGGTGGCCTCAACATCCAAACTATGACCGATACAGAATCCATGCTCAAGTTGTTAATTTGTCCGAATTCAATGTGTGAAGCTCGCACTGAAATCACATCTCTCGAGGAAGAATAAAAGAAGCGCACTGAAGATATTGGTTATTATTTCACTGGAGGATACATTCGGAAAATTGCTGTGGGCGAAAACCGATCTAAGAAACGTCCGGCGGGGGATACAGACGGCTAAGTACAAATTTCAAATGTGCCATCCAAACTCTGCCGTGGAGTGGATGAACCTGCCTCATAACATCAGATAGTTCGCAGGATAGTTCCACTTACAACATGTATTGGGACCGGCAAGTTCTAAATGATCGCCATATACTACACAACAAGCCTATCGTGTTGTTAGATTCCAAAGCTGGTCGCCCCACCAATATTATTGATGTTGCTATCCCCCATAACAGCAACATTGACTCGGGAAATAAAAGAAATTTGGCGTCTGGTGAAAGTGGTTGTAGTTCCCATAATATTCTCAGCTTTTGGTTTTGCATATAAATCCCTCATGGCTTCCCTTGATGTCCTGAGACTCTCACACAGTCTGGTTCAAACCATGCTGCATACTTTGCATACGTGCTCGATATTACGGGGACTGATCGACGGATTTCCCCATTAACCAATAACGGGTCATCACCACCAGAGCCCCTTTATATTTTTAATAGGTAGGATCGTCCGACCCTAAATGCTTCGCACTTAGTGCTAGTATTAGGTAAAATCCGGAATCTGCCGAGATTGTGACAAGTAGGATTTTGACCAGACGTTCCAGTATTCTGCGCTAGATTACTGTTTATACACATGACCTTCTAGCATGAATTCAATTACCAATATTGAGTTTATTATAAATTACCAATATTGAGTTTATTAGAGCAGATATTGAGTTGCGCTGTTTTCTGAGACCTAAAGTTCACATAGGTGCATTTCCTTGCCTGATTTTTCATTGAACAGGTTCGAGAGCTGTTACACTTTATGATGCGTTCCTTTACGAGCGCTAGTTCCTCTACCTTACCTTTTAATATTATTAAAAGCTAAGCCAATACCAATAGACTTCTTTCGTTTCGTATTTTGAGAGAAAAGGGGGAACTCCCTAAATATAACACAAGAACTGCATGTGAACAGATTTACAGACCACACAATCCCACCAAATTTCGTGACACTATTTTCAGTCGTTTGCAAGTAAGTTGGATGTACCCCACAGACAGACAAATAATCGGACAGACAACCAGGCTAACAGACAGACAGATATTAAATCGATTTTAATAAGATCAACGGCTGGACGCAGGCTTGGTCACTGCTTAGAACTAAAATCTTCCTTCCCATGATTGACTTACTTTCTGTGTATGATTCGTATGTTGTAGCTATTTTCCCATGGACAGTTGCTTTTTAAGGTTTTGTTTGAAAAACCCCATACATGTAAAAGGGGGTGTACAATTTTTTTTCATCAAATATAGTCGTGTGGGGTATCAAATGAAAGGTCTCGATTAGTACTTAGCCGGTCTTAGCTTTGAGATTTGTTAAAAAGGCGAGGAGTGGGAGGGGTACAAAATTATGATTTCTTTAACGGACCCATTCTCAGAAACTACTCAACCGAAAAATCTGAAAAAAATTCGTGAAGCTGCCTCTATATGGTACCCAGGCCTCAAAATACTCACCATATCGATACCTGTTCAAATTAAGTTAATAATAGTATATTACCATATTTTTGGAAGAATTGAGCAAAACCCCCTTTAAATTTATCCCAGAGTTATAAAAGTTAGTAGTAGTAGTAGTATAAAATATAATATGAAGCATATTATCTCCAAGTTTGATCAAAATCGTACTATTAGTAACAAAGTTACAGTAGCTTAAATTTGTCTTTACCGTGTAAATTTACAACCCGAAGTACTAAATCTGACATGCTAAATGCATATTCTTAACGGGCTACGTACAAATGGGATAGTTCTACACTCAAATATACTGACACAAGAAGCACCCAGCTTCCGGTTTCCCGCCTTGTTTAAGGTTTTGTGTAAAACAAAACCTTATTAAAATCGGTTTACTGTCTGTCTGTCTGTCTGTCCGTCACACGCCTTTTTGTTCGAGACTGTAGCATCGATTGACACCAAATTTGGTGGAATGATGGGAGCTATGGCCGCTCACGCATACAGTAAGGTACATCATGTTACGTCGAATTTAAGGGGAGGTCGCCATACATGCAAAAGGGGGCTGTACATTTTTTTTTCACCAAATGTAGTCATGTGGGGTATCAAATGAAATGTCTCGATTAGTACTTTTCCATGCCGGTCTTAGTTTTGTCATTTGATAGAAAAGCGGGGAGTTCGGGGGGTCGAAAGTGATCATTTATTTAACGGGGCCATTCTCAGAAACTACCTAACTGAAAAATCTGCGAAAAAATCTGCCTAGCCACCATAGGCTCCGAAATACCTTCCATACCAATATCTGTTAGAATAAAGTTAATAATGGTATATTACTATAATTTGCAGTAATTAAATTCATCCTAATAACACAAAATTTTGCAGCAATATAGGCTATGATATAGCTTGATCCTACCAAATTTGGTGGAAATGGCATTATTCCTAACAAACTTATAATAGGTTAAAGTTGTCACTTCTTTGGAAATTCAAGATTCATTGATATTCACAATATCACCCGAAAGTGGATCTTCTCGCATAATATATGCGTATATTAAGTGTTAGTGTCTGGATAGCTGAGTGGTTAGAGCACAAGGCTGTCATACGGAAGGTCGCGGTTTAAATCTTACTGGTGGCAGTGGAGTTTGTATCGTGATTTGACGTCGGATACCAGTTGACTCAGCTGTGAATGAGTACCTGAGTCAAATCAGGGTAATAATCTCGGACGAGCGTAATGCTGAACACATGGCCTCCTACAGTGTACTGTAGTGTACCGTTACGGTCTTGAATGAAGTGCTCTAACACACTTCAAGGCCCTGATCCAATATGGATTGTTGTGCCAACGTTTATTATTATTATATTACGTGTTACGTACTAATGAGACAAATTCAAACTCAAATGATTTTATATTGTAAAAGAAATACACAAAACCTTTCATACCTGAAGCGTCCAGTTCCGGTTTCTCGACTTGTTCTAACCTACCTTGCACATCGACACATTATCGATGCTATTGCGATATTGTCGAATCATAACTCTTGTCTGGACATCTTTGACTGGAGCGGGCGCAACTTCCAAGCAATGCCACCAGAATGGAAGTAAAATCGAAAACTTTCATCTCCATTTATAAAACAAACTTAAATACTTTGCGAAATGTTCTTTCCTTCAGATCCTTTATACCCCTAAATTGTGGAGCTATGCAAGCATGTATTGAAACCACACATCAATATACATACGTATTTTCTTAAGCATTTCCAAATATTGCTTTCACTTTTGAAATGATCATAATCATCATATCGTCCTAAGAGGTTATTCTACTATAAACTCCTTTCCATTGTCATCAATACAATGGAAGCACTTTCCTGAAGGTAAGATATTCAAGATTAAGACGTCTCTCTTTCATCCAAACTTCCTTCTTTCATTGTGTGTTCTTTGCCAACAATAGAATTATACGTAAAATCCTTTTGTTCCTAAGGAATAAAAAAACTAGATGTAAGTAAGGAATTCAGTGAAACCAAGGATTGTAATAATTATTTGAAGGCATTGAAGCACGCAATGATTGTTATGGGTCTATACATTAGGAAGTTCGACAAATTGGACAGAAAAGATGTAGTTCACTTTATGAAGATAATCCGTTAAAAGACATTTAATGCTCTTAAAAGACAACATGGTATTGCATAATAAAGGAAAACCTTTCAGAAATGAACGTCTGGCTGTCAAATGGAATATGAGACTCTTTTTATTTTCTGCATTCAATTCCTTAAATTTGAGATTCTTTTGTCCAAAAGATAAGCCCGAAAACATATCTTTGTAGCCTTTTTATTAAGAAGTTGAAATAAGGCAAGCCATCCAGTTCAAATGAACACAAATATTCCTTAGGATTGCGATTTCATGCGATTTGAAACTGCTGTTTCGCAATGGACAAGTTTTCAGACAGTGCCCCGTTTTCTTCACGGCAGTAATTTGAATGGTTCCCACACATTTCATGTGCCCTCATTTCGTAGTACACCATGATGGCTTCCCGGGATAAGGAGCGTTGTCACATACTCATCTCCTGGCGTAATTGAATCTAGTAAAATGAAACTTGCAATGAGTTTCCTCCTCCTTGTCAGCTATCATTGGAATCATCACTGTTATTATGGCCACGTATTAGGAAGCAAGACTGCACTTAACCCTTTTATGGCAATTTACTCAAGATCTGGAATTTCAGAGTATCTTTTTGTGCACCGACATCATCTGGATGATTGTTGGGAGGAATTCAGAGGATATATATGTATATTGTGTATATGATGGCAGTTTGGACAAGAAGCCTATTAAAATTGGTTAGGTATTTTGCTACTAAAAGAAGCTGACATGGACATACAAATATAGTAGACCTGAATACATCCGCATTCAAAATGAAAGCGTCTCCTCGATGTTGCACTGACTTTTATATGTTATTCGCAACGACTTCAAATAGGATCTGAACTTCATTTCAATGTACAGTTTTCCATTTTATAAGCTAATTTGAATGGCGTCTACCTCCGCGGCTTGTATAAGGGAATTTTACTACTGAATTTATAATTTCAGTAATTCACGATTTGTGATCCCCAATATAAATTCTAAGATAATTTTTTAGGTAGCTACATTTATTGGTGTCTATGATATTGAGAAATTGATTCAATGGCATTTTAATAATACATTAAGTATTACTAATTGGGCTACTAGGACCAAATTTCCTTATCTAAAGGTCGGAACATTCATTTGCTCTCAAATTGTTAGAAATCCATAATGTTCAGGATGGAAATGGAGGAAGCTAGTTAATTCTTTCACCGAAGCATATATTCCATAGTAACTAGCTGCAATCCTCCTATCCTTATGACACAGGAGCTTGTTTAATCCACTTTTTAGACAAACACCGACTCAATTTACTTTCGTCGCATAACTAACTTCTAATGGACGAGGGATGTTGCATCGCGGCTAACTATTTTTACAACTAACAAACTGGGTCCGTATATGGACAAGAGTGGAAGAGTTTTATGGATGAAACGTGACGATTCATGGGAACATGCACCTATGCAAGAACACATATTGCACGTTTCATCGGTGTGTAGATGAATTCGTTCGTTTCAGTTATGCAGTTTTTCGATTTAATGCATTAGGCGTGTAATAGAGGAGATTGGTGGAGTATTCACTATCATAGCATCGCAAAGTTGTTAAGGAAAATAAAGAAGAAATTTGTTTAAGCTATTCCTTTGGGGATTTAAAATCCACTAAGATACTGACTGTGGATGGTTTTGCCGTAAGACTATCGATTAAAACACTGAAACAGTTTAATACATTACATCAGATTGTGTCGAGAACCTTTGTCCTACTATCAAATTTGTTAGAAGCAAAATACTATGACAACTATATTCCCGAAGACTTAGTTGCGGTCACCTTACAATACCAGGTAAATATTAAGAAATAAGGCGTCATAGTTGCCTCTCTGTACTTTGCCTAATGTTCCCCGTGTCCTCCACCGATGTAAGAACTAAGGGATCTGGGAGTATATCCAGAATCAAGTAGGCTTGAACTCTTAATTGATTGTGATGCGAACGGTAAACATATTTGTTAGAGGACCGGTATATGCAATCCTAGAGGAGAGAAGCGACCTGCTTCACTTCAGCTTGACCCGACTGCAAACGTTGTTTGTGCCTTTATTACTCTGTACTTCAAAAATGTTAAACTTAATTACAGTTCGGCGGACATCCCGGTTTTGCACCGAGGTCCACCAATTCGATATAACTGAAAGCTGTCTGGCGTCCTGACCTACGCCATCGCTCCATCCATCCATCGGTAGGGTTTGCCTCGTCTTCTTTTTCTACCATAGATATTGCCCTTATAGACTTTCCGAGCTGGATCATCCTCATCCATACGGATTAAGTGACCCGCCCACCGTAACCTATTGAGCCGGAATCATCCATCCTCATGTAGGGGGCCAAAAATTCTACAGAGGATTCGCAATTTTTCTTGCTAAGAAGAAGTTTCCGAGGAATACATGAGGACTGGGAAGATCATAGTCTTGTACAGTAAGAGCTTTGACCCTAAAGTTGACATAGGCTCTGTTGGCTGATAACAACCGTGCGCGGATTTCTTAATCGTAGCTGTTATCGGTTTTGATTTTCGACCCAAAATAGGATAAGTTATCAGCGGTCTCAAAGTTGTAGTCTCCTATCTTTATTCTTCCCGTTTGACCAGTGGGGTTTGATGTTATTGGTTGGTTGGTTTTTAGTGCTGACGTTACCACCAGATATTTAGTCTTTCCTTCATTGATGTTCAGTCCACGATTTCCACTGCACTCCAGTCCACGGTCAGCCCACCTTTATTTAGAATTTACTCTGACCATTAATTGGGGAAGATCCGACTGTAATACAAAAAAGGTAGCAAAAGGGATTGGGCAAAGTGCAATGAGCTTCTTGGTAATAAAGTTCAGGTCCCTAGCGACAAATGCCTCCTTTGGAAATAGAAATTCAATTGGAAAACCAGAATCATAAACTTTCGGATTGATTTGAAGAGTTTTACCTAGGAAAACCGAGGACTACAAAAATTCAGAAAACCAACCAATGACTTCTTAATTGTGCTTGTGAAAGCATTAAGGATATAGGCTGGTTAAACTTTAGGAACTTACGTCCGAAATGAGACTTCTTTAGAAGGTACAGTCAGAAACTGGAAGACGAAAAAGAGACTCGAAGGCTGTGCAGAATCTTCAAACGGGATGACAATCTTGAAACGGGGTGATTCGGCCAAATTAGAGTCTTTTAGAAAACGCTAGTTCTATGGGCTATGCTGATCGACTGACTTGAAAATCCGGCAATACAAAACGGCGTGCAAAAAAGAAACGATATGCACTGTCTATTTAGTTGATAGTTGGCGCCTTAGTTGTGACGCCTTCTGATACCTGGATCCCCATACGTCTGTTTGGCAGAAAATACGAAGTTATTCCGCCAGACAAAAGTAGTAGGATCACTCTCGAGACAACAAGGGGATGCCCTGTCATGCGCTCTCTTTAACCTGGCCATGCAAAAATTGAACTACGATCCAGATGTTAATGCAAGGAGCATAATCGTTTTCAAGTCCACCCAACTACTGATCAATGCTGGCGATATTGACATTATGGGAAGAACGACTCGAGATGTACAAGCAATCCTCATCCAGATCGAGCAGACCGGGATTAGTGCGAGTTCTTGGAGTGCACATTAATGAAGGCAAGACGAAGTACATGGTGGCAACGTCAGCATCAGAGATGCTACGCTGATCAATACAGACAGGAGAATACAACTTTCAGGCTGTTGATAATTTCATCTATCCAGGATCGAAAACCACAACCGATGACAGCTATGATGATGAAATCCGCGCGGTTGTTGCTTGCCAACAGAACGTATTTCAGCTTACAAAAACTATCCGATCGAAACGTCTCACCGCCAGGTTAAAAAGGGCGCATGACAGGGCATCCCCTTGTTGTCACGAGAGTGATCCTACTACTTTTATCTGGCCTCCCACATTGATAAGCGTCAGTCTAGTCAGTATTATCAGTTTGTTTGGGATACCGAATTCTCCCATGGCCGTGTCGATGAAAAGTTAATTTAACTTATATCCATTTTCCAACAGTTTTTCTATCGCTTGCCGCGATAAGTCCCCGGCAACACGGATCGCTTTAGTGAGTCTGCTCCTGATCAGCATTTCGATCATTTTTCTGGCCGTGACAAGCAGCGGTCGGTATGTAGACGATAGGTCAGAGTCTCCTTTCCCTTTGATGATCAGCGCAAGCCTTGCCAGCTTCCAGTGACAAGGAAGGACCTAGCGCGTTCTTATTTTTCATGATGAGAGCTGCCTCTTCGAACTCTTTCATGGTGAAAAGGGGACAGTCCTCGACACCTTCTCCGTGGCTGCCATCAACCCATACGGGATATCTAAGGAATAATGCCCGTACAATACGGTCCATCTAGGCGGTACTAAGTAAAAGGGGTTTTCGCGGTGCCTCGATTTTCCGGTGGACATGACATGCCAACTCTCCACGAGTCCCCGGTTACCTTGATTTACTAGGTTTTGCCAGCCGCACGCTTTGCTTTTATCTACCACACTGTGGAGTGCTGAACGCTCTGCCAAACGGCGAAACTTATGACACAATCATGGCGACATTGAAACCTTCGAAATTCCCGTTGGCCGTAATAAATAGAAACGTTCAGAATACACCTGCTCTTCTTTCCCGCATGCACTCATTAATAGAGGTGAATCATTGTACTTTTTTTATTTTTTTTAAATGCTGAATAGTGAGTTTTTTATTCCCCGTATACCGGTATTTCGAGGACCAGTTGTCCTCTTCTCAGTGCATTGGAATTGCTTTAGATTGGACGAGTCTCCCGACTGTAGCAAATGCGCTGCTACACCCGAGGATGTAATTGAAAAAAGAAGGATCAAACGCGACCTGAACGTGATTAGCGGACCGGATAATCTCGTGGAGAAGATATTCGGTTCAGCAGAAAATTCAAGCGCAGCAAACTTAACAATAGTCGCGATATGAAATAAGTTCCTCGAACTGAATAGAGGCCGGAAAATCCGACGGGTGCATGATTTGACGACATGATGACAGCTCTCACGAAGTAATATTTCACTGTATTCCCGCGGTGATATGAATAAAGAAGTGGGCGTGATTTTAGTGGGTAAGTGGGTAAAAAAGAAAGAAGAATAAAGCGTCTCAGTCTCGCATATTATACATTATTTCCGTGACGCTACTCAGTCATTCTCCACTTACATTAGCTGGGCTGAATCTCCATTCTACTCCGGAACTTACTTTGTTCTTACTCTTACTTTTGTCTTCACCTACTTCCTATTATAAGCCCTGTCTAGGTGCAGAATGTGCTATGAATACGCTAGTTCCCATCAAAATTCTTCCTTGGTTGATGTTTTCTCCCTAAGCGTCAGTTTCAACAAAAGTCTCGAAGAGTGTTACTTTTCACACCTTTTGAAAGAGAATATTATTATTCTTACTATTTTTACTTTTTATAAATGGCCTCCTCTCTTTCTTCACCCGTCCAAACGGCACTTTAATTTATACACTGTTGTGTATAGCTGATATCAAATGTCACTAGGTGAGTGTTCTCATCAAATGACACTCGACCTGTTACTTACTTAAATTCCTCCTCCCCTCTCCCTTTAATACACAACCGGCCTAGTTACAGCTGGGCTCTTCTCAAGATGTGGGTAAAAAGTTTCGCGACAGGCTCTGGTTCAATTGCCACTCGTCGACAATCGTACTTCCAAAATGTCTGTTTTTACCATGTGTTCCTCCTCCGACTGCACTTCAATATGCTCCCAACCTTTTTTAATTATTAAACCAAAAGATAAGGGTCTATAGCCGAAAAAAAGTGTTGGGCGGCCCCGATATCGAGTAAAAGCGAACTCAATTCTTGAACAAAAATCTAATATCGGTCAAACTGAGGTCAGAACCAGGCGGATTTTATGCTCGTTGTAATTGAAACTCACGTTATGTTTGTGAATGTATATAAGGCATTTAACAATTGCGGACTTCCTGGGTCCGGCTGCTTGCAAAGCTGATGCGTTTTTTTTTTTGGGAGTAGGGTAGGTGAATGCGTTTACGCTCAGAGTGTTGGACTTCCGTAACAGCACGCTGGCGGACTACCAACTAAACACCTCCCTGTCATCAGAGAACTAGCCTGGAACCGTTTGACACATTACTTCGGGCTAGCCCTCCCGCTCTCCCGGCTTTGGGAGCCTGCAAGTCAGGGAATTCCTTTCACCAACGGGAGGGGAGGGGAGGAAGGGAGTTGCTAGTTCAGGGAACCCCTTACCGTCCGATCCCTCTGCCGGTCGAGTTCAATCTTTTTCGTAGTAAGAAGAGCCGGAACATAATGCGCAATACGATTCCAGCTGCCAGCGCTCTTTAGCATCTCTCTGATAATGTTGTCTGGAGAGAGCTCCCCTGTGTCTGCATAAAGCTGCTGGCGGAGGCCGTCCCACCTCTCGCAAGAGAAAAAGTGTGTTCAGCGTCATCCGCCACTCTATTGCAGAACCCACAATCAGGAGATCGCGCCTTCCCAACCCTGTGCAGGTAAGACTGAAAACCTCCATGCCCACTTAGAAGATGGGTAAGGAAGTAATCAATCTCACCGTGCTTTCTGTTCAACCACGGGTCTAATTTGTCGATGAGCCGCGCAGTCCACTTGCCCCTTGGCTCATTTTGCCAAGAAAGTTGCCACTCGTTAAGGGTGCGTTGACGTTCTTCACGGGCAACCACTTCTTTTAAGTTTTCGCTCTTACGGCGATAGATAGCTTTGCGCTTCTTGGCAAGGAGGGCAACGGGGATCACTCCCGCAATCACCATCACAGCCGTGCTGACTTTAATTTGATTGAATTTAAGCTGTTAGAAACATTTTGAATCCTTGCCTTAAGGTGCCTTGTGCACCTTAGTTTCACGAACTACTTTGTCATACTGCAGAATAATATGGTATAATTCAACTTCAACAGTAAGGAATGTAAATATAGTCTTCCAACTGTGTCAGGATTAACTCGGAAATGAAAGTTGAATCAAAACGTTGAAACTTCATTGCTTAATACAGGATATGCTACTGACTGTAGGACTCATACAGGCACATGAATCAATGTGTTTAGTGGTAAAACAAGATAATTCCTCTGACCGTCGAAAGCTAAAATGGAACATAGAAATGTGTTTTCAAATTGAAAATAATAGATTGCATTTATGTTTCGTTTGAATGTTTCGGGTACAGATGCTGAGCTTACTGGCAACCTAACAGACCCTAGTTCCTCTACGCAATCTCGCGTGGTCAAACGCTACCGTCTAGCGATATACTCACTTCTAGGCAACCTTAACTTCTAGTATGACTCACAGCCATAATTGCAACCCATGCACTTCATCACTGCAAAGTTCCATCTGGGAATGCAACTAAATGAATTATGTTCGCGCTAACAACTTTGTATGGCTGACAGTGAGTATGTTTATGGTTCTTCTGATTAGCTGAAAAGAAATGCATGCAGATGGTCTGGAGCCTACAAATTCCATGCAATCAATCATTTTTATTTCGCAAATGAAGACTTTTAACTCATGAGGTGTCTAGTGCGAGGATGATATCATCTGCTGTTGCGGCCGAAAGATTTATTGAGTATCCAGTGAGTAACCAAAGCTCTTTGATGTGATCGAAATTGGATTTATTGTTTTCGAAATACGCTTCACCCATATCAGAATTGGGAATACCCATCAGGCGGCACATTCTTCCTTCCCGATTCTCCGTTTATAATTATTGCGTCTGAAACATCTGGTTGCGAATTCGATTCGCTATTTCGTCTCTAGTCCAAATTGGCAGCTCATCAGGAATGCAACGACCGTTGCAAGCTACCGGTCCAAATATGGAAATAGCTTCTTTGTAGTTTGAAAGTTACATCACCAACCTGGCCAGTAGTAGGTACCAGACGTACGTACACACAATATATCATCGATAAAATCGATTGGAAGTAGTACGTACGTAGACTATCTTGCATGTCCATCGAACCGACTGATACTATCGAATCCGTGCATAGTGCACAAAGTATCTGAGGATACTTTCCAGTCAGGTACGAAAATGATAGCCATGATTAGGCTGTAACTCCTGCCCGCTACGTAGCTGTACTTTGTAATGGTTAGCAATTACAGTATTTTCTAACACCTATTTCCGCTGAGTTTCTGTGTTTCGAATGAGTTATTCTAGGAGTCATTAATTCTACAGTAATAGGAATATAAAATAGCGGAAAATTATTCATAGTCAGCGTGATATCTAATGGATACATTGCATACCGGCAAATAAATGAGTAGAGGGTGAATGTTAGGCATAAAAACATGCGGAATATTTGCGGGTATGAATACCTGATGTAGGAATTTCAACTTCAACACGCTTTAACATAAAAAACTAAATAATATGGGGATGAATGGATCCAAAGTATCAAACATACGCGTTGACGAAAGGGACCTCATGATAAACTAAAAGGAGAGAATAGGATATTTTATATTACCAAAAGTGGAACAGTGATGTTTGCTTGACTTTGTAGTATTAGAAAATATTTCCTGCAGAATATACCTGAGCCGGACATAGCGTTCTTCAGATTATTCTATCCGCATTCTGAGAGTAAAAGCTGGAGTTTGAGCCATCCTTCCGGGGCCCCACATTAGGTGTTAGCACTGTAAGCGGAAGTAGTTGAAGATATCCTTGCTTAGTACAGTGTCGATGCAAGGATTTAATTACCCCGCTTTGGCAAACCACTGTTGTTGCATTCTTAAGCAATATAGTCTCAAAATCAGACTTATCTTTATCCGTCAATAATGTAATAGGATTCCTCGTTTGTCTTTTTCGTTTTGTTCATTGGGCGATGATTCTTAAACCACACCCACTACAAGAAAAGCACCTTCATAATATTTGCGACTCCAGTTGTGGCATTTGTATCATTTTGTCGCAAATGTTAGTTACTATTTTATCTAAAAGAAGAAAAACACCGTGAATCAAGGAAAAGAAATGAATTTGCTTTGGTAAAATTAGGCCAGAACAATGCACATTCATAAAATACAACCAGCAGCCACGTTGCATTTGCATATACAGCTCGTAGTGAATATGACATTTGACCTTGTAGGAAGTAGTAATAATAGTAGAATTTCCACCAAAAGTTTCTAGCATTCCTATTAAAGACTATCTCTTACGGACTGAAGATGAACTTAAAGGGGTTTCACATTTCTTCTGATTGTGCATTGGCTAGTGTTTGGTCTTCTCTGGTGCATGGACTAAAATGGCTATGGAAAGGAGGCCCAGAATATAAAACCACCTTGGAAAACGAGAGTAGGAGTAAACTTACGGTGTATTGAATCTTAACCCCAGTGCTGGGGGCTTTCAGAAGTGGGCGAGCAGGCTTCCGTTCGTCGATAATGCACGACCACAGTGCCTCGCTGGCGGATAATTTGGCTATCGTGGCATTTGATGCTACAAGGGTTTTAGATTCGGGAAAAGAAGTGTTCAAGCGTAGTACAATTTTATCGAGAATACCAGTAACAAAACCAAAGAAAGGTGAGTCAATCGCATATCGTTGAACTACAAAGCCCGTCACAACTCCCACCATGTATGCTCCAGAGGGGCAATAGCCAAAGTTCACTGGGAAGACAGTTCTGATCCGGAGGTATTGACAAACAAGGACAATGAAAATGGTAAAGGCTATCAGAATCCTCTATAACAGATTGCAGGAGAACATAAGAAATTCTAGGGAGAAACCGAAATCTGCTATTCCAGCAGTATTACAATCCACTCGAGTGATACTTAACCGTATTGCCATCGAATTACGACCGAATAAGAGAGTACGGGATATGAAAGAAACCCCCTAGGGAGACAATAGTCCCCTAAAAGAAAATGAGTCGAGAAACCGGTGACTATGCGCTTCAGTTAAGCAAGGTTATATGTATTTCTTACATAAGCAATTTTAATTGTGTATTTATCCCATCTGTACCGAAGGCGTAATGTTTATGCATGTAGTTTGCAAACCATACACGTAAGTATGATGTTGACATTTAGAGTATTAGCATACTAGAACTTTGCAAAAAAGTGACAAATTTGGCCTATTATAATTCCGTTAGTAATAGTATGATTTTCACCAAACTTGAAAGAATTATCCTGTATAGTAAAACTTGTACTTCTACAAAGGTTCATGATTCTCGGATAAACATAAGGGGCGTGCTTAGTCAATATCGGTATGGAGAATATTAAATACCATGCGCATTGGCCACCATATGCTTTTCATATAGCTGGGTTGGGTAATTTCTGAGAACGGCTCATTGAAGTAGCTGACCCATTTCGAACCCCTACACTTCTCCTCTTTGTAACCAATGTCAAAACTAATATCGGCTTCGTAAAGTACGAATCATTTTATTTGATACCCCGAACGACTAAACCCGGTGAAAAAAAATGTTCTCTCCCTTTTGAATGTATGGGGTCCCACTCCCCCCCCCCCCCCCCTTAAATTCAATGTGGGACTGTGTTACTCCCTGCATGAAATGGGATTATAAGTCCTACCTTCCTATCAAATTTTGCTTCTGAGAGAAAAGGTGTGACAGACAAACGGACAGACTGTAAAAGTCGAATGCGGCGGTCGTCAAAAGTCAACGTTGTGCAAAACAATAAGAGAAAACCATGAATGAAAGTAGTGAAAATCGTAAACGAAACTGCTAAAAGTTGCAAAGAGCTCCAGTGACTCATGGTGTAGTGAAATCAGTGATGCATCTTAAGTGAAACAGATTCAATTTTCAACCCTCTTGCTTCATTTGTTCGCTGTTGTTTCCTTTGTATATTTGACTGTAACGTATTGGGAATTCAACTTGCCGTTGCGGCAAGGCGAATCTGTCCGTATAAAGGACATAGGAAACCATCAAGTACCGTCAGCTTGATGGAAAGCAGGCGGTGACAACGATCGCAGTGTCCCAGACGACGGGGCTAACCAGGCTGATTGCGACAGTCAAAAGTGTGGCAATGGCAGCCCTGGAGAGGAAAAACTGTTTGAGTTTTTGCTTTGGGTGTCAAAAAAATTAAAAAAGGAAAACATAAATGAAGAAAAAAATAAGAACTGATGAAAAGAATAACATAAGTAGGACTGAAATTTTAAAAATTGGCTGGCCGGAGGCACAGGCTGGGAGAGTCCAAATCAAATGTGAACATATAGCGGATTACAAGAAAGCGAGGGAGGTTCTCAAGCGAGTGAAGGCTCCTCACTTCACCTACACAAAAAGAAACAGAAGGTGCAAACCTTCCTACTGAAAGGCTTGGACGCCGAGGAAGAGCCTGAGGAGGTGCTCAAAATGCTCCAGTAGACGAGAACTGAGGTCAAGTTCCTCTCAGTGTCGCGTTTTAGTACGAGGAAATCTGTTTTGGAAAAAAGAATTCTACCACACTTCCTAGTGCAGAGAAGCCCTGAGAACCGGGGAAGCGATCTGATTGGCATCAGGTCGCTTAATTACCAGGCAATTCGTTTTGAGCGCCTGCTGAGAGGGAAATAGCCAGTGCAGAAAATGCCAACGCTATGTTCTTTCAGTGATGAACTGCCAAATGACCTTGCGATGTGTAAATTGCGGGAAAGGCCATGCTACAGCTGACTGAAGCAAAGGGCAAGGAAAAAACCTTCTGTTTCAACTGCAGAAGCGGAGGACATCCGGCTGCGTACCGTGTGTGTCCTACATACCGCAATGTTAAGGTCGCAAAACAGTAAGCGCCGAGATTGCAGAAGTGGTCCGACAAGGTGGAGCTAAGAAGCCTCAACAAGATGCAAGTGGCGGGATGGACACCATCCTCAATAAACTACTAACCATGGGTGAAAACATGCAGCATACGCTACACGTACGTAACACAAAAATAAACAGTATAACAGAATATTTACATTAACAGCATGCCCGTCGCTAGGTTTGCAATCACAACGGTGCCCATGGATGGTCTACGGATCATCGCGGTTAATGTGAATTCCATTGTAGGAATACACCGAAGAGCGGAGTTCCTTGTTTTCGCCGCCAGGCAACAGCCTGATATTGAGCCTGAACTGAACAGGCTGCATAATTCTTATATTACAGTTAGCAATTTGAATACTAAGCATACCTCGTAGCCAACCGCCACAAACAATCCCAGAGGGGTATTCCTCAAATCTTGGATAGGGAATACCAGCATAAATGCAAATTATACGGGTCAGGCCCAGGGCAAATTCCTAGCTAGATTTGTGCATTACTGACGCGCGCCTGAGCCTTAATTTTAGGAATTCTCAAAAAAATTAAAAGAGAAACTACAATCTCCTCCTTACTATAGTGACCATAGCGCTATTCTTATTGAGGTTCTGTTTGATGGACGAAGAGTTCGCCTTCTGCCGATGGACAACGGCGTCCACAGAAATTCCAAGAGAGATTTATTCGGGGATATCGAGAGGAACCCACCTTTTGGGGAAAACGATAGTACAATTGCGCCAGGTGATAGGAATTTGAGCAACGAGGAAATACTTTACTATTTTCTCAAGCTGGAAAACTTGACGCTGGATATAATTGAACAAGTCGTCTCTAAGATTAAACCTCGCCATAATATGGAACGATATGAAAATGCAGCAAAATAAAATGGTTGAAAAAAGTGAAAAGCCTACTGCTAATTCGCGTCAACAAAATCTATCGGAGATATGGAGACTATCATCATCCCATATTGGTTGAGTTCAAATCACTCCTTAAGATCGCACAGAATCTTATCCGCCAAGATTACGTAAATGAAGTGAACTTCTAATCGCGAGAGAAGTTAAAGGGTATTTCATCAAGCAATTGAGATGCCATGTTTACAAAGATAAATACGTTATTCCGGAAGATGTCACTAGTAACCGTGCTGAGAACCAAAGTCAGTGATAGTGAGATACAACACCTTATTGACTCATGTATAGGCATGAATAGTGTAACTGCTGATGGGCAAGCCAATTACATCGTGATGGATGATGCTCTTCAACTCGAGTTTGTAGAAGAGTAGTACTTCAGTACTCACTTACGGTTGTCCTATTTGGTTTAACTTGAGCGCTTGCCAGATGGAGAAAATAAGGATTTTGAAAGGAAATGTCTGCGCGCTTGCACGGACTTAACAGAACTGCTTCGCCAAGATATGAACATTACGTAACTAATCAAGTGATGTATGCAGCTGCTGCTGTGCCGAGAATCGACACAGTTATCGTTAAAATTATTCGGAATCACATAGCGAGATCCGCATCGCATGGCGAGAACCCTTGGGTTTCGCAGCCGATCTACCCAAATGACAGGAATTTCGAAGAAACTCGCACGACAGGCTTCATTCTTTCCGAAGCTTTCGTATATTTGGATCCGAAGGATTTATTTCTTGATTCCGCCGGTGACCCGGTTAGGTATCATATAAATTTCCCCGGAACTTGACTACAAGGGCTCCGAGATTCAACTGGAGAAACTCCAGAACGAAAACATTTGATGTTAAAACCGATAAAAAGGGGAAATCCCGGTACTGCTGGATTCGGAATGCCGACTAGGAGCGGCCGTGTTCTGTTCTGCCATTTGGATTAAGTGAGCCAACACAAAGGAGAAATGTCTACCCCCTGGTGAAGGGTATCGCGACACCAGACGGGCAATATGCTAAGGTAGAGTTGTTCAAAAATGCAAACGATCCTTTTAGGTGTAGCTTTAGAATATTAAGATCGCTGAAAAAAAAGGTGATGTGGACCGGAAATTGGATACGCCAATTGAAAGTCAGACCAAAATCTCAGCGGCAAACGGCGTTAATGCTGCAATCGATGATCTCCAACCTGATGGAGTCCCTAGGTCTCCGAAAGCAACAGTAGAAGTAGCAACACAAACATCCTCAAAATCAATACCCCCGATAGGAACCCGGACTAAAGATGATAACACACCACTGGATTGCCTGCAAGATGGAAAAGAAACACTAGATCGCGGAAGGTTATGGTAGACAGTCTTCCTGGACTTGGGTGAACACGTGAAGAGGATAAGACGCACGCAGAAAGGCGATTTACTCCTGAGCTTCGGCCTGGGGAGAGCAAGTCTCACGATTTCCCTAAGAAGATTAAGCGGAAGTAAATGCAAGCCAGGACGAGATCAGCATAAAAGCGGAGATCTTCGAGGCCTTAGAATCTAACCTTGGGCTGGATTCGATCCTTGAGTCCAAAGTGATCAGGCTGCATAATACCTATGGTGGTAAACAGACGACCACAATAGCAATTTGAATATTGTTGTTGATAAGATTCGCATTGGCTGGATTAGCTGTCGACTACGAGCGCAGATATCGCCAAAAGGTGTTTCAAATGCTTGGAATTTGGACACATTTCGAGAAACTCTACAAATAACTACGATAGGTCTAAGTTGTGCCGAAGATGCGGAGAGGAAGGGCAATGCGAATCCTAAATGCCTGCTATGCTGAGAAACATAGGAGAGTAACATCGGCCATACCACAGGCACTTACAAATGACCGGCATTCAAGAAGGCGATTTCAGTTTCTTGTAAATGAAATCCCTCTAGCTGAATTTAAACCCTTGTCAGGCATCCGAGGTCCTACTGTCCCAAAGGGGACTTGAAAATAAAATTGAAGTTGCTATCATATGTGAATACTACAAAATTCTCCACAGTGGTGATTTTTATAACAGACCGAAGCGGAAAAGCAGCAATCTGGACCTGTAGAAACCGAGCAATTGAAGACACGAACAATAGCCCAGAAGACGAATTCACACGAGCTAAGGTAGGCGGCAGTCACATTGCTAAGCTGCGCCAAGCCTCACGCTAGATGAATTCGTACTAATGGTGGAAATATTAACTTCCGAAGTAAGCCGCCACGACCAAATAATAATAGCCGGGGATTTTAACGCTTGGCCCGTAGGTTCGGGTAGTCACGAAAGAAATGCAAGAGGCCGCATATTGCTCGAAGTATCTACACGTTTGAATGTCGTTCTGGCAAATGTTGGCGGGGTCAATACTCTTCGAAGACGGGGTATGAGATCTTCAGGAAACGATGCCGATGGGAAACGCAGAAGAAAAGATGACGCAGGTTTTTGAAAGGATACAAAAAGCATGAGACGACTCCATGCCATGCAGCAGTGTACTCAAGAAATGAATGCCAAACTTCTAATGGAATGCCGAAATCGATTAACTTCGCAAAGTTTGCCTTAAAGCCAAGAGACACAGTGAACGTAGTAGAAATCGGCCTGAGCCTGAAGAATTGCATAACCGTTATAAGAAGGCGGGAAAAGAACTGGGAGAAGTTATCTCTAGAAGTAAAACTGACCAGTTCAAGAGTTCAAAGAAGCGGACTCCGACCCATGGGGAGGTGCATACAAGGCAGTCATGGCATCTATCAAGGGTAAATGCTCGTCACCGACCACAATCCTGATTTTTTGACGCCGGGGTGTGGATGGAATGTTAGTCTCTGAGAAAACTTGGAGGTTAATGGAAAAATTAATGAAGGCTATCGGAAGGATATCGATATCATGGGAAGAACCATCCGAGACGTACAAACTGCCTTCATCCAGATCAAGCAGGCGGCCCGGGATCTTGGGCTGCACATTAATGAAGGCAAGACGAAATATATGGTGGCAACGTGGGCATCAAAAACCAACCAACCAACAACTTCAAATCACACTGGTCCAAAGGGACGAATAATAATAGGAGACTACAACTTTGACACCGTTGATAATTTCTCCTATCTAGGGTCGAAAATCACAACCGATAACAGCTACGACGACGGAATCCGCGCACGGTTGTTGGGAGCCAAGAGAGCCTGTTCAAATCTCTTACTCTACAAGACAATGATCTTGCCAGTCCTCATGTATTTCGTAACGACGAAATCTATGAGCGATACCATGACCGTCTGGTAGTGGATAAAATCCGGCTCAATAGGTTACGGTGGGCGGACCTCGGCGCAAAACCGGAATGTCTGGAGTTACTTATTAAGGCAGGCAGGTAGTTGCGCTGTTGATGATGATGATGATGATCCACAATCGGCTAAGGAAGGAGGAGGTATGGAGGAAAGTAAATAAGAACCCGTAATACAGAAATAACACTCCCGAGGGGTAAGCGAATTATATTCTACGAAAATCCGCCGGAGCTAAACAATTTCGTTTTTTTAGGGATTGGGGAGCCCTAAGTCTGCATCGACTTGATGCCGAGCCGAACCGTTTTATACAAAACCTTAAAAGGGAATACAAGCAGTTCCGAAAAGCCGAACTAAAAGTTCAGAAAGGGGAAAACACAAGGCCAATGTGTGAATGTCGGCTAGTGTCGCGAAGGATTGAAAAACATCTAGTGTGGGCAAAACTGAAAGCTTTCGTACTCAAGTTTAAAACTCACTTGGGAAGAATGCCTCAGTGCGTGCCCAAAAATCTGATATCTATATACAATGCAAGGATCTCAATGCAATGACAATGAAAGGCAAAATTTGCAATGCCTTGAAGGAGCAATTCAAGTTGGAAGAACTTTCGGAGGAGTCTATTGTCAGTTTGAGAAGAGCCTATTGCAGTACTCAAACGTCTGAACAGTGATGTTAACTTTTTTCAACGACCCAAAAACTAAGTTTGGAGGAAGAAAACGGATAGATAATAATCGTGAAACTTACCGAGGACCTCACATTGCGCGAGTTATAGATCCTAGGGGATATATGTCCAAAAAAAAATAAAAGATTGGATTTAAAATTTTAAATTAGACCTTTATTCTGGCAGAGTTTCTGCCTTCCAAATTACAACTCAGCTATTGCAATGTGCGTCTACAATTTATAAGTTAATAAATTGCTTACAAAGGTTTATTGGTTCAATTAACTTTTAGCGTGTGCAAGTATTATGTTGCGCAATGGAATGTGCAAGGTGCAAATACAATGGATTTTAATTCTGTTAGCATTATATTGCAAAGTTCAATGAAATGATATAATTTATGATGGTGACCCGGTTGAGGGCACGTGTGGTGTAGGTGATGCCGTAACTCGCGCCACTTAAAAAGGAAATAAAGGTTAATGAATTATTTAACTACAATCACCCCCAACTCATTGGAGCTCATTATAATTTGGCGTGAGGAAAAATGCAAATCATTGAAATTGTTAAGTGCGGAAAGTAATAGAATTTTGCTTTAATCACAACTTTTTTTTTTTGTAAATTGCGAACGAATCACATTTCCTGGTTTCACTTGTACTTAGCTGGCAACATTTAATGTTTTGTGAACATATAATTTATATGTGATATCCTCAGAAATCAGCTAATTTTAAATGGCTGGGAAATGACTTGGGATTCTGCTTTGTTCTGGATTTACTGCACGAGCAACCGTTGTGATAATCAAAGGGACATAATGGGCATGAAAGCATATAATTCAGGTGTTTTGCGTTCCAATCCCTATAATTTCGAAAGTGTTAAATTTAATCGTTTTTCGGCTTTTTTCGCTTACATAAGCAACACATTTGGATGGTTTGGCGTGACTGGAGTCAGAGAATATGGCAAGCATTACAAAAAATTAAGATGCAAATTATAGAGGAGGCATTCATACATCCGATGTGCCATGGGCAATGCTTCTTATATTTTGGCACAAGAAGATTTAAATATTACATCTTGAGAATGTTTTCTTCTTCCAAACGGCAGCACGAGTATCTTTAACTCTTATTATAAACCCGATTCTGATTTAAATAATATCACGATTTTCATGAATATGGGTTTACGGCTTTTTCAGAGAGGAAATAAAAAGTTGGTTAAAATTAAAGCTGATAACTTTCCACGAAGCGCAGAAATTTTCCCTTTTCCTACTTAGTGTTTGGTGTTATCCAAGGCAATATGCATTAATAGGCGATAATGAAAACTGACGTACTGATGTACATCCATTTGAATCAATTACATTCTAACATGCCATGAACAAGGCTAAATGTCAACCGCCGGATCAAATTACAACTAGGAAAACATTTCCTATCACTTCGGACATTTCATTATTTAAAAAGTCATTTACCAGCATGAAGTTTTAGATTTCATAACATTGTGACCCACAGAACGCCACAATTTAGATGCTCCTCGTTACTCACTGAAGATTCGTCCGAAAAGTTATTGAAGCCATACACCCGTATGACACTGAGGGCGAAAATAACATAGTAAAGTTTAATGGAACCCAACCTCAGAAGAAATCCAAAGTCCTACAAGAACAGTCCAGACAATTTTATAGTTCGGTGTGCCCATAAATCTGATCCGAAATTGCTCTTCACTATTCTTTGCTAAGCCGCAAAGGCTCCTCCAGAAGAGGAACTTGTAAGGGCATGGTTTGATGAAAAAAACCTGATTTATGGTATTTTAAATGATTCCCGGTGAGCGACAAGTCACACAAAAAATTGCTTTTGATACGCTCTGGTGAACTCACAGGTTCATTTGAGCAGTCGTCACAAAACGTGGAAATGCATGAAACAGAAGACGTGGTACATACGATACAAGATGAGAACGGGTTTGATGGCTATGGGAATTATGTCAAAAATGAAGTCCATCCACGATGACCCCAATAAAGAATGACCAGATGAAGCAGAGATGGACGCCACACCACCATGACCAATCCAATTATGTAACAGATGCATCGGTAGTGCAATTTGAGAATAAGAAAATAACGTCAATGAACTGTGGAAATGGTTGGTAATTTGGGCCGAGATCGTCTAATTCGCATAATTCGGAAGAGATACGGGGACGAATCTTGTAGTAAATCCATGGTTACTTAGAAGGTCTGTGTATGCATTAGCGACCAAGTAAAGATCGATGCGAACGAGACCATATGGATCATCAAGTTTTGGCTTAAAAACTTCGGGCTGAAGCTTTCCCAATACAAGACCGAGTTAGTACTCTTTACAAAGCGGCGGACTTTTAAACCCCATTTAAAGCTTATTGGGCAAAAAGCGGCGACCATTAGCTCAATATTTGCAATGGTTGCCATTCACCCCTTAGTGGATGACACTTACGTTCGCAGTTACCTGAAATGTCCTCTAAACCCCCCATGGCTTCCAAAGACGCTTGCGCTACCCCTCTACTATTCTGCGCCAAATGCTTTTTGGGTGCCCCACTCGTCGGTCGGCCATCTTGGTAGAGTGGATTCCACTGCATGGCGTAACCAGAAATGCGATGTTCGCCTCTCTTTAAAGTGTAACCTGCCACTTCCGCCTTTCGATCACAGTGCATATGAGTGCCAGGCGTGTGTGCCGACCAAATTCTTCGTTTACGATAGGCCATGACAAACAGGTATTGACGAAACCTTGGAGTAACAGTGGAGTTTATTTTCTGTGTGCTACTCCCATATTGCAACACGAAAAGAAACCACGCTTGCTAAATATACAATTTGATTCACACCTTCGACGTTGTGCCACTAATGCAGCTAGGAAGAGAGAGAACCTTGGTTTTGTTGGTATTTATCTTCAGTCAAACTCCTAGCTATTATCTTTCCGACGAAAGGGAGCACGCAGATACCCCTGCAATTGTCACACAGAAAACTGATGCTCTTCTTTGGAATTTCACGATCACCTCCTTTCTCCACTCTCTGAGGAAAGTTTCGGATTCCGAAGATTTCAGTACAATTCTGCGGGGAGACCATCAAGCCCAGCGACTTTACTCCGTTTGAGTGCATTGATGGCCGAAATGATTTCTCTTCTGCTTGCGGGAGCCCGTATCTGCATTTTACGGTGAGTAGCCATTTTATCCACAAGCGGAGGACCTTACCGGATGTGATACGGTTAAGAACAATAGCGAAGTGTTCTGCCTACCTCTTTAGTTACCCATCCGCGTGGATGAGAAGGCGGTCGTTAAATTCCTTCACAGGACTGTCGAAGGATTTGAGACCACATGCAACTCTTTCATGGTGCGATATGCAATTCTGAAATCATTGCGATCTGACTAGCGCAATAGCAAATTCTCTTTTGTTACGGCGTACATTATGCTGAACTTCTCGGGAAACCCCTCGGAATCGGAGTTCGAGGGCGCCACGCCTGCCATTGTTCGCAGCCGTCAATGGAGCCTTCAACCCGCTCTTATTTCGTAATCAGCCAGATTTTACGACGCCCTATCGGGACGTGGCCGACAACCTATTTAGTATTTTTGACGGTGGCCCAATGCTCATCGATATTTTGACACCCGTTAGTCAGTATATCTGCCGTTCGATAAGCACGAAAGCTCTCCTGTTGTGAAGCGACAGCTGGATATACAAGCGACCGATATGGAACTTTGGAGGTCGCAACCCCCTAACCCTGCGAGAGGTGGCGAACGCAACTCACAAACGCACACACGAACGCAAATGACCATCAGATGGTGACCCTTTTCGAGTTCGTAGTCAGCACCTTTCTTGACATTCAGATCCAGGAGGCAGCCTTAAATGTACTCCTGATCGCGAATTGCTCGATCTGATCGCTCGTACCGCGTAGACCAGTTAAAATCGATCAGACCTTTTGGCAGGCTCTGAGCTCGAAAAATGTGCCACCAATGACGAAGCGGTGGAAGTTGCAGAAATCCACAAACCTTCCACCATTATCGTTATGGTCGCCAAGCCTGTGTTTCCCCATCACATGTCCGAGCAAGGTGTTGTTGGAACTACCTTTTGGAAGCCTCTCCCGAACTGTGTGTAATTGCTCGTAGAAAGCATCCTTCTCCACTATTTCGGAAGTCTTCATGGTGCGTAACATTTTACAATTGTGATGCTTCTTAACATAGATCAGAATCTTGCAATTAGAAGTCTGTCGGTCAAGAGGTGGAGAAGTATTCTTCAGAGTCCCATCATATTACTTGGCATAGGTTCAGAATGTCGCTTATATTATAGCTTATATCGTTGGAGTTTCCGCTCAAGTTGGAGATAGCGAACATTATAAGAACACTCGCTACCGTTATCAAAGATCGTGCTTCCATTTTAACAACTAATAATGGTCCGTTTTCAAAGCTTGTGACCATAAAATCAGTCCCTATCCGAGGCTTTGTTGACATTCCGGTAGCAATAAAGTATCCACATTTGTAGGTTGCTAGCCCAAAAATTTGTATCCCTTTTAGTCGCCTCTTACGACAAGCAGAGCAAATCTTGAATTTATTCTTAAGCCCCAACTCAAAGCTCAATATTAGCAAGGATGTTTCCAAATATATGCGACTCGAAACACAGCCGCCATTTTTTTTTTGTTGCGAGTTGTCAGTTTTATTCATTTATCCGCGGCACCAATATGGGCATCAGCGATAAAAGTCGTAGCAAATCACAGAAAAGTTAAGGGTGCATTTTGAGGAAGCGCTTTCCGAACATGGTGCGCCTAGAGGGCGACATTTTATGAGCATGCGTAATTACGGGATGTCCCCGTGGACTTTTTAGCCGATGAAACAAGTCGCTTGTACGAGAAGCAGGAAGCGAGCCTAAGTGAACAAAGTGGACGAATGAGATCATTGGCTGCATGGCTAATAGCATAGGACCAGGCGAAGAATGCCGGTGGACACACAAGCTTATTCCAAACGTAAGTATGTTATGATCTGGCCCAGTTCTTATCCGGACACGGTGGGTAAAGGAGCTACCTCTATAGGTTCAATTTCGATTAGTCGTCCGATTGTCCTAGGTGTGAAGGTGCAGTCGAAGATGCAGAACACGTTTTCTTCACCTATCTGAGATTTGAGTTTTTTAATGTGCCTAGCACATCTGTCCATTTTACGGAATTGAAGGCACTTCTGATATCAGGCGTTATGAGGAGCACTATCCATGTAGATCGGCGGCTGTGTGCCTCGGCTCGATGAACCGCATCTACCACCCCCATAATAGCATTAATTGTGGATCTCCCTGTTCTGAACTCGAACTGTCTTGGTGATGAGTCCACAGCAAAGTGGATCGCTTCAGCGAGTCTACTCCTGATGAGCTTCTCAAGCACTTTCTTGGACGTGTCAAGCATACCCTTGCCGATCAGCGCGAGTCTGGCCACTTTCCAGGGACAACAAAAGATGCCCTCCTTCAAGTAAGCGTTGAACGCCTCAAGCAGCAATTCTGGCTATTTGCGGAGCACCAGTTTGTAAACTTCCGCCGGGATGCCATCTTATTTTCCAAAGTGAGAACCGCTTTTTCGAGATCTCTCATTGTGAAAAGGTGTGACAAGTTATAGCCAAGTCCGCACAAGTCCTCATTCACCTCGTTGACAAGGTTCTGCCACTCGCGAGCTTTGCTTTTATTTATAGCGCTGGGGTCTTCTTTTTGCTGATCTATACTGTGCTTTTATGGCACATGCCTCCTCGTTGGCGCGCAAACGTTGTGCCAAACGGCGGAGCTTATAACACTCCCTCCGTAGGTCGGCAATTCATGCCGTCCACCAGTACATAGGAGGCTTGTCGCGGTTGGGGCCCCTCAGGGGCATGAAAACTTCACACACCGTTCTTATCAGGTTCATAACTGAATTTTTGACGCAAAAGTGATGCCAGGAATGCTTTCTTCACAGCCTGGGCGCCGAAACGTTTGCGTGGATCCAGTGTTTAAAGCTGCGAGCCCGGTTCTCGCAAGCATTTCGAGAAACCTTTTCCCTCTGGAGTTTGACTGAGGGATGCCCCATTCAAGGGCCCTGGCATTAAAATCACCGCCGTGAATGGTAGAAGTAAAAATGGAACACCTGTAAATTGTAGGACAAAAAATAGCTTTGAAAAACTAGAACAAAAAAATCTTTATCAAGATATAAAGATTTGAATTTCACAGTCAATTTCTAAGTGGCAACCCTTTTCAATAAATCGAAGCGTAGTCAATGAGTTGAATCCATTCTCCAACAATACGTCCATGAGGTGTAAACCAGTTTAAGAAAACCTCTGATTATTGTAGCCAACATAAAAACAAAAAGATAAAAGAGTTCAAAACGATTATCGATGAACCCACCTTACACTTTTAATGAACCCTTTATCGTGGCGCTCGACTACAGCTAATCGGGTTGGGCATCAGCTTTGATAACTATCTCCCCTGAGATAACTTCATTTAATCCTGTTGTGATGACTTCTCATTCTATTTTTTTTATTGGCCGCATTTGAAAATTAGGGATTAATAGCCCTAGCATTCAAAGAAGGCATTTGAGAACAAGGAAACATCGAAAATATCTAAAATGGATATATCAACGTATATCAATAAGTGATGAGGGAAACTTTAAATAGAGACAATTTTAAATAAAATTGCCAATAAAATAATTGTAAGTTACAAACAATGGTTAATTTTTCAATTAAGTTTCTGGCAATAATATAATTTATCTATGGAACCATGATTTTCGGTTGATTGATAATTTAATTTAATTATATTTTTGGATCGATGGGTCTCAGAATATTTACCGCTGTGAAATCAATTGTAAATTGAATTTTTCAAATGGTATTAAGTTCTATCATCAGATGTCATTATATCCTTATATCCTTGTAAACATTCCTGACATGATTGATTCTTCGAGATGTTGCTCTGATAAGCTTATCTGCTTGGGTTCCATTTAGTCCTTAATACGTTGTATAAAATGTTTGCCGCGCATATTTAATTCGCGAATGGTTGAACATATTGATAGCCAATTTGGCAGACATATGGGAACATAATGTATTGGACGATGCCGATCGTTTTGAATAGTTCAGTGCATCATGGGTCATTTTACAAAACTTCAAGTATTCTTGATTCATTCACGATGCATCGATCGGCACCGAAACCTAAAAACCGAATGAACATTAGGAATATCGCCCGAACCCACTAGAAGAAAACAGGTGAGCTAAAACTGGAAATAATGGCGCATGTGGAGCCAAAATCCAAAACCCAAGTGCCGCGATTGAGGAAAAATATCCTCGAGGGGTTACATTCTCAATCGATACTCCCCCTGCATCAGGTTGATGAGGCGTGACCTAGGATTCTAACCTTGCCTTAATACCCTCAAGCCATTAAAGTTTAGAGTGCGCCTTGTTACTGTGAGTATCGTTGAAATTAGGGAAAAGAGAAGAAGAGGGAGGATGTGATCCGTCAAGTTTTAGGACTTCACGCACAGTGGGGCCCTGTTGTCTCCTGCCTCCCGAGTAGAAAACATTTAACTTTGCTAGAAGCGCAAGTATCTCAAATCCGATATTTATAGGGAGCAGCATCTCACCATTGTGCATCTGATAAAGCTCGCGTTAATGGATGGCCAGAAAATCCCGATGCCATTCCTCATCGATAAGGGAAGCCTGAGTATCTACATAATATTGTGGTCTCTAAAGTGGGGGAAATGGTACCTGATGGGGTTTAAATAGTCCTTTATGCGTTTGGGTTCGTATCCCCTAATAAGTGCCCTGGCCTGCTCATTCCTGGTAGGCTCGCCCAGTATAGTTCCTTCAGCAGGTCCTCTTCATCTTTTATGGGTAGATGGGGCAAAAGCGGAATTTTTACCCCAAAATACGAAATTGGAATGGATATTGTCAGGGCCACTTGACTGCCCTAGTTCAAAATACACCTCAGCCCATGTAAGCAGTTAAAAACATTTTGGAATATGCCTCTCAGTAAAGATGACATTAACATCGTACTCCTCATCGTGATCGAGCTAAGCTACTTCTTAACTCCTAAATCAATCAAAATCCAATATTGTGGAGTTGGACTCGCAATAAGACTTGTAGGTGAAAATTCATGGGTAGAAGAGGTCCACCTAGAAGGGGTCGTTTTGACAATGCACAAATTCAGTGGATACTGTGAACGTGCTCTAGTAGGCGTGGCGTAAGGTGGAGCAACAATGTGATAAACCAATAAGTAAGAATCGGATTGTTTAGTATCACAACCATTCTAGAGCCATCCAGTACGGATGGTTATAGCGGCTTCAAGCTACAGGAGGTTTGAAACTATATATTAAGCTCATTTAGCTTATCGTGCGAAGACTTTTATACCGGGCTTTGCACCTTCTAAGCAATGTTGAACATGAAGGGCAGAAGGAGCATCCCAAGTGGTAAAAACTAGGACAGGGAAGAGGCGAAACGAGGAAGTAGATACCTACGATTCCGATATATGATGCTTGGGATATCTATTTCGTCCAAACCGGACTGACGTGTCCAAAAAAGCCTTCTTACCCCGGCCTGTCTAGCATAAAAGGATGGAAGCACATGTCGATGGTATACTTAAGTAGAGCTGCACTTAGTGCTGGCAGAACTGTATGGTCAGTTTTTGCATCTTACCAGATTTTTCGGATAACTCTCCTGATGGACCATTGTCTTTCCGGGTGGTCATGCTGGCTATATGTTTATGACACAATCGCCTTCACTTTAGCGTAAGAGAAGCACAAAGAAACAAACACAAATCAATATATAAACAAGCAGAAAATATATACTAAAAGGCTTGATGCAAACCGTAACCTAATTAAGAAAGTTTCCCCTGCTGATCAAACGTATCTAATGTTATTCTAGGATGTCACTGCATTAAAATGAAGAGTTTTGTTTACTGAGGGTATATAACCGGCGAGGGCATTCTTACTAGTTGCATACTATCACACAAGAATCATTCACCTCGCTCAACTAAAAGTAATTGCTTTTATATCCTTGCACTAACCAAATGAGTTGATTTTGAATGAATATTGTCTCGTCGGAGTAGCTTCTCCCCGAAGGCTGGTTTTCAAATCACTAGCATTAATAATTTTCACAAGTGGAAGTAATCTTCAAAGTGGTGATATTAATTATAGGAGTTAATCCACCCAAATACAACCTAATTACTACACCGTTTTTCTGACTAATAGGCCTCATTGGGTAGTATACGAAACTGGGAAATAACTAAATAGCAGGGGAACGATGGCGAAGTATCAACTCCAACGACACTACCGAAAGTTACGATATTTTTAAAAGACGGAAGAAAAATATATACGTAAAGAAATAACTACTCTAGCTTCCAGAACTCTGCTCCAATTTCCTAAATAATGTGCGAGAAGCATCTAAGTATGCTCTAAGGCTCAAAGAACAAAGAAATTTAGACATTTAGCGGCAGTAACCCGCCGAAAACTGAGCGATATAAGTATCTCGGATCAATGATCTCAGCTTCAGCCCTGCCGCTCTTTATGGTTCTGATTGCTGGCCAACTGTCAAAAGCAATAGGCGGTGCCTCCCGATAATGCAGACGAAGACGTTGCGTTGGATCAGTGGTGTAACACAATTTGATCTCATGCGAAATGAAGACATCAGTTGCAATCATCGTGCGGAGAGAAGATGACCAAAAGGCTGACAGAAAAAGCAATGGCTGGAGCAGCTATATGAAGATCGTCTGGTAATCAAGGCTCAAGTTCGCCTAGAGTAGAAAAATGCTAGCTCTATTAAACCTACTATTCACTTTGAGATGAGGCGAAACGCTGCTAACCGGACGCACAGGTTTAGTACTATTAGTAATGATCGTTGGCGCAACAATCGGAATCAGGGCCTTGAAATGTGTTAGAACACTTCATTCAAGACCGTAATGGTATACTACAGAATAGTCTGCAGGAGACAATCTGGTCAGCATTGCGCTTGCCCGAGATTATTACCGTGATTTAGCTCAGGTATTCACAGCTGAGTCGACTGGTATCTGACGTCAAATCACGTTACAAATTCCTCTGCCACCAGTGAGATTTGAACCGCGACCTTCCTTACGACAGGCTTGTGGAAATCTGAAAAATTTCTCGCCTGTAGTTCGGCTTCGAAATCAACGTTGGTTATTTTGCACTATGTCTTTCACTCTTAAATCTGTTTTGAAAGTCAGCTTTGAATTCAGATTCACGACAATTTTTGGAGTGTGAACTGGTGCCGGTAGCAAATACCCTTTGAAGTAACCGAACATTACTAGAGTCGCTTTTTGATTGTCCCTTAAGAAGCCGAATATGGAAATCTATTTTTCGGTTAAAAGTGTTAATAGCAAGCTGTTGTTCTGCAATGAAAAGCATGTAATGAAGTATGAGAAATACTTTGCACAATTTAGTCCAGTAATCTGCTACCACAGGTCGTTTCGAAATTCCACGATACTCAAATTTTTGCCCTTGAAATTGAGGGACTGATGGATGAGAGACTACAAAGTGCTGGTAAAACCGAAACAATCGACGAAAATCGTCATTAGCAGTATAGTTGCTACCTCATCTAGGGATTCACACCCGTATGTACCAAAGTAATTAATTCTAAGAACATCATCCATCCATCCAGGCAAAGAAGGAAATCTAATTTTCGGCCATGTGGGATTGAGTTTTCTAATGAACTGTTCAACAACCAAAATATCGGCAAGTTGGAGGTCCCCTAACTGAAGACGAGGAACAAATACTGCCACCACCGAGCATGGAATAAACTGTCAACGAAAATTCATCGGCTTAAAAACCATAAGTCACCAAGAGCCCATGGAATTACAGTCGAATTGGTTAAATATTGAAGCGACCAATTACATAAACCGGTTAATCAACTGACTAGATTTCTGAGGTATAGGACACCGAATCAATGGCTGACGATTGGCAACGAGGCGTTATCTGCCCCATAAATCACCTTGTCGTGGTGAGGGAGCTTAGTAAGGAGGATCCTACTGGTAACCAAAATCACAAGCCAAGGTGTGACTACCGTGCCGAGCGCTGAATGGTCACAGGAATTAGGATACGGCCGTGAACGGTGAACCCTGGGTACCAGGCGATCCCCAGCTTTAACTAGCTTTCCCTCGGTAAAAACAGGCTCTACCGAGATTGACCCATTTTCCCCGGCAAAACAAAGACCATGACAACCAACTATGAGAAAATTAAATAACCGAAACACAAAGCAAAATAGAAGCATAAAATTAACTTCAATCATGAAGATCCAACCCTGAAGGGACAACCCTGAGTTCCTCAATGAAGAACTGGAAGCTCCACTTATTCAAGTTAGAACCAATGCAATTGGCACCCAGTCTCCTTAATGGACTAGCTGGCGCTGTCCTCTTCTGTCAGCACTACTGAGCCGGGCTCCAGTCGGCGGTACCAGCTGAAGCTAAAATCTTGCCTATGGATAGGCATCTGTCTTCGGGCAGTAAACAGCCTCCGGGCAAACCGCGTTCGGGAAACCCACCACCGTTCAAAATACAACCTCAGGGATGGTCCAAGCATCCGGGGCTAAGGACAAACCAAAGCGGCAGCGGTCTTCTGCCGATCCCAACCCTTCAGCTCAAATGGCTACAAAGACGGCTCGGCCAGCAACGGCCAAGCCTTCATTTAGAGCCAAGGCTATTGATCTCCTCCTAACTGTAAGGATAGCATCCTCGGCATTAAACTACGCTACGCTACGGTAGGTGCATACCGTAAAATGTTGCCGATAAAGTGGGTCAGGTAGAAGAGGATTTTCGAACTGCCATCGTTGAAGAAGTGCTTTCTGTGGCTTCCAGAAGAGTAACGTAATGATGCTGAGGTCCTGGAACAACCTCAACTGCTGAACCGGATAATAAGAAAGTTCAGAAACAAACGGCTTGTTGGCTCTACTACTGGCTTGAAACTGTTAAGTTCTAAGTGTCGGATCGTAAAACCATCGAAGGAAACGTGCAACTCACGGTATTTTTACCTGAATCGTAGATGAGGTGCCATACCTCTCTAATAAATTTATAGCGTTGTAAAGCGGAAACGTCGAATCAATAACTGGAAGTCATGTATACCTCATATAAAAACCGTGGGTTGTTGGTGGGGACTCCATTTCGGAATCTACGTAAGAAAAATTGGACGACATACAAAACAGAACTGAGCGCCCGAGTTACGATGCCTTGGAGACGAGTCGAATTGCTGGTTTTGAGGGAAAACCCAGATGATTAGAACTAGTATAAGAGAAGCCTTCAAAGAGAGCTTTCCACTCCAGGCACCCAAGAATTGTGAAGCACGATGGTGTAACTCGAATTTGGCGAAATAGAGGAAAACGAAAAAGACAACCAATCCGTCAAATCTTATTCAGCCGCTGGCTGCAATTGGTACAAGGAGACTCAAAAAGCTCTGAAAAAGACCATAAGGTCCATTATACTTATTCCAAAATTAGAGAAACCCATCTACATCGCCGGAAAAAGCTTCCGACTGATCAGTCTAACTTGCTTTCTGAAGAATGGATAGGAACGACTAGTAGATCGGTTCATAAGAGATACATTCCCTAGGTGGCCACTTCACTGTAAGTAGCTAACGGTAAAAATTGAGAAAGCGATGTCCGCAGAAAATACGCCTCATGCGCATTCATGGCATCGAACGTGGTTTCAATTATGCCCAGGTGGATCTTTCATATGCTAGATAGGTACCACATATTAGTCAGAACAGACAGAAATGTATTGAGGCAGGATGTTTTAAGAGTTGCCAGCATTCTCTCCTCTGTTATGGCTCCTGGTTATGGATGCCTTGCTATGCCTCCTGGAGGACACAAAGGTCTTCGCACAATCATTTTCAGACGATCTGGCCGTAATAGTTATCGGCAAGTTTGGGAACACAGTATTTGACCGTTTGAATGCAACACAGCAAGTAATCCTCCCTAAAGGACTCATGGCATACGCTGCGATAGGGAAGACCGGCGGATTTTCACCAAAGCGAATTCATTGGATGTATACATCCATAATAAAACCCATTTTGATTTAGGCAAGCGTAGTCTGGTGGCGGATTGGTCTTTAAAAAGACATACTCCATTGTAATCACCAAAAGAGAACGAAACGGGCACGAGTCTTTTCGGATTGGTGTGGAGTTATCATCAGATGCTGTTAAGACCTGGCCGACTGAACGAAATATTCTTTGTGTGAGTACTAAACTAAACTAAACATCGCTGATAATGAGAAAACTTATTAGCTGTAAGAGATTCTCCGCTATGTTGCTACACCAGAAAGCCCCATAGGCCCACAACATCATCGGCCCACTCCAGCCAAATCGGGAACAGATCAGATTTTTTCTCCGCGATAAGCAATAGAAAATTGTTGGAATATGGCCATTAGTTGCGCCAATTCATTGACATTAAGGCCAGGGTAAAATTATAAACGGACATGAGAGAATTCGATATATAATATATATAATTGATAAGACTAGAACTCCGCCATGCTATTAACATAGTATGCTGATCCCAAGCCTAGGTAAAGGAGGAGGATTTGAGGCAACGTACTCTGTACTATCCTCAGTAAAACAAAAATAAAATGCTGAGATCAGGGAAAGAGATAAATAGAGTATAGTTGGATTTATTCTACTATGCAAAATCCTACCTGATCTCTCTTGGTGACAGGCCCCGCGACAGGTCGACCAAGAAAATGCATAGAATGTCGCTACAAACATGATGATCGGATTAAGTCAGAGGCCTCGGAGAAATGCTAGGGCGTCCACCTCAGTCGACGCGGCAGGACGGGCCCCGGTCCTGTCGAGAAATGGGCAAGGGTTCTTGACGCATGGACGGCGTCAGGACGTAAGCAAGTTAGTCCGCACACAACGAACAAAACAAATATGTGTCTGCACGCTAAATGTTGGTACCCTAACTGGAAAGACCGAGGAACTCGCAAGAGCCCTTCGGAAAAGGTGCATTGACATCTGCGCTCTGCAAGAAACCCGATGGTCTGGTGCCAAAAGCTGCGACATTGAACGCGAACGCGGTAAAAATGGCTACAAACTTCTCTATTTTGGTAACCCACACACTCAATATGGTGTTGGCATTGCCATCTCAGAGGGTTTCCGTGATGCCATTAAAGAAGTCGAACGATTTGATGATCGGCTGATGAAGCTCACCATTATATCAGCTGATCTCACTATTCACTTCTTCACCGCGTATGCACCACAGACAGGTCGACCTGATGCCGAGAAAGATGCCTTCTGGCAACTTCTCGATGAAAAGACTTGTCACGTGCCTGCTGATGATTACATAATCATTGCCGGCGACCTTAATGGTCATGTGGGTGAAAAGGCAGACGGTAACAGGTGCCATGGGGGAAAGGGGTTCGGAGCGCGCAATGAAGGTGGCGAACGTATAATCGATTTTGCGGACACCCATGACCTTGTACTTATGAATACATGGTTCATCAAACGATTGTCTCATCTTCCCACATTTTATAGTGGGAACAATAAAACGCAAATCGACTATATTCTCATAAGACGCCAACATTTTACCACTGTCACTGATTGCAAAGTCGTTCCCTATGAGACCATTGCACCTCAACATCGGCCATTGATTGCTGTCCTGCGAATTAAGCCACCGATAAAACGGCGTGAGGAACGCACTGGCCCGCCGCGCACTAAATGGTGGCGATTTGGTGAGAAGAACGAAGAAACGGTCTCACTCATACGATTGCCAACCATTACGAATGTGGAAGAATCATGGAACCAAATGAAAGACACGATCCACAAAGCGGCCTCTGCAACCCTCGGGGTCACCAAGCCGGGTAAGCGGTACATCAACCGAGATACTTGGCTTTGGAATGATGATGTTGAAATGAAGGTCCGTGAAAAGAAACGCCTCTACCACAAATTTCTCGACGATAAAACGCCTGCTAATTGGCAAATTTATAAGAATGCCAACCGGGAAGCAAAGGAAGCGGTCGCTGTCACCCGAGCGAACCGTTTCAAAAATCTTTACGATAAACTGGACACTCGGGATGGGGAGAGAGATCTGTATCGACTTGCTAAAAGCCGTGATGAACGCACACAGGATATCGAACACTTCTGTTGTGTTAATGACAAGAACGGTACTTTGCTTACTGATCGTCGAGCCGCGACGGATAGATGGCGAGAATACTTCGAGCAGATTTCAACTGAAGAATTTGCTCATCCTCCACTTCCACAATCATTGCCGACATTTGGAGCAGTTCCACCAGTCAGCGCAACTGAAGTCGAGGAGGCAATAAAACAAATGAAATCGGGGAAAGCAACAGGACCTGACGACATCGCATCTGAGCTCTGGAAAGCAAAGAGCTGGGACCCAACACCGTGGCTCAGTGAATTCTTTAACCGGGTTATTCAGGAAGGAAGAACACCATCTGACTGGCAAGAAAGTACCACTGTTCCAATATGGAAAAGGAAAGGTAGCCCAGCAGAATGTTCAAATTACCGTCCGATCCGGTTACTTTCCCATACCATGAAGATTTTTGAACACATTCTTGACAACCGTATTCGCGAAATCGTTGAAATAACCGTGAATCAAGCCGGATTTGTCAAGAACTGCGGAACTACTGACGCAATACACACTGCGCGGTTACTCATGGAGAAACATCGTGAGAAGCATCGCCCTCTTTACATTGCCTTTCTGGATCTTGAGAAAGCGTTTGACCGTGTGCCACACGAACTCATCTGGTATGCTTTACGACAACACTTCGTGCCAGAAGAACTCGTGCGCTGGGTTCAATTGCTCTACCACGATCCGAAAAGTAAAGTTCGAAGTATGGCGGGTGTATCAAAACCGCTTCGTGTCTCTGTTGGAGTTCATCAAGGAAGTGCCCTCTCACCACTCCTCTTTGTCCTTGTTATGGACACCGTCACACGGGATATCCAACGTCCAGCGCCCTACACACTGCTTTATGCAGATGATGTTTTCCTAGCATCTGATAGCAAAAATGATCTCGAGCAACTTGTTCAAAAATGGAATGATCGCCTCATGCAACACGGTCTCAGATTGAATTTAAACAAAACTGAATTTTTGACGACCGATCCCCATGAAACAGGCACAATCACTGTCAGCGGCAGTGATCTGCCCAGAACTGAGCGATTTAAATACCTCGGGTCAACGCTATCAGCCAATGGAGAGCTGCGTTCTGAAATTGCTTCACGCATTAACGCAACCTGGATGAAGTGGCGTTCCACAACTGGTGTCCTTTGTGATCGACGTATCAACGAACGTCTCAAATCTAAAATTTACCGCAATGTCGTCCGTCCAGTCGCTCTCTATGGTTCTGAGTGTTGGCCGACCATAAAAGACAATGAACGGCGTCTTGCGGTAATGGAGACGAAGATGCTACGTTGGACTAGTGGCGTCACACGTTTAGATCACATCCGAAATGAGGATATCCGCGATCGTTATGGGGTTGCACCGATCGTGGAAAAGTTACGAGAGAGGTGTCTTCGATGGTATGGTCACGCAATTCGTGCAAACGAGAATTCACTTGCAAAGATTGGTCTGAACATCGAAGTCGATGGTAAACGACCAAAAGGCAGACCTAAGCAACGGTGGCTTGATACGCTGGACGGGGATTTGAAAGCCTCGAGATTGCACCCAGATCAGGCATTCGATAGAGCCAAATGGCGAAGCCGATCACGACGAGCCGACCCCGCTTGTGAACGGGACAAAGGCTGAAGAAAAAGACAGATAATTGATAAGACTAGGCTAACTCTGACCAATGTGCGAGGCCAGATAAAATCAGCAGGACCACTCTCGAGACTATTCAACAACAACAATGGTTAAAAATAAGTGGATGCCGTATCCTGCATTCTCTTTAACCTGACCTTGGAAAAAGTGAACCGCCATGGAGATGTCAATGCGGAAGGCATCATCCTCTTCAAGTTCACCCAACTATCGGCCTATGCAGACGATTTTTACATAATCGGAAGAGTAACCGGGGATGCACAGTCCACCTTCATCCAAATCTAGCAGGCAGTGATTGGCCCGAGATGTTGGGTTTCACGTTTAGGAAGGCAAGACGAAGTACATGATTTCAACATCAGCGCTAAAGACGAAAGAACCAACAGCATTAAATGGCCCTGGTCAAATGAAAACAATAAAGATAAAATGTTACAACCGATAACAGCTTAAAAAAACTGTTCCGCTCGAAACATTTCACCACAGGGTGAAAGCTCTTACTGTATAAGAACAGTGATCTTGCCAGTCCTCATGTATTCCTCGGGGAACTGGGTTCTTAAAAAGAAAATTGCGAACTCTTGGCCGCGTCCGAGAGAAGAATCCTCAGAAGAATTTTTGGCCCCTTTAAAGGGGTTATCCGTGTGAAGCCGTTTTTCGTTTTTTAGAAATTTTTTATGAAGAACTGGATAAAGGTACAAGTACGAATTTTTCGCCATATATTTAGTAATATCTTGAGCATCCATAGTAATTTTTTCCGCCCGATAGGATGGTCCATTATTGAAATACAGCGCAACTTATACACATAACTCCAAAAAAGGTGTTTTTTTCTGCAGCCACGCCAGAGGGCGCTGTGATTATTTCAAGATTATTCAAAAATATTAAAAGCTAAATTGTTGGTGCCTTGTTAAACTTTTTTGGAAATTTCGGTGTTTTTTCAAGGCTTCTTTAATGAATAAAAAAAACTACCGCATGAATCGCAATTATCCTAGTTTGCGAACCGTAGAAATGAATATATAGAATATGTTCTGGATAAATCGAATTTCGTTGGATCGATTTCACGAAAAATGCATTTAAAAAGGAGAATGCGATTTTCAACCATAAAATCTTAACTAACCGTTAATCTGCTATCCCCAGTCCACAAAACTTTAGGTTTCTTGAAGAAACACAAGTAAAGTCTTCGCTTCATTTTCTATGGTTTTAGCGTAGTCTTTCTGACTGATAAATACGCGCTTTATTACGGCAATCGACATAAACCTGGCATGTGACATTTTTCTGTTTAACACTATAATTTCCGAACGACTCTGAATCTCAAAAAATGACTTTGATGCCAAAAAAATCGATTCCTCGGATCCGACACACGGGATGACCCTTCAAAAAGATGGATGATTCCGTAGCCAATGTAACGATGAAATCTATGAGTGATACCCCGACCTCCTCGTTGTGAACGAAATTGAGCTCTATTGGTTAAAGTGGGAGGGTCACTTAACCTATATGGGTGAGGATAATTCAGCCCGAAAAGTCTATAAGGGTAATGGTAGAAAAAGAAGACATGGCAGATCCTGCCTGAGATGAAATGAGGCCAGACAGCTTTTAGGATTATCGAATTGGTGAGGCTCGGCGCAAAATCAAGGGAGGCCTAGACCGGATACAGGTTGTTGCGCCGTTAGTGATAATGATTTTAAGAACAATGAATGGAGAATTAGAAAGGGCGAAGCTAATTGAAGTTCAACTATTTACTGCTCAGAAAAGATGATTGATTACAATGAATTTAAAATAAAATTAAATCAATTTTCCATAAAGCATTGTAAACATTTTCGTCGTCGATTTTTTTCTCCAATGAGGCAAAACTTCATGTTTTGCATGATGAGAATATCATTATTTAACCCATTTTCCTATAGACGCACATGAAAATTCTCCCATTCATCTTCCTTGGCACAAACATGTCAAGATCACGAATATCCGGGTCTTCAGCTTTGCTTAACAGTTGAGCTGCAGCTACGGCGGGACATACCATGCATCATGTGCCAGATACTCCCTTAAGTACATGGTTAGATTCTGTATGAAATTATATTGATGAAGATTTATAGAAAGAAGTTATCAGAGATACAGTTGTTCACTTTTCACCTCGTCTGAACGAGCCTACATTAATATGTATGGTCGATCAATACACCATCAGTGCACCTATAAACATGTATCCAACCTACGAAACAGATAGTGCAAGTTACCAACGTACTCTCGGCTCTTCCGTATTTGACAGTCTTTTTCTTTGTAAGCTTACATAGGACGTGAAGAATATCTGATTTATTGAATATGCCATACAGTTTGATTGGAGGTAATTAATTCTTCAAAGGAGTATGGAAGCATAAAGAAATTATGCTACAGTGACCACGAAGAATGTTCTTGGATTTCTTTCTTATGCTTATTGATCTCGATCGATATCTTTTCTTTTAAAAATCAATGAATTCATTCGTATTGTAATACATGTCACTAAGGAGGAAGATAAGGAATAAAGTGCACTAATTGAATGAATATTTATGAATGTTTTCATAGTAATAAACAAAGCTGAAGCAGCGTCTCTTTGCGCTTCATTTATTTAGTACAAGGCCATGGGAAGAAGTAATCTAGGTTTTTCGAAAGAATTTTACGAACGCATTTGACCTTTTCTTACAAATGGATTTTGTTAAAAAAGAAGATTATAATCTGGTTACATGTTCTTAAGTATTCAAAAACGCATTCATTTGAGCTTCATTTTGTAATTATTATAGAATTATTATAATTTAAAATTCGAGCCGTTAACTTTAAACTGTTTGTAAGCAGAATTCAATAACCTGCAAATGTACAATGCATAAAATTCAATTGTGTAACCCAATTATGACCGTAATCTAATCTAAGCTTAATTGAATTTCTGCGAAAATTCAATCATCATGCACCAAACGTTTTAATGAAAAATTGATCAGTCCATTCCCATAGCGTATTTCGGTATCAATAGGATTCAATTGCATCAAATCAATATTGTCCGATCACGATGGGAGCACAAGATACATGTCGACATGGAATGGCCAGTGAGACTGCCTCGTCTGCAAACACCATAAGGCGTCAAGTGTACCATTCCTCAGCAAAACTGAAATAGTCTTGCAATAGTTGTCAGTTTAATAGCAGTCAATTGGCTATTTTACGATAAGCGAGATAAAGCCGCACACGTTAATTACATATATGAACATACAGGGTGCGGTTATTAGCAGAAAGTGGATTCTAGCCGCTTAAATAGGTAGCCTCTACCTGCGCAACAATCCAGTTCTAGATTCAGATAAATGTCTTTTTAATACATAAAATCAAACAAGTCAGAAACCGGAAACTGGAGCCATGATTGACTTTGTAGTTTTCTAAATAAGTATAAAACCCACAATTTTTGAATATGCATGTAGTCAGGTATGATACACCATTGTATCATATATAAAATCTTATTTTTCATATAATGTGAAACCTTGCTAACAATAGAGGGTTTCATACTAAACTTTCCAGTTTTATGATCAGAAGTACTTCATTCGACGGTTAATCTTTCAATTTCCAATTTCTGATGATCGCGCCCTTCGGAAACAGAGCAGCATGTAAATTGCATTATCTACGGGGTCTTATCTTTTGCTTCTGGGTTTACCAGATGGTCACTTCCCATCTACCTTGCCTTTTAGTCAGTAATCAGAATTCTTCTGACGCACATACAGTCAAGAAGGCGTGCTCACTGGACATTTCGAATCTTAAAGCGCCCACAGACGACAAACCAAGTTGGTGACCAAGTTGTCGGTTGCAGTGCGGTTGGACGTCTGTGGAGAAATTCTCCATACAAAGTCAGGTTGGGGCAACGGTTGCAGCAACGGTTGCGCGAACATCAAAATGTTTTGATATTTTGTGGGCGTGGCCTCTAAATGTGAATCGGTTACGAATCGGTTCGGTGTGTGCTTGATCATTTGAAAAGCTTTCGAACGATTTTAATGTGATGCGAACGCTTGAGACGTGTTTTCTGGGTAGGATGGGAAATGGAGATTAGATTGCCACTATGTAAAATTAAAGTGCAAGACTTTTAATTACCCGGTCGCTATAAGTTAATTACGATAATGTCTTAGTTTTCTTCTTTTTTGTTCGTTCATATGCTTTTCGTAAAATGCATTTAGCTTATTTGGAATGTAAAGACAGGTTTTGTGGTATCTTATGATGTTCCTTATCCTTGAATATTCAAACAGATGTGCATTTGATACTTCATACATTTCATTATTGGTTTATGACGCTTCGGATGCACTTATTTCTTATCGTTCAATTGAATGGTTCATAATTCTCGTTTGAACAGGTGTTTAGGGTACTCTATGGGGATTCTATGAGTTGAGCAACAGAAGCCGATTTATACTGGATGTACTTTCTTATAAAAAAGACCGAGTTGTTGTTTCGTACGGCTGATTCCCACCGTTAATTATTTGTATATGTTTACATCAACTCTTAAAGAAAGAAATTACGAAGGGAATTTTACTTGAAAGAGCAATGATCCCTCTGGTCTACCTTAATCCTTTTATTAGGTTGTTTAATTGCAAGTAGGCGATGAATGGCTGTGTAGGTTAAATTCCCGTGCGGCACATACCTCGTAATTAATAATTATGTTCTGTATTAACGAAAGCTAAACACCGCGTTTGGGTATTGTTCAAATAGGAATTTCGTTTTTTAAAAAAAAAAGGGTTTGCGATGTACCTGTACTCTGTAACTTTGCCTACCATTTTCTGAAAGTGAGAAATTATAGTGACGCTTGTCCTTTGCGCTTATCTTGAAATTAACTCGTTAATTAAGATCATCATCATCAACGGCGCAACAACCGGTATCCGGTCTAGGCCTGCCTTAATAAGGAACTCCAGACATCCCGGTTTTGCGCCGAGGTCCACCAATTCGTTAATTAAGATGCAAAAGGCAATCACAGGAAAATCATTTAAGATACAATAATCAGTAATTCGCTCAATATACCGTTAATTTCTTTGTATTTATAAACATGCAATTAAATTAAATTATGCGCACTGAAAATTAAGAAGTTGATCCATCAAATTCTAATTAACCTATTGGTGAACGATGACGCAAATATACATTTTGATATGCTTATATTTGTACTTAATCTATAGGTAAAATGGCCTTCTATAAGCGGAATAGCTACTTCTATAAATATAATTTAATTGTTTGGAACCATTTATTAATTTTTCAGGAGAAATCTAAATGTATATGTTATGACAAGAAAAACAAAGCATTAAATGCAATGTTCAAAGGTGGCACATATATTTCCCCATTTTGCTTTTGTAAATAAGGAAATTATTTACCATAGTTTTCTCATTTTTGCTATTTAGCTTGCGTCGCTCCAACAAATATATGCCAAAAAAGCGATACAAGACATTTTCACGCTAGGGCAATTGGGAGCCCTACGGTTGACTACAGTAAATGTTGCTGAAGCCTTAGCAATTTCAAGTGAACATAGCGGTGAATAACTTTGCCTCCTTCCTTTCTGTTATTATTTAATCATATAGTTACATATAAATACATACTTATAAAATCAAAAATACTAATTGTTGTTTTCATTTATAAACAAACTTTGCCAAGGCACTGCTCCAACTCCATTAAAATACTTTGTGTATTTGATTCTTGTTTCTTTTGCTATTAAAATTGCATTTCTCGATCCAGTTGGTTGAAGTTCAGAAAGCTGCTGGCTGTCTTGTCTCCAAGCACCCAATTGAATATCACCATTATTTATGTGTTCAACATCAACACTTCCTCTTAAGTAGACCGAGGGGTTGGTTCTCCTTAAAAAATTGTGGAGATAACAACATGCTAGAACTATTATGGTAGCTTTTTTATTGTTCAAATTCATGCGGTTTATAAGTATGCGGAATCGCGTTGCCACAATTCCAAATGCATTTTCCACAATTCTTCTAGCCCTGTAATTGTATACCCTTTCCTCAATGATGGGAAGGCATCTTCCCCCACAAAAACAATTTACAATATTGGCATTTACATGCTCACAACGTCAAAGTGTTACATAAATAAGATGTAACGCACAAATAATCTAACATATCAGTTCCAATAAACTAATGCCGAATTCCAATAAGAATACATGGCTTATCGGAACTAAAGAACAACAAACAAGGATCGTTTTTAGTAAGATTTACATAATATTGGCCTGCCTACATAATATTAGACTCAGCTCACATTAGATTTGTTACTTTTCCGTTGCAATTTAAACTTACTAGTCAATTAATGGCTTTCAAATTGAAGATAAAGACCATCGTTTTGGTTAAAACCTGGTTCTTCTCAATCATTGCTACTCCCTAAAACCCTCCCGAAGGACTACGCACGTATGTAATTTAACGCCAGTCATAGACCAGACGACTCCAGATAAGCAAAATGAAACGACAACGACAAATAAAGACAAATTTGAGACGTGAGAATCAATTTTCTGATTAGGCTTAGAATGCGTATGAGCAGAAAGATGCATTTTAATGAGTCGACGCGATAATGTATTTCAGATAATCCTAATGAGCGTTTCATTTTTCTTATTTAGTCAATAGTTCAAAGGTTGATTTTAAGATAATGTTGTCCACATGTACGGACACGAAAAAGACATGTAACGAGCAGTTTAGTTGTTAGAGTTGAGTTTGACGATTGGAAATAAAATCATATTAATAAATAAATCGTGCGTTTTCACTTTCAAGAAAACATATATCTCGCCACACTAAAAGAGAGCGCGCAACATAGCGAAGCTCACGACGCAACGATGTACACTCTTCGACATTTCGCATCGTAATGACCATTACGGCTCGACGATGTGCACTCGTCGAGATCTCGCAACGAAATGAAGTTGCCGGTCGGTTGCTGCGTCTGTGGCAAACGAACCGCAAACTTGGTCACCAACTTGGTTTGTCGTCTGTGGGCGCTTTTAATACGGCAGCTTGTGAGAACATCCTAATTTGGCGTTCGTTAAAAGGCCATCCTCACTCGTCGAAGTCAAACTAAAGAACAGAGTTATCTTGCAGCTACACTCTACCTCAATGTCGACGAAACTCACGGTGTGGATGCGCCGTCCACGTTATATTAGGGTCTTTTTTGCCGTTTTTCTCCCACATAGCTATTAATAAGTGATCCCAGGCAGCTGGATGTACCGATTGTCGTCAAGGAGTTCCACATTAGGCTTTGCTTAGCGAGTTGAAAGCTTTCGCAAGTTCACAATAATCGTTATCCTTTCACGATCCTCTTCACATATTGCATTTGCAGCCAAAAACGGTCCCAAGTCCGTTTGAGAATGCTTGTTATTTGATCTTCAGGTAAGGATGGGCCTACTAGTAACGTATCACGATACGTGTTGATTTATCTCATGTGCGTACGTTCCTAGATATCGACATCAAAGATCTCCAGAACGCTCGCTTATAGGTTTGACATTCTAGGTATAATTAACGTTAAAAAGTGGGATTTTGGAGAGCATTCCTCTTCCAATTGCGGACTGTGCAATTGTGCCACGTTATACAGGTTGGACGCCTTGCTGTTGTTGTTAATAAATTTTAAACGTTTGAAAGGGGCGGAGATCATTATCAGTGGTTTTAGATGCAAGTTAGATTAGCAAAATGAAATATGGCTGCAAAATGGAGCAGGTTGCCAGGAAAGTTGCGAAATATAGAGGTATCTTTTGAGAAACCACTGTATCACTGTAATATTCAGAATTTGGAGAACAGGAGCGAAATTCATGATCACTGTTTTGGAGGAGAGTTAGACCTGCAAAATGGAACTATAGAGTGACAGACCCTCAATCTCTCATTCTATTTGTGTCAGGAAATGGGGGAATTCTTTACGAAGCAAGTGGCTATTGGGCGAAGGAAATGAGAGACGGGATGTCCGGATTTCAAAATCGCTGACTGCAATGAGAAAATGCGGTTTATTCAAATAAGCCTCCATTATCGCAGGATCACTCGAGATTTATTTTCCCAAATTACTTACAAATCTGAGATGGAAATTACAACTGAATCTTAAGGAAACAATCAGCGTGGTGTATTAGGCGCAGATTCTACTGGTGAAACGGCAATTGAGTGGGTAGCGGTCGTGTGGACAGAAAAAATGTTCTGTATGTACGTGCAGCTGTTGCGCTGCGTCTGACACTGCCTCAATTCAATTGCAATGTTGTTCACGATGTAAGGGGAAGAAGTCCAAATGTTATTACCGGTACCTTCAATGGGGGTAGAGAAGCAAAAGCAAGGGAACGCTGCATATTAGAAGCTTTTGTGCATTTGGATTCAGTTCTTGCCAACGAAGGTAATGTAAACATTTTTCGAAAAGTGCTTACTGGCTTGGCCGAAGATAATTCCCATAAAGGGTAGTTCAAGCAAATGTTGCGTAGTGGTGACCCCAGACGTGAGAAATGTATTCAATTGGACTCCTGACGAAGGTTGGTATTCCTGCCAATCTCGCTGCTGTTGATAATAGCTACTTGCAAGAACGGACGCTCTGGTATGACACCAATGATAGACCTCAGCAGTATGATCGCTCCGGGTATCCCACAGGGCTAAGTACTGGGAGATTACTGTGGAACATCATGCACAGTAATGTACTTAATTTTCCGCTTCCGAAGGAGCCCGCATTGGTGGGTTACGTCGACGATGTTGCACTGGTTGTGGTTGTAAAGCATCTCCAAGATGCTGATTTGTGTCCATGTATGAGCTGACACTTGACTGACAGAAGTGATACACCATGAAAAAGCCATAAGAAACGTCGGCAAGACATTGCTAGGCTGACTCAAATCAGCAACCGAAATTTCATACAGTGCGAACTCTACTTTAGTGGGCACATTTTTAAGGTTTCTTGTGAAATCGAACCTTAAATCGTTTCAATGTCTATTTGCCTGTCAATCACACGAGATTTACTCCGAAATGGATGGAGTTATCATGATGAAAGTTGGTGAGCATGCGCGACCTGGAAACCGCTACACTTGCAACAAATAGTATCATTTTGCGTCGGGTTAAGGAGGCTCCCCATATATGCGAAAAGGGGAAGAACATTTTTCTCACAAAATATGGGCACGTAGGATATCAAACATACTTTTCGAAAACCTGCTTTCATATAGTGGGTGAAGGACAGGGCAGTGAGGACTCAAAATGTGTGAATTAAAAAAGTGAAAAAAGTCTCGTTCTCTCTCGGTTGGACGAAATGTCTAAAAAAAATACAGTAATGGATCGATACAAAATCTAGGCCTTAAAATACATCCCATTTCGATATCTGCTCAAAGTTAATAATAGCATATTACTATGTATATTTAAGAAACTGCCTCTTAAGTCTATTCTAGAAGTATGAAATTTGGCGCAATGAATCAAATACTCATTCAAGACGACTACAGAATTCGTTTTTTACTGAGTCGTCATTGCCTACCGTCGAAGCATATTCATTGATTAGGCAAATATGAAAATATATAATTTTCATGCGAAATGCACCAATTCTTTCGTTAATTGATTTAAAATTTGTGATGCTGCGGGCGACATTTTTATGGACAACAAAAGCGCTCTTAATAATGTTAATCGTTGACACTACATTCCATATTGAATCAGGACAAATCCCTCTGCCACCAGTGAGACTTGAGCCTCGACCTTCTGCTCCGAGAGCCCAGTGCTCTAACCACTTGAGCCAATTAAACGCACACTTGGCTCGTCTATATTTTATGTCGCAGAAAATCATTCCAAACAATTTATATTAAAGGACTAGCACTTTCCAAGAAAAAAATCTGGGGTCTATGTAGGATCTGGTACACGTAAGTGTCGTCTCAATCAAGAGGGACATTTTGCGTCTTAATAAGTGATACACTTGGCGAAACTTGGGTAGACAACAAAGGCTTTTGAGGGAAAAATGTTTTCAACTGCTTTGCGGACCGATAGAGTCGTGAACGGTATGCGATTAAAAAAGTCACGTCCATTACCCAATGAAACACGAAAGCATATGATTGGGCTATGTGAATGCTTCCCAATAGATAACCCAATTATTGTTGAAGGAATTAAATCGGGATAATCCCGGCCGCATGCCTTTCAACAAGGATAATTTACCAAAGGTTCAAAGGGAACCCCAATAGCAACGATCGAGAAGAAGGAAAAAAAATACTGTGAAGTAAATTCAAAGAGCCCCTCCGAAGATAAAAAAGAAATGGCTCGAAACAGCTGTGTGAGAAACCCGATATAAACTCGTAGAATAGAACTTACATAGTGGTAATGGAAAAGTGACCTCAACTTTCTCAAAGAAATTGTTATCACTCTAATTTCTTACCACGAAAAGGTCGAAATGATCACTTAAGCAGGCATTTCTGAATACCTGGTGAGGTAGAAAGCCGATGAAAGCCCCCGAAATATAGTATCACCCGGAGAAACCAAGCACCTTTGTACTTGGTCCATAACTATGAAAAGTCATATATAACAGCTTGTACTTGTCTTACCAGAAGAGGCTACACTTGTTCGCTCCAGCTTAATCATAGTTAATACAGTAAAGTACCCAGTAGTGCAATGAGTTCGGGAAAGACCTTGTTGCAAAGGGTCCAATTGGTTAATAAAATTGGCGCAGCATAAAAAATAAACACTATTAAAAAGGAAACTGATGGTAATGCGATCGTCTTTAACCCAGTTATCAAATACTCGGATTGAAGCTAAATTGCCAAGGACTGCCGATGTCATTGCGGTATTCGCAAGAATATTGCCAAATATCGCCAGGCCGGAACAGAGCGGAAAGTCGGTCAAAGCTGGGGTGGTACAATCTATTCTACTATCATCTAAGTGGTATTTCAAAATACAAAGAGTGTGGGAGCGTTAAGGTTACCGTCTGATGCCTCTGAGTGTTTACAAGGCTTTTAAAACCACGCCGGATGAATTGATGGTGGTCAGTTTGTAATGCAAATAAAACATGTGCACAAAAGTGTCGGCAACTTTCCCAACATTGTCGCAATGGTTTGAGCACAGATTCCACTATAACATTACCTAGTTCGTCATGGGATTCAATAATTATAACACAAAACAGTACTTTTGATTGGATGATTTTCAATCCTCCGTTAAAAAACTTTATAATTAAAGAAACATTCAGGTTGAAGTAGGCAATTAGCTCCTCCGTAGCAGATTTTCAAAACTATGTACTGAAAGAGGCAGAGAGAAGGGAAGTAGAAACTGCTCGAAACATGATGGTGTGAAGGTATCCCCCGTCACCGCCAAGCTAAGCCTAAAAAGTGTTCCATGGAATTAGGGCCAGAACAATCGCGATTGGCTTTTAGTAGATGTAAATCCCATACAAACTCGATTTGACTTCACATAGCTGAGCTGGAGCCGAAATATCGTTCTAGGTTTTTTAAGTCTCTATGTATAATGAAAGAGAATGGACAATCATACTCATACTTTTCATCTTATAGACTTAAATATATGGTTGTCCGTCAAAAGTGAAATGTATTTCAGTTCTCTTTAGGTTTTCTTGGAAAAAGCTGCACTCTTTCCCAACTGCTACATTAGCCCCCACTGGAATTGTCGTCCTTACTCAATAAATGCCTCTTCACTGTTACCCGACATAATGCTTTTTTGAAATAGCATCAGGCCAGAGTACCCTGATGACATGAGTTCGACAAGTGCCGACGAAAGTTTGAAACTTTCCAATAATACATAATAGCAGTCAATTTGTATGTTCTGTTCTCATTTAGCGGAACAGAGACAACAATGACGCAAAGTTTCTTCAACTTAATGCTAGTGTTGAGGTGTCTATATTTTCAGATTGCAGACAAAACAGCGAAGGTGAATCTGGTCCTGTTAATGCGTAGAGTACTGTCGAACTCGATGCTATGAAAAAACCTTACAAAGATATGCAAATCGAAGACGTTAATGTTCCTATCATTTATGTAGATAGGTAAGAACCCCTTGCCCAAGGTGCATGACTCAGTTAGAAGGCAAGCAAATGTCGTCAGCATAGTCAAGGTTTTTGAAGAAAGATTAGAAAGTCCATTAATACCATCCACGTCCTTTTCGTTAATCAAGTGATAATCTAGTTCGAAGTTATTGCGACCTCAACTATTCTTCCGAACATTCAGAAAATAATCCCCCAATCTACTGGCTATCGCAATCTAACTGATCTGATAAGTCATTCACTGCCCACCTGATGAAACTCAAATGACCTTATGATAGGCCATCCATTCAAATAAGATTCACCAATGACGCCTCAGATATAACTGGAAACTCCATGATGTGCCATCACAGAAATTCTTCGAATCCTGTTTACTTAAACTACGTTCCAATCCCATTCACGGGTATCAAAATAGACAGCGCCTTGTTCTTCCAAAACCAAAGAGGATTTCATAAAACTTGGATCTGATTCAGACAGCAGATTTCAGGGCAAGTATTTGGAGGCAACGCCACCACTGCAAGTTAGAAGCAACGCGGTTCCCTCACCCTGGAGGAAAAACATAATTGAAGAGGAAAAAATGAACAGCTCTACAGCGGCGGTGGTGAACACAAATTTAGATGCTTCGATCCTATAAATATGGTTGCCATCTACCCCTTCGTAGGGCATAGCGGTTAGGTGCTATCGCACATGCCCCCTAATATTCCGGAGACACCCGCACTCCTCCTCTGAAGTCCTGTGCCAAGTGCCCTTTGGGCGACCCATCTTAGGAGAGTGGGTTCCACTGCTTGGCGCAGCAACCCAACTTGCCTCCCTCTTTAAATTCAGGTTCAGGTCCATGACCCGGTGATAGAGCAAACAGATGCCATCAGAATAATCAAGGTGAATGAGGAAAGATGGCACTTCGACTTCTCCCGGTAATGCAGTATGAACAACGTCACCGATAACAATAAGAAATAATATCGGTGACAAGATGCAATCTTAACGGACCAACTTTTGAACTTCATATTCCTCTGAAATTTTACCTTTGCCTCATCATATGTCACTCCGAAAATAACTATTAGTTTGTCGGAATACCCGCCTGCGTAGAACATCCCAGATGCACTTCCTGTTCACACTGCTGCAAGCTTTCTCAAAATTGGTGAAGGTGAAGCGAAGATTTCAACTCTACGCACTGCTCCAATATGATCCGCAGGGTGTTAATGGTCAATGGAGGAGGATCCGAAGTGGCGTCCCGGGATTATTTTAGCTATTATCTTTGCAACGACAGATACCCTTCCAATTGTGGCACTCAAGAGGGGTCACATTCTTTGGAAACTTATTGATCACCCCCTTCTCCCTTTCTCCAGGAAACGTTCAGGGTCCCCAGGATTTTCGTATGAGTGGAAGCAGCAGAACTTCAGAAACTGCAGATGCAGCGATAAATAACTCTGCGGGGGACCGACGAGCACAGCGGCTTTACCCCGTTTGAGTGCATTAATGGCCGGGATGTTTTTTTTCTTCTTTTTGGGAGTAGCTCGTATCCGCATATCACGGTGACTAACCATTTCATTCACAAGATGAGGAACCTTGTCGTATGTGATTCGGTTAAGAACCGTGGTGAAGTGTTTTTCCACCTATTTAGCTACAGATCATCGTAGGTCAGGAGTTGACCGTTAACGTTTTTCATAGACCAGCTAAAGGTTTGCATCCACATGCAAGTTCTTCAGTGATGCGGTTTGCACTTCTGAAATTATTGCGATCTGGGGCAGTTTGTGCTTTCTTGGCCAGTACAATAACAAATTCCCTTTTTTTTAACGGCGCACATTAGATTAAACTACGTTGAACAGGCTTTGGCATGAATTGCAGGGATTACCGATCCGCTTCCACATTTCCGCAGTCAGCCAGATCTTGCGATCCGTTCGACCAGTAAGGTAGCTCGCCCAATTTCGAGCGACATATGGATCATGTAACAATGTGATGATGGAGCGGAAGTTGCAGAAATCCATAAACCTTCCGCCATTATTGTTACGGTCGTTGAGACCATGTTTTACAGTCATGTGCAAGAGCAAGGTATTGTCAGCGCCCATCTTGGTATTCAGATCTCCCATCGCGATCACAATGCCATGTATCCTTCTCCATTATATCGGAAGTCTCCGTTGGTGTATAGCACTGTACAATTGCTATACTGGACCAGAATCTTGCAGCTAGAAGTCTGTCAGAAACCGGCTCCCAGGTCAAGAGAGCACACTTTAGGGTATACATAAAAAATAATCCAACACCAGATTTGCGTCTGTTATCATTTAGCTCTAGAGAGTATAACAGCACATTGCCGCAAAAGAGAGAGAACCGTAGTCTCCAGAGTATCGCCATCTTATATCGCTTCGGCCCAGAATGTCCGGTTTATATCGCTGGGGTTCGCGCTTGAGTTCGAGAGAGCGAGCATTCTGGAGAGCCTTGATAGGATTAGGGAGGAGCATACGCCCATTCCAAAAAACACTCACAGTCCATTATAAGGTCAGTCCCAATCCAAGGCTCGTTTCAGTAGCCGCATAGTTTCTTAATTTGCAGGTCCGCATATTTCTATCTTTTCAGGTCGCCTTTTACGACAAGCTGGGGATACTTTGAATGTATTATGAAGCCGTTAAGTCACAAAGGTCAGGAAATACTAAATCATGATAGAAACCCCATAGAACACAGCCCCACAACAGCTGGGGTTGACAGAGGTACTCCATGTAACTACTCTTACCACCGACTTTGGCAGAATTTATGTCATGTGTTAGACGTAATGAGAGTTAGGAACAATCATTCAGATGAATGGTAAACATTCTCACTTTCGACGAAATTTTTGTCATTTTAAAAATTATAAACAACCAAGTAACATACTATTATCCACACCCTGCTCGAAAATGAGTTTATTCAATCCTAAAGTAGTCGTTTTCATTCCATTCACAAAATAAAGTCATTTTGCAAGATCATGGCTTCTAATGTCTGCAAGTATTTTATTAATGCAGTTTATTGCGAATAGATTGACTTCATTCAACAGCGAGAAAGGCGAAGTGATATGTGAAAGTTGATAACTGTTCAATGCCATTGAACTAGAACTGATACGCGTATTCGCGGCCTAGAAATATGATGCATATTCATGAGAACGAAGGTATTAATTTTTCGCAAGAATCTAGGCATGGGTTTTTGCTAATCATCTATCTTTGTTTTTGGGAAACCCTGCCTGGGCAATTTATTAAGTAGTATTCATTAACTTCCAGGTTCCAATTTGGTGATATTTCAACCAAGGCAAAGAATGATTGCCTTTGGTAATAAGACGCCCAGTGAGTGAGAATTACTTGGAGAAGACGCCCATGTACATCTATATTTTGTTGTAGAAAAACATAATGAGGTACTGCCGCGCAATGTATCTAAGAATACATTCGAAAGCACTTCGCATACCATAAGTAATTGCACAGGCCTATTTTGTATTTTTAGATGACTAAATTCTAGAATACAAAGCTGTACACCAAGCGGTTTTCCATTTTTACGGTTTCATTGTTGTGAGAATTCTGCCGGTATCATAAATAATTTTTATTATTTTTAATTATTGGCTTTCGCTTCTCGTCTCGTAATTAGCGTGCAAATGTTCAGAAATTATTGCAACGATGAAGATAGGATGAAATATATAAGATACGGCAGGTAATTATCCCTTTCCAGAATAATAATGCAACCACCGTTAAGCGAGAATGACATCGCTCAGTTGGAGTTAATAGTAAGGGATCACATCTGCTTATATCTTACTAGACACTGATGAAGCCTTCAACACCGCTATATACATATAATATTATTATAGTGTATAGCTGGAAACTAGACCAAACCCATTTAAGAAAAGAAGAGGAGTGTGACCGAACTTCGCCATGTTATTTGAAAAAACATGTTGGTCCCAAGCCCACATTCTCTGACTATTCTCTAAATAAAATGCTGAGATCTAGGATAGAGATAAATACTGGCGGAACGAGCAACATGCATGTTGGACGCCCGCAAGTGTTAATCGTGGCGGCCATGACACCGAAGTGGAAAAGAGTACAAGTGAATTTCCGCGACTGCTGCATTTCCTGAGTATTTTTCAGATTTCCAAAGTTCGCTACCCAAAAGGTGCAATACCAGAAAGAGGGGTGGAAGAAAATCAATTTTCTACGTTATCGCCCGACAAGCAGTCGCAAGAACCGCAGGGGCAGCTTTCATCTCAACAGCCACCACGGCATCGTTTACGGTCGAAGGTGCAACAACAGCCCCCATCTGATCCACAGCAATCATTGTTGGCGCTATATCTTTCGCTTTAATAAATATTATAGGACCGTTTTCCGTTTCCCTTCTCCTCCTCTCCGCTCGTCCCACTTGCGTGTTTTCTCTCTTGGATTGTTCGCTTCCGCTAACGATGTCCTCATTAATTGCCGCGGCCGCGCGGGTGCCGACGTTTAGGCGTAGGAGCCCGGCAGCATAGTTCCTCCAACTTGATACTCAATTCACTCTGGCCGGCGTCACAGCGGATTCCGTTCGTTTTAATTACGCGCTGGTCAACCTGGACGAGGAGGCAGTTGAGCTCGCCTCCGACGTTCTCGAGGACTGCTCTTATAGACAATTAGACAAGCAGCTCGTAAAACGTCTATTAGTAAGCGAGACGGCTAAATTTAATCACTTACTAACAGGGCTAACGCTAGGCGACGGTGAGCCAAGCCAACTGTTGGGTGAGATGAAGCAGTTGGGTGGTGACAAAGTCGGCGTCCAGCTGCTGCAATCTTCAGAGGCTTCTGGAGAGCACACAAACTATCCTGACATGTGCGGATTCGGGATTTTTCTGTGCCACTATGGATACATAATACATAATTGATCCCTCATTTACCCCACTACTTCCCTTAGGTAGTCAGGAAAAATCTCATCCTACACTCCCTCCATTGTTTTTTAAAATGTTGCTGACGCACGTATTCGCATACTTCTTCAAAAATACCACAACATCACTACCGAACGTAGTCTCTTTGAGCCCATCAAGGATGATGTTCAGCACCACATCAACACTACTGGCTCCCCATTTTCCTCGAAGGCGCGTCTATTACTATCACAGAAGCTTACAGTTGCGCGGAAATAGTTCGAAGAACTTCTCAAGCAGGGCATTAGCAGACCTTTAGACAGTTGTTGGTTTTTGTCACTTCACATGGACCCTAAATCCAGTGACGAATGGAGACCTTGTGGTGACTGCAGATATCTAAATGTTCAGACGATTCCAGACCGTTACTCCATCCCACTCATTCACGATTTTGCGCACTCTATCGCAAACTGCTGTATTTTCTCGACCTTCGACTTAGTCAAGACATTCCATCAAATCTCTGTAGCTCCCGAAGACATTTCGAAAACGACATATGCACACCATTCGGACTCGTCTAGTTCGCCAGGATGACTTTTCGACTGTGCAACGCGTGCGACGCAAACCTTTCAGAGATTCAGCCACTCTGTAGTGCGAAACCTCAACTTCGGTTTCGTATATTTGGATAATGCTCTGCTCTCGTTTTCCTCCTCCCAGCATTTCTCTCCTTGAGGCACGTCTAGTACTCAACGTTAAAAAGTGATAATTTCTACAAACATAGGTGATATTTATCGACCACCTGATTACCCCTGAAGGCATCCAACCAGACCTAACCAAAGTGCAAGAAATTTCGAGCTTACCGCTTCCAAAAACTGTTCAGGATCTCAAAAGGTTCTTGGGTACGTAACCTTCTATCGTCATTTCTTGCACAAGGCCGTCTACCATCAATCAATCCTTAACGCCTTCTTGTCTGAGCCAAAACCAAAGACTCCCGTCTGATTGTGTGATTCCCAGAGTCTGTCCAAACATTGAGAGCACCAGCAACAGCTGATGGATGCTACACTTCTGATATTCCCGTAAGAAAATGCACCCTTACCGTATTCGTCGATGCCTCAGACATTGGTGCTGCTCTTCACGCAAAAGTGAATCAAATCTGGCACCCGTTGAGTTTCTTCTCCAAACAACTCAATCTTGCTCAACGGAACTACATCACAATGATCGTAAGTCACTCGCCGCGTACGTTATAATCAAATATTTCCGATATCTCCTTGAAGGCAGGCCGTTCACATTGTTCACGGACCATAAACTACTCACTTTTGCTTTAAAACGAAAGTCCGACAAAGCGTCCCCTCACCAACTCCGTCACTTGAGCTTTATCAGCTAATTCACTTCCGACATTAAACACGCGATAACATAGTTGCTGATATTTTGTCACATGTTCCAGAGGTTAAGATCTCCGCCACCGTCGATTTCCAAGTAATCACCGAGGCGCAGAAGGGCGACGCAGTTCTTAAGAGATTGTCCAACTCGAAATACACATTCAGGAAGTTTCCTATCTTCGGGTCAACATCCAGTATATACTGCGAGACCTCACACCAGGTCATAAATTCCAGTCGATTTCCGAAAGAAAGTATTTCACGTCGTCCATGATGTGGGTCATCCAGACATTCGGACAACGAGTCGGTTAGTCACTGCAAAGAATTCTAGCCGTCCATGAACAAGTAGATTAATTCTTGGACTAAACAGTGCATCGCATGCCAGAAGTGCAAAACTACTCATTATTGTATAATCTTATGCAGACGCCCTCTGTCAAGAATGTATTCCACGCTTTGGTGTGTTTGAGTCCTCCCTTGTCTTGAGAATTGGGCAACTTCCTGACAGCAGGCAACTGCATATCACCCGCAATCCAATGGGATGCTCGAAAGGCTTTTCTTGGCCTCTGAGTAGCCAATCGCGAAGAATTTGCAGCAAGTCCCGCGGAGCTAATATACGGGGAGAATTTGGGATTCCCCAGCGACCATGCTCTCGAATGCAGTTCTGAACTCAACGTTGCCAGTCTGTTGAGTCTCCAATCACCCGCCAACCAAGCGAAAATCGTGACTGACGTGCCCAAGGACCTCGAATCCTGTACACATGTCCTAATTAGGACGGACTCTCTTCGGAAGCCGCTGCAGCCACCTTGTGAGGGCCGCTTGGAAATCTTCGAGCTAGGCTGGCATGTTAGCCTCAACGAGCAAGAAAACACAACCACGCATCCGTTTTGACTTGCGGCAGCCAAGTTGAGGGAACCGTGCATTTGGTTCCTCGCTGAAACCCCTCTTTGGTTTCAACTGGGGGTGGATTGTTGTGGCGGGACGAGCAACTTGCCTGTCTGGCGCACACAAGTGTGAACCATGGCGACCATGATATCGAAAACAATTTTTGACAGCGAAAATTGTTTATAAAATAATTAAAAATATAGTAATTTTATTTATCCCATAATTATTATTATTTAAAAGATTGGGGTAGTGATTTCGGCTATGTGCAGCCAATGTGAGGAGGAGGACGAGATGGCTTTGCACTTTTTATGCAGCTGCCCAGCCTTCTCAGACCTCAGACGAAGTCACCATGGCAAGGTTTTCTTCAATTAAGAATCTGCACACTTTCTGCCTCTGGAGAATGTTCTCAGATTCGCTAAAGCCTCCGAACACCGTAGGCGGGAAGCCATTGAATAGGCGATTTACGGGGATAGGACAATGGGGCTAACAATGGTCTGAGTGCTCGGTCCTGCGGCTCCCCCCAGTAAACTAAACTAACTAACTAACTACCCCATAATTAAAATAAGGTAATCTAATTTACTCCATAAAATACAGTATAGTGGGAGTTTTAAATCCCACTTTGCGACAGGTCTACCGACAGGCCGACCAAGGAAGTGAATCTAATGTCTTTCAAAACAAAAAAGAGCATCTTGAATTCAAAACCCAATGCCAAGGTCTTTACCGCAAAAGCGGCGTCAAGACGTTAGTAAATTTTTCCAAACAAAACAAAAAATGGAAAAATGGAGGATCTCGTAAAATTTCTTCGAAAGAGGCGTGTCGATATTTGTGCTGTACAAGAAACTCGATGGTATAGTGCCAAAAGCCCCGATATAGAATGCGGTGGAAATGGCAATAAACTTCTCTATTTCTATAGCCGACGCACTTAGTATGCTGGAATTGTCATTTCTGACGGTTTCCGTGATGCCATTAAAGAAGTCAAGTGATTTGATGACCGGCTGAAGGAACTCTCTTTTATGTCAGCCGATCACAGGAGCACTTGTTTACCGTATATGCACCACAAACAGGTCGATCCGAGGCCGAGAAAGATGCCTTCTGGCAAATTTTCAACGTAAACACCTTTAACCTGTAATTTGGGAATAAACCAAAACCGTCGTAATCTTATACAACAAGCTCAGTAAAGTTACTGCAGTTTAAATGCATTAATATTTTGCTAATCCTAAATAAAAAAACGTTGTCCATCCAAATTATCTAACGTACCTTCGTGCATTCCATTTCACACCATGCACAATCACTCTGCATCTGACTCCCGTGGAGAGCAAATGCTTTTCTTGAGGCTGAAGGAAAGTGGACTGCTGTCAAACTGGATGTGCCTACCCAAGGAAAATTTTCAATACCGCTATCAAGCTTTTAGGAGCAAAGATTTATATTGCCGTCAGACGGTCGCCAGACGTTGTGACTCTTCAACAAAGTTTTAAGCACTCTATGCCGAACAATTTTCAAAATTAGGTTCCCTTTCCTTTCATAAACAAAGAAAACCCTTTTTAAAAAGTTTTAAAAGTGATGACGGTAGCACGCATGGGCATTTTTAGAAGGAAATGCCATGATTAGAGGAAAGTGCGTAATTACGTACAGAATTATAAGAAGCCTGGCAAGAAATCCATAATGCATAATCAGAAGGGATGGATAAATGGACAAGCAAAAGGTAAGAAATTTGGAATAATTACTGCGAAGGAGAGACAAGTGAGAAGGATACACGAACGCGTATTGTGGCGCTCCACAATCCAGTCGTGTTTATGGTTTAAGTGCTACGACGAAATAAGAGAAGACTTTCGAGCAAGTATGGCAAGGCTCTGGAAAAATGGTAAAAGTGAAGGAAACAATTAATTTGGAGGAGCAGAACCGAAGACGAAACTGGTTCCAATTAAGGATCAAAAGCAGGTTTATGGTTTAAGACGGCGGAATCTTGAGCAAGTAAATAGATACACGTCGAAAGTTTCGGGAAAGAAAGGGCGTAGGGTCGTACAAATGTTCGCTGTTGTGTTACAAGCAAGGACGCGGAATATCATTTTGCGACATCATGAAGAAGCAAGCAGTGAAAATTTAGTTGCCACTGAAATTATAACGAAGGCCAAGCGACAGCTTTATGGGGCTAGTTGCTTAGGATTCAATTTGGTACGGTTATGTAAACAACATGGCTTTGCAAAATAGCTGAACGTACAAGGTGGAAGAAGTGTGCTGATATGTGATATTAGAACTACATTGGAACGGGATTTTAAGGTTGAGGTAAAGCCGTTATTACAGAATATTGAGGAGAAATTGCGCCCTTCATATAATAAGAGACAAGCAAGATTTGATGTAAGAACCAGTTCTTTTGGCTCCTTTGATAATCAATTAGTATTAGTCCAGAATTTAAAGCAGAAGTCCCAATCAAAATTGGAAGCACCTCCTGGGGTTACCCTGGAAAAATGGACCCACAATCAAAGACCATTAAACCAGCTTGAGATGATCTTACCCAGCATACCCACAAGACCTGAAAGTCAATCCATACTTGACTATTTTCTAATGTCCGCGGGAGCTATAATCACACTGCAGGTGTTGACGTGCAAAACCTTACCGGGAGTGTCCGATCACTTTGCAGTTGAGCTAGACCTTTGCAGTGCCTCATATGATATTTTGCTACGACTCGAGATATCTGATAAATCGTATCTGGTCGGATACATGGATAATAATGCAGCATTAGTCCCCGCAAGTACATTCGAACAAACTCAGCTTTGGAGAAAACCGAAGTCGTTACCCTGAGCAAAAGGAGGGTTTCCACAGTCCTCCGTTTGGTTGGTGAAATCGTGGGCTTGTCGAAACCGGCGGTGAAATACCTTGAGTGTCATGATAGACGCGAAGATGAGCTTCTTTGAGCAGACAAGGCAGCTTCATTGTTTGCGCTTTGCCGGCTGTTGTTTTTTACGGTTTCGAATTATGGAGATGTACCGCAAGTGCCTAGCGCAAGTACAACGGCGAGGATTATGTCTGTCACACCTTTTTCGTCTGAAGAGGATGGAAGCGCAATTACCATCGATTGTCATCGGAAAGCCCCAAGTAACTCCAGACAACATAATTAATGCCTTAGTGCAGACTGATGGCACGTGGACGAGAGTGACACATTTACAGTTAAGGTATTCTTAAGGGGAAAAATAGAGGGACGACTAAGAGAGACGGCATGATAGCTAATGCTCTCTGAACTACGGAGTGGTGCTCCTACATTGAATAGGTTTAGCCTGAGGTAATGCCTCAAACGGTTCCAAGTTAGTGTCCTAGACGCAACAGGGGGACGTTTCAGCCGGTATGATGACGTATGAAATGGAATCTTCTACCTAAAAATAAATATATCCTTACAAAGAAATACACAAGGCCTTTTCATACCTCAACATCTGAGCTTTTATTGTTTCATTTGCTATAGTTTAAGAAGTACTTTTTATTTTTATGTTCATAACTTACTGTTCAACCAGGATAATATATTTCTTTTTTTTTTTGAATATGACTCTAAACAATTAAAGAAATGCTTGGATTGGTTGGTTATATAAAAAAATTATTAATTACCAAATTGGCAGTAGTTCAAGTACAAAGGAGAATTAAAAGCTAATTCAAAGTAAATGAGTTTACTGTACTTAAAGATGAGTATGACGCAGGCAGTAGCCATTTATTTACAATGGTTTGTCCTCAGACCTACTCTAGTTATTGATATTTCCATGATTTAAGTTGGCTACGGGAAGGTGATTTGCTGGTGATTATCTGCTTTGTCTGATGCCATTGACTCATACTAAATAGATAGGTCAGAAGTCCATCGACTTTTAACTAAAAACACTTCTTCAGAATTTTTCGCATGCACGAATAGAAAGCTGCAGCACTGCTTCTTGAAAGGACACACATAATTACTAAATTCCCAAGATAACAATTATCTCTTAGCAAAACGTAGTTAACTTCTGTCTACATTTCACTCCCCTGCTATTCATTACAGTTACCAGTTGTAATATTTATTAAAGATCAAATAGCACATGAATATTTACACTCAATTTTATTGACTTGTATATTTATGTTTTTATTAATGCTCCGTTTCCAACCCACCTCTCAAAATAATCTGCATATGCAAACCACATTTTTGAAAAGCTAACTATTAATTTAGATCTGTTTCTATCTCCAGCTCTTTAGATTTCTGGTACATGAATCTTACATTGCAGAAGCGCCTCTAGTTGTTTTATTCAAAACGTCCTTCTACCTGTAATTTTATGGATGTTCACATCTCAGGTAATGAATCCTCAGAAGGAAAATTCCTTCTCAAGTTACTGCTGTGAAATATCAACGGGAGAGGTATGCGTTTTAGGTGCGATCATAAAATGATCACAGATCTTCCCAACGATCACGGACAGGTAAGCTACACGCACAGAGGACCGCTCGAGCGGCTGGCAAGATCAATAGTGCCGTGTTGGTCGTGTTGGCTCAAATCTCAAGTGCATTTTCTTTAACATCTCAGCATCTATCTTGTGGATTTCGCTTTTCCTCGAGTGGCCGTCGCTGAGCATAAGTTTTACAACTTGGGGAAACACTATACTAAGCTGCTTGATGTATGCATGATCGGTGATGGTGGTGCTACAATCCGCTGGTGCATCGAAGACGTTGTGTTCTCAAAGAAAAGATCGATCATGGGTAAACAAAGTGCTAGATAGATTGTCTTGAGTCAGTCTCAAGTCGGCTTTGATATCGCTTTAACGTTCCCAAGACGCCGGGACTGTCCTCTGCTTTCATTTTTCCTTAAATATTTTGTCGCGATCGCATTTTGGCTAACCGGTACTAGCACGAAAGTGAATTTTGTGTTACTTTTCTATCCAAACTCTATATCCACAGATAAGTGCATAGATTTGGAAGCAGAATCATTTTGATTTTGAAATTGTTATGATAGTTAGGCTTTGTGCAGTCTTCTGGGCAGGAGTTTAGCTTGCAGTGGTTGGAAGCGGGGGCAATGTCACTATTCAGTGAATTTATCGCGACCGCTGATTTGAGTGGCGAATTTTAGTTTATATTAAAATTTCGAGTGCAGATCATGTAAATAAACGCGCGAGACAGACGATCTTCAAGTGAAATTGGCTTGCGATGTCGTCACCCTCTGTACTTTGTGCCGTCGTAAGAAAAGGATATACGAAAATAGAATATGAACGGCGAATTTATGCCTCGCGTGTATGTGCTATGTATACGCATTTTAGCGACATTTCGGCCACCGAGGCAGCTTCCTTTCAGTCTTCTCTACCACATGTATGGCTTTAAATAATAAGCCAGCATAGAACACCAAAGCTGATGCACGCCAAGATATTCGGGAAGATATCATTAGTCGCGTATATCGGTCGCGTGTACGCGTTTCTTGGATTCGAGTACTAAATGTAATTTCTTTTCAAATCCTCCGATCTTATTTGCGGTATCTCACGTTACGCAGATGGTAGTGCGTGTGCTGGTCGTGTTGATTGCGGAAAGGATTACTCACTGGCATGTAATTCTGGTTAGTTGGTCTGCTAGGCGAAGTGTGATATTAGTGCACAATAGTGAGGTGATGAATGCATAATTTATGTGGAGAAAGGTGTTAGTAGTTTGTAAGTGATTAGTGGTGGTTTTGTTCATTGTCGGGACCAAGGAATCGCCTGAAAATCTACTGTAACCTCTTTCCTTAAAACATATCAGTATTAATAATCTTAAGTAATCGGTTTTGGCTGCAATTGTGTAAATTGTCTAAACAGACAATCTCAAAAAGTCCGTGAGCATAAAGCTAAGCATAACTATCTCCGCAAACAATGGAGTTAATCAAAGCAAAGTAAATCCAGCAAAAATGCAAGTTCTACAATATTATTAAGGTGCAGGCAGTAATGCAGTTCACAACCAGTGAAAAGTAATCAGTGATCCCTCCGTTTGGTTCTTGATCAAAATTTAATTGAGGCTAGTGCTAATTGCTATATCGATCAATATGTGTTCATCAAAGGTGAAAGTATCAGTGATTATAATAATCATAACCTTCTGTATAGTATCTATAAATTATGCTAGTACAACATCCTTATCTTCGCTGACGATAAGCGACGAACCAGTGAATAATTATTTGCGGCAAAATGATGGCCATTCAAATGGTTTCCGATCCATAGATCAGCGTGTCTCGAGTGAATTTCAAAGTGATGAACAAGTGCGAACTGATAAGGGCAACAGTAATAAACCTAACAAGAAAGGCGGATCAAAGAAGTCAAAAAACGGCAATCGATCACAGAAGAAAGGTCGAGGGAACCGCAAAGGACGAGGCGGCGGGGGAGATGAGAACAGCAAATCAGGACGGAGTCAACGGCAGAAGGCGAGCAAAAATGGTAAAGCATTCTACAAGCACCTACGTACCTACATGCTATATACAGGCTATATATTTTCCCCCTTAATAGGAGTTCTAGTTTTATTACTTCTGCAGTGTCCAACTTGGTTGATAATGATTTCAAAATTACCATTTTTGGAACGTTCCTGCATTCTTACTGGTTAGGTACTGGAATTCGCCATCCGAAGCCAAGTAAGTGCAGCTTTGCAATGTCTTATCACAGATTATTGTGTGGTCTCAACACTGAATCTTCATAAATACTCGTACGTACATTGCGGGGCTGACTAGTTAGTTTCTTGTAACAATGCAATATTGTTCTTGAACCATAAAAATATCCCTGATACTGCTGGGTACCGCTGGAAATTCTTTAGTGAGGAAAATCTTCTGTACTTGGTCATGGTCAGTGATTGACTGGAATTCGAAAATATTGTTTCTATAGCAGCAATTAGTATTGTTACATTCGCCATTAAGGGTAATTCAATGTTGTCCGTGAAGGCATCCTCCACTTTTATTAAAACATCACATAGTTTCCTCCAATTAAAGCACATTCACGGAATGCTTTCCATATACAAGTATTTATCTACCAGTAGGCGAGAGTGTCAGGAGTATCACGTGGTGTATTAGGTAACATTTGTGCAGAATTTTCTTAGTTGCATATTCCTTATTGGATAACCGTTAAGATAAAAGGTAACAGAACACTTTTCTTGGAAAGCAAATCCGAGTTACCTGATTATAATAGAGACAACTACGCAAAAAGTGGTCTCTCGTCCAGTCAGCTCTAGTCTGTCTTAGAAAACAAGTGGGGAGGAAACTTAAGTGCATTTGAAGTTGAGATTGTAACCAAAGTTGATGAAGACTCTTCTTCTCCATACAGTACTGTACCGTTGCACCCCGAGGTAAACACGTACCAGCTGTTGAAATAATATTTGTAAAAACCATAACAATTGGATCTGAAAAACCAGGGGAAACGTCATACAGAAGAAGCGGAGGATATAAATTCGGAAGTGGTGAAAAACGGGACAAAATTCAAGCACTGTCACAAAATAAAACTGAATATGACACTGCGCAGTAGCGCAGGACGCTGCCACGAATTGAAAGGATTTGTTCTTCAAATCAAAGTGACAAGTGATCATACTTTGTCCTGTAGCTTCAAAAACGAGTTAATTCAGGCGGGATGTGGCAAGTGATCATATTTTTTTCTATAGCCCTATAAATGAATTAATTCACTTGGAAGAGCCGAACAGGAAGTGATTCATCAAGCTATTGATGAAAAAATGCTGGCCTCAAAATCTTTCATTGAGCTCGTAGTAGGAGCTAAACAATTTTAGGGGTTAGGGCAAGAAAACTACATACAAGAGGAGCAAATCCAGCTAAGTGCGAGGCAGCTAAGTGGCGCGCGTGTCAATGACGCCTAGACGGTGTTCTTGTGTATGTTTTTCCATTCCATGCATCACATTATCGATACTAATACCATAATAAGTACCCTATAATTTTGACATGCAAGTGATTGAAGAACGTCGCACATGCGCAATGCCTTTCTTCCACCATACAATTTCCAGATAGCTTAAGAGAGAGCGCTGGCCTGTCGTAGTCGAATCTCACTGGTGGTAGAGGCATTTGCTATCGTGACTGGAAGTGGGATACCGGTCAACTCAGCTTCGAAAGAGTACCCGAGTTAAATCAGGGTAATAATCTCGGGCAAGCGCAACGCTGACCACATTGCCTCCTACAGAATACTCTAATGTACACCTTTACCGTCTTGAATGAAGTGCTCTAACACACTTGGAGGCTCGGATGCAATATGGGTTGTTGCGCCAACGAATCTTATTATTATTATACAATTTGAAGTAATGCGCCAGGAGACGAATCTCCTGCATGTGATCTTCTGGGTTATGGCAAGCTGCGGTAAATTCGCTGCTTTAGCAATCAGAGAAACATGCAACTGTTCAATTTTCATTTGCGACAGTACAGAGCAAAGAACACTTTTCGAATAAGAGCGCATTTATGCGACAAGGAAACCATATGAGACGTTCCCTACAATTTTTTAATAATAATAATAATAATCGTTGGCGCAACAATCCATGTTGGATCAGGGCCTTGAAGTGTGTTAGAGCACTTCATTCAAGACCGTAACGGTACACTAGGAGGCAATGTGGTCAGCATTGCAGCATGTCAAGTAGCATATACAGTTGGGTAATTTAGATATGTGTAAAACCTGACAGATAACTCCCCCATTCGCAGTTATCCCTGTTCGTCTCCGGATGTCTGATCTAGTTAAAAAATGAATGATTTCGATTTTCATGTATGCAAACGGTTTTCGAAAATCATCTTTCGTAACTATACCTATACATCACGTGCTATGAAAACATCCAATTTGGCTAAAATGACATGTATTCCCACCAGAAGCAAATCAGCAAAATTCCTTGCTGTACAGAGAAAGAGCAGACGAAGATTTCCTAAAGTTGGCTTTAAGGCAGCCAATGAACTCATTTGACGTTCATTTTACGAAGTTTTTAGCTTTCCGATTCAAATAAATAACTTGAGTTGTTGATAGTTTGGTATCCTTCATTTCTGCAAAGTGTTCAACTCGACGTTGTTTGTTTTCACCCTATTCAGGGAGCCACTTAATGTACAAAGGTCCACTTTCCACCCTCCTTTCATTTTTATCTATATCAACTTCGCTTTATATAAGTTCATTTTCCTCATTCCGTCAAAGCAAAATCGATGTTGATTCGAAGACATTACAATATATAGGGTGATCGAAACTTCACCTTATTCCTTCAAAGAAGTTAAATCTGATTAACCTAAGATCCTACTCATGACAGCCGAATCACGGAGACAGACTAGTCGTAATGAATTTGGAGAGTCGATGCTCTGTTCCCCGAGAGGAGGCGCACTAGCGATACGCAAGTGAAGGTGACAATCAGATGATGGTCCCTTTCGATGCCGATACCAGTACCTCTTTTGCTCAATCAATCAGCTCGGTAGGATGAGCGTTGAATTTTTTATTAAAAAAATTACGGAGAACCAATGCTGTGTGCGAAGGTACTGTGGTGAAGAAACCAAGAGTTGTCAGCCCATAATTCCCGCCTCTTCTGACGAATTGCTTCACGCAAAATCGATTAAATTGAGCAAAATGATACGCTGGTGATGTCAACAAGGTCTCTAATTGACAAGCGATGATGACGAGTACTAAATGGCTCGCCAAACAGTAAGCGGATACACACTCTGTATTATGAAATATTGCATCATCCTAGTCAAACTGCAAGCTGTTTACCGCGGGGGCCAGCCTTGTCTGCGGTGGACTGTGGACACGTTATGAAAAATTATAGAGTTCGCGATGGACAGCAAAATGGTTACCGAATGCTTAATCAGATATCATCTTGGAAACGGAATTTGCAGCGGTGTCCAGTCAATTAGTTTTTGCATGAAACTAGTCTGCTGTAAACAGTCCGCGTGCTGTTTGACGTCACTATTCCGCCACGGACTGCAGCACGGACAGATCGCGCGGACAGTTTGCTTTATGTTTGGCGAGCCCTTAAATCCTTGATCTGGTTGGCGTAGTTTTCCTCGGTAGACGTGGAAGAATGACGAAGACGTTCATCGTCCTCAACACGTTCCCTATCTTGTTTGAACAATTTGTTCTAATCAAAAACACTGGCTCTTGACAAAACATAATCACCAAATTCACCATCTGGATGTAGCCATAAGGCTTTCAAATCCCTATCCAGCGTATCAAGTCACCATTGTTTCAAGCGACCTTTTGGTCGCTTACCATCGACTTCGATGTTCGGACCAATCTTGGCAAGTGAACTCTCCTTAGCGGGAATTACGTGACCATACCATTGAATATACTTCTCTCGCATTTTTCCACGATCGATATAACCCCATCTCGATCTCGGATATCCTTATTTTGAATGTGATCATGGAGTATTCCGCCACTAGTCTAACGCAACATCTTTTTCTCCATTATCGCGAGACGCCATTCATTGCCTTTTGTAGTCGGCCAAAACACAGAACCAACCAGGTGATAGGGCGGGTGACATTGCGGCAAATTTTCGATTTAAGACGCTCATTGATACGTCGAGTCGAGTTCTAGAGCGCCACTTCATCTAGGCTGCGCTAATGCGTGAGGCAATTTTATTGCGCAATTCTCCATTGGCTGATAGCATTGATCCGAGATATTTAAATCGCTCAGTTCTTAATTCTCAGTTCTGCCTGCCCCATGGGAATCGGTCGACAAAAATTCTATTTTATTATTAAGATTCAATCGATCGTGTTACATGAGGCGATCATTCCATTTTTGGACAAGCTGCTCGAAATCATCTTTGCTATTAGACGCTAGGAAAACATTATCTGCATAAACCAGGGTACGCAACCGGATTGGACGGTAATTTGAGCATTCTGCTGTACTACAATTAATGGGTGGGTGGGTTGTCTTGTACTTTCAACCGCACACAAATATTGAAATGAGGACCTATTTTTTGAAAAATTAAAAGGTAACATATTATGCTTAGCTTCAAGCATATACAGAAAGTATTTCCCACTTGTCATCAATGGCGATTAACCTGGTTAGAAATGTGTGGGCAAATTTTGAATCTTTCTTTTGACGAAATGTCAGTAATGCGTCCGGTAACGACTGACCATACGACAAACATACGACCTTTATCTATTGAAACGAGTTTATGATTGTTTTCTAGGATATGCGCACCTTCTCGATAACGATATCAAGTGCATCAGAATCCCCGCTCCCCCAATAAGCAATAATTCTTAAGATTTAGGCTAGGCCTTTCCTGTTTTGACAGTGTGTCTTCGTATTCTGCAAAGCATAGTAGTTGCAGATGAGAATCCTATTTTATTAAGGAACATTGTAAAACCTATAGACTTTGCAACATTGCGTGATTCGACGGTCGTTTATTAGGAAAATTATCTTGCTGCGCAAACTATACGAGCTCTGATCAACTCGTTCAGAAATATGATGTGATCACGACTGCATCTCTTGGCAAGGGTGGATTACAGTCAGCCGATAATATTCAACACGGGTCGTTTCCGCTGTTTGGCTGCTATTTAGCAGCAGGCAACCTTTTTCTTGTCTAAACAAGAGACAATTTAAATAGCCCGCTTGAGAATATTTAGAGCATTGAACCAGCATCGAAAAGTTATATATCTCTAGCGTGGGAGAAGTTTTAGGCACATCGCAAAAAGATGTCACAAAACCTGGCTGACTGCAGAATCGTCTGATTAGTGAACGTAAAGAATTGATTAATGATGACTGCAAACAAAAATGAGGGACCTCTGCCGCTGTGGCAAAGTACGTGAAGCCCAGGGTAGTGTACGCCATTATAAAAAATTCTACTATTGCTTTGGTCAGGGAAGTGGAAGCTAACGCAGATAGCAACGGTATCGCTACCGTATACCGCATTAGGAAAGACTTTTCAAGTGATTCAAAGCTTTTCGAAAGTCCCGGACAATGACGAGTAGCTTCCAACTATTGTGGAGAATATCGAGGTCAACGTAACATGCGGATATGAATTTGTCTTCCAAAAAGCAGCGAAATAAAGGGATTAAACCAGAATCCAAGTAAAGGTTACTACATGCTACAATTTTCTTGCCCGCATTCGGAATATGAAAATTTAAATTTGAGTCGTCACACGTCGACCAAGATAGAGGAAACTTATCGGTGTGGCAACACTATGTCATTTTGCCGCATAAAATTGTCACTTCTTTCTAAAAACTCAGAGCCACACTCAGTAGAACTTTTCTCGTCCAGGAAATTGCCTTTTTTGTGCCGCGCATCCCGTCCTAGGACTCAAGAGGTGTAAGTGCGATCAATTTTTTCCTGAAACTCAGAGCCCCACTCGGTGGTACTTTTCTTCACGGTGTAATTGCTTTTTAGGCACCGGGCTTGCCGTCCAAGGACTCAAAAGGCATTCCAAGTGCCAAGTTGAATTGAATTTGTTTTGCTCTAGCCCTCCCCAGGTAAGCGTCAGTCTTCCCTAGAATTTAAAGTTCCCCCCATTATGATTGAAGCGGCAGGGGTTGGGGTGGGTCGCCACAGGACCATCAGGCTCCCCATGAAGAAGAAAGAAGGACGTGGGCCACTCATCGTATAGATGCCAGAATCGGCTTAGAGCTAATCCCTCCCCGTCAACCCCTCCCGCGTTAATTTTTTTGAATTTTCGTTTACTCCCTTATTAGGCAGTCAGGCAGTTTAGTTTCTTTGGGAATGAAATTTTCGGTGGTATTAACCCGCCTCCAGACTTTACGTCTCTATTAGAGTAGCTTACCTCGGGTGGATTTCGTTTTTTTGAGTATTGAGTCTTGGGCACGTGAGTAAAATCTCTGTGTCCTAGCAGAGAGATAATATTTAAGAAAATAGACCCCCGGCCTTCATCTCACCGAACTGCCAGCATTCGGGTTAGCTTCAGCACGTACCGTTCGGTCCCACATATCATCTTGCGCTATCTGTGTTCACGACTGGAAAACCTGCTAAGGGAGTTGGGTTGGTTAACAGCCTTGGTGACCGTGTTGGTGTAATGCAACGCTGGACTCCCATCGTGACAAGGTTTTGTGTTTTGCAGAGAGCTACGAATTCAAGATATTCCTTGACATATTTTCATAATTTTAAAAAAATGTATATTGAAGATATAAATATTATGCTCATTCTGAACAAACATTGTATATATCCACATACCTATCTAAATTGATAGCATGCATCTGAATATTTCTATTCCCAAGTTGAATACCACTGGTTCTAGCATAGATACCTATATATCTATCTGCATGGAACACCACCTGCAAACAATTTTTGTGGCCGGTCGATTTCGATCGCAGGGTAGAGACGATCTCATCAGACGCTGCCTCGCGCCTCCACCTTGAGGAACAGCGTGACCGAAATCGAATTTCAAAACCCGTCAAGGAGGTGAATTATTATTCGAAAGCGCCAGGTTTGCACCTAGACTCGTTTCAACTAATAGAACTGAGTCCGCCATCTACTAATGGCTTTGTTAGTAATATTTCGATTGCATTATAACTTTCCAGAATCGTGCCTTATATTATCACTTATACTAATTTTCTTCTACAATGACTTAAGGGTCAGGTAAATTTCTAAAATGCAGTAATATGCTATGATCAACTTTATTTTAGCAAATATCGTGCTAGGATGTATTTTGGGGACTAAATTTTGTGTAGAAGCATCCCTGTGATTTTTTTCAGATTGTTTCTTTTGGGTTGGTTCTGAAAATAAGACCTGTTTCAATTTTTGGGGCACACATTTTGAATCGTCACTCCCCTGCATTTCCCCTAACATCAGAAATAAAATCATTTTCTAAAAGTACTAGTTTAACTCTTTCGTTTGAGACCCCAAATTATATTGCTTCGCCTTTCGTATGTATGGGGAGCTCCCCCTCCTTAAAGCCAAGACAAAATGAGGGAATTCGTTGCACGTGTAGTGGTCCACAGACCACATATTCCCACCAAATTTCGCGACGATAGCTCCAGCCGTTTTGAAGTAAATCTCGCATGACAGACGGGCAAACGGATAGACACTGAACCGATTTTAGTAAGCTTTTGTTGACACAAACCCTTAAAAAACTCTATGACACGAAAGCTCCATCGAGAGCTTCAAATGCGCTTGTGTCCAAAGGTTTTCCATGAGTTCACTTTTGTGATCGGTGTCTGGCGCTATCACACACAATCTTCTGCATCAAACTGGTGCACCTTTGAAATTCTAATACTTGCGGAACCAAAAGATTTCTTTCAAGAGAAGCAGAGCCGGCGAACTTAAGGGTCAATTAGTTTTTTATATCTTCAGATCGTAGAAAATTAAGACTTTTTCCGAAAAGTGGGCAAAATAAACTTCGATTTTATGAACCACGAAATTTGATTCCATTCCAAATTATTCTGCACCTTCTTAATCATCTAACATTCCTTAAAAGAACAGAAAACATAATTCAGCAATGCAGCGATAGGCCAGATTTAAAAACAATCCTACTATTGACTACGCCACAATAGAGTCAACTTTCCCTGCAAAGACATACTGGGCCTAACTGAACAGAACAATTAAAAGTGGACGTAAAATGAATATAAGTTTCCTTAGCTCTGGTAAGAATTGGACCATATGGTCCAATGGATATTGAATATCTATGAAGAAGACATATATTAAGTGCACTATCCTGCTTGAACTTTACAGGCGCCAAAAGTCCAACACGTTTTCCTGGACCCGCTGATATTAAAGACTTTTTTTCATTAAGAAGGAATAACTACACACTTTGTTTGCATATACCAATTAGCACCTTCCTTATTACAAACTCTTATAAATGTTGTAAAGATGCACGTCCAATTTTTTCTTGATTTCACCAATTGTGTATGGTATTTACACAACAGCCAATACTGTCCACTTCACGTCAACAATTTAATGGGTATTTAGTAACATTTGATCACTCCTCTGTGACCACTATTCGGCTTGAGATAAACGACGATGTTATCAGTAAAGTAAAATGTTTAAGATATTTCCATGATCAATATTTGCCTAACCACTAGTAGATAAAATCTAGAATGAAGTGGATGCCTATGCCGATAGGAGTTGGTGGTTCAATAAATTTTTGTTTATGGATTTTCAAGAAAACATTTTCAAAATGTCGGAAACTTTGAATGCTGCATAAGATAAAGAAGTGTTTGGCTCTCAGATACAGAACTCAATAGAGAATATATCACTAAAAAGATACATACTCGGAACTTTGTGAAAAAACATCTTAGTTTGCGTTGACAACCCTTTCCTACGCCTAGAGTTGTAATCCATTTCCAGGAATGCCTCTATCAGTTGGTGAATTACCATTTATCCAAGAGGTGGAAATCGGATTTTATTGATCGTATTTCCATCACTATCAATTGATACCGCATTGCTTTAAACAGGTATCTGAGTTTCTTGTTGATAATTGTTGTTCTTCTTCAATTTCCATCATTCGCTTTAAAGATGAACCTCAACATTACATGTGTTACGCGAACGCTGATTATATCCATCCATAATTTCCATATAAGATGATTTAAACATGATTTCAGATAGGAGATTATCTCTGATTTTATTTAGTGTAAATGCAACTGATCTTGACAAATAGTCCAAGCATGCCATTTGTTGGTATAATAAAATTTTAATTTCAATCTTTAGGATCATTTAAATTTCGAAATACACTTGTTTGATTGTTGTCTTGGAATGTCCGTTATTAGTCGCGATCAATTTGTTTATCGATTCAAACCGGAAAGATTACAATAATGTTGTTTGCTGTTGATGATAATGTGTTAAATTAAAAGCCGAAAAGAATTGAAGAATCATTAAATTTGAGAATTTATGCTTGTCTTCTTAAAATTCTCTGATAATGTTATTTGGAAAGTTTATCTCGAGCTCAGTTCGTAGTCTCACAACTATCTTAAACCTCTATAATTACAGATATTTCTGGTGTTTGAGGTATGCAGTTGAAACACAGTTGTGGTGGTCCTCGGGTAATCGTATTGTTGGTTACGACCATAATTTAGTGAAAAGCAGCTCAAATGCATTCACCTGAAAATTGCTGCAACAAAAATGACCATCAGATACTTATCTGGCAGAAAATGCAGGCATCTCATGACGGTTTAAGCCAATCGAATTCAATTTTTATGATGTGGCACTACTTCGAGTAAATATGGCGCAGGTTCTATATAGAAAAGTGTTCTTATGTCGAGGTAACTAGGTTGGCTAACAGAAAATTTAGTCGAGTGTGTGAGTGCCCGGACGTAGCAACACCTGACCGCGTCACAGTAGGCGTAGGTGACTTCTCAAATATATGACGCTAATTACTAAAACTTGCTCATTTCTCCAATATCCTCCCTTAAGTCGAGCACCAAGTTTCTTCGTGATTTTTCTGTAGTGTAACCTGTGAGACTTCTATTTCACGTTACACAATAGTATGGTTCATAAGAAATCAGGCGCTAACAGCGTACGTTAGTATATATATATCTCAGCAATAAGTAATTGAAAAGGACGGTGCCTTCAGTCAGATTTTATTTCTAGAACTAGCTTTTTTAGGTTTTAGGTTTTTAATATTTCGCGTTCATATCCAAGCTCTACACGACACCGAGAATGTAACCCACTTCTCATATGGCAAAGCGGGCCCGGCTCAAGAAAAGTTGGAGCCCAAACTGCGGTTTTTTTTTCTTTTGCCGGTGAAAAGCCAGTAATATAGTCAGATGGAGAACGTTTCGTCCATTGAAGCTTTTACAAAAGGAAATATCAGCAACAACATATGGTATTTGGTGGAATATTCTTCAAAAGATCCTTTCTCAAATTTGTTTCTGTTAAAAAATGGGACGGTCACCTTGTTTATCTATATGATAGAGCCGTTCCGATTGCAAAAAACCTTGATGTCATGACCGTAGTTAGGTTTCTCAAAGTACTTCAATATGCTTTTCCCTCGAAGTAACTTAAATTGATATGAGTCATGAATGTTGACCTTTTCTCCCTGCCGCACCTGGAAACCTCTATACTGGTCACGGAAAGTCGCTATCTGGGAGAACTTCGTCAAGTTGAGAGTGCCATTGGCGGCCCGGTTAACGCACATAGCCTATATTGTGTTTCTTCTGTGAAGGCCCCACCTCCATTGGGTACCTCTTGGATCAAAACGAGCATCGGACATTTTCCCTCGTCAATAACTTGAGTGTCAGCCTCTCGATATTCTTGCCGGGTTAGGGATCCTGGCTAGTCATTATTGTACTGTTTCGCTGCTTATCATCTGCACTTGCATACTTGAGAAGAAAACTGAAACACGGTCTTTTTGAATTGAATAGGAAAAACATATTGACAATACAAAAAAACAATGTATGGGTGCTATAATTCGCAAAAGAGTGAACGGGAGACGTATTTATATAACTTCGGCGAGCATTTCTCCGATGATGTCTATATTAAATTCAGCTAGAAAGACTATGATCATTGACAAGGAGCTGACTGAACTGCGGCAACTGGTGAAGAATTTTCACGGAAGCCCAATTTGGCTCCTGAACACTCTCCGATGTCCGATGTCATTGTCGATCAAACGCTGCACCTGGTTGTCGATTGCGTCTTTCCAATCATGGCATTTACTGGTTTGAAAGGCAATCACCCCCTTTGAAACTCGTGTTTTTGACGTGATGAATTGTTCTCAGTCCACTTTGTCAGTCTACACTGCTTTTCCACTTTATTTGCATTTTCCACGGGCACTAAATTGAACAGTTTTCATGGACGCATTTTTGTCCTGTCCTCCGAAGGCAAGCCTTCCAGCTTCTCCTCTCCTTCGAGCAACTCCTCGACATCGTCATTATCGGAGATGATTTGTATAGACGCTGCAGTATTTTCGGCAGGGTGTAAATTAGCCGTTTTCCGGTGCTGATCGACTTTTCTCCTGTTTAGAGATTAAAACTCTGGACATCTTCAACCTTTATGATTATCCTTGGCAGGTTTTTTTAATGGTCCTTGGGTCACCTAACGCCTTTCCGAGGACGTAACATTTGTATCAAAAGATTTGAAGGTAAACGAGGTTGAGGCACTTTTGGTACCATTTTTAAAGTGGATTTCTCTCTTCTAGATTTTGCGATGACGTAAACACTCTGGTTAAGGTGCATAGTTCCCATAATTCGCTCGTGGTGCATAATGCGTCCGCTCTTTACTCTGGGTTTGTGGCAATACGCTTCTCTCCCATACACGATTTTTTGATAACCTTACACGTCTTCCACACTGTCCCACAGCACATAGTTCTAGAACGACACACTTTCCGACTATCCCGAGATAGTAGGTTCCATTCCGTCCCGTAACCTGCGATGGGCTTGTTGCTACTTACCTGGAATCTATCCACTACCATTTCCACCTTTTCACTTATCATTACATCCAAGGGTTTCTGACCTGCATACCAACGAAATTCTTTATTTCAATTGTCTCAGGCCAGAGTGATCTGATGCAGGTGCAGGGATACAGCCTCAGCTTGGTGTTAGTGTTGAGCTAGTTGCATCTCCAGATTTTTGGACAAAAGAGCCAAAGTGGATTTAACGCAGTTAAAGCATTAAGTAGCATAAAGTTTATTCACGACTATAAAGGAACACTTCCTAAATACACCAGTTGATCGACGAGTTCGACGTTCTCCCCATTAATACAAATAAGAAGTTTGCGGTGAGCAGTCAGAACGAATCCTTGGTTTTGTTGGTGTTCATTTTCAAACCTCCTCTGCTCACTTTCTTCTTGAGAGTTTTACCTCAACATAATATTTGACGTGCCGTAAACTGTGTCTTAGATAGGGGAGATGAAATGAAAATGCCTTTTCTTCAACAACGCGCTTCAAAATTTTAACGACCAAATATTTCCATATCTGCAAGTGGCCTTTAACATGCAAAAAGCAATATTTCCCAAATCTGTTCAAAGCAACCTCCAAAACCCATAACTTGAACAAAAATCTAAAAATAATGAATAGCAGAAACTTTGCATCTACTTTGCTAAGGTTTTGTGTAAAATAAAACCTTATTAAAATCGTTCCCTATCTATCTCTCTGTCACGCGCACTTTTTTTCAAAACAGCTTAACGAACGAAATTTGGTGGACATACCATAACTATGAAATCCCATGCATACACTGACTGACATAAGTTTACGTGAAATTTAAAGATACTTCGGCATTTATGCAAAAGGGGGATGTACATTTTCTTTACCATAGGAGCTCTTTCAACGATTGTTTGAATGACCCCAACTTCGAAAAATCTTTCTTCTTTCGCAGTCCTTTTCATTTTTTGGAACTTGAGGGAGTATGCCAGGGCAAGATTTAGTGAGTAGAGGGCTGGAGAAGATTACCATCATATTCTTCGCATGAAATTCTGGAATGAAAAACGAAGAATGCGCAGTGGTAATGCTGCTACACCTTCTCCACCCCCCAGGGCCCACCTTTTTAACATCTTCTTTCTTACCGCTTGAAGCCAATGCATGTTTTCAATGTACTGGAAGCGACCAACTGTCTCAACTTCAGAAAGAAATTCGTTGTAGAGAATGCCCTTTCAGTAAAAAAAATACCCTGAGCAATACCTTGAGAGCGGATTTCACTGAGAGAGATTTTTTTCGGTTTCAAAGAGGTCCTTCATTGTGATGACTGGGGGTTTCTTTCCACAACTTCTCCAGCAATAATGACTGCCAAAAAGTTTTTATTGTCATTTGACATTTTAAGTAGTATTTCACAAAACCTAAACTGAATTATGTTGTTTTCCATATTCGGTAACCAATCTCGGATCAAACTAAATGCATGCGCAGAAATGGTACATTCCGATGCCATTCCCGGAATGACTAGACAGCGATTAGGACGCACGAGATTATTAACTTTGGTATCATAGTCATCACCAGTTGAAACTGTTGGGTATCCTAAACGGGGGTCCATCGCTTCTCTTTTTTGCCAATTGGAGTAATATGTGGATCTAGTATTCAATTGAATAGTTCGAAGCTGATCACACATCATATTTGTTTATAAAAGGTAGGTTCATCCATTTTTCAGAGCATCAGTTTTTGTTATTTCTACTGCGCAGGAAAACCCCTTTTTAAAATGTCCGATGGATACTTAAGGTAAGCCTTTAGTTTCGCTGTGGGCTTCACATTTTACAGAGAAAAATCATTAGTTATGTTGTTCAACACAATATTTTTGTCTTTTTCAAATCAATAAGTGGAAACTATCTTTTGTTGCTGTTGGATACAGCATTCCCAAATCGATTTACCTTGTTTCAAGAAGGAAAGAATGGGGATACTCAATTGCAATTTCGTTTAGATTGTTAAAGCGGTATCCACGCAGTATTAGTGCCATTGAAAAAAATTGACGACAGTTCGATGTCACAAACTCAGAAGAAACTCAATCACATTAAGCTATCAAAACTATTTTTACGTCCCTTAAGTGAGGTCCTGCAAATTTAATGTGAATACCCGTCATACACGGATTGATTTGAAGACCATAACCCCATCATGACTGGTATAGCGGTACTAGTCTATTTCGGGTGAAGGCTTAGCATCTATACTAGTGGCTGCGAGACCTATCTAACACCTCTATCGCAACTAAGAAATGCAACACCCGAGTTGTACAGCGCAGCTCCACGCTTCAGGCCACGAGGAGCTATGCTCGCAATATGGGCGCTACCACAACCACAATGAAATTCTCACAAGGGAGCCAACTGCAATTAACCGGGCCGGGAGCATATCCTCCACGAATTCTTGTGGGGCATAGGCTCTCAAAAGACCATCTCGGTTCTCTTGCTACCAGATAACCTCCGGTGAGGCTTCGTAGTAACAGCCACTTCAGATGAACCCTCTACAGCCCTCCTCGAGTACGTGTGGACGACAATCCCCAAAAGGTTGGTCTTTCAAGTGATTTGAGATACTATTGTATTGGTGCAAACGAATTCGTTTTGGCCTGGCGATGGCATTTTTGACTCAAAACCGAATAAATTAAATTAAGCGCAGTAAACTTCAAACGGATAATATCTTATCGTTCTTAGAATCCAAGTATACCGTTGCCACTATTAAAGATGTGGTTGTGAATGACCATAAAGCAAGCCTTTCCCTCTATAATTAGCTATCCTGTTTATTTTTCATTTGGGAATTGAAGGACTTCTTGGCGCGTATGAATTCATAACGGACCGGGCCAATTGAGAAAAACTTTCTTCCACTTTTGTAGTAGCCTCAAGTTTTCAAAACCGACTGATAGTTTCGTGAAGTACAGAAACCTGGACGCTGCCTCACCTTTGCCTTGAAATAGCGTGACCGAAAGTGGCTAGAGGTTTTAATATCTCCCCCCGTGCTCACCCCGGGTAATCAAATACTATTTTAGTAATAGTAGTACAAAAATTGAAAAATTCTCCTCTTTATCGATAAACGTGCCCATCTTCAGTGGATTACGTAGGTATTTCTTTAGTCTCTGATTACGTTACCTCCACCGGCTTTTAGTTAACCGGTCAGCTGGTTGTAGACCTGAAGCAGTTTTAGTTATTTTATTCAAGTTGTCGCGAAATAAGGTAGCATAGATTCCGATAGTAAATAACAGTATTTGGATGTAGCCATTAAAACCACAACCTTAGACATTGGGCAAACTATATCACGAGAGAAAAAAAGGATGTACCATGATAGTCCGCCTCCATGTTTGGCCGCGGGAACTACAACACTAACACCAAACGCGCAAGACTGGTTGTTGTCCACAATGATCACTATGGCCATTCGCCCATTATACTGCAGGCGAAGCAGCGTCGAGGAGCTCCCTCCTTCGTCGAAAGGCAGCACGCGCGAATTCATTAGCGCATTTCAGTGTCTTACTGCTAGTAAGGGACTGGCTAACCCTTGTCATCTAGATTGCGGATGTCACAGTACGCTGGACAGACACAGACGACATGGAGCCAGTCCTCTGAGTCTGCCCACATAGAACACAACCTTGACTGGAGGCAAGCCTCGCTTGAAGAGAAACTCATTCATACCATTCATACCATGCCCCGTCAAGAGGAAGCCCATCTCAAGCCCGAAGTCCACGATGGAACTTCCTCTGACAGACACGTTTCTAACTTACTCATACGTGACCCGACCTTTCCCACATTCATTCAATCCAAGTTGCCACTTAGATATAACACTCTCGTCTAACATCCTTTTGACCGCAAGCGGTCCTAGTCCCTCCACCTGATCAACACTCACTAAGTCTGTTTGCAGCAAAGGTACGCCCCCCTGATCCTGTAGGCGTGGCACGCCGGACTACTTCCAGATCAAGAGGAGGAACACCCAACAAAATCTGCATGGCGTCGGTCGAGACCGTACGACATTCAGGAAGACATGATAACAACGTCACTCGCTGGCAAGCGTAGAGCAGTTCCCTGCCCTGCACCGTCATCGCAAAATCACACAATATAGGGGACCCGTACGTACAACAAGCAAGGAAGAGTCCCACATAAATGGATCTAGAAGCTCTCCTGCTTAGACCCCACTCACACCTCATCACACGCCTCAACATACACACCAATTTAGTCAAGCGTGGCTTGAGCACGCGCAGGTGTGGACGTAAGGACATGCGTTCCACGATCGTGACTCCCAAGTATGTCACTTTCTTCCGGTATTTCAATGGAACTCCACTGTGTACATATATACAGTTTCTTTTGACTGTTTGGTAGGTATTCTCAGCTATTTGGAAGTCACATTGTGTCAGTTTTTCGGAAGTCAAACCTGAAAGTAAGCCAACAAATAGTTTCACTTTTATATCTAATCTAATCTAATTGATTAATGATTAATCCATGAGATTCATAATTATTGGAAGGTAACTTGCTTTGAAGCGGTTAGAAAAAAATCTTCGATGAGGTTGCATCATTTGAATTTATTTATTCTATTGACATTCATGTATGATCTTACTTGGACTGGCAACAAGAAAGATGATTTTAGGGAATTCCTCCAAATTTTGTTAAATATCTTCCATAAATAACGTTATTTAGATTATTTGGAAGATAATCCCATTATATTATTAAATAATATAATTTGGTTATGATTTTAGCATTACTTAGGATACTCTTCTTCGATTATGGCACTCTCTACTACTTGCATGCAGTGTGAGCCAAAAACTTCATCTATGACATAATTCGACCAAAGAGTCTCAATTTACGAATAGATTATTCTATTTCTAAGAAGAATATAAACTCAAAACGTGGTAACCGTCAATTATGATGGAAAACAGTAAACAAAGTACACAATGAAAACATTTGGAGCAGATAAGAAAATCTACATACGGATTAAGATGCCGAAGATACAGTCTGAAATCCATCATTTTCCTCCATTGTCTGCCCTTATCTCATGGTAAACATTGGGAGAATGTACCATTTTCCAAGAGCTGGATGTAGTAAATTGAAATGAAATGCATTCACCTCTGAAATGAACATTCGTGTGTGCCACAGCACTCGCAGTCAGGCTCAATCATTCACTTGAACTTCATTACAACTCTTGCTTTGGAACTTTGATTAGATGCGTTAATCATCTATTTTGTTTGATTTGCATGCAGACAGGCCGGCATGCCGCCATCCGATTGAGATGTCGGCATTTTAATTTTTCAGTTTTCCTCTTCACAGGCCGGAAAGTTGGCTATTTGCCATACTTCTCACTTAGTAGTTTATCTCGGACATATTTGATCAATATTTAGGTTTTTATCGTCTTCGAATATGTAAATATTTAGCTATTACTAGTTCTATTGAATGAAAGTTTGAAGTATCTTCGCATGGTTGGATGCACTTGTGATACAACACGCGAATGAGATGTTTATTTTAATTTAGCATCTGAATTATGTTGTACTTCAGCAAACTGGTGGGTTGATGGTTTAATTACCGTTAGCGAAGGTTTTATTAAAACTTTCTTCCAGGCAGAGGTGAAAATAATGTGATTAAATGGCCTCTCATGGGGAGCCAAACAAATACGTTAAAAACTGTGGCAGATATACATATTCCCATGATCGTACTACGTACCAGGAAAATCTGAATGGGAAATTATAAATAAGTAGTGTCTAATTGAGGAGTACCATGTGACAAATTGGAAAATTAATAGGATTACAATAACCAGTTTACGCTGCAGTTCGTGCATTTAATGATTTACTGGCAACGTTCGCTTACGCTCTTTATTTCTTTTATGTTATTTGAAGTGGTCAGCGCTATCTTTTGCTTGATTTAGTCGTTGGAATATGGAAACAGCAGTGAGATTACGAATCAGCTAGTTGGTTAGAAATGCACAGCGAAAAGTTTCTATTGAAACTTGATGGTGTCTGTAGATAGTTGCGTGGTTCAAAGCAACTATAACTTTAACAGCACTGAGCAGTCTTGTTCTGAAGTGAGAAATTCCAGTAAATATCTTAGCAGGAAGTTATGTTTAATATGTCACCACTGAGCTGTAGGCGTATTTACATCGACCCTACAAAATGTAATATTAGAGTACTCTTTGGTCACTTCAATTGCTTCTAGTGGTGCAACAAAAACCGTTCGCATTGATCTTAGTTAGGTGATTATAATGAGGTAAATTATTTTTCGTCAGTGAAAAGAAATTGAACGAAAACTGTTGATACCTAAGTTTTCCCGAGACCTTTGTTGGAACTTCTAAAAGATTGTCCTATTAGGCACACCTCACAAATTTATGAACTCTATGATGTATGATACAATAAACAATAACATTGAAGTGTCTATTTTCAAAGATTCTTTCTTAAATAACTATTATGGATAAAGCAGCCAGATGAAAAGTTGTGAATTTAATCGGAACCACAGTATTTTCTGCATATATGTATATTCACATACATAAAAGGTGACCATGGTGAATTATTAGTCCGCGGGCAGGACTTTGCCTTACATCAGACATATACCTTCGATCGCGTTCTAATTCCTGAGACCTCTTTTCAATTGACGCTATTGTGGCGTTTACTTCTCGTTTAATTGTCCTCTCGGTGCAACATCCTATCAACTAAATCGCAGAGTCATATCTGCACTTTTATTACGTCCTTCTACCTCGTCCTCCTCTTCGTGAATCTCCGGCTAGCAAACATTGCCATACTATTACTCTAGATTTCTTCAGGTGAATCAGTGTAGGATGTAAGAGAGTTGGGAACTGATACAATGCAAAGCAATTCAAATATTTTCTACATAAACCCATTGTATACCACTATATCAGGTGGTAATTTATTTTTCATTACTTTTACACAACCCGTTTGTAATGGCTTTATGGGTTGCGGGATGGTAAAAAACACCCTAGTCGACCTAGTGGACTTAGGGCAGAGCTATCTCAGGAAGTTGAAAAGATAGCAAAATTGACCGTGAAGATCTGCCCGCAAATACTGAATCTCCCCTGAAGTGTCCCATCAACACGCGCTTGCACGCCTCTATGCTAACCAGGCCCGCAAATGTAGGGAGGGGGGTCTTTTCGGACACTTCCGTCTTTCACGGTCATTTTACAAAAAATGCATATCTTTTAACCGATGCGTTAGCCCATACCCGAACCTGAAAAATAAAAGAAGAATATCTCGTGCACCCAGCCCAAAACATACCGAGTGGATCGCGCGCATGGAGCCGTAAAACTAGAGATCCGAATGCTGGCATTGGGAGGAAAAATTCACGACAGACCACATCCTGAGTGGAATTTCCCCCCCCCCCCCCCCTGAGATCTTTAGAAGGCACTGCCTTTAGGATTTCCACAGTGCCTCGTCATCCTCAGGCCAGAAAAATGGAGGATGCCATTAGACATTGTGTGAATACAGGTTGTATTACCGGATTCCCAGTTCACGTAACATATTCACCGGGTTCGTCAATGAACTGATGATAAATTAATGGAGAACAGGCCACAAAATAGTACAACAGTTATTTCACCTACAACACCATATGGGCCAACGATTTACAGGGACTTGGATGCAAGCAGCGAGATGTTTAATTTACCTAGTCCGCCCTGTTAACATGAAGTATGAATCCATCCAGAATTTGCAAAGCGGATATCACAGTCAATCCCCCAGAGCTGCTACGTTCATTCCTAGAATGATACAATTTCAATGGGATAAAAAACTCGAATCCCTTCTGCTCACTTAGCTCAATTAAGTTTGAAAAATATTCCAGCGATTCGTTTCGCTATAATATAGAGCATGATTTTATCAAGTTTGGTGGAAATAAAACTGTTACTAACAAAGTTATAATAGGTCAAAGCTGTCGCTTCCTTGTAAATTCATTACCTTAAATGTCAATATCACGCGAAGGTGGATATTCTCACATAATATATACGAGTACATATATTATATTACGTGCTAGGTACTAATGGGACAAATTCACACTTAAATGTCTTTACAAAATAAATACACAAAGCTGAAGCGTCCAGCTTCCAGTTTTTCGATTTTTTAATTTTAATCAGAAATATTTAGGTTTCCGGGTTTCGGGAAATTTGAAAGGATTTTGTGATCAAAATTGCTAAAAGATAATCAAAATACTAATTTCCAAACTAATATTTGAAAGTACGTTAATGTTGCTGCTGGGGGGGATACGAAATAGTAAGAAATGGAAAATTGCTGCTTATGAGGAAATGTGTTTTTTTTTCATTTTTCGTCGTAGGGCAAAGGCCAACGAAATGGTATGCCCACTGTAAGGCCATTGATACTACAGGGGGGCTGGCTGGGTTTTCCGGACTTGCTCGAGGAAAGAAAGCTAGAGATCAACATGCTCTGCAGTTTTCGTAGACCGCTTACTAAAAGAATCAATTAATTTTCAAATTTTATACTGGTCGAAAAGACATAAAGTCGCTACGAAAATTCTACGACACCGCGGAGGCCCTACTGAATAAATAATGGAGCAATAATTATAAAGTCTTATGTGCCACTGTAATTAGTAAAGGAACTTAAACCTAGGTTCAAAAGAAAATCGAAAAAAGAAAAGAAAAGGAGCCATTAACTCAAAACGAAGTAGAATGACCTTAAGTTCCGAAAGTAAAGCCATTAAAAAATGAACCTACCTTCAATGAAAAATTAATAAAAGAAAAAATTGCGAAAAATCAAGCTAAGTGCAACTTGAGGTTTTAAATAGTTCTCCTCTCCCCGCAACTACACCCCAAACTTCCATAATATTTGAGATTCGAGAAAAACCCCCCTTTGCATGTACGGGGACCCCTCCCCTTAAATTCGATGTAGAACTCACTGTATGCGTTTACAATTCCCACCTTTCCACCAAATTTGCTGTGAATTGCTACAATCGTCTACGAGACGGACAGGCAGGCAGATAGACATACAGACGGACAGACAGACAGCAAACCGATTTTAATAAGGTTTTGTTTCACATAAAATAAAATAAATAAGCAAAGCACAAAAGTGGAATTCACTATTCTTTGTCTGAAATCCAACAACGAAATAAAGATACACCACTGGCGACGGCGGATCGAGCACCTAGCTGCGATCCCCTTAATCGAATCAAATGATGCATGTTAATTCGTTTCTTCTTCTCTATAAATAAAGAATGAACAGACGAGGCGACGAAACCTGGGCTAATCAAGTTCCTGTTGTTTGAAGTTGGAAAGTTGGCCGAAGACTGAAGTTTTCGGAACAGCCAGGCGCAGCTTCAACAACCATCATCCTTTCCTGACAAAGTAGAAAAGACCTCTTTTCATATTGGGGACAGCCAGATATAATCCGTCGCTATATTTCTCTGTTTCCAACCCTCCGCTTTTTCAACCCGATAGAGGCACATTTAATTTTTCACTTCTCTTCCTTGCTAGGATTCAAAAAGCTAATCGAATTCAAAGTTTTGAGGACAGCCGAACATAGTACCTCATTATAGTCCCCCCTTTCCAATCTAATACCTTTCCCCTCACGTGCCAATTTACTGAAATTACTCTTGTCTTTTAACTAATAGGTGAGACCGCGTCGGAACCTGGAAAATAAACTCAGAATATTGCGCGAACCTTGCGAAAAAAACATGGAAAGCAAAGCGAACAGAAAAGAAACGCGCATAGAGGTCAGGTGAAATTTTTGTAAAATGACGCGGAAGGGTTGAAAAGGACCCCCATGCTCCCGATTCTGGCTAGCACAGGGCAATTCAAGTGCTTCTCAACGGATGGTGGAGCTTCAGTATTTGCGGGCGGACCACTGCGGTCAATTTGGTTTTTGACATTCATCGCATAGTTTTGCCCTCTAGCCCTACGTCGGCTTACTAGGACGGTCTTTTGGTCATCCTCCAAATATCAAGTCATTACAGATATTTAATCCAGGAACGGAGCCTGTGCAGCCGGGTGCATCGCTTTAGTGCAGAAAATACTAAATAATTTACTGATGATTTTGTCTGGGCGTACCTCAAAAGGATGAAATATTCTACCACGGAAGGGTACTGAATGGGTCTCAATGGTAATATTGTAGACTCGAAAGGAAAGATGAGGTCAAAAAAGTAATTAAATAAGCATTTTCAATAAAAAAGAGAAACTGAGTTATAATCCACTTCTTATTTAAAGAAAAATTAAAATCAAACTAGATGAGTCTATAATACAGTGTGAAAATTTAAATTTATGAGAAATTTGTAAGAATAAATCTTTTCCAACTTTACCTCAAGAAAACGCTCAAACTTAATCGGGTTTTACTAATTGCACTAAATCACAAATTTGTCTCTATTTATAGACTTTATTGCATTTACATTCCCACAGTTGCAGCAAAACGAGTTGTTTGCAATTAATACTTTGTTTTCACAATTTAATGGAACCACAGTATCTATCATCATCCTCAAGTACATAAGAATAATAAATTGTAGACTACGTGCCAATATTGGAGTCCGATTTCAGAGCCTTGACAACCTTGAAAACCACTCTTTCCCGCATACATATATCCAAGGATTAGTGAACCAATTGGGGCTGTACTGGATTTTAACAAGTATATAAGTGAAAATATCGAGAAGACGTTCAGTTTATCAAGAGCCTGATATTCATTCTTCTCTTGCAGCCGAGAAAGAATTATTACTGCTTTGACCAAGGGATGTGACCCGGTTATTCGAGGTATTTTCTGTTCACGTACCCTGATAATAACACCATTGTAGCCACTATTCAATAAATTCCAGTTCATTCCGGACACAATCTCCTGAAGCTTACTTCTCGGAGTGGCGACTAAGGGGTACTTCGAAGACCATGCTCCAACCCCTGGTTAATCGGCGTCTTACTTCGACCAAGTCTACTGCCTGAAAATAGTTGCTTTTGTTGGTTTTCTGCTGAGAAGTAAACGCCGCCTCAGAATGGTAGCATGGTAAGCCTCAGTTACGCATTGAGACAATGATTTCGCACACCGTTCTCCGTAGTCACCAGAACTGTAACTCCTAGTCACGGCCACAGCGGGTATCAGCCAACACCCGTTGAGGGCCACTGATGTACGACATATCTATAAACGACTCCTAACGCTCTTTCTTGAAGTGACGTTTTCAGCATCTCGCTGCTCCTAAACAAGCTAGCGAATAATTATTTTAGAGCTAGGATCTCTTGCATTCAATACCAAACTTTTTATTCTTTTCTTGTACATTGCTTTTGTTTCTTAACTGAAATCAATCCCTGTATCTGTGGAGTTTCACTGGAAGGAGCATGACAGTTATATATATATGCCGTTGTCGTAAATGTTTAACGTTGCAGAAACGGCTCCCGGGAACTACATGCTTTTTGTTAATAACGTTTTTTAATGTAACTTTCACCCGAATAACGATACTGTTGACAAATTGCAGCCCCACCAAAGTTTGACCTTCAGATAGTTTGCGAGAGCAGCGATTGACCCGCTTCACAACGGTTGTTCGTAGCAACCTCATTTACCTATAAAGTTCAGCTCCCTCTTTTAGCTCGAATTTCCCGCTTCTTGAAATTTACCAGTTTTCAAATCTTCTTACTCTTTGCATAATATACACACGGGCTCACTTGTTAAATTCTTAACGAGGTTCTCCGCACCGACGCATGCTTGTAAGTTACCGAATTCGAAACACCTCTTTAAAGAAATATGCTGCCTCTCGCCACATAATCGAACCAATTTTTACTTCGCTTATTTTGACCGGTCTCGACGCTTCTTCCAATGGCGAGCTGATAATACCGTCATGCGTTTTTTCTTAGGTCTTTTTCATGCCCTCTTTGGTTTTCAATGCAAACGTCGAGGGTCTAACTGCTTTGCTTTTATTCGACTACGAGAGCGGTCTACTGTCCTCGGGCTGGATTTATTTAATGTCTGTTGTCTTTTGATATAGCTCACTCTGTCCATCAAGCCCTTTAGCTCATTTCAAAGTATCATCTTTTTGGAAGTAATCATTTTCGGTTCCAGTCTTCGGACTTTCGATTCATGGAACCTCCTACCTCTCTACTGTAACTGCTGACAATATATCCCCAGACTTTCATGGGTATTATTGCTATGTCAGTACATTTGCTCCCTACTCCTTTTTATATCAGACTTCTCTCCTTTTCTATCTGGGGAAGGTTTCACCTGCTTTCTGATAAGTTTTCTTCGCTCAACTGGACCATTCGGCTTAGCGACATATTCAGGTTCACGCATAGGGACCGAGCCGTTGTGTTTCCGTTGTCTTTCGTTTCTGCCGTAAAATTTACTATGTTTTGGGCTACAACAGCCACCTTGGTGCAAGTCAAATAACACCAGCACTTTTTATTTTTGAGGATAGACGAAGTCCTGATTCCGCATCATTTGATGATGAACTGCATCAATTTGAGCATGGCCACCCATTTGTTACAAAAATAGTAACTGACGGTTTCACCAAAAGCAGACGCAACTCATCATATGCTTCCTCCCCCCAGCCCAAGAAGTAGCGTGGCCAAAACTTGTACTGATGCCTGAAGCAGTTTCATAATGCAGTTCACTGTCGGTTGATACCATTAACCCAAGATGTTGAAACTACTTTGTTCTCGGCAGGTCGCTGACATCTACAGTTTTATTGGGATGCTGTTTCATTCAGATACAGTCTCAGACCGTGTTGCGTGGTGCTTTCTTTCCACTTTTGGGTAACTTGCTCGTGATTAGCTTTTTTATGAGACAGCGTGTAGGGTGCTGACAGCCCCTTGTGACAGTGCCTATACCAAAAAGAAACAGAAGTGCCTTTGGGGTTTTAGTTTTTCAGTACCAACAGAGACAGAGACAGAGTGGTTTTTATATACCTGCTATACTTCGAACTTTACTAGCGCATGGTCAAACGTGTTTCCTTCCTCCGTCGAAATTTGCTCGATTGCTATCTGTACGTTGCGGCTCGTCGGTCGGTAAGTGGAGTGTCGTTCCTGTCATTAACGCAAGAGAAATTTATAATCGAGACGTTTCCCTTCATAGATCTGCATTTGCATCTCGTCAATTCAAAGTCAAGTATCTCGCTTAATAAAGCCCGTCAGAATGAGTGATGGACTGAAGACTACTTAAATTTTCAAGTCGAATCTGGCAGCCTGGCTGGACTGATAATAAGCTGAGTATAATGCAGTTGGCATTGTATCATTAATCGTTTTGTTTATACTAGACACGATTTACCTAGGGTAGATTGATGTAATAATGACCATATAATGTAGTGTAGGCCATAGGGAATGGCGTTAGAGGCAGTGACAAAGATAAAATGCCAACAGCTTATAGGAATATAGTCGCTTTTTCGTTTTACTGCTTCCAGTATTGTATGGAGGAAAATGGGACAACCAGAATTCCATAAGTCGGTCATCAAATGGCTCGAATTATTTAATGGCGCCCCAGAAACACTTACAGATGACAATGCTTACACCATATTGAATGTGTGAACTACCAAAATAGAGAAGGCATTTTTACCGCATCTGCGTTCTATGTCTCAGCTGTTGGCACCACACAATCGAGTTTTTTGTAGAGCACAAATATCAATGCAACTTTTCCGAAGGAATCTTGCGTGTTCCTCAGCCATTCCTGCGAACATACCAATATTTAGTGTGCAAACACGAATTTCTTTTACACTAGCTAATTTGCTCCTGACACCATCCATGCGTTAAAAATCCTTGCTCATTCCTCATGAGGTCCGAACCCCATCATCCTGCCTGCGTCCACTGAGGTGAACGCTTTATCATTTCTCCAAGGCTTTTTATTTTTTTTAAAGATATTGATTGTGTTTTCTTGGTCGGTCAGTCACACGATCTGTCACCAAGAGGGATTAGGTGGAGTATTTTCTATTATATTTTATTTATCTCTGTCTCAGCGGTCTCAGAACTTTATATTTATTTTGCTGAGGATAGTGCGAAGTACGTTGGTTTTAACCCTCCTCCTTTATGGGCTTGGGACCAGCATAAAATATATATAAGCTTTCGGAGCTCCAAACAAAATAACTAAGTATAACCAACCTCAATTAATGTTAAAGGAACTGAAGCTGACCCCTAAAGGGCAACTATTTTCCCAGCATATACCTAAGCCCTCCTTATTGACCAGTCCCATCTACCTCTACCTGAATCGTTGATTTGGGTCGTTGGAAAGCCCTTCAAAGGTGTAATTATTTTTTTTTGCCTGTAGTTGCATTTTCTTGCTGTGAAAAGTGTATCTCCTTGAGATTTATGAGTACTTCCACAATGCACTTGGCTATGTTAAAAGCTCTATCCATGGGAACTGCAGCTATGTTGGCTTGGTTAGCCAGCGGGACTAAAGGCAAAGCGCAATGTGAAGTTAAAATATGTGGCTGAAGCTAACATATCTTTCCTCCAGGGGCCAAAATTATGTAGGTCCACCTGCTAAGCTAAACTAAACCCTTTTTGTATTCGTTAACGGCATACATACCACCCTAGCTTCAACTTCCCAATTGAGATTAGCTTACGACTAAATTGATTATTCTAAAACACCTGAAATGTGTTTCATTTACCAGTTTTTTATGCAATTTACATTTATATCCTATTTATATGGTAATGGTAGTCAAGTTGGAGCTTTTATTAATATTTAAAAAACAAGTTCTTTTAAAATGCATCAAAACAAACTATGTATGTTCATGGAAGCCGTGAACAAAAATCCCTAAAATATCACATTTTTATTCAAATCTAAAAAGACGAAAAGTGAAGTTTATTGAGGATTAATGCACTTTTGAGTGTTTGTGCTAGGAACACTTCCGTTGCCGTAAATCAGTAACAATTTTTTTTTGTGTCCGATTAACATTATATACAATTAGCCGTGAGAAAATCGGCGTTTGTGTGAAGCTCGAAATTTCTTTATGTGCAGATAGCCTATCGGTTGATGATTTTTTTGATGTTTTTCTATGGCAAATACACTGAAAATAATATAATGGACGCAGAAAATAATATAAAGAAAACATTTTGGGAATCTATTAAGGTCTTTAAATCGTTCCGCGGTTTGTGGAGTATCTAATGATTGATTCTATTGTTGCGTTATGCTGTCCTTTTAATGTAACATTCCGCAGTAGTCCGGCCCCACTTCCTTTAAATATTTTGCATTTTATATCAGTTATGTACCATCAATTTATACGCATATCTTTGACACAATTTCAAACATCTGACTTCTGTAGAGAAAATCGCATTGCTTCGTCAGCCACCTGATACTTTTCCCTAAAAATGTATGTAAATGCCATGGACATATATGCACATTAATATGAACCGGCATACAATCTGAAAAAAAAAGAACGCAATCTTCAAAGCAAGTGGATTATCCAAATCTACTCAGCTGTCTACCGAAAACAGAGTTAACATCTTTCAAAAGATTTGGATGCATTTTTACATAAATTATACAACTGTCACTGGTCAAAAGAAAATGCCAATTTACGTGTTTACCGGCCTCACGAAGCGGTCAAAAAATAAGAGTAAAACCTGAAGAAGGTGCACCACAAGCATGATAACATGGGCGATGAATCACCTGGATGTTACCTGCAGTACTGTTTATTCAAATAACTGTAGTGACTGCCGGATAATCATCTGATAGTCCAGAAGAGCGTTTAGAACGATGAACTGGGAGCTCTTGAATGTGGCCATGGAGTCTCAGTAAATGGTGCAACCAAATCGTAACATATAATTGGCAGTAGGATTTTGCTTATTGGTGGTTTTCAATACGAAGTGATTCAAGAGTTGATTTCTTTGGACATTAGATGCAAAAGATATTGATTATACACGTGGTTATCTTTTTTCACTTTAAATAATTGGTTTCCGTCTATCAACTTTTACGTATGGAGGCACATACTGTGAAGTTTCATTTATCAATTCTAGTTGTGAAATCTTACTAAATAATAAGCAGTTTAGCACCATAGGTGCGAAAAAATGTCAAGTTACCAGTCATGTGAATTCTATTCAAACTCATGGTTTAAAGTGTGTTTGTAGACACTAGACTAAATGGATGAGAATGATCGAAATTTTGGCAAACACAGACTTATTAAATTTCGCTGATCATATGAGCTATTGCATGGTGAGGCTAAATGATTATTGATTAGTTTTCTAGTTTACAATGTGACTAAACATCGGAAAAGAAAGCGTTACTGGCTCACATTGTTCGAAATTACATTCTAAGCTGTATTCTGTGCTATTCTGTTACGCTTTCCGGTTTTGTCATTCTTCCGAATTCCACTTTAATGAATCAGCTATTTCTCATAACGATAGGTTCATAGCTTTTAACGAAATTCCTTTTCAACCCCGACCAATCACAAAGTCATAATGTTTGGTTTTATCTCTCATTCCTCCTCAAATTTCAGATTCATTTTTTCCTAAGAAATTTCTTAGTACTATTCTATGAATTGTTGTTATTATTGTTATTGAGCCATCAAGCCATCAGATTCTTGTTCTGTTAAAACATGCTATCCACTTTAGAGGAAAGCCTACACTTAGAGTCCATGCGCGATCGGCTAGAAATGAAAGTACAGCCACTCTCATAATGAGAAAAACTGGAAACCCGGCTACGGCCGGATTGTCGCGGGCAATGTTGCCTAATTTTTCCACAAAACGGAAGAGGAAACTCGGATTGGCCAATGTTCAATGAATGAAGTATGGCTCCTTAAGTGGCTGAAGATTTCTTTGGCGATAGAATCTCAATTGGAAACCGTGAATTGAACACTTTTAAAATGGTTTGAAGAAGCCTGTCCTATCACCCAAAGCTGACGTGGTGAAACGATTCCCTTGTGTAACCCAGAACTACAAAATTTTAATAAATCAATAGTGCCTATAAGAACGGTAAGAATGAAAACCGATAAAACCTCAGGAACTCACATCTTCAATATAAGAGACGCGTATGAAGCTCGAAACGAGATTCCTTTAGAGCATACTATGAGGGACTGGAAGCCAAAAGAGAGACTTCAACGCAAACCTTGTAAAACGAAGGTGTTGCAAGGATTACCAGTGGGGAAATGAGTGCTGCTATACTGTCCTTTGAGCACTGATATGGGTGACATCTATGCACCAATGCTAAAGGAGAGCCCCTGGATCTACCTCCAAGATATGTTTCTCTAGCAGGTCTTTCTCTCTACATGCCCACCTCTTGGCAGAACATTATGGTAGTCTTTAATTCAACCCCGAAGAATTTCAAAAAGATTTAGCATCATATCTGGTAAAATGCCTGGAGAAGATCCTTACCTAGGCGGAAAGTGGTGTGACTCTCCTCTTCACTCCTTAATTTCAAAGGGGTGCTCGTGGACATTGAAGGGCCTTCGACTATGCGTTTTTCCAAAACTGTTATGATACCTCCTGGGTGCATGGTGGCTGTACTTTGACTAAGTAAATCTATGATATGCTAACGCACAAAATGCTGTGTGCTGAAGTAGGTGACTGATATTTGAACATATGAACTTACGCCTAATGTGGTAATATGGATATGTGTTGCCATCATTAGGCCGCTGTTCTCTTATGCATTCGCAGTGTGGTAAGTTAGGTCAAATAAAAGAGCCTACACTGCAAACTAGCCTCGAAACAATTGCTCGGGTATAACCGGTGCTACGAGTACGGTATCCGTGGAGGCATTACTCAATTTGGAGCCCTTGGATAAAAATATTCTGAGCACTGCAATGAGAGCAACTCATAGACTAATTCGTCTAGATCTATAGGAACACGGCGGACGTGAGGGACGCAGGGAGAGAGGAGAACCCAGTTTTTGTAATGCCTTCTGATTCTTAGATACTCATACATCTGGTTGGTAGAAGATATGAAGTTATCCTCAAACGTAGAAAAAAACTAGCACGAACCAGAAAAATGCATCGCGGGATATACAGCAATGGCGCTAAAGTAGAACAGGGTATCGGAGCAGGAGTCTTACTTTCGTATAAAAGCGACGGTGTTTCAGACTGGAGTTTATATGATTCTAATAGCAGTAACCTGGGTAACTGACGGGCGCAATCTGCAGTGATAATCAAGCTGCTAATGAGGACGTTAAAAAGTCCATTGATTAACTCGAAAATCGTACAAGAATGAAGAAATAGATTGAACTCAATTTCCAGATTCAATACGGTGGAACTTCCATGCCGCGGTTGGGGTGTTAATACCATTGGCTAAAGCTGCTGGGAAAAATTGGAAAAAGGCTTCTAATAAGGATAAATGGACAAGGTAAACAAATATTCGAAAAAGTATGTTCTGTTAAAAAACAGGAAACTGGCAGAATTTTTTTTTGGCATTCTGACTGGCTATAATTCACTAGCCGAGCATATATCCTGAACCGAAATTTTTCGAGGTGATCACAGCCTGTGATAAGCAAGCGGGACCAATGAAACATTTTCTATGTGAGTGCCTCACCGGGTTCTGGTGCTGATATACTCCTGTTGCAGTGAGTAACCAGTTCAAGAAGGCGAATAAGGTTGTTAGCACTTCTGTCACTCAGAAGCTGTTAGCACTTCTGCAGCTCATTGTTGTCGCATAAAAATGCAAATCTTTTAGGCCATAGATTCTAAGATTCCCAACGTAATTGCCTTTCATTTTTTCAACAAATAACACAGTATACAGCATCTTTTTCATTAAGTGCCCAGTTTGTCGAAATGATTAAAACTTCTTAGTTCCTTAGGCATATCGACAATGGAAAGAAGCTTTAAGTCTAGCTTCAAACAGTGCTAGGTGAATGAAGAAGGAAGATCGTTGACGAAAAATGCAAACAAGAATAGGGCAAGGGTTGACTTCTGCGGAAGTCCTGAGTCCTGACATATTCTGTTTAAGAGATAAGACCTAATCAATAAGAGGACAGCCAGACGAAAACTATAGGATGAGGATAAAGAAGTTTGAAAATGAGCATGGAATGCTTTGAAAAACTCGGTATAGACATTTTTGTGTTGAAAAATTTTATAGCGAAGGACACGAACTGAAGCAAGCCAGTGATAGTCAAATACCAGCATTGGAACTCATGCTGTACTTTGAAAATAAGACGTGAAATTAGCTGAAAGAAAGGGGGAGGGTGGTTCGTTCCATAAATCTTGGAAAATACGTTTAGAAAAACCCTTATTGAAAGTGATGACTAACTGGTACGTGTATGTATATTTGTCCATCAGGACCGCAAATAGCTCAAAGAATATTGCACAATTTCTGCAGCAAACCAGACAATACTGCTGGTTGCTGGTTGGCTGGGGCGAGTTTCTTTGCCATACTGGAAAGTGAGTGTTTAGCGGCTTCAGTGCGGTTTTCTTTGTAACATTTGCACTTGAAATTAGAACTTGTTTTGATTACCTACTCCCTAAGAGTTAGCTAATAGCTGAGAGTTAAGTAGAGCAGTCAGTCGATAGAAAAGGGAGTCTACTCAGGTGTTCACACTGTTAACACCACAATGAGAAGCGGGTCAACACTAAGTTTATATAAACAATAATAATCGTCGGCGCAACAATCCAATTGGATTAAGGCCCTGAAGTTTGTTAGATCACTTCATTCTATACTGAAACGTACACTACATGATTACAGTACCCTATAGGCAATGTAGTTAGCACCGCGCTCACCCGTGATTATTACCCTGATTCGACTCAGGTACTCATTCAGCTGAGTCGACTGGTATCCGACGTCGAGTCACAGTACAAATCGCACAGCCAGCAGTGAGATTTGAACCGTTACTTTCCATACGACAGCCTGCAAGGCTTTTATTGAATTTCTGCTTTGAACCATTAACCTCAATCTAAGCCTAGATTTTACCATCGTCATTTTTCTTCGATTTTTCGACTGAATAGTTTTTGACTATCTGACTAGTTATGTCTCATCAAAATTTTGAATTTTTGCCAACTTACCCGCGCTTATGGCAACCGATGTTTAATCCTATTTCGAAAAGTACTAATCGAAACCTTTTATTTGATCTCCCGCATATACAACAGTCCTCCTTCGCTTATATGGATACCCCTTAAAATATCATAATCAGCCCTTTTGTTATATACATGGGGTTTCGTAGTGTAGATATGTCCACCAAATTGTCTTTGATAGACAGACGATAAACCGTTTTTAACAAAGTTCTATTTTTACCTAGACCCTTAAAAACTTCATTACAAAACATGTAAATAGATATTTTCGAAGAAACAAGTTTCAAGTAGGAAGTAGTGCAGGCGTACAAGCTAACTGCACGGAAACAAACATCCGAAACAACTAGGGTTCGAACCCCGAGGTTAAGGGGCTGACGCTCTACCCTCTTAATCATCGCGCAAACTATGTTGTAGACTAGAAAAATGTAAAATCATAACTGATACCGTAGTATTATCATTTGAAGTGAATAATTATGAAAAAGAAACCGAAATTATCCCTTTTCGAGCATCATGTGATTATACTTTCTTTGAATAACAAAGTAAAAACTATTCGTATGTCATACTTGGTAGTGTTGGTGATTGCTTAATTACGAGTATAGTGGCCAACAAAATATCACTAAAATTGTTATGATACGACAGGAGTTCATGTTAAGTTCAATAGAATTTAGAAATTATTTTCGATTTTAAATTTAGTCGAGCTTGGAGCGTGCACATAGTCAAGTCAGAAACTTGGTCGCTATGGAGCTCTCTGAAAAAGTCAGAATATTCTGCTTTCAAAACTTAGATTTTTTTACCATGCAGTACGTTCAACAGTCTTACAATCTATGTCTCGTATGCGTCACATCACATATCCCTCCTCTTCATTCACTCACATTACATCCGGGAAGATAAGTTATTATGATTTTCGTTTTTTTTAGAATTTAAAATGCCTGTGGAAGCTACAAGGGAAAAAATTTGCTTAAAATTGGAATAGAGCTTGTCTGGTAATTTTGGAAGGCCATATATACGTGAAAGATATAAATGCGAATTGTCAAAGTACTTTTTAATGTGCCAGTTTTTTAAGCCCTCTGACAGCCTTTTATCTTCCACCTAGCCTTCTGATAATATTTGCCCTGTATTTATAGGTTTTCACTCTATATGAATGCAAAAATTCAGCCGTGCAGGAGTCAGTTTGTTTTTGGCTAAAATTTTACAGTTTTAACAGCCACGCCTTAGTCTTCTTTCTAACTGTCTGACCGAAAACATTTCCAGTTAAAATTTTTCGTGCTTCCGGTCATGTAAATGTTCAGTAACCAGCTCTTAGACTATTAATTGATTTTTAGGTCATAGAGCAAGCTAACCAAGATCAATAGATCATCAAGTCTCTGATTTTGGTCCTTTTTTCTTCAAAGTAGATTTTTGCAGATCATAACTGCTGTAGCATCTTGCCTAATCTAGAGTTATTCCTATCTTCGCAACTTTTTATGATGGTGGAATGGTAATGCCATTCATAGTGTGCCTTCTTTTATTTATGAAGAATAATGTCAGTTCTGGGCGAATCAGTAGAGTCACCATTTATTGATACTAGTTTTAAATACAGTTATCGGACTGTTGATTAAAAACGTAAAGTTATATGCAAGGGAATTCTTGATAGCGGCTACAGGAAATATTTACATCATTTCGGATTGGATAAGTGTCTCAACTCCTCTAAATGTAGACTAAATATATTGTGTCTATTTATAATTTTCTCCGTGTTTTTAATAAACGATGAGATCACTCCTATTAGGTGATAGGGGATAGACTATATCATGCGAAATTCCTACTTAATTTAATCTAGGAAATTCTGGCTTCTTAAAAAATGATTGACATATACGTACTATGGGTACCAAATTGTGGTCCGCAGCTATCTTAATCTTTGCCCAGATAGTACCATACCAGCTGATAAATTTTTCTACCAGCGGAGGGTTTAGGATGTTAAGATTTAATAGGCTTCCTGAATTATTAACTAAGTCTAAGCAGTAAGAAATATTCAAGTCTAAAAGCTATTGACTCATTTTTAAGCTTTTATACAGAAAAAAAACCTTATTAAATTCGGTTCATTGGTCATCTCTCACACACACTTCTCTCAGAAATTAAGTATTATTGAACCCAAATTTTCTAGGAAGGTTGGAATTATAACTGCCACACGTGCAATTTAAGAGAGGTCTCCTTACATCAAAAGGGGGCTGCAATTTTTTTTCACCACATATAGGTATGTGGGGTGTCAAATGAAAAGTCGACTCGATTAGGATTTTCCAAGTGCGAAAACTTGCGATAGGACACCTCGACCTCAAAATACCGGTACCAGCTCAGATCAAGTTAAAAATATTTCTATATTTCCGAGAAGTTGACTGGAAAACTGCTTTACCCTGGAAGAATGTAGCCATATAAGACATGAAACTGCGAAGTTTGGTGAAAATCCTCCAAAGTTATAGTAGCTTCCCAATTGTTTCTATTGTGTCGGTTTATAGCTACCAAAAAAACACTAACTACCAATATCATAATAATGCAGCTAGATGCATTGTTATATGTAAATAAAGCTGTTCTGCAAATATTTTTCGGTAAGATATACACAAAATCTTTCCCATCTGAAGCACCGAGTTTCTGATTTTCATTACTTGTGCATTGCAGAATTGGTTATGCTCCGGCCTCGAATATGTGTAGCTTATTCATACAGGGCTACTGGCTTCTAAACTGCTTTTGTTGGAAATAATTTTTCCCGCGAAAATAAGCCGAGATCACGTTAATATCCCCTGAATGGCGTAGCCAGCAATATAATTGTCGTACTTCCTTAATGTGTGACCTATCCACTGCGATTTCCGCCTTCCGGTCACACCGCGTACATGTTCGTCGATCAGGTTTTCCTTTTAAAATAATATCAGGCCAAGGCACTTCGATGATAAGACACAGACAGCTGTTCAGGAAGGCTTGGAGTTTCAAGTGACAGTGTTGGTCACTTTCTATGTGCCACTCTCACATAACAACATAGAAAAGACATAATAGTCTCATTTTGATTTTGGTATTGAGATAACTGCATTTCCAGATTTTAGACAAGGCAAATAAAGCGGATCTAATGCTGCTAATGCGTCGGGCAACATTCAGTTCGGTGCAACTGTTGGAAATAACCATGCTTCGTAGATATACAAATTGATTGACACCTTCTATGCTCAGCCTATTAATACACATATGGAGAGTGTGATGACCCGTCATACTGAGAACCTTGGTTTTGTTGGTATTTATCTTTAGTCCACCTCTACCTGCTTCTTTCCAAATGCAAAACCATTCGGCCAAGGTCCATGATCCGGTAAGAGAACAAACAGATGCCATCAGCTTAGTGCAGATATTTGAGGAAAGATGTCATAGTTCCTTCACGTCCTCCGGAGAAAGTACTATGAAGAACGTCACCGAGAAGCAAGCGATAGGGTCAGTAGCAAGAATCAACTCTGCGGGACTCCTGAGATTTTGCACCGTCCTACGTCCTTCTGATAATGACTGACACGTCAGATACGCTCCGTGTTTACGCTGTAGAAAGCTTTCTCGAAATCGATGAACTGTTCCAAAATAATCGATAGGATGTTAATGTGCTGAATGCAGGAAGATCCGGAGTGGAAACCTCTCTGCTCTCTGTCTATCAAGTTTTCGAGATGTTTTTTGATGCGTTCCAGGGTTATTTTAGGTATTATCTTTGCGACGACAGGGAGCACACAGAAATTGTCACACTCAAAATGGGTGCCCTTCTTTGGAGTCTTAACGATCGTCCCTTTCTTCCATACTCTAGGAAGGATCTCGGATTCCCCAGATTTCCGTACGGGTGGAATCAGCAGATTTGCTGTAACTGCAGGTGCAGCGATGAATAACTATTCGGAGGGGCTACCAATTCCAGCGGCTTTACTTCGTTTGAGGGTATTGATGGCCGAGATAAGTGTTCTTCTGTTTGGAACAGTCTGTATCTACATGTTACATTTCATTACAAAAAGTTACATTTCATGCACAAAAAGCAAAGGTTCGTGACCACACGAAAGCTTTTTGTGATGCGGTATATACTTCCGAAATCAGTAAATTCTGTAGCATCTTCCGCTTCCTTGACCAGCGCAATAACCAATTCCCTTTTGTCATAGCGCGTCCCACCCTGAACTTCCCGGGATTTCATTCGGTATCAGAGTCAAGCGTTTCACGATCGCCATCACTCACAGCGTTCAATATATTCTTTAATCCCTGGCATTCATCGATCAGTTTTCACGATTCCACAGCGAGCCAGTTTTTAGGACGCCCCTTCGGAACGCGGACGATGACCTGTGTAGCACCCGTGAAAAGAGTGTTTTGATAGCGGTCAATGCTCAACGATATTTTTAGCCGGGTATATCACTGTATCTGCCGTCCGATCAGCAAGATGGTACTCCTACTGTCGAGCGACAGTTGGAATGATCCAACTGTCGCTCGACAGTTGGTATGAACAAGCAATCAATGCTGAAGCCCTAAGGTGCAGAATGTCAAGCTTACATGCTTGGACAAGTGAAAATGAATTAATGAAAAATGGGGATCCTCGCTACCGCTGTTGAGGGGCGTATGCACATTCTAGAAACCAATCGGTTTTGATAGCCAAATGGTAGTTACCTGTTAGTTAGGAAAGACTTTGAGTGTATTCTTAAGCCCGAACTCGTAAGGCTATTTGTAATGATGCTGCATTTTCATTATTCTCCACACCAGCACTTCTATTCTGGTGAATTTATTAGCCACGTTCGTGCTTATTTCGGGACGGAATTTCGCGCTACCAAATTTTTTAACATACTATTCCTTGATTTAATATAACCGCACTGATCCCCTGGCCTTTCCTGTTATGCAATTTCTAGAAGCAGACATAAGGGATTTTGGACTTGCTCGTTTGCACGCTAGACACCTGCAAAATTCGTTAGATGTGAGACTCACGAACCACTTTTCACTTATAGTGAAGTGCCTGGGTTGTGGTCTTTCCTACATTCTGTTGTGACATTGGCTAACATGTTAAGCTATGCACTAGTATCATAATTTTAATTCCTTTGCCAGTACTGCGTGCGAGTACATAGGTTAACAGCCGAGCAGATCCATTCATAAAGACATTCCACACCTTCTTTGTGCACACAAGACTTGAACATACAAAATAATGTTGATCAACATAAATCTCAAAGAAGTCATGTACGGATGCATTTGGATATGCGCTACAACTTTTAGAGAATGGAAGTGGGTTTAATAATCCCAAGTGTTTCCTACAGGGTGTTGAATATCAAACTTGGAACAATAGTTTTTAATTTAGTACAAACTATGAGCTGTTAGCCCACAATTTTACTGAAAATGAATATACCTGACCTGGCAGCTGGAAAAGTAGTTTCAAGGTAGTGAAGCCCAAGTAGGCTAATGACTTCTTTTGTTAAATTATTGTTAAGAGTTTCTTGGCACGAGACTAAAATATTTATTGACTGGTAATTAATTAGTACCTACCTTTACCTAAAATATTAAAAACGTTCTCTTCGAGATGTAATCGTGTCAGTCTCGAATTTTCCAAACTTCATACACCCTGTAGGGTTCATTTTAATCAGGGCAAGGATATCGCATACATTTACCTAGCAGCCAGAGTATGATCCTTCGTGACAAAATATTCACGCAAAATTCAAGTGGAAGCTTGCTCTTGCGCCACTAATTGTTTCAACCATGATATCCATCTACTACTTGAATGTGTTTCCGTACGTAAGTAGCAGTAGCAGCAAAGCAAGCCATTGTTGAGCTAAAGTACAACCAGTTATGCTCCAGGTGTTAATTTCACGTATGAATCAAGGAAAAATATGAGCACTTAAAATTTTTAGAAACACAATTCATAGGATTTCTAAGAATGTGGCACGTGGCAATGAAACTGTCATTTGAAAATAAATTCAAGCTAGTAAGCCTCATCTTTTCGCGTCTAACCAAATTTAAGAAATTGAAACTACATTTTTGAACTTTTGTTACTTCTGTTCCCTTCTTTCTTGACATTTTCCAGTTATATAGGTTTGCTGGATGTCATGCGACGAAATATAATAGATTTTTCGCAGCGAAGCATGTTTTAATTAGCTTTCATTTGAACTGTTGAAAATATTGCATTGTTGAAAGGAATGTGGGCGCCATTCATCACTCAGCGCATAAATCATTCGCCGCTATTTAAACTACCCTTGCAAACTACCTTTAACCACGCTATAAGGTATGAATGCTAATAGAGACTACGATTCCAAAAAGCTTGCATCGTCTACACTCAGCACTCACTTACCCGTATGCTCTGCCAACTAACTAGCCATAGATTACCCCGCAACAAGTGCATTTCTTAATCAGAATAGCACAGTCTATTGGATTATTATCTGATTTTCAAGTTATTGTACAATTGTAATTTCATTATAAATTGATATCTGTGCAGGCCAGTAAACAGGGATTTTCCGAAAGATTTCAATTGAAACTAATTGGGGCACATAGTATACAAATACTATGCAGACATACCAGTGAATACCCAACAAGAGTATCTTAAATGTGACTTTCAGGGACAAGAATGGGTTATGGTTTCATCCAGGGCAGAGGCAACGCCCTACTCTGCAACGTGACGGAAGCGGTCCGTAGATGTCAACGCTTTTCTGTTATACATTCAGTTTAGCATGAACTAGATTTTTGATTTGATGTCGGACCGGACCAAATAGAGAACAACTTACTCGCATTTTTTTGGTGGTGATGGTGAAACTGAAACACAGTCTGACTCCGCTAAGGATTGAATAGGAAACACTATAAACCCTCGTTTTGAGCTTACCACCCAAACTTCAAAAATCAGTAACGAAGACGGCTAGGTTTTATCATGGTGACGTCCCTTGCACAGTTGATAGTTTGAATGCCAGTGCCAGTTCTAGAAACATAATCGCCGACCAATGAGAAGGGAAAGAACGCTCTTGCTGACCAGCATCGTTTTGTCATTGGACTCGTCACTTTCCCAGTCATAACTTTGGTGGAGGGGTTCTTAAACAGCCATTTCGCATATCAACCCTTCACTTTTTCGGTCTTTCTTTGACCATAACATCGGAAGCACTTCTCTCACAGTTTCTTCATGATTATTTTCTTGTTTAGTAGCCTCTTCATTCTCTGGAACTTTATTTTGCAGGTGTTGGTTTGGGACATTTTCTTAGCTTCACATATTCACAATCTCGTTCTCTTCATTTGTCCTAAGTTCCTTATCAGTCAGTATTAACAATCAAATTCAGATTTCTCAACTCTATCCAGTCTTCTGCTCAGGGAAACATTTCATTGAAGATCGTTGGAAGCACATTACATCCAACTATGGACGACTACAATACATACACGGTACATCTGCAGTAAACGTAAATATGTGCCCCCATGAGTTGGGGTTTAAGAATACACTCAAAATCTTCCTCACTAATGGTAAAAGGAAACTCAAAGAGATAGAAATTTATAAGCTAGCAACTTTACTGCTACCGAAACATCAACAAGGCCTCGCAATCAGACCAACCACTTTGCGATCAGCAGTAGATTTAGAAGTTGATTCCTTGATGCGCGCAATAACAGAGCCGCTGAGATCGGCCTTAAAATGGATCTCCATCTCATAGTCGTATACATTCGCTTGCGTATTGCGATGGTCTGATGGTCACTTATGTTGGTTTTCATGTTCTATCCGTCACTTCTAGCAAGATTGGAGAGCGGCGACCCCCGAAAATCATCACCTTTTCTATGCTAATGTTCTTTATATGTTGCTATATGGAAGTAGGACATAGAAAGTGACCACTACTGTTACTCAGACTCCAAACCTTCCTCAACACCCGTCTGCGCCGAATTATTAGAGTACGGTGGGCTGATATCATTACAAACGAAAAATTTGGTCGACACACAGCACCCGTACGCGACGTGATTGAAAGGCAGAGGTGGCAGTTAATAGGTTACACATTAAGTAGGGACAACAAATACATTAGTGGCTCCACACCATACAGTGGAATCCGCTTTTCCAAGATGGCTGGCGAGTGGATCGCCCCAAGAGCGCTTGGCGCAGAACTGTAGAAGAAGAGTATAGGCACCTCAGAAAGTCCTGCAAAACTATTTCAGAAGCAATCTAAGCGTTAAAAATACGCCAGGCGACCTTATCACCTCGCAGAGTATTAGGGAACTTTCTCATATTACTCTTTAATGCCATGAAATTATATTATATTTAGAAAATAGACTACGATCTGAAAGCTGCTATTCGGACATGATGAAAATTTCAGTGGGTGCTTCTAAAAGGGGTGTTTTGGTCCGATGTTCTACCTTTTGTTGACCAGTGTTATCATAGCCCGCAGTAAAGGCTAGGCCGAAAAGGTCATGATTGCTATATTTCCGAACGATACTGCAATCCTTGCAGTTGATACATATGTATATTGTCCAAGCACCCCACAAAACTGCAAGAAACTTTTGATATTGAACAAAACGATGGCGTATTAATTTGAATATTATTATTATTAATTTTTATATATTGTACAATATAACGAAAGCATACGCAATATTGCTGAAGATTATTCCTTTCGCTAATAAGTACCTGGGGATGTATCCAAATGTTAAGCTTAAGTAAAAGAAACATATTAAGAAGAAAGTTGCAAAGCTGAATATAAGTTATAAACGACTCCAATGAGTACTTGAAAGGAACTCTGAATTATCAAGAGCAAATAAAATCAATATAATCTAATCTATATCTGGGGCTGTAGTTCCAATCGGACTTACAACAAATCCAAACCTTTCAAAATAAATTACCCCTAGGTAAAGTTCATGCCCCTTGGAATGTGTGTAATAATAACTTTCCCCATGATCTGCAAGTGGGTATTGGAAGAAATTGAAAAAACATACAGTTAGACATAACAAATCATACAACCGCTCATAGGCTAAAAAGACTTTGTGAAATACCATAACCTGCCACTCATCCTTTATTGTCCCTTTAACCTGCCTTCCAAAAATGCTTGACCGCTTTTGGACTATTATAGTCTACCCGTTTAGGCTAAACATCCCGGCTAGAATATTAACTAGAAAACACAAGGCACATGTGGTTGCAATAGGCTTCTATGTTGAGGACGGCGCGTCAACTACTGTGTTTTTACTCTCAGTTCCACATCACGCAGCTCGACTGATTTGTCTGGGATGGTAATGCTTTTAGTGCATGGCATACCTCCCGAAGGAATTCTCCCCCTTTTCTAAATGTGTGACGTATCTACTGCCCTTTCCACCTGTACGCCAATGCAGTTCTTCATGTGATAATGTGCAGACATGAGTGGATGGAAGTCTGGAATTTTTGGGTGACAGTGGCGATCACTTTCCATGTGCTACTTCCACATAGCACCACAGAGGGAACATTATGCCACCGTCGGTGGTCGATGACCTCGATATTATGTCGATTAATGAAAACAGGAAGAGTGTGACGAGATATTCTGTATGCTTTTTTCTGAGAGACCAACCAGATGTCATTAGCGTAGTCGAGGTTTTTGAAGGAAGATGACATCGTCCATTGGACTCTTCCACCACTCTTCAATCCAACATGCAAAGCTGGAGCATGGAGGACGTCATTAATAACGAGAAAAAATAATATCCACGATAGAATGAAATACTGGCGAATTCCGCTTTGGATTTCTATTTCCTCTGAGATTTTACCCCAGTGCAGCAGATGACATCTTGCGCTGCAACGGGGATACCGTCCCGTGATTGAATCTAATCTAGATCTTTGGATTCCCTGTAGCATCTAGCTTCTGGTATTCCGGTAGCGTACAATACTAGGCACGACAATAATGTCCTAAATCACATAAATGCGTATCAAATTCCCAATTGAAGATAAACACTCACCGGCAAAAAGTTACCAACATAACAGTGTATAATAAATTCAGGTCTAGCAATGATACTTTTCGAACCGAAGCCTTAACATAAATGACGTAAGAACTAAAGGGTCATTCTGAGTGATCTCACTTACGCGATTACCGACCATTATGAATTTCGAAGTATCATGGAAGCAATCCATAAAGCGGCCTATGGAACCCTTGGGGATGGCACCAAGTCGGATGATCGGTTCATCAACCGAGGCACTTGGCTTTGGAGTGGTAATATACCAACTTCCGTGAGGAAAAACGCTTTTACTAAATTTACAAGAATTCGAAAATACGAACAGGGTAGCAAAAAAAGCGATCACCGAGTAATCCATTACAAATGTCTTTACGATCAACTTGACACACAGGACGACGAGAGAGATCTGTTTCGACTTTTCAAATAATAATAATAATAATCGTTGGCGCAACAATCCATATTGAATCAGGGCCTTGAAGTGTGTTATAGAACTTCATTCAAGACCGTAACGGTACACTAGGAGGCAATGTGGTTAGCATTGCGCTCGCCCGAGATTATTATCCTGATTTGACTCAGGTACTCATTCACAGCTGAGTCGACTGGTATCCGACGTCAAATCACGATACAAATTCCACTGCCACCAGTGAGATTTGAACCGCGACCTTCCGTACGACAGCCTTGCGCTCTAACCACTCAGCTATCCGGACACAATTTTCAAATGCCAAATATAAAACCAGCGCACAGCGAACACGGTTGCATTAATGACAAGAATGATGCTTTGCTTATCAGTTGCCGGAAGAATCTGCTTATTCTTCGCTTCCACAAAAACTGCCGACTTCTGGAGTAATTCCACATTTTTGCTGTAGACACTCTCACAAATGGTGTTCTCCCTGCGTCTCGTCATAAAACTGATCTTGAACAGCATGTGCAAAAGTGTCTCTCAGATAAAATCTGAGTAAACCAGAATTTTTGAAAACCGACCACAATGAAACAGGCATCACCACTATCAGTGGCAGCGACCTGCCAAAAACCCAGCAACTAGATTATGAAATGCATAATTTATCAACGCAACTTGAATGAAGTGTGATCAAGGCATCAATCAACGCTTTGTTCACACTATCACGCTCTATGGTTCCCAGTACTGGCCGGCTATCAAAAAAGATGAATAACGCTTAGCGATAATGGAGATGTTGCATTGGACCAGGGGCGCAACACGCCATTACCACTCAGAAATGAAGACATCTGAGATCGATCGTGGAGAAATTGGGAGGGAGGAGTCTTCGATGCGCAAGATTTAGCTGAACATTGAAGTCGATGGGAAAGGGGCTGGGCTTGCTTGCTTGATACGCATGACGATGATTTGACGGCCTGTCGACTCCACCAAGATCTGGCATATAACCGAGCAAAATCACGCAATCGACTAAGACAAGCCGAACCCACTACTACACGGGGCAAATGCTTAAGAGGAAGAAATCATAGTAATCGTGCTGGTATCTAATCATACCATACATACCTTTGCCCACTTACAGAGTAATCACAATCTGCATAAAATAATCTGAATATTCATGTATTTTGCTCCTCAAGTTATGATCCTAGCTTTAAGCTAAAAGCTTATTAAACTTATTAAAATAATTTTCGAATCGGATGCCTTTCAACCATACAAGTGATGCTTCACAATAATATTGTCCGCCGGAAGTACGGACAATGGCTAAAAAATATGTTATGTACTTTAGCAATGGCACCTAGAATAATGTAGCATACAATAGTGATGTCAGTAGTTCTATAGTCAGTTTAGAGGATTACCTACTAACCTTGGCCATCAAGACATGCAGAGAAACAATATTCACTACTACCATGAGAAAGCACTACATACTTCCGAAAAAGAGGTATTTTGTTGAGCACACCAGGTCTGAATCCATCGTTCATGTAAGCTCCAAATATAGGAAAAGAAATGTGTAGATCAGAGCCCTTGCCACATAAGGTGAAAGCCTCAGTCTACGCTAAGTACATGCCTGATATTTACACCAGCGTTACCATGTTTACCTAACTGCAACAAAACACTCCGGGCGGAACTCCAAAAGCTCGCCCACCCGATATGAGGCACCTATTGGATCCAGCAGAAAATTTAAACAAGGGGTCAAATGCAAATAGCAGGCCGAAAGGGGTCTTACCAGAGCAATGCCAGATATGTCAGTTGTTTCGGGTGCTGTGGGAATTCATCAAGCGCCTCTCTCATTTCTCCTCTTCGTTCTTGTTATGGACACTGACCCGTTGGACATCTGGGGTCTAGTGCCCTATACAGTATTAACAATAATCTTTTTGACGGTACACTGCAGGATTACAGTGCCCTGTAGAAAGTAAGTAAGTAGTCAAGCATTGCGCCCGCTCTTGATTATTATTCTGATTTGACTAGAAGTTCAGGTACTCATTCACAGCTGGGTGGACTAGTATTCAACGTCAAGTCACAATACAACTGCCATGGCCACCCATGAGATTGAAACCGCGATCTTTAGTACAACAGCCTTGCGCTCTAACCGCTGATCCAGCTGAACACACCCTACACCGTAGTCAACAAAAATGATGTTTTCGTTGGGTCTCACAACAAGCAACAAGTTAATCGAGTAAGTCGTCAAAAAGTGGAATGAAAAGTCAAGATCAAGTCAAGTGAATTGTTGGCAAATGTATTATTTTGTCAAAACTTGCAACATTTTTTTCATCAAAGATCCTTGAAAGAAAAAAATATGTTTATTTTCCGTTAAATACTGTTTCAGTAGTCAGGAATTTGTCCAACCTTAATTACATCCTTTTCCGGTTTCTAGAACTGGAAAAGTACTATATGTTTCTCAAAGCTTAGTATGTGGGAATACCAACACGAAATTGTGATGAATCATCCATGAACGCATGCTTCATGACTTCTAACGTCAAATAACTTAATATTTCAATTTAGAATTTAGGAATTCGAATAGACTTTTGATTTATTAGAGCTCATCAATGTAACTAGCAATTCCTGGAATTTTTTGAGCCTGAAACTAATTCACCTAATACTGACTGTGTTGAACCCATGACTTTTCATAAATCAAAGTATCTCTTGTCTGCATAATTTCCTGGTTCTAGTTATAATTAAGTGAACCCTCCTTTTGTCCTTAATCATCTTGGATAAGATACATGCTCTTGAATATGTATGTTGCCTAGGAACATCTTCAACTTTCAAACTGTTTGAATTGACCCGTGTTTGTCTTAATCTAGAGGATGAAGCCAGGCGTTGTTGGTTGAAACTTAAGGGTTTATCCAGGTTTCTTCATCAATTTCGGTTGGAAAATCTTTAAAGTTAGAGTTTAATTTCTGATCTTATTCCCGTTCAGGAGAGTTTAGATTTGAGGAAAAAGTATTCTAGATTCGATAGTATACACAAACCGCGCAAAATAGTTTGGATATCGGATTCAAATCGAAATTCAACCCATGTCTGATGCTATTTAATAATAATCTTGAGTTTAGATAACATCCCCTTAAAATGATTCACCTCGAACTTTTCATCTGACCCTTTCTTTGTTGCCTTTCCATATGCATCACGTATGGGTTGCACGACGAAAAATCGAGTGGTCATTACGCACACGCGGTTGTAGGAATGCTTCTCATGCGTTGACCATTTATTTTCTATTTCATTTGAATAACGAAGGTAACACATCAATTTGTTACCTGCGAGGTGTTTACACATTAGTACGGTATTCAATCTTCCTAAGGTTGGCAGTCACTTAAACGTTGGATGGTTTATCCAGTCAGAACGTGTTGGGGAGCCTGGTCAACAGTGTCTCTAGTGGGAATATCATGTTGTGTTTCCTTTCCTGGCATGTAGATTTGCATATCTGATGATAGTGATGAAGAGGAGAAATGGTTTAATGGATAATCGTATTTAGTCTTAATTTGTCTGCATGCTAATGCATACCACATAGTCGACACGCAGGTTCAGGAATATGAAAAGATAGTAGAAATGCGTTTCGAGTGGTTCGCTTGAAGACCGTCTGTTGACATTAATATGTGGATTACTTAAATACTAGCTACTTAACCGTTTGGTTGAAGTGAAGGGTATTTGATTGTGAGCTACAAATGTAGCAAATATACGTCGGGATCTGTTTGGATTGGTGACTTTTTTCAAACTAATCTCATTCTTCTGTATTTATACTTCGAAAGTCACTTAGATTTAAGTAAAATGAAGAAGGAAGTCAGACAATCATTAGAGAACCTCGTAAGCGAAATGGGCCAATTCAATATATTAATTTTCAAGTATATTGGCACAGAAGAAACTATTGTGTATTATAGATGAGAATTGTTAATTCTAGGGACCCTTTGCCATCCAGTTCGCAACATGACGAACTCGAACTATCAGACAATCTTATCCGGACATAGCATGCAGGCAGAAGCACTGCAGAAAGTTTTTGACGAATCCCATCCCACCTTCTATGAGAAAATAGGTGTGATTGGAGCCGTACACCACCCCATCGCAGAAGAAGCAGTCAGGGGATGATGCCTACTCAATGTTGTGCAGGCAAGACTACTTTTGATTTAGCCCCGGATCTAAGTTGCCAATGAGCCGGCCATTCCATCTGCTTATTGGTACATTTTGCCACGAGAGTGGCCACTTATTTAGTGTATACCATTCTTCCTCACGAGCAACCACCTCCTTCGTGTCTTTTCCCTTGCGCTTATAGGTAACTTTAGGTTTGCTCGATCACCCTTATAGCCAACTCTGAGACAGGATGGTAGGAAGGCGCTACCTCCAAAGTTCCCCATTTCCATTCTTACGTAAGGCTCTTACCATACCACTCCTGGCCAAGGGCGTTATGCCATGCATCCGTCTAGTAGAACAGAGCTTCCTGCGTTGTTCTCATAGGAAAACGTCTCCTACTAAATGCAGGATATCCAAAGTTTGCGATTAACCGTCTTAAGGCGGCAACCCAAGCTACAGCCTTGCTCGCTGCTGCTTTGATTTGCTCGAAAAATCTCATCTTCGAATCGACCATTAATCCAAGGTAGGTTTTGACTCTATAACCAACTTGGGACGCAGGGTCGGGACTTTTTTAGTCAAAATGACTCCGTTGCCCAGTACAAGGCAGAAAGTGTGGCCAGTAGTCCATCTGCTTATCCGTGGCGTCAATATACCAAGTCTGGTTTACTCCTGACCAATAGCGCATCCAGCAACAAATGTCGCTACATCATCTGCATAACTAACAAGGCGCGACTCTTTTGCCATGTCGAGTCTCAACATCGATGCGTTCTAAAGGTCCGGCTCTAAGATAGATGTCTGTGCTATTCTCGATGAGATCTCCAATTTCCCCTGGTTCTCTATCATCTTATAAAACTAGAAGCGGTCTCTCAGGTAATCCGTTTGTATTCGCAAGAGAAAATCCACCACATCCATCTTACAAAATAGAAGGCATTTCTGACATCAAGCGTTACGTGAATTATAACTCGTCAAGATCGGCGGCTTTGTACCTCAACTTAATGAACTGTATCTTCCACCTCCATAACAGCATTCACTGAGGGTTTCCCTGCTCTAAAACCAAACTACCTCGGGGATAAGTGAATTTCTAGCACTTTCCCATCCGTTTCAAGCATACAGAGTGTTAGGAACGTAGCACAAGCCTAGCCATTTTCCAACAACAAGAAATATACATTCTTTTAGGCAAACGTTGAATACACCAAGCAGTAGAGCTGATTAATGCTGGAACAGTTTATATACCTCTGCCGGGATGCTATCAGGGCCTGGAGCCTTCTTATTCTTGATAGAAAGCACTTCCTTTTCAAGTTCGTTCATGGTGAAAAGCAGTAGACGCAGCGATTTCCACGCGGTTGTCATCAATCCGCACGGGATGTTTAGGGAATAACGCTGGTACAATGCGGTCCATTTATTCGGCATTAGGTGGGCCCCGATTTCTGGGTAACAAGTTTGTAACCGAGTCCTCATGGGGCCCCGTTCCTTTCGTTGACTAGGTCCTATCAGCAGCGAGGTTTTGCTTTTAGTCTCCGTTAGCTGATAGATATGACAGTGCACATAATTATAGTGTATGCCTCCCCCAGGCGTTAGATCGCTGTGTCAAACGACGGAGCTTATGGCATTACTTCTACAGGTCGACAATTTCTGCCGTCCGCAAATGCATAGAAAGATTGTCACGACTGAATGCCCTTCTGGTGTTTAATACTAAATAGGACCCGCCACCATTTCCGGGGTGCGTTTCCCTCTAAATTCTGGGTGAAGCCTGCCTCGTTCAACACCGCCCTGGCTGTCCGTGCCCAAAATGGCGTCCTTCAGAGTATCAAAACATTAATAAAACCTAATCTTTAAATATTGGATCAAGTCAAAGATATCCTTTGGGCCAAAAATCGGGTGCCGTCCCGTACGATAAGTATATATGGCTGTTAAGAAGTTTCCTTGTGTATTACGCCAAGTTTTTATTTTCCAGAATTCGTAAAAGTGATACTTATCGGGCATTTCCTCTGCAGATTCATCCTTGATGGCTTCATTTCCTCTTCGAACTTTTCTATGAAACAGTGAAGATCTCGGATCATCAGAGAGTACGTAGGATCTAGACTCGAAACCAGAGCCTCAACTCCCAGTAACTCGTCCACCGCCTCGCAATTTGTTCTCTTAGCACCTCGTAGTTTGTTGTCTTACGACCTATTTCCACGAAAACTCTGGCTCCCTTCGTTCTCTGAATAGAAGGTACATCTATTCCACTGCCTTCCGAGCTGATTTTATAGCGGATCTCACTGAGGACTTCCGCAAACGTCTTACCTTCTGCAGGTGATCTACTCCTCATTCGTTTCCTCACATTTTGCTTTGGTGCTCCACCATTTGTATATATTCTTACTTTAAGGGGGTCATCCCGTGTGAAGGCCATTTTTTTTGCCTTTTTTTGAAAAATTATTTTGAAGGACTGGATAAAGATAGAAACGTGATTTTTTCACCATATGTTTATCGATATCTCTAGTATATGTGATAAATTTTTCAGCTTGATTTCTTAGCTAATTTTCGGAATAGGTGTTAATTTATGCACCCATTTCCAAAAAAAGGTGTTTTCCTGCTGCCACGCTGGAGGGCGCTGTGTTCATCTGAGGGAAAAAAACTAAACGGCATTTTAATGTGGACAATATTTCACGGTCCGCAAACTAGGATAATTAGGAAATATTAAAAGGTAAATTTTTGGTGGGCTTTTAAACTTAATTTTTTGAATTTTGGTGTTTTTTCACGGCTTTTCTTATGAATAAAAAAAAACTACCTGTCCGATTGCAATTATCCTAGTTTTCGGACCGTAGAAATATGTATTAAAGAAGTCGTGAAAATTTCAAAGAATTTGGTTGGATAGATTTTGAGCTATGGTGGCAACCGATTTTCAAGATGCAGTTTCGAGAAAAACGCATTTGAAAATTTAAATGTGATTATCAACAGTACAATTTTAGCTCACCATTAATCTGCTATACCTGGTCCATGGAGAGCACCCTCCGTTTCTTCGAAAAAGTCTTGTAAGGCCGATTGTTGCTCTCTGGTCTCAATTGTGGCTCTTTTAGCGAGATCAGTCGATCGTCGTTCGGACCGCCAAATTCGCGCTTCATTACGGCGGTCGGTATAAACCTGACATATGTGACCAACTTGACATCCCGTTGTCACTAGGATTTTGAGAATACCATTGAATCCTTCATTAAAAATAATTACAGCGAGAAAAGTGGCTATTTCTACGACCTTGGCCCCAGAATGAAGGTGTTTAGGAGCGAAAGTTCAGATTAATGCATTTAACGACTCATTGTTATTCTGGGTCTCTGCTCCTAAACATCTGTTCAAGAGATCATCTCGTGACAAATCTTCGTAGAGTGGTTTGATGACTGTTTGAACTTCTTCAGTCAAAGGTGCCTTCTCTTGGTGAAAACTATCCAGTTCTCCTTTAGCTTCCGCTTTGTGCCATTTGCACCAACTGCCCTCGCCTGCTGGACAATTTTGATGCTGAGGATTTTCGTCTGTAGAACATTTATGGAAGAAAGTTTCCAAAATTTCTTGCTTCATTCCTTCTATCGACTTTGCGTGTCGACGAATAGCCAGCCCAGAAAATGTAGTGAGGTCCTTATCAGTAAGTTTTCCAGCCCCTTTTCCACAAATGCGTTTGTGATTCTTCTTTGCATTTCTAAGCCGCGTTCCCATTCTTTTCTCGACATGTCCTTCGTATTCGTATAATACTACGTATACAGAAATTTACAGAAGTACCGGAGAAAACTCCAGCAAAATCCAATATACAATATACAAAACTTGTCGCAATTGGAACATCCATGTTCATGCTTGCTAAATGTTTCTTTGCTGATTTTGATGCGAAGTCCTTTTTCTTCTCTGATAACTCTCGATTCCCATGAAATACTCGTTTTTTAGTGCGAGCATGACGTTGAACGTTAAAGCGATCTCCCTTCGTAAGATCCATTTAAAAAAATCACTGAACACACAAACAGCACAATACTTACAGCAAAATATAACTGAGTATAACTTGAACGCCTTTCAGTGCTCACTCTAGACTGGATTATCCTTTTTATTCTAAACAGCAAATCAGTTTAGACAATTGATTGGTTTTCCATCTTTTTATATTTCTATCTGTGTTCAAATTTATAAGGCTCAGGTAAAAAACTAACAGATAAAAAAAGATTCGATGCTCTTTCTCATCGAGCACTCTAGCCGCGGCTGCAAACTCCTTACCTGTTTAACCCTGTAGTTTCTCAAGGACTCGGAATATCGGAAAATCCCTTTGCCCACATATTCTCCACTATATATAGATACAATTCATGCAAAAAAAAAAAATCGATTTCTCCAACCCGACACACGGGATGACCCCCTTAAGCGGATGGTTTTCTAGTCGCACGGCATGTTATTTTCTCTTGTCCTTCTTTGTCTTTTTTTTTTAGCCTCGAAAACTAATTGGATGAAGCCCTCTTCAGACGTATCTTCTTTTTCCGCTTTCTTGTTGGCGCCTATGATGTTCTTAGCAGGAAGTGGTTGTTTTTTTTTGTCTTTTGCTGCTGTCCATGTCCACATGTAGAAGAAAATGCAGTTCAGGAGTTCTTTCAGTTCCATCAGTCCGTTTCTCACGCCTTTGCTGACGTTTTGCAGATTGCACGCCGATGTATTTCAGAACTGTCGTGCATTTCCTTATAAGCCTTTCCTCTTTGGCTCTAGCAAGGACAGTCGACTGCACTCCCACTCGGCTTACGTCCACATCTATCTGTCCAATTTTAAGCGATTTTCTCTGGGGATCTTGCCAAAGGAGGAGCACTGCAGAGTATGGAGTTGTCGTCCCCGCACTGCCAATCTCATTACCTTGGTCTTTGGTCTATTCCAGAATCTCCTTTGGTGTTTAAGATGGAATGGAAATGGTATCAGGTCCCTACCCCAATTCCCTGAGGCCTGAACTACACCCAGCTGATCCCGAAACTCACGGACCGATCAGCGCTCGTTCGGGCGATGCCATGTACTAATTCTAGTTCAATCCACATTACCCGGGCAGAGTTCAGAAGGGGCTGGCTCATGATAAACGCCCCAACTGCCATTTTTGCAGAGCTAGGCTCGCTTCACCTTTTTAAAGTTGGCAGGAAGTGGGACTGCCAGTCGCCCAGCGCTCTTCACCGAGAAATTTTCTCAAAGCTACTACCTAGGACGCAGGTATAAGCTAGATATGTGGTGAGAACTTCTCGCCTGGGCACTTTCAGGGGCCGCTTCACGTATCGTGAACAACGTGGGATGTTTTCATGGGCAAACTCGTAATCAGAATCAACTTCTATAAATTTGGCTACCTCGGAAATGAAAATGATCGGAATTCTGTCTGATGAAATATGGTGTCAAGCATTACGACTTAAATGATTATAGTAAAAACTAAGTTAAGTTATGTTAACTAAGTTAAAATCTGAAGCAAAATGATCAGCATATCTGCAATCTATTGTTCAGGATGGTTCAACATCAGCTCAAGCGAATTTTTGAAAACAATTGCAGACAGTTCTAGTTAAAGACAACAATGCAGCAAATCTATTGTGGTAAACCACCAAATTGTTAATTCCACTTTGACGGTGACTCAACGTCAAAGCTGAGAGTAATTTCCACTCAAATTGAAGGTATAGTGAATGAAAGTCAAAGGATTCGACGCGAATAACAGAAATGTCAATTTCGGCCTGCTGAGTTAAAATTATCCGCTGCGAGAGAAGCACTCACAGCACAAAATGAATGTCGGCATAAACAACTAACCTTGCAACGTTGCAAACCTGGAAGCAGGAACATCATTTGAATACCCATTGTGGAAGATCATTAAAAAACTGAGACGCCCAGTTTGTATAATAATTCAGCAAGAGCTTACGAAGACAAAGCCCTTGTCTGCGCTCAGCACCCAGGAAGTGCCTTCCAGACCAATTCTTTCGACACGGTTTCCATTCACCCGAATAACCCCAGTAAATAGCAGCCGAGGTTATTAAATTTAAAAGTAAACGCGTTGCCAGTGTCATCAGAGCCATCTCAACCTCCAAAAAATGACTGAACATGAAAAATTCACTACAGAAATAATTGATCAATTCTTTCGAGTTAACGATGCTTACACTGAGTTTTTGGATGCACCCCTATCTGACTTACCAAAACGAAGCTGGCCCACTACAAGACTTCAATCAATTAAACCAACCGAATGGTGGACCCCACATTGGGCGCTGATTATAAAATGCCAATGTCACGTTTTTCCTCAGGAAGAAATACATATGTAGCCCGGGAGGAAAATCTATAAGGAATTAGGTAGAGATTTCCAAATTTAAGATTAGAAAATTATATTTAGTTTGCATCCAGGTACTGGTAACACGTAGTGAGTGAGGAAATTTAAATGATTGTTAGTTAGGGATTTCCTCATCTGTTTCGGAAAATCGAGTTGCTATCTGAGCACCTGGTTAGTCTACCCTACTGTTCCAACTTTTATGTCCTATGAGACCCCGTATGTACAGTATTAGGGAGGATCTAAACCAATTTAAACTAGAACACGTATTATCCACCCTTTTTCATCAAGGAGAACTTCCTTATTTAGAATATTAAAGCCTAGTTTGGTGTCAACAATTTTACTAAATCACCCTTACAACAAAGTTGTTTGTCAATTTCTACATTCCAAATTGATCTGATAGAAAGTTATCCATGCTGAATTGTAGAATTAAAAAGAAAATCGCGTTTTCACTATCAAGACCCCACCCGGATTTCCAAATGCTCTGGTGCTATTGGGATATTGTCTTCTTATCTGCTTACCGCCATTTATTGATCCCGGACTTCTGTAGGTGTTTATCATATTTCATAGAGATGACAGCATATCTCGGATGAAATTCTAATCTTTGTGTAGCTACACGTTCTTGAGAATCGGTAAGCGGGACCACAATCTCGAAAACATAGGCCGTTGTTTTCTAGACCACATGACCTAACTACTTGTAAATCTCAAACGTATGGCACGTTCTCCAACCGCAGTAGCCTTTCCTCGTGCGGTTTGGCTGTCTCCTGGCGCATGTGTGCATGAGACTATTATAAATAACATTTTGTAACATTAGCATTGTAAGCTGGTTGCCGTCGCTGTTTTCCAACAGTTTGTCATTCGTTATTCATCCATCTTCGTTGTGTTTCTGCATTTTTTTTATCTTTACAGAGTCATCGTCTTGAGGACCATTAATCAGCCAAAGAAATGACTTTTTTGTTTATTTTCAGCCTTACGACTTTTGTCTCGAGTTGCAGACAACATTGAAGGCGGTGGTGCGTTCCCACCACTGTCGAATATTGCACCCAGAGCAGTAGCTAGCGTGAATGCAACTTGTGGACTGAATGGACATGAGGAGTATTGCAAATTAGTGGATTCGCTACCACAGAAAACTTGGGAGACACAATGCGGCATATGTGATAATCACAGTCTCGACTCGAATAAGAGGCATCCAATCGAAGCAATCTTGAATAATACAAACATGTGGTGGCAGAGCCCCACATTGCAGTACGGAAAGCAGAATGAATTTGTAACGATCACACTGGATTTGCGGCAGGTTAGTTTGTCAGTTTTTATTCTTCGTAAACATTTCCCTTAAAAAATTTCAAATTATCCAAAATATTATGCGGGACTGTAGGCCAATATTATGACTCACAAATCCCAACAAAAACTCTTGAAACATCTTGATTATCACCGAGGAAATGATATAGCATTCCACAAATTCCTCAAAAAACATAAACTCCCCAGAAAAACCCTCTGAAACCATATTTATCTCACATGAAATGACATTGCTCGCTGGTGACAAGTTTTTTTCACAACAGAGAATTATTGATGACACCATTTTTGGACAAAGAATTCCCTAAGGATTTGCCCGACAATCTCCCCTAAAAACACGATGAACACGTTGTGCTTTAAAAAAGATAGCAAGTTGTGGAAGATTTATTACAACATATCGAAAATCGTATTATAATTGGCTTCGGCGAAAACGGAAAAACGTAAACAATACATGCTCCTCCATTTCGGCACCAGTCACTCATCAATAAGAAAAGTTCCATCGTTTCGCTGTTGATATAAACGTGATTTGATCGAGAGCAGGCTGCAATCGAGGAGTTCATTAGAATCAGAAGAGCCAGAGGCGCTGTATGTCTTGTCTTCTTGATCAGGCATGAAGTGGCCACCACAACGGCGATTGAAAGGTCCTTCACCACGCTGACCATATTGGGAACAGTTTTAACGAGATGAAATTTATTGGAATAAATTTCACCGTTTTTGGTGTGTTCTCCTCGTGATGATCCATATATGAGATAGGCAAGAAGAAATGTATTCCAGCTACAAAGCAGTGGTACCACATTTGCGTATTGTGGAGAACTGGATGAATTCCCACCAGAAAATATCTTCATGCCTGAGGTCCTTCCATGCCCTTGGCGTCTAATGAATAATAAAAAGTCGGAAACCGGAAGCTTGACGCTTCAAGTATTCAACGGTTTATGGAGTTTTTAAATAACAATGTTGGCTCACGATATTTCCATTTGTAGATAGTTCCTAGTGCATATACATTGAGCACGACCGATTTTCCACCGTAATGTGATACTATATCTAAGGTCAAAGTAATTTCACACGAAAGAGGTAACTTTGACTTATTAAACTTTCTTAATAAAAGTACGATTTCCAGCAAAATTTTCAAGATAAAGCCCCTCCCCCCTCTTATTGGAATATTTATGGCTGTAAGAAAAACTGGGAAGGAGAGGCTGCAGTAAACTTTCGAGAATAAAATAAAATAATATTATTTCCACAGATATCGATATGGAAAGTATTTTGAGGCCTACATACCTAAAAAGCACCACCATGATTTTTTTTTAGATGTTTCAGTTGGGGAGCTTTTGCCAATGGGTCTTTGAAATAAACACCCACTCCCCTATTTGGGAAATTATTAATCGGGACCTTTCATTTAATACCCGACATGGCTAGATTTGCATAAAACAACTTACATCCCCTTTGCACGTATGCGCATGCGTTGGGGTTCAAAATTTCAACCTTTCCACCAAATTTCATGTCAATAGGTACAACCATTTCTGAGAAAAATGCGTGCAACAGACGGACAGACAGTAAACCGATTTTATTAAGATTTCATTTTCTATAGAACCGTAAAAATTTACAAAAAGCAACAGATTAAGAGAATTTCCTTCAGTGGAAACGTCCGAACTTAGGAGTTTTTTTCAAAGCTAGCCTATAAGAATCTTCATCAGGAAAAACTTCAGGGATAATATCACCTTTCTTAAATGCTTAAACGATTTTGATTATTTGTTGTCAATATCTTGTAACTCTTGCAGTTCCACAAAGGAGACAGAGAATAAATATTTGCATACATAGGTGTTGCCAGGTGTACAACAATATCCATTTCGGAAATATGCTTAAGGGGGGCTCAGTGGTTAGAGCGATGGACTATTGTAGCGGAAGGTCGTGTTTCACATCTGACTGGTGGCAGAGAGATTTGCATTGTGGTTGGATGTCGGATGCCAGTCGACTCAGCTTTGAATAAGCCTCTGAGTCAACTCAGGGTAATAACCTCAGGCGAGCGCAATGCTAACCATATTACCTCCTACATTATATTACTTCTCGCAACATCGATCACGTATGCAGAGCGGTGTACGTCTGCATGGTTTGAACCAGACTATGTGAGAATCCCAGGACATCAAGGAAAGAGATTTAGGTACAATACCTGTAGCTGTCAGTATTATGGGAACTACAACCACCCGCTCGAGACGCCAAATTTCTTTGATTTCCCGAGCCAATGGCTTATAGGTCACCTTCTTCTCTACGTATTTCCGGTCAGTGTTGCAATTATGGGGGATAGTAATATCAATAAAATACGCGGAGCGACATCTTTTGTCAGCTGGCAGCACATCAGGCTTGTTGTGTGGAATGCGGCCATCAGTTCATATCGGTAAACCGGACATTTTCCCGTAATCAGCCCATGCTTGTATGCAAGGTTTTAATGAATTACCTTACATATTGCATTATGCCTGTTCGTGTATTTCACCGGTGCTATTACAGTGCAACCAGAAATGAGATGGTCCAACGTCTCTAACGCCTACCCACACATTCCGCACTGGTCGTTCTCTACTCGCTTTTTCGTTATAAGTTCGAGTGGCGACCATGCCATCCTAAATGGCACACATGGATCACTCCGTCTCAGCAAAAAGCTCCCCAGCACAAAGCCACTTGTTCGACAAATGCAAATCAACAAATGGTTGTCAAAGACAATTCACGTGTTTACCGTGCATCGCCTTCGATTATTTTACTCTTTGCTGAGAGATGCGATTTCAGTACCAGCTTTACACGTCGCAGGAATTCGGATACCAGAGCATCTCTTAGATCACCAAGTCGAGCATAGGTTCCTTTCAGAATTCCTAGGTACTAGATCTGTCTCGGTCATAGCTTCGATGTGGAGGTCACCAATGCTATGTTCGGCATGCGATTCGTGATCACTCTTGCGGATGGCTTGGATTCACTATTTGTCTAATCCAAATTCCATCCGAATATTACGGTTGAACATGTCTACTATTCGCAAAAGTGGGATAGGCCCGCCGTGATCGACTGCGCTATTTCACTCGATCGTGTGCCTGGTTTGAATGGAATCGAGAGGGTTTCCAACCATCATCTAGTTTATCAAGCCATTGGTTATTTCCCCTCAACTTTGATGTTCTGGCCAATCTTGGCAAGTAAGTTTTCATCAGAGGGAATTGCATACCCATACCATCGAAAATGCCTCTCTCACAGTTCCCAATCGGTGCAACTTTACATCGCGGATATCCTCATTTCGGATCTAATCATAACGAGCGCAACATTTTATCCTCGATTTCCGCGAGGCACCGTTCATCGTTTTTTATAGTCGACCAACACTTGGAATCATAGAGGACAACAGCGCGAACGGCATTGTGGATTTGCCAAGTTCGTTGATACGCCGATCACAAGGAACACCACAGACATGAACAATTTCATAACGCAGTTCATCTTTCGCTATTAAGCGTGGTCCTTATTTTCAGGCCGTTGCCACTGACAGTGGTAATGTCTGTTTCAAAAAACCTGTTTTGTTTCTTTTTCAGTCTCAGACCGTGTTGCATGAGGTAATGCAGGGCATTGGAAATTGAATGTCCTGTGCGACCGTGTCCATAACAAAGAATAGTGAAAAGAAATAATAATAATAATAATCGTTGGCGCAACAATCCATGTTGGATCAGGGCCTTGAAGTGTGTTAGAGCACTTCATTCAAGACCGTAACGGTACACTAGGAGGCAATGTGGTCAGCATTGCGCTCGCCCGAGATTATTACCCTGATTTGACTCAGGTACTCATTCACAGCTGAGTCGACTGGTATCCGACGTCAAATCACGATACAAATTCCACTGCCACCAGTGAGATTTGAACCGCGATCTTCCGTACGACAGCCTTGCGCTCTAACCACTCAGCTATCCGGACACAGTGAAGAGAAAACCATCTTTAAAATCGGTTCAATATTGGTTCGTATACGCGAAAGGGGAAGTCAAATTTGTTTTCACAGAAGCGAGGGGGTAGAGCGTCAGCCTACCAATCGCACTGCTCTGAGTTGGAATCCCAGTCGTGAAGGGGGTCTGAGTTCATCTTATGTTTCTCTCGCTGCTGTGAGCTTATCACTTGGACAATGTTAACTGCGATAATAATGAAACTGAAGTACAATTTTACTGTGTGGATGCCACCCAGCTTCTGGTATTTCAACTTATTTGTTTTATATATATTTTAAGTGTTTCCTGTTCACTCCTTAGAGGAGTATAAGCATTCGCGCAATCAGACTGTACCTCAGTTTCACCATCATCTGTCCAAGTGTTAAGCTCTCAGCAGCGAGACAAACATAAGATGAACACAGACACCCATGACGACTGGTATTCGAACCTAGAACAATGAAATTGAGAGGTTGATGCTCTACCCTCGCAACCATCGCGCTGCATATGTTGAGAGTATACTATAAAGTTTTTAGGACGAAACTTAAGATATTTACCACGTTCCAGCATATAGAAGAGTATCCACCATGCTGATGTACAAAACGAAAACTTTAAAGTATAACTAAATTCTGTTGCACTGATCAGGCTAAAATTTATAGATTATGCTACATATCAGTTCTAGTACGAACCACGATTATGCATTTTCCCTAATAATTTCTTATTTTTATACCAGTTTTTCAATGAAGAAAAACAACGTTATAACTCCGAAGAATTACACTTCTTTTTATTGCCACGCAGAGCTACCAGATTAATTTGTATGCACACGGTCAAATGCCTTTTTCAAATCCAGAAGCTCAATGTAGAGAAGGCGACGCTTCTCACGATGTGTAATTACGCAGTGTGTATTCCATTAGGTTCTTGCCAAACCCATCTTGGTTCACGGTTATTTGAACGATGTTGCGAGTACGATAATTTGAGCATTCTACTGGACTGCTTTTTGGCCCTACAGAAAAGATCATGCCTCTTGCCAATCAAATGGTTTTCTACCAACCTCAATCACCCTATTGAACAACTCACTGAGGGACAGTGTTGGGTCCCAGCTTTTCGCTTTCCAAAGTTCAGCTTTCATGCGTCAGATCCTGTTCCTTCCCCCGATTTCATTCGTTTGATTGTTTCCTCGACTTCCGTGGCACTGACAGTTACGTCTCCATGGTTTTACGTGAGTACCTGCCTCGTGGGCTTAACCCCACGGCCTGGCAGCTCTGGTCAATGGTATGGGCGGATTTGCGCTCAATATAATTCGTAATCATGTTGTGTTTTGCGAATTATATAAAGCAGCATTTTACATCACCTGGGTCACGCTCTCCTAGTGCAGAGGTGAGGCAGCGTCTGACGATTTGCCTTTACCCTGGTAAGAAACCGTAAAGCCTAATATTTTTTTCCACGGTCTTTTTAAGACACGGATTGATTTTGTAACCATAATCGTAGCCCCGCTGAGACAAGCACAACGGTACCAGGCTCAGTTTATTCATACTGGTGGATGAAATACCAACTTAAATCTTTATCAAACTAAGGAGTATGCCACCCATGTTGAAACGCAACACTACCCCGAGGCCCAAAACTCTACGTTCACTTGAACGTAACCACAACCCCCATGAAACTCCCACTAGGGGGTCAACCGCTATAACCGAGCTGAGCGCACATGAAACAGAAATTTTCCTGGGATATGTATGTAGACAGTATACCCCTTGTATACTTGTTGTTTCGTGACCAATTTCCACTTCAGATGAGCTCCCGTGCAGACGCGGGTCTGATCGCCCTAATAGTCCTTTGAAACATTCACTTACTGCATCACGGCCAGCAAACCAGCGCTTACAGCATTTCTCGGTGGCATTACTATGGAAGTTCTGCTCGACCACTTGGCTTTGGTTTTGCCGACAGGGTTACTACCGCCACCTCAGCACACCTGTGGCGTCGAAGGTGGAGCTCTTCTATTAAAATCTGCTCAAAATATCCCCGCCATCGGACCATTGTTGATTAGTAAGCACAGTGCCATTCTTGTCATTATCACAAAAGAAGTTTTTGATATCCTCTGTGCGCTGGTGTCGACTTTTAACTGCTCGATACGGATCTCTCTCGCCGTTTCGCGTGTCCAATTCATCGTTAAGATCCTTGTAATGGATTACTCGGGTAACAGCAATCGTTTTCTTTATAATATGTCTTTTGTCGAATATAAGGCATTCGAACAGTTTCTTTTCCTGAAAATGTTTTTTCATTTTCCTAATTGGTTTTCACTGAAACTGTGCATCAGTTTCATTATCATCACACTTAATACTAAAACTACAGCCGATGCTACTATATATGGGTGCCTCCCCATTAAGGGTATAGAGTCTCAATCACACCTCGCACTACTCGTAATGATGGTCTTCAGTTCCCACATGACCACCTGAGATGTGTGCACTTCTCTACCATTCTGTGCCACCTACAACTCACGCCATTCTTGAATAGCAGGTTTCACTGCATGACATAGCCAGCAATAAAACAGTCGCTAATATTGCAGGTTTTTTCCAATCTAGGGACAAACAGCGAAGGCTATTACTGCATCAAATTAGATTGAATTCGATGCCATCGTCGGCATAACAAACACAGATATATAAATTTTCAATATCTTCAACGTCAATAGGGAGATAACACGTCAGAGTGAAAGTTTTCATTTTGCTGAAATTGGTCTTCAGTACGATCCCCCTTACCGCCTTATCCAAATCTAGCGTGGATAATTTTTCGTTACCGTTCGGGAAATTTTAAAAGGTGCAGGTTGAGATTATTCGCTAACTTGGAAGTGGGGGAACGAAGCTGGTTCTTGTTAATTTTGACGTAACAAATAATTGGTTTTAAGACAACAAATTATGCATGATCGACCAGGCTCCTATGAAGGAGTTTACCGTGATAGCAAGGGGAACCTTTTTATGGAAGAGGAACGAGCCGTCGGCGTCAGGCAATTGCACCTGGAGACTGTAAGACAAAGACAGCGAAGAAATCCATACTCTGTGTCACATTATCAATGATAATGGACTACGAACTATCCAGCCAGCAAGGTCACGATACATTGTCGTTGGAAGTTAATAGTTTTCGAGGAGGAATACCTACAAAATGTCCGGATGGATCAGTGATTAGAATGCCAGGCTGTCGATTCTAATCTCACTGGTGGCAGTGGGATTTGTATCGTGCTTGGATGTCGTATACTAGTCGGTTCAGCTATGAATGAGCACCTCAATCAAATCAGAGTAGCAATCACAGGGTGAGCGCAATACGGCCCACATTGCTTTCTACTGGGTACTGTGATTATTATATCTATTATTATATATCTGAAAGCGTTGTTTATGCTAACGGCGGTACTAAACTAGATATTGCTTAACGTATTAAAAGCGCTATATCCGACATTGAGACTATTCTGTCTTTGCTGCTAATAGAAAAGCTCATGGAAAGTTACCGTCCCTGTTACTCAGAACCTGCGAGCGTTTGTCAAAAAATGACAGTAGTGCGCAGGTTTCACGAAAAGTCACAGAAGAAGCTCCGTAACGGACAACGGTGTACAAAAGCATATCACATAATCGCCTTATGGCAACCATAAAGGTCACCTTCAGATTCCGAGCTAGGATATTATCCCTGCAACTGTCGATGGCAGAACGTGTAGAAGCAGATGTTATACTGATTTTCAGCGACTTCAAGGCAACTTATGGTAAGGTAGTAAATGCAAAACTTTACACAGCCACGGATGTGAATATAAAGACTTAGAGCGAGTAACTTTTAATGACCTTGCAGCTTCTCCATGAGTTTGCCTCGAGTTTACCATATGTGTGGCCTCTTATTCCTTACCTTGCCTTCTTTTTCGGCTGTCCTGTACGTTAACTTTTTACGTCAAAATAGCCACTATTAAACCATGGGAACAATTCATCTATCAGATGTTGGACTTTTAGAAGGCAACAGCAGTTGAGGGTTGCCTTTTTCTTTATTTTAGAAAAGTATAGTAACACTTCTCGCCAACTTTGCTTCATTTGTTTGCATTGTGAAATTTTCAGTCGAACAAAACACTTGAAAATTTCCACTTCAGCTGTTTATATGTATGAACAGCAGTTTTACATATGGCAAATACCATTGTGAAACAATATGTCAAAATACTGAATATAAAGTTAATTGCAAATACGCGGTTTTTAGTCACACTCCCATTCTTCTTTTTCTTCAGCCCTTGTTCCGTTCGCAAGTGGAGTTGGCACGTCGTGATCGGTTTCACCATTTTGTTTTAGCAAAATCCTGATCTGGATGCAATTGCGAGGCTTTTAAATCCCCATCTAGGGTATCAAGCCACCGTTGCTTCGACCGGCCGGTCTCTTCTCGGTCTCTTCCTATCAACTCCGATGTTCAAACCAATCTTGGCGAGTGAATTCTCGTTAGCACGAATTACGTGATCACACCATCGATGATGCCGCTCTCGAAATTTTTCCACGGTCGGTGCAACTTCATATCGATCGCGAATATCCTCATTTCGGATGTGATCACAGTGTGTTACGCTACAAGTCCAACTTAACATCTTCGTCTCCATTACCGCAAGACAATGTTCATTTTCTTGTATGGTCGACTAACACTCAAAACCATAAGCGCGAAGGGGCGGACGGTACGGCGGTAAATTTTAGATTTGAGACGTTTGTTGATACGTCGATCACGGAGAACACCAGTTGTGGAACATCACTGCTCTAATGCGTGAAGCAATTTCACAACGCAGTTGTCCATTGGCTGACAGCATTGACCCGAGATATTTAAATCACTCAGTTTTGGGCAGGTCACTGCTACTGACAGTGATTGTGATGTTGTCTTAGATAGATAAAAGAGGTAAGTTTGTGTGGCACACTGTCCTACTTGCTGTCTTACTTCAAGTTTGCACCCTTAAGCCCTTATTGTCTCCGTCCACAATCGGTTTCAAACTTAGGAGCTATTTCATAAAATATTAATCAATGCCTTTCGTCAGATACCCCACACGGGGAAAATAATTGGCGCCCCCTTTTGCCTATTACCCCTAGTTTCCCTTTAGACTTCTGATAAAACTATGCCATTCCTTCATGCGCAGGATTTCACAGTCTGCACATATCTACCAAGTTTCCTCTCTATCGTTATAGCCGTTTTCAGGAAGGTCACACAGACAAACTGATAGACAGACAGATTGTTAACCGATTTTAACAAGATTTTGTCTTTACACAAAACCTTAAAAATAATTCAATTTTACCCAATGTTCAACTGTTAAGAAGCGCTGGTTCTCATGAAATGTTCATTGCGTTCATCATATGGGATCTTTCTTATTACCCACTTTTACTGCTGCCCCTAAAAGGGCACCTACTTAATCGATAATACTCAGCTAACAATCATCCCGATATGGAGTAAACATTACAACAATAATATTGTATTCAGGTACTTAAAGTTTGATTAGGCACGCTTGGACCCTATCGTTGTACCCAAATGTTCCAATCTGTTTAAATTGTACGGAAAATTGCCTCCACATCTGTCTGCATATGGGACAATTAACCAAATCTCGATAGAGCTGTCTTGATTTCTCAGTACAACGGATGCTTCCTAAAAGGGGGCATAGTGAAAAAGGTCTGCATAAAACTAATCCGGTATAAGCTTCACTTAATCCACGCGTCGTCTTGCCTTCGTTCGCTTTTGATAAATAGGCTGATGAGTAACATCTGGTCCCGATGAAGGTTTTTCATTGAGATCATAACGCATCTTATTTTTTTCTTCTCGATATCTTTGGTCGAAGAGACGGTCTTCTAGCAAATGAACTTAATTGAAATTGAGATTTCCTCTTCAATGTTTTTTTAAACGGTTTAATGGAGATATGAAAGTTTAATCTCGTCAATGAATATTGCATTGAAAGGGTGGAAACATTTGGTGAGAACTTGATATTTTTTTCATCCCAGAAGGACAAATTAACATTTATGGTGTCCTTAAGACATAGAGCAGTTTAAAGTACTCTTAAGATGGTAATAGAATAATTCCAAAAAGAAGTTCCTAACAATTGATACGGATTAATGTTGACATCCCGATCGCAAGCATTTGAACGGTTTGGAACATACTTCGTAATCAATCGAACAAATGTTTTTATTGAAGGAGAGGATTATCTACGGTAGTCAAGATATCCTAAACAGAGCAGAAGTCGTCTTCCCGAGAAGTCAACATTCCTCCTGCACTGTTCTGCATCACATAATTCAAGGGCGACCCACTCGTCGGACACTGTGGTATTCGTTGCCCATTCTTAATCTGTGACATATCTACTGCTTCTTACGACTTCTAAACAACACATCTACCGGTAACTGACCGGTACGCCGATTCAGCTCATCCTTGAAGATTTTTTTAGGCCAAAGTACATCAACATCATTGGCCCACACCAAAGAGGCTTCATTCCAGGCAAATCAACAACAGATCAGATTTTCTCTCTGCGGCAAGCGGTGGAAAAACTGTTGGAATATGGACAACAGTTGCACCATCTATTCATCGACTTTAAAGCCGCCTATGATAGCATAGCCAGGGTAAAACTGTACACGGCCATGAGAGAATTCTGTATCCCGACGAAATTAATAAGACTGACTAGGCTGACCCTGACCAATGTGCGAGGCCAGATAAAAGCAGCAGGAACACTCTCAAGACCATTCGACATCAACAACGGTCTACGACAAGGGGATGCCCTATCATGCGTCCTCTTTAACCTGGCCCTCGAGAAAGTGATCCGTGATGCTGAGGTAAATGCAAGAGGTACGATCCTCTTCAAGTCCACCCAACTACTGGCCTATGCTGACGAGATCGACATCATGGGAAGAACCACCCGAGACTTACAAACTGCCTTCATCCAGATCGAGCAAGTGGCGCGAGATCTTGGGCTGCATATCAATCAAGGCAAGACAAAGTATATATACAACCAACAACAGTAAACCGCACTAGTCAAACAGGAAGAATAAGGGTAGGAGAATACAATCGTTGACAATTTCTCCTATCTAGAGTCGAAAATCACAACCGATAACAGTTACGATGAGGAAATCTGCGCACTGTTGTTGTCAGCCAACAGAGCCAATTTCAGCTTACAAAAACTGTTTCGCTCGAAACGTCTCACCATAGGGTCAAAGCTCTTGCTGTACAAGACATGATCTTGCCAGTCCTCATGTATTCCTCGGAAACTTGGGTTCTTAGCAAGAAGAATTACGAACTCTTGGCCGCGTTCGAGAGAAGAATCCTTCGAAGAATTATTGGCCCCCTACATTGGGATGGACGGTTCCGTAGCCTACATAACGACGAAATCTATGAGCGATACCATGACCGTCCGGTTGTGGATAAAATCCGGCTCAATAGGTTACGGTGGGCGGGTCACTTAATCCGTATGGATGAAGATGATTCTACCCGGAAAGTCTATAAGGGCAATATCTATGGTAGAAGAAGAAGACGAGGCAGACCTTGCCTACGATAGAGCGATGGCGTAGGTCAGGATACCAGATAGCTTTTAGGAATATCGAATTGGTGGACATCGGCGCAAAACCAGGATGTCTGGAGTTCGTTATTAAGTCAGGCCTAGACTGGATACCGGTTGTTGCGCCGTTGATGATGATGATGATGAAAGTACCTCAATGGCACGGTGGAAATAGGCGTTGACGATGATGATGCTTTCGAGTGGCAATGGTGGTCACTTTTCACTTTTTCACTTTTGTTCCGAAACAATATTCATGCTAGTGTTGAGGTATTTGCATTTGCATACTTTAGGCACAATAGCGAAGGCGGATTTGGCGCTGTCAAAACATTTGGTGACAACAAACTCGTTGTCGCCGTGGACCGGGACAACGATAGCAAGATAGACAAATGACTTTGGTTTTGTTCTTGTTTATCTTGACTCCGATTACGCTTGTTTCTCTTCTGAAACGTAGAGCCATTTAACCAAGATCCATGACTCGGTGAGAAAGTGGACTGATGCCATCAGCATAGTAGAGGTGTTTGAGGAAAGATGTCATGGTGCATCGAAGTTTTCCACGTCCTCCAGAGAAGGCAGCATGAAGAACGTCACCCGTCACCGATTACAAGAAAAAAAGGAGGGGATTACTTGGCGATTAAATTTTGTTATAGGAACTTCTTCGCGTTCTAGTAATGTATTGACAAATGTCTTATTTGAACAGAACCTTTCAGAAATTCCGATTTTCACTCTTGTTGAACCGTATCCGTAATTTCATACGGACATATCGTTTTGCCGGGAAATCCTTTTAAACTTAACCTCAAATTCAGTCGTCAATGTGTGTAGCAAACCTACCGATGGGCAAGTAGCACAAATAGAGCAAACACCATATGACCGATTACCAACTGACCAGTTTTAGCTCTATTCTTAATAAATATTCCAATAGAAAGTATTTCCATATCCCCATGTTGGCTGTTTCTGACTAGTTTTGAGTTTGAATTTTTTAAAAGTTTTCAGCAATATGCTAAACGTATGGGATTTTTACTCACCAGAGCCACCCCCCAATCACCTCTCCACTTTCCCGCAGAGCCATTGCAAAGTATTACGTCACGGAATGGACTTAGCTCAAACTACCTTTCAATTGATCCATCGATTGCGTTCACAATCTCGTTTTTCGCGCCTTTTCTCTCACGGCAAACACCGGGGAAAATCACGTGAAATTATAGTTTATCTTTACGTGTGACTTCTACTTCTCTGCGTCAACGCCTTGATGTTAGCAATCCGTCAGGGAATCCACCGGCCCTTTCCTCCCAATTTCTATCGTTGTTGCCACCGATGCATGTGGCATGAAATGGAGTTCTCCAAACTGATGGTGCGTAGAACTGAAACGTTAAGGACCTGATGTTCCCTGGGCTGCTAATAAGAATAGATGAATAGAGATTTTACACCTTTGGTCATTTTCTGTTTGGTTGCGAAAGTGGGGGAGGGGGAGTTGCAGCTCTCTAGCCCTGCGAGAAGTGGCGCGAAGGTAAGCGACCATCAGATGGTGATCCATTTCGAGGCTGTTGACAGCACGTCTCTGGTTACATGCATCCAGGAAACAACCCCTAATAGGAGGAGGATGAGGAATACTCTCAAGAGTCCCGCCATTTTACTTCGCTTAGCTTATATCGTTGGAATTTTCGCACGAGTTGGGAAAAGCGAGCATTCTGGGGGGCTCTGGGTAACGTTGCCGAGGAGCGTGCACTCATTCCATAAAACAAACTTAGTTCATTTTCGATAGCCAAAGGTCGAAAGCCAGATGTCAGTTCTTAACCGAGGCGTTGTTACCGTTTCGATAGCAGTGAAATTTGCAAATTTTCAGCGTGCTAGCCCATAAATTTCTATGCCTTTTAGTAGCCTTTCCCGACAAACAGGGACGACTTTAAGTGTATTTTTGAATCTTCAACCCCTCAGACGCCATGATCACTTATGAATAATTGAATTTTTCACTCGAATTCGCTCAATGATTCTCTGGTAAAGTATGTAGGTATATTGTAACACTTAATCCAACGACTATTTTTGAGAGTAGAACAGTACCCACGATGAAGTAAAAAACATGGAAAACAGCTGCTTAACCAGCACCAACAGTTCTGCTACCAAACTTTATCTGGACTTTCACGTGGGATTCTTTCTTATTAAAAAACCACAGACGGTTAGAGCCGAGTCTTTCGCGCACGATAAATTATACTAACTAGCCCTCCACGATGGGGGTTGGGCCAATAACTCTGCATGCAAAAGTATATGTTACGAAGCTACTAAAAGACAAGAATAGTTTTACAACAATAGCCCCTGCAGCGTACTGCTCATCAGGGGGCCGATACCCTACCCCAATAAAAAATAGGAGATGCGTTTGACAAGGACCGGTTTCCTGGATATGGGCTACTGCATCATATATTATAGAGACCTTCTAGTAGACCATGTCTGCGGGTAGGTTTCCTAGTCAACCAAACAATGAAACATGTCCTTATCGGCCTTTAAATATATAAGCGAGCAACTACGCGCGTTTTTGAGGCAAATTTCGAATTTCGGAGACTGCAGAGTCGGAAATGGCTACCTTCTACGAGGCAGTAGCAGGAAGCCTGCTCCGGGTGTGATGTGAAAATTATTCTATGAGATTTTAATCGCCAAGTAGGGGTGGGACTTATATTCAATTGATATGGCGGCTCCCATGGCTTACATGAAAACACCAAATGATAACGGATTGCAGATTACTATACCAATAGCTTTCAGCCACTTGATAAACGTTATCATAGTTCCGGCCACAAATATATTTGTCGTCAGTCGAGAAAAGAAAATTAAAACGACTGGTGGTGATTGTAAGGTAGGAACGAAACCGAAAATGCATACGGAGCAGTGTGGCGATCTCAAAGAAGGCCGGCTTGCGCCGAGACTTACAACGAACTTTCTCGAGTGAAAAAGCGACTTCACACAAAAAGGAAGTCTGGGAGAATCAAGTGGTCTGGGGGCTTCAGAAATAGAAGGAGCAACTTCAAAAGGAGCGGAAATGTTACCAACAAGTCAGCAGAATGAATCCATATACAGTTCGAAGCTCATCCTCCGAAATAAAGAGGGAAACCAGATCAACTTATAAAAACCTTTCCGTTCGAAACGTCTCGCCATAGGGTCAAAGCTCTTACTGTATGTAACAATGATCTTGCAAGCCCTTATGCATCGCTAGGAGACTGAGATTCTGAGGAAGTAGAATTGCACGTTTTAGAGTAGAAAAATAATTATGAGCGGTACCATAACCTTATGGTTCTGGATAAAATCCCACTGAGGTGAGGTTGATACAACCGGGAAAGTCTATAACGGCAATATCTATGGTAGAAAATGAAGACGTAACAGACCTTGCCTCAAATGGAGCGATGGCGTAGGCCAAGACTCCAGACATACCGATTATTGCGCCATTCATGATGATGAAAAGAAGTTGAGACAGGAATCCTTGCTACACAGAATTCATAATTCAAATCCACTTCTTAACTCCACAAAGAGCAGCCATGGACGAGGCAATGATTCCTCAGCTTGGGGGTTTATGACAGTGTTAAGTAATAAGCCCTCCAGTTCAACGGATATGCATCAGCGAAGAAGGAAAAAGAGGCGATCTTTGCTAACGATGTCATGCAACTAAACTAAACATCCCAGCAAAGTGGCAGAATGGATCCCTTATATTTATACCGAGTTGCTTCAAGGTGGCGAGGAAGTAAACGGGCAGCAACCCTGTCCATTGTATCAACACCAAATAGATAAGGAGAACCTCCACGTGGAGGGATGGTATTTTATTAAATTTAATAATATATTTTATTAATTAATTTATTAACTGCTTTTCACACCGTGCCGATCAACCACTAGCTAATTTTTCTCTTTTGCAATAGGAAAAACATTTTTTACGATGTCATGGTCAACGCAATTCGTAAAACTGGGTTTCGGCGAGAGAACCCGCGGCGCAGAGAACGTCAAAACGTATGTCGCGTCCAGGCTTCCTTCTAGTACCGTCGTCCGCCTTGAACAAAGTCTGCCTGAGGAAACTGTATTAGGCTTCCCAACGGCGTCCAAACTGAACGCGTTCAACTCACACTCGAAAGCCTTCCAGGGATCCTCCTACGGTGGTTATAGCGCTCTCCAAGTGGCATCAGTCCAACCGCAGGCTCTGGAGAACTGCGTTACCCTTCTGACCCAAAGCCGTTGCCGAAAAATCGACTGCTAAATGTCCGATGCCAACTGACTGTTGTAGATTAAGTGTCGAAATCGCCGAGGGGACGCTTTGTCAGGCTTTTACCTTAAAGTACATGAACACGGTGGAGATGATGAGAATTCCTGGGCATGTGTTCTCGCCCCGGTTATTTACGGCTCACTAGTGGTTGTTTAATGAGGTCATGATTATGTCCACATCACGGAATCATTCGGATCCCAAGCGCTGTACAACTCGGATACTGTACTCTGTACTCCTTACTTCGGTAGATACTTTAGGTAGGTCTTCATGCACCTGCTGATTGCTGAGGCTGGGCTCAGTGTAAGCTGGTACCATTGGACATGTCACAACGGAGCACTAATTATGGTCACAAAATCGATTCGCGTCTTAAGAAGGTCATGGGGTTAGGTCGGCACGGTGGCTACTCACTTAATACCATCAGGGTATAACTATACCTACACGAAAAAATGGGATAGGAATGCAAAACTTATCGAACGTCTAGGAAAAATTGTAAGAAACTGTCAAAAATAGGTAACAGCGACATATAGAAGTTGATGTCGAGCTAAAATCCATGTGTAGCCTTTTACACCATTACAATTATTTGCTTCTCCTTCCCCAAATACGAGCAAGTTCAAATGACAATTTATGATAGTATGTGGAAATATCCAATTTATGAAAATTGACGCAGAAAAGAGAAAGTCTAACTTGAAACTCCTCAGAATTATTCCTTTCAGTTGTAAATCACATTATCTAAAATTCCGAAGTAAACTTGCTAACCATGTTTTTCAGTGACTTGAAAAAATTCTAGTTAGAAATGGAAAGTTCATTCATGTCCAATTAACATCGAATATTACTCCTAAAACTCCATAAATTATCCTAAAAAACTCGTCCGCGTTTCCCTTATGATCTCAATTTAAATTTATGGCACTGTTGGTCCCTTCCATATTGAACAAGATCCCATGTGATCCTACTCATCGGAACATAATTTATTGACATATTAATTGCATTAACTTGAGGTTGGGTCTTCCTAGAGCAAGTGTTTGTTTCCCTGAGGTGTCAGCCTTAACATTCTCCCTGTCAATAAAAATAGCACTTAAAATCTATCATAAACATTCGCATCTGAGACGTTCCACGTCATTGTCATGCGTGGCACCAGAGGGTGTATATACAAATGTGGAAAAATTTACATGGAATGGCATGTTTGCGATGTTTTACATGTTTTTGTATATTAAATTGACATTTACATTGTTCAGGTGGTTCCTAGAATAATGGGTGTCTCCCCGAAATGTGGAAGGAAATGTGGATTCCGTTCACCCTCTGACTGTTTCGCCTAGAATATCCATCCATCCTTGGGTGATCCTTGCCACATTTCCTGCATATGAAATTTCCTCCAATTGATCGTAATGAAAAATTTTATGGAATATTCTCATAGGTCAGTCAAGCGTTCAAGGAACATTTGTTTCATATTCATCGCAGGCAGCACGCTTCAAAGTCGAGTTCATTTTAGTATTTTTAGACTCGTTCGAGGCCAAGTTGCTGCTGAGACGTATCGGTCCAATAGACTCTTGAACTTCTATCACTTCCGTGTGTTTTTTCACCCTCTCCCAACACTTCTTTGAACTTGCAAACGACCAGACATCAACACTGTTCTGGGTCTTTATAATTAGAATGTGCATCGTGCACCACAAGCATGATCATTATGTTTATGGTTTCATTCCAGAGATGCTGCTGTCTGGAAATGTTGCCGAACTAGACTTTTTTCCTCAAATTTTTTCCGAAATTTTTCCAGAAGAAATGTAACAAACGCAGTTTATCTTTTGTCTATGAAGAAAAGGTACCCATTCACTAGTTCAAAAAGATTGCTCCCCAATTATAAGACTGATTTTCACTCCCGAGAAAAATTAGAGAATTGGAGCGTACACACACTTATGGGTACTTGTGCATCCACTTGTCGAAAAAGCCTAGACAAATTACAAATTTAAGACAGATATGAAAACTACGCCCCCAACATTAATCTCTATTTACGTACATGCCTTATAATAACAAAGAAGTAAATGATTTGCGATAGCGGGTGTCCTGCTTGAGGATAACGTGACTATAAAGAGGCTGCGGTTCAGCCACTCGACTTGCTCACGAGTATCGACTTGGGTACTAACGTTGATGCGGGTGGGTTTCGGTTTTTGGGAGTCTGCAGTTTGTCAATGTTTAGAAATTTATGTTATAGGGTTCGGAGTATACAAACAAACAACCCCTATTTCGGCGCCGTTTGATCTTTCTTCAACTGAGAGTAAAAGAACGCTCCTGTGGTATGAATCTGGATTATATCAGCTCATTTTGAAAATAATATGATTTATGTGTCATTCTTAAGCGGGTCGTAAATTTTCCAAAGAGGAAGTGCGCCTAGTTTTCTCATATCGACAAATTACCGTCGGAAAATCGATATCTATGATATGTTCTTTTATTGGGATTCAGTCCAGTTCAATTAAATGAAAATATGACATTTTTGGCTAATGAACTCCTGTTGAGACCACAGTCGTATTTCATTCTCATATTTTGGACTTATGTATGTATATAGGTTTTGACAACATCGTCAAGTTATACTGGCAACTAATCTGACGCCGCAATAATATTTTTACTAGGCAGCGAGGCCCCTCATCAAACAAAAAATATCGTTAAGGACGCCCCTTCAATTTAATAAAGATTATGTGAACCACGTCTACAGGTTTCGGGCCCGTACGTCAATTTAGTTCTTCATACGTTATTGTTTTAGGCCAAAATACCCCGAAGAAACGACAGGGACATGAATCGATGAAACTTTGAAGCTTTTGCGTAACAGTAGTGATCGTGTGTATGTATTTGTCGCGGGCGAGAAGCCTTTTATAGCCTCTGAGCATTCAGACTATGGTTGTCTTTGGCACTCGACTCCCCCTTCTGAATATCCCGGATTCGTTTATGTATCGCAGGATTTCCGTTAATGGATGTGATCCTACCGCTGCAACTGGAGCACATCTGCAGCAAGGCGGGGGATTCCGTGGATTCCGCTTCCTCATTACAGGATGGATACCATATCATACCATTTTGTACAATGAACATATGTCGAGCTAGCGAATTACGGCCTGTCAGAATGCCCACAATACTTCTGTCGGTCTTCCTTCTTTTCAACAGGATAAACTTTGCGGTATTCATGTTAGGTTCTGACAGGAAAAGTTTGGTGTGTCTAGCAACATTTATACTCTGCCACCTGTCATTATGGGAAGCTTGTCTCCAGTTTATGAAGGCAACCTTAGCCAATGCCACTGATACTTGAATTGCTGATTTCCGTCCCGGTATGAGGGAGATTGAACCTTCTTTTACTAAGGCATCCGAGATTTCCTTTCCTTCTACACTACAGTAACCAGAGTAGTTCCACCGTATTGAATCTAGAAGTAGAGTTCAAACGAGGTGGTCAAAGGACTACTTAACGCCATCAGTGCCGCCCTTACGATCGGAGACAGTTCAGCTTGAAAAACCATTGCATATTGTCCCAAAGGCAAAGCGCACTTCTCGTTTTTATTCGAGACCTAGACTTCGGCTCCAGAACCCTGTTCTATTTTTGAGTCATCAGTATAAAAGACCTCCAAGTATCCCGCCACGCATTCCTCTGGGACTTCCCAGTTTTCCCTACGTTTAAGGGTAACTTCATAACTTCTTCCAAACAAATGTATGGGGACCCGAGATTCAGAAGACAATGTAAGGATTGGTTTCAGTTCTGCCAGTAACTCTTACAATGCTCTATCTCCCACGTCCGCTGTTTCTAAGTGAATTAGTCTATTAGCTGCTCTCATTGCAGTGCTTTGCATAAATTACTTTAAATGCTCTGTACCCTCATTTAGCATTGCTGGATAGATGCCATTCATGCCAGCTGCTTTGACGTGTTCAAAATAGAGTATGGTAACTGTCACCTTTTCATTGATAATAACATTTACGTGTTGAAGGTGTTGCTGGAACCGTCAACTCTCCTTCTTCTATTTCTCTCACTATTTCTCCCCGATAGTGTACGGTCTGTGCTGATTCCAGCCTGGAGTTCGTGAAAGTACCATCACGCTTTCTAAGGACTCTTCCTTGCCTTCCAGTTCGTTCGTTTTGAACACTTAATGAGCCTCTTATAGTCGCCCTTTGAGGTCCGGAAATTTAACCAGACTTTATTCTTGTCGCCTTTACAAGCACAGTTCAGAAGTCACCTGGTTGATTTCCTGAGTTTTTGTAGTTCGCGGTTCCAACAAGAAACCATTTTATTACCACTTTGGCTTCAGGAAATAGGGCAAGACTCTTCATAGCACTGTAAAAGTCTGCGATTTAATGTTTCTAATTCATATTCTCGCGCCAAAGGAGTCCTTAGTCGCCTAGGGAGCTTCAGTTTATTGCTAAGAAGTTCATTAAACTTTGTCCAATCCGTTTGGCTAGGGTTCAGTTTTTATATTTCAGACTTACTTAGCTTGAATTCTAATTATCAGTGATCTGTGAGTATGTAATCAGGTCTATCACTTTCGAAGTACAGATTGTCGGTCCATGAACTCAGGGCGCCTCTACGTTTGCAGTCATACAGTCATCCGCACTTTAGAGGTGTTGATGTCGACCAGTTGACAGAATGCTTCATTCTAAGCATCCGGTTGACCTGTGATGCGTATGTGGCAAATGAATTAGACAGCTAATTGCGATAATAGTGAATTCATACAATCAGTCAGTCAGTCAGTCAGAATGGGTGGGGTGCTTCCAATGATTGCATCTAGTCGCGCATTAAGGTTCTGTGTTCACTGCCGATAAATCTACTCTCTTTTGTTCAGTGTAAGTGAATTTCGAACGCAGCTGCAACTAATACTGTCTCGTCTGATATTATCCGAAAGATCTATAAACTCTCGGAGCAATCAGGTGGATGATTGGCAACATTCTCGCAAATATATCCACCGACTCCTACCTTGATAATGTTCCCTATGATTCGTAGATATAACTGCTCCCGTTTTCTCCACGACCAAAATGAAACTATCTAATTTTTTGTTTAAGGATTGAGGGGGACATAAGTCTGCCATCCACTTGATAGGCGACCGAACCAATTGTGGAACAACCTAATCCCACTGTTTGTGATCCACGCGCCGCTCTAATTTGGGCTGGTATTCAATCTTGTAAAAGATATGGCTTGCAGTTACGTTCAGAGCAAAGGCAACTTACCAAATTTCGTTCAGCCTTCATTGTCAGCTCCAGAGCTTTGTTAAGAATGCCATCCACGTTGTGGCCTTTTGCTATGACTAGAGGTATCGCGCATTTGTTGGATTGCACCCCTGTTTATATTTGGTTGCTATTCACTTCTTGGTAAGATATTGCGTGTCAGCCATACCTTCGCGCCAGCGGTTTCGATTACGACTTTCTGAAATGCCTGCACGCCCCACTACGGCTCTACGCCAAGTGCTCTTGGGGCGACCCATTCGGTCATTTCGAGAGAGTGGGCACCGCATGGCGTAGCCAGCAATGCAATTTTTACCCCCTTAATGTGTGACCTATTCCTATTTACGCCTACCACGCCGATATAATCGCGTACGTGTAAGAGGTCAGTTCGCTGATCAAGTTCTTCGTATGAAATAGTATCAGACTAGCGTACTCCAATGATACGGCGCAGACAGATCTTGACTAGAACTTTCGAGCAATAGTGCTAGTCACTTTCCCTGCCCAATTCCCATATATTATAGCAGCATAGAAAGAACACTGGCACTGAACCGCCTCACTTTGATATTGGTGTTGATATAACTGTATTTACAAATTTTAGACAAGGCAGCCAAGGTGGATCTAGCGCTGTTGATGCGTCGGGCAACATCCAGTTTGGAGCTACTGTCGGAAACGGCGCTTCCTAGATATACCAATTGATCGGCACAATTGATGCTTTGCCCATTATTAAAGATAGGAAGAATGCGGTGACGAGTCAGCCTGAGAATCTTGGTTTTGTTGGTGTTTATCTTCCGTCCAAATATACTTGCTTCTCTTTCCAAATCCAAAGCCATTTGACCAAGGTCCATGACTTGGTGAGACAACAAGCAGATGCCGTCAGCATAGTCGAGGTGTTTTAAGAAAGATGTCATAGTCCTCCGGATTAGGCACAGACATAAAAAATAATAATAACGGTGACTGGTGCATCTAGGCAGATTCCGCTTTGGACCTCAAATTCCTCTGAGATGCAGCACACTCCTTGATCACACTTTTGAAAGTTACAAGAAGAGTAGGTCAAACGAAGATCCAAACTCTCCGCACTGCTCCAAAATTATCCGTAGGATGTTGACGTGGTGACTGAAGTTGAACTCAGAACGAAAACCAACCCACTCTCTGCCCGTCAAGCTTTCGAAATATTTTTCAGTACGTCAGGAAGGGAGCATGCAGGTACCCCCTCCCCCCTCCCCCCAATTGTCACACTCAAAACGGATGCTCTTCTTTGGAATTTTAACGATTTTCTTCCACTCTCTGGGAAAGGTCTCAGATTCCCAACATTTCCGTAGAAGTAAAAGTAGCAGGACTGCAATAACTACGGGTGCAACGGTAAATAACTTTGCGACGAGACCGTCAAGCCCAACAGCTTTATCTGCAATACCAAATTTTCCCCTGTCACAGCGCACACTAGGGTGAACTTCTCGGTTCTCGGAATTTTGCTCGGTGTCGAAGTTCGAGCACGTCATCCCCACCATCACTCGCAGCGGTCAATAGAGTCTTCAATCCTGTCCATTCATCGATTCGCTTTCATGATTCCGCAGTCAGTCAGATTTTGTGACGCCTTGCTAGACGACAAGATAGCTCTCCTAGTGTCGAACGACAGCTAGGCCATACCAGCGGTCAGTACTGAACCCGGAGGTCGCAGCTTTCTCCAACCCTGCGAAAAGTGGCGGACACAACAGGCATTTCGATAGCCAAAGGTGGTAGCCGTAGGGTGAGTCCCCATTGGAGGCGTTGTTGACGCTTCGTTACCAGCAAAATCTCAAAATTTGCAGATTGCTAGGCCACAAATCTCAATCCCTTCTAGTCGCCTGTTACAACATGCAGAGAAGACTTTGAGTGCATTCTTAAACCCGCAGGGTTGTATATACATGTATATTATGTCTCATCTCGAAAAACAGAGACTCATATACAGACAGCTAAAAGAGTGAAAATAAAAGTGAACTTTGGATCAGGCTTTTTGTATCTTAGCCCACTTGCTTTATTATGGCATGATATATATCGCTGAAAAATACTAATTTCGCCCTCTTATTTTATAGCTCGTATGATCATATTCTAATAAAAAATTGCACCCCCCTTTTGTATGTGTATTTAGGGCCCCATTAAGGTCACCATAAAATCATCACATTTTCACCAAATTTCATGACAGTAGGTTCAGCCGCTGCGGAGTAAATTGGATGTGAAAGACACACAGATAGACATTGAATAGAAATTAATAATTTTTTGTTTTACACAAAGAGCAAAAAAGTCCTCTCCATCTTAACTCATCAGTAGAACTTTAACACTAATTTTGGTTAGGCGCTTTCTGCTTCTTCCCATAATGTTGTGGGCACACTCAAACATCAATATTTCTCTTCATTTAATGACAAAAAAGGCCCGCTCGACATTTCTGTTTTGCTAATCAGTTTTTAAAGTTTCCTAATATCCAACTCACGGGTCAATATTTCAATGGAATTATTGGTCTGTTGAAGCATATATGTATTGTTTCTTCTGAGTTCAACTGTATTTCTCTTTCGCCTCTCTATCCACTTGTTGACTGTTAGGTTCCTTTTAGCTTTTTAACGTCGTCCTTCTGCTTCATAGCAGGCAAAGTTAGCTCTATTGCTTTTATGTCAAACATTTACATATTTCCCATATATCTTTTATGAATATAAATGTCAACTTCCCTACAATCATCACAGTCACGAAGTGTGACAGATCCAAATTGACACTAACCTTATAGCAGATACTGGTGTTAGCAGCATTTGTGTGGAATCGGTTGTACTTCAGTGATTACTAATGAATAAAGGTGAAACACGGCACGCAATGTTGACCATTTAATAATACGCTCATAGCTACAACAATTTATCCAAACAATAGAAATACATCTTGGGCTAGTAAACAATAGAAGACATCCGCCAAAGTAGTCCAATGTCTATATTTGTGCATACCCCACATTCACTTCTGCCGCACCCGAAAAAGATGCTCATCTTCTCAAGCACATCTAACACAGAAAGGCTGCAAGTTCAAATAGTGATCGGAAGCCTTAGAAGTTCACTTAAGGGAGCTAGCCAGAGGCTGGTCGACGTTTTTGTTTTCTTTTCCATCTCGCTTGACCATGAATGGTTTCAGATTGAAATTTTTTTGGAAAATTTTGGACAACTAAACTGCTCGGCAGTAGGTAAAGTAAAGGTAAAGTCTAGATCTTTCATGCATGAAGAAGTAATCAAAACTGTTTATTCATCTCACTTTCAATGTTGACAATGAGGCGCATAATTTGAGCTCATTGAAAACACGGCGTTTGATCATTACAAACAAAGCTGTACGACATAATGGGTCACTTTGAAGATTGTACATTTTGCCGACATTCATTACATACCTGAACCTACAACCTACATATGTAGGTTGTGCTGCGTATGCATATATCATCGCTCAGGTATAGTTAATACAGTTGACCTACATAGTAAGATTTCCCTTGGAAATTTTGAAATAAATGCCGCACTCATTTCGAAAATGCCCGCTGGATGTTAGTGCGGTAGCTATTTAAAGGACCAGAGTATGCGCTAATACTCTTGAGTCCTTTATGACTCAAAATGCTTGGAAAAAACTCTGATCCATACAATGTTTTACTGTAGCTTCTGGTATATATTTACGACTTTGCAGAATGTCATTCCATAAGTGGTTCTATGTCGTTTCGTAGCTTTTGGAAGTCAGTTGTTATCTACGTTGCCGCAATAAGATTGTGACATTGACCTGTTCCTTTACTGTTCATCTTTAATAGTTTTTCACTAATTTTCTAATTCGTCCTTCGCCTTTTTTGAGGTAGGGAAATAAAATTGCATTTATGCACGCTAAAACGCCTCTTGTTGCGTTTAGGACTCTAACTCGGACCCGTTTACCAGCTCAGCTCGGCAGCATGAAGGGCGATTGGAATAATTAGAGCTGTCACCATTACTGCTGACTCTGAAACGGTTCGATAGGGGACACAGCTCACAGAGTTCCTCGTTTTTGGATTTGCGCTAGGCTTTTTGCATACATCTCCTGAAAGAGGGAGTGGCAAAACCATAAAGAAGGACAAACTGACCCGCATTTATCAGCAAACAATTCCTGCTGTCACATTGGACATCAGGCGGCAAATCGCATATATTCTAGCAGCTGTCTTGTATGCGGTTTTGCGAATCTGCTCAAAGATGCTCACCTTCGTGTCCATCGTGATGGTGACGTGAGTGTGGGAACCCTCTCCTTGCTCAGGAGAACGACTTCCGTTTTCTGCAGAACATGAATAATCCGTGTTGTGTCATCCATTTTCTTACTCGCCACATCACCATGATCAGTGTGCCCTGAGCTTGCTCAACCGTGCGTGAGGTAATCAGTGCCGCAATATTATCCCCGTATTCGACCAGATGCTATTAATCAGGCATCTCGAGTCGTAGAAGACTATCATGTAAGGCGTTCCAAACGTCCGCGCCAAGGATGGATTAATGATGTACCCCCGATGTGGTCTTCCTTTTGCGCTCTCCTTCCCGGGGCTCGTAGAGCACGACGCGCTCTCTTGAATATTCTCTCAATACCTGCAATACAGTATGGATACGTTTTTCCAGTGCCTCAAACATATAGCACCACCCAGCAATTGAAGGCATTCCTTACATCTAGGATAACAAGTAGCATCATTCGTCGAGAGTGGCAAATGTGTGCCTCAGCCAGTCTCACCGCTTGGGTCACTTCCTCAATCGCATCAATTGTGGAACACCCCGCTCTTAAACTATATTGTGTTAGTGGGTGGTCTCCCACAGCACGAATAGCGTCAGCCAAGTTTTGGCTTGAGCTTCTCCGCTGTGTCCAACACTCTGAGAAGACAATGAGCTGACGGAACCTGGGGTTGCCATTGTTCTTGCTTATCAGCACAAGTCTCGCAACCTTCAAGTGGGAGAGAAAAACGCCCATTCTGAAGCTAGCGTTGAATGCTCTGATTAGATTAGGTACAAATAGGATAGTTCTGCATTCAGATATACTTACATAAGAAACAAACAAAACCTTTCATACCTGAAGCGTCTAGTTCCGGTTTCCCAACTTGTTTGCCTTGTGATCGATGGGCACCAAGTTTTTTGTCAACTACCTTATAACTGAGGCCCCACGAGTTTCTGTTAATGTTGTTGAAGTGTGAGGCAGCTCTTTTGTAGCATGCAATTTCAGCGGCCAACAGGTACATAGATAACTGCCCGAGACGGAATTTCCTTTTGGGAGCTGATGCATCGCAGGCTGCGGTGATAAGGTTCATTATTGAATGAACTAGCGATTCAGTCGCAGTTCTTCTGTCTGCGCCTGGGTCTTGACGCTGATTTACCCTTCTTGAGAGAGCTTCGATAAGCTTTCCTATGTCGGTTTTTACAATGTTCAACTGTTATGTGGGTTCCGGGCGTCAGAAAATTAACAGGAGCCGTTTGTCTGCAGGCCGCAGTCCCTGCAAAGTATACAGTATTTTGCCGACCCACAAGTTCTCTCACTGTCTTACAGAACGCACTCTTCTTATTGGTCTTCGAGACAAGGTCGACAAGTTCAGTTTATCAATAAATTTAACATCTGCCCCGGCATCTTCTGATTTGGCGTTGTTGCGGACTTCTCGAAGAACTTCCGCGAAAGATTTCTCTTCATTCAGCTTGATAAGAATGTCATTTGACCTTCATCTGACCCTTTTCTTTTTCTTTGGCGTTGATGTTTTTGTCGTGGTGGTCTTCGTAGAGCCACTGTCATCGCTATTGAACTTAGGTGATTGTTATAGAATTTTCTCCCTTCTGTGAGACTGCTTATCCGTTTGGTTACCACCTCGCAGATTCTTGTTGCTGCGTCCTTGCCGACAGATCTACGCTATTTTACCCTTGCCACCTGTTCTCGATTGTTTGTTCCCCCTCTGCGGTCTTAGCGATGTGTTTTTCTGCAGCTCTCCTTCAGCTATCTTTCAGGAGTTTCACAAGTGTACAGCAGTTCTTCCATCGCCATTATGCCATTATGTTTCACTAGTGATGATAGCAGCACTTCTTGAGTAGCAGTTTCTCCTCTACCCTTGTCTTATGAATGGGGTGCATCTCCTTCGGTGAGGCGTTCCCGCCTGGTTCGTCACCCTTTTTTCCCGACAAAGGAGTGTAACAAAGCTCGAAGTTTCCCATTTTTTCTCATGGTCCGTTTTCCGAACTCGAATTCGATGGCGTCTTTTCGGCTACCAGGACTCTTAGCCTCTACGGTGGTCTCCCTTTTTCACTAACAGTCGCCTTTACCGTTAACAGTAGACCTTCCTAATATTTCAATAAGTGACCATGGTAACTTCGTGCTTCGTGCAAAGGGATTTATAGAAGCGGTGGCTATTGCCGGTTGTGTCGTCGAATTTGTTGTTGTTGGTGTTATTGTGGTTTGGATTGCAGCTGGAAATACAGTCGCCTTAAATAATCCCCGTGATTATCTATGCGAGCAGGAAGGTCAAGCGTGGGTTGTCACAAATGCCTATGGGAGTTTGTGTTGAGAACCGGGATCAGGTGCTAGTCAGGAGTCCATCTCAACTGAGCCTGCACTTTCAACTTAATGGTGTCATAGCTTTGGACTTTTAGTCTTTTTCACCAAAATTTAAGCTGATTTATCAGAAATGTTCTTAAAGATCCTACACATTTTTAATCTTCCCTCTTTTACATAATGACCGCCATAACGCTGCCTTTTGCATGCCTAACCATGCGACAAGAAGCTTGAGCAGAATTAAAGTTAAGGACGATTCTAAAATTTATTTCAAAGTATAAATCCACAAGACATGTTTATTTTCCAATGCAATCTAATGTATGCATTATTAATTGTCCACAATTGTGCTTCTTAGAAATTTCAATTTTTAAAACAGATCTTCCTTGGAGTACTGATATAGGATACCGCATACTAAAATCCAGATTTACATGCTTTACAAAAACATTGCTTTCCCAACACCTGGATCTGGAGACAGATTTTTGCTATAAAATATCCAAAGATAACATCGTCACGATATTTGCTTGTAATCCTGTACTTTGCGTGTTATCAAAAATACTAATTTTTCTAACTTTATCGCTGGAACTAGTGTAACAGGATGAGCACGCATTGCTGAGATCAATGCTACAAGCGTAGATCCTCCGCTTAATGACGGCTTATTTATCGCATACCGACAAGAGGTGATATCGTATTACATGCGCATTTCTTGTTTTTTCGCCGGCATTTTCCCTTTATACATAATCTTAACGCGATCGTTGGAATAATCGAAATGTGGAAAGAGCAATTGTTTCTGTGGTTATCCGTGCTTCTCAAGTAAGAGCCTTTTACGAGGCCGCAGTTGCGATTGATATTCGCCCCTGCCAAACGTGTCTTGGTCATTCATAAAATGGAGTTGTTTTCTTGAACGTAAATTAAAAAACTTTACTTGATTATCTTTTGATATGGTATCTATTTAAGTAAATTATTATAATCTCGGCTTGGTTGACGGAGTAAATTTGGTGCTAGAGACTTTTGCTTTCATGTGAATTTAAAGGCACTGAAAAGATTCGTCAGCTTGATTAAAAATATGAAGTATCTATTTATCTGTCACAAGCAATTTAGTTGGGAATTATTGTATCTGTTGATGCGAAATTCAGCACAGACGCTGGAGCTGACAACTCCCATGTTAGTATGAAATTACCTGTTCCTACGTCGAACATAAGGCAAATTCTCTATTCATACAAATATATAATTGTTCTGTTCTATGCCTTTTATAGGCAACCTACTCGTTGACCGTTTAGCAATAGTGGATTCCATTGCATGGCATAGCCAGCGAAGCAGTTGTCATTTCTCAATACCGCCTTCTCATCAAGACGCCTACGAGTATATGTCCCATGCGCCAACCATGCCTTTCGTACGAAATTATATCAACTGAGTGTTCACCGATGACACAGCGCAGACAAGCATTGACGAAAACTTGCAGCTTTCGAATAACAATGGAAGTCATTTTCTATGTGCTACTGCCATATAGCAGTACAGAAGGTCCTGTCCTTCTTCCTATTTTACCAAAATGTTAAGAGTTAAAGAAGCAAGCTGTGGCCTTTAATTTCTCCGCGCTGCCTCACCAACATCATCTGTATCTCCGAAACCTGACTTGAGCATCAGATAAGTCCACTGGCCGTGGGGTCCTAAATAAAAGATCCACTCCGTGCTGAACCCGTCTTCTCCTCCTTTAGCTTTTCTTACGATTGTGTTGGGATAGTGTCTCCTCAGCCAACTCCTTTGCCTTTATTGTATCTTGTATACGTAATCCCTGTGCTTGCCCCTCTCACTTGTATGGAGAATTGTTTGTCAGTTTGTCTGAACTCCCTTTCTTCCTCTGCGGGAATTTGGACCTCCCCATTCTCAACTGATCTAATCATTCCAGCTTTTCAATTCCTGCCAGCAACCGAGCGCCACATCTCCATACTTCGTTGTGCATTCCTATATATCAAAATTAACGCTCATTCCCTGGAGGGCTTTCGACCAATCTTCAAATTCGCGCGTAAATCAGCTTATGTTCAATTTTCAACTTGAGCTTCATGTATTATCTAACTCAACGTGTGATCTTGCTCTTAGTAATTTGTATAATATCCTTTCGGAATATGCCCCTTTTTCTCCTACTTGTTTGCGTTCTTACTCAACTTGGTTCACCATGGAGATCCATAAAAGCATCCGCTTGAAGAATAAACTGCGAAAGAAGTTGCGGGCTATTGAGAATGATGCCGACCTTGGTCATTTCAACATTATGCTTTCCATTGTAAAGCTTGTGATTAAAAATGCGCATAAAAAATACTTGTTGAGAATCAAAGTTGACCTTACTCGCGATGATTTAAAGCAGTGTTGGTCCCACACTCGCTAATCCCGTAACCCCACCCAATCTATCCGCTCTTCCACCAATTTTGCCTCCCCACAATAATTCTGTGACTGTTCTCACTCCTCTTCCTCTTTATTTCTTCGACCACTGCCCGCTCTACACTTCTGCTCTCTCCTCTTCTTTTCCCGATTCCTCCCTTTACTATTTCCTTGGTTGAGTTACTCATTGGTAATCCTGAGGCCAATGACAGACCTGGTCCCGATGGGGTTGCTAACCTTGTTAACTGGAAACAATACATTATCCCTCCCCCTCTATCTATAATCTTCAACAAAAATTTAGAGGAATGCTACTCTCATTTTCGGAAAGAAACCCTTATTATACTATACCTATCTTAAAAGATAAAGAAGCTATTCTAACTGTAAACTACTGCCCCATCCCGCATCTCTCTTTTTGCTCTAAAACCGACAAGAAATACTTCAACGACTGACCAGTCGCGCTCTTCGGTGACCTCATAGTGAAAGAGCGGAATGGTTACGTGAAATATCGATCTGGTGCTTCAAACGTTCTAGTCTTCACCAACTTCATTCCTAAATACCTTAATTCACGTCAAGGCACGCTCTTTTATACCGAAGATCTTGACACCGTGTCCGGATAGCTCAGTGGTTAGAGCACTAGGCTGTCATACGGAAGGTCGCGGTTCAAATCTCACTGGTGGCAGTGGAATTTGCATCGTGATTTGACGTCGGATACCAGTCGACTCAGCTGTGAATGAGTACCTGAATCAAATCAGGGTAATAATCTCGGGCGAGCGTAATGCTGACCACATTGCCTCCTAGTGTACCGTTACGGTCTTGAATGAAGTGCTCTAACACACTTCAAGGCCCTGATCCAATATGGATTGTTGCGCCAACGATTATTATTACTATTATTATCTTGACACCGTTGACCAAAATATTCTGCTCTCCATGCTCTCTCTATTCAATTTCGCCTCCTCAACCATCTCACGGCCCTCCTCCTTCCTGTTAAACCGTTCCTTTTCACTTCCTCTGATGTTCCCCAGGCTCTATACTTGATCCCTACTATTTCTATTTTTTTATTATTGAACTCCCCTCCATCCTCACTTGCCATTTTATTTGCATCTGTTTCGTCTCCGCTGCACTGTGGTCCATTGGTTAACAATAATAAAAATATAAAATAATCGTTGACGCGAGAATTCTGATCCTCCGGATCAGGGCCTTAAAGCGTATTAAAGCACTTCAGCAGAATACAAACCCTTCTGGCACCAGTCGAACATACTCGATTAAAAAGCTGATACTAAATGTCAGCAAATGCCACTAGATGTGTTATTCGCTTAATCCCTTCCCAACATCCTTTTCCTACTCCCTTAGTGGATAACCTCTACTGATCTCCTTTCAAGATTTGGGCGTAATCTTCGATGATAAATTACGTTTCAATTAGCACCTCGATGATATCACCAATCGTACTTCCGTGATTTTATCGCACATTTCTCCTTCGACGTTATTTCAATCCAACCTTCTAACACTTTTCAGCTCCCTGGTTGGAAACATCCTTCAATATTGTGTATTCTGTTCCTCAGTATTGGTATTGGAGCTGTACATGCATTCAACATGCGGACCCTCTTTCTCAAAAGGGAGCTTCACCCTTTCCTGGTTTCGCACCGTCGATCTCCCTTCCCTACAACAAGGCCTAGATTTAATACAGATGCACCATTTTGATGACTGCAGCTGATCAAACCAACTCACTTTTCGGTAATCTGTATATACGCAAACCAACATCTCAAGAAACAATTACAAAAGTTAATGCACCTCAAGCCTATCCAAAAGTGATATTCAGTGCAAGTGCTTCTGCAAATGCAGCATCGGAACTCGTGGTTTGATACAAAAAGGGCAAGTTAATCGCCTTCAATGCCGTTGAACTCCAGCCCCAATCCACGCTGATCACCCCATCGGTGTTCCCAGAATGTCTGAAAATTCGAGGAAAACTCCGGGGGTAGGGTTTAATCAAACAAGTTATCGTTATATCATTGGTATTGGCGTCACAATGGGCGCCGCTGAATTCAATCACGCGCTGGTCAGGTTAGATGATGAGACAACCGAGCTTGTCTCCGACGATCTCGAGGACTGCTCCTACAAAGGACTAAAGGAGCAGCACATTATGCGCTTGTTAGTAAATGGAGGGCCACTTACTAACAAACTTAACCACTTACTAACAAAGTTAACGCAAGGTGACCGTGCGCCAAGCTGCTCCGTGAAATGAAGCAGTGGTGGGGTGACAAAGTCAGTATCGAGCTGCTACAGGATTTGTGGCTGTAGAGGGCTCCGGAGAGCACACAGGCCATTCTGACATGTACGGATTCGGGGTCTCTGGATACGTTAGCGATCACTGTTAACAAAATTCACGAGGTCCACATACAACATGACACATCAAGCTAGGTGAGCCACCTGCTAGCTGTGACAGATGGTGGCGTTTCTGGGTCAACAGAGGGTGTCGGCACTTTTCGTTGGAGAAATAGAACTAGACCAAGGTCGAGATCCGCCTCCCGAAATAGACGATCGGATAGTAGGTCATCGGAACCTTCCGCAAGTACCGAGGCATGTTGGCACCATCGAAGGTTCGCCGAAAAGCCACGAAATGCACCAGCCCCTGCAATTTCTCATCAAGAGAGCTAGACTTGTCGAAAGCTCTGGCGATCGCTACCCGTAATGCAGTATCACGTTGCCTCACAATTTACGAACCCTCGAGTCGATACAGGCACTGAAGTCTCGGTTCTTTCCTCGTCGATTCGCACGTTAGCTACAGGCAGGTAGATGAGTCTAGGACGTCGATGATCGTTTTATTAGCATTCCCCACTTAAGCGCTGATTTCCTGTGCCACTATGGATTGCTAGTGGATCTACATAGCAGATCCCTCATCAACCCCACAACTTCCTTTCCCATCAGGAAAAATCTCAACCCGCTCTTCCAGCACTCTTTCCATTGTTTTTGAATGTCTTCATGTCTTCTTGATGTAGTACTGAACATCATGCTTAACAATGTCTTGCCGACTCACGTATTCGCGCATTTCTTCAAAAATATTGCATAATCACTACCGAGCGTAGTCTCTCTAAGCCCGTTAAGAATGATGTTCAGTACCATATCAAGACCACTAGCTCCCCTATCTTTTCTATCTTATCACTGCACAACCTCACAGTTGCGCGGAAAGAGTTTGAAAAACTTCTTAAATAAGATATTTGCAGACCTTCAGACAGTAAGAACGGAGACTTCAGCGCCTGTATCGACCAGGTAGTTGCGCCGGCTCAAGGGCCAGAACTACTGGCAAGTTTGATTTGTTTGGTGAGAATTTGCAGGAACTAGTACATTTTGTAGTATTTTCAGCGAACCTATGGTGGTACCAGCATGCCCTGGTACTTGTCGAAGGTCTCGACGACCTACTAACCGATCGCTCGTTTGAGTGGGCGGATCTAGACCTTGATCTAGTCCTACTCCCCGAACGCAAAGCACTGACGGCCTCTGCCAACTCAGAGATGCTGCCACCATCTGCTGCTGCTGATCCACCTGATCTAAGTTGTCGCGAGACACCTCACCTCATGAATTTTGTTCGCGATGACGGTTAACGTATCCAGAGACCTCGAATTCGCACACGTCAGGATGGCATGTGTACTTTCTGGGAGCACAAAGACTGTAACAGCTCGGTGCCGACTTTGTCACCACACAACTACTTTATTTCACGCAGCAGTTGATTTGGCGCACAGTCACCTAGCGTTAGCTTTGTCGGTAAGCGGTTAAATTTAGCCGTCTCACTTCCTGACAGGCGTTTTACGAGCCGCCCTTTTAATTGCCTATAAGAGACAAAGTCAACTGCTTCCTCGTCCAGCCCGACCAGCGCATAATTAAAACGAATGGTATCCGCTGTGACGCCTGGTCAAAGTGAATTGTGCCTCGAGTTGAAGGAACCATGCTGCCCGGCTCCTACGCCAAAATGGCGGCACTGAATACATCGTTTGCGGAAATGAACAATGCAAGAGAGAAAACGCGCAAATGGAATGAGCGGAGTTTGGAAACCAAAGAAAAGAGCGGAGGAGAAGAAAATGATCCCGCACCGTCTCTTTTACTTTACAAAAAGAATTTACAAAAATTTAACTAATTGAATAATAATAAAAATACATATGAAATCTGCGACTGTACTGCAGGTTTCGGCGGAATGGGCGCAATCTGAGGTCGTGATTTTGATTCGCTTAATATTCTCCCGAAATTTCAGTTCCAGACGACTGGCCCACGAAAACGGCAGCGATGTCGACTTTGTTGATAGTGGTTTGGACTAGGGACGTACGTTTATGGGGATCGATTTTGAGCTTGCATAGACTGGGATGGAGTCAACATGCGGCCGAGCAACGCGATACTCGTAGCTAATTATTTTGAGAAAATTTTGGAAGATATAGAATGAGGTCCAGTTCATAGTTATGCCGAGTGTGTCCAACGTCGAATACATTAATCGATTTTGAATGTTTCTCAAAGCGTTCCCTTGCGATTCTGACGCTTTGGTTGGCATAAACACTTGCATTACGTCAAACCAATACGTCACCAAAAAAATTATCAAACTTTCGAGTGGCACCCAGCGGTTGCCGTAGACACAAACTACACGCCACAGAATAAGACAAAATAGTTCAATGTACGATGACGCGGAGCAAGCCCAGCGTAATCACACTGATTGGTCGTATTTCCTGCACTTCCATTCACCAATTTTCACTCTGATTGTCGAGTTAATTTGCGGAAATATTACTAATTATATTGGACGTCGTTGGAGTCAACATTAACAAGTATCATTGATATTTATTACTTGTATTAGAGTGGGTATAATTGATACCGACAGTTCGTACAATTCATCGGCTTAAAAATCATAAGTTGCCAGGAGCCAATGGAATTACAGCCGAATTGGTTATTTATGGAGGCGACCAATAACACCAAATGGTTCATCAACTTGTGCCCAAGTCGCTGTTCCACACAGCGAATCAATGCTTGGCGACTGGCAAAGAGGCATTATCTGTCTTCTTCTTTTTCTTCAGGCTTTGCCCCGTTCACAAGCGGGGTCGGCTCGTCGTGATCGGTTTGGCCATTTGGCTCTATCGAATGCCCGATCTGGGGCTGATCTCGAGGCTTTTAAATCCCCATCCAGCGTATCAAGCCACCGTTGTTTAGGCCTCCCTATTGGTCCTTTACCATCGACTTCGATGTTCAGACCAATCTTGGCAAGTGAATTCTCGTTAGAACGAATTGCGTGGCCATACCATCGAAGACGCCTCTCTCGCAACTCTGAGACGTTCGTTGATACGTCGATCACAAAGAACACCAGTTGTGGAACGCCACTTCATCCGTCCGCTTGCGTGAAGCAATTTCATAGCGCAGTTCTCCATTGGCTGATAGCGTTGACCTGAGATATTTAAATCGCTCAGTTCTGGGCACTGCTGCTGGCAGTGATTGTGCCTGTTTCATGGGGATCGGTTGTCAAAAATTTAGTTTTATTTAGATTCAGTCTGAGACGGTGTTGCATGAGGCGATTAGTCCATTTTGGGACAAGTTGCTCGAGACGATTTTTGCTATCAGATGCTAGGAAAACATCATTTGCATAAAGCAGTGTGTAGGGCGCTGGACGTTGGATATCCCGTGTGACGGTGCCCATTTTTTTTTTTTTTTTTTTTTTTTTTTTTGGGAGTAGGGTAGGTGAATGCGTTTACGCACAGAGTGTTGGACTCCCGCAACAGCACGCTGGCGGACTACCAACTAAACACCTCCCCGTCATCAGAGAACTAGCCTGGAACCGTTTGACACATTACTTCGGGCTAGCCCTCCCGCTCTCCCGGCTTTGGGAGCCTTCAAGTCAGGGAATTCCTTTCACCAACGGGAGGGGAGGGGAGGAAGGGAGTTGTTAGTTCAGGGAACCCCTTACCGTCCGATCCCTCTGCCGGTCGAGTTCAATCTTCTTCGTAGTAAGAAGAGCCCGAACATAATGCGCAATACGATTCCAGCTGCCAGCGCTCTTCAGCATCTCTCTGACAATGTTGTCTGGAGAGAGCTCCCCTGTGTCTGCATAAAGCTGCTGGCGGAGGCCGTCCCACCTCTCGCAAGAGAAAAAGGTGTGTTCAGCGTCATCCGCCACTCTATTGCAGAACACACAGTCAGGAGATCGCGCCTTCCCAACCCTGTGCAGGTAAGACTGAAAACCTCCATGCCCACTTAGAAGTTGGGTAAGGAAGTAATCAATCTCACCGTGCTTTCTGTTCAACCACGGGTCTAATTTGTCGATGAGCCGCGCAGTCCACTTGCCCCTTGGCTCATTTTGCCAAGAAAGTTGCCACTCGTTAAGGGTGCGTTGACGTTCTTCACGGGCAACCACTTCTCTTAAGTTTTCGCCCTTACGGCGATAGATAGCTTTGCGCTCCTTGGCAAGGAGGGCAACGGGGATCACTCCCGCAATCACCATCACAGCCGGTTCGGAGACAGTGCGATAAGCAGACGCCACTCGCAAAGCTCCCCGCCTCTGCACTTGAGCGAGGCGTTTACGATGCACCTCCTTGTCAAGGGCATCAGCCCATACCTCCGCACCATAGAGAAGGACGGATTGCGTTGCTCCCATGAGGAGACGTCTCCTAGTTGATATAAGGCCGCCGACATTCGCCATTAGCCGACTCAAGGCCGCGACTCCTGCTGCAGCCCTGTCCGCGGCTGCTTTGATTTGCTCGAAGAAGCTCATCTTCGAGTCGAGCATTAAACCAAGGTATTTAACCGTTGGTTTTGACTCTATAGTCAACTCGCCGATCGATATGGGACGCAAGGTCGGGATTCTTCTTCTGGTCAGGATGACTACTTCGGTTTTTTCCAGCGCAAGGTTGAAACCGTGAGCAGTCATCCATCCGCTTACCCGTCGCATCAATATGCCAAGTCTGCTTTGCGCCTGTTCAACAGTGCGTCCGGCAACAAGTGCCGCAACGTCGTCTGCATAACCGACCAGGCGCGACTCTTCAGGCATATCGAGTCTCAGCAGACTATCGTAGGAAGCGTTCCAGAGGTCCGGCCCTAGGATGGATCCCTGCGCTACTCCCGACGTGATTTCCATCCTCCTCTGGCCCTCTAGCGTCTCATAGAACAGGGAGCGGTCTTTCAGATAATCCCTCAATATCCGCAAGAGATAGCTTGGCACGTGAAAGGAGTTCTCTAGTGTGCCCAGCATATCTGTCCATCTCACGGAATTGAAGGCATTTCTGACATCAAGCGTTATGAGGAGCACTATCCGTCGAGATCGGCGGCTGTGTGCCCCGGCTCGATTAAACGCATCTACGACCTCCATAACAGCATCCACTGTAGATTTCCCTGTTCTAAACCCGAACTGCCTTGCGGATAAGTCCCCGGCAGCACGGATCGCTTCAGCGAGTCTACCCCTGATGAGCTTCTCGAGCACTTTTCCGGCCGTGTCAAGCATACACAGCGGTCGGTATGCAGACGGGAGCTCCGGATCTCCTTTACCCTTACGGATCAACGCGAGTCTGGCCACTTTCCAGCGAGAAGGAAAAATGCCCTCCTTCAAGCACGCGTTGAACGCTTCGAGCAGCAATTCTGGCCGTTGGCGGAACACCAGTTTGTAAACTTCCGCCGGGATGCCATCAGGACCTGGCGCCTTCCTGTTTTTCATAGTGAGAACCGCTTCTTCGAGTTCTCCCATTGTGAAAAGGGGGCAATCCACGACGCTTTCCGCGCTGTTTACATCAAGCCGTACAGGGTGTCTGGGGAACAATGCCCGCACAATGCGGTCCATCTGGTCGGTGCCCAGTATGCAGGGCTTCCGCAGAGCCCCGATTTTCCGAGTGACAAGCTTATAGCCAAGTCCCCACGGGTCATCATTCACCTCATTAATAAGATTTTGCCAGCCGCGAGCTTTGCTTTTATTTATAGCGCTGCGGAGTCTCCTTTTTGCTGATCTATATTGTGCCTTTATGGCACATGCCTCCTCGTTGGCGTACAGACGTTGTGCCAAACGGCGGAGCTTATGACACTCCTTCCGTAGGTCGGCAATTTCCGCCGTCCACCAGTACATAGAAGGCTTGTCGCGCCTGGGGCCTCTCCGGGGCATGGAAGCCTCACACGCCGTCGTTATCAGATTCATCACTGAATTTACGACGGTGTCAGCTGCGACACCACCACCCCCCGGAGTGCCCCCCAGCGCGGCCCTACCTGCTCCAAGAGCTTCGACGAACCTTCCGATGTTCACCTTCGCGACATTCCACACGGAGGGGGAACGTCGTGTTGGTGCTCGCCGGCAAGTAGCGTCAAACACTTCGAACGCAATGTACTGATGATCACTTGCCGAGAAGTCTTCTAGGACTCGCCACCTGTCCACCGATGATGCCAGAGATTCAGACGCAAAAGTTATGTCGGGAATGCTTCCTTCACAACCTGAGCGCCGAAACGTTGGCGTGGATCCGGTGTTTAAAATTACGAGCCCGGTTCTCGCCGCCATTTCCAGAATCCGTTTCCCTCTGGAGTCTGATTGAGGCATGCCCCATTCAAGAGCCCTGGCATTAAAATCACCGCCAACCAGGATTCGTCCCTCCGTGTTCGAAACGGCGTCCTCCAGAGCATCAAGCCGGCGTTGAAAGTCCGGAATCGACTCATTCGGCGTCAGGTAAACGCTAAAAAACGTTATCCCTAAACACCGGATCCAGGCAAATCCGTCCCCCCGGCCTTCGGCAAGAACACGAAGTCGAACGTCGTCCCGAACCCAGATGGCAGCGGTGCCCGATAAGTCGAGATACCATGAGGACGGGTCCTTGTTTCGGTATTGCTCGCTAATCAGCACTAGATCAGCATTTACTTCCGCAGCGAACTGCGCTAGCAACTGGTGAGCGGTTGCACTCCGGTGCATGTTAATTTGCAAAATGCGGATCATGGCGTTCGCACCCTAGCCCTCTCCAATTCCGCCCTGAAGATCGGACACCGTCCCGAGCCCGCAGTGTGTGCGACGCTTTCGCCAGATGCGCCACGATCCCTGCAGAGAACACAACTCTCGCTTTCCTTGCAAGTCTTCGCTTGATGACCCGCTTGGCCGCATCTCCGGCATGCTGTCCTCCTGTCCGGACCCTTGCAAGCTGCTGATGTGTGTCCATAGTCCAGACACCTGTAGCACTTGGTGGGGACTATCCGCATTCGTACCCTGCATACTACCCATCCGATTTTGATTCTCCCGCTGTTAAGGAGTTTCCTCGCATATTGCTCGGGGACATCCACCACGGCAAGTTTTTGGCCTCGAGCATTTACAGAGGTAATACCTACCCGGGCATTAGTTACCTCTGGACATTCACGCTTTAGCGCCTCCTCTACTTCGACCTTTTCTGTGAGGCAGTCAAGATCCCGTATTTCCAGAGAGCACATGGGTTCTAGGCTGGAAACAAGGGCCTTCTCCCCCAATAGCCCCTTGACCGCTTCGCAGAACGTGCTCTTGTCGGTCGTCTTTGGGCCCAGTTCGACGAGAACTCCACCACTCCTCGTTTTCCGTATCGAAGACACCTCTGCTCCGTTCTCCTCGGGTTTCATCCTGTAGCGGATTTCACTAAGGACTTCCGCAAATGTCTTGCCTTCCGTCGGCTTAATGAGCAGAGCCGACGATCTAGTCCTTCTTCGTTTCCTCGTTTTTTCCGCTACTGGCTTTGGGTTGGCAGCCTCCTTGTTTTTGGACAGACGTGTCTCTGGCGCCGGAGTCCGTTGTTTCTTTTTATCCTTTTTCGCCTTCTTTTTTTGGGCCTTGGAGACTACTTCGATAAAGTCTCCTTCAGGCACGTCGTCCTCTTTCCGCTTTTTCCCCTGTTCACTTTGCAGAGGGCTATCTGCGGTCCGTTTGACGCAAGCAGCATTCTCAGCGGGGAGTGCGACTGTTTCTGCTCTACAATCGTCTTCCGCTGCTCTCCACGTGCGTCTATAAAAGGAAATGCGGTCCAGTAGTTCCTCCAGTTCCATCAGCCCGTTTTTGACGCCTTTGCTGACGTTTCTCTGTAGGAACGTTGCCGACCGCATACGTTTCACCACTGCTGCGCACTTTCGGATGAGCCTTTCCTCTTCGGCTCTAGCGAGGACGGTCGAGTGCATTTCCACTCGATTTGTGTCCAAATCCATCTGCTCAGGACTAGCGTTTCTCACTGAGCTTACTTCCAGGACAGGGGCGCTGCAAGGTAATGGAGTTGCTATCCCCGCACGGTCAGTCGCACCACTTGATGAGGCTTCCTCTTTATTTGGGCGCCCCGGTGTCTCATCGGGTATATCAGCCCTCGTTGCCTCTTTCACTGGTCGCTGCGGTGAACGACGCATCTTTGTGCTCCGCCCAAACGCACCCAGCTCTTCCTCCTTGTCTGTTGTTTCGTCGTTTTTTTTTTTTAATTTTCAGAATGTTCTCCATGAAACGGTGACGGTGCCCATAACAAGAACAAAGAGGAGTGGTGAGAGGGTGCTTCCTTGATGAACACCAACGAAGACACGAAGCGGTTTTGATACACCCGTCATACTTCGCACTTTACTTTCTGGATCGTGGTAGAGCAATTGAACCCAGCGCACGAGTTCTTCTGGTAGTGTTGTCGTAAAGCATACCAGATGAGTTCGTGTGGCAATGTAAAGAGGGCAATGCTTCTCACGGTGTTTCTCCATGAGTAACCGCGCAGCGTGTATTGCGTCAGTAGTTCCGCAGTTTTTGACAAATCCCGTTTGATTCACGGTTATTTCAACGATTTCGCGAGTACGGTTGTCAAGAATGCGTTCAAAAATCTTCATGGTATGGGAAAGTAATCGGTTCGGACGGTACCTTTTTTTTCCATATTGGAACAGTGGTACTTTCTTGCCAGTCAGATGGTGTTCTTCCTTCCTGAATAACCCGATTAAAGAATTCACTGAGCCACAGGGTTGAGTCTCAGCTCTTCGCTTTCCAGAGCTCAAATGCGATGTCGTCAGGTCCTGTTGCTTTCCCCGATTCATTCGTTTTATTGCTTCCTCGACTTCAGTTCCGCTGATAGTTAAGTCCTTGAGGGTTTTACGTGAGCACCTGTCTGGAAGACTTAATCCCACGGTCTTCTTAGGACACGGATTGATTTTGTGACCACAATCAGAGCCCCGCTGTGACAAGCAACAACGAAACTAGTCTATACTAAGTGCATGGCTTAGCATTCATACTGGTGGATGCAAGAACTACCTAAATCTCTACCGAACTAAGGAGTACTGCACCCGTGTTGAAACGCAGCACCACGCCGGGGCCCGAAAGTCTCTTCTCGCTTGAGCATAACCACAATCCCTATGAAGCTCCCACTAGGGGGCCAACTGCAAATAACCGAGCTGTACTCACATACAACGGGAGTTCACCCAAAGTATGAGAGTCCAGGGGCTATCCCGGTTCCCAGTATACCCCTGGTGAGGTTTCGTGACCAATTTGCCACTTCAGATGAGTCCCCGTGCAGACTCGGGTCTGGTCGCCCTGATTAGACCTTTGGAGCATTCGCCTACGGCCTCACGGCCGGCAAACCAAAGTGAGTACAGCGTCTCCCGGTGCCACCACTATGGAGGTTCTCCTCGGCCACTGGGTTTTGGTTTGGCCGACAAGGTTACCGCCCCGGAAATTTGCGAACTCTTGGAAGCGTTCGAGAGAAGAAACCTCCGAATAATTTTTGGCGCTCCAAATGAGGATGGACGATTCCGTAGCCCACATAACGACGAAATCTATATGCGATACCATGACCGTCAGGTTGTGGATAAAATCCGGTTCAACAGATTGCGGTGGGGGGTCACTTAATCCGTGTGGATGATGATGATTCAGTCCGGAAAGTCTATAAGGGCAATATCTATGGTAGAAAAAGAAGGCGAGGCAGACGTGATGATAATTGATATTTTAAAATTTATTAGTGAGGAGTGACCTCTCTCTCCCCTGGAGCCGTCTCAAATTCCGACTGACACCGAAGAACAATTTGCGCTGTCAAAAATTGTTTTTCGATGTCATGGTTACCACGATTCACACTTGCGTGCGTCCGACACGCCACACGGCCATACACAATCCGGCCTGTCAGTTACATCTAAATAGTCCACATTCTATTCGGCCGCTTGTTGGATAGTCAGGCGGTACCGACAGTTCAAATCTGGGTGTGAAAGGCGTTCAAATGTGAAATATTTTTGTGTTTGAACATTTATAAAAAATGTTTTTCGGCGATGAAGGTGTGGATGGAATTCTCGCTTACTGCCTAGACGGAGACCGACGTATCGTGATGGGAAGATTTAGAGAATTTTGAATTTTTGCGCTCAATGCGGAAGGCCGCAATTGCAATTCTTTATATATGATTCCAGCTTTGAACAATCGTCACATCATACACTCCTTTTTTCAGCAAGCAACCTATTAGTAACTCATCATGCTTCAGTAGTGCCAATATTTCTAATTCCTTCCGAACATTTAATTTACCTTTTATAACGGGCGCATACTGTACTATCTACTTCGTGAAAAGATTTTAAAATGCATGAATATAGAGCACTTACCTTCTATTAAGTATCTTCGGTTGTTATTTTCCTTCGAACATTAATTGCGTCTTACAAATGTTTTGCCTCCTCTGCTCCACTGATTTTTTCACTTATCAACACGAAAGACTCAAGAAGAATTGCAAGCGGAAATCGAGAACTTCAAGCGCTAAATGAATTACATCTGTCAAACTAATCCAAACTTGGTACCTCTGAAATATGCGCACGGATCACGCGATCACGACTTCTGCATCACCGCTCCCCTTCAGAATACGCGGAGTGGTATAAAAACTCCATATTCGCAAGACGGATCGCTCTAGAACGTGGATTATCTAAAGTCAAAGCGGCAAGATATTGCGTACTTCCTTCATTTTTTGCGCGGAGTCGACACTTCCTCCGATTTTCACTTTACTATCTGCTGCGCCATCTTCTGGGCAGGTTTAGTTTATCCGGTATGAAAACCTTTGTCAGAGAAAGGGCTAAATATGTATCTTTTTCTACTTGGTTTGTAGCCACACTAGAAAAAGTCTTTTCGACCAATTCAAGTTTCCTTTGGAATTCGAACGAATCGTACCGATTTTAGGTTCGGATCATGAATAGTTGTACTAAAAAGCTGGATTCGTAAGATTATGAAGAAAGCTCGGGTTATTTCCGCCTTTTCTGTTGTCCGCTGTAGTTGGTGTTGGAGTGAATTCCGGTTTTTCTACAAAAAACCTAAAGAATTTTTGTATTTCCATCAAAAAATCAAAGTAAATTCGTCAGTCTGGTGAATAAAGAGTGGGTAATTATGATATTTGCAATTTCTAAGTAATTACAAACCGAAAATTATGTTAAATTCTTTCTTTCTTCTTTTGCCGCCAATTCCAAGAAAAGCTCGGCAGTCGAGTGCTAGCGTGGATAAATAATTGTCCTGAAAATGATGATGTTTATGATTGCCTTGCAAGTTGGTTCCTTGCATATCACTAATAAGTCTTTTTTGCTTTGGTGAAGGGAGCTACGTTAGAGGACTTTCTTTAAGATTCTACTTATTTCGACTTTATTCAATATTCCGTAAACTTCAAGTTTAGTTGCAGTGCGGTGCCATCCATTATGAACACTAAGAAAATGCTGTTGTTTTGCCTTTTGAACTGTGAAGTAAAAGGATTAAAAGGTAATACATTTATTGAAATGGGCGATTTTGTCGATTCACCTTTGTTTTAAATTATGCTTTCAATTCTGGGCAGCATACTCTGAAGATTCAGTGGCACTAGTACCGTGAAAAGTGGTAAAAATTGCGCGAAATTGAATTTTTTTTCTAGCTTTTTCATTAGATATTTTTTTAAAAGGTGGAAATCAATAGATACAATTGAAGAATCCTCCCAGCCCGGGGGTTGGGGCTTGTGCACTTTCTCGAGCTCAGCTGCGACGCCACCAGGTCCTGTTGCGTTCTCTGATTTCATTAGCTCTTCAATTCCTCAACAAATCTGCGACAAGTGGATGCAGATCTTTCTCGTCGCCTTGAGTATTTAGTTTATCGTAAAGATCTTGATTCTGGACTGCTCGGATGACAGCGATCGCTTTCGTTGGGTCGCGGCTCGCTGTTATATAAAATTGTCCCCATCGTCTTTTTTTTTTGCGGAAAACTTATGATAAGAGTTGCTTCTTCTCACGAACCAAGTATCACCTTTTATGAACCACTTGCCAGGTTTGATGACCCCAAGTGAGATCATTTCTTTTCTTTCGAAATCATCGGCGCAACAACCGGTATCCGGTCTAGGCCTACCTTAATAAGGAACTCCAGATATCCTGATCTTGCGCTGCCAAGTCGATATCCCTAAAAGCTGCCTGGCGTCCTGGCCTACGCCATCGTTATATCTTAGGCAGGGTCTGCCTCGTCTTCTTTTTCTACCATAGATATTACCCTTTAGACTTTTCGGGCTGGAATTTCCTCATCCATATGGATTAAGTGATCCGCCCACCGTAACCTATTGAGCCGGATTTGATCCACAACCTGCCGGTCATAATATCGCTCATAGATTTCATCTCATGTAGGGGGCCAACAATTTTTTGGAGGATTCTTCTCTCGAACGCGCCCAAGAGATTGAAAATGTTCTTGCTAAGAACCCAAGTCTACGAGGAATACATGAAGACTGGGAAGATCATTGTGTCGTACAGTAAGAGCTTTGACCCTATGGTGAGAAGTTTCGAGCGGAACAGTTTTTGTAAGCTGAAATGAGCTCTGTTGGCTGCCAACAACCTTGCGGGGATTTCATCGTCGTAACTGTTATCGATTGTGATTTTCGACCCTAGGTAGGAGAAATTATCAACGGTCCCAAAGTTGTATTCTCCTATCTTCATTGTTTTCGTTTGACCAATTCTATTCGATGTTGTTCGTTCTTTTGGTTTTGGCGCTGACGATGCCACTATGTACTTCATCTTGCCTTCATTAATGTGCAGTCCAATATCTCGTTCCGCCTGCTCGATCTGATGTTGATATCGTTAGCATAGGCTAGTAGTTGGGAGGACTTAAGAAGGATCGTACATCTCGCATTTACCTCAGCATCACGGATTACGGATAGGGCATCCTCTTGTCTTAGACCATTGTTGATGTCGAATGGCTTCGAGAGTGATCCTGTTGCTTTTATTTAGCCTCGCACATTGATCAGGGTCAGTCAGCCTAGTCAGTCTTATTAATTTCGTCGGGATACAGAAATCTCTTATGGCCGTGTGTGGTTTTACCCTGGTTATGCTATCATAGGCGGCTTTAAAGTCGATGAAAAGATGGTGCAATTAATCTCCATATTCCCATAGATTTTCCATCGCTTGACGCAGAGAGAAAAACTGATCTGTTGCTGATGAGCCTGGACTGAAGCCTCTTTGGATGGGCCAATGATGTTCTGGGTGCATGGTTCTATCCGACCTAGCAAGACAACTGAGAACATCTTGTAGATGGTACTCAGCAAGGTAATGCTTCTATAATTGCAGGATTACGTGATATCTCCTCTTTTATGTATGGGACAGATAATGTCTCATTGCCAGTCGTCAGGCATTGATCCGCTGTCACACACTTTGAACATAAGTTCGCCTCCATATTTTACCAATTCGGGTGGAATTCCATCGACTCCTGGCGACTTACGATTTTTAAGCCGACGTATTGCACGGACTGTTTCTTCCATGCTTGGTGGTGGCAGCATTTGTCCCATCGCTCAAATATGCAAATTGGGTCGGAAATCAGATTTCCCTCTTTGTTTCGGCAGAAAGAGCATCATCAGCAGCAGGTGTATAAGGCTTAATCCTGCTGATTTGTTAGTAAAGCTACCGCGCCTCGTGCGGTTACTTTCTGTACTTTTTGAGTTCACAGACCCGTTGGCTCTCCTAGGCTTCCTTTTTCCGTCTGTGAAGTTGCTTCTTCGCTCGCCGAAATTCGTGATAAGTCTCTGCACGTGCTCGCGTCCTTTGAGAATGCAACATGACTCGGTATGCGGTGTTCCTCCGCCCCGTTGCTAGCTTACATTGATCGTCAAACCAACCGTTTCGACTCCTTTTGCGGTTGGGGTCAAGTATGTTTGTGGCCGTATTTATCATAATGTTCTTCAGGTGATTGTGAAAATCATTTGTTGATCTCCAGGATCTCTATTGACTGCGATTATTGCGGAATCCATTTCCCCCTTACAAGTGTTGCGGAGGGCTGTGTTGTGGATGACTCCAGTGTTAACTTTTACCTGTTTGTTAGCGGAGATTCTGGGTGGTGTTGTTATTCGAGCTCGGAACATCATGTCAACGAGAAAGTGCTCCGAGTCTATATTGGCCCCCTTGTATGTTCTGACATTCATCAAGACTGAAAGGTGGCGGCGTTCAATCAACACATGGTCAATTTGATTGGAAGTGGCCCCGTTTGGAGAGTCCCACGTTTGTTTGTGAGCCGCTTCCCGCGCAAACCAGGTACTTCCAAAAACTATTTCGTCTGACATTGCTAATTGAATAATCCGCAGTTCGCTATCTATTGTATTTTTATGTAAGCTAACGTATCGCTTGAATACGGGCTCCGTCCCTACTTAACTGTTAAAATCCCTAAGTATCATATTAATATCATACACAGACGCATTGATTTCGCAATGGGCATGGATCCACCTCCACCCATTTCGGAATCCGCGGAAGACAGATTGGGTGATGTATAAAATAGAATTGAGCGCCCCAGTCACGATCCCTGGGAAGCGCATCAAATCCATTGGTGGAATTGAGAAGACAGCCCAGATGATAACAACTAGCATGAAAGAAGCTTTCGAAGAAAACTGTCTACTCAAGATGCTAAAGAAGGGTAAAACACCATAGTGGAACTCGGTTTTGGCAAAACAGAGGAGAACGGCAAGGATGCTCCTCAATCGTGCTCTGAATTATGATTCAGACGTTAGCTGGAATCGCTATAAAGAGGCACAAAAGGCTCTAAAGAAGAGCATAAGATCGGCTAAACCATCAGCATGGAGACGTTTTTGCGAAGAGACTAACTGTCTTGAGGCAACCTCAAAGCTGAAGCGGATTCTGTTTAAAGAACGTAGCCAGAAACTGAATTATTTATGTTGACAGAACACTTGAAGTGCACTTCCCAGGCAGCATCCAAAATCTAATCTCGGGGCCAGCAGGTACTTACAGCCCTCAACCGAGAGACTGGAATCTGGTATGCAAAGTAGTATCACTGGAGCGAGTCAAATAAGCATTTAACTCGTTCCATAGACACAAGTCTACAAGTCCGGATGGCATTATTCCTGCGCTAGTAACAGAGGGAATGGATGCCCAGGGTCTACGCGCATGCCTAGCACACGTTTATATTCCAATTAACTGGCGCGATGTAAAGGGGATATTTATTCCCAAACCAGGCAAACCCGCCTACACAGACGCAAAAAGTTTCCAACCGATCAATCTAACGTCTTTTCTACTAAAAGGACTAGAAAGACTAGTAAATCGGTTCGTGAGGGATACACACATTCCTAAGTGGCCACTTTACCATAGGCAACACCTATGGCCTACCAGAAAGGCAAATCCACGGAGACAGCACTCCATGAGCTTACGGCAAAAATTGAAAAGGGGATATCCGAAAAAGAATAGGTCTAGGCGCATTCAATTATGCCTCATTCACGGCAATTTGTGATACGGCAAGACAGCATGGAATCGAATCACTGCTAATCAGTTGGATCCTTCACATGCTAGAGTGGAGAAAAATCCACATATCGGTCGGCCAGAAGTCTATTGGAGCAGGATGTCTTAAGGGCTGCCCACAGGCAGGGGTTCTTTCTCCACTGTTATGGCTCTTAGTAATGGATACCCTGCTGTGGTTCCTGGAGGACAAAAAGTCTTCACGCAAGCATTTGCAAACGACCTAGTCGTAATAATTACCGGCAGGTTTGCAGACACAGTATGTGACTGCTTGAATGAAACTCTGCATGAAATCCACAGTTGGTGCCTCCGCAACGGACTCACGGTGAACGCTAGGAATACTGAACTAGTTATGTTCACAAGGAACGTCAGGTGGGGTAGCTATACGTTACCCACCTTAGCAGGAGCGGAAATCCAGCTGGCACTAACAATACATTTCGACTCCAAAGTAACGTGGAAGCACCATATCCAGGAAGAATATCATAAATCCTGCAGATTGCTCGGGTACTGTAGGAGGGTAAGACCTGGGAACTTTCACCAAAACGGATACACTGGATGTGTACATCCATAATAAAACCCATTTTGATGTATGCATGCATCGTCTGATGGGCGAGACTGAACTTTGCTAACAGCAGGGAGCTGCTAACGCAGATTCAGAGGCTTGGTTGTCTAAGTATTACTGGAGCAATGAGTACTACGCCGACTGCAGCTATCCTAAATTTACCCCCCATTCACATGGAGGTGAAACGGAAAGCAGCCAATAATGCATATAGACTCGATACCATTGGGGCGTGGAAAGACGGCCAATCACACGGTCATGCGACTATCTGGAAATTCCTTGGCAAACATCCGGTAGCTCTGATGCCGACCATCATATGGTTTCCAGATTCGTCTTTGAAAAGACACACTGTCGTAATCACTGAAAGAGAAGAATGGTCGATAAATGGCCATGAGTCTTTTCAGATTACAGACCTAATAATCTTTACCGACGGGTCAGACATGAAGGGCGGATCGGGCCCAAGGGTATTCTCGGGGAATCCGATTATAGAACTGGCCCGACCCCGACATTTTATTGGCAGCAGAAGAATGTCTGCGACAAAAGTGGAGAGGTCGCACCATTCGAATCTCTTCCGACAGTCGGGCGGCATTATCAGTACTAAACAGCAACGACATATCAAGCCAGTTGGTGTGGAGTTGTCATCAGGCGATGCTAAAACTTGGCCGAGAACGAAACACTCCTGATGTGGGTGCCGGGGCACCCTAACATCGCTGGTAATGAGGAGGCTGACACACTGGCTCGCCGATGGTCTGGATCCACAATGGTGCGGCCAGAACCAGTTCTTGGAATCCGACCACCTACTGTCAATTCTACTCTGAAGGGTGCAATTACAAGCATTCACGCAACCGAGTGGATAAATTTGGACTCTTGGGCTCCTTAAACTACCATATGGAAAAGGCTGGAGTGGTGGTTTTGGCTATGTGCAGCCAATGAAAGGAGCAGGAGGAGACCGCCCTGCACTTTTTATGCAGCTGCCCGGCCTCGTCAGATCTCAGACGAAGACTCCTTGGCAAGATTTTCTTCAATGAAGAATCTGCACACTCTCTGTCTCTGAAGAAAGTTCTCAGATTCGCTAAAGCCTGTGAACGCTGTAGGCGGGAAGCCATTGAATAGGCCATTTATGGGGATAGCACAATGGGCCTAACAATGGCCTGAGTGCTCGGAACTGCGGCTCTCCCCAATAAACTAAACTCAGAGTATTTTAGCCAGGGTACCGGTTGATACCTTGAAGATGCATTTGGCGACGTTGGCGTGAATGTCTTGGTAATGCTGTATTGATAGACGACGGTTTCATCCAGGGCAGAGGCAACTGATCAAAAGCTGCTTCTACCTCTGCCCTGGGAGCAGCGTGACCGAAGTGGCTACTGGGGCTTGTTTGCCCCCCTTATATATCCACCTATAGGTTCAGGTCTAAGCCGGCCAAGACTAATCTACTTTTTTTTAACGACATTGGGAGGACGCCATTCACTTGATGACGGGCAGGACCATATGGAAAAAAACTTCCTTTCTCGATCTTTGGTCCACAGACCCCTCTGATCCGACGGATCATTTCGGTGATGCTGCTCCCAGGCAGTGTCTGATGAGTCGCCTCTTCCCTGGACGAAACTTCAAGTTGTTTATTTCTTGAATTTTTGGTTTCTAGCCCAGAACAGAGGGGTCCGTGGCCTTAGAAAGAAAGTTTATTTCCATATGCTCCTGACAGCGATCAAGTGGATGGCGAACTCAGGACTCCCTGATATTGTTCCAAAAAAAGTTAATTGCATTGATGCTACCAGAATATCATCTGGATATGCAAAGGAAAACTACAGTTCTCGGAGCGCAGTGTCAATGCATCGTCGAAAGGCCTGATTCGCGTTTCATACCGAAATCAAAGGGAGCGATGGGCATTTTGTTATTTGCGAGCGAAATCATGCAGATTTGCAACCCGATATTTGTCAGCAATAGTCATGTCATTGAAGAGACGGCAATTCCTGCATTTCCATAGGTAATAATAAAGTTAACTGATCTACTGATTGCTGAAGGACTGACAAAAACTGGGGACAATAGCTAACTTGCATAATAGATCATCCTCCACAGCCACATAATAGATCATTCTCCGAACACTCTATACAACAATAATCTTTTCCTTATTTTGCAGGTATATCAGGTATTTTTCATTATGCTGAAAGCTGCTATTTCACCACGACCGGCATCTTGGATCCTTGAGCGATCAATGGATAACATTACATACGAACCATGGCAATACTTTGGCATAAGTGATGTTGATTGCCGCCGTCGCTACGGGATTCCTGGACAAACCGGAAAATATGTTTTCCAATTTGACACCGAAGTTATCTGCACCACACAATTCTCTAAGCCAATGCCCTTAGAAAATGGTGAAGTCCACATATCGTTGCTCAAAAATCGCCCAGGAGCCACTGATCAGTCAGAAGAACTCATGCAATTTATAACAGCGCGGTTTATTCGAATCCGATTCCAAGGGATGCACTCAACAGCGAATTCGGATAACAGCGTAGGGTGGCTGTTAGACGCTGATTCGCTGAAGAAACGAAGCTTTTATTCAGTGAAATTGGTTAGGGTGAGTGGAAGATTGAATTGCAATGGTCATGCATCCAAGACTATAGAATTAGAGAATGCAGACGGCGAAATAATGCAACAATGCGTTTGCTTGCATAATACATGTGGACAGTACTGTGACCATTGCTGCCCGTTGTACAATGACCAACCATTTCGCCAAGGTACGCTGAGGGAAGAAAACATATGCAAGCAATGCGAGGTAAGTTCACACTCAACTATCCATAAATCCTTCAAATAAATCTGGTTGGTTTCTAGTGTAACGGATTCGCCAACACATGCTTTTTCGATAATTCTTCATCAGTAATGGGAGGAGTATGCCAAAACTGTACAGTAAGTTTCATATGAATGTACCACATACCGTGTGACTCAACTTGGAATATTTTTCAGCACTTCACGACAGGCGAGCACTGTGAAAAATGCATGTCAGGTTACTATAGACCACCCAACACTATGCTAGACTCGAGTGAACCTTGTGTGAAGTGTGAATGCAACTCCACCGGCTCGACAGGCGAATGTGATCCTGAGAGCGGAGTGTGTGTTTGCCGAGAAGGTTTTTCAGGGCTACGGTGCGATGAATGCTTGCCAGGATTTAAAGGTAGCGATTGTGTTGGTTGCACTTGTGACAGTCGAGGGACAGTCCCAGGCGGTGAATGTGACGACCCCTGCGAATGCAAACTCTACGTGGAGGATGAGACCTGCTCGACCTGTGCTCCTGGATATTTTGGATTACGAGCTGAAAATCCTGATGGTTGCCTGAAATGCTTTTGCTCAGGAGTTGCCGTTACTTGTAGGAGTTACGAAATGGAGATGACTTCCTTCGAAACATTGGATGCATGGAAAGTCACCGATATCACCAAAACTATTGTAGCCTATCCTACGAGAGATAATGACACCGGAAATTTGGTTTTTGGAATGTACGAAATGCCTGACGTGGAAGCAGTATATTGGCTTGCTCCGAAAAGCTATGCAGGAAACCGTTTGGAAAGCTACGGATCGTCGCTTGTGGTACAGGCCAGCTGGGTGGTCATTCGTGGAGATACTAGCGGAAAACCCACATCTGGTCCGAACATTATTCTCATCGGAAAAAACGGAGCCAAAATTGCCTACGCAGATGAAGAATTCCAGGAATATGGTGCGACCATAAGGATTCCTTTAACCGAAAAAGGTTGGTACCATGTACCAAAAACCGTTAAAGATATCGTCACTCGTCTTCGGCGAACGGAATATCGAGGCGATCCCGTCACTCGGATGCAGTTCATGTCAGTTTTAAGTGATGTAGAAACTGTCATGATACGGGGAACATATCATACGGACCAAGTCGAAAGCATACTTGAACGCGCAACGTTATATGCAGGCAGTGAAATTGAGGAGCATGAGTGGAGCCTGGTGGAAGAATGTCAGTGTCCTCCCGGATACTCGGGGCTGTCATGTGAGACATGCACCTTTGGATATGTTCGAATTTATGAAAATTCAACGACCCATGAGCTGATTGGAAAATGCATTCCGTGCGGCTGTAATGGCCATTCTGCCTCTTGCGACTTGGAAAGTGGCCAATGTGGGGAATGTACCCATAATACATTTGGAGAAACGTAAGATGTTAACAGCAGCCCTGTGATTAGATTAATGTAATGTATATGATTTTTCTGTCAATTCAAGGTGTGAACGTTGCAAGATGGGATATTACGGAAACGCTATGCATGGAACTTCTTCAGATTGTAAACGATGCGCCTGTCCACGTCTTGAAGAAAGCAACAACTTCTCACCAAGTTGTCAGCTGAAAAGACTTAGTTTAGATACGAATCAGTACGAACTGGATAGTGACGAAGACTATGTTTGTACCCAGTGTCCTGATGGTTACATAGGCGATCATTGTGAACAGTAAGTGCATGTTATGAATGCTTTATTACAATCCCTTTCGAATGATTTGTTAAATGATTTTTCTTTTTCCAAATGGAATTAACGCAGATGTGACGATGGATACTATGGGGATCCAATGGTTATCGGATCACAATGTCTTCCTTGTTCCTGCAGTGGCGGCCCATGTGATCCAGTTACCGGGGAATGTATAACATGCCTGTAAGTTGAAAATTTATTTCTTTTTTCGGATCATATGAACTGATTTCTGTTGGTATAAAATCATTATTTCAAATTTTCATGGCCCGAGTTATTTCTCTTGCTTTTCTTAGAAGAAGAGTTTCTTAGTCAGTCCGGCTCTATCCCTTCTGCAATTCAGTGTTCTTTTTACGTTTGCTTTGAAAATAACAGAACCAAAGGAGTTTCAGTAGATCATATATTATGAAAATTATCGCTAACTATCCCATTTGTAATAGTAGTGGGGGTTGCTTCTTGCCCTCTATTTGTTTATCGTTACTGTCTTCAGGAAATATTCAATCTTCCTATTGTTTTGAATTGGTGAGAACGAGCATAGTGGCGTCCTTGCAAAGTTCCGGGGAGTGCTCTTGTTCTAGTCCTATTAGCATAAATACACAGTCAAGGCGGTTTAGTTCGACCACTTGATTCCTTTGGCTTTCTAGATCCAGTATGGGAGGTTGCCATTTACTGATATGAAAGAATATACTGCATGATAGGTATATGGTTGCCATTGTCGCCTGAATAGGGCACAGCACGTCATAGTTGCGGATTTTATGGAACGTGGTTTAGCCCTTCTATGTTTTTCTGAGAAGCCTACACTCGTCCCCTGTTCTGAACTAGGTTTTTCTAAGGTGAGCACGCTAAGATAGCGATATCCATTACATGGCGTTCCGGGCAATGGAGTTTTCTTAGCCTAACATACCTCATGCCAGTTCTGACTTCTAACTTGATCCGTACGACAACGAAGCTTTTCGTTCGTGTTTGCCTCGAGCCAGCGGACAAACGGGTGAGGATAAACGTTAACGAATGCTTAGAACCATGAAGCAATGGTGGCAACCTCTTTCATGCCCTGTTGCCATTTCGTCAACAATGGCGTACGGTCTAGCCTTGCCTTAGTAAGGAATTCCAGCCATCCCGTTTTGAACCGAGGTCCATGACTTCAACATCCCTAAAAGCTGTCTGGCGTCCTGGCGACGTCGTTTTTTTCAATCATAAATATTGCCCTTATAGCCTTATCCTCACTCATGCGAATTGAGTGACCCGCCCACCGCAACCTTTTCAACCGGATTCTCTTCACAACCAGGCAGTCATGGTACCACGCATAAATTTCGTCGTTATATAGGCTATAGAATCGTCCATTCTCATGTAGGGGCAATCCTCGCAGGATTCTTCACTCGAAGTCTCCGAGGAATACATAACTGGAAACAGTTTTTGAAAGCTGAAATAGGCTCTGTTGGCAGCCAAGAACCGCTGTTATCCGTTGTAGTTTTCGACCCTAGATGGAAGAAATTATCGATGGTCTCAAAGTTGTTTGTTTATTGTTCTCATTTGACCAGTGCCATTCGAAGCTGATACTTCTTTAGTTTTTGGTGCTGACGTTTCCACCATGTATTTCTTGTTGCCTTCATTAATATGCAGCCCAATATCTCGCGCCAATCGCGGCCTGTTCGATTTGGGTGAAGGTAGACTGTACATCTTTGGTTCGAAAAAATCAAAAATTTGACTGACGGTTTTGTCCAGGGCAGAGGCAACTCATCAGACGCTGCCTCACCTCTGCCCTGGGAGCAGCGTGACCGAAAGTGCCAACAGGTGGAAAGACGCTCCCTTTTATCATCGCAAAAACACGACAAGGTTGCGAGTTATATTGGACTTAAAACGCCAGTCGATTTAGTCTAAGCTAGACTAAAGCTAGGTTGTTGTTTAGGATCTGCGGGATCCTAAGTCCCCATCCACTTGATGGTTGTTCCCCCACAATGTTGGATGGACTTGAAGAGGATGGTGTCTCTCATTTTTACATCAGCACTTTTTCCATCATCATCATCATCAACGGTGCAACAACCGGTATCTGGTCTAGGCCTTAATAAGCAACTCCAGACATCCCGGTTTTGCGCTGAGGTCCACCAATTCGATATCCCTAAAAGCTGTCTGGCATCCTGACTTACGCCATCGCTCCATCTTAGGCAGGGTCTGCCTCGTCTTCTTTTTCTACCATAGATATTGCCCTTATAGACTTTCCGGGTGGGATCATCCTCATCCATACGGATTAAGTGATCCGCCCACTGTAACCTATTGAGCCGGATTTTATCCACAACCGGACGGTCATGGTATCGCTCATAGATTTCGTCATTTTGTAGGCTATGGAATCGTCCATCCTCATGAAGAGGGCCAAAAATTCTTCGGAGGATTCTTCTCTCGAACTCGGCCAAGAGTTCGCAATTTTTCTTGCTAAGAACCCAAGTTTCCGAGAAATACATGAGGACTGGCAAGATCATAGTCTTGTACAGTAAGAGCTTTGACCCTATGGTGAGACGTTTCGAGCGGAACAGTCTTTGCAAGCTGAAACAGGCTCTCTTGGCTGACAACAACCATGCGCAGATTTCATCATCGTAGCTGTTATCGGTTGTGATTTTCGATCCTAGATAGGAGAAATTGTCAACGGTCTCAAAGTTGTATCCTATCCTTATTCTGTTGTATCCTATCCTTATTCTTCTTCGTGTTTGACCAGTGCGGTTTGATGTAGTTGGTTGATTCGTCTTCGGTGCTGACGTTGTTTTTGTCCTGCCTTCATTGATGTGCAGCCCAAGATCTCGCGCCGCCTGCTCGATCTGGATGAAGGCAGTTTGTACATCTCGGGTGGTTCTTCCCATGATGTCGATATCGTCAGCATAGGCCAGTAATTGAGTGGACTTGAAGAGGATCGTACCTCTTGCATTTACCTCAGCATCACGCATCACTTTCTCGAGGGCCAGGTTAAAGAGGACGCATGATAGGGCATCCCCTTGTCGTAGACCGTTGTTGACGTCGAATGGTCTTGAGAGTGATCCTGCTGCTTTTATCTGGCCTCACACATTGGTCAGCCTAGTCAGTCTTATTAATTTCGTCGGGATACCGAAATCTGTCATGGCCGTGTACAGTTTTACCCTAGCTATGCTATCATAGGCGGCTTTAAAGTCGATGAACAGATGGTGCAACTGTTGTCCATATTCGAACAGTTTTTCCATCGCTTGCCGCAGAGAGAAAATCTGATCTGTCGCTGATTTGCCTGGAGTGAAGCCTCTTTGGTATGGGCCAATTATGTTCTGGGCGTATGGGGCTATCCGGCCTAGCAAGATAGTGGAGAATATCTTATAGATGGTACTCAGCAACGTGATACCTCTATAATTGCTGCACTGTGTGATATCTCCCTTTTTATGTATGAGACAGATAATGCCTCGTTGCCAATCGTCAGGCATTGATTCGCTGTCCCATACATTGAGCACAAGTTGATGAACCACTTGGTGTAACTGGTCGCCTCCATATTTAACCAATTTGGCTCCTTTTTCTAGGGTCAATTTAAAAACGATGTATAATAGTATAACCCGTTGTCTTGATCCTGTTGCTTTATCTGGTCTCGCACATTCGTCAAAATCAGCCTAACCAGTCTTTAGTTAGGAAACCGAAATCTCCCATGGCCTCGGATATGGACTGATCTTCCCGCTATGACTTGGCTATCGAAAGCAGATTATGGTTGGATTATTGGTTTATAGAATGTGCGAACAATCCTCGACGACGGTAGTAAGGGTCCTCAGAATGCTCGCTTTCTCCAATTTGAGCAAAAATCCCAACGATATAAGCTAGACATTCTGGAGATAAGCGAATGAAAATGGTGAGATTCCTTCTTGCCACACAAATGGCAATGTGTTTCTGTACACTGAAAAGCCAAGTGGTAGCCAGTAGTGTCGGGTTGCTTCTGATGGCTACGGCAACGCACGCTTTTTTTCCTAGGGGCTTCTAACAGACTTCTCGCTGCAAGATTCCGATCCAGGTTAAGGAGCATCACAATTATTCAATGCTACGCACCAACGGAGACTTCCAAAGTAGTAGATAAGGGCGATTTGTTCGAGCAATTTAGGGAGGGGGTTAAAAGTGATATTATTTTCGTAAAGGGTGGTCTGAATGCTAAGGTGGGCTCTGGCAGCACCTTGCTTGGACATATGACGGGGCAACACGGTTTTGACGACCGTAACGATTTGGTGGGACTTTGTGGATTTCTGCAACTTCCGCTTCATCATTGGTGGTACATTGTTCGAGCACAGAGCTTGCCATAATGTCAGTTGGGTTTTAACTGATCGACACCGCACGAGTACTCAGATGCACCACTTTGCGATCAGCAGTAGATTTAGAAGTTGTCTTCTGGATGTACGTAACAAGAGACGCTCTGACATCGGCCTCGAAAGGGATCACCCTCTGATGATCGCTTACGTTCGCTAGCGTGTTGCGCACACCACTTCTCGCAGCGTTGGAGAGCCTCGACCCCCTAAGCTCCAAATCGACCATTTGTATGAATCAACTGTCGCTCAACAGTCTTGCTGATTAGGCCGCAAATATACTGAATAACTTGCCTGAGAATATCGATAAGCATTGGGCTGCCATTAAAAATGCTCTTTTCTTGGATGCTACACAGGTCGTCGGCTTCATCTCAAAGGGACGCCATAAGATCTGGCTGACTACGGAATCCTGGAAGCGGATCTATGAACAGAAGGAGTTGAAGGCCGTTTTGACCGCTGCGAGTGATGGCGGATGTGACAAGCTCGAACTCCGACACCAAGTGAAATCCCGAGAAGTTCAGCCTTGTGTACACCGTGATAAGGGAGACTTTGTTCTTTCGCTGGTTAGGAAAGCGAAAGATTCGACAGATCGCCATCACGAAAGAGCTTGCATGTGGTTGTAAATCTTACGATGTAAGGTGATAATGTGAAGGACGTCAACGGGCGTCCACGATGATGATCGACTGATCGGTGGAAAGAACAATTCACGATAGTTCTTTATCGTATCACATCCGGTGAGGTTCCACTTCTTGTTGGTGAAATGGCTAGTCACTGTAATATGCGGATACGGACTGTGCCCTCAAGCAGAAGAGAAATTAATTCGGCCATCAATGCACCCAAAGGGAATAAAACCGCTTAGCTTGACGGATAGTTATTTACCGTTGGACCTGCAGTTTCTATAGATCTGCCGCGTCCATTCCCAGATGGAGGAAGAAGGGAACGATCGTTAAGATTCCAAATAAGTGCACCCGTTTCGAGTGTGACAATTATAAGGGTATGTGCTTGCTCCCCGCCTTTATAAAGGTCATGGACAAAATAATTCTGGAATGAATTCAAGAAGATCTCGAAAGCTTGATCGGCAGACATCAGGCTGGTTTCCGTTCTGGATCCTCCTGAATCGAACACATCAACTGTCTACGAACCACTTTCGAACATCTTCATCGATTTCGACAAAGGTTTTGATTGCGTAAACAGAGAGTGTATCGGACGTGCTCTGCGCAGGAGAGGCATTCGGGAGAAAGTAATAGTTATTATCAGAGCCGCATATTATGGCACAACATGTTACTTGGTGCACTGAGGTAAAATCTCAAAGGATTGGGGTTCAAAGCGAAATCCACCTGGGTTGCGTTGAGTTGGGTTACCGTTATTATTTCTTCTTGTTGTTGCTGACGTTCTTTATGCTGACTTGCCCGGAGGACGTGGAGCAGTTTAATGGACGATGGCATCTTTCCTCAAATACCACGAATACGCTGATGAATCTGTTTGGTCTCTCACCTGGTCATGGACCTTGGTGAAATGGCTCTGGATTTAGAAAGAGGTGCAAATAGAATTGGACTGAAGATAAATACCAACGAAGCCAGATTTCTCAGTCTGGCGGGTCATCGCATTCTCCCGATTTGCATTAATTGGTAGTTTCTGCCGACGGTGACACCGAAATGGATGTTGCCCGACGCATTAACAGCGCTAGATCCGGTTTAGCTGCTTTGACTGAAATCTGGAAATGCAGTTACCTTAGCATCAAAATCAAATTGAAACTGTTCTCTGCTAGTGTTCCTTGTGTGTTTCTCTATGGGAGTTGGACATGGAAAGTGACCTCCACTGTTACTCAAAAGCTCCAAGCCTTCGTTAAGCAGCTGCATCTTATTATCCACTGGCCTGATATGATTTCAAACGAAGAAATTCTTCAGCGCAGAGGCTTAGCACCCGTATGCGTTGTGATTGGAAGGTGAAAGTGGCAGTGGCTAAGCTACACATTAAGCAGTGGCGCCAGTTGTATTGCTGGCTATGCCATGTAGTAGAGACAGTACAGTAGAGACGTGCTTTACCCCATCAAGGCACAAATGGTAACCATATATATATATGTATAATGGAATATCCAGATGGCTCAGTGGTTAGAGCGCTAGGTTGTTCAAATCTTACCGGTGGTAGAAGGATGTGAATCATGACTGGATATCAGATACCAGTCGACTCAGCTGTGAATAAGTACCTGAGTCAGGGTGATAATCACGGACGAGCGTAATACCATATTACCTCCTAAAATTTACTGTAATACTGTAGTGTACCGATAGGACAAAGAAAACGAAATGATGCACGTACTGCGAAGCGATGGATGCTATATATGGTACAGCAGAGGTGAAAAGAGTAATTCGTAACGATTCTAAATCATATAACATCTGGTGAGGTTTCACCGCTTGTAGATGATGTGGCAAACCGCTAACAAGCGGATTCGGACTACCCCTTCAAGCAGAAACAAAATTATCTCCAACGCTAATTCGGAGCGAACCTGTCGGCTTTGATGTTCTCTTTGCGGAACTACTAATTTCAGGCTCTACAGTAAGTGGTACGGTGTTGCTGCTTCCACTTAGTCGTAAATTCCGAGAATCTCACATCTTTCCCAGTAAGTGGTAGAAAAGTATGGCGTCACGATACTCAGGAAGCGCATGCGTACCGATTAGATCAGCCCTGCTGCCTTGACTGCAGGAGTTGGAGAATTCAATTTACTAAGCTAATCGGAACTATTCGCTCTCCTACTTTCCCTATTCGCATTAATATTAATATTGAGGGGGTCAATCAGTTTATTGTTTCTGCTGAGGAGGAAGAGGGACGGCGAATGGGTCTTCCTATTGCACATCAATAGAGAAAAGTCGTGGAGAAGCCGATGCACATTGCCAGGTAATAACATCAACCCTATATGAGGCCATAGGGACTGATTTTTGGAGCTAGGTGTTTTTTTTTTACACTGCATTTCTTTTGCCTTCTTTTTTACATTGCATTTCTTTTGCCTTCCAGTTGCGAGTCTCGCTTGATATGACATTTACTTGCTGTCGAAATGTATTTTCAATGCAGCTCCCTTTACACCTTCTAGTTTGTACCGATATTGTCTCTACCGATAAATCCTACCTTGTTATTCCGCTTGATGATGGTGTCCTGGGTATTGTTAATAAGCAATTGCTGATTCGTACTTGCATCTTATAAGTCTCACTGCTAACGTCTTAGTAGAGGACTAAACGGTATCTGAAGACTTGGATGTTTTCGAGCTGGTTTCGCTATTCTCTTTTGAACTCATACAATTCATTAATCTGGTGCTGCTCTTGGTTGCTTATCACTGAATCCTGGGACAAGACTTAATTAACTGAGAATACTGATCTGATTCTGCGTGAGTTAAGTGCTCTAGCTATCAGAAGAGAATATCAAAGTCGCTGGTAGAGGGTTCCTCCTTAACCTTTCCAACTCCTCACTTTCTCCATAGCCCTTTATTATTATGGCAATCCTCGCAATAAATATGGGGCTCGTGGATGCATCTTTCAAATACTTCAATGCGTATTTGCAACTGAGCTGATATTTCAACTGTATTTGCCAGAATTTAGGACAAACATTGTAGCCACGTTACACCTACAAATTAAGGGGGTCATCCCGTGTGAGGGCCGTTTTTTGGCTTTTTTTTTAGAAAGTTTTTGTGTAGAACTGGAGAAAGTTGCAGATACGAATTTCACCATAGATTGATTAATATCTTGGGCGTGCATAATAATTTTTCTAGCCCGATCACATAGTTCGTTATTGAAATAGAGAGCACAGAGCTGCGATCATCTTAAAGAAAAAACGTAAACGGCATTGTAACGTACAGACTTAACTACAGTTCGCAAACTACGATTATTAAAAAATAACAAAAGCTAAATTTTTGGTGCCTTGTTAAACTTTTTTTGTGAATGTTTGAATGTTTGTGTTTTTTCACGGCTTCTTCAATAAATAAAAAAAAAACTACTGAATGAATCTCAATTATCCTTATTTCCAGACCGTAGAAATATTTTCTGAATAAGTCATGAAAATTTCAAAGAATCTGGTTGGATAGATTTTGGGCTATGATGGCAGCCGATTTTCAACATGCGGTTTTGAGGAAAACGCATTTAAAAAGTAGAATGCAATTTTTAGCCATAAAACCTTAACTGACCATTAATCTGCTATACCTAGTCCGTAAACGTTAGGTTTCTTGGAGAAACACATGCACGGCCTTGGCTTCAATTTTTCTCCTTTTAGCGAAGTCATTCGAACGTGATTCGGACCGATAAATACGAGCTTTATTACGGCGATCGACATAAATCTAGCATGTGACTTATCACATGTTTAACACTATAATTTCCGAACGACTCCGAATATCAAAAAATCACTTTGCCCATATATTCTACACTATATCTAGATACAATTGATACCAAAAAAAAAAATTCGATTCCGCGGCTCCGACACCCGGGATGACCGTCTTGAAACGCTAAACCTCCTCCGAACTGAGGCTGTTAACAATATTTTTTTTTTTTAAATTCTTTCAGGATAAATACTTGATATCCTGTATGATTAAAATATATGCTCAATTCCTTCTAATCTGAAAATTGAGAATAGTCCAATTTTTTTAATAACATAATATGACAGAGTTTTGACATTATCATCTCCGGCCTGCAGTTTAATTACCTTTAATTGTCTGCGATTTGTTTTTTCAGTTACCGAGCTGCACTTAGGTCTTACGTATTATTCGCACCAGTCTTATGTCTCATCACTACCTTTCCTAATTTGAGGGATTTTTCTTTCTGAACTACTTTCCAATTTTTCTTATCACCTGCGCGTACCGTTCGTAGTTCGTGATAGATATGGTAGAAGTCTTTGCTGTATCTCAAATTCATTACTTCTGCTTGTGTTTCTTTTGGTTCATAATAAGTCCTGAAATGTTTGTAGTTTTTTTAAATAATTAATTCGAAAAATTGTAACAACCTGTTCAGTCCTTGGCCTGTGAGGTGGACCTTAAGAATACATTCACTTGCTTGTTGTAAGAATCGACTAAAAAGGATAGAAATATGTGGGTTAGTAACCTTTTGAAACTTTATTGCTACCGAAACGTCAACAACGCCTCGGATAGGCACTGACCTTCCGTCTACTACGACCTTTGGCTTTCGAAAACAGGCTATGATTGGCTTCTGAAATGTGCACATGCTCCTCGATAATGGTAGCGAGGGTCTTCAGAATGGCCGCTTTCCCCAGCTCGAGCGAGAATTCCAACGATATAAGCTGTACATTCTGGGCCTAAGCGAGGTAAGTTGTGGCACTCTGGGGAGTATTTCTCTCCCTCTTTCGGCAATTCCTGCCTGGAAAGCCGAGTAGTAGTAGTCGCGAATCTGGTATCGGATTGTTCCTGACGGTTACCGCAAGGCGCCCTATCTTGAACTGAGAGCCGGTTTCTGAGAGACTTCTGATTGCAAGATTCCGGTCCAGGTTAAGGAGCATCACAGTTGTACAGTGCTATGCACATACGGAAACTTCCGATATAGTGGAGAAGTGCATTAATGGGTAGAGCATCGAAAGCGTCAATCAATTTGTCTGTCCAGCTTATATCGTTGGTAACAGGTCCCGCGACAGGCCGACCAAGAAAATCCATACAATGTCATTAGCCTCGGAAAAATTCTAGCGCGTCCACCTCATTCGACGTGGCAGGACGGGCCCCGGTCCTGTCCAGAAATGGCCAAGGGTTCTTGTCGCATAGACGACGTCAGGACGTAAGCAAGTTAATCTGAACAAAAGAAATATGCGTCTGTACGCTAAATGTTGGCACCCTAACTGGAAAGACCGAGGAGCTCGCAAGAGCCCTTTGGAAAAGGCGCATTGATATCTGCGCTCTGCAAGAAATCCGTTGGTCTCGTGGCAAAAGCTTCGACATTGAACGCGAACGCGGTAAAAATGGTTATGGTGTTGGCATTGTCATCTCAGAGGGTTTCCGTGATGCCATTAAAGAAGTCCAATGATTTGATGATCGGCTGATGAAGCTCACCATTATATCAGCTGAGCGGACTATTTACTTCTTCACCGCGTACGCACCACAGACATGTCGACCTCATGCCGAGAATGATGCCTTCTAGCAACTTCTCGATGAAAAGACTTGAAAAGTACCTGGTGACGACTACATTATCATTGCCGGCGACCTTAATGGTCATGTGGGTGAAAAGGCAGACGATAACAGGTGCCGTGGGGAAAGGGGTTCGGAGAGCGCAATGCGGACATCCATGACCTTTTACTTATGAATACATGGTTCATCAAACGGTTGTCTCATCTTCCCACATTTTATAGTGGGATCAGTAAAACGTAAATCGATTATATTCTCATAAAACGCCGCCATTTTACCATCGTCACTGATTACAAAGCCGTTCCCTATGAGACCATCGCACCTCTACATCGGCCTTTGATGCGAATTAGGCCACCGATAGAACAGCGTGAGGAACGCACTGGCGCATTAAATGGTGGAAAGAAGAAATGATCCCACTTACGCGATTACCAACCATTACGAATGTGGAAGAATCGTGGAACCAAATGAAAGACGATTCACAAAGCGGCTTCTGCAACCCTCGGGGTCATCAAGCCAGGTAAGCGGTACTTCAACCGAGATACTTGGCTTTCGAATGACTATGTTGAAATGAAGGTCCGTGAAAAGAAACGCCTCTACCACAAATTTCTCGACGATAAAACACTCGCCAATTGGCAAATTTATAAGAATGCCAACCGGGAAGCAAAGAAAGCATTTGCTGTCACCCGAGCGGAGCATTACAAAAATCTTTACGATAAACTGGATCCTCGGGATGGCGAGAGAGAGCCGTAACGAACGCACACAGGATATCGAGAACGGTACTTTGCTTACCAAAGGAGGGAGAATACTGCGAGCAGATTTCAACTGAAGAATTTGCTCATCATCTACCTTCACAATTATTGCCGACATTTCGAGCAGTTCCACTTGTCACCGCAACTGAAGTCGAGGAGGCAATAAAACGAATGAAATCGGGGAAAGCCACAGGACCTGACGACATCGCATCTGAGTTGTGGCTATTCAGAAAGATAGAACACCATCTGACTGACAAGAAAGTACGACCGTTCCAATATGGGAAAGAATGTTCAAATTACCGTCCGATACGGTTACTTTCCCATACCATGAAGATTTTTGATAACCGTATTCGCGAAATCGTTGAAATAACCGTGAATCAAGCGTATGAAAACCGCTTCGTATCTTTGTTGGTGTTCATCAAAGAAGCGCCTTCTCACCACTCCTCTTTGTTCTTGTTATGGATATCTTCACACGGGACATCCAACGTTCAGCGCCTTATAAACTGCTTCATGCAGATGATGTTTTCTTAGCATCTCATAGCAAAAATGATCTTGAGCAACCTGCTCGCTTCATGCAACACGGTTTCAGACTGAATCTAAATTAGACTGAATTTTTGACGACCGATTCCGATGAAAAAGGCACAATCACTGTCAGCGGCGGTGACCTGCCCAGGACTGAGCGATTTAAATACCTCGGGTCGATGCTATCAGCCAATGGAGAACTGCGTTATGAAATTTCTTCCCGCATTAACGCAACCTGGATGAATTGGTGTTCCACAACTGGTGTTCTTGGTGAACATATCAACAAACGTCACAAATCTGAAATTAATCGCAATGTCATTCTGTCGCCCTCTATGGTTCTAAGCGTTGGCTGACTATAAAAGACAATGAACGGTGTCTTGTGGTAATGGGGACGAAGATGTTACGTTGGACAAGTGGCGTGACACGTTTTGGTCGCATCCGAAATGAGGATATCCGTGATTGTTATGGGGTGGCACCGATCGTCGAAAAATTGCAAGAGAGACATCTTCGATGGTATGGTCACGCAATTCGCGTTAACGAGAATTCACTTGCCAAGATTGGTATGAACATCGAAGTCGCACAAGTTGTCGGTAAAGCACCAAAAGGCCGTCCGAAACAACGGTAGCTTGATACGCTGGATGGGGATTTAAAGGCCTCGAGATTGCATCCAGATCAGGCATTCGATACAGCCAAATGGCGAAATTGATCACGACGAGCCGACCCCGACTGAACCGGACAAAGGCTGAAGAAGAAGATGTGCTTCTCTCTCTGTTGCTATATGGGAGTAGCACATGAAACGGGACCCCCCCTCTCTTACTCAAAAGATGCATCGTATCATCGGAGTACGCTAGTCTGGTACTATCCCAAACGAAGAAGTTCGTTGACGTAGGCACTCGTATGCACTAAGGAAATGCGGCGGTAGGAGTAGGAGTGCAGGCATCTCAGGGATTCGTGGCGGAAGCTGAAGCCCATCTCATATAATTGCGAACGATGGTGCGTATATGTGTTTGACGCGCTATACCCCATCATAAATGGCGTAAATGGCAACCATATATATATTTCACTCCTTGGGCGTCTTCTTATTTTCTTTCCTATTTAATTTTCAATGAAACTGTGTTTCAGTTTTATTATCATCAATGCTGCGAAGGTGATAAGCCTACAGCAGCCGGACAGCACAAAGGTTCGACCCCGGTGATAGTGATAGTATTAGTCCTATAATTTTTTTCTAAATGATGAACATACCCATCTAATCATTGTTTTTTTTTTCTTCATTGGGAAAATTCTAGCGGAAATACAGAAGGCTGGCGTTGTGAGCGGTGTCAGATGGGATTTTGGGGTGACCCAACTGCAGTATGTGAGCCATGTAATTGCAACCTAGTGGGATCCAGTAGCAACGTATGCAATCCGGAAACAGGACAGTGTCCGTGTCGTGAACGATTTACGGGTCAAAAGTGTAACGAATGTGAACGCGGTTTTGCAAAATCCTCCGTCGGAAAATTCGAATGCGTTCCATGTGAGTGCAATGTGAATGGATCAGTGGATTCATGGTGCGACCCGGGAGACGGGCAATGCGTGTGTAAAGTTGGTGTCGTGGGGCTTAAATGTGATGAATGTCAAGAGGAATTTTACGGATTGACAGCGGCTGGATGCGAGGGTAAGTACATATATGCATGCGACTATGTATTTCATAATTTCCTTCAATTTGAAAGTTAGTCTGTGTCGGAGAGTTGGACTGAATCCAAAAAACTGTCACAGAAATTGCCAGCATGAAGTGCACGTCTCCGGCAGGATAGCCGCGGAAGACAGACGACTTGCGTTCATGCCTGGCAATTTGTCATCAAATTGCATACAATATCTAGTTTTTTGCTTATGGTATGGCGTGCCTCTGTCTGAGGAGAAAACGCATCGAACCAAATTACAGTATATGACACAGATATTGGAACCTTGAACTAAAAGGTTTAACAGAAACGTAGGCGATGTATCAATGATCACATGGAACAGCTAAGTCCGACTATCGCTCAAAATAGATTAAATTCGTTTATGGTTGGTTTTGGCGTTTCTATGATACCCAAATAAGTCTCCAACTTGAAATTGTCAATGGGAAAACTATTATTTATTCTCTATGGCCTTCAACATAATAAAAGGCAATCGGCTAGAGAGAAATTATCAAAATGCGTGGAAACTTAGAATAGACTGAAACAGAACCTCACTCACATCACTTAAAAAACCAGAAATTTATTTTTTTGGAGATTATCTGCAGGTAAGATTAGCTCATTAAAAATCAACAATTGGATCAAAAGGCGCCCAATGTGGGGTTCAAACTGCGGAGGTACTACCCTTGCTAATAAACGCGTCCACAAATGTGCTGCGTTTGACCAGGGTACTGTGGTGAAGTGTTGTAGGCAAATACTTCTAAAAGCTGAGAGCTTTGAACTGACAAAAACAGATTATTAATTGATAATTGGGATAATAATAGGATATGTCATTAACCTTAAAGCATGCCTTAGTTTAGCTTAGTTTTAACTTAAGGTTACAATCTATGCTTAATCTAACGCAATTCTAACTAACCTAAATCTTACGGATACAGGACGAAATCAAGAAAAACGCCTTTGTGTTGATGGCTAAGATGGACCAAGTAAAAATTCATGAATAGATGGGAATAGGATGCCTGTAGAGGGGCAGGACTATTGGGCTATGCAGTACACAAGGCCAGCGCGAAGTCTACTCGTATTAGGATGGAATGGTGTCTGGAGGAGTGGTTCACAGGGAAGGATAGCGTTGGAAGCATGAGGACGTCATCGGGGATTTGAAGAGTAACTTGATGAGGGTGTTCACGAGAAATCCAAGTCGATGCGGATGGTCCTGACATCATCATATAGATCTTGGCTGGAATGTATGTATGGGTAGACGGAAAAACGGACGGATGAGAAGTTGCATTAGGTAACAAAGAGTTTAGGAGGAGTTTGAAGGCATGTAGACATTTGTTGAGAGATTGGGTAGGTTTCGGGTCAGGGCGTACTGTATGGTTCTAAAGACGTAAGGGTGTTGGTTCTAAACTGGAAGGGTGAAATAATGCTGTTACTGGAGATGTCGTGGATGATTTGTTCGAAAATTTTCGGACGTAGTGTTGAGGGGGCAAATTAGGCGGTAGTTGCTCGGGGATATTGCTTTGGTTGTTGCTTCTTTAGGATGGCAACGGCTAGGCGGAGACATGCGTGCGGTAGTTAACTGCACGTATGCGGGTTGGAGGATATGCCTGCCTCTTTTGCGATGAAGTATACAAGGTTTCGATTTGGGATCTGATTAGCTGCATGAGGAAATACGTTCGAGATTTATTGTAGTTAAACTACGGGAAGTATCTGTGGCAGTGGAGTTGGCGGCAAGATTGGCTTTCCCTTTGATAAAGTTAAGGACGTAGGGTGGGTGAGTGGTTATTCCCTGGTAATTTAGAAATCTTATAGGAATAGATTACCGGCATACTTCTTGAATATCTTCTGCGTATCATCGATACTAATTTGCGTACCGTGGCGCACTAATTGAGCACCGTGAGAACTACATTCCCTACTAACATTTTAGAAATCAGCCGAAACACGTCAAACTTAAAATAAAGGGCCCAATTCCAATTGATTTTCATGAAAATTTGCATAATCGCATTATTAATTTTGTCCTTATGGTGTGGTAAATCTTACAGCTGACTTTTTTATAGATACGTTTTCTTAGCGTTTTTATGGACCTCTTGTATTCAATCATAATTTCACACCATACTCGGACAGAATATTGCGCCTGAATCCAAAGAAAACAAAGCTCTTAATGACCAACCCCGATGAAACTGACAGGAACAGTGTCAATAGTAGCGACCTACAGTTAATGAATTTAGGTGCCTTGGATCGGGACTCGCAGTCAAAATTTAAATGTACCATGAGATTAATGAAACTACTGTTACAGGCTTGATTTGCACCGTTTTGAATTGAATCCTCTTCCTTTTATTTAGCCCTTGTCCCGTTCACAAGCGGGGTTGGCTCATCGTGATCGGTTGCGCCATTTTATTTTATCAAAGGCCTGATCTTGATGTAGTCGCGAGGCCTTCAAATCACCGTCCAGCGTATCCAGCCACCATCGACTTCGGTATTCAGATCAATCTTGGCAAGTGAATTCTTGTTATCGCGAATTACACGACCATATCATCGAAAACCCTTCTCTCGTAATTTTTCCACGATCGGCGCAACGCCATATAGATCAAGGCGTGTCACGCCACTAGTCCAACGCAACATCTACTTATCGATTACCACAAGACGCCGTTCATTCTCTTTTATAGTCGGCCAACAGTCAGAACCATAGAGAGCGACAGGACGGATGACATCGCGCTAAATTTTAGATTTGAGACGTTTGTTGAAACGTCGATCACAGGGAACGCTAATTGTGGAACATCACTTGATCCAGGGTACGATAATACGTGAAGCAATATCATAATTGAATGATTCTCCAAATGATCCCAAATGCGATATCGACTCAAACGCTGTGCCCCCACGGCTTTCCGAGAAAATTGCAGTCCTCTTTCAGTGTTCTGCGCCACTTAGCTTCAGGACGACTCACTCGCCACCCATCCTGACTCATCCGGTAGTGGATTCCAATGCATTTGGTTTTTCACCCTTTCTTAATGTGTATCCTATCCACTGTCCTTTGACGAACATGTGTACAGGGATCATGAGGCACTTCCAGATCTTGAGCAAAGGAATGAAGGTAGATTCAGCGCTGTTAAGGTTTCGATCGACAACATGTTGGGTGCCGCCGTCGGTCGAAACAACGCACCCTGAAAATACGAACAGGGAGATCACGATAACCCATTCGATTTAGACCTGGGTTTTGTTGGTATTGAACATCATCCCGAAACTATTTGCGTGAGTGGAAGTAACAATTTAACGGTGATCGCATGGGCTGCATAAAACAGTTTTGTAGAGAAACAATCAAGCCCGGCGGCTTTACTCCGATTCAGTGTTTATAGTAAAGGTAATTTCACTACTGACTGCAAAAGCACTCTGCATGTTAAGAAGATTCGCCATATCATCTAGAAAATGTGAAATTTCACTGGATTTATTGGATTCACAATCGTGATGAAGTAGTCCTTCTATCTCTCCAATCGCTCATCATCGTCGATGAGAAACCTACCGTTAACGTCCAAAATTTTGTCAAATCAAGAATGGCCATGACGCTAAGGAAAGAAAACGATTGAGGGAACTTTTCTGGGCGAGCTGGAATAGTTCCGGGTTCTTATGAGGAAATGTCAACCAAAGCCCTGACAGGATTGTTTGATTAAACGACGACTTGGAGACGGTGGGAATATTTGCGGACATTGCAGATTCTGTGGAGAGAACGATGAAGCCTCCATGCATATTCTGGGACAATGTCTGACACTTGTGCAAAGTAGGACATTACACCTGTGAGAATGCCCACTAAACGCAAGCTAGCAGAGTAGGACACATTCTAAAGTATCTGTCGATTATAGGACTGATTGATATGCCATCGTTGATACGTACACTGATAACCATAAGAAGAAGAGAGTCCGATCCGACATCAAGTGGATGCGGACTTAGGACCCCGAAATTCTTTAAGAAAAATAAGGAGAATAGTTATTTATGGCGCAGTACAATTTCCGTTGATACCAGGTAGCTATTTCTAAATGACTTTTGATTATTTTCGCTAGTATGGTACCCGTAATATCCACCTGTCAAATTCGTTAAGTGTAATTCTGATGTCCCAAATAATATGGCGTCCCGGTATAGCTGATTTTTTTGGTTATTTTTCATTGACCATATGATATCTTGGAAAGCTTTGGTATGCCCTCAAAACTATAAGTTGATTGAACGCAAGCCTATTAGTAAATGATAAATCTCCAATAGAACTACATTTTCAAAGCGCATGAACGTGTGCACCTGCCTTCGATTAAATATGAATAACACTTTGGGCAATTTTTCGAGCAGCATACTGTATCCAATTCATCATGAGCGAAGCAACTTCTGGCTGCAACTGACAGTGAAAATAAAAGTTCATCAAAAGCCGGTTCACTCGACTTTAAAACCAGATGACCAAAGACGACAAATCTGTGATGAGGAACAGGCAGTCTAGAGCAGAAAAGCATTCCAGACAACTTCGGATGATTTCCGATGTTGGGGAATAACAAATCTTTGGAGGACACATTCGACTCAAGACACGCCAAGATAGATTTCGTGGGTCTTGTTTTTTCAGTAGACACAGCCAACTTTTAGATATCTTTGGAGTATTGCGAACGTGAGCGTAAGATGGGCTGCGGGGCAGATACTATGCTTAATTACAAACAAGATACATTGAGTACTCTACTTGCTTTCTTTGATTTGTTGATGTTATGACGAGGGAGCTAAGTGGACACCGTAAGTCTCCGAACTGTCTCTGAGACAGTGACCAGCAACATCGAACCCATAGGGGCTCCGAATCGTGACTTCAATTCATATCTTGTTGTGTAGTTGTTTGGAGGTTGTAGCTGGGTGAAATTGTGCCAAAGGCTATTCAAAAGCCGCTTTTCGTGAAGCCTACAACATTCCCGAGTTTGGGTTCCTTGAGTTGTCCACTGTTTGCTTATGGGTCGGTTTACCGCGTTGTTTGAGGCATTTATGATCAGATTGTGAGAAAGGGGTCTGAAAATGCATTTTCAATATTTATTGGAAAGCTCGTGAAGTAATATTTCGTCAAAATTAAAGTATCTCTCAACAATCTGGTTCTTAAAACTATTATTTTGTACGGAATTTCACTTGGGAATATACGAAACATGATGAGAAATTGGCCCACGTATTAGTGTCATGATAATCTTCCTAGAGTTCATTAAGATGGAAGAAGTATCTTTTTTTGTAACTCAGCACGAATTATACCCTAAAGCCGATTTCATATTCTTCTCGGAAATAGATTGTCCTCATCTTTGTTTTGCATACCGTGTGAATCTCGTGATATTTCTTTCCCGTTGCGCCTTACGAAATTTCTATGTTGGTACACCGTATTTTGATTACTCTAACAAATTATTCCGAAATCGTAAGATACGTACTTGAGCCGGTAGTGACTTGGACCAGTTGTGGCTCGTACTTCGTTAGTTTTAATATTTTCTCCGCAAATTTTATAGCCTTGTTTTCTGGTAACTGACACGAATACAAAGTATATGCTTTCGTTATTTAATCCTTGCTCGTTTCAATGACCAGAATATGTGGGAAGTTGGATTGAAAGATTTAAAGATGTTTGTTAATTAGCCATGAAATATTAGATTTACCTTACATAGTATAGGTAGTAAAAGAAAATTGGCTAACGACTAGCATTGTAGGTGATTTGCGGTTCGATAAAATTCATGTTTGCAATTTAAGTTTGTATCATGTCCACCATGAACTCGGCCTGGCTGGTTGAAATTGAATTATTTTTTAATTAATAGTGCGAGACTTCCAGGAATTTAATATATTTCTGTGAAGTTTCAGACTGAATGTGGACTGAAAACATTTTACAAACACTTAATTACATTTTTGCAGGTGTCTATATTAATTGTAGGTTGGTTCAACCTTATTAATTAATAGAAAAAAATTATTAGTGAAAATGTTGTCTGTCGTTAGCTGCACGTACACCTTTAAACCAATCTCGCCTGAAAATATTGTTTTGCCTGATTTAAAGCAGACGAAATGGTCTCTGGAGTAATAGACCCAGAGCTTTCAGAATTCTTGCCCCGGATTTAAATCCCGGTTCTAGCCATCAACGTTCGTGTTTGCTCTTTTCGTCACTACTTTAAAATTATAACCTGCAGAGCGTAAAGTGGAATGATAATTAAACTGGAGTATAATCTCATTGAAAAAATGGAATATGAAAGAATAATAAGTCGGAAGAGTATGCGGATTCTAAATACCTTCGGAACTTTCAGTTTCGATTAAGGCCCTTCCCTGGGTGACCGAAAATTTAGCAAATAAAAACGGACGACGATGGACGAAGAAGAGATGCTGATACCAGGCGCATCATCAGAAAATGAGCTGCTGGAATCCAGCCTGGAGACAGTAGCCTTCGAGGACAGTACAGTCTGTAGCAGCCGTAACACCATTACGCTGGAACCAACTGCAAGGAGTTCCGTGAGCGATCCACCAGATGGATTAGCGGTTTCCAGCCTGAAGATCATAGGCGGCCAGTTCCCGCTATAGCATTTTTACCGCGAAACCGTCTCCCAGGGAATAAGGATCGACAAAAATGCCTCAAATGATCTTTACAATCACCTGAAGAACGTTGTGTTACGTCACAAACATACTTGGCATCAGCCGCAAAAAGAGTCGGAACGGCTGGTTCGACGACGAATGTAAGCTAGCAACGGAAAGGAGGCATGCCGCATGCCGCTGCATTCTCAACGAACGCGGGCACGTGCAGAGGCTTATCATGAACTCCGCCGAGCGGAGAAGCGGCCTCACAGACGAAAAAAGGAAGCCTGGCAGAACCAATATGTCTATGAACTCGAAAAATACAGCGAGCAACTGCATCAGCACGCGAGTTTTCCCAACAAGTCAGTAGGAGGCTTACACACCTCGATGCTCATCCTGCCGAGATAAAGAGGGAAATCTGATTTCCTGACGGCATTATCTGTCTGCCTGACGGCATTATCTGTCTCATTCATAAAAAAGGAGATATCACACAGTGCAGCAATTATAGAGGTATCACGTTGCTGAGTACCATCTATAAGATATTCTCCGCTATCTTGCTAGACCGAACAGCCCCATACGACCAGAACGTCACTGGCCTATACAAAATAGGCTTCACTCCAGACAAATCAGCAACAGATCAGATTTTCTCTCTGCGGCAAGCAATGGAAAAACTTTTGGAATATGGAAATCAGTTACACCATCTCTCCATCGAATTTAAAGTCGCCTATGATAGCATAGCCAGGGTAAAACTGTACACGGCCACGAGAGAATTCGGTATCCGGACGAAATTGATAAGACTGACTAGGCTGACCCTGGTCAATGTGTGAGGCCAGATAAAAGCAGCAAGGTCACTCTCAAGACCATTCGACATCAAGAACGGTCTACGAAAAGGTGTTGCCCTATCATGCATCCTCTTTAACCTGGCCCTCGAGAAAGTGATCCGTGATGTTGAGGTAAATGCAAGAGGTACGATCCTCTTTAAGTCCGCCTATGCTGACGATATCGACATCATGGGAAGAACGACCCGAGACGTACAAACTGCCTTCATCCAGATTGAGCAGGCGGCGCGAGATCTTGGGCTGCACATCATTGAAGGCAAGACAAAATATATTCAATAAATTCACCACAAATGAACCAACTAATAACATCAAACCGCACTGGTCAAACGGTAAGAATAAAGATAGGAAACTACGACTTTGAGACCGTTGATAATTTCTTCTACCTAAGGTCGAAAATCACAACCGATAACAGCTACGATGATGAAATCCGTGCACGGTTGTTGTCAGCCAACAGAGTCTATTTCAGCTTACAAAAACTGTTCCGCCCGGAACGCCTCACCATAGGGTCGAAGCTCTTACTGTACAAGACAATGATCTTGCCAGTCCTCATGTATTCCTCGGAGTCTTGGGTTCTTAGCAAGGAGAATTGCGAACTCTTGGCCGCGTTCGAGAGAAGAATCCTCGGAAGATTTTTTGACCCCCTACATGAGGATGGACAATTCCGTAACCTACATAACGACGAAATCTATGAGCGATACCATAACCGTCAGGTTGTGGATAAAATTGGGCTCAATAGGTTACGGTGAGCGTGTCACTTAATCCGTATGGATGAGGATGATCCAGCCCGGAAAGTCTATAAGGGCAATATCTACGGTAGAAAAAGAAGACGAGGCACACCCTGCCTAAGATGGAGCGATGGCGTAGGTCAGGACGCCAGACAGCTTTTAGGGATATCGAATTGGTGGACCTCGGCGCAAAACCGGGATGTTTGGAGTTTCTTATTAAGGCAAGCCTAGACCGGGGACCGGTTGTTGCACCGTTGATGATAAAATAAATCAAGGAGATACTTCCGTGAGACAGTCTAAACTGAAACAGAGCCGGCGAAGACTCTGCTGCTGAGCGATCGGTCGGTAAATTGTTTACATTAGTTTCCCCACCGAAAATGTAGCGCCTACGGCGCCCATTTGGACTCGGTCCAACCCCCATGCCACTTCGCTGTGTCCGCTGACCTCGTCATTGCTTACTGTTGTTGGTTTTATTATAGTCCCTATATGTGTTCTCACGAGTAAAGTAATAACCGTTGGTGCAACAATCCAATTGGATCAGGGTCTTGAAGTGTGTTAGAGCACTTCATTTAAGATCGTAGCGGCACACTACAGTATATTGTAGGAGGCAATGTGGTCAGCATAGCACTCGCCCGAGATTATTAACCTGAGTTGACTCAGCTACTCATTCATAACTGAGTCGACTGATATCCGAAGTCAAATCACGATACAAATCCCACTGCCACCAGTGAGATTTGAGCCGCGACCTTCCGTACGACAGCTTTGTGCTCTAACCACTCAGCTATCCGGATACATGAGTATGGTAGTATTTTATCGTTCAAGTAGCCACCTACCCCTGTACGCGCACGACGAAATTTACACTGGGTTCCTCAGCACCACAGAACTGCGCTTATGACACCCTTCACCCCCGGTATCATTCAATCTTCAACATGGCTCGCATTACACTTTGGGTCGGGGTTTGATTACAGTACGGTTTTGAGGTGATTTTCTAACAAAGATCCCTCACTGAGCCCCCTACCGCAGGGTTAAGCTGTCATACTGAAGGTCTGTATACACGTGATAGTATTCCTGCTTACCATAAACTACTGGACTGTTGTGCACGTGCAGGTAGCAATAAATTACATTAACAATTATTGAAAAAAATGAGTTAACTGAATTCTACGAGCTTTACGAGCCAAAGAAAGAGTAGATTGGTTGCCGTCCGATTACCGGGATCAATCCTTAACTGGTGTCCACAAAAAAATAGTTATCGTTCCGATGCTTGTAGTTCTTCTAAATAAAAATAAGACCAGGTAGCTTTCTCCTACTACAATATATTTTAATAGTTAGTAAACACGTATTTCGAGAGCTACTTACTCTCTTCCTCAGTACTTAAGCTACTACTACTAACTATTAAAATATATTGTAGTAGGAGAAAGCTACCTAGTTTTATTTTTATTTGGTGTCGATATTTTTAGCTACTTCATTGGTAGCGTGGGTCTAAAATGACCCCAATTAGAAAATAGCAAATAAACAGTATTATATACAAAAAGTGTGGCCGAAATATGCATATTTTAATAAAATAATCCCTTTTTAAGGTTTTAAAATCATTAAAATCGGTTTACTGTCTGTTTGTCTGTCTGTCACACGTATTTTTCTCAGAGACGGTTATAGGGGTTGACACTAAATTTGGTGGAAAGCTGGGAACTGTAAACGCTCACGGATACAAAGAAATATATCCTTCTACGGTGCTAAGGTCGGGAGTGCGGGGGTCGAAAGTGATAATTTCTTTAACGGACCCGTTTCCAGAAACTACCCAACCGAAAAATCTGAAAAAAATCAAGAGGCTGCCACTGTATGGTGTCTAGGTTCCGAAATACCCTTCATACAGATAATTGTTCAAATAAAGTTAATAATAATATATTATTATAATTTTCAGTAATTGTCTGCAAAACCTCCCTAAAATTCATCCTAGTACCACAAAATTTTGCAGCAAGGTAGGCTATAACATAGAATATGGTCCTAGTTTGATGGAAATCGCGCTATTGTCACTGAAGTTAAAGTTGTCACTTCTTGGAAATTTAAGACTATAAATGTCAAGATCACCCGAAATATATGCATATATTACATGCTAGGAATAAATGGAACAGATGCACACTCAAATATCTTTATCATTAAACCTTTCATACCTGAAGCATCCAGTTTCCGATTTCCCGACTTGTTTAAAAATACATTTAAGTTTTGTTAACTTTATCATGGATCTTTCATCATTTATTTACGTATTACTTATTAGTCTTCGATTTTGAGTATCTTTTTTAAGTGTGTACTTCAGATAGTTGAAAAATATCGAATAATAATGAAAACCCAAAAGCAAACACCTTTCTAGGTTTAATTAGCCTCTGAACTTAAACAAAACGGGATCTTTTCCTGAGATCAATAAAGTATAAAAAAATGTAACTCGAAAATATTAGCGAGAACAAAGCGAGTTCCTAATAATCTTCCAACAACTACTAATATTTGACATTTAGAACACATTAGCGTCTTTATGAAATGGCTTTTACAAATATATCTGCCATATTTTGAACCTTGGTGGAATTGTTTTTGGCCCTTTTTTCGGTCACATAGATATGAATGCCCCCTTCCGGCTTTTAAATTTATCCATGCCGCCCTCAATTAGATGTGCTATAAAGGTTTCGACATGTTTAGTGTGCTCTAAAAAGTTTTCTATTCTTTTTTTGAAAACAATCAACAAAATACCGAACATTTAATATGTTTTTCACGAAAAAATGGTGTCAGCAAATCCATGCATATATTAGTATTGGCATATTGACTGCATTTCATAGATTTTTTAAAATTAGAAGCTTTTTACAAAACTAACCATTTGCATGGAATCTTGTCTGAAAAATACTCTAAACCTTATTTTCCTTTTCGCCAGAGCTAATATTACTGCAAAAGCTATCCACATGGGTAATTACACCGTCTTACGAACAACTAATATTCTCCACTTCATCTTCATCAGTAATAAGTTCATTGTCACATTGTCCCTTCCTACCGAGGACATTGTCGTTCTCAAAATTAAAATTATCTTTCAGAAGTACAAGTACTGGGTGGGTATTTAGATTTCGTGACATTTTAGTTTCAAATTAATGAAAGAAAAATTATTATTTATAAATTCAAATTAAAAAAAATATACACAACTGGTATCGTGGTCTATTTGGACCTCAAGGCATTTGTATTTCTGTTTTAGTGAAGACTAACCACCATACGTTCGACAACCACTGCAGCGATGAGCTTGCGCGTAAGTTAAAAAATATAAATATTAGAGCAAAAATGTGTACGATCCTATGTCCATTTGGAGGGTTAAGCCCCCTATGTCCATTTGGAGGGTTAAGCACAGTTAGGAGTGGTTAGTATTTTGATGCGGGACCATTTGGGGATATTCTATACTATTCTTGTTTTTGAATATCTGAACGGATTGATTTACTTTAAAATAGATAAATGTTAAGTAATTAGAATGATAAATACGGTGGTTTCTTTTTGCCACAAATTGTTCTATCTACTTAGTTGTGGACTTCTGTATGTCTACCAAATAATAGTCAAATTCTGCCAAGGATTCGGTTATGCTCACCAGAACAATCTTCTCTTTCAAACGTAAATGATTCATTTTCCATTCCACTCCATTCATTCTTGCACTCAATATTTTGTACACGAGAAAACCTCGAATCTCTCCATACCCGCACCCGACTTACTGTTCCCAACTTGATCTGGGGGTTGGGAATCATCAACGGCGCAACAACCCATGTAGGGGGCCAAAAATTATTCTTCTTTCGAACGCGGCCAAGAGTTCGCAATTTTTCTTGCTAAGAACCCAAGTCTCCGAGGAATACATGAGGACTGGCAAGATCATTGTCTTGTACAGTGAGAGCTTTGACCCTATGGTGAGACGTTTCGAGCGGAACAGTTTTTGTAAGCTTAAATAGGCTCTGTTGGCTGACAACAACCGTAGCTGTTATCGGTTGTGATGCTTGACACTAGATAGGAGAAATTATCAACAGTCTCAAAGTTGTAGTCTCTTATCTTTATTATTCCTCTTTGACCAGTGTGGTAGGTTGGTTTTTGGTGCTGTCGTTCCCACCATATACTTTGTATTGCCTTCATTGATATGCAGCCCAAGATTTCGCCCCGGTTGCCGCCTGCTCTGGATGAAGGCAGTTTGTACGTCTTCCCATGATGTCAATATCGTCAGCATAGGTCAGTAGTTGGCTAGACTTAAAGCGGATGGTACCCCTTACATTTACCTCAGCAGCACGGATCACTTCCTCGAGAGCCAGGTTAAAGAAGACGCATGATGGGGAGGGCATCATCTTGTTGTGAGAGTGATCCTGCTGCTTTCATCTGGCCTCGCACATTGATCAGGGTCAGCCTAGTTAGTCTTATCAATTTCGTCCGGATACCGAATTCTCTCAAGGCCGTGTACAGTTTTACCCTGGCTATGCTATCATACGCGGCTTTAAATTCGATGAAAAGATGGTGCAACAGTTTTTCCATCGCTTGTCGCACAGAGAAAATCTGATCTGCTGCTGATTTGCCTGGACTGAAGTCTCTTTGGGATAGGCCAATGATTTTCTGAGCGTATGAGGCTATTCGGCCTAGCAAGATAGCGGAGAATGTTTTATAGATGTTACTCAGCAACATGATACTTCTAAAATTGCTGCACTGCGTGAAATCTCCCTTTTAGGTATGAGACAGATAGTGCCTCTTTATCAGTCGTCAGGTATTGATTCGCTGTTCCACACCTTGAACACAAGTTGATGAACCACTTGGTGTAATTGGTCGCGTCCATATTTAACCAATTCGGCTGTAATTCCATCGGCTCCCCTGGTGACTTATGATTTTTAAGCCGATGAATTGCACGGACTGCTTCTTCTATACTTGGTGTTGGCAATATTTTTCCGCCAACTCGCCGATGTTCTGGTTGTTTAGTAGTTCATCAAAGTACTCAACCCATCGCTCCAATATGCCCATTCTGTCGGAAATCAGATTTCCCTCTTTGTCTCGACAGGATGAACCTCGAGGTGGTTAAGGCTTCATCCTGCTGACTTGTTGATAAAACTTGTGCGGCTGGTGCGGTTGCTCCCTGTACTTTTTGAGTTCACAGACCTGTTGGTTCTCCTAGGCTTCCTTTTTCCGTCTGTGAAGTTGAGTTGTGATAAGTCTCCGCACGTGCCCGCGTCCTTTGAGAATGGAACTTTACTCGGTATGCGGTACTCTCCCGTTCCGTAGCTAGCTTACATCCATCCCCAAACAGCCGTTCCAACTCTTTTTGCGACTGGGGCAAGTATGTTTGTGGTCGTATTTATGATAATGTTCTTCAGGTGATTGTGAAGATCATTTGTTGATTCTTCATCTCTAGGGACTCTGTTGATTGCGGTTATTGTGGCATTCATTTCCCCCTAATAGGTGTTGCGGGGGGCTGTGTTGTGGATGGCTTCAGTGCTAAGTCTCACCTCATTGTCAGAGGGGATTCTAGGTGGTGTTGTTATTCGAGCTCAGACCACTTTGTGATCCGAGTCTATATTGGCCGCCCTATATATTCTGATATTCATCAAGGCTGAGAGGTGGCGGCGCTCGATCAACACGTGGTCCATTTGGTTGAAAGTGGTCCCATCTGGACAGGCCCATGTATGTTTGTTGATGGCTTTCCGCGCAAACTAAGTACTCCCAACAACCATTTCGTGTGACACTGCTAATTGAATAATTCGCAGTCCGTTATCATTCTTACTTTGGTGTACGCTATGAGAGACAACGTATCGTCTAAATACGGGCTCCGTCCCTACTTTCATGTTAAAATCCCCAAGTATGATTTTGATATCATATCTGGGGCAGGCTTCGAGGGATCGTTCTACTGAATCGTAGAAGGTATCCTTCTCCGACTCTGCAGTCTCCTCTGTAGGGCGTAAACGTTAATGAGGCTTATATTTCTAAATTTGCCTCGCAACCGCAGAATGCATAGCCGTTTGCTTATGTTTTCAAAGCCGATAACAGCAGGTCTCATTTTTTAGCTGACTAAGAAACCTACTCTGAGCATATGGTTTACTGCGTGGCCGTTATATTATATGGTGTTGACTCTTCTCCAACGCATCTCCTGTAACGCTGTTACATCAGCCCTATATTGGAAGAGGGTATCGGCTAGCTGCTTGGCAGCTTCATCTCTGTACAGGGAGCACACGTTCCATGAGAAAATGCGTAAATCGTTAGTCCTTTGTAATTGCCGGGTTCGTCGTTGTGTTATCCGTCCAGTTCGAGGCTCCTGTTGTGGCTTCGTAACTTTGGTTTTCCGTGTAGGGTTGTCAGCCCTATCTAAGCCCCAACTTGGAGGACCAGTTGGTACAATTTGTCCCGTTTTTAGGCGCAGGGGACTCGCTTTCATCCTTCTACGTCTGCAGCTTTTCGTTAAGAAAGAGCTCCCAGCAGTCACCACGTGGAGGTGTAGATAGCATTTGGTAGTAGAGCTGTTGATGTTGGTTCACCAGGCGTTTCCCATGCTCCATCGTGAGTACCAATCCACGTTTCGCCCTGGGACCTATACTACCCTTTGGGGGTTGGGAATGCTTCTGATTAATTATGTGCAAATTTAAGCATGTTTGTTTGACCACTTTTCGACTGAAGCGTGACTTTACTGTTGGCCTCCTGCTACAACTTACATACTTCTTTGAAGATAGAGGTTATATTACTTGGCTCGGCTGCGTGAGCCTTGAGATTGTTTGCTTCTTCATGAAGAAAACATTCAAATGAAGATTCTCCATTTATTTTTTCAGATGATAATAAAATACGTTGCCACTCCGAAGTGAGATCAAACTAAACGCCAGGAACTTTTAAAAGAAGTTTTAGTTTACTTCTTCTTTGCTTTATTCCCACTTGCACTTCCCATACATCAATCCCCACACATTTAATACCTGACGACTCTTTCACGTTTGACTATTTATGACTCAATGTGCATAAATCCTCTGCTGAATAGCAGCAACTCCTCAACTTGTTGCACTGCGCATTCCTTTGAACTGCACAATTTACGAGCAGTTTATTTGTGTAATTGGTCTAAGTAATCGGTTTGTCGCAATATAATTAATTACCAAAGTTTGTACCAAGCCGAGCTTCAATGGCCAGTTTTCTTCCTGCAAAGTGTCGCTAGTTGTCTAGTGCAGTCACCAGAGCTGCGAACTTTCTCATAATACCTTCACATGTGATCGTATGCGGAGACCGGGCAATCGTTTGGATATAATTAGAAAACCATGCAAGTGCCAGGCTGGACGTATGTATAAATTCATAGGTGTAATAATTTATTTCCCATATGAATGTCGTGTGCAATTTCAACACGATTCAGGATCAGCTTACCGAAAGATTCACAACTGATGGCTCTGCGTGAAACTCTGCAGAGCATCAGCGTAACCGATTATCGATTGCATTGAAACAGTAATCGAAACGGTTAAACCCTCGATGGAACGTCCTCGTGTTCAGATTCTTGCTTGAACGGATACAAATGAGCAACTATCCACAAAGTTGGTAGTTTGTGGAATGCGAGGGACCCATCAATTACTACTTTTGCCTCGTATATTCCTGAGCAGAAACGAAATATCTGGGTAGGTTCTGGAACGTTCGGAATATCTAATGGAATCCACTTAATACTGCAGCCATGCACAAAAATGCAGAACTCAGTACAATTCCACTTTCCTTCTGGAAAGCACGTTAAAAATGCAGCGTTGAAGACAGAAGACCGTAAATGAGTAATTTATTGCCATTTCGTTGAGAAATGTTAATGCTGCGCCGGAGTGAGGTCATCTAGGCGCATAGTATTTCCATGCTGTGCGAAAGGCTTTAGGCCGCTAATTAACATATTTCCTCTAAATCTGGCTGATGTTAGAAGTTAGTTGATTATATATTGTCCATTGCCGGTATGTGGCACAGCGCCCTTTAATTTAACATGAGATTGGAAACTTTATTTCCAATAAAATGTGCAATGGTAAAAGTTATTAACTGCATCTTGGCTTGCTCCACTCAGCCAAAGCTACTTTAATCCCTGTTGCAACCCGACTATGCGGCTCCGAGTAGTCTGTTGATGAGTTTGGTGCACGAATATGTACTTACCTACAACGCCGCTTCCCTTCTTATTTATTTTCTTATAAATTGCATCTCTGCAGTTTGCCTGCGTATTACATAATTGTATTTCATTTATATATGTACCTCAGATTAAATATATATTGACAAGTTTCAAAGAATCCAAGTAATTTCGTTTTATTCGGATAGCGTCTCTGGCAGGTAGTCAAGAGTGATCTCTGCTGGAGAACAGGAATTTGTGACAAGTTTTCCTTCGTGGAATTTAACAAAAAGTGCAAAAACTTAATACAAAATTAGATACAACTAGAAGATCCAAAAGAAAATTGCACTGGGACGGTCGGGAATATTGCCCATCTGTATCCCCAATGGAAACTCTTATGATCAGTCAACTATCTTCAGTTTAACACTGGTCGTCAGATATTTATTGGGGACGTATAGTAGAAAATTGTGGAAGATCAATTGGAATGATCTTTCGATAATACGAAGACACATCAGACAGGTTGTGGTAAAAAGACGTAATTACTAGCGAATGTCAATGGGAATGTATCAATGCCAATCGCTTTTCGTATTACGGGTTGTTTTGGAAACTATGCACTGGGAGTCGTCTTCAAGTTAGTCGATCTTGAAATGGTAGAATTACCCACTGCAAATTGCACGGGGCAGGCAAATTAATAGTGTCTTAGTGGACGATGGCGAAGAAGAAAGAGAAACTCTAGCTAGTTCAACCCGTGGTCCAATATCGTGGCCATGCATTACAAGGTTTGAACATTGAATTGGAACATTTTCAGCGTCTATGTTAACGTACCATCGCTATAACAGCTTTGGTGTTTGCAATCCTTTTCGAAGGTGCGATGCTCGAGTTGGTTGGCGTAATGTCTCGATCTCGTTGTCCTGGTTCGGATCCTGGTTCATCATGGATGTCTGTGTTCGTCTTTGTGCTGTCCCACTTTTGTAGGCTAATTACTTGCCCAGCATTAAGTATAATGATAATGAACCTTAACCACAATCTCACCAAAAATTCAAACAGCTCCTCTACTTCACAAATGAACGAACAGGAGACATTTAACCTTCGCTGCTTCATTTTTCAGTCACAAAAATAGGCTAGGCACTCGGATCTGAAGGTCATGGTTCGAATCTCACTTCTAGCAGAGGGATTTGTATCGTCACTAAATGTCAGATACCAGTCGACTCAGCTGTGAATAAGAATAAGAACTTGAGCCAAATCAGTGTAATAATTATGAGCGAGCGCAATGCTGACTCCATTGCTTCCTGCAGTATGCTGAAGTCCTGTACTGCACCTTTAAGGTCTTGAATGATGTGCTCTTAAAGGCTCCCTGGCCTTGAGTCAATTGGATTGCCGCGCCAAACATTTTTCTAATTATTAAAGTCCGCTAGACTTGGCGGAGTGAACTAGTTAGCTGACGAACGCACTCAATGGAGAAAGCTAAGGAAAGAGTCAGTCGGTCATGACTCCGAAAAAAGTTTGAATTAATATTATGTTAGGATAATGTTTGTACAAGCAAATTATATATAAAAAAGTCGAGAAACCGGAAGCTGAACACTTCAAGTATAAAACGTATTTCCTAGATAAGAATATTTGAGTTGGCATTTGTACCTCGCTCGTAATATTTATGCATTTAGTTTGTCAGACTATTCACTTTAGTATGGTACTGACATTCAAAGTCTTCGAATGCAATAAATTTGTACAAAAGAGACAAATCTGACCTATTGTAACTTTGTTAGGAATAGCGCGATTTCCATCAAACTTGGTGGTACTATGCTCTATACTGACCTATATTCTTGCAAAGCTTGATGATTCTGGGATGTTCTTGAGGGGGTTCCCATTCAATTTCTAAAAAATATACCTATAATAAATATAGTACACTATTATTACCTTTATTTGGTTAGTTATCGGTTTGAGACCTAGGTACGGTATAGTGGTAGCCTCGTAATTTTTTTCAGATTTCCGGGTTAGGTAGTTTCTGAAAATTGGTCTGTGAAAGAAACGAGGACTTTCTAGCCCCCGCACTAGGCCCCCTTGCATTAAACATCATAACTGATAAACGCTTTGCGAAGTACTTTGACAGCCCACATGACCATATACAATAAAAGAAAATTTTAAGCCCTTTAAAAATTTCAACGTGGAACTGTTATTCACTGTATGCGAGCAGGCTCACAGTTCCCACCTTTTCTTTCGTATCACGAGGAATAATAGTTTCTGAGATAATAGCTATGACAGGCAAACAGACGGATGGACGGACATACAGTAAACCGAGTTTAATAAGGTTTTCTTTTACACAAAATCTTGATCAAGTAGTGGGTCATCAGGACCATCGATAGGCACCGGGGTATGCTGGTACTACTGACGGTTCCCGAAAAATGTACCTGTCCGTGCACTTCTTCCATAAAAGGTAGACTTGCCGGGAACTCTGGCTATAATTACGGGAAACAACGCATTACCTAACAACTACGACCCCTTGAGGCCACACATTTTGCAGTCATTGATTAGCATCGCAAATCTTAAAACTCCTTTCAGTAAATTTCTCGTCGATCCGCACTTATGACTACAATAGGTAGTCTAGGACTTTGACGTTTTCCTGGCAGTTCATTATTGTGGATATCAGCATTTCATTCTTAGGCTTGCTAACTCTCTACCTTGAACTAAGTCACGGAATATCACCAAATCCTTGTACCTCCCGAAGACATTCCGAAACGGCAATATGCACATATTTAGGACTCTTCGAATTCACTATGATAACTTTTTGACTGTGTAATGGCGCGCAAACCTTTCAGAGATTCATCCACCCGGTGCTACGAAACCTCCATTTGTGTTTTATTTATTTGGATGATGTTAGAACACATCGAGTGCATCTCTCAGGTCGATTTCGTACGCGACGTTGAGAAATGTAAACTCTTTACAATCGCACGTGAGATTTCTCGGCCAAGTGATAACCCGTGAAGGCAACCAACCGGACCTAGTCAAAGTGCAAGCGACTTCGAGCTTCCTATTTTCAAAAATAGTTTAGGATCTGAGAAGGTTCTTGGGCATATTAAACTTCTACGATCGTATCTTGTCCAAAGGCACCCACCATCAATTCATCCTTAACGCTTACCTGTGTGCACCGATGACCAATAACTCCCGCCCGATTGCCAAATTCACAGAGGCTGTCCAGGTGTTTGAGACCACTAAGCAACAGCTGGTGGAAGCTATATTTGGGGCATTCCGCCCAGCGATTTCCTTGGTGAAAGCAGACAATCATTTGTATATGATTCTCTCCAACATCTTCGTCATGTGTCTAAAGGATAAATAAAACCATTTGTATATATGGATCTATAAGTCAAGTTCTGAATTTATCATTGTAAAAGGAGCAGTTCTTCCACAATGGTTGACTCAAAAGTACTAGTGGAAGTGAATCGATAAGCTCTAACTTCACGGCCAGTTTGAGGTCCGTGAGCCCGTCTTTCCCCCTCGGATTCTTTGAGGCTTAACTTGATGTTGATTTTCTTCTTGCTACGAAAAGACTGAAATCTTTAACGTTGTCACGTCGTGGATAGGTCGCTTTAGATGATTTAGCACTTCTCTTTGTTCCACTGTGTAGTCCTCTTAAATCTGTTTCGAAAATTCCGGTATTCTTGGTGTAGCTCCTGATCATCTAGCTTCCCTTTTGGACTTTGGTAAAGTCTTTTCGCTAGCAGGCAGGATAATCTCAGCATCTTAATTTGCTGGTTGCACTAGTACTTTAATTTCATACTGGAGAGACACCGCCACTTCGTCATGATACGGTTGTACGCGTTGAGACAACTGTTCCGTCTTCTGCGTCGTGGTTAATTTTGGTCATTACCTCTTAAAAGGTGCGCGGTTTTTATTGTCTCTAATGTTAAAAATAAAGGTCTGGTGGCCTCTTTCATGGTAGGGTAGAGATTTGGGCCTAACGTAGCTGGAAAAGCGATTACGTCCCCAAGCATATGTAGAACGCAAATGCTTCGATTAGCATAATGTCCCTGGAGTTTATCAAACTTTCTTGTTGCGCAAGCGGCACAAAACTTTAACAATCCGTCTGAGGATATTCATAAGTACTGGGCCGCCATTGAAAATGTCTTTATTTTTAGTAAGAACAAATGCCGGGCATGACCGCGATGCGCTTGAATTCTGCTACCATGGTAGTATACGAGAAGTGCAAGATATTTTGCGCCGTGACAGAACAAATACCACAATTGCGTTGATTACAAAGCTGATGTTGCCACAAATAACGTCGCTTTCAGTACCGCATACCACATAGCGAAAAAGCTTGTAGTTGGTTGTTTGTCCGACGATGACCCCGTGAGGGATGTCAAGTGGAGGCTTTTTATCCCCGATAATAACCAACTGTAGCCGAGGTATGGAGAAGCTTCACCTTTTGTGGATAATATGAGAAACCATTGTGACATTCGAATAAGGACTGCTTTTCCAAACAGAAGCAAAGTTATCTGTGTCATTGCTAAAATCATCCGGAAAGTCTTCACCTCGAAAGCTTGACCAGCAGAGAACAGAACAGTTTCCGCTCTGGATCCTCTTTATCGAATACACTAATACCCGTTAGATGATGTGAGAAGTTTAGATCGTTGCTCCATCTGCTCTTCATCGATTTCGCGAAGGCTTTCAATAGCATCAATCGAAAATATATCTCAAACGCTCTACCCAAGAAGGGCATTCCCGGGAAACTAATAGCTATTATCAGATCGAAATATGATGGGCAAAAATGTCATGAATTGAGGAATTTGAAATGCAAAGCTGAGTCCGCCAGGGTTTGCCACCGATACTTTCTCTTCTCATTATCGTAGACGTCTTTCAGCTGCCGTTATCGTTCCTTAAACACTTCGATTGCGGATGAGATTTTCTTCCTCTTTTATCAAGTCATAGACTTTGGCTAAATAACTCTGAATTTGGAAAATGAAGGAAGCAGAATCAAACTGAAGATGAAACACCAACAGCGCCAAGGTTCTTTGTCTGATAAATCAACGCAATACTTCTATTTGCATTGATGGGCACCGAATATCTTGCGTATTCAAGAAATGTTGTTTCTATTGACGGCGCCGGTGAACTGGTGCTACTCGATGTATTAAATCCACTAAATCCGTTTTGGCTTGTTCCCCAAAATCCGAAAATGCAAATATTTCAACATCAACATCGAGTTGAAGCTTCTCAGCGCCAATGTTCTCTTTCAAAAACTCATGTCTGTATGGCGGTATCTGGCCTAAGAAAATAACAAATGAGGAACTTTGCCGGCGTTCAGGCTAAACACCCGAGGACGTGTTGATTTTTGATCAACGACGGAAGTGGCAATTACACATCAAGAGTAAGCGACAACTCCATTGTGGGCAATATGGCATAGCAAAGGACCTCGGCGGAAAACCGGGATGTCTGGAGTTCCCTATTAAGGCAGGCCTAGACCGGATGCCGGTTGTTGCGCCGTTGATGATGATGAAAGGAATTGAATGTCCGTAGGATGTCCGGCGAGTGGATTACTCTCGAGCTACATGGCGCAAAACAGTGACCGATAGAAATTGTTCATATGTGTGGTTGACACGTTAAGTACATGCGGGAAGACAATGACTGTACAGTACATAAAGTAACTTCGTTTGTACTCCTATTGTTAAATTGGAGGCCACAATAGCATTGCAATTCCTACTTTAATTGAATGAAAATAATTATTCAGGATGTGCTCATTTCTCTCCTTAAATGTATACAGACTCTTCATAGGCCTCTTTTGATTACAGTAGGCTAGGCATTGTAATTATATTTTGGTTTTCCTAAAACAGATTGTGATCGATAAAGATGTTCCACTTCCTCCACATTTTTACTGGTCATTGCAAATAATACCTCAAATTTTACATCATGCTGATTGCGAGGCCGGATCATTTGAAAATTCACATGCAAGCACATATTATGCAATATATGATTGCGGCAAAATCGATTACTAAGCACTTTCTCAAACATACACACTCAACTCGGCCCAAAGTTCTTCCAGAATCCAGGAAATACATTACAAAGTATCTTTCTTACATGCGGCACTGAGAACATCTCAACGATTTTATGACAGTAATATGCCTTCAGCTGTCGGTAAGATCTTTCTTTGTGCGATCTTTCTGCTGGACCTATGGAAATCCTGAGTTGCTTGGTTAACTTGCCCATCATATAGACGACTAATAAAATGATGCGGCCGTTTAAATAAAAGCAGAATTACGATAATCGCAGACCTTACCTCAGTCATAATAATAGGTAATGGGGAACATTTTGAGGATTATGTACGGATCCGATATGTGATGAAGATATTTTATGAGAGGGAAGGAAACTTGTTTCCTGGAATCTTTCAAATGTATGAAATTTATGTGAAGTTGATCGTGTTAATGGTTTATTAAATCATAGATAATGCAAAAGACGCTTGGGGATGGAATGAAGCTTCCTTATATTAGAAATTACAATATGATTGCATCGAAAACGACCACATGTACTCGTAGATCTGGGTAGAGAACGTTGTTGAAATTGAAAGTTACTGTTTACATGTGTGACAAAAATTCTAATTCATCGATCATAGTGAAACGGATACCAGATTGTTTATATTTTTTGAACTGAATATATAAAACTTGAATTTTAATTAATACTCATCCACAGACTTCATTCCTGCGGAATTCCCAAATTGGGGTAAAAAAGAAAAGGGAAATTCAAGATTCTTTATTCTCTGTGAGGAGCAAAGAGGAAATAGAATTCTTCCTAAATTCAAACAATAGCTCTATATTGCTTCCAATGTTGAGAAAATCTATAAAAAACGGGAAATCATTACCCCGAAAGATGGACGGGCCAAAACAAAATGATTGAAATTAATATTGCAAACTTCGTCAGTCTAATCGAATTACAATACAATAATTCGGCATATATTATTATCCCTTCGCCGCGGGTCTGGACAATGTGTCCTAGCAACATATTACCCGCTTTATCAATCAAGGCGAAACGGCTCTATTCCAACCGCTTAGCAAAAATTGGTTCAGTCTTCTGCCTCCTAAATCAGTTTTCAGTAAAGTTGCTTAATAAGGTCGTGTAAAGTCCTTTTGGGACGTTACCAACTACAAAAACGGTGTATCGAGCAGCATTTAGGTTCTGCCACTTATCCTTACGGGAAATTTGTCCCTAGTCTTCGAAAGCAATAGCCAATATTGCTGACATCCTGATGATTCCGAAAAGGGAGGTAACTCGAGTATTTCCAGCGTGTTGAATTTCGAAATTGTTCTCAAACCGTCTGAAGTGCACAGTGTTCTCACTGGAGCTGGAATATTGCTGCAGATTGCAATGCGCCTCACCTTCAATCGCCCGTCAATCAACCAAGTTACTGCCCGTAGGATCATACAAACTTTAGCCTGAAAGATAATTCTATATTATCGCAAGCAAAGAGCCCACTTTACGTTTTCACCCAAAAGGTAGGTGCCTGCTCCAGAGCCTTGTTCTGTTTCAAAGCCAAAGAAAATCTCAGTATATTCCTTCATGGATTCGTCCTGGTTTTCTCTAAGTTTGAGGATAACTTCATATCTGTTACCAAACAAATGTATGTAAATCAAAGAATCGCAGTATTACAAAAACGAGATTTAGTTTTTTCACGTAGATCTAAATAAATTAGTCCTTCAGCTGCTCTCATTGCGTTGCCTTCAATATAATATGCGAAGGCTGCAAATTGCGGAATTCATTTATAGCTGCAACGGCTGTCGTGCTCATGACAACATTCAGACCTAGACATACAGTTCTTGGCAGTGAGGCTTACACCCTTTTATTTCACACTAATCCACCAAACTCTGGATATAAGGAACATTGACCTAATAATAGCACCTGAGGTCTGCTTGAAAATTTCGCGGAACTGGACATCGTACTAACCAACGTTGGATAGCTGCCCACCCTCCGAGACAGATGGCTAGACTCGATCGTCGATCTGAATTACTTCAGTATCTCGTTGGCTAGAGGGGTGGTCTGGAAGGTGAGTAAACACTACACCTACAGTGACTATCAGGCCATCTTTCGCGACATCAGGAATGAGGGAGGGGACAGTCAAGTGAGCAACAGAAGTGCAAAAAAAGGATAGCTAGGTTGTCTATTGGAGCTTGCAAGAAAGAGACATCCTTGGCGGCTTTACAAGGAGGTCACGACCCGAAGGAAACGACGCTAGAAAAAGTAAGCCCGTTATATCAACAGGTAACTGAAGCATGCGACTCTACAATGTCACGACGCAAGTTCCACCACATTAGGAAACAAAACTACTGGTGGAACGAAGAAATCTCGCTGTTTAGAGCACCATGTCTGAGAGCGAGGAGGCTTTGCCAATAGACCAAAGGGGGCGTCCGAGAAAGAATAGCGCATCTTCGATGTGGCTATACGGGAAAGTAGGCGGAATTGTTACAAGCAGTTATGCCTTGAGGAAAATACGAATCCGTTGGGCGCTGCTTACAAGGTTGTAATGAACAAGATTCGTGGACAAAAATCACCTCAAGTCACGCGCAAGCCACTCTTCTTCAAAATAATCGCAATCCTTTTCCCACAATAGGAAGAAAATGGACCTCATCCAATGGGGGGAGATCTGTCTAGAAATTGGGGGCAATAACACTCCGGGATTGGACAGGATTCCGAACAAAGCTCTAAAGTTGGCTTCTAAAATAAGTACATTACATGATCGATGCCACTGCAACAGTCGTGGACCTGCCCCGGGAGGCGTCCGCCGCTGACAAGTTCCATGCTGTGGTGACGCTGGATGTCAGGAATGCCTTTAATTCGACCAACTGGGGTTGGTTCCGGATAGCTGAGTGGTTAGACCAGAAGACTGTCGTACGGAAGGCCGCGGTTCGAATCTCACTGGTGGCTGTCGAATTTGTATCATGATTTGACGTTAGATACTAGTCGACTCAACTGTGAATGAGTACCTGAGTCAAATCAGGGTAATAAACAATCTCAGGGGGGCGCAATGCCGACCACATTGCCTCCTACAGTGTTACTCTAGTGTACCGTCACGGTCTTCAATGAAATGCTCTAACACGCTTCAAGGCCCTAATCCAATATGGATTGTTGCGCCAACGATTATAACTGTGGTTGAATTAAGGGCACCCTGGCTAAACTGGGTGTTCCTGTTTACTTAACCCAGATAATCGAAATTTACCTCTGGTAATCACGAGGCCGCTTCAAAATCGATCATTAGATGCCTGGGGGTAACGATCGATATCAAAGTTTAGCTCATCTCTAGCAAGGATGATGCCTAATATTGGAGGGCCAAAATCTGATTGCCGACTGCCTATCGCAGCGGGCCATCCTGCTATACGCGGCTCCTGCCTAGGCGTGCGCACTGGATAACAAAGTGAACCAGGAAAGAGTAAGTTTGGCATACCGCCTAGCCGCGTTGATGGTGTATAGTGCATATAAGACGGTATGTGGTGAAGCGGTGTGTGCCACTGCGGGGATGACTTCCTTGGATCTTCTAGAGAATTGAATTGAAGAATTGAATTACCACCTAACACAGTTCCTTACGGGACACGGTGGATAGAGGAAGTACTTGCACCGCTTTGGATTGGATGAGTCCCCTGACTGTTCCAAATGCGCCGCTACACTCAAGGACACAGAACATGTTATGTTCCACTGTCCGAGATTCGCGATTGAAAGATGGAGGTTAATTGACGTACAGAAATCGCGATAGCACACCCACTTGGGGCAGCCTTTCGTTACTACTATCATCAGGAAGCGATCAACATCTATTTCGGCACAGAGCAGTCTCTGCATTAGCATTAATGAAACTAAATTGCTGGCTTCTCCCATCTCGATTTCCATCCACTTCGCGAAGATTTCCTGCTTGACCTTGGACGTTGTGGCAAACTGTCGATTGCTCGCGTAAACTTGTTTTGATAATAACCCCCAGAAGTTCTCAATTGGATTCAGCTCTCAACCCTATGCATGCCACACCAATAACGGCACATCATCAGACAACCTTAGACGAAAATCATTCTTTCGAATGCTGTTATCGCGCGCGCGTTATCCTTCTGAAACGTGAACTTCCTTTCATCGTGTGCTTCCAAATAGGGTACCAATACAGCGTCCAATGTTTCGCCATATTTTTCAGAGTTAATTTTTAGTTCTAGACGGATTTTCCTTCTGTTAGTCATGCCAATAACTTGTAAAACCATTTGGTCCATTTTCCAATTTCCACTCATCAAGCCAGTGCATTACCTTTCTCCCATCGAGCGTCCTTATGGTGCTCCTTTAAGGCCGGTCATTTCTTCGATTTATTATGTTATACGTGATAAAAACATCACTTAAAATTTTCTGCGCATGACGTTTTTTAATTGAAAGATTCATTTTCGCTACAACTTGGGCAGCACACGTTATTGTTTCTGTCTTAATTTAGACTTTTTCGCGGCAGGCTACCTCGGCTCGTTTTTCTTCCTACGTCGTATCGCTCGCCCATTTTCAAGAAAGTCCTGACGGTTTTTTCAGATTTTGAAAGCGCAGCAGCTATGTGACGGTTGGACCAACCCATTTCATTGTACACCTTTATCCTTTTTTCACCATTAATGAATTTCTCTCGACGCATTTTCAAAATACGCTTTCTCTTTTAAAACAATTAATTGATAATGAAATTGATTTTGAAGAAAATAAAGAAAATACCCCAATCGTACGTTGAAAGACAAAAAACAATAAAATTCACTCAGCACATGTGTTCACCACAACTGCATCTGTGGGAAATACCCACTCAACTTACCACTTTTCTTGAACAAACTTCTCGCTGGAGTGAGAGGTAAACTGCGTGACTGACCTTTTATGTAGCCTAACATGAGAACGGTCCCTAATTGAAGCGTATACTGCCTCCAGTATGTGATCCCACTATCGTTTCCAGTTTATCCCCATTTCTCTAGATATTCCCACGTCTGGTGGTGCACCAAGGCTCATGTCCTCATTCCTAAGAGAGTTCGTCTTCGTTCGTACTATGTTCCATTGCCGTAGGCTGGAAGCGTTCCCTAGTTCACGATATCTAGCCTGTATGGATTCGTTTCTAGGTATCGGTTTTAGACCAGTTGTGCTCACGTCATTAGCTTTGCTTTCTTCGGCTTCTTAGAGAAGAGGTGGTAGCAAAGGTTCTGACAGGCAAGATTTAGTCTGTAGTTCCCTCTCCCTTGCGACTGGAGCTTGCTTGTCTCGATTCTTCCTCTTCCGTTTTCTGGAAGAATTAGGCTTCAGTGCCACCGAACCTGCCTTCTATAGATTTGTCCGTGAAGGAACATGAATATAGTGCGGCCTCCTAAAGCCGCACCCTAGCCGCGACTTGATTCTTCATCATAGGTAGATTCGACATCTGTAACTCTCTACCACTTGAAGAATCAAAATCCGTTGCCTTCATATTCATGTGTTGGACACTACCACACCAGGACAAGATGGTGTTCAAGGGAGCAGTAATAACATATTGGCGATGTTTAAATCAGTTAGTTTAACAGTCTTGGAGATGTGACCGGAAAGGTTCAGTTCAATGATAGCAAATTTGTTAATGTTCGAAACTTATGTCGAAACAAGGCCTTGTAGATAGTTGGCTAGATGATACGATTAGAGTTACATTAAACTCAATTATATTCGGAATTTTCGGGCGATCTGATTGTCACTGCTCTGACTAAACATTTGAGATTGAATTACTATATTTTGCATCTGGGTAAACTCCTTCCCAGGAAGAGTTTGGAATAATATGAAAACTGGGTTTGTTCTCTTCATTATAAAGTTTGCATACTATAGTGTAGATAACGTCTGTGAGCTGAGAGGGATCCTATCCTATCTTCCTCGAAAGCGGGGCCTATTAGTGCCCTTGTGGTTTTATTCGGACGTTTTGTTCTCTTGTTCATTCTTTAGTATAAGTTCACTCTGCCTGTAGCCCGTTGCTATTTGGCGTCGCTGGACTAATTGAATCTTTGATTTAATGAAGTTGTCTTACAGAGTCTATCCAGTTCTTAAGCATGCTGGTTGCAGTTATTCTTTAAACTTCGATTTGGGTTTAGTCCCGCCCTAGTTCACTTTAACCTGCCTCCACATTGGCCGTACAGATGTGAATTACTAACTTTCATATGAGTCCCATGCTGTAGGATTATTTATTTATTTATAAGATTCTGCCCAGATCAAACGAATTGCAGGTTTCCATTGAGATTGCCGCTCAATTCATCTTATTCAAAGTTACAATCACGTCGATAATTTCCAGTCATGTTTATTTGGACAAAACCAACCACATAAAAATCCCCTGTTATGATCGAAAGAGAGCACGGAGCTGATCCTGATCAAACTTAGCGTAATTGGCCTAAAAGTAAACAAAGAAAGAGAGGCCAATCAGAGAAGACGCGACAAGAAACGATTAAAACCTTTTTGTACTTAAGCACAAGTCCCAAAACAAAAAAATAAGCGAAATCAACAAACATCAACAACATGCTTATCTACAAAACATTTATCTATTATATGGTGAACCAGAAACCGCCATCTATATTATGATTCGAAAGCTGTAGTGTGCAGGTCATACAGAGTGTATGGACGGAAGAAGAGTACTCAGGCCTACTGAAAGGCAACGTGGAAGGTAAGCAAACACCTTGAAAACCTTGAAACAAATAGAAGGAATCAGTGGACAACGTCAATTTCTGAAATTGGAGGACGCATCCGTTCGACCGAAAAGAGTGGAGACGAGGACTTATCTACATAGGTCGAGAACCGACATCGGGCTGTAGCGTCATAGAAGAAGAACAAAAATACCGGTTAATCCAACTAAAGGTAATGACTTGTCTGGAAGGTGGGTCTGATTTTGTTGGGTTTTTGTCATAAAATTTCCAGCTTGAGTTGCTTTTCCAATCCTTTTTTATATTATGTCGTGCTCTAATGGGAGTCTTTTGGAGATGTCTTCACTTTGGCAATATCTTCATTTCATCACAAAATTTCCTCCCCTCCTCGGGGAATATCTTTATTGTACTCGGTGAATGTTCGGTTGTAACCCTCCCTGTCTTCTGTCGTATTGTGGCAGTTCGACCACTTCCATTTAGTCTTCCCTGCTTACCTCTTTATTGTATTTGGTTCCAACAACCTTCCTCTTATTAAATTTTGGGATCAGTAATACCCAATTCATCTTGCATGGATTTCCACATATATTTTTTAGGTTATCGGTTTGCGATACAAATGTATTTATGATCTGAGAGCGATGGCTCATCAAAAATATACCATCGTGGTACGTCGAAGGCAAGGAGTAATATCGCTGCCTAGTGATAATGGTCGATTCAGTGCCCTTGTTATGTAATTATTATGTTTCACCCTTAAAGTGGCAAACTCATATCGCCAACTTTGTTTAGCAATCTGGA